>NC_066269.1:4838333-7257500 GCF_905404315.1 Leptidea sinapis
CATTTAAATTTATTTATAGATAATGCCTGAACAGTGGCTGGGACTTTATTATAGAAGTGTATACATTTACCCTTAAAGCTATTATGTATCTTATGAAGCCTACTAGAATAAGTTACAAGCAATCCCTTATTTCTAGTATTATAATAATGAAAATCACTATTAAGAGGAAAAAAGGTGAGGATTTTTGTGAACGTATATTAAATTTTCATAAATGTACTGAGAATGAACAGTCATAATATTTATTTGTTTAAATTTTTCTTTGAGAGACTGTCTATAACCAACCAGTAGAGTATTTTTGGCGGTTTGTGGCATTGCGGAAGCACTCCATCTCTACACTCTTCAGTTGTCTAGGTCACTGCTTTGATCAGTTTTGTCCTTCACGTGGGTGAGCGTACTCTCGCTCTCTTCTCCTCCAGCACCAGCATTCAACCGCACAGCTAAGCTTAACGTTTTGAACTAAATTTGCTTTTTTTTGTTTGTTTCCAACCTATATCTATTGTTTAAATAATCTGATCTTAGCACCTAAAATATTATTATTTTTATGCGGCGTATTTTGGTGTGATTTTAATGTCCGGTGACTCAAAGTATTTCATGGTCACAATGCAAATCGAACAAAAATAATAATTCTTTGCAGCAATATTTTGTCAGTATAATTTTGATAGAGAAATATATATATCATAAGATCTAAAAATTGTCGTTTTCTACAATATTTTCTATGATATTTCGTGACCTTGCTAACTACTATTTTGTGTCAATTAATTTTAATTTATAGGTTATCGTTTTTTTTTTATGATAATAAGGGACGAAACGAGCAGGACGTTCAGCTGATGGTAATTGATACGCCCTGCCCATTACAATGCAGTGCCGCTCAGGATTCTTGAAAAACTCAAAAATTCTGAGCGGCACCACAATTGCGCTCGTCACCTTGAGACATAAGATGTTAAGTCTCATTTGCCCAGTAATTTCACTAGCTATGGCGCCCTTCAGACCGAAACACAGTAATGCTTACACATTACTGCTTCACGGCAGAAATAGGCGCCGTTGTGGTACCCATAATCTAGCCGGCATCCGGTGCAAAGGAGCCTCCCACTGGTAAATCGTTTACGGTTACTGCGACATGATTTATCATTTTATACCTAAATAGATAATGTACATAAATGTGTACATACCTAGAGATATTTTTTAAAACTAAAGTTAAGCTATGCTAAAATGCTTGAGAAATAAAAACATGACCTCTACCAAGACGCAGCTGTTATTATTACAAATAATTTTGTAGCAAAAAATATATATAATATTGTTAAACTATTTTAGTTCCGACTAATTATTTCGCGATTTTCTAAAGGAACTAAAATGTGGTCAACACTTTAATCTTTATTGTACTACAAAAAGATTTTGTTGCTGAGTCTTACTCAGAAATACTCGATAAAAGTATTTGCGTTATGTATACAAATTCTAGTTATATGAAAGTATACTGAAATTTTCATGAATGTAGATTTATTTCGGTAATATAATACGGAAATCAGTTATAAACAAACAGCGTACGGTGTCAGGCACCGCGAGTCACGCAGGGCGGCGCCCTATCGATCGTGTAGCGCGTACTACGCAGCCCTGCCTCCCGCCCGCACCCCTACATCCACGCCCGCGCCTTCTACCCGCGAAGCCTTATTACGCACCCACGTGGCGCTGTTGTTACCAATTAACACTCCATGCTGCGACCCTTGTTTGTAGAGATTGTGTGTCGAACACACTGGGACAGTTATAGTTTGTTAAATCTAAGGACATGTGTAGACTTGCTTAACTATTTTATTATGTATTATATTAAATATTTTATTTAAGCAATATTTTATTATTATAACATTAGCAAGTACTTTCATATTTAATACTATGAATTTTTGGCACTCATTAAAAGTATAGCTTAAGGCTACCTTATAATATACCAAACACTCAAATTCTAAAACTTTAATTTAAATAAAAATATCCAAAATAATATACAAATAACTTCTATTATTCTGTACTAGAATAATATCTAGTATAATTTAACACCAACTTAATGTGGCACGAGCTAATTTTAAACAGTTGAATCATTCAAATAGAAATGTTTCTTTGAAAATGTCGACTTCTACTACGGACAATATAGCATCATATTTATTTATTTATTAGGAGAACACATACATAAATACTTATATACAACAAGCTGACCCGACAGACGTTGTTCTGTGCATATTAAATAAAATACTGTTTTTTATGAACTTGTCAATAATATTTCATAATGTCGTCAAATATGCCCCATGTTGTTACGATGAAATTGTTTCACAGCAGAACTGTCAAACCGTGCGTCAATAAATTCTCTCATAGAAAATATGTCCATACAAAATAATTATTAGAAATAAAAATAATTATGGCTCCTAAATCGAAATAAAAACTATCCTATCTCTCAAGTTGGACTAAACTGCACTTCATGAAGAAATCCTCAATAAAATCCGTTCAATAGTTTAGGTGTTCACTGGGAACAAACGCTGATGGTAATTGATACGCCACGCCCATTACAATGCAGTTCCGCTCAGGATTCTTGAAAAACACAAAAGTTCTGAGCGGCACTACAACTGCGCTCGTCACCTGGAGACATAAAATTTAAAGTCTCATTTGCCCAGTAATTTCACTAGCTTCGGGGCCCTTCAGACTGAAACAAAATAATGTTTACACATTCACGTTTACACGTTCATTCGCTTCACGGCAGAAATAGGCGCAGTTGTGGTACCCATAATCTAGCGGGCATCGTTCCCTAAAAAACTTATCAACTAACGTACTTATTATATGACAACCATACGGGTATGGATTTTTTAAATCTCGTTATATACACGCATGTTTCATGTTACGTGTTATCTAAGACGTTCCTAATTCTCTGGATGACGAGGCGAGGCGATGCGAAGCGACGATGGCACGCTAACCGCAGCGAGCACTGCACTTATCATTTCTTCATTACATCTGCGTTATCTCACGGCTCACAACTCGCTAGGGCTGCCACCGTGCACTTTTCGTCTCAAGTATTTTCTATTTTATCACGATGTAATAATTAATTAAATTAAATATAATTAACTGTTTGTTAACACTTTATTTTGCAATTTTTTGCTTTCTGTATGTATAATAATACTAATGTTGAAACAGCCATGGCTAACGGATTACAAAATTATTATTAATGCAAAATGGACTGTATTACACATATATTTTTGGAAGAACGACAACCGAACGCACGGGTCACCAAGTATTAAGTAATCACCATCAATTGATCACACTTGCGACATGTCAGGAATACCAGGGGCCTTTTTTTTAAAAAGAGCGTACTCCTAATAACGCCTTACAAGTACACGTGTTGTATCGTCCTGGAATCACTGCTCGAGGAAGCTCTCTCCCTGTTCATTTGTGCGTGGTTCCTGAAAAGTAAGTTCCTTGAAAATAGCATTCTGTAGGAAAGCCACATCTAGATGGCATGTAGTAGAGCAAAGGGGTAATTCAGTGGCAGGAATTAAGTCAAACAGTTCTTCGGAACACTCCCCGTGATAGAAGGCACAGAATTAAGTGATTCTCTATATAACTCCAACTGGTCGAATCGATCACTGACTGACTAATAAAAAACTAAAAAAAATATATATAATAAATATTTATAGAAAATAGTAACGCCCTTCAATTGAGTTTTAATTGTAGGAAAAAGATTTCCACTTTAAAACAAATTTTATACCTATTTTGGTTTGGTGACATAACACTCGGTCTTAGTGTAAACGTTAAACTGCAAAACACACGTTTCATCCATGATTTTTGATGACCCCCATCGTTGAAAATTAATAAACAGCTGGGCTACCTAAATATTATTATGATAATAATAGATGGATGCAATTTAAATCAATTATTCTAAATTCTATTTTCACTTTTAATTACACAAGTGTGTGGTAACCCTACATGCAAGTGACGCAGAGTCGCGGAGTTGCATGCGCGGGCGCAGTGAAAGTACTTTCGCGAGCCCGACGGCCCGGTCGCCGACCCCGCACGAAACAAACCCATACGCGCAAGCGGGACGCACGTAGTTTTCTCAGGAAAGCCGTGAAAAGCAGAAAGTGAGCCCACGAGGAAATCGCTGGCGACTCTAAACATTTTATGTTCGTCTTTACGATGTTATAAAATGGTTTATTGTTAAGCCATTGTTTGTGCGCGCAGTTTTCTGAGCTTTTCTATATTATACCTATCCCATTTAGAGTTCAGCTGTACTTGCATGAGTTTATTAATACTGTGCGCTTGTTTTTACACCTGAAATGATAACCTCTCTCAATGTATACTACACGATTTCTACAAAACACAACAACCTGCAAACAGCTTAAGAAATTATCAAATTTTAAGTGAAATGTCATCCCATATTATAGTGTTATAGTTATTATTTTGTCATCTCTGTTTATGATATAAAATCACATTACCTTAATGACTGGTTTTTGAATGAAAGAAGAGGACAAATGAGCCATTAAATATAACAATAATAAAAAAAACTTTTACACAAAAACAAAACGTATAAATACAGTTACAACTACGCGCGTTTTAATCATAAGTTATTCGATTTTGGGATATACGTCGTATACTTTTGAACTTGTAAATAGCATGGTATGGTCAGATATGGTGCTTGTAATAGGGCTGAAATCCCTATTTAAGCTTACCTTTGATATATAATAATCATGATCACATTTACTTGGATACGGTCTTTAGGTATAGGTATAGATAGTCTTTTAGGGATAGAGAATACGAGTGTAAACCATTTGAGTATAAGATTGTCTTTTTAATATAGCATGATTCTGACTTTATATATTTCCCTTTAAAATCTGTAGGTATTCTGTGGTAACATTTACAGAAAAATGCTGGTCACTTTCTGTTGTTTGGTGAAAGGTCTGTCAGCATTATTTCGATCACGGAGGTTTCATGTTTGGTGCAATAGGTAGTCTGTTTGGCAGCAAACTGCAGCCTATAAATAATTTATTTATCTTTCCGTTTCCAAGATCAAATATTACTTTAGAGTACGTACTCTCGGTCGAGTGTGTTTGAATGTGTTAAAAGAAGCAAAAAAACACTCCAGTTATGAACGTGAATAAATAATAATAAATTGACTTAATTGAATTAAGTAATGATGTGATACAATAGATGCACAATGCGGAACAGTGTTATTAAATGAAGTGTCGTGTGTGCGGGCAATCACAGACGAGGAAGTGCGGGTGAAAGCCGACGCGGTTGTCACGCTGGGAATCGCTACGAGCTTCTACCGCCGCTGTTCTAGAACTACGACTATGTTTTGGAAACTATGTCAGAAAAATACACCCTGTTGCTATAGAACGGTCGCGGAGCAAAGAGAATTGTGGACTTTGACCTTTTATTGCGAATTTTTGAAGTGGAGACTTGTTTAGACCCGTTGGGCACTTATTTATTATGGTAGGGTAAAATCTTATGGATTCGCGTCACCAACATGCTCATGACTGGAGCATGCGATAAATAAATAATTAAAAAATAAAAATAAATATATATAGTTAGACACTTTTTGGCTGGGTGTAATCTCGTGGGTTCGCGTCACTGTAATGCTTATGGCAGTATATGTGAAACTGAAAGGATTTAGTGAAAAGTTCAATGTGTATATACTGTGAATTGTTGAAATAGTGTTTTCGTTTGATTAATATATTATTGTAAATAAGTTTATAAAATAAAAAGAAATTAATAATGTTATATATTGTATTAAATATAAAATGAAAACGGCCTGATGAGAAACCTCATGGTCGCTCAGACGGCAATGGAGAGGGCTATGCTCGGAGTTTCCCTGCGAGATCGAAACAGACATAAGGAGATTCGTAGGAGAACCAAAGTCACCGTCATAGCCCAAATGTATAACCACACGACCCATAATTATTTTTACTACCAATATTTGTTACGTATGGACATATTTTCTATGAAAGAATTTATTGACGCACGCTTTGACAGTTCTGCTGTGAAACAATTTTATTATAACAACAGGGAGCATATTTTACGCAATAATTCTTGAGGTTATAAAATATTATTGACAAATTCATAAAAAAATGTTATTTTATTTATGTGTACAGTACAACGTCTGTCGGGTCAGCTTGTACGCAAATATATTATAACTCGTATAGAAGAATGACAAAATTAGCAAATTAACTTAATAATAACTTGTAGTTTCACAAACTGTTCCTGAACAGTAAACGGTCATGTCGCTTCGGTACTAACTATAATCCCCAACCAATAGAAAATTAAGTTACTTATACTAAATAAGGATTATCGCCTACACAATTTCGTATGAGGCTTACGACAATTTAATTACTTAATTTCGATTTATATAGGCTTCTGTTACTCATTGGGAGTAAATTAAAAACCTGCCAAGTGGGCGTCGCAGTCCGAAGGTTCCATACCCTCGTACAATATATAACGCTATACACTTAGATTAAGGATTGGTCTCCGCTGCGCTCCAACTAGATACCGCAGGCGTAGTCGCAAAGTGCAGTAACTAATACTACGCCCAAGTGGGCGAACTAGAGCCAGTCTCAAACAATGTATGACGTTGACATGCCACATGTTGTGTTAAACTTTGATAATAGTTGAAACTAGAATGCTGTGTTTCGTAGCAAAATTTACTACAGTAAAAATAATACTACAAGAAATAGGAAAGACACTGGGATTACATATCAAAAGTAAAATGATACGAAGCGTATATCACAATATTTGAAAGATACCATTGAGTGTCAAGATGCCACACACACAAGCATCTAATAGTTGCCGTAATAAAAAAGCTATTGTTCTTAGGTAGTGCGGCATCTAGTTGGAGCGCAGCGGAGACCAATCCTTAATCTAAGGCTATATACTAATTTTAAAATACTTTCTAAAAAAACTCTTCAATAGGGCGAAATTATTGAGCCAATGATGATGCAACTACTGTACTCAATAAATCTCAAAACAAATCTAATTTATAAACGATGTGGGAGTCGAGCCCGCGACCTTTCGCGTTCCGTGCGAGTGCTCTTCCACTGAGCCAACCGTTCGAGTGACGAATCGTTCGACAAATACCACAAGTTTGCATACTTTTGGTTATAGAGGCTTTAAGCTTTTGTACGATACAAATTTGTAGCACTCTACTTCAATGGCAAATAAAAAATAAAGCCTTTAATATAAAAACTTCAATTTAAACTTGTAGAGTTAACACGTTGATTACAGATAACCTGCAAATAACGATTGTGGTTTCAATTCCTTGCCTAGAAAACAATTTTCGTGTTTGTGATTCTGATGGTATAATATATCAATAGAGATAATTTGATTCGGAGTGTACAGAGTTCTGTTCGTAACTAATCCTAAACAATTTGCATTATGTGCACCGATTTCCATATAATATTTACAATCCACACTAATAAATAAAAAAAAAAACGGGTCCACCAACACTCCACCAAACCCATCAAAAATTTGCGACGAAAACGATGGCTGGTCCATGCGTCAAGTCGTGAACGAGTGCTGCTTGTGGTGGTAAACCTGTTATAGTTAATAAATCATTTATTTGTTTGATACGATAACTAATTATGACAGTAATCACGACCAGTTTTAATTCATTGTTTGTGTAAGGATGTTCATGAAGCACCCTTACACAAACGATGAATTAAAACTCTATGCATCAAATATACGATAATTTATAGTTGTACATTTTATTTTTTATTTCTTTTTATGAAATATTTGATATTTTTAAAGCTTTTTCACTGAACATGATTCATATATTGGATTCAACACCTTACAAGTATTATACCCATTGATTTAAAAGAGTAGCTGTTGAGTTTCATGTATGTTCTTCTCACGAGCTCTACTTACGAATATATGCTATATTCGGTAATTGAAATTAAATATTTAGAATGACAATTCAAAAGCGCTTAGTTTAAGCCAGTTTACACCAGTAGGACGCACCTTTGCACAGGATCCTTGCTAGATTATAGGTACCACAACGGTGCCTTTTTCTGCCGTGGAGCAGTAATGTGTAAACATTATTGTGTTTCGGTCTGAAGGGCGCCGTAGCTAGTAAAATTACTGGGCAAATGATACTTAACATCTTACGTCGCAATGTGACGAGCCTGCGCTCGTAGTGCCGCTCAGAATTTTTGGGTTTTTCAAGAATCCTGAGCGACACAAGTACCATCAGCTGAACGGCCTGCTCGTTTCATCCCTTATTGTCATAAAAAAGCCGATTGGAATAAATTATATTCGACTTTTCACTTTGACTTCGGTTTTCGTAAGTTACTGCTGCTGTAAGCGACATATTACCACTGTACACAGCCGGTTAACTAGCAGTGAGAAATGGTGAAGGAATCTGAAAGCGCATTACACGTGTCTGTGAGCTGCATCTATTTGCAGTAAATGGGTCAAGCCGTTCCCAACTTAGCGGCAATAACGAGTACAAAAAGAGTAAAACGCACCTCCCGCCCCGCGCGGCGCCGCCCGCTGTCCGTTCGACTATCGTACCGCTTGCCATATATAATTAACCGAGTCCAGTTCTGTTCATATCGTTTCATCTTCATAAACATTTGCCGTATCAATTTAAACGAAAATTTGGTCTTTACATTATGATGCCCTTGTGCATGACATTTTTTTACCAACATATTAGAATTCTTTGATAATATTGCCAGCACTGAGCTTAGTTAGCGTAAATCAAAATAATCTTAGATACATTGGCACATTAGCAAATTTTCTGTAAACTGTGATGATACAATGTTGAAAACCCGGAACAAACAATAGTCGAATTAGTATTCTTATGTATATGCTTTTATAACATGATCCCAAAAATTTACATAGCAAAAGTGCTACAAAAATCAAAAAAAAAATTGGTAAACCACGTTTATGTGGTACAAGTTACTTTAACATAAATGAGATTCTTAATGATACACAGATTGGGAATGGAGCGATCGCCGTCAGGATCTTTCATAATAAATTGTATTTTGAGGGGATTTTCTTAAAAAAGAAGAAGCCCGCTGAGTTTCTGGCGCCAGACCTTCTCAGGTCTGAGGCTACGGATGTGATAGTTTTTACCGTGAATAAGTGATTTTAAATTCTATTTCGAATAACAATATTTGAATTTGAATTGGATACAATCATATAACCCGTACATTCAACGAGTTTTTGTTACAGAAGGACCTAAACAATTTGTTATTTTTTAAAGTATAAGAGATAATCCTCACTTCTGGGATTAATTACTCTAAATTAAATTTTAAAACAAAATTTATGAACAATGCGGGACTCCAAGGCGAACCCGCGACCTGTTGCGTTCGGTGCGAGCGCACTTCCACTGAGCCAATTATTCGAGTGACGTATCGTTGATAAATCTTGTTCAATTGCGGAAGATCGCTCGCACAGAACGCAAGAAGTCGCGGGTTAGAGTTCCACATCATTGATAAATTTTGTTTTCAACTTTAATTTGTACAATAGGACCTTTGACTACCGAGAAGCTTTCCTTGCTGTATCTACAATGAGTTCAGAGTAAACAGTTTGTGCACAGTCATGCGCCAGCGAGCAAGTTCACCAAGGATACTTCGCCGTAAAAGAATTGTGGTCGACATTGATGTCTCTGCACATAATTTAAATTACATTATTTAACATTTAATAAAACACGTATCACACGGAAATGTTTCGTTCACTCGTTCGCCTTATACGGTTCTGTTTAAGACGCTATTTACAAATTAATGTAAGTTACATTGTATCAACTTGTGTCCAGTTTTATCTCGGTGTTTTTTCACTGTTACTTATATTTTTTTATTTATTGCTCGACGAACTGTGAAAAATAACAAATGATACTCATTTTATAGCGCTGCGTAAAAATATCTATAAGGCAAGGTTGTATTAAATATTAATTGGTTCCTGAAATAACTGTTTGTGCGATACATAATTTCTATTTATACGTATGAATTTTACCAGTGAGAGGCTCCTTTGCACAGGAAGCCGGCTAGGTTATGGGTACCACAACGGCGCCTATTTCTGCAATTCAATTCTGTGAAGCAGTAATGTGTAAACATTATTGTATTTCGGTCTGAAGGGCGCCGTGGCTAGTGAAATTACTGGGCAAATGAGACTTAATATCTTTTGTCTCAAGGTGACGAGCGCAATTGTAGTGTCACTCAGACGTTTGGGTTTTTCAAGAATCCTGAGCGGCACTGCATTGTAATGGGTAGGGCGTATAAATTATCATCAGCTGAACGTCCTGCTCTTCTCGTACCTTATTTTCATAAAAAAATGTTGTAACATATAGTACTTATATGAAATTGTAATGTACATAATTCATATTATATAGCATTATGATATAAAGTATAAATAAAATAAACTAAACAATATTTTACATCTATATATATAAAAATGAATTGCTGTTCGTTAGTCTCGCTAAAACTCGAGAACAGCTGGACCGATTTGGCTAATTTTGGTTTTGAATTATTTGTGGAAGTCCAGAGAAGGTTTAAAATATGAAAATGCTCGGAATAAAATAAAAACAGCGATTTTGATTTTCCTTTCATGTGTCCCCCGTCGAATTTTTACATCTTTCTAAATTTCTCAGGAGGTAAAAAATTAACTTTATTTTAGTTACTATAATTGATAGATGACAGCTGTTAACTATCTATTAGATTATTTTTATGTAGATTGATAAATCTTAAGTTTTGTCAAAAAATTAAATTTCTGAGCACCACAAAACAAAACAAAAAATACCTATAGTTTATCAGAAAGCTTTAAACTGATTACCAGACTATCATAACTGTGTGTGTCTGTCAATATCAAATTGAAACCTTATTTAAATAGCCAGTATTTCAGGAAATCTCTGTTTTATAAGTAAGCAACATCACGGGTAATTAATTAAAAATAATAATAAAATTTCATTCATAACGAGCATTTATTTTTATTTGTTTTACAAAAGTTTAGGTCTTTAATTTATCGATAGTTGCAGTACAAAGTCTGCCGGGTCAGCTAGTCATAAAATAAAAAATACAATGACATCAGTGACTCAAATGTACCTGGAGTCATGGTTGTCGATTGAGGACTTTACTGACCCAACGCCCATCTGTCCGTCGAGCTATGTACCCTGCCCACTGCCACTTCAGTTTCACAATCATCTGGCCAATGTCCATTCTTTGGATCTCCTACGGATCTCTTCTTGATCTTTCCTCTTAATTTGATCGCGGGAAACTCCGAGCAAAGCGTTCTCCATTGCTCTCTGAGCGCCCATGAGCTTCCTCATAAGACTCATAGTTACCGATTCAAATTGATAGCTTCCAATAATATGATTCCAATAAGAAAATTTATTGAAGTAGGCGTTGCTTTGCGGAAATTCATAATTATACAAATGATTTGAGTTTGCTTTAGTGTTAATTACTCCAATATTTGTCTTTAAACAATTCGACACGTGTTTCGCCTCTACACAAGGCATCCTCAGGACGTGTTGTCTCGCCAAAACAGGCACTCAAACAGTTTGAGTCTCGTGTCAAATCATTTGTATAATGATTCCAATTACCTAAGATTTTGATTTACATAATTTTTATGCAATTGCTTATTGCACTGGTTGACCAATAAAGATTTATGATTAAGTTATTTATATTACTCTCGATAAGTCATTAGATTTATACATTACGTGATCCAATCAATCGTTTCTTACTTCTAAAACAAAATAGTAAGACCTATTTTTCTATTATGTGAAATCGGTAAACATACGCTAGTAATAATAAGGTTATATTAGGATAAATAAGCAAACATTTAAAGTTATAGCTTTTAAGTTTTAAGTAGCGACTAAACTTCCGTGGTATGGAATTTTTTAATATGATAAACAACTCTGCGACACTCACTTCAATTGATATAATCAACGCCAGGTTTTGCTGGTGAAACAAAAAGGAAGAAAATGATACGGTGGTGTAATAGGTAGCGTCAAAGAGAGGTTTTAAGTGGGTTAAATCCCACATTGACGGTCAAACAGTGGCTTGGAGATTTTCCTTCTCTCGCCGGAAAAATACCATGCTCTCTCGCAACACCAGAGAAATCACATGAGAATTACCGATCTGTAAAGTGTATTAAAATTACGCGAAACACAGTCAGGGCCGGCCAAAGGTCTATTTTTTTATTTAATTTTATTTATTTATTTAGAGCCTTAAAAAAGTGAACACCATTTACACCATAATTTATAGACCAAAGCATTAGACTAAAACTTAAGGCTGGTGACTGCAACTGGCAGCCCAATTAGACCTAAGCCTGTACCAGGGCTGTCCAAATATCCTCGGCCTAGTTGTAAAAAAATAAAAATATTAAAGTTTTCTAATTTAATCTAAAAAAAAATATATCTTATGATTTTCCTCTCTCAACCATGATTAATTTAAGCTTTAAATCAGGAATATTTCCACAGACCTTAAAAACTGCCATAATTATGCCATTACATAAAAAAGGGCCAGCTTTACATTTTGACTGTTTAGTTGTTCTTGTGAAGTGTAAATTTTGGCAATTTGACGGTACGCAAATACTGACGATTTGCGTACCATCAAGTAATATTTAGTTTTCAATGGTCGGAGGTAGTTGCAGATTGCAGTGCATCGTCCCTGGTTACGTAACCAATACTTATCTAAATCCAACTTCTGACTCAGCGTAGTCGCACTGGCAGTTCTCACGTGAACAAACTACTGGTAAAATACGGTCCCGTTTAAAACTTCTATACATATACTATAGTTACGTGGTATCTATCAACCATCTTCTTCTTCTCTCTCAGAGTGCCATTTGTTTCCGAAGCAGTAGTAGTATCTAGTATTTTAGAAAAATGACATCAAAAAGAAATCGAAAGGAATAAATTTTGGGAAAATAAATGCCTTTTAAGGCTTTTCATTTTGCTTTTTAGTACTTTCTTTGATTAACTCGAGTGTTACATTCAAGTTTGCGCGAAAGTTACATTTTTATTATTATTTTATTTAACTCGACTTTACGTGACTTATTCAGACCACGTTTTTCACGGAGACTTTTACGCAAAAACTAATGTAAAAACACAGTTACAATTACACGCGTTTCAATCCTTTAAAAAGTGTTTTATTTAAATCTTGCTTTTTATGTAGTTTGAGAGTGACAAACACTAGCTGTCTTTTTTATAGTTTTAATCATACAATCCTGTTTACATAGTTCTAATGTTTCAGTGTAAATCGATACATTTTTTTCAATTATTTTGAACGTACATAATCATACAGATATGATATCATACCTTAACGATATTATACTAGTATTAACATCCTTGGTAAGGCCCATAAAGTACGAGTGGCCTCGCTATAGATCCACAATAGTTGATACATTCATAGACACAATACAACAAGATATAGATGCTAATGTTAAGGCCGATGTTATCATACATTATGTAATTGGTGCGTCCTTATGCCTGTTTGTTAACAAAGTTCAAGTATGGTGCCCACTTCCGCGTGGCGAGGTAACATATCAGGGACTAAATGATAACTACATGACGCTCGTGATACTAAACCGCTTTTTATATTCAATCGGATTTCTAAGCTGACAATCCGATATTGACTATTATAATCCAATTACTTCTTTTGGGTATTTTAATATCCGATTAATATTTTGGTGATGTTTAATGTTTCACAGATCGATTGACGGTTGACATAAAATCTGTATTCTAAATAATCTTTAATTAGATATCGGACATAGAAAGCGTTAAATATTTAAAGCGTCGGAAATATTAGGTGTATATCCAATCTTATGCTCTGTGCTGAATCTCTTGCAAGAATTAATATGTCTGAGCTGTTCCAAACTGACATGATATACGAGTACACTAACTACTCAAAAAGCTTTGACCAAATTGACCACATTCTAGTGCTAGATAAGCTACAACGGATAGGAATAAATGGCGATCTGGTCAAATCGTTCTTATTTTACGTTCGTAATTGCTGTCAAACAAAAGTCCTTGAGGGTTACTCTTATTTATCCATGCGCATTCCTTCTGGTGTTCCGCAAGGGTCCTTATTGGAGCCCTCACTTTTGGCGATGTTTTGATGCCTGGTTCAACTATAAAACATTTTATATGCCAATGATATGAAAATGCTTCGTAAAATGTATAATAAAAGTGAGTCTACAAGAAAATCTTGTCAGATTTCAAAATTTCTCAATAAATTAAAAAAGACCTCAATATCTCCAAATGCTTATAGGTTTTAGAAAAGATTTATATAACTAAACAATTTATAGTGTTTCGATTACAAGGATGGATTCAGTTAAAGATCTACGGATAACCTTTAACAGTAAATTGCTTTTTTATGAGGACGTAGATAGTCGAGAAGGCATCTTGTTCCATAGCTTGGTGTTACGAATGTATTCGAAGTTTACAAGTATTAAAACATAAAACACTTTATTTTGCCTAAGTATGTGAATTTTAGTTATTCCTAAAAAAGGTGTTTACGCTCTCTACGATACAGAGCTATGTTTTTATTTTACCAGACTATGTTACCAGAATTTCTCTTTCTTACCTTACATAAATAATGAAGAGAAATTGCCGATTTGACTTACCTAATTAGCATAGCAAACGGCACTGGTGATTGCTCCGAACTCCTTAAGCAAATAGGACTGCGTACAAGCATTATTGCACTGAGAAATATTGTTCATGTTCACATAGGCAAGGAAAACTACAGACAGAATGCGTCTGTTTATGGGACTGCCTGCTTGTTTAACTCGCTGCTAAAAGCAATGAGTAAATTTATTCACCACCAGTACAAGTAAACCTAACACAAGATTTTATTTCCAGTGTATTATAGTTAACAAATGTAACTTGTTGATATTTTTATCTATTTTTTCTAATTCTTATATTGCGTGTGTAACTTTAACTAATATGTGGAAACTTTTAATTAGACTTAAGAAGACGTGTGCCGTGTCACCCCTGGCATGTTTATATTTGTTATTCTTAAGTCTTTATGTAAGTTTTTCAATGATTTTGTAAATTAAAAAATACGCGTTTTCAGCTGAAAATTAATTCTCGTTGATCAACTGTTGATCCTCATTACTTCTAGCAAAAAAAATACCGCTAAAATTGTATTAGAGACCTTGTGTTCCATCTAATTTATTGTTTAGGGTAACTGTGTAAGAGTGCTATTTTAATTTATTTAATAATTAATTAATTTATTTAATATTTATTAATTTCACAGTTTAATACTGATTTAATTCTGATAGGGGAAATATTCGGAGTGTAATTTCACATCTTCTAGTCTGTGTCAGGGTGAAAGAACTACACGTCCCATTGTTTTTTAAATACAAAAAAAATTATCACAATATATTTAGGTACTGTGTGTTGCCCTGGTATAATATAACTTGAATATTTCTGCCTTACTTCATTTGGTTAACTTCAGATCTGTAACATACATACGTATACATACATGATACCGGATTGTTTTGATTACTACAGCTTCTATGTATAATAGAAGTAACGATCGCAGATTACCCGAAGGCAAATGATTACCAGCCGTCCAAGTTCTTACAACATAAGAACACTTATAAAGCCTTATCGGCCTCTAAAAAGCGAGTGCCTACGCGATATTCGCGAAGGTAAACACTTCATTTCAAATCATTATCATTAGTTTGGTTATGTTGTCTTTATTTCGTAATATGGCGTTTACTTAAATCCCTTTTTCTCCATACTTTTAATTATTGTACCTTGTTTTGTGTTTTACGTGAATGCATGTTTTTATCGCTTTTTTTTTAGTTTAGTTTAACTTACCTCATTATTTATAACACTTAAATATATCCCCCAATTTTGTTTTGAAACCATTTTAAGAACACAACACAGTGCGAGCGAATTCCAGCTAATCTATAAATATTTATACGTATAACATGTATTTAATAGTGATAGATACATGTTTAGCTCAAGTATTTTTATTTTCGTGTCGGAATTATTAACTTCTATAAAAAAATTTGACAGGTAACAGCAGTCCTCGTGGTAGTTGGTCCTGCCGCGACGGCGAACTCTCGTAGAAACCATTCTTCATCTTCCATGTTGTGAAAAACTCATTAGCAATACGGAAATACGAGCGCATTGTTCGCGTACGATTGTTTTCCCATTTTCACGCGGCGGCCGCGGCTCGGGCGTCGCTCCCCGTGACCGCGCGCGACCGTGCGTCGACCTCACTCAACCGCACCACAGACTAACATAACACTTCGCCAAATGTCAAATCTTTTGACATTTTACTCTTTGAAAGTGGCTGTAGACCAGTGTTACCCAACCTTTTTTAGGCAATGCCCCACCTTAATATTTCTAAAATTGTTATGCCCCCCATACATACATATTTTTTAAACTTATATTTATATATATTTTTACCTTTAAAAATTGTTTTGTTCCCTTAATAAATATAAATGATAAGTTTTAGGAAGAAACCAAAATTGTTAGTAAAACATCGTAAGAAAAATTTCAAAACATATAATGTAATACCGAAATTCAAAATAATTTTAATGTTGATTTTTCTGTACTCATTTAGTGCGATTCTTGCGCTTGATACTCGCTGCACAGAGATTTTATATTAGGTTCCAATTTAATTAGATTTAATCTCAGTCGTAGTTGTGATATATCAAGTCGATTTACTTTTTTTAGCAGTACAGCACTAAATCCACATTCAGCTAAATATGAAGGTGGAAACGGTAGTAAAAGTTTTCTTGCACATTCTTAGCATTTATCAAATTTCCCACCGATATATAGCATTGCATTTAAATACCCCAAAGCGAAAGGGTTAAAGTTGTGTAGAGTCTTTTTAAATTGCCCCCAAGTGGGGCGTGGGCCCCACTTTGGGAAACACTGCTCTACATATATCTGGAATACATAAAAAAAACCATGATCTTGTCCCGATATTGTATTAAAAATTTTTGTAACGAAGAACTCCCATCACTCATATCAATTTCCATCATCAAGCCAAAGTAACTCAAAATATGAATATATTTTACTACGTAATAAATCATTAATGGTATTTGGGAAGGTTATGATTCAGTCATTACCAGTGGGAGGCACCTTTGCATAGGATGCCGGCGTACCACAACGGCGCCTATTTCTGCCGTGAAGCAGTAATGTATTTAAGCATTACTGTGTTTCGGTCTGAAGGGCGCCGAAGCTAGTGAAATTACAGGGCAAATGAGACTTAACATCTTATGTCTCAAGGTGACGAGCGCAGTTGTAGTACCGCTTAGAATTTTTGGGTTTTTGAAGAATCCTGAGTGATTACAACAGCAGGGCAGGGCGTATCAATTACCATCAGCTGAACATTCTGCCCGTCTCGCCCCTTATTATCATAAAAAAAGAACTCTTGTCTATTTGTGGGATAAATTAGTTATAATATTATTATGTGCAGTGCAACAAATATAATTTAAATATATTAACTTATAAAAATATATTTAAAATTATGTGGCATTTTATGAGTGTTTTATTCATAGTTATTGCGTGAACACAAATTTTCCATAAACAGGTTATTACGTTGTGAGATAATTCATAATAAATTAAATGTCGTTTCTATGATTCCGGTGCATTTCGTGATTAAATTATAGGTAATATGTTATATTTTTAAAGTGATAACCCCCACTTCTAGGATTAATACACAAATAAAATTTGAAAAACAAAATTTTATGAACGATGCGGGATTCGAATCCACTACCTCCGGCATTCCGTGCCGGTGCTCTAACCAACTGAGCTAACCGTTCGAGTACCGCCTCGTTATAAAATTATGTTTGCTTTGTTCAACTCTCAGGTTGTGGCTTCATCTACAGGATCTACTTTACAGTTGATAACCTGCTCAACCCCAATATTTGCATATTAGGAAATTGACATGAGATGTCGCTCTTGTAAATCTAAACAATATGTTATGTTTTAAAGTGATAACCCTCACTTCTAGGATTAATACACAAATAAAATTTGAAAAACAAAATTTTATGAACGATGCGGGATTCGAACCCACGACCTCCGGCGTTCCGTGCCGGTGCTCTAACTAACTGAGCTAACCGTTCGAATCCCGCGCCGTTCATAAAATTATGTTTTTCAAATTTTATTTGTGTAAATTATAGGTGGAATAAATATGCGTGTTAATTTTCAAATTAAAATATTTACAATAATATGAAATCACTTATTGAAAGTCAAAAACTACCACCCATTCCAAAAAGAATGCCTCAGACCTGAGAAGAACGGGCACAACAAACTCAGCGGGCTTCTTTTTACTATAAAAAATATGTTTACTAAGTAATATCGTACAATTTAACTTATTATTTCATAGCCCGAGGGCGGTCGCTCCATTACCAATATATGGTATTAAGAAAGTCATTCTTTGAAATTTCGTAATACATTTGTTTTGAACATTTTCGGGGATCTTGTTGTAAAAGCATATACATCGCCCCACAAAAGACTTCTGGTCTGGTCCTAGTGATAACATTATGGTTATGACAGTTTCCAGCAAATTCACTCAAGTGCCGATAACTGGCTCCATTTTTTAAAACTAATCCGGTACATAATTCTCAATAATTAAAATTATTAGTGTAGTAATACGAATGAAACAAAACAAAAACTTTGAATCACTTTAATATATATCACAAACAGTTAATAAAATAACTTAATAATAATTATATTCGACAAACTTAACTTACTTTATGATAACAATACTTAAACAGTTTGAAAGCCATTAAATGAATGCTATGCACTGGGCACTTAACAGAATGTAATTTAAGGGGGCCCTTCCCGGTCCTGTCTATCGTCAACGGGAACATGGATCATCCAACGCATACCGTCTGTTGACGACAAGCAAGAGAAAGGGATAATATTGAACGAAAAATAGTGTGAAGAAATACCAAAAACAGTTTCCCAAGAAATACGTATGTTTTATATGACAATAAGGCACAAGACAAGCAGGACGTTCAGCTGATGGTAATTGATACGCCCTGCCCATTACAATGAAATGCCGCGCAGGATTCTCGAAAAACCCAAAAATTCTAACATAAGATGTTAAGTCTAATTTGCCCAGTAATTTCACTAGCTACGGCGCCCTTCAGACCGAAACACAATAATGTTTACACATTACTACTTCACGGCAGAAATAGCCGCCGTTGCGGTACCCATAATCTATATCCCACTGGTAATTTTTTTGAGTAATCCTTACAAATTTGTGAAATAAATGTTTATCATTTAGAAACTCCATTACAAGTACGGGGTTTCTATCGCAACGGGTTATAGAGAACCTCAAATATGTTTGAAATGTAAAATTCGGCGCGGGAAGAAATTTGGACGAGTTTGGTTAAAATTTTGCTTACACTACCAGACAATATTTTATTCGAATATCACTAGATTATTATTATCTTATATCCGATGAGTACGTCTACTGTAGGAAAAAATTACTGAAGTAGGCGTTACTTTGCGGAAATCCATAATTATACAAATGATTTAAGTTTTCTTTAGTGTTAATTCCGCCAATATTCTGTTTAAACAATTATGCTGTCAACAATCACGAGACTCGTGCCAGATTTTGGCGAGACAACACATCCTGAAGATGCCTCGTGTAGAGGCGAAACACGTGTCGAATTGTTTAAAAACAGATATTGGCGGAATTAACACTAAAGAAAACTTAAATCATTTGTATACGTCTACTGTTACAATATAATGAATAAATAACTAGGTAATTCTACTTAAATTAACCATTTATTAATTAATTTTAATATAACAAAAAATAATTTATATTAATTATTATTTATTCCACTTAGATTAAAATGAATCAATTCTTAGTTTTATCTATCGAGCAGTTTAAATTTAAGTAGAATTACTTATTGCAAGTGGGGCAACATTATAATAACTATTTTATTGTGTTCCCTTACGTAAAGAATAAAAATCTTTAAAAAATAAAATGACAGATCATAAAATCGTTACTAATGCGAATATGAGTTTATTTATAACAGTTTCAACCCCGTGGGTATTATCTATTCAATTGATAATCATCACATACAGAGCGCGATATAACCGAATATCAAGCGCACTTAGTAGTAGGCACAATCTTATAAAAACAGAATTTTACTTGTATTTCGCAAAATTTATTTATTTTTTATGGAAGAGGAGTACAACCGGGATCCCTGATGTGGAATGTAATGTCTCAGATCTCACTTGTAATACCACAGGATTCACAGGAGCGTTGCTGACCTTATAAAACATCAAATAATGGTACATAATGATTTCGAAAACTGGAGTAATATAAGACCGGAACATATGGCTCATGTGGGAAATTTTAAACTTTTGGCGATAAAGGCTTCGGTCTATTATATATATACTAGCTGACCCGACAGACGTTGTTCTGTGCATAATAAATAATATACAGTTTTTTTATGGATTTGTCAGTAATATCTTATAACACCAAGAATTATTTTGTAATATATGCTCCCTGTCAATAACGTTCTATATTATGTATAGAACATCATTGATCCCTATTGTTAACTACAATAAAATTGTTTCACAGCAGAACTGTCAAACCATGAGTCAATAAATTCATTGGAAATAAAAATAATTATGTGTCCCAAATCGAAATAAAAACTATCCTATCTCTCAAGTTGGACCAAACTGCACTCCATGAAGTAATCCCCGTTAAAATCCGTTCATTAGTTTAGGAGTCCATCGCGGACAAACAACGTGTCACGTAATTTATATATATCGAGATATATTAGTTGTCATTTACATAGTTTCAGTATTTCACAATACAGACACATTATGTAAGTAAGGTGCTACTAACACACGATAATCGTACACAAACATACAAAAAAATTCGCCTCCTTGTAAAATATTTACATGTATACATATATTTATTTATTCATTTAATTGATATAGGAAGACCAGCAGCGTACAATAAATTTAAATAAAAGTCTAATAGTGACAAAAAGCCAATTAAAGATCCTCACGGATAGCAAATTACTTGCATAAAATAGTTACGAACACTTAAGTTCGCAATCATTTGGGCTATGTTAGTGACATCTCCTACGGATTTCCTCGTTTCTGATTCGATCGACCAGGTTCACCATACAGCTGTGGTTACTCATTCCTTCTTGTACGCCACCAGAAATACTTCTAGCGGACCCGGACACAAGTATACATATAAATACGCAATTATATACTTAAAACATATTTCACAGACATTCGACATATACTATATAAGAGGACAACGACCGTTAACATATCAATGTATTATTTGTAAACTGGAATGACATATTCTATCGCCAATATGAACTGTACATTTGAATAGTTCCGGTACAATGTAATCTATGTTTTACTTATAAGTAGATGAAGTAACTAATAATTCATGGCGAGAAATAATCTATTTATTTCCACCGTGCGACGACGAGGTGGCTTTTGGCTCCAGTCACTAAAAGTAAAAAATAAAACTTTTGTACAAAATATCCTAATACAATCGTGAATATATAAAATACTAGCTGAACCGACAGACGTTGTTCTGTAGATAATAATAAAAAAAAATACTGTTTAATAGGAATTTCCCAATAATATTTCAAAACATCAAGAATTATTGCGTAAAAATGCTCCCTGTTGTTGGAACTGTCAAACCGTGCGTCAATAAATTCTCTCAGAGAAAATATGTCTATACAAAACAAATATTGAAAATAAAAATGATTATGCGTACCAAATCGAAATAAAAACTATCCTATCCCTCAAGTTGGACTAAACTGCACTCCATTAAGTAATCCCAATTAAAATCCGTTCATTAGTTTAGGAGTTCACTGGAAACAAAGATCAGGACACAGGATTTATATATATTAAGATTAACCCACGGATTTGGCGAAGCGCTTTGGAATGTATTTACAAAATACAAGATATTTATTTTTCAGAATTAAGTGTTTACTTAGATCTTCAAAACTTATCAAGTACTTAATACTTAGCTGCCCTTTTAAGGCATAACAAATATTATTATTAATTTATTTAATATACTGTTTATTGTTATATATTGACTTTATAATTTACATATTACAAGAACCACCATTGAATTACATTGACTCGATTGAAAATAAAAAATTTATATATTTAATATATTTTATAATAAATATCACAAATCAAATTTATGAACGATGCGGGACTCGAACCCGCGACCTCTCGCGTTCCGTGCGAGTGCTTCCACTGAGCCAACGGTTCGAGTGACGTCACGTCTTAAATCTTGTACATGTCTTGTTCAACTCTCAGGTTGTGGCTTCAAAACAAATTGTTAAAATAAATTTCATTCAGGTAAATTGTTTTAATCTTAGGTTGAGGCCATGCGCATACTTTTTCAACATACTTTGGGTATATGCCGTTCGTATGTTTTCGGTTGTAAATGATATAAATGAATAATAATAATCATGTGGCACTCTGTCGGTTCACATAATTGTTATATTTTAATAACGACAAACAATCATTGTTTCATTCAAGACTTGTCCGAAACAGTTTTCATTTACATGATCGTATTACTTCTCATTACTTGTGACAAAACTCGAATGAAAACAAAAGTATACTTAGCTATGTTTAAGATGTATCCAAAGCTAATACCATCATTTCTAAATAAACACAGTTTAATATTATCAGTACTTTAAAAAAAGTAAGTAATTCACCAGCACGTACTACAAATCGACTAGTCTCCCAATCGCCTAGTGAAAAGGTTGTCAAAAAATGTCCGAGCGGCGTGGACATTAACTTATACAGATAACATTAAAACAGTCATTCAAATTAACACCTTATTTCGTGGCAGTAATATTCAAAGTCTAAGAACGAAAACTCTACCTAATAGACGCTTAGGCAGAGTTTCGCTCCGGACAATTTTTAAAGATTGTTAGTCTAGTAGTTAGGACGTCAATGTTAACCAGTCTTAATCATCGCAAAACGAGAGGTTACCTATTACATAACCTTTATCCGTTTTTTTAAAGTACCCTCATATCGACCTGAATACACAAAGTTTCTCCTGCCGCCACTTTCCATCCATTTACATTCCATTTCAGCCGGAAGACCGCTGGACAAAGGCCTCCCCCCAACGATCTCCATGTCGATAGGTCCTGCGCTGCCCTCATCCAACGTTTTCCAATGTCGGTCCATCTTGTACCCACCAACACTACGTCTTCCAGTACATGGTCGCCATTCGAGGTCTTTACTGCCCCACCATCTGTCCGTCGAGCTATGTGCCCTGCCCACTGCCACTTCAGTTTCACAACCATTTGCTACTGCAAAACTGGTCCTTCAGAAGCATGCCGTGGACGAAGGACTTCATAGTATGAGACATAAAAGACGCGTACTGTCTAGCGCTCCATCACGTTGATGAACACCACGTGTTCTCCGCGCATCATCAGCTGAGGCACGTGGCGTGTGCACTCCCACACGCCCCCTCCTAGCGCCTCCTCCGTCACCACCGGAACCGGACTCAGCGCCGCCGCTGACCCGCGTTCCACTGGCACTCCTGCACCGCAACACATTACCTCCTCACTATAGAAACTATACTGTATTGTACGTACCTCGGTCATATATAGCTAGCTATTATAGGAACCGCCAGCTAAAAACTTTTTTTTGATGATAATAAGGATAATAAGGATAAAACTCAGGATTCTTGAAAAACCCAATAATTCAGAGCTGCACTACAACTGCGCTCGTCACCTTGAGACATAAGATGTTGTCTCATTTGCCCAGTAATTTCACTAGCTACGGCGCCCTTCAGACCGAAACACAGTAATGTTTATACATTAATTCTTCACGGCATAAATAGGCGCCGTTGTGGTTCCCCTAATCTAGCCGGCATCCTGTGCAAAGGTGCCTCCCATAGGTAAAATTGAGCCTATTTTAATGTGAAAAATTGCTGGTAAATGAGGTATTGGAAGAAGAAAGCAGTCTTGACTCAGAAACAAGGAAGTGGACTAGCATCAAGACAGTCCAAGAACTATTCCGCCTAGCCATGGACATATGGAGAAGTTTAAAAAACTGCTGACCTCCAGTAATGGAGAGGCACGCGCAGAAGAAAACAGAAACTGTCACAATAGGTAACCCGAGATAACGTAGGAATCGCCAGCGACAACTTATCCAGATCCAGTTTTTAGATGTATAACTTGTTGTTTTAACGATGTTTTTTTTGGCTGGTTAAAAAATCCACTCGATCAAGAATTACGTATTGACACAGCTTCTGGAGTACACCTGCTTCCCAGAGGACTTGGAACACGGCCATTCATGTAAGAGTACGCTGTTAACTCGAAGGCAAGGAGATGTTTTTTTAAATCCCGATTAATTGAAATTTCAGATATTAACGTTACGTCCTTCGGTAAAAATCCTTCACCTTCACCTTACATATTATACTGAATGTGTCACATCCAAAAATACATTCCTTCCAAATTATCGTATTACGTAATCCAAAAGGTATTGTTAATGGACGTTTATGTTGTAAAGGTTACTATAACAATAGTGACATCAATGGATAAAGACAGGCTATATAAATTATAAATTAAAATGTCTTGCGCCCGTTTTCTCAAGTCTGCGGCATAAAATTTCGAATGGGTGGTAGTTTTTACGTTCAATAAGTTATCTGATATCCTATTTTGAATAAAAATATTTGAATTTGAATTCAGTTCAAACTAATAGTCAAATTGAGATACACGTCATTAAGGCTCTTAACTATCAAATCAATCACACCACAAGACCAACCTAAATACAATTTGAACACGTGTAAGCAAGGTCAAGGTGATAGCAAAGCTATTGAAGCTAATCGGACGGTGCGATCATCGGTGGCGGTATCACTTACCACCATCTATGAAACTTACATCTATACCTTACTCGTCAATATAAAATTTTCCATGGAAAACACTTTGCTAGTAAAGAAAAGACGTTTTTCAAAAAAAATATTTCTCGTGCTATTACTAGATCATTTATAAGTATAAATAGACTATGACAGCTGTCAAAACGTCGAAAAAGATTGACTTTAGAACTAACATCTACTTTGAGCAATTCACGCACACTAACACAAAATGACATACAAATAGTGAGTATAAGACGTAACTTGCCACGCACACTAAACTAATATTGCTAGCTTGTATTTATCGGTTGTCTAACATCAAGAGACTCTGCCTAGATGTATAAATTATCTGAGGTGCTATTTTAGGTTTGTATAAAGAACAATATCGTTACATAGAAGGTGTTAAATACAACCAAAGAAAATATTATTATGAAGCACAATTTTTTCAAATTACACGCGCATCGTAAAAATTCATTCTAATTATTTATCCCTAACGCGCTAAAAGAAGTAAACTACAAAACAGATTGTTTTAAAAAATGATAACTACTTTGGAAAATAACATTTGATTTGGTCTTAAATGTGTCATACATAATTCACAAATATAATTTGGAAACAAAATTTTATGAACGATGCGGAACTCGAACCCACGACATCTGGCGTTCCGTGCCAGTGCTCTGCCAACTGAGCCAACCGTTCGAGTGACGTATCGTCATAAAATCTTGTATGCTTTGTTCAGCTCTCAGGTTGTGGCTGTCATAATTTTTAATCATGAGCCCTGAAAATAGTCTGAAATCTGAATATACCTAGTCCGGGCGGTACCTTCCTCTTCCTGACTCCCTTCCGTTTCCACACCTCCAGGACGTCAGTCAGCGCCAGGTTCCACTGCTTGTCGAACGCCACCAGTGTGCCATACAAATAGCCGCGTATGGCGTTCGCGCTTCGCACCACCACCTGCAAGTATACCAGGTTAAATGTTGTCTTTAAAGGCATAGAAAGCATTTATTTTCTCAAAATTGATTCCTGTAGAGCTCTGAAAGAGAAGAAGCGGCATCATTATTAAGACCCTCTGAAAACGTTATCTGAAAAGGTCTTGAAACATCGAGTTAACTAAAATAATAAAAATATAACTTTTACGCAAAATCAATTGTAAAATCACAGTTACAATTACACGCGTTTAAAACCTTAAAAAAGTATTTTATTTAAAACATTATTAAGGCAAATATTTGGTAGCAAACTACAAACAAGAAATGAGAAATTATCCCATTGGGAATAGAATCGGCTACCCGTTGCTTGATAGACAGACTCGACCAACAGGTTCATCGTACATGTACAAGGGGATTTACTTGGTGCAGTAGGAAATGAGGGTAGATTGAAAAAAGTTGCTATGACCGTAGCGCTCTTCTTTACATCTCTCGGAATTTTTTATCACCAAATTGCATATATACGATGGCGTACTATTTATAATAACGCGAAGATGTTCTACTTAGAGATTTTTTAGTTACTTTGCTAACGATGTGTGTGTTTTTGTTACAGTGTCACAATCACCAAATGTGTTCAAACGTAACCGACACTTCCATTGGGCCACTCTATATTGATGCTTGGCGGGTAAGTACGATACGATGTTCGTTGATGGCACGGCTTATAAACCGAAAAAATATTTTAACCGGTTTTCTTAAGTACATCGAGAACTTTTCATTCGGTTTTGTTATACTAATGGTTTTCATAAAACCAGTTTAAAGCGGTTGTCCAGCGCCGGTGCATTTATCAGATCACAGTTTCAATATATTTAACTAATATTTGATAAACAGTACCACACGAAACGAACCTTTTTATTGATAGATTTTTAGCTGTAAACCTCCAAAGGCTATAACAACTTCAAAGGAAATAACATACCGATTTAAAACGGATTCCAAGCCTTGAGTCGCTTCTATTCTGAAGATAATTTGTAGTTATATCAAAAGCACAAAATAGTAACGCGCTAGACCCACACATAGAACATGCCCTTAGCAAATGTTAAACCATTTTTTTATTTTTCAAAGCCGATTAGTACGGCACTAAGTAATATTTTTGAATACCAATATGTGAATTTAAGAGCATGGATATAGGCCCATTGTCAGGTGTCGCCTTTTAGGGGTTCAATGATCAGTGTCTAATTTCCTTCAGCTCGGGACTACGCCATTTTATTCCATACATTTGAAACATGGCTTAATTAGCATTTATGGTTACGTGATTTTATGACACCACGATGCCAGTGAAACATTTTTCGCAAAATAACGCAAAAACCAAATGTCCGCTAAGTAATAAAAAAGCACATACCTATATATATTATTCGAATTCAAATATAATTATTGAAAATAGGGTTTGAAATCACTTATTGAAAGTCAAAAACTACTACCCATTTGGAAATGAATGCCTCAGACCTCAGAAGAACGGGCGTAAAAAACTCAGCGGGATTTTTTTTTTATTTCGTTACATTAAAATTAATATTTTGCTCCCGCTCATGAACCAGAGCTTAAATCTGGCGCCATAGACTACTCGGGCAACCCTACTTGAAATAAGTAGTTGTAAACTAGACCGCTACTCCGCGGTCGCGACATGCGATAGATGCACGAAAAAATTGAGGCGCTGTCATGACAAGTTTCACTTTAATAAATAAATGTTTATTATTAAATTTTTAATTGATAAGCAACAATGATACCAAATAAAATGGTTTATAATATCGTTATTTAATATTTAATCAATTTCCACAAGTTGATGTATATAACAATTGTAATTGCTGATTGAGTGCCAATCATCGGGCCCTTGAGCAGATAAAGCGATAAGCATTACTGATTCACTGCGATATCTCGATACATTATATTTACTAAACAATCATAATTTATTTACAAATCGTTCACCAATATCAGCGAATCCGCATTGAACTAGTATTTAAGATTCTTATACAGTCCACATTTCCGTCGAATATAATCGCTGTCCACTATACGAGTTGTTCTTCGTTGCGCTAGGTGATATTGGCTTAACATTAGACGAATGCGCTCGGCAAGCACATTATAGTAGGTATGTAGTTTCAAAAACCATTTTTCCTAAGTCATAAACGTTTAAATTACTTATATTTTTGTTTACAATCGTCGAGATCCTTTGAGTCGTGTATAAATGCCGTCAGGTTGCAGCAAAAGGAGTGTGTTTGTCACAAACTGCTAGCCACGCCTCTACACGTTTGGCGAGAGCGCTGGGCCAATGTGAACAGAGCCATTCACATAGATAACTGACTAAGGGATGAAAATTATAAGTGATACTAAGCCACCGCGCCGTTCGCTGTGATTCTATGATATAATATACGGAAATGTATATATAAAATAAATTGCGAATGACTGTCTCCAAATAATTCCGCGTCGAATGGTCCGTCGCGATATGTAGTTTATTTGTATAATAGCGGCTCAACGAAAAGTAGTTCTCTTTGTATTTAATTATTAGAATATAGGTAAATAGTAAAGAAAAAATTCTTTTATAATTTGAGATCTTAATTAATATTTGGCACGTAAATAAATAATGTCACATGTTTCTTATGTCATATAAATTTATTTCATTTCATATAATATTGCACTTAAAAAACTATAAAATTTAAAAACTTTGATGTAAAAACGTGTTCATAATATATTTTGTTTACCAGACAGTTTTTTTGGCCTTATAAGTACAGAAAACAGTATATATACATAATAACGTCTAAATAATGCATTGACTGACTTTTGTGTTCAAATCAAATAAAAATGAGGTGTTCGTTAGTTCTAAATTATTTTCTTAATAGACTATAATATAAGGCGGCAATTGTTATCGACCACAGAGTAAAACAAATTGTGTTTTTAAGAGAATCAAGGACAACGAGCGCATATAGAGTGAGCTATTAGCACGCACACACACGCGGCGGTACGAGTTGCGACCTCCACACATTCGTGCATCAAGGTCCGAGCGCTTAATTCGAATAACATGATATTTTTCCACAATTCACATGTTTCGAGGCGACCGTTATTGTTGAGACAGATCAGTGTTGCCCGAGATGACACCATAAAAAGTTTTGATACGTGTTAACACGATGACGTAAGGTCAACATACCAAACAAAACGTTACACGAATGACAGATGAGAGGTTTTTGAAGGTCGGACAGCGGGCAAGGAGCAGGAGTTTACATGATGATAGACGATTGACCGAGCTGATTGCATAAATGAATAGTCCACACAGAGTGTCAACACCTTTTTAGGGTTCCATATTCAAAAAACGGAACGCTTATAGATTCGTTCTGTCCGTCTGTCCGTCCGTATGTCACAACCACTTTTTTCCGAAACTATAAGAACTATACTGTTGAAGATTGGAAAGTAGATGTATTCTGTGAACTGCATTAAGATTTTCACACTAGAAAAAAACAATAATTTTTTCTGGGAGTTACCATACTTAGAACTGAAAGTCTTTTTTTTCATCAAACCCGTGTGTGGTATGGAAATGGTATGGATAGGTCGTCAAAAATGTTTTTCTAAACTGAATAGTTTGCGCGAGAGACACTCCCAAAGTGGTAAAATATTGAGGTTGTGCATGTTATCACCTGAAAAGTAGATCCTGTAGGTGAAGTCACAACCTGAGAGTTGAACAAGACATATCAAGGTATATCAACGCAGCGGAAGAGCGCTCGCACGGAACCCGAGAGGTCGCCGATTCGAAGCCCGCTTCTTTCAAATATTTTGTTTTCAAATTTAATTTGTGTATAGCATGCCTTATATGAATACAATGTTGTGTACAAATATCAATCGTAGAACAAAAAGATTTCGAACAAAGACAAATAAGATTTTTATACTTACTCATATAAGTAATATGAGTAGATTGTTAAAAAGTTTTTTTTTATCATCTGATGAATTGACTGACATTAACGGATAGCCAGCTTTAAAAACTGACAACGACATTATAATGCAAAAGCGACTTCATATTTAAAAACAATGTTAAAACAAGTTTTACAGCAAAAACAGTAAATCTAGGAACAGTGAAGGCCGACCCACTGCGATATCATACACTTGAGACCGAACACGGTCATAGACGGAGCGTGAGACTTTCGTCAGTGTTTTAAACGCTCATGACATTTGAAATAAACATATTCGAACACCCATATAGCCCAGTGCTGAGTGATCCTGCCTACTGAGCTAGACGTCCCGGGTTCGAATCCCGGTAGGTGCAAACATTTATATGATGAATATGTGTGTTTGTTTCCGAGTCATGGATGTTTATATGTTTTTATCTATGTTTAATTAAGTATATTGTATTAAATATATCGTTGTCTTGTAACCACAGGCTTATGCCTAGTTTGGGGCAGGATAATTTGTGTAAAAGTGTGTCAATATTATTATAATTATTATAATAACGAAAACGTCCCAGTGTCAAATTGAAGATAGTTTTGAAATGAAAGCTTAACTTGTTAACATCTATGTGTACAAGATGCCTAGAGTGAACTTTCACAAAGGGAAAAAATAATTCTAAAAAAGAAACGATGATAATCTTTGATCAAATAGGTTCAATTTCCACTAATTTTATATAAAATTGAAATAAAAATCCGCAAATAATACAAACAACTTAACCTTTTACATAATACTTGGTGGTAATTAAGTTTGTTTAAAAAATATATGTCTACTTTTTCCGAACATATGGTAGATTCAGTAATTTAAAAGAAATATTTATAGTGACGATTCAAAAGCGCTTTGTTTAAAACTAAAATACTGGATAAAGATTGAGTTTAAAAAAAAAATATGGATCTTAAAATTCCTTAAGAATGAATATACAACATAAGATTAAATATTTTTTACTTCTAGTTAAGAATGTACTGTTAATATATTATACCTATAGATGGTCACCGCTCCATCTACGCCGCATTATGCACTAGCAGTATAGCACCACAGATAATAAAATAAAAACGTCGGCACGTTTTCCGGGTGGAAAGTTGTTCTGTGGGCAAGGTCGGCGCGCGAGGGCACTGCTCTGCGGCCAGGCGTGACGTCACACCGCGTCAACACCAAGCGGGCTCGTCGGTGACCGGTGACGGAGACGGTGACCCAATGTGTGATGAGGAGCAGCCGGGGCCGGCGTGCTCAGCGTTCAGCCAACGACCGCGACGCCCAGGCCAAATGCCAATACTCCTATCAATAACACAACACTAACGTGATAGATATTATAAAACATTTGACAGGAACAAACCGAAAAATTTTAATAGTTGGCATTGTTTAAATAAACAATATTAACATGCAATTGTTTTCAAATTGTGATAATTAAATAAAGTAAGTAATAATAATCTTAACTAGTTGAGCGCAATGACAATTTGTAGTTGGCAAAAAAATGCTTTTGTAATTAACTAGTCTCTTGTACAACAAACATGTAACCAAAGAGGATGTAAATACTACGTAATAAGAGACGGGACTCCGTGGGTTAAAAATTGAAATTTAGTTTACTATGAAAAGTGCGTCATTTGACATAAGTTTGAAATAGCAGTAATTACAGTTATGCGATTGGCGACGAAGTATAATCCGGCTAAGTTTGAAAGCGAACAGTTGCTTGAAACGTAGTGGATTTCGGATATCTCCCTTTTTTACAAGATTATAACCGTCATCTGTCAATCTATCAATGACTGCACGTTTCATGCAATCGAGTGAATCGCTTTTTTTAGTTTCGATACGATACGATCATTTATTTAAAGCTTACCGATAAAAATTGATGAAATAAGTGTTTTGTCGAGTAGGAAAATACCACATCTTGTAAACAAGATGCTATTTACCTTATGATCTAGTTATCACCAGAACGGTTTTTATGAAATTGACCTTCAGTGGCGCGGCCGTGGGCGCCTCCCTTCACTGCCACCGGCAGGCAATTGAGTCAGTCATACCTGAGTCGCAAATTATTATTGCATGGAACACGTGTACACGTAGATATGTGAAGAGATGTTCAAACTAATCATGATATCCTGGTAATACGAACATCGTAATTTCACAAAATATATTTAAAATTCCAATCCTTTTTATTTTCGCTGAAGTTTATACCTGTGATCCGCTAAAATCATTCCTTATACAGTCTTGCCATTTTGACTAGCACAAATAAATCCGTTGAAATATTTCACATACTTAATTAGTAACTTTATCTTTCACCTTTTTATGCCCTCATATTGTAAGTGGACATATAGGAGTTGTTCAGGATGATACCAACATCCTCATTTCCCCACCGACATTACGTCAAAATGCAAAATTCCTTCCGCATCATGTTAGTGTCTAGCGTTATACAACCTGGCTTTTTGAGAGAAACTTTTCGCCCCATACAGCCACTTTGTGGAATTAATTACCGGATGCAGTTTTCCCGAACCGATAGCACTTATGAGCCTTTAAGTCTAGTCATAGTTATATCATTAAGTCTAGTCTAGTCTACGCATACCCCCAACTCAAAGAGCTGTTGTGTAGACGATGACCATGGGCGGTTAAAAGGCATAAAAGGCAATTATTTTCTCCAATTTGATTCCTCTAGAATTCTTTTTGATGTCGTTTCTCATACACTCGATACTACTACCGCTTCGGAAACAAATGACGCACTGAGAGAGAGGAAGTGGAAGAAACTCTGCCAGCATTCCTTTTTTTCGCTCCATTTAATAAAATCTAAAATATTGTACTGTAATTGCTATTGCTCTAAAATAATAATAATCTTGTCCCTGGCTGTCCGATCACTTATATATTCAGCTGTGGAGTAGTAGGAATTACGACCTCACCACTCCCTATCACGCGAGTCTCATATCTCTTCGCCCACTCTTATATATAAAAAAATCCAGTCAATCATTATTCTATTAAAAATCTATGAAATTATTTAGAATGTATGAACCCAAGCAAGCCATCGGATATTATGTGTGAGAATATTCACTACTACAAACACAGCACGTCTACTTATCACACGAAAGGTCAATACTAACTGATAACTTCTAATGCAACTCTATCGTTTGCTTATGATATTATTGCCATATTTTAGATGAACTTCCTTGCTTGGAGACACGCACTAGTAAGAGAAATAAGGACTCCGTGTCACTTTACACAACAGTGTAGCACCAAAACAAGCCGATTCACGTGTAAATACATAGCCTCACGCACACACTTACACTACTACAGGCCGATAGGCGGCCATTATGAGATTTGTCATCGTCTGTGACAGATCAGTTTGCGTCCCAATGAAATATTTTAAAAATGCCGTCGTGCGTTGTGAAAAAGTGTAAAAACGATACTATATAAGTATTTGTGGCCATATATGATTATTTAAAGGAGAAAAAATTGTGTAACTAGTATCCCCCGTAACCGCACACACACTAGCATAACGGTGCTTCACTTGCTAATATCACGGCGCGAAGTCCTTTTTTTACTCGTCCGTGCTTGGAGAATATCAATAACTTTTAATTTAGGAATTAATAGAGCTCTCACATTAAAATACAAATATATAATGTGTCGTAACTGAATGCATAAGCACGTTTTAGTGCCTGGTCGACCTGTTATAGTTAATAGTTTTTTTTTTTATGAAAATAAGGGACGAGGCGAGCAGGACGTACTGATGGTTGCTGATAGTAATTCATACGCCCTGCCCATTACAATACAGTGCCACTCAGGATTCTTGAAAGGCCCAAAAATTTTGAGCGGCACTACAATTGCTCTCGTCACCTTGAGATGTAAGATGTTAAGTCTCATTTGCCCATTAATTTCACTAGCTACGGCGCCCTTCAGGCCGAAACACAGTAATGTTTACACATTCACAACAGAAATACGCGCCGTTGTGGTACCCATAATCTAGCCGGCATCCTGTACAAAGGAGCTGGTAAAAAGTCAATGTATTTGTTTGATGCGATTACTAATTATGACAGTAATCACGACCATCATGTGCACGAAGCATCCTTACACAAACAATGAATTAAAATTCTAAAGGTCGATGCATCCATTATACGACAATTTATATATACACTTAATTATTTATTGTCTTATAAAATATTTTCTTATTCAAAACGCTTTTAATTTAAAACGCGATTCATAATTTATTGGATACAGTTCCTTACAAACTAGTTTGTTATGTCTATCGGCGCCTATTTCTGCCGTGAAGCAGTAATGTGTAAGCATTACCGTGTTTCGGTCTGAAGGGCGCCGTAGCTAGTGAAATTACTGGGCAAAAGAGACTTAACATCTTATGTCTCAAGGAGACGAGCGCAGTTGTAGTGCCGCTCAGAATTCCTGGGCTTTTTCAAGAATCCTGAGCGGCACTGCATTGTTATCAATTACCTACCATCAGCTGGTCAGCTGACGAGCAGGACTTCGGTCCTGCTCGTCTCGTCCCTTATTTTCATAAAAAAATGTATATTACAGCCATTGTAAAATAATCTATTTGATTTAAAGGAGTAGCCGTTAAGTTTCTTGTAAGTTCTTCTCACGAGCTCTACTTTTGCCCAACATATGGTTGATTTAGAAATTTAATGCATTAAAAGATATTGTAAACTTTGAGGAAAGTTTCACAAAAGAGTAATGGAGTCTTGGCATATTAATTATCATAGACAGGCCCTTTAAAAAGCATAGCTTCTCAGAATACAATTAGAAAGTTCACACCATTTTCATAATATAAATGCAGCATTCGTGAATTAACATATTTTCTATAGTATTACATAATATGACATAACTAACTATATAACAGACGACGAGACCATCGCCTTGGGTGTCCGAGCCAATATTATATCTGTTCTGACATATTATCAAGTGCCGTTCTATTTTTGATCCAGAATTACATTAAACATGATAATTATGGAAAAACCTTAGCGTTGACAGCCAAGTTCAAATGTATTTTTATATAGGTGTTCTGCGATCACTGGCAGTCATGTTATATTGTAGATATTTCTGATTGTTGAAAAGTTAAATCTACACACTAATAGCCTAAACGAATATGGAACTGGATATCTGGAACTATCTTCCACTTTCAAAGAAACTATGAAATCAACTACCTTAGTGCTGAATTTCCAGAACTTAAGAATTCCTCTGGTGTTGCAATAAATTGTAAGCGACGGTGATCATTTTGCATTTGGTGACCTGCACGCTTTTTTGTACCTCCTCTTAATGTAAAAAGGAATATATAATAAATTATTTGGAGTTAATTAACTAGTACGTAGGTATTATTAGAGTACTTTTCTTTATTATTGTCATATGTTTTTGTTCTTGACATTTAATTACCAATCACAAATCCTTGTTAAAATATACATTGTCAGGCCTCAGCTACGAGTCACGATTCTCTAACTATCACTATTGTATGTATGTAATATATTTATTCAAAAAAATCATTAATATCTCATAACTTGAATTTGTTGCTAGTTGACTAATGCCCTTTGACTAACCATACATCTAGATTTGCCCTTTTTTTGAGTTGTTGGTATCATTTTTTTCTATTAAGATGATATGGATAAGCCAATCACTTTTTTTATATTTATAGTCCAGTAGTTCGCCCCGACTTCTCTTGGGTATAACATTATCGAAAAACGTTTAAAGATAAGCTAATATATAAATAAACATGTGGTGCATTATTTATTATCATCCAAAATTATTTCTATAAAAACAGCTTTACGAACTATATGTGACCTCTCGTTCTACGTTTTACAAAGTTGTCACTATTTTAACATTAAGAATTAAGAAGCATGGTACTAACTTCCAACCACTGAACAACAAGCAAGAGCGATGTTTATTATATCAAATTTTTTTAAACAACGATTTACTTTAAATATGAACGATGTTTCATCAGCAAGCAGCACAAGTCCATAGTTATCTTTTGCTAGAAAAAGGAGAAAAGGGCTTAAAATTGAACCCTGTGGAACCCTGTTTATATTTTTTTTCCAGAATACCACGTCTACATTTAACTTTAGTAATCTTCACTTTAAGTTGGAAAACATTATGTTCAATGCTACATTCCTAATAATTATTTAGTTTTCTGTTGTATACGCATACATAAGTAACAACCTCACAATATGGACCGCGTTCTCCAGCGGCACGAAATTTCTAGAGCCTATTCAGCAATATCTCCGCGTCGTGTAGCGTTTCCTTAGCAAGTAGTTGGTACCTGGTGCCTATTTGATCCACCTATATCTATAAAACTGGGTACTACTAATAAAAACCTTACTTATGCATTCAATACACTTCATCTTTTTACCGTTCAGACGTTAGTTAGCCTCCAACCACCAAAACTCCAACTCTAGCAAGAGCATTATTTATATCAGAAAGTTTATTGAATCAGGCGTCACTTTGCGAAAAGCCATAATTATCCAAATAGTTTGAATTTTGCTAAAATTTGTCTTTCACCAATTCGATACGTTTTTCGCCGCTACACGACGCATCTTCAGGAGATAAAATTGACTCGCGAGGCGATACACGTGTCTTTCACCAAGAAAAATCAAAAAACACTGAAGAAAATCTCATAAGATTTGGATAACTATTAATTTCATCAAATTTATTAATTTTATTATTTATAGACACGGCGCTCAGCAGCTTAACATTGGAGCTAGTCGTGACTCTGTAAATGCAACAAGTGAAAGTGCACAAAATATAGAGAAAATCACGTTGAAATCACGCGGCCGTACTCTCGTAAAGAGTTAGCGTCGACTAACGCTTTCAGATAACGCTACCGTCCTATTTTATGCAAGTCGTGAGCGCGGCTTTGCTTGCAAGGAGTGCCTAATGTCTTCATTTTTAACACCCAATGTTGGTGCAACCACCAGGAACAAGAAATATTTCTCGTACCATGCTGTATAATATGTAAAATCTATAAACGTCATAATTTATAAAACCACAAACTAAGGTAGTAATACTTTATCATCTACTTTGCACCAGTGGGAGGCTCTTTTGCACATGATGCCGGCTAGATTATTGGTACTACAACGACGCCTATTCCTGCCCTAAAGCAGTAATGTGTAAGCATTATTGTGTTTCGGTCTGAAGGGCGCCGTAGCTACTTCGAGCAACAATAACTTAATTGTTGATCGAAGCGTAGCTAGTGAAATTACTGGGCAAATGAGACTTAACGTCTTATGTCTCAAGTTCACGAGCGCAATTGTAGTGCCGCTCAGAAATTTTGAGTTTTTTCAGAATCCTGAGCGACACTGCATTTGGCGGGGCGTATCAATTACCATCAGCTGAACATACTGTTCGTCTCGTCTCTGATCGTCATAAAAAAGGCACTGAATCGGTATCTATAGATAATACAGTAAGACAGTAATTCCGACAAAATGGAACCCAGGATTACTTTGTTGTTCATCCGTCCGTCTGTCTATCAAAACCCTTATCTTATATCGGGATCGCGTGGAGGTATCAAGTTGAGATTAAAATAAGATAATCAAGTCTACAGTAAAAGATAAAAAAGGCAAACAACGTATATTTTTACACTCTCAAAGGAATCAAAATTTATAGGGTATTTTCCGTTGACCTAAAAAGAACTATGGAATTTGGCAAGTAATACCGTCTCATACTATAAGAACTAATAGGGAAGAATCTGAAACATATTTAAACATTTGTAGTTATATAAAAAAAATATACGGAATCCTCATGGCTAAGTCCGACTCACAACTGTTAGGTTTAGACGACGCAAGAAGGCGCTACGGCACCTTTAAAAGCGAAGAACAATAAAGCTTATTACTGCTTGACGGCTGAAAAGCCTAAAAACTTTGACAATACATAAAACAAATTCAAGGCCACAGTCATTCCACCGCGACAGCCGTGATTAACTCTACATAGTAACAGACGATATTTATGTGATAGTCAAACATTCAATCATTCTTATAACCTAAACACATCATCGGATATGGTAGGGCCGAAACATCGCACGCAGTGCAGTAGTAAAGCATATTCAATGATATGTCGCATTGTCTTACGCACAAAGATATTACAATTACCATCCGGACCATACTGAGTACGACGCCAGGCCAATTGGTGCTTGGCGCCCACCCTCACCCACCGGACCAACTGACGGTCCGATCAAATACGACCATGTGTTTGGGCTATAATAGAGAAAAAACGAAAGTGCAACCTTGACGAATACCATTGAATGATCCGCCGCAAGTATACGCGCACCTCATCATGCAAGGTCATCTTGTGACAGTCTAAAATCAACCTTGTCCAATGCCACTATGTGAGAGCCTAATGATAAGCGACACAGGAATATCAGCCATAACTTCCAACATTTAAGATTGAGTTTATCGTGTATATCGATTCCACCACATCAAGTCTGAGTGAAAGTGAGTGTAATACGGAAACGTAGCGCGGTGGCTTAGCTCATTTGTGATCACAAGTTAATAACAGGCTTCGCTTTAAGCGTTCATTCGCTTAATTTTATAAAAAACAGGCACTATTATATAATCTTCTGATCTTTCTAATATCATCTATCATTTTCTTCTTTCTCTCATTTTCTATGTCGTTTAGAGTTACAGTTTTAATTATTAGCAGGAGGGAAATAAATCACTTTATTCATGTAGGTCGAGAAGTCGAAACTTATGATTGTCAAAGGTTTTCTTTTCTTTTTCATTTACCACCATTTCGCAGCTTCATCGTTTTACAAATTATTTCAATTACAATGCATGTAAAGTGATGCAACTGGAATACTCAAACGTTCAATACTATATGCGCTACATGAGTATATTAAAAAGTACATCTAAATTAACAAGTAAAACACGGGAATGTTAAAAATGGGAATCCTCGCTTCACAGTCGCCATCCTAAAGATGCTCGTCTGTCGATGATGGTTTTAAATATTAGCTTTTACTCGATACTTCCTCCACGTGGAATAGTTACTTTGGGCAGCATTTTCATTTTTTAGGATACTTTGCAAATAATACGGCGCTCTTCTATGATACAGCGGATATCACTTGTCATTTTGGACAGTCTCTTCATTTCCCTATGAACTTTAGTATCCTATTTCATACCCATGTAGGTCAAAGTTTCATAATGCTCGAACAAATGTTTATTAATACTACATATCAAGTGCCTAAATACTTAGTTTCATGGTTTTATCTCCAAAAATGACGAATTCCCATACAAACATCCATCCTCTATTTCAATCCTCCATTTATTTTTTCGCAATTAAAGGAGCCTATGTCCTTTTCATTACATTATTGACATTTTTAATATTATTGAGGTTAAAAAAATTCTATATTTCATCTACGTCGCAAAACTATGTGCTTTTGTATAAAATTACCCCCTATTGATCAAATGTTTTGAGACTCAAATCACAGAGAAAAGCTGATGATTGGTACAATACCACCCCGAGATGAGAATATAGCAGAGAAATTTCAATGACAAGGCATCAGCAATTTGATGAGTGTCAATAGTGTCGAGTCACGTGAAAGTAATAAGTTACTTCTGTTGCTTGCTGCTTGCGCAAGCGCCGCTCTAGATCGCAAACTCTCGATTTCGGCAAGCCACGGTCACGGACACTTGCCGAAGTTTTTGTCGCGATCACTTTTGTTTTTTAAAATTCACGGTCACTTCATCCGATCTTTTGTCTCGAAAAGATCTGCATTTATGGGTACGATACCGAGGAGTTACTTATATTTACAGCTGAAAAGCTGCACAGAAACAGGAAGTTAACTATCTACTTTTATATCAGAAGTAGTGACGCGAGAAGTAATACGTTCATTTGATGGTCATACGTCCTGCCCATTACAATGCATTACAGGGCAGGATTCTTAATTGAATTCAATATTGTGCTCGCCACTTTGTGATCCCTCATTTCTGGGATTAGGTTTACAAATATAATGCGTATCGAAATTTGCCGTCTGCAAAATCCTGGATTCGAACCAGCGCCTTTCGTACTTAATCCCAGAAGTGAGTCACTTGAAAATATCAAACTGTTTAGCGACATCTCAAGTTAATATCTTAAAATGCAAATATTGAACAGGTTATCAACTGTAGAGTAAATTCTGAAGATGGCGCCACAACCTGAGAGTTGAACTAAACATACCCATTCACGATAGATACGGTACTCGTACAGTTGGTAGGAGCACCTCGACGTAACTCAAGATACGCGGGTTTGAATCCCGCATCGTCCATAAATTTGTATACATAAGATGTTAAGTGTCATTATCCCAGTAGTCGCCCACATAGCCCAAAAGATTGCGAAATTGAAGTGGCGGTGGGCAGGGCACATAGTTCGACAGACAGACGGCCGGTGGGGCAAAAAAGTTCTCGAATGATGACCACGTACCGGAAGACGCAGTGTTGGTAGGCCCCCAGATGGACCGACGATCTCATCAAGTTCGCCGATGAAGGAGTTTTGGGGAGCAGTGGACGTATAACGGCTGATGATGATGAACCCAGTAGTTTCACTAACTACGACACCCTTCACACCAATTGCTTGACTTGCACATTACATACAACAGAAAAAGGGCGCCGGATCATTTGATATATAAAAAAAACTAATTGTCATCGATTACTCTGTGTTTATAATAAAATAATATGACACACATTACAGAAATTATCTTTCCTTGAACTATAGGTGCAAGACAATGATATATTTAATACGATATACTTATTAGTAGTCATATAAATGTTTGCATCTGCTGAGATTCGAACCCTAGATCTCTTAGCTTAGTACGCAGGGTCACTAACCGATCGTGTTTAGTTAAATATATCATTTACAGTATTTTTTATTTTTCATCCAATTGCACTATAGTTTAGGGACCAAACGAAAACTTATAGTAAATAAAGTATTTGCTTACTTTATAACATCATGCATTTTATGTCTTCCTTATTATAATATTAAAACTACATCCTTTTAAACTGCAAGTATATGTTGCCTTAAAAATATCTTTACATACATAGCCTTACCTGGAAGTGATTCACCTTCTTTAAATGATACCTCATAAAGAGAAGTCCTTTAGCGTAAGAATTGTTAATCGCTTCCTTGTCCGTCAAAATATTTATATGCCCATAAAAGGCAACAAAATCTTAATCAAATAACAAAGTCGCGGCAATTAAATGGAGATTCAAGACAGCCTTCGATCTAAATTGTTTTGCATTGTGCAACAAAATTCAATAAGGAAGGAAATCGACGCGGAACATTCAGTGGTGCATTGAAACCAGCTCAAAAAAACGCGAGCCGGAATAGTAAAGACGACCTCTAAACGATACGCGGTTAGGGCGAGCCCTTTATCGGCAAGATAGGCAAACAAATATTGATAATACGGCCCGAAAAGTAATCTAGCTGCAAGGTCGCGGACCTAAGTCAGTGGGTAAAGGTTAATGTTATCGTTTTATTACACTTAAAAGGCCAGATTGAAGTTTTTTCCGTTGGTAGTCTTGACATTGAACAATTTGATGGCCACTTGGTTGATATCTAGCGGGTTGACATATCTATCAAGCATGACAACATAATATTTGACCTTAAACATATGAATAGAGCGAGGATTAAAGAAGATAAAAACTTAAATATATGAACAGAGGACTGTCAAACTGTAGTTAATATTACGGCAGATATTAAGAATAGTTCGAAATTGAAAACTTACAATACCACGCGAAAATCAAAGCAAAAAAAAACGTCCAAGACTAATTAACGTTAGCGCCATATTATAATTTTTCTTTTAATACGTCATCTTGTTGTAAAGCAGTAGTAACAAATGATGTGCAAAGGTTGGGTGTGATATTTTCTTTTATCGACAATATTTATTTTAATCGTGTATCGGAAAATGATTTATCTAAAAACTGTCTGTCTGGCAGTATTCTTGTACTGTTGACAAACGGAGATAAACCTAACAACGCTTTTTTCAAGGTAAGATCTTAAATAGGTATAATTAAACTTGACGCTTATTTCTCTAAATAAGAAAGAAAATTATCTCTGAGTCGCGAAAGAGTGGAGAAATGATCCAGTGTACCAACCCGTTCCTTGTGGTTGCTAACACCTGACGTGATCAAAGTTAATGTAAATATCCATGAAATTTTTGAATGGATATAATGCTGCAATGATATATGATTGGCGTTCAATTATTTGGCAATAATTGTAAAACCTTCCGCCTGACCTTCCTATATACACGACTTTGTACGAAGTCACGTATAAGCAAAAAGGAATAATTCTACGGAAATCTAGACAATTAAACACGCTTAATAATGAGATTTGGGGAGCAATTAAATTTTTACCTCGCGATTATTATCCTACAACAATTTCTGTTGTGTTCTACTCTGTTCTTGATCGTATATCCTGTAAATTTGTTAGAAAAGTTCAAAATACACTACGGTGCCGTATATCACATAACATGATTAATTATTAGCATTCTTCGAAGAATTCTGCTAGAGCGAGGACATGGAAAGGGCGTTAAGATTATTAGAGGTTTTGACTATAAGGCGTAAAACGATTTAACTATCAATATAAAGTTGTAGCCGCCCAAGGTACAGAGTTACATCCTTTACATTATCTGTTTTACAATTGGAACATATGGGCAAATTACTCATCAGGCAAAAATTTAAAGATCCCAATCTATCGGTTCAGGAATAGTGCAGCTGACAAATGATTCTACAAATTGTCTATCCGAGGAAAGAAGTTAATTCTGAATCGCGCCATTGTGGAATGTCAGATTTCTGCACAAATTTGAAATTGAGCTGCTGCTTGTAACCTGAACAATTCCTCCGTTCACTTCTCGTGATATATGCGGATGTTGCAACAACCAACAAACCGGGAAAAAATAATTACTCTACTGTGGTTTTCATATCTAGACAATGGCCTAAACTTTAAAGCTCTGACTTATTGATTCACAGCGATAATACGACAGAAGTTTGCACGGTGAATGTGCGCGTACTATAAAGATGCGAGTTGTAATGGCGCATCAATAAATTTGTCTAGGAGAATGCAACAGGAAGTGGCCATGGCGAGGACGAGGTCGCCTCCACCGGAGTCATGCAACGCAGACTCAACCTTGCTACTGCGATGCGATTTGCGTAATTTAACTATTTATAACATAGTTATAATAAACTATACGTAAACAACATATTATTATGAAGCATTTATAGATCTTATACATCTTTCTCCTTCAAGTACTTCGAGTACATGATCTGAAATCATGCGATCCACATTAGGATTAATTCGATCAAAGTTTACGTCGGGGTATAATTTTTCTGATGTCTCATTCTCTTTACAATGAAGGAGCGATTCAAAATTAATATTTAATTCATTTTCAGAAACAGATTCTCTTTTGTAAATAAATTATACTGGAAATCATATTATTTGAATATCCTATCACTACAATCTTGTTTCACATGTAAAAATTAGAGTAGTCGCGCAAGTTGATCAAGGTTGAACAATATGAATGTAAATGATATAAATGGGCCTAATGTCAACTGGATTCATTTTAAATATTGCAATAATTTTAACAAAAATGGTGCAATTATTTTGAAGGCATTTAAATTAAAAAAAAAACATAATATATTTCCAACAATATTTTGTGATACCTACATTTAAATGATAACTTGTAAATATATGCATAGCCAGTAAGATAATATGCAGGCTTATTAGAGCAATTTGATCAATTCATAGACTAAAAGTTTTCCCTGTATCCGTGGGTAGTTTGAAATCGTGTGATATAAGTCATAATTTTTATGTTGCCTCCTTGTATAAGAGAAATACTTGAGCGTTCAAATGCTACTACTACTTGTAGATACATAATTAATAGTACTTATTTTAATATATGTCTAATTTATTTAAATTCTACTAAATGTCTAAAATAAATTTGGAGGCATTCTAGAAATCATTTGATTTTATAATAAGGGCAATGTCAGAGCGACATGGGACATCCTGTCGCTACAACGCGCGGCGCACGAATGGTGCGCTCGGCGCTCGCTAGTAGGCAGGCGGAAGCGCACGCGCGCCCCGCACAAGGCTGCGCTCATGACCTCGCATCGTCTTTGTCTAGCGCTATCTAGCGTTTGTTTACCCGCGAGGCCGAATGCATCATACTATAAACTACGATTATTATTGAGACTATTCTGGACGAGATTGCCTTGTAGATAAATAATTCGAAATTTTAATCGCGATGAATCTACTCAAATATTATTCGCTTCGGGTTTTGATCTGACCACCGGCAGATTTGAAGGTGAACCGTGATATCAAAGATACAAAGAAAACTGTGACGAATGGAAAATCATAAAATTTGTTATGAAATTTATTATTTGTAAAGCCGAAAACAATATTATAACCAACCCACACCAGAGCTCGTTTTACAACATAAAAGCCTAAAGCAAAAAATATATAATATCACGAAAATAACCCATATTTTTACTTTACAGGAAACGCTGGAAACCTGCTAACTGTATGAACAATCGAGCACCTAAAGTAAGCTGTAAGTACACCTCATTAAGTTATTAAAATGTAAAGTCCGTCAACTTTCTTGGACCTACAAAGTGTAATCAATATAGTAAGAAGGGGTTTCATTGCGACATTTTACGGTCCTGATTTGACTTAAAGTTAAGTATTACGCAAAGTTGTATTAATATATACTTGAGACTAATGAGAGCGAAAACTTTCTCCATAAGAATAAAGAAACAGCAGTAAATAAACCGTTTTAAAATAAATTTTGGTTACAAATTTAATTTGTACAATGAACGATGCGGGACTAGAACCCGCCCCTCTCGGGTTCCGTCCGAGCGCTCTTACCAACTGAGCCAACCGGTTACAAATTTTCTTATAAATGTATATCTTAAGTGCTTTAGTCTAGTGAATGACTATGATTATAACGAACATATGAAAAATTAATCAGAAATGATGTATTTGTAGCGTATTGTCAATTGGTATGTAACAAATGAACCATTTAATCAAATTGGCCTCCGCAAAACATTCCGAGAATTATATTTATCGCGCGCAAACAAACAAAAATAATTCAGGGCCAAACACTTGAGCGTATCCATTATCTATAGAAAAACTATTTGATTTCAAGGTAAGCGGCTCCCATACTAATGTCTGATAAACGGATTAATACAACAAGGAAGTGTCGTGATCGCCTCGTCCTAGCAGGCCCTTGTTCGGTGCGCGCACACACACACACACTCACACACGGCCATGAGATAACTGACATCACAACAAGGTCCGACTGGTACAGACAGAATAAAATTACGATCGGAATATTTATTATATACCATATTATGTTGTTACACTTTAAAAATTTGCATATGGTCGTATCTATTTCCAATTGCAAATTCAACGCCTAACTTTATCACATTCGAAGCTAAATTTTTTCGTTAAATTTACGATTAATCTTTATAAATACAAGCTTTTATATGCAACCGGCATGCGTTGCAATGCCACGTCTAATTTAAAAAAGTAAAGAAAGGAAAAAAATTCATATACTTTTTAAGGCCAAGAACCGTTTTAGGCGTCCTCAGAATCTATCAAAGTTTCACCATAATATGATAAATGGTTTTGGAACGTATGGGGAGCAAACACACAATAAAGGAGTTTTATTAATATATATTTCGTTAATTTATTATTATAAAAAGTCTGTAATTTAGAAAAGGTACATATTTAATATTAAGCAAAGCAATGAAATACCTTAAAACCCTGGCCAAAATGTCCTCACCGATGAACTAGCTTTAAACACAGATTAATTAATCTACATTACCTGCATACCAAAATTGTCATTTTGTAATTATAATTATCGTTTAGTTGTTTTGCTGACGTTACTAGCACGAGCAGCACGCATGCTGCGTACAGCAATGACTGTGTGTCTCTGTGGCGGGCGTCAACTGCGACCTTCGTATAAATATTTTTAAAAGTGCTACTTTCAGAATACTTATTCACTAAAAGAAAATCATTCAGCAACGAATGTTCTATGTTCTTCCTCTTTAAAGTTCAATTGGATTAGTTTGTCGACCAAAAAGCACTAGGATGCAGTCCTTAATCAAACTCAATTATTTTTTTCCAAAAGATTATTTTTAAATAACTTATTGCAAGTTGCATAATTTATACGTCTAGATAGGTCAAGAAAACAGGCCACGTTTATTACTTTAGTGTGCGCGGATTTTCCGCAATTTGTATGTCACTTTGAGTTGTTAATGTGCATGCATTGCTCAATCTAAATAGAGGAGAACGGGCGTAAGAAATTCAGTAGCCCTTTAAACAGAATAAAATAATATTTATTCTGTTTTAGACAACAGGGCTAGGACAAAAGGGCATTGCCTTCTTTGTCAAAGATTTAATTTATTTCTTAAATTTGTGCTCAGTAAGTCTTAATAAAATTGCAATTAAAATTATACATGGGGGAATCACTCCATCCCAAGTTGTGGTATCATTTCAAAAGTAATTTATGCTAAAGCAACAATTACTTTGGACTTTCGGAATACATGTATTTTGTCCATTTCCTGGGATCCTGTTATAAAAGCATGCACAAACGCAAACAAAAGACTTAGCCGAGTAGTAGGCATGATAAATTTATTTTTATGTATGGTTTTAACATTATGATAACAACATACCTAATACGATACCGAACACATCTACGTTACAAATTTGAGGTAAATATAGGAATCGGACATGCAAAGTAGACACTTTCTAGAACTTAAGGCTGCACTACACTTGACTTACCCTAAAAACTTAGAACAGTGTTCAGTAATGTATTCCTAATTACAATGCATACTTAACCTTGTCATAGAAATTACCAAGCTAAGGAATGTCCTCCATGCAGTGTCTGGCGTATTTGCTATAGAATATCTATTAACAAAAGAATCGGCGAAGTGTGTGTCGGCTTTGTTCGTACCTACCCAAGAATATAATACAAAGGCCTATTATTTCCTGAGAATGCCTGATTACAGTGATAACGTGGACCTCTCTAGACGAAGGTGAAGGCCTCCTCCAAAGAATTCCATTTATATTATTTAGCTATTTGTGGCCAGCATGGACCATATTTTTTTTCTGCCCATCTTGTGTGAGGTCTACCCCTGATAAGTTTGCCGTATGTAACATTCCACTTTATTACCCTGCTGGTCCATCTCTCTTCTAACCTCGCTACCCACTTCCATTTCAGTTTTTTAGCTTGGGTTAGAGCATCTTCGGCTTTGGTTCTTTCTTTAGAGGGTCTTTATCTTCCACGATGACCAGCCGGGTTGGAAAAAATGATTAAATTTTTACTGTTATCATTTTAATATTCACTGTGCAAATCTTATTTTCACTAGTGGGAGGCTCCTTTGAACAGGATGCCGACTACATTATGTCTACCAAAACGGCGCCTATTTCTGTCGTGAAGCAGTAATGTGTTAGCATTATTGTGTTACGGTCTAAAGGGCGTTAGTAAAATAACTGGACAAATGAGACTTAACATCTTATGTCTCTAGAAGACGAGCGTAATTATAGTGTCGCTCAGAACTTTTGCGTTTTTTAAGAATCCTGAGCGGCACTGCATTGTGATGGGCAGGGCAATTACCATCAGCTGAACGTCCAGCTCGTCTGAGCCCCTATTGTCAGAAAAAAAACGTATTAACAGACTGTGTGTCCCCAATTAACAGGTGTGACAGCACCCTAACAAGAGAGCGATATCTCCCGGGACACAGAACAGGCTCCATTCCGAATCAAATACATTCGTTACCTTTCTCTTTATCTCCCGCTCTCAAACTTTCATCGGCCGTTCCTGCATTGTCTTAGACATGGCTCCATGTTGTTCGCTCGACAACCCAATCATTTATCACAATAGACCAAATAATATCTATTAATACTGAGCCAAATATCTCACTGTCGAAAATTGTTGATTTTATATTCTCTTTTGCTTTAAGCGAATTCGAATGTAACGCCGGTTTTTTAAGAGTAATTTGTAACAATTTCCTAGATCGTATGCTTATTGTTACAAAAGGGATCGACAAAGGTATAAAGAATTTTCTGGAATTAAATACACAAATTAACATTTGAAAAAGCGACATCTCAAATCAATTTCCTAATACGCAATTAATGGGGTTGGGCAGGTTATCAACTGTAATGAAGATCCTGTAGATGGCGCTAAAACCCGAGAGTTGAACAAATAAACTAAGATTTACGGATCATGCGTCATTCATTATGGCTTAGTTAGTAAGAGCGCTGGGACGTATTCCAAGAGACGCGGGTTAGCGTCCCGCATCTCTCATTCTAACATAATAATGTGTCTTCTTAGCTAACACTGATCTAAATGACAAAATTATAGTTTTCATCGACGTTTATACCGTAATGCACTACTTACAAATCATTGGTTTTCAAGGAGCTTTCTTCCTCGTACTACTAAGCTGTGGAATGAGCTTCCTTGTGCGGTGTTTCCGGGACGATACGACGTGGGTACCTTCAAAAAAAGCGCGTACACCTTCCTTAAAGGCCGGCAACGCTCTTGTGATTCCTCTGGTGTTGCAAGAGAATGTGGGCGGCGGTGATCACTTAACAGCAGGTGACCCGTACGCTCGTTTGTCCTCCTATTCCATAAAAAAAATGTCCTCTATAAACTTGCATTTTTAATATGAGCAGGCAAAGTCTCGTGTGAATAGTCATATAACATATAAGACCTTATAATAGGCAAATGGCGTTGAAGCAAGAATCATTGAAATAATTAATTAATATTCAAGGTAAGGGCGCCGCGCTGCGTACTTAAAAACAAAAAAGAAACAATTACAAATAAAATAATAATATTATAGTAAAGACGCACAAGGCCGATCAATTAAGTGTGTTGTCGGAGTGCTCGGGCCGACGAGAACGCTTCAAGTTAAATAAAACTGAGTCACAAAGTTACACAAAGACCAGACTCAAACCGAACGGTAATCATACCCATATTTTTTAATGCCGCCGAAACGTGGACATTGCGAGAAGTCGAAAAGAAGATAGACGCTCTGGAAATGTGGTGCTGGAGAAAGATGTATCGTAGATCGAATTTCGCATGAACACTTCGATACTCCAGAAACGAGACATCAAACCATAACACGCTTATCGTCCAGGGTAAAGTGGAAGGCATAAGACCGTGCACATTCTTTATATTTGGACCTAGCTTAACAAAAACGTGAAACGTTGCTTGCAAAAGAACGAAACTTGCAAAATACTGTGAAAATTTTGTTCCTAAAATGGAGACATGCTTTTTATTTAGTATTAGAAAATCTTTTAAATTTGTAAATCGGTCCGTTTGCTAGATTTTAACACTTATCTAATTGCAACGGTAAGACGTCTAAAATAGTAGCGATGCGCAAGCGCCGATGACGCAGGCACTGGCTCCCCCGCAAGGTTCTTCCTAGAGCACACCCTGTGACTCACTGGACAGCACTGCTCGAAAGGTCAACGCGAGAATCTTTACTTGCGCCAACACAAAACAAACAATCTACCTACAGATGACATTTTAAAAGCTTGTGTCTGAACAATTGTTTTATGTTTTTGTAATATAATGTTATTTCTGAAAAGTAAACCAAATTGAAATTATCCCTGGCCGGTCCCAATTTTCAGTAATTTCTAAATCAAAATTTTATACGTTCACTTCTAATGGAAACTTTTCTGGACGGCTTTGCGTAGCGACATCGGTCCTATGTGCGTCTTTTGCTATGGCTATATAACTATAGTGTTCCCTAGGGCTATTTTACATCGTTCCTGTTTGACTTCGAATAGATCGATAGTGCTGGTCGCATGGAACTTTCCTCCACAGACTATAACACTCTGGAACAAATTACCTTCCGCATTAATTCAAATTCGATATGACATGCATAAATAATAATGCTAAAAAACATTGTGCTTCCACTCCAAAGAATGCTTCAATAAGCAAAAACCTTCCTCAGGAACCCGAGTATTTTAGGGGGGTTAATAATATTAGGGTTTAGATTTTTTCTTCACAACTGCTGTTTTGCAGTGACTATGATGCATGTGACTGATCCTATTTATTGGCTACTTGGATTTATCGAGCGTACCTCTACCATTAAAAATGTCTTAGAACCGCAGTGATTAAAATTTGAAATCGTAATCCCGGAAATTACAATAATTAACATCCAGACTTACTAAATATTTTCGTTTTAATACGGAATCGCTATTTTACACAAAAATTATGAAATTCCGCTACTACCTTTTTCGGTAAGCCGTCGGGTATGTTAAACAAATGAGCTCTTTTTAAATCACAAAAAGTTCACTGGCCCATATAATTGAACACCCATGTCAACAGCTACCACAGAAGAGGACTAAAGACGCGATAGACTCCGTATCTGTATGTCCGTCATAACTCCGAAACTATTCTTTATGTATCCTTTGTGCTAATTTGGCAGTTGGCCAACCCGGAACCCATGAGCCCAAAGCGCCGTAACGCCAGAATAGATCCGCCACTGTTCTTGCAGGACCTTATGAAACATGTTGCTCGTAAACATTTACCGTTTTAACCCGACTTGAGCTTCCGGATGCATTTTACATAAAAATAGATAAATTATGTTGTGCTTGAGTGATAACTGTTCAAGTTTTGTTGAACTTGAACATAGCATATCATGGCATAACCAAATTGAGCCGGCAAAGACGGGACAGTATCCACTTGAAACTGACGGGACTTAGCCGCAGTGTTACGGTCGTTCTGTAGCCTATTCGGAAGTCTAATAACAACACCGTTTCCAAATGGTCTACTCCAAGACGGTACCAGATAAAATAGTTCTGGAGAATCACTTCCTTCTTTGCTTTTACTGTCTTTTCCGGCTCTTCTACTCATCAGGCATAGTCCCCAAATTTTGGTATTAGTGCGACAAGGTCTTAACTTAACTTAAGATCCGACTAACCGACCACGCCAGTGTTTTTTTACATTTTCTCTACAGTTATAATTCTCAATCAATAGCTCTTTCACTGTCATATCAAAATCTTTAAAGACAGCGTCAACAAAAACCGGAACAAATTTGTGAAACTCCTGTCTCCCTTCCTATCCCTAGGCTTTGAGTACACTGCATAGGCACATAAACTCCAACTTTATAAGTTCTCATTTTTTGGTTTTATAAGTTTTCACCTCTTGAAGGGAGATTCCGAGTACCAGCTGCATCTTCGTCGTTTGATGTCTTCTCTCCAATTATAAGACAAAATTTGAGTTGGTTGGCCTCCAAGTAAAAACGAAGTTATTTTCTTTTTCCTTATGGTAAGCGTTTAATTTAAAAACATCTACCAAATAAATTCAGTAGTGAGATTATTTACCGTGTATTGGACTGAAAAACAACGTTAATTACAGATCGTGTTTACATTTGTATCATGTCTCTTTTAGTAATCAGATAACATGATTTGTTTATTCTTCCCGAAAATTGTGCCTTTTAAATGTTAATTATACGATATATTTTTTACTAGCGAAAAAATAATAATAAATATTATCTTTTATATGGAATGTTGTCAGAAAATTTATCTATATGATAAATCTTTTAAATATTTTGTTAAGTTTTGAGAATTTTTTCACAAGCAACGTCGTTGTACCATGAAGGTTCGGGAGTACCTAAGTCGTAAGTCATTTATGTTACTAATATCAGTTAATTCACTAACATCGCTTCGGAAACAAACGATTCTCTATAACGGAATGATCAACAAACTGTCCCAATATTCATTATTACCGCTGTTCTTGTAATATAACCATTACGTGACAATAGCAATTACTTATACTTTAGAAATTGCTAAAGATAATCACAACCCACGCTGACTTATCGTTAGTATATTTGCGATCGAGTTTTTATTGATAAAACTTTTAAATTTCTTTAAAGATGCTGTCTGAAATGTCCTGGACTTTATTGTAAAAGTGTTCATATCCTATTAAAACTATTGTGTTTCTAATGGTGTCTCTCTCGTCTACTAGCTATGATAAGCCACAAAAAGAAATGACGATTTTAGTATAGACTGTGGTGCAACAATGGCGACCTTAAATAAACACACGGGTACTTACTTACTCATACTTAACCGTAATCAGGAAAAAAAAATACATAATTCACCTAAATAAATCACTTTTCAATTATATCATTTCTGAACAACCTGTAAGTAATCTAGCAGCCGCGCGCTAGCGTAGGCACTGATATCTGTAACAATTTTTTTATGAAAATAAGCGGCGAGATGAGCAGGATGTTCAGCTGATGGTATTAGATACGCCCTGCCCATTTCAATGCAGCGCCGCTCAGGATTCTTGAAAAACCCCAAAAATTCTGAGCGGCACTACAACTGCGCTCGTCACCTTGAGACATAAGATGTTAAGTCTCATTTGCCCAGTAATTTTACTAGCTACGGCGCCCTTCAGACCGAAACACAGTAATGCTTACACATTACTGCTTCACGGCAGAAATAGGCGCCGTTATGGTACCCATAATCTAGCCGGCATCCTGTGCAAAGGAGCCTTCCACTCGTAGGTGAATAGCGCCCACATAAGGGTGATTAACATTAATATATAATTATTTGTTTGAAATTTTCAAATATTTAATTTAATTTTTTTTATGTGTGTATTTTATTAAGTAGTGTAAGTGTTTTATTTTGTATAAATATAGTGACAGTAATCATTTTTTTTTATTTTTTCTCCAATAGACAGTCTATAATTAAGATGAATATTTCTCTTCAACGTGACTAACAGCTCTCTTCTCAGAGACCTTATCAGGACCAAGAGACCTTATCAGGACCAAAAGGAAAACAATAATATCGAGTATGTTTACGTTACCTTGATTCTCAATCGTTGATCGACACAGTCCTTCAAAGCACCCAAAGGACCCTGCATTCTCTGTATTCGCGTGAGAACATTCTTCTCTTTGAACTCTCTTTTGACCGGCATCACAGCTGCAAATAAACTTTAAATTTACTATATCATATCTGACTGTAGTTACATATTCCAAATACATTTGAGCGCGATTTACAAACTTTACATTAACATTACATAAATTAAAAAAAAAACATGGGATTAATGACAAAAATTAAATTTGAAAACAAAGTTTATGAACGATGCGGGACCCGAACCCGCGGCCTCTTTCGTTCCGTGCGAACGCTCTTCCACTGAGTCAACCGTTCGAGTGGCGTAAAGTTTATAAATCTTGAAATGTCTTTGTTCAACTCTGTTTATTTGTGTAATTACATAACTTATTAGTATGACTCTCGTAGTTTTTATGTTTCAATTGACACCAACTTATTTTTTTATACAACTCCCAACTTAATGTCCGGCAACGCATCTCTTGACCACTAGTGTTGCGGATGTCAATAAGCGTTTGCTTCACCACTTCCTATTATGTGAGTCTATTGCCCGAATGTCCCCTGTTATAAAAAAAAAGATCTTAATTGTAGAGTTATAGCCTAAACACACGATCGGATTTGGTACGGCGAAACCATCGGACGCGGTCTGGTAGCGGACCATATTCGATGGTATGTCGCATTGTGCATCATACAAAATTATTGAAGTTATACTTCTTTTGGCGCGATGGAGAAAAATTATGAGAGTTAATTTTTAGGATGCGCGCGCACACCGACACCTGAATTCTACATCGTGAAGTTAGTTCTAGGTGGCACGAAAGTCGATAACTATGTTCAAATTGTATATTCTAGTATTTTTATACTTAGAACACGTGTTTCGTAACAGTACAATTAAACAGTGTGAATAAATAAATATTATTTTGGTGTTTTTATTAAATCAATTTCATATACGACGGTGATAGTATTCACTAATAATTTATTAGCATATCTATATATATTGAAAATTAGTGATAAAACTGATTTGAATAAACTGTTTTGAGTGAATTTATAGATTTGAGGTTAATTGTCAGCATGTATAATTTATTAACATCGTCAATTAAAAATTATTACATTATTATCTAAAAAAATATTTATTTTTTCGTTTTGTTTTATTTCTGGTATATTAACAAATTTTATGTATAAATAAAAAAAAAAAAAAAATTCTATACTTGTTTATATTACCTTAAATGCTGAGTGTTTATACTATCTTTGATCTTAACTATTTGTTAAAATTTGATTTATTTTTCCATACGCCAAAGAAGTATACACGTGTACATAAGTACAAACACTCTTTTTTTATTATTATTACCGTCCGCACCGTACTGAGTACGACGCCGGACCAATTGGTGCGAGTCGCACACCGGACATAGCTAATACGACCATCTGTTTAGGCTATTATAGCTACACGAATAATTATAGGTGGTTAGGTATACAGTGGAAGAGAGGGGATGACTAATTGAGTGGGAAAATAAAATAGTAGAATAAGGGTATATACTCAAGATGAGCCTATATTAGAATTGACAATGAAATGCTAGGATGGTTTGAACATCAGTTCATTATGTAGCGCAAAGATATGAAAATAGACTATAGGAACCTGAATGGTAATGTTGTATGAGACACGCCTGCACAAACAATTGTTCCATTAGAAGCATTCCAGAGTCCGATGTAAAGCAAATGATCGTAATAATAGTTAAAGATTCTTAATAAAAATATCTTGATAATGTGTATTTTAAATTAAGAAAAAAATTAAATTTTATGATAATTTTTGTATTTGTTTTAAATGATAAAAATAGACTTGACCTCTGATATGCCAATACTTCCCGCGCGCCCACAGAAGCCATCTACTGAGGTGTTTTGGCGCCAAACCCGACGTCGGCCACTTGAGACGCTATCCCACTTGTGTTTAAAATAGTATATGCGGTTTATGTTACGGTTTACTAGATAAAGAAGCTTGGTTATTGCAAAAAAACGTGATTTATGATAGATTCGTGCTGTGATATCGCCGCTCTTTCAGAGTTAATAATCGCATGACATTTTGTAGTTACCGAATGATAAAAAGAATAAAACTTCCTTAGATCGAATACTATGAACCATCCCAAAAAAAATAATTTAACAAACAGTTAATCTTGATAACTTATTATCTTCAGAACACAATTAGTGATTTCGACGCAGTGGGCTAAGACAATGCACGGTGGAGGTTGATCTCACATTTGTCCATTCATTTCGAGAGGCCGAGTATGTAAGGTTAATTCAGAGATAATAAATCTTGCATGAGGCCACATATGATGCCGACCATTTAGTCTACTATTATGTATCTGCTAAGGCTTGAGTGCAAAATTCAAAGAAATTAACATCTTGACTGTTGCTTCTCAATATATTCTTGATAATGTAATGTATGTTCATAGGCACATAAGTGAATTTGCCAGAAACTGTCATAACCATAATGTTAACACCAGGAACACACATAAGCTTATAATGCCAACTACTCGACTAAGTCGAGTTAGCAATTCTTTTGTGGGGCGATGTATATGCTTTTACAACAGGATCCCAAAAAATGTTCAAAGCAAAAGTATTACGTTATACAAAAGAATTGTTAAAAAACGTTTGTGTGGTAAAGGTTACTGTAATTTGTTGCGCCCATTCTTCTCAGGCCTGAGGCATTCATTTTGGAATGGGTGGTAGTTTTTTTGACTTTCGATAAGTGATTTCACATTCTATTTTGAATAAAAAATATTTGAATTTGAATTTGGGGAATTTTAGTATTAAAAATATTATTAAATTTCCGAAATTTGTAAAATCGTCATATTTTTATTACTCCTTCTAAAGAGAGAAAAATACAAACGAGCTTATGACCACCTGAGGTTAAGTGATCACAGCCCACGGAATAACAGGAGCATTACTGGAGTATAAGGTGATTGTATGCGCTTTCTTTTTAAAGGTCGTATCGACGCGTGAACTCCGCGCAAAACTCAGTCCTTATAACCTAAACACATGATCGGATTTGGTTGGGACGTCAAATACTAAATGCCTTACACGAGTAAGTAAAAAAAAACTACATACATATAGTACAATACAGTAGATGTATCAATCCACACATACCGTATATAAAAATAAAGGCATTACGCGAGCATTTTATTAGCTGTTACATAAAAAAATATAATAACTTTCAACTATAATAACGGTTCGATGCCCGCATTACCGATGAATATTAGTACAAATCCTAAAAGTTAATATTATGACAAAATTTTAAAATTTCATGACTTCATTTAGCTTCCGCGAACTCTCGTGCGGGCATTGAGATTTCTTGGACTTGTTATTGCGATTTTAAATCACCGCAAACAACTCACGCCAAAAACCCGCACTCAGACAACAAAACAAAGAAAAAAAAACAAACATTTCACGTCCCTTATAAAACGTGGCAGAAGTATTTTCACAGGTGTTCATATTGTTAATGCAAGTGCATTGACTCGTGCGAGTCGCGATACTTCAGCGTTTTTATTCACATTGATTGTAAGTAATTACCAGCGAACAGCTGACATCATAATGGATGTCATTGTTTAACGAGAACCATCAAGTCGCAAAGTCATTTTCGTCAATCACTTACGTTTTTACTAAATAAAAATTAACACAGCATCAAACTTGTCTTAGCATTTTCTTTTAAAGTGAAACTTAGATTAACGATTGGTTCCCACTGCGCTCCAACTAGATACCGCAGGCGTAGCCGCAAAGTGCAGCAAGTAATACTACGCCCAAGTGGGCGTACTCGAGCCATTGTCGAACAGCCGGATTTCGTAGTAAACTTTGTAAAAATAATACTACTAATAGAAATAAGAAAGACACTGGGATCACATATCATCAGTAAGTAATTTGTATTTTATTAATTTCAATATAAAATAACACGAAGCGTATGTTACAAAATTTGAAAGATGCCATTGAGCGTCAAGATGTCCGCACACAAGCATCTTAATAGTTGCCGTAATAAAAAAGCTATTGTCCGTAAGTAGTGCGGTATCTAGCGGAGACCAATCCTTAATCTAAGGTGAAACTTTAATTACATCGCCACAATTTTTTTCGCCCATCTATCGCATGTCGCATTACTATCGGCCGCGGTACTCCAGGGCCGATTGTAGTAGGGGTGAAGTTGTATCATTAATTTCAACTACTGCTCTTAAGTCAGTTTGGCCTCGCGGTCTAAGGCACAAGTTTTAAGCTCTGGTTCCCGAGAAGGAGAGTAGGTATATTCGCTTTCCTTTCCTATCTAACTGTATCTTCCTTAGAGATGTTTATCTCTCTCGCATTTTATGTCTATATGCTATAGTATATTGTAAATCTATAGTGTTTACAATGTAAATTTACCTTATAATAAATGAGTAAATTTAAAAAAAAAATTAGAAAGGCTGTTCGATCGTTGGGCTTTGGCTACATTCTTCTTTTTGGGACATCCTGTATAACGTATACATATGCTCTGTAATGGATATTTACCTAAAATAGGCTCTCTCCGTCTAAAGCCTTCCTTTCATACAAAACAGAATTGTTTCAAAATGACACTGATGTCCCAATCTTTAAAAACATTGTTAACATTTACAGAAAATGTGCAGTAATTATTTTCAATGAAAACTTTCATGTGTGTGTGATGTAAAAGTATTTACACGTTCAAGATGATAAGCGGCTTTAGAAACTATTAGAAATCGTTTATTACAAATTATTATGAAAGCCGAGTGGTGGGACTTGTGTCACAAAATAAATTCCGGCGGGACAGCCACCAGTTGAAGGGAGTTGCAGGAGAGATTCTACATTTCATCAGATTTCGTTCTACATCTTACGTACAACTCCTCCAATTGTGAATCTAAACCATCCTCGAATTCACTTGAACACACACAGAAAATTTCATTCAAATCGGTCCAGCCGTTTAGGAGGAGTTCACTGTCAACACACGTACAGAAGAATTATATATATAAAGATAGTAGGGTGATTTTAGGACGGTACGTTTAAAAACATCGCGTACCACTCAGTCACATTATCTGTGCAATCCAATGCGCATTATTCAAATTGTAGGCGAATTTGTTATGAAGATCTATCACGAGATACCCAAACGGCGGTGCATACATAAAAAATAGAAAACATAATTCAAAAACTTTATATTCAGTAGGAGCGCTATTTTGATTTCTTGCCAATGTAAAAATTATTCTAATATTTGTTAAAGAGTTCAGTGCTATATGCTAATAAATGTTTCAGTGCCAAATTTCCATTGTCTCTATCTGGCCAAAACTTTCATTTCCTGTGTAATTCTGCTGTAATTTGCCAGCGCACTTAACAATAACTACAATTAACTGACTAGGCATGTGCAAAATAGCAATGTAGACGATAAATCTATGCACGCAACTCTCTCGGTGGTACCAGGGCGGCATGGATTGCAGGCGGTCGCCGCTCGCGAATTACTTTCACTCGACTATCCCCGGGCGGGGGGCGGTGACCGCGGCGGGGTCGTCGCCCGCTCGCCGACTGTCGAGCGCGGGAAACGCCATCAAGCCATTCAGAAAAGCGCGCCAGCGGCCATGTTTACACAGATGCGCGCCGAAACGCGTTCATTGCATCACTTCCGTTTGTTCCGTTTCAACCTTATTACGTAGACGTAACACGTGCTCATTCACTTTTTAACATATCTATTATTATTCATACCATACTGTTTATATTATGATTATAATATAACAGCATTCAATCGTGAATTGGGGAGTAGGAACAACTTATCAAAACATTGATAGAAATTTTAAAGATAGAATTCCGAATTCCATTTTTCAAAAATAATTCCACTAATATCAATCACCCGTCAAACCTTAGACTATGAACGCGGCATAGACAAGAGTTTTCCATAAATAAGTTCGTGATCTATAAAGCCTGGTGTGAACGACCGACGCTCCAGGGTGCAAGACTCGCGTCCCACTCGCGTGGAAAGCGGTTATGCAACGCGAAAGTCGGTGCGATTCTCGAGCGGCGATCGATGCGAGATATCTCGACGCCCGAGCTATTTCGATGCGTAGATGATAACGAGCCCGTGTTCCAACACAATATTGTGATAATGAAAGTAGTTTACAACTGAACGGATTAATACAGGCCGGATTATTCCGGTTTCGTTTTATTTTCGATATGTTACTAAACAGATTACTGACACAGTAAATATGGCTCAAGGCTGAGCGCACTTCAGAGGTAACTCGGAATATTCCAAAAATAACAAGCGTAAATTTGGTACAGATGGAACCAAAATAAATCATAACATATAAATTAATTCGCAATGTTAAAATTGAAAAAAAAATTAATGTTGGAAATTTTTTATGAAAAAAATTGAGAAACACCTGAGCCAGAGGACCACTTTTTTCCATTTTATGAATTTGACAATTTAAATCTATGTTAAACATAAAAAAAAAAATAAAGGATATCTATTTGTGCGCTTTTTGTGTTTTATTGAGGCACTTCTTCTTGTTTTATTTTATATTACTGTGTTATTAATAAAAGCTGGAAGTATATATAAAAGCTAAAGTTATTCCTTAAAAACTTTTTGGCTTACCTTTTTGTCACTACAGTATTACATGACAGGGAGAAGTAATTTTAAACTTGAAGTAAATTTGCGTTTATTAATAGGACAGCTATAGTTTTACACTTTTTTTATAAATATATGAGACAAGACAAGTAGGACGTTCAGTTGATTGTATTAGATACGCCCTGCCCATTACAGTGCAGTGCCGCTCAGGATTCTTGAAAATCAAAAAACATCCTAAGTGACAATACAGTTGCGCTCGTCACCTTGAGACATAAGATGTTAAGTCTCATTTGCCACCTAGCTACGGCGCCCTTCAGACCGAAACACAATAATGCTTACACCTTACTGCTTTACGGCAGAAATAGGTGCCATTGTATAATATGCCCATTAAGCTGGCATCCTGTGCAAAGGAGCCAACCATTGATGTACATTTACTCTACATAGTTAAGTTCCAACAGCAATCGCCAAAAATGACTTTCATTACCATTCGCTCACTAAATGGTATAAACTATAACAGAAACCTTTATTACGTGTAGTATATCAATAACTAGCTGACCCGGCAAACGTTGTTTTGCCATATAAAGTATAATTCACGCGATAGTTTTATAAGTAATAAAATATTGCCTATATTATAGCCTGTACATCATTTTGTTCTATTGTCAATAGTTTTTGCAGCGCACGCAAAAATAGGTTTTCGATTTTACACCTTGTGTTACAAAACAGCAATTTTATTACGGATCCCTAATTTTGAACATAGCCTATAGCCTTCCTCGATAAATGGACTACCCAACACTGAAAGAATCATTCAAATCGGACCAGTAGTACCAGAGATTAGCGCGTTCAAACAAACAAACACTGCAGCTTTATAATATTAGTATAGATATATCGGCAGACCACACAGCGCTGTTCCAGTCATCTGTTGCAGAACACGGCACGAAGGCATAATAACCAATGACGTCACTAATTAAACAATGATTCTATCTCGAGTCTAAACCAGTTCAGTTTAGGTTTGCATTGCACAAACACACCGCAAACATGGAGTGGCCAGCTGCGCTCGTTTACTATACCACTCACTTTCTCGCGCCATTTTTGTCGAAATTGCCAAGAAAATGTTCCGATACAAACTCACCAAATCGGTGATTCAACTATTTGTTATATTTAAGTATTCTCGGTGATACTAATTTAATTTGTACCAAAATTTATGGTCGATATGGGATACGCCCCAACGCTCTTTAAAAAAGTCAATTTCTTCAGCAGTTTATCAACTTTAATGTCAATGGGAGGCTAGATTATGGGTACGACCCCTATTTCTGCTGTGAAGCAGTAATGTGTTTCGGTATGAAGGGCGCCGTAGCTAGTGAAATAACTGGGCGAATGAGACTTTACATCTTACGTCTCAAGGTGACGCACGCAGTTGTAGTACCGCTTAGAATTTTTAGGAATTCAAGAATCCTGAGCGGCACTGCATTGTAGTGGGCATAGCGTATCAATTACCATCAGCTGAACGTTCTGCTCGTCTCGTCTCTGATTGTCATAAAAAAAGGCTTCAAATAACAGGCATCCTGTGCAAAGGAGCCTCCAACTGGTGCAAAGTAGATGATGAAGGATTACTACCGTAGTTTGTGGTTTTATAGAAATTATGACGTTTATAGATTTTTACATATTATACATGGTACGAGAAATATTTCTTGTTTCTCTCATAAAAAAAAGATCCTGTAGATGGCACCACAACCCGAGAGTTGAACAAACATACCAAGATTTATGGATCATGCGACATTCGGACGGTTGCTTAGTTGGTAAGAGCGCTAAGGCGTGATCCAAGAAGCGCAGGATTGAATCCCACATCGTTAATAAATTTGTAAATTAATGTATATTTAATATATAATATAATACTTAGTTAATTTTAATAACATGGAGAGGATCTTCATATTATTCATCATAAACTCTGAAAAATCTAACATCAAACGAAAGAAATAAACAATTTGCAAAAAAGGCAATAACTTTTTCAGCCTTCTATGTGCTATAGACAAATTTTATAGGCATGTTATGATTTAGGTCAAAATAAAAATATAAACATGGCTGGGTCTCATGTGTAAGCATGTAGTGTCCGAGACTTGGGTGTAAAACTAATCGTATTTCTCTCCCTGCCTACTCAAATTTGTTACGAATTGCAGTGCTGGATATTCGTACTAGGAAAGAACTCAGTTCAGATATCGACAGGCCAAGGTCCTCTAGCAGGTTCTGCACTTCTAGCTCATATAAGTTTACCATGCATCCGTTTCGAGTTAAGTCATTTGACCTAATCTACTACTATAAAAAAAAAATATAAAAACAAGTATTATACTTGTTTTTTTTATAGTTTCGTCTTATGGTAGGTTTGTTTCCCGTAGAACCATGCGTTCAGTAATATTTTGTACTGTTGATTTGTTAGCTAGTTTTTTTTCGAGTGATTAAGTATCGTCCAATCAGTTGTCGCTTTTTTATAATTTTCTATAAAGGCTTTCTTTAATAAAATTTATTCTCGTGTATTTGTGGTCCATCCTTTATATCCTTTCTAGCTAGTAGACACGCAATTTAATCGTAAATTATATTTTTAGTTAAAAAGTAAATTCAAATTATCATGACCTAGCCATCGTATTTAAAAATATCTAACAATTACGAACTTTACTACCCGCAGAAATTTAAATTCTAGGTCAGACAGACAGTCTCTACTCTTGGGTTTACTCGCACTAATCTAAATATTTCATAATATATCGCATACATTTGACATTAACACAACTTACTGAAGTTCACGTGCTGTTATGCAGTTCTCAATGTTCTACATCTTCATAACACAATAATCATACCGGGTTCCTAGCCGATCTTGGCCAATCTAGCAGTCCCCACACTCTAATGAAAATGCTTAAGTTATACCATTATTGTATTAATATATAAGCGATATCACCGAGTGTCTGACTTATCACGAAATTCTGTCCAAATACAGAATTTTATACGGGCAAAGCCGCAGCGGGCTACTATTTAATATATAGACTATCAAAAATAAGACCATCCCACGTAATGATACATAATAGGAAGGTAGTTGATTCATTTTTGGTGTCACTTTAAACACTACCACCACTTCGGAAACAAATGGCGCTCTGAGACAGAAAAAGGTGCAAGAACTCTCAAAAACGTAGTTAAATGAAACATCTAAGTAACGATCTCTCGTATACGATATCTATAGCAATTAATTTTCCATGTGTAAAATACCAATAAGTCTCCGAGCGGTCTACCCAGTGAACCTCGGCACGGCCGTTGCCCCACAGTGGGGTGGTTGACCCACGTGTCTCCTGACCCGGAGGGGTGCTGCCTAACGGGATAATAAACCTAACAGTCTCCAATCGATCGAAACCAGGATATGGAAAAGAGGAATAATTACTTGCACGGTTAGACAGTGTAGTTTATGCATCCTTAATTACTTTGTAATGGAAAAGAACAATTTTTTTCACGTTTAACGTTAATATTTTCAGGGCCTTCCCAACAAAAAACAACTCTGGTGGCATATAATAAACCATGTTTCTAGATGCTATGTTTTTGTTCGCGAAAATTCTCAAATCAAATATACGTATAAATCAAGGGGAAACCAAAATATTTTGCAATTTCGGTCCAGTTATCTAGATACACCAACTGCATAAATAACTTTGTAATCCGCTATAAAATATACAATAGACTAATGGCCGTTTCCAATATTCAGTCTATCTCTTACTTGAGATAAAAATCGTAACTATCATTGACTTTTTTGTCCTAATAAACTTATCGACGGTTTTGTTACGTTATTACGGTTAGCGTCCCAAATATAAGGCGATAAGAATGACTTATTGGGTATATTGGGACAGCTTCAGATTATTTACAGCTAATTACTGACAGTAGAAGGTAGTAATTTATCTCTATCTGTAGATAGTATATTGGGAACGTAAGAAGCATTTACTGTCCAGACTTGTAACATCAAAGCCTCTGAGAACCCATAGAGAGAGGGAAGTACCTGTAAAATGAAAGAGGAAGACTACCTACATAAATAAGAAAACCTCATGAGACAGAGCTTAAGAAAATTCCTTTGTTGGTATTAAAGAAGTACAAGGTACAGGAAAATAAAAAAAGTATAAGGACTATCTACAAAAAGAAATGAGATACCATCAAATACATAACTTATAAAAAAAAACAAGTCTAGCAACTCAGTTCTTCTATCGTAAAAATATCCATGTCATACCAAGTTATTCAGTCCCAACTTAAGGGTCCTTCTGTCTTAAGTTCAAATTTACCATATGGTAATAACCTATTGATTATAGGAGTATCATTGTTCATACTGAGAGCTTGGGCAAACATGGACACACCGGATAGGATGGAGTATCCCATCATGATAAATAAACTGCCACCAATTTTTTTTATTTGTTAATCAAATTTAACATCAAGTATTAGAACGGTCTGTAAAGTTCAAAATTGATTCATTCTGGGATGTTTGCAGATTACCTACTTTGAGAGACCTCATATTTTCAAATATTTTCGCCCATTGGTTAGCCACTTCTGTCACTCATGCAGCCCTGGTATTTGTCAGAATTATATGAGTGATCTTTACATTCTCAATTAGATACCGATTGGAAAAATGTCCATGTGAAGCACAATTTTAGGATACATACAGTTCTTTCCCACTGACTTGATCTATGATCTTTGTCTGAATCTAGCTCTTTAAATCGATTTAGTTCTGAATTGCAGAATTTCACTCAAGTACAGTCTTCCAGCAATAGAATGCATAAACTATGCATGCGTTATATATATAGGTTTATATAACATTGTCACCTTAAGAATTAATTTACTCATCTAACTACTGAAACGTCCAGGCAACTAGAGCGGCTTTTTTCTTTAGACAGTCAAACGTCCAGGCAACCAGAGTGGCCCAGTCGACTTGCGTATTTATTTTGTGTTATAATCTGTAGTATGAGTGAATTAGCTTGTCAAATACGATTTTTAAGACTCTATGGTAAGTAATTGTAATAGGCTTTTCTTTAAATATCAAGTATCCGAGCAAAAATTAAAAGAAATAATTAATTGAAAATCGCTTTGCGGGGGGAATTGTCATTTGTTTATTTTTGTAGTGTCAAGTGTTTTGTTATTGTTTTGTTTATCATGTAAGTGTAATATTTTAATTACGTATTATATTTGTTTTATATATGAAATTAATCCTCATGATATCTAGTTTCCGATTTTATCTACAAATTACATATAAAATTCTTCTTACGACATTAAATCGACAAGTTATAACAGTATGATCAATACTACCTTATCGATTTGGTTTAAATATCAAAATTTTATTGTAATCCAATTAATTAACAGTAAATCATTGCTATATATATATAGGGACAAAATATCATAAATATAATGTTTATAATATTCAACAATCTGGATGTATTGAGACAACCAAGTATTTCACGTTTTACTTGTGCATTCCGCAGATAAATTGTAGGTATATACTAAGAATGGGTGCTTTATTTTAGTTTAATGCAACAATCCCGTAAGTCGAAGTTATGACATATTAATATCAAAAAATAGGTTATATAGTCTTTTTCAATAATAATCAAGTTTTATTAATGTGTGCGCTAATATTTTACATAAAAACTTAATATAATGAAAATGTTATCACATTTCTACCTATAATCTCGAGCTTTAACCTTTTATTTATATATAACTTGGGTTCAAAAACATAATTTATGATTTTACACATTGATTTTCTATACTTTTAACTACGTGAATGTATTTTTTATATAGCCATAGGTGGAGTCGTTATGTAATTATATCGCTTTTAATAATGATGAATCTCGCGCTTGCCGTCGGATAATCTTAATCGCGTCATCGGACGTTTCGCTACCTGCCAGCTGTCATTAATCGGACGTTGCAATAGCTAAAGGGACAGTAACAGTCTTATAATTTATCTGGTGTTGCTAGAGATAGTACCTATCTGTAATAACTCACCATCATATGTTTTAAAAAGTATATATAAATTCTTTCACTTCCTTGATAGAATGAATAGAATGGATGGTGTTTTTATGGAAAAAGAGGACAAACTATTATTCGGGTAACCTAGTTTAAAATTATCACCGCCACCCACATTCTCTTGAAACACCACAGGAGTGTTGCCCACCTTTAAGGAGGGTGTTCACACTATTTTGTAGGTATGTTTTCATTAGAATCTTCAATGAAAAAAGATAACATTCAAAAATGGCTAAATGAAGAGCAAACCATATTCTTATCAACTAAAGTACAATTTAACAAATACATCCATTACAAACAAACATATGGCACACACAAAATCATAAAAACAATTCAGTTAGCATTGCATGTTTGCAGAATTTGGAAACTTGAACTTAGTCAATGTCTAGCATCAGAGAAAGAGGTGTATCATAATTTCACGCACACAAAGAATGTTGAATGAGGTTAAATAGCAATTTTACATTTTAAGTTACTAAGTATACCATAATATTATGAAAATAAGTGATAAACTCTAATAACAATTATGTATTTGTTTGATGGTTTTCGTGTTTATTCATTAAACTATATGTTTAAAAAAACATTCAGTCCCTAAACTATAGAATCTTTGACAGATAGAGTGGTAAACAATAACATAACCTAAAAGTTGTACCTTTATATTGAGCGAACCGCTTTTCATTTATCTCTTTGAGTCTCCGTTCTTCCTCTTCTCTCCTTCTCACTTTCTCTTCTTCCCTTTTCTTAACGAGGTTACCAAGTTCAACTGGTAAAATTTCTTTAATTTTCAGAGCGTTTTCATACTGCTGAATGTTCTCAAACATAGGCGCATCTTGTACTGGAATTTGAGGTTTATCAGAGTAAAGAGCTTTTAACGGATTAAACTTTGAACTACAAGCTTCTATCTCTGATTCTGAAGATGATTCTTCTGACATTTTTAAATCAATTTATAAAAACTCTGCTGTAGGTATTTTATTTTTACTGTAAACGTAAAGTGTAATAGTAAACACTAAACTTGAATTGACTTGGGATTTGCGAATTCAGAATAATTACAATCAATTCATGATTTTGACATTTTGATTGACTTTGACATTTGACGTTGAATTGTGGCTACAGAATAAATCTTAGAAAGTATAGATTATTTTTAATTTTTGATATGAAAATAAATAACTGTTACCCATAACTAAATAACAAAGAAGTTAAATACCTAAACGTATTGCGAAATAACAAGCCTTTATAAAACGGTCCTACAATGCGAAATTTCAAATAGTTTAACAAACTATCACTAGGTGGCGCTGCTTACAAATAATTTATTACTGTATTGCTATCTTAATTTTTTTTATAACCGAATCTGTAGCTGGTGTAGAACAGAGTAGCGATGAAAGAATACTTACGTATTAAGTTGTAGTATGGACTTGTTGTGTAGAATGTGAACTTTTAAGCATTAAATTAAAAAGAGATAAGTACCTACATAACTTAATATGAAAGAATTGTACAATAACTCACTGGAAGCTTTTACTGTCTCATCATGAATAAGTTTCTGTCTTTTAATAAGATTAATCCCTGTGTCAGTTTAATTATTATTTATTAATTTTAGATTAAGATAATTATTGTGGACAAGCGACAGCCCTAGATTGCGCCTGTGTAGATTACCCATCATTTAAGAACTAAGTAGTACCCATATCGTATCCTGTATACTCGTACTGTAAGCGGGTATCTACACCTACCTAAAAGGCCGGCAGCAGACCTGTGATTCATCAGTTGTTGAAAAGAATGTGAACACTTCCTATCAAGGGAACCTTTGGGATCAAGGGATCGCTTTGAATTGTCGGGGACCCAGTGCTCCGTGAGAGGCTAGATCTTTTGGGGTTGCGTAGAGACGTCGCTTCATTGTGTGTCTTCATCTTGCGCATTTATCACGGGGAGTGTTCCAAAGAGCTGTCTGACCTGATTCCTGCTGCTGAATTCCACGCTCGCACGACGCGCCACAAACTAGGATATCATGCCCACCATCTGGGTGTGTGAAGTTCCTCCATAGTGAGAAGGAACTTTTTCAAGGAACTTTCTTCCACGTACTACAAAGTTTTGGAATGAGCTTCCTTGTGCGGTGTTTCCGGGACGATACGACATCGATACCTTTAACAAAGCACGTACGCCTTCTTTAAAGGCCGGCAACGCTCCTGTGATTCCTTTAGTGTTGCAAGAGAATGTGAGTGGTGGTGATCACTTAACATCATCATAAAATGAGCTATGTGCCAATTAAATTCCCCTCAAAATCGGTTCAGCGATTATATTAGATACAGAAAAATATTAGGGAAAGATTTGTTTTATGATTATGCTGTTATTTGAGCATAATAAACCGTCATTTTAATTTACTTTCGAAATAAAATTAGTGATTAAAGAAGGGCATCTCCTTTAGTCCTCCCAGAAGAAAGGCTGGTTGTCTCACCACTTCCTATCACAAGAGCCTCTTGCACGTTTGCTCTAAAAAAAACTACTAAGTAGGAGTGGAGAAGGTAATTATATAGATAGGTAATTAACACAAATTATCGATATGCGGAGAATCCATTGCCAACATTGTTGTTGTACAAGGCCTTCCTAGCAATATTAATATAGGAAGTAGTCAAGCAACGAGGTTAAAGCTTAGATAGCTTAGATAGTTCAATTAATTTCAATTCATTTTCATGCGGAGAAATATAATGGAACATTGGTAAGTACCTGTAGGTAGTTAATTTAACAGACGAACTTGCTGATGCCCGCGGCTTCGTCCGCGTAGATAGAGGGTTTTTAAAAATAATAAGCAACTTTGGAATTGAAGATTATCTCATGCCTTATTCCAATTCCGGTTCCCATTTTCGCTCCCGTTCCCAACATATGATTATATACCTAAATCTTATTTCGAGGAAGCGGTGGCTGGTTCATGCTCGTGAAAGGGCGCTGGAGGAAGTAATCTTTAGTACCTGATAACTTTTACCGAATGGTTAATATTGACAGCTTTATACGGCTAAGCCTTACCGGAGATTAAACACACACAAACAAGGTTCACATCCAAGGAGTCACCCGACGGGTCTCAAATCACGGACCATGGTCGTCAGTCATTCAGCCTTTAGAAAATATGCTCTTGATATTGCTGGTAGCTCCAAGCCGAGACCACGTGACCTGTCACTTGTATTACGTTACGTAACATGCACACACTCGCGGCAGAGTCAATGCTCTGCACTCTGCACATGCACACGCCATCTCGGATTAGTTTTCACTTTCCACGAGCGGCGAACACACGATATCATATTATTAACACACACTTAAATACACGGTAAGAGTTTAAAATGCAATACATAAGAATCAATAGTAGATATTAGGTGTGAGTCAAAAGATATATCTAGATAATATATAAAATTCTCGTGTCATGGTGTTAAACATTGAACTCCTCCGAAACGGCTCGACCGATTCTCATGAAATTAAGAGTGCATATTGGGTAGGTCTGAGAATCGGACAACATCTATTTTTCATCCCCCTAAATGTTAAGGGTGGTGACATTTTTTTTATATTTGTAAGATTATGAGTTAGCACTAAAAAATACATACAACTTCCAATTTTTTTACCCATCTACGATCAACAGTTACTTTTGTATCGCGATTTTAATATCGGCAATACAACGTTTGCTGAGTCAGCTAGCAATATATAAAATTCTCGTGGCCCAGTGTTTGTTACGGCTGAACCGATTTGTATGAAATTTTGTGTATATCGGATAGGTCTGAGAATCGGCCAACATCTATTTTGCATACCCCTAAATGATTAGGGTGACCCAACACTAAATATATTTTTATACAACTTCAAATTTTTGCCTTTCAACGATCTACAACTATTTTTGTATCGCGATTGTTTTTATATTATTGTGTTCCATCTACAAAACCGCTATAGGGTTGCTAGATAGCAATCGAATACAATTATTGTAGTACGATATATTTAGTAGGTCTAAGAATCGGTCGTCATCTATTTTTTAAATCCCAAATATGTTAATTGTTGAATTTTTTTATTACTATATCTGGCAATACAACGTTTGCTGGGTCAGCTAGTAAAACTATAAAACAGTTCAAGTAGGTACGTAGAATCACATCTGCTGCCGTGGGTTCCATTACTGACAGCAATAGCCATCAGATATTTTTATTAATTTTCATTTAACAATATGAAAAATTATTCATACTGAAAATCATAATGAAAGTACTTATTTATAAAAAGTAGTTGTCTATAATTTCATAATAAATCATTTTCCTCAATGCTAAAATTAGGTCTCAGATAAATTTATCGTCAATTGTTCTTTATTAATCAGAAGGCCTAGCAATACGAATAAAATATAAGACAGTCAGCCTAGCAAAACACTCTAAGAACCCTGAGTCACCCGATTGTATGAAACGTGCAATCATTGATAGATTGACGGCTATAATCTTGTAAAAAATGGAGATAGCCGAAATCCACAACGTTTTAAGCAACTGATCGCTTTAAAACATAGTCGGATCATACTTCGTCGCCAATCGGCATACTGTAATTACTAACTTATGTCAAATAATTGCACGTTCCATAATAAACTAAATTTAAATTTTTACTTATGCAGTCCGGCCTCTTATTAGGTAGTATTTACATCTTATTACGTAGTATTTAATGTTTTAGTGAAATACGTCTTTATTTTAAAAAGGGAAAATCCGGACTTATGTCAATCAATAAGAAAAACTGAGGTGTAAATGAAAGTTGAAAATTTATAAAAAGAGTGAGAGGTTTGACGTATTGTCAGCTTTTTGTTTTGATTAACTTTGAACTTAGATTATCTCCGCTATCTTCCGCGCATTGATACGGTTTTTGTAAACAATGTTTGTTTTTGTTTGCTAGTGACATCTCGTGGCGGATAGCATGATTCAAAAGCTAATAATAGTTTACACTGATGACAAAACTTCCTGATTTTTATCAAAGAGTATGTTTATTTATTATAAACAAACTATGATTATAATATGTAATGAATAATAAATATATAAATATTAAAAAGAGATATCCCTCACTTAATTAATATACAAATTAAATTTATAACCAACATTTATGAACGATGCGCGACGTCTGAGCGCTGATACGGAACCCGAGAGGTCGCTACTTTCGCCCGAGCGCTGATATATATTATATATTTTTTTTTGTGAAAAAATAAACACTTTTAACTGTTGCCACATAAAATCACACAATTGCTTATTATTTGTTATTGTTTTCAGAGCTGTCGCGGATTGTGCGCACACGGTGCAGGAGGGGTGCGCCGCATCTATGCCGCATCGACGCAGGTTCCGCATACATCGGGACGTTGCCAGGTGAACTCGTTATGGCCATATCGCTCTTGAAGTGAAAACATCTTTACACGCACTGACAATTTTTTGTTACTGTTGATACTGAGCCATCACGCTCATCTATGTAACCGTAGTCGGCTTGAGTCGAGTGACATACACTCGTTCCGTGAGCATGTTTGCATTTCTTATTACTGCTTTGCCTTTAAGAAGTTTTCACTTCTGCCGTGTGGAATAAGAGTATAATTGAAGGTGTCCACATAGGTCCATCTTAGTCCTAAAGGTATGTGCTTGTGTTCGCCCACGATCTTTGACAACACAAAATATTATAGCTAATAATTATATAGAGATACTGATGAATGAAGATCTCCAAAGTTTGTTAGTCTATTGAAGAATGATCCCTGGGAACTGTGTTGTGGATTTTATGCAAAATGTGGATTCTATGCAACTTAGAGATACAATACGATACGACTTAGGGACTTCCAAGCATAGAATATACTCTCAACTTCAAGGCTGGTAACGCATCTCTTGACCTCTGGTGTTGATGTCAATGGGTGGTTGCCTTACCACTTTCCAGCACGTAAGCTTCTGACCCGTTTCCCCTCTTATATAAAAAAACTACCTTTTGCTCAACAATGTTTGGTGTAGATTAACATTAATAGCAAATACTTTCAGAAATCCAACAAACTCATTTAAAATTATGTTGGCTTCACTCAGAAAGATTTTAATTATAACAAAAATTAATATTGTCTGTTATGGATTAATAAGAAAACATCCTTACAATCGCTTCTTGCTTAAGGGCATTTATAATCATTAATTTTTCTTTATGACAATAAGGGATGAGATGAGCAGGACATTCAGCTGATGGTATTTAATACGCTTTGCCCATTACATTATATAACATTGCAGTGCCGTTCAGGATTCTTGAAAAACGCAAAACATTTTCACCTTGAGACATAAGATGTTGACAAGAGAATTCTCATTTTTACAGTAATTTTACTAGCTACATTACTGCTTCACGGCAGAAAAAGGCGCCTGTTTTGCATGCATAGTCTATTAAAGAACCTTGAAATGCGTGAGAGCCTACTCTTCTAATGTCCACAGGTTGCTGGTGTCGAGGGGCGGTCGCCGCGGCGTGAGGTAACCTGGCCGCAACCATCCTTTCCAACGACGACAATAAAGCCGCGATGTGTTCAAAAACTGTAGTTTTAAATGTTAAATTGTAACAACGAATAATGTTCCGTCCAAGACATTGCCAAACGTTATAACGAATTTATTGAGGTGTATGCTGACAAGTGTTTAATTAGTGTTGTGTTGAGTTTGTGTCGCCCTCTGGCTGTGTGATAGCGCAACAAGGTGGCGGGGTCGCATGGGCCATCGGTTCCGGCACTGGCGATGCCATTTATTGAAGACGAGTGGTGGGCAGCGGAGAATGAGGGTAGAATGGTCGATCTCTCCAATTGCATTCAGGTAATTATTATAATATAATAACTTTCTCTAACACTCTGTTTCCAATACCCAATCTATTTGTACAATTTTGAATTAAATTATTTCTATAGCTGAAGCCCTGAATCAATCAAAAAATCACAACAATCGAAACATTGATATAATGGCAAGGCTCTCTACTAGCAAACCAAGGCACTTGTTAGAAAAGAATTATGTTATTTCTAATCAATAGAACCCCCAATTTAATAACATTTCAGCTATCTAAACATCAACACAATTACAAAAACCCATCATCTCTAAGTGAGTAGCAAATTATCTTCATAAGAGCAATAATTAGTTCTCCTGAAGCCATTATTAATATTAAGTACGTTATTTCTAAAGGAAATAAATACAAGTCAATTTCAACAATTAAAATATCAACATAAGAGAAAATGTAGCGCCATCTATAAGTGAGTAGCAAAAGTTCTAAATGAACCCATTATAGTTCTCATGAAGCAATTAATCTTACGATCAAGAGCTATATAACGGCATCTATAAGCGAATAGTAGTCTTCATCAAAGCAGCAGTTTTTTGACCAAAAAGTAATAATAGCATTCTCATTTCAGGATGCGGTAGCCGCTAGTGGTCAATCAGCAGCCCAAATGCAACTACAAATGGCGACATCTCTGGGCGAGTTGACGCAAACCGAGATATCAAACTTTGTCGGCGGGCTAACGCTAGAAGCCGACTCGTCGGAAGCAGCAGATCCTGATGATATCCTGAAGCAGCTCGGAGAGACAGCTTTTGATAATTTCGATACTTTTTTTACCGACCTCACAAATTCTACCGCCTCTGCTGTGCCACCAATAGAGATAAAGGTAATTTGTCTAAATGATACTAACAAGATAATTGTTAAACTCAATTCACGTTAGCAAGTCCTTTTGCAAATGCAAGCAATATTAATTCTAATAGCTGGCTTCTGAAAAACCCAATACTAACATTCGAAATATCATACTTATGGGAAGGGAAGTGGAACAGAGGATTGTGGCTAAAATTTTGAACGAAATACTTATTTTTTACTGACAAAAAGCAAGATTAGCAAGACGTCAGTGGTAAGTCATACGACCTGCCCATTACAATGCAATGCCATTTAATAAACACAAAATTGCCCAAACGAAATACTGTGCTTGCATTCTACTGCTTGACAGCAGAGAAAGACACCATTCTGAGTAAAGAAGGTCCTCTCCCATAAAATGGTGCTATCGACCTGCTGGAGTCATCGGGGATCCAGTACTCTCTGAATGCTGGATCACTTGGCGCTGCTTAGAGATGTCGCGTCGTTGTGTGTCTTCTACCGCATTTATCACGGGCAACGCTCTGAAACTGGTCCATTCCACCTTCTCAGAATCCACAAATTTGGATATCATTCTCACCATATTCGTTTTTGAAGTAACTTTCTAAAAGTGCTATCAAATTTTGAAATGAATTTCCTTGCGCGGTGTTTTCAGGATGATATTACGATGTGGGTACCTTAAAAAAAGCGCGTGCAAGCATTTATTCCTCGTGGTTCTGGCCAGCATAGAGAAGTAATTATTCAAACACAACAAAAAAGTATTATGATCTCGTATAAACTTCGCAATGATTACGGTTCTGATATATCTTTTTTTTATGGAAATGGAGAATAAACGAGCGGACGGGTTACCTGGTGTAAGTGATCACCTCCGCCCACATTCTCTTGCAACACCAGAGGAATCACAGGAGCGTTACCGGCCCTTAAGGAAGGTGTACGCGCTTTTTTTGAAGGCACCCATATTGTATGGTCCCGGAAACACCGCACAAGGAAGATCCTTGAAAACCGCACTGTGGAGGAACGCCACATCCAGATGGTCTTGCCAGAGAAGTCCCATAAGCATTGTATTTTGCGCGAGCATAGCAAGTGCATCACAACAATTATAATTGTATTTTAAAAATAACATTCTACAATATTGAGAATTTTCAATAAAATTTCAGCAAGAAGAAAACAACAACATATCGTCTGCATCTGGCAGTCAGCTGTCCTACTACCAACAGAACAACCAAATCGTGTTGCCGGGCAACGGACAGCAACGGCTGCAACAATTGCTGCGATCGGGAACGAGCGCCATCAACAATGCTGTGACAAATAATATTAACAACGGGAGATACAACATAGCGTCCGCGAACCCATTGCTCGCGGAGAAGCTAGCGGCGACATCTAGCGGCATCAAGCAAGAGCCGAACAGTTCTGAGTACAACGGATCCATGAACTATGGGAGCGCGTCGCCGATGCAGCGGGTGCCGAGCGGGAAACCACAGATCCATGACGCTGGTGGAGGTAAAGGTACGCTTCAGTATTACTATAGCTAGTCCGGCCATACGTTCTGCTACAAAATTTAAATTTGGTTATTAACAACAAGTATGACACCAAGTTATTCAAAATTTCACCAATTTTCAATAAGGTTTTATCATGTTATACTATGATTACACTAGATGCTAGTTGTATTTATAAATTTAATAAAAATATCCACAATTTAACTTAAAACTCAGAAATAATAATAAAGAATATCCTCTCGACGATATTGTTCCAGTAATGTAAAAGTTACCCGTACTCTCCCACCAAAGAGAAAGATCATATATATTATAATTTTGCGAAAAGACCATCTTGGATTTACAAACAAATCCCGATCTTGTTCTCCGCCACCTCGAGAACCTTGGAAACGATACTTATCCATTGTTTGTAAAATTTGCGCGGGGGCCATCTTGAATTTCAAAGTACCCCTATAATGTATATACATTGTTTATAGTTCCAAAGTGACAAGTAACGTAACGCGCCATTTTTGGGCAAGGCTCGGTTAGACTCCACATAAAAATTCTAACCCGGGGTCTAAAACTGAGAATCCATCTAAACAAAATAGTCGCTTTTGGCTTTGATACAAGTCTTTAATCTGGATGGCCAAGAATCTATGCACTTAATGACATAATCATGCACTTTGTCCATGGAAATGTTAGTCACTGCTTGCTGAGATTTTTTACAAATACGGCTTATCGGTGTAGCTGGCTTCTCTTAATTTGACCATAATTTATTCCTAGGGATTCAATTCAGCGCTAATCTTATAAAGTGTGAAACCTTGGCTTCTTGCTACTCTTCTTGGGTAGTTTGTACTCTAATACCAGGTGCAGTATCTTCCTGGAAAATCAATAAAATGTATATTCATTTATGCTGTGAGTTTTCACAACAATGATCTAAGACGGTCTATTTTGATCGACTTTCACAGAATTCTTCACCCTTTTTTCACAAAAATTATGCTTTCTGACTCCTTGTAAAGACTTTTTTATTGTGAGCATTTCTAACAGCACTAGGCTGCCCCGATGTTATTTTTTTCATAAAAATATGCGAAACGGCAAAGCAAAAGTTTTTATTATAGCAAAGTTATTATTTAATAATAAATGCGTTCAAATTTAATTACAAACACAGAAAAAAATCAAGATGTTTTTAAGTTTTATCAATATTTTATGGCCAGACTAGTTATATACGTATGTGTGTCTGTCTTTTTATTAGGTAAATATTTTATTAACTATGATTTTAATCGTATATAGGTAGGGGGAACAGGCGAAGAGAATAGCCTGTTACCGGTTGAATATTTTGTTTAATGTAATACTCGTTAATTGTTGGGTTTCTCATAAATATATTTAATCAGCAATGCTCGTTAAGTCATTCAGTAGATCTGTAGAGTACAATGCATACCTAGGAATAAGTAGGTAGGTATTAACGAAGTAGGTATATTTTTATTGTACATCTGAACTGGAATCTGCAATATACTTAAAATTACGTACACCAGCTGTTACTAATATAGTTCATAATACAATTGTTCTAGTTAAACATTTACTTCAGAGCCATATGTCGATAAGTAAATAAACAATTGTTAATTTACGCAGCTTTATTGCTTGGAGACCTAATGGTTTATCTATCCGCTACTAGATGGCGCTTTTATAAACGCCACAAGTTATACAAGATGTCGCTGCTAGTTCTAATTGCTATAAACATGATGCATATAAGAACAAGATGATGCAGTTTTCTCTTCAATAATATAAGCCACTTTCAATTTCCGTTCGAGGAAGTCAAGCAATTTTCCTTTCTCGATCCCCGCTTATTACTTTGCGCGTGAAAGTTTATTAATAGGCTTTAGATAAGTTTAAATGACATTAACGACTAACAATTTTAGAGGATTAAAATAAATTAATATACAATATCCCACAAATATTATTCTATACAAATAAATGGAATTGCAGTGCCTATTTGCAATATCAATATAGGTAAATGTTTTTAGAAATCGCATATTTTAGTGTCTCTCGTCTCTTGTGTTTTAGTAAGCATAAATATTTTATAGAGTTTATTTATCATCATAAAACATACATTAAATGATATCCTAGCGATATAGGTACAACATTATTTTTATTTATATAGGTACATACACTTTATCTTCAAAATCTTGTTTAATTTAAGCCCCAGAAGCTCGTAAAGTCGCTCGTGCTTTCGCTAAAGCTCGGTGCCGCGGCCGCTTTAAAAAAAATCCTTTAAATATAAATAAACGTCATAAATACACTTATCTGCTTACCGTTTTTGTTTTCGATTTAAGTATTCTCGGTTCACTAACAAGCACCACTTGACATTTCTTATCGAATCTTAAAAGGGACGCGCGGATTTCTACTCTCAAGGGATGTACCTATAGATGTCGAAATTCGAGTGAGAGGACACGTATTTTAATAACAATAAAAATGTTTCGGATTGAATTTGTGACTTTTGATTTTTATATATTACTAGCTGATGCCCTTGACTTCATCCATGTAGATAAAGGGTTTTTAAAAATAATAAGCAAGTTTGGAATTGAAAATGATCTCATGTCCTGTTCCAGTTGCGGTTCCCGTTTTCGCCCCCGTTCCCAACATATTATATGAATCTTATTTCGAGGAAGATTGCTATGGCAAACTAACCTACTATTGGTATAGTTATCATCGACGTGAATTTCAGTTTTTCACAAATCCCGCGGAACCATGGATTTTTCCGGGATAAGATGTAGTCTATGTCCTTTCCCAAGCTCTAGTCTATTGCTGTACCAAATTTCATCGAAATCGGTTCAGTAGCTCCGGCGTGAAAGCGTAACAAACAAACTTACATTCACACTAATAAAATTAGTAGAAATTTATTATTTGCTTTCCGATCATCAGCTATTTGTTTTACGAACATTTGACAAGTGAAATTACCAACCAAAAGTCTTTATGAACAGTACATATTAGGTAATAACTTGAGTTAGAACTGAACCGTACTTTTTAAGTGTAGGTACCTCTTTGCAAAGGCTCTCCCCAATAGTTTTCATTGAATTCTGTAATGGTAGCTCATCAAGTTTGAACTAACTGTGAACCAAATCAATAGGTTTTGTGTAGTTATTGTTTTTGTTCAACTTAATTGGGCCTTTTTGTAACTACGGAGCTCTGTACTACATCTGAAAAAACTCAGTCCCAGATAAAACGAGCGTGGGACCCGAAATTCTTTCGGAAAGCCCCTGTTACCGAGTATTTGAAGTGGATTGTCTTAGTAAGAAAAGTTGTAACGCTTTAGTGACATCAAGTAAATTTATCACATCTTAATAAGTTTCTCTCAGAAAATTACGATCAGGCAGAGATGAGTGGATTTAAATATGCGGGGCCCCCTTTTGTAGCAATTTTTACCCTTGCTCAGTGGTTAATTTGGCACTGAAAAAGCCTACAGATCCGCTCAGTTACGAAATGAACACATTGCATAATACTTATTTATTGTCATGTAAGACGGGAAAATTAAATAATTAATTACGTAGTGTGAAGCAGGAAAGTGGTGTAATTTGTGGAATGTTCGGTGGGTTCCTGGTATCACGTGTCCTCTGGCCAGTGGAGACGCAAGTGGCGCACCAGGTCAAGGTCAATTATTCATAGTCAAGCCGGTCAATAAGTCATGCGCAGGAAATGATTTCCACTTGAGATTCGTTCTGGAGAACGAGTTCACACTTCACAATATGACATTCTAGATCTTGTTCTCATTTTAGTTCTTATAACCTTTGCCTGTTCGGTTCTGTTTTATTTATTTATTTATTTATCTGTAGATCTGTTGACTCTTATCACGGATCCCGCCATTCGAGCCTCGCCCGCCATGTGCTCATACTTTTTCGATTTTCAATTTCATATCTTCGTTTATTAGACGTTATACAAATGATTTGAGTTTTCTTTGGTGTTTATTCCGCCAGTATTTGTCTTTAAACAATTCGACACGTTTTTCGCCTCTACACGAGGCATCCTAAGGACATGTTGTCTCGTCCTAAAAGAGCGGCTTCCGGCTCATTTGATTCAGTCTCGTGCCAGATTTTGGCGAGACAACACGTCCTGAGGATGCCTCGTAAAGACGCAAAACACGTGTCGAATTGTTTAAAGACAAATACTGGCGGAATTAACACTAAAGAAAACTCAAATCATTTGTATAATTATGGATTTCTGCAAAGTAACGCCTACTTCAACAAATTTTATTGGACGTTATAAAGTCGCTACGCTCCTGTCATTCCTCTAGTGTTACAAGAGGGTATGGGCTGCATTAATAATAATAATAATCACATAAGATCAGGTTACCCGTGTGACGTTTGCTCGTTTGTTCTTCTCTTCCTTACAAAAAAAGTCGGCAGCGCATCCTTTCAGAACGATTTCGCACTCCGTCCGATCCGGATCCGATCCGTACCCATGAAAAACGATCGAAATCGGATGACGTAAGCCGGATCTAGTGCGTAAACTACCATAGAAATAGTTCTACGACTACTTCGGGTCGTGTTTTCACGGATACGGATCGGTTTAGGATCGGACGTAGTGCGAAAACGTTCTAAAAGTTAAAAGGGTGCATTTGCACCAAAAACCAGACATAAAAACATTTTAATACAATTATGAGGTGAGAGGATCACCTACTATAAATTTTGATAGTGTAATGATGATCCAGAGAATGATATAAGCATTAATTAATTAATACTTTATAAAGTAAAAAAGTGTTCGAGAGAGCGCGCTTGAGGAAAAGCACTGCATTTTGACAATACGCTGCAGTGTTTGTATGTGTGCGTGTGTACGAGTATGTGTGTCTCTGTGTGCCTGTGTGTGTGCGTGCAGCCGTGACCCGGTTCCTGCTCCGCGAACTGCGAGCGTGTGCGTCGCACTTGTTATGTCACCTCGTGAGATGTGTGCGTCGTGTATGTCGCAACTGAATGTTGCTCTACTCATCATCGTACTATGAAAAAGCCTTTAATGTATTCTGTATATTCGAAATATTTATAAGTTTTATTAATAAGACACTTACACACATTAAATTTAAAAACAAAATTTATGAACGATACGGGACCCAAAACATCGACCTCTCGCGTTCCGTGCGAGCGCTCTTTCGGTGAGCCAATCGTTGGAGTGACGTAAAGTTCATAAACCTTCGTAAAGTTCGAAAATAAAGAGACATTCTCGAATATTCATAATTTGTACTAAAATTCCACCTTGTCTAGGTAAAACTAAAGCAGAACTGAGTAAATGACTTTTAAAAAGTCGGTGTTCTTGGCTTCACAAATTCAAAACGTTACTTAAACTTTTTTAACATCTGTAGATACCAAATGTCTTCTGAGTACACAAATAATGACCTAATGAGATTTAAAAGACATCCTGTCACTTCTGCTGCTATGACATTTCCTAAGTGGTGGCCATAACCTATTTGAAAAATAGGGATCGATTTTGATATTATTCTTGTGTACAAAGAAAAGTTTTGATCCGTTTGAAAATTTTACCTTTTTAAGTACCGTGCTGCTTAACGAAGTGTGAAAATTATAATAGGAAAGGCCTAGCTTTGCTCAAAATTGTGTGTTATTTATTTATTTATTTATGGACTCTAGAGTACTAGGGGTGTTGTTCTCTGGTGAAGTCAAGTATCTCTGTATGGTGAAGACAGTCATCGGTGGGTTTTACAGAGGCATGCTTTGAAGAAATAACACCCTATGCTGCCGGCTCTATTATGTTTTGGGCAGGAATAAAATTGTTCGATCATACGAAGTTAGTCTGTATAGAAAATGACACATTGAATAGCCATCAGTACATAACGGAAGTTCTAATTCTTCGTACAACCCGCACAGATATATTGTACCCGCACACTTGTATAATAATAATGTATGAAAATTGTATAAAAAATAATCTGTAATTACTCATCGGTATGCGATGTGGAAGTGTACGAGTATATGCAAGGGTTCGGGTTTCGTCCTTTGGATTGGCTAGCTCGCAATACCCGCGGCCTCAATCCCATAGTGCAAGTCTGGTATGTTCTGAAACGACCAATGTGATCAGTGCAGCCAGCTCCGTGAATCAGAGAGACAAAGTCACACATATCAGAGAGCTAAAGTATGTCATTACCACGGTGTGGGACGGTATTCTGCAAGAAACCCTATCAAGGCCTATACTAGAAAGCATACCCAGAAGAAAGCAAGCTGTGATTACGGCAAGTTGAGGCTTCATATTCATTTATTTCCTTTTTACTAAAATAAAAATAAAAAGTTGTAAGCGGGGTTCAAAATAATATAACTTATAAATTGAAGCGAAATAATTATTTCGTATTTTATGTACAATTACATTAGTAGATAGAGCATTCACCGCATAGATAGCACTATATGCATAGCGAGTGCCGCGGGTTTTGCCCCGCCTTGAAACTGAGGCAGTAAATATGATACATGATTGATCAAACTGTATCTACTGTAAGTTCTTCACTAGCGCGTGCCGATGTATTTGTCTGCATTCAATAAAATATAATTTCCTATGGTATGTATTATTTTCCGTTAACAGTCAACTCAGTACACTAGGAATATAACAAAAAATATATTAATAGCTTCTGAAAGTCTTTTGATTATTTATAAGTTTATTTTCAACTAGCTGATACCCGCGACTTCGTCTGCGTACATGTCTTAGCAAATAGTGCCTATAAAAATTAAATTGCTTTTAAAGTTTTTTCTTAAAACTTTAATAACTTTCTATTAAATGTAGATATCGTAATATTTATGTTAGAAAAAGGCCAAGGGTCTGAACAAAGTCATCTAGATTTACGAACTTTATGTCACTTGAACAGATGGCTCAATGGAAGACCGCTCGCACGGAACTCGAGAGGTCGCGGGTTCGAGTCCCGCATCGTTCATTAATATGTGTTTTTAAATTATATGTGTGTAAGTGTCTTTTTTATAAAACTTAGAAGACTTAATTGATATCAATCCAGAAGTTTTTCCGTGATTTCCGCAGAAATGAATACCTCTATCATTTTATTTATATAGATATATATGTTTAATGTTTGCATTTTATGTATTTATTGTATTTAATATATATATGTGTATATAACATATTGTTTGAAATGAAGTTATTTATGAGTGACATAATATTTATAATAAACTAGATACTGTAGAATTTAGCCCAGAAGCAACTTTTAAAATAATTCTTCTTAACGTCTTCGAATAACTTAGTGTTACATTTCTAGGGTCTTATGCAGCACTTATCTTATTAATACTCATGTATAGATTACAGCTTTAGTGCAATTCTACAGAAGCAGTGTATAATTATGCAGTTTATCTAGTTAGAAAGAGCTTTGTTAATAACCAGTGTACGCAGGCCCTAATGCAGGTGAACCGGAGTTTAGTATTTATTGTGCTAATGTGTGCTGTCTCGACGTGCAACGTGCAACAAACACACACACTCCCTCACAGCTATGTGTGTGTTATCACTGATATTAATATTAAGTGTTTGTTTGTCGTTTCGTGTGTTAGATTATCAAGAGAATATGATTCGCAGAAAATTCTATTTGCAGTCAGGTATTTTTCAGAGTTAAGTAGTTCGGTCGGTATTAGGAATGTTTCGCGGATGGCTCAATAACAGATTCTATCAAAAAATAAAAGTAGAGACTACGTAATTAACGTAAATTAAAAGTACCGACTTATATTTGGGATGGTCCACTCTAGTAACGTATTCATATAATTTGAAATGTTTCCAGTGGCTCTATTGAAGCGCGTAGATAAAGGCATAAAAGGCATTTATTTTCTCAAAATTGATTCCTTTAGTATTCTTTTTGATGTCATTTCTAATAACTACTAGATACTACTACCGCTTTGGAAACAAATGGCGCTGAGAGAGAAGAAGCGGCGCAAGAAACTCTCCCAGCATTCTTTTTTTGCGCTCTTTTCCATAAAAATATACAATATTGTACAGTCATTTCTATCGCTATAAAATAATCACAATCTAGTCCCAGGCTGTCCGATTATTTAGATATTCAGCAGTGGAGTAATAGGATTTACGACAGGGCTATTTTTTTTATAAACCATTTAAATTTATTTATAGATAATGCCTGAACAGTGGCTGGGACTTTATTATAGAAGTGCTATATATATATGAAGCCTACTAGAATTAGTTACAAGCAATCCCTTATTTCTAGTGTTATAATAATGAAAATCACTATTAAGAGCAAAAAGGTGACGATTTTTGTGAACGATAGTACATTCAAATTTTCTTTATTACATTAAGTGCCACAAAACAAACTATCAATTATTTATTAAGTTATTTAATATTACTGCTAAAATTAACTCCGTATCTTTAATAGCGTAACACGTACTAAACACTAAAGCTATTTCACATTGTTAAAGTATGTAATAAAGACTGCTGTAGGTGCATAGTCTTAATAAATTAAAATGTGAATAAGTTTTTGCAATCAATCACTAAACTTGGCCGCATTACTATGCTCTCATCAAATTTAATCGTATTCTTGTTAACATAGCTGTGCTATTTTTGATGTTAGGCGTAGGTGACAATAGCGTTGACTGGCTATTGACAAAGGGCGTATGTTCTCATGAGGAAGCTCATTGTCGCTCAGAGGGCAATGGAGAGAATATGCTCGGAGTTTCCCTGCGAGATCGAATCAGAAATGAGGAGATCCGTAGGAGAACCATAGCCATAAATGGTATGCGAAACTGAAGTGGCAATGGGCAAGGCACATAGCTCGACGGATAAATGAGAGTTGGGGCAGTAAAGTCCTCGAATGGCGACCGCGTACCGTAAGACTTAGTTTGGGTAGGCTCCCCACAAGATGGACCGACGATCTGGTCAAGATCGCCGGAAACGTTGGATGAGGGCATCGCAGGATCGATCGTCATTGCGAACCTTTGGTGGAGGCCTTTGTCCAGCAGTGGACGTCTTCTGGCTGAAATGATGTATCTTCTCTTAGACGGTTTTAGTTCAAGACCTACTAAGTTGACAAACTTACGGCCAAAAACTATTTACGAGAGAATTTACATCAGAGAAGTTTAATTAATTTGTTGTTAAAACTGTAAATTGAATACTTTTTTAAAGAATGCTTGCTGTGTTACAAACAATACCGAATCCTTCCGACTTTATAAAATTTGTATCTGTTTGTCCGATTGTCCGTATGTCTATATGTATGATGTATGTCCAGGCAAAACGCAAAAACTACTAGGTTTTATTCTATGTACTATAGCGCTAAGTACAGATATAGTATTTTTGCTGCTCCTAGCGTCCACGAAGACGACGGACCTCGCGTAATTGTTCTCTTCTGTTTGCGTGTTATCATTGGCTGTATTGGGCCTTAGATGTAATGTTATACATATAATATAATGTAAATTACTAGATTCTATGGGCTTTAATCAGTTGTATGATAGTGCAAGGTGCAGATATTTTATTTTTACTACTCATAGCGTCCACGAAGACGACGGACCTCGCGTAAGTCTTCTCTACTCTTCGCGTGTTATCATTGTTTTCATTGCCAGTATTGGGCCTTAGATGTAATAATTTGACTTAGACTTATTTTGGAAGCTCTTCAAATTTCACTACTCTGTCGCTTGCAGAAATTACTAGATTCTTTGGGTCTTAGTCAGTTGTATTGTTCTGACTGCTGGCTGTACCGCCACAATTGGATACTTGGTTTGCTCATCAGTGTACTTCGCTTCTTGTATCTTGTTTCTTAGCAATTTTTTCCAAATGTTTATCAAGTTTACGGTTTCCTGTCAATTTTCAGGTCACAGGTTTTATGTCTTTTGGGTTGTGATAACTCTTTGGACAGCTTCGTATTGAAACCTTTGATAAATTTTTTGGAATGTTTTTAACCTTTTTCGAACTTCCATTGCTCGATTGTCTTTATTTTTCAATGTTGTTAGGCAGCCATTTTGTTGACTTATGATTATTTACTAACTTATAACGGCCGTTCCCAATATTCAGTCTATCTTCGGTTGTGGCCCACTTGAGATAAAAATCGTAACTATCGTTGACTTTTGTGTCCCAATAAACTTATTTGACGGTAGCTCACCTTATCCGTACACACTGTCTGTCAATGGGAGGACGTATAGCTTAGCAGCGATAGAAGTATGGAAATTCACGCACCCGATAAGTCATTCTTATCGCCTTATATTGGGACAGCTTCAGATTATTGACAGCTAATTGCTGATAGTAGAAGGTAGTAATTTATCTCTATCTGTAGATAGTATATTGCGAACGGCCGTAAGTGACTAATCTATCTGTCCTAAGGTTAATAATTCGAATGGCACATTGAAATCCATCTTAATGCAGCAATGTATTGAATACTAAATAAATTTAGTATACAGGAGATTTTGGGGGCGATAAATCGTTTCAATTTAAAAAATAGTAGTTTTATCCGTATTTTAATGAGGAACAGCTACAATAACATTAGAATACAAAGGTAAATTTCCCTACTATATACAAGACTATAATAGCTCAGATGGGACATTGGGTGATCTGGAAAGCAGAAGATCCCGGTTTGAATCCAGATGTCCTATTAGTTTTATTTTGTTTTGTACCTTCTTAAAAATCCGAGCAAGACTCGGTCGTCCAGATACTTATTCTTTAAAAGATATAAATTTTTAATCTGTTAGGAATAATAGCAATATTAAAAGAGTCTATTTCTGTGCAATGGAAGTATGGGTTTCTTTTATGGACGCTCAACCTAAGGAGCGAGGTTTCATTGGCAATATTTCGACAAAGGCACACTAAGTTGCGTTACTTTTGCACAGGATGCCGGCTCCATTATGGGTACCACAACCGCGCCTATTTCTGCCGTGAAGCAGTAATGAAAATAATAATAATATTGACACACTTTTACAAAAATTATCTTGCCCCAAATTAGGCATAGCCTGTGTAATGGGTTGCAAGACAACGATATATTTAATACAATATACTTACTTAAACATATATAAATACATATAAACATCCAGGACTCGGAAACAAGCATAATGTGTAAACATTATTGTGTTTCGGTCTGCAGGGCGTCGGAGCTAGTGAAATTACTGGGCAAATGAGACTTAACGTCCTACGTCTCAAGGTGACGAGCGCAATGATAGTGCTGCTCTAATCTTTGGTTTTTCAAAAGTCCTGAGTGGCACTGCATTGTAATGGGCAGGGCGTATCAAATACCAACAGCTGAACGTCCTGCTCGTCTCGTCCTTTATAAATATAAAAAAAATATAAATGTCACGTGAGTAATTTAGAATCTTATTAAAAAATAAGCGGATTCCAAAGTTATTTGTCAATTAGATTCGAAAATTTTTACACTACGACGGTTTCGCATTAGTAGATATTAGAACGGTATCCCAAAATACCAATCATTTGTTTACGGAAACCCTCAATTAAATTTAAATGGCGCCAAAAGTCGATAAATAATGTTGCATATGACATAAATATGAAACCGGCTGCGTCAGGGTGTGTTGGATGTGGGCTTTCATTTGTTTACTTACGGAATTAGGGTTCTGTAGATAAATGTATTAAGATTTGAAATACCACATAACAAAACTGTAATAATATTATATTAATAATAATATGACTTAATAATTAATAACACTATTTATATAAAAAATAATAAAACAAAACTTAAATAATCTAATAAAATTAATTAATTACAAATAGAAAATATCATTAAGATCGCTATCGGCAGGTAAGGTGCCCATGAAGCTGGCAACGTTACCTCTTTGTATAGCCAAACTTATCCTTTGACAGAGGTACGTACCAGATCTTGGGTCACCTGTTAAATAGGTTAGACGCCTGGATAGCTCTTTTATTAGTTTTTGTGCCGATGAACCCCAAGGACCCATCGTCTCCACCCCAAAGGGAACAAATATGTATCCATCACCGAGTGATGCATATTTCCTCCGCTTTAGGTTTTCGGCAGTTTCCGCCGCTGCACCTCCCGCTCTAGATGAATGATCTTCTTCTTCTTCGTCGGATTACTCTTGACAGAGCAGTCGTGGTCACGTCGAAAGACGAAAGATTCTACGCCAGTTATCCCTGGCTGTTGTTTCTCTGGCACATGTGGTGAGAGGAGTATTGGTTAGGGCTTTGATCTGGTCTGTCCAGCGCATAGGGGAGCGTCCTCTTGACCTACTGCCGTTGACCCGTTTCCCGACAGATGAATGATCACCAAATTGTAATTAATTTGGTGATCTTTGAGATCTAGTTGTAAGAATTTAATAGGTTGAGGCTTTGCAATGTAGTTGCGTTTCTTTCTGCCGCCAAGGGAGTTCCGTTGCTCGTGAAATTAATGGGCCATTAAGACTTAGCATCTTATGTCTTAAGGTGATCAGCTCAATTTATATGTCTCATTTAGAAAAATAAAAATAAAAAGAATGTCTTATGCTGCATTAACATTCCATGACTAGTGAAGCCTAGTGAAACTCTCTAAGAAAAAAGCGATTCACTCGATAGTATGAAACGTGCAGTCATGTAATCTTGTAAAACATGGAGGTAGCCGGAATCCAGTAAGTTTTAAACAACTGTTCGCTTGAAAACTTAGCCGGATTATACTTGGTCGCCAATCACCATACTGTAATATTATTTCAAATTTATGTCGAATCACAGCACGTTTCATACTAAACTAATTTTCAATTTTTACTTATAGCAGTCGCGCCTCTTATTACGTAGTATTTACATCCTCTTTGGACTAGTGTTTGTAATGGAAATCGAGTGTGTTCTCGCATGACAAGAGTTCACTAAATATTATTATTAATTCCACTCCGTTGATTAACCACTGTTCTTAGATATAAAGTAATATTACACGGGTCTTCCTCAACTTATGAATCTGTGGCAGTGAGGTGAAATTTAATAAAAAAATCTATTTATTCAACGCAATCTTGATTATCTCAGTAAAACCCAACTGAAATTTAAAATACGGAACTCAGGATAGGAGAAATCAAACGCGTTTTATTTTTTGGGGTCCTCTGTTTGCACGCTCTATTAGAGCTGGCCGTGTCCCACCCACCGTCCCGCTGTCACGCTGTCCCTCTGTCCCGCCCCCGATACACAAACACGCCAAATTTCACGGTAACCAATTATTGAAAATTCAAACGGGTGTTGTTTTTTTTTTTTCAATTTTAAAATTTATGAAGTGTCAACGACTTCATCTCGTAGACATATGAGACAGGACACATGCTCTTATCGTTAATCATAGATTATTTATACTTCTAGATAGACTATGACAGCTGTGAAAACGTCGAAAAAAATTGAGTTTATAACCAACCTCTATTTAGAGCAATTCACGCACACAAAGTGTCATACAAATAGCGAGTGTAAGACGTAGCTTGTCACGCACACCAAACTAATATTTCTGGCCTATTTTTACCGATTGTCTAACAGCAAGAGACTCTAGCTAGATGTATATTTTTATAACACTAGAAATAAGGAATTGCTTGTAACTAATTCTAGTAGGCTTCATAAGATACATAATAGCTTTAAGGGTAAATGTATACACTTCTATAATAAAGTCCCAGCCACGGTTCAGGCATTATCTATAAATAAATTTAATTGTTTTATAAAACAATGGCTCTGTCGTAAATCTTATTACTCCACAGCTGAATATCTAAATGATCGGACAGCCTGGCACTAAATTGGAATTATTTAATGGCGATAGAATGACTGTACAATATTGTATAATTTTATTGAAAAGTGCCCAAAAAAAGAATGCTGCGGGAGTTTCTTGCGCCTCTTCTTCTCTCTCAGAGCGCCATTTGTTTCCGAAGCGGTAGTAGTATCTAGTAAAGGTATTAGAAATAACATCAAAAAAATTTCTAAAGGAATCAATTTTGAGAAAATAAATGCCTTTTATGCCTTTTATAAATTATCTAAGTCACAAATTATATTTTCCAAATTTAAATATTTTTATTCAAAATATATGATATCACTTATTGAAAGTCAAAAACCACTACCCATTCAAAAACTATGCCTCAGACCTGAGAAGAGCGGGCGCAACAAACTCAGCAGGCCTCTTATTTTCATAAAAAATATGGTGACACTGTAATATCGTACAATAAAACTTATTATTAAATAGCCTGAGAGCAGTTTCTCCATTCCCAATCTGTGTTATCATTAAGAAAGTCATTAATGTTATAGTAACCTTTAGCACAAAAACGTTTACTTCAACATAATATACAATAAAACAGCGACAATAAAATGCAATAATTAAATAGGTATTAAAAAGGCTGAACACATTGCATTGAGCTATTTAAAATATTAACATAAACTAATTAAAATGTTAGCTGTGATGAATTTATTGTTGAGATGGATGGCCATGTAGATAAGATGGAACTGTTGGAAATGGGAAGCTAGGTGTACATTCCTCGATCAGGTCGGGAATCTATTACATAGGGCTGTGTCAAGTGCCAAGATAAAGAAATTTTAATTTAAAGAAATAATGTCCGTAGAAGAATAGGACAAAACCGTGGCGTAACTTAATTACTCTTTCTATAAATTTGTTATTTTTTAAAGTGATAACCTCACTTCTTCTTATTAATTCCAATAACACAAATTAAATTTGAAAACAAAATTTATGAATGATGCGGGACTCGAACCCGCGAATTCTCGCGTTCCGTGCGAGCCCTTCACATGAAGCTACAACCTGAGAGTTGAACAAGACATACAAGATTTATCAGCGGTACGTCACTCGAACGGTTGGCTCAGTGGACAGAGCGCTCGCACGGAACGTGTTTGAACGGAATGAAATTTGTTTTCAAATTTAGTTTGTGTACTTTAGTAGTTTTTATAGTAAATATATTGTTATGCCAATGCATCCGATATTAAGACCTGCTGCTGCAGAAGAGGGCTATTCACAGTATTAGAGATTTTTTTTTATGAAATAAACATTTTAACTGTAGCCTTTCAATATATTCTTGATAATGTTATGTATGTAAATAGGCACATTAGAGAATTTTCGATTAATTGTGATAATCATAACGGTAACACCAGGAACAAACATAAACTTGTTATGCCTTCTACTCGGCTAAGTCGAGTTAGTGAATCTTTATTGGGCGATGTATAATATGCTTTTACAAACTTGATCCCAGAAAATCTACAATTTGTTTTTTGAATAAAAATATTTAATTTATGAAAAAAATTTGAAAAAATTTATAATTTAGCAATAAATATTTGAGACCTATATTTTAATATTAGAATATCACAAAGAAATAGTAGCATTTTAATTTTATAGATTTCCGAGGTTTAATGTTTATTTCTTTGTTTTCAGGTAAGTTGATGAACTATGGAGCGACATGGTTTTGTTTCGTAAGTAAAACTAACTGTATTGTAATACATAAAGTATTTGTTGCGGATTCCTATACGTGCTTCTCTTCAAACTAGAAACACCTCGACGGTAAATACTGAATAATAAAGTTTATTAATTGAAATGCTAAAAAATTCTTCTACCGCATTTATCAAGGGGAGTGTTCCGAAGAGCTGTTTAACCTGATTCCTGCCGCCGCATTCCACTTTCGCACGACACGCCACAAGTTAGGATATCATCCCCACCATCTGGATGTGTGGCGGTCCTCCACAGTGCGGTTTTCAAGGAGCTTTCTTCCACGTACTACAAAGCTGTGGAATGAGCTTCCTTGTGCGGTGTTTCCGGGACGATACGACATGGGTACTTTCAAAAAAAGCGCGAACACCTTCCTTAAAGGCCGGCAACGCTCCTGTGATTACTCTGGTGTTGCAAGAGATTGTAGGCGGCAGTGATCACTTAACAAAAAAAATATCTAGAACCAAATACGTTTCATGAAAATTGATTTTCTCAAAAGCTAATCCTGTTCAAAGGCTACTTGAGTTACGAGTTAATTAATTTAGAAAATAGACGATTAATAATTAACATCATTTCCAATCTTCTTGTTTCGTTTACTAAGCGCCTCTGAACATAGAGAAGAGAGTACAATATGATTTCACCTAGAATTTTCCTTAATTAAAGCGAGTATTACACATATCCATTACCAGGGAGGCTCCTTCGTACAGGATGCCGGCTAGATTATGAGTACCACAACGGCGCCTATAACTGCCGTGAAGCAGTAATGTGTTAACATTACTGTGTTTCGGTCCGAAGGGCGCCGTAGCTAGTGGAATTACTGGGCAAATGAGACTTAACATGTTCTGTCTCAAGCTGATGAACGCAGTTGTAGTGCTGCTCAGAATTTTTGGGTTTTTCCAAGAATCCTGAGCGGCACTGTATTGTAATGGGCAGGGCGTATCAATTACCATCAGCTAAACGCCCTGCTCTCGTCCCTTATTTTCCTAAAAAATAATATATAAATAAACCACTTATAAAGGATTAAGACGCGTGTAAGAAAACTGTGTTTTTATTTTGTTATTATTTTATCAGGGACTGTCCCCCTGAAAACGAGATCTGGAAAGGTCTTGAAACGTCGGGTCAACTAAAATAATATGTCATAAAAATGTAAGTTTTACGCAAAAATCTAATGTACAAACACAGTTACAACAAAAAAATAAAAAAGATCGATTTTTCCGCCGCTTCTTCTCAGAGCTTCTTCTTCTCAGAGCGCCATTTGTTTCCGAAGCGGTATTAGTGTCTAGTATATTAGAAATGACATCAAAAAAATTCTAAAGAATCAATTGCGAGAAAATAAATGCCTTTAGTGCCTTTTAATTACACGTGTTTTAATCCTTTAAGAGTGTTTTATTTCAATTATTTCAAATACTGGCAATATTTATACTGCGTTGTAGAGTTGCCGTACATAAAGAATATGATCACATGACGACCAGCAATCCTGTTGACAACAGTTGTGTCGATTGCTCTCGCGATACGTTAGGTTATATAACGCGGGTCGCTCGCTCGCGATTTTCCGCGGGCCAGCCGTGACACAGATAGTGTACGAACACCAAGTGCAATGTGCCGCGGTGACCACGCATTTCTGTTTAATGGGATAAATTGTGGTTTATCACTTTGATGTATAATAATTAACTCGACTCACAATCACACTTGAAAAGTGTTAGAAGCAAAACTCTACCTACGCGTCTACTAGGCAGAGTTTTATACAATAGACCAGTGTTTCTCAAACATTGTTCTGCCATGGCAAGATATGGAGCCGTGGTAATTTTCACACTGCCTCTTTCATTTAAAAACCTAAGCTGGTTCAGTAAGTTAAAATAATACACATTCATTGATAGTAAAAAGGTTTTATTAGTACTACATATTTTCGTGTCGTCTATTGAGTCACTAAATTATAGTACTAAGTATGGAGTAATGAATCCAAGTTTGTGGAAAATGTATGTAATAGTAAGTACTCGTAATATTTTTAAAACAAGGCGGGAATATTGCCACCCGGTATTTTATTTTGATGGCCCGGTACTGGGTCGCGACTCGGCAAATGGGATGCAATATACTTCGAATATTACTGCCACGAATAAGTAAATGTATTAATGTATAAGTAATATATAATATATAATAGTAAAAGTAAAATATACCGCTGCTCAGACATTTTTTGACGACTTTTAATTGGAGTCTAGTTGTTTATTGTCAATCTTTATCATAAAAATCTTTTTGAGGACTAAGAGTACAATTATTGTCCCTACGGATATTGAGATTCTTTATAGATCTCTGGCTTCAGGCCCACTTATTTAAGAAATATAATTAATAACAGGCGATTTTCGGTTCAACTATGAAATTATTCTTCAATTACTATGGGTTCAAAAAAGTGGAACACGCAATAATAGCATCCAAGATTTCAGTGTAACCACTAGTATAATCAATTCCAGTATTAAAATTAATATTAGTATTAAAATATTAATTTTAATACTGGAATTGATTATACTAGTGGTAGTAAAAAATTAATACTAAATTGTTCTTTGTCCAATTCTATATTATAATCTTACTTCATAACAATTATTCCAATCAATTTTGTTAAGGGATAGAAAGGCAGATAACTCTGTTAAAAACTAATTGAAAAATTAATTAAAAACAAAAACCGCCACCTTTCAAGAATAAATTCACAAGAGAGTTGTTTTGTAATTTTAGCAACATTAATTCCGTTAAAATTCATAATTGATGGTGTTTTCAGTCGGGAGTACTTCGCGCGTTGAATGAACTTATCACCTCGACGACACTTATATAGCCACAACTCTTGTTACTCCAGGGCCAGTCCCTCCTCGCTGATACCAATTGGAACCGTCATTGAAACTGATGACTAAACATCGTTGACGGTGGTACCAATACATATTAAGTGGTAGGATTGTACAAAATATCTGTGACTATTCTGCGTTTCTGCTAACAATGTCGTAACAATATGCTTATCATCATTTTGGAAAGTAAAGTAAGTTTTATCCATGACACAATACATAACATGAAAATATTAACAAAATAAAAATATGATGTCATGAACCCTTTTCAGAATTCTTGCAATTAAGATTAGGATCACCCCAATTCTAACACTGATTTTCAGTAGCCTACCAAGTCGACCTGTTGACAGCCGCAGACATGAAAGGTTGAATTTTAATTAGAGTTTAAAAGAGTTTTTGTTTTATTAAACAGAACATATTTGACTTTTATTTATTTATTTAAGTTTATTTTATGGTTATATTATTTTTTATGCCTTTGAACCCTTTTGGTTTTCTATTAGAAAAGATTTTAGTTTTTATTATTGTCTAACAAATTATGAAACGAGGACAAAGGAAGCTACTCCATCACCATACATCGAAAGATGTAAACCGTAGACACACCTCACCTGCTGATGACCAGGGTGATGACCATGGCCTTTCACATACGCCACCTATCTGGTTAATATTGAACTATCAAAGTGAGACCAAACCTGAGAATCATCCATTTTATATTCCAGAATCTTAAAAACTGGTGTTTTCGGATTTTCTGTATTTCAAAATGAAAAACTGGTGTTTTCGGATTTTCTGTATTTCAAAATGTACTTGGAATATAATAAAGTTCTGTTTAAATAAAGTTTTAATTAATATACCTTATATTGAAACTCAAAAAAATCTTACAAATCGAATTCATCGCAACTATAATTATATTATTTTAATCCAAACGGGTTCAATAATTGTAAAACAAGCATTACTTTATCTATTCTTGAAAAATCAGGATTTTTTTTATTTTTCAGAGTTTAGCGTTTAAATCTTATATGTAAAATTCTCATGTCACAATGTTAGTTACCTTACTCCTCCGAAACGGCTATACTGATTTTTACCTAATTTTATTTGCATATTCAGTAGGTCTGAGAATCGGCTACTATCTATTTTTCATCCTCCCAATTTTTTTTTTAATTTTTTGACAATTTTTTTTATTTTAATTTTATTTTGATTTAACGTTGAAAAATACATACAAATTTAAATTTTCGCCCTTCTACGATCTACTACTATTTTTGTATCACTATTTTTATATTATTCTGTTCCATCCACCAAACCGGTATAGGGTTGCAAGATGACAATCGAATACAATAATTGTAGTACGATATATTTGGTAGGTCTGAAAATCGGTTGCATCAAAATTTTAATAATTGATTTTTTTTTTAATATGTTATATGGCAATACGACGTTTGCTGGGTCAGCTAGTACTATATATATCTAGTAATGGTCGACTTTGTTATATAAAGCCTTTCCATAGAATTCGTTCAAAATTTCGATTAGTTCGAGGTGAACCACTCGTTCATAATAACTGTATTAGTTCCTGCGTAAATAGAATAGTCTAATAGACAGTGCTATTTAGATCTTGTCCAAATACAATCACATATGGCCATAGGTATATCGAAGTTTAGACGGAACGATAAATATTTTGAACATATTAAGTTAATGTTCAAAACCACATTCAATATTTTGATTGGTTTTTGGACATTTCACTCCTAGGAATCGTAAGTACATTATTTTATAATAAAATAAAAGAATATATATATATAAGATAAGATCATGTATGTGTGTATGTTCAATGTTCACGTTAAGCTCGAGAACCATTGTCTCAATTAACATGAAAATTTGCACACATCTAAAATACATGACATCTCCAACGAACATTACGCTAGCGCCAGTTTGAAGCGTAGGTCGAGTTGTCATGATTTTTTTATATATGCAATTTTTTTAAGCCAGACGCACTGGGAATCTAGTTTTTAATATAAAAGATAACAATAAATTGAAAAAAAAAATCCAACTCCATACTTTAATTCAAAATAAACGGCCTAAAGGTTTTAAAATATTAAACCATTTTCAAACCCTTTCAAGATGTATAAGTTTAGATGCCGCAGGTTTACTTGGCCTGCAAATAACTTTTCTGTTGCATTGTTACATTTTATTTATGGAAAAGGAGGACAAACGAGCGTACGAGTCACCTGGTGTTAAGTGATCACCGCCGCCCACAATCTCTTGCAACACCAGAGGAATCACAGGAGCGTTGCCCCAGAAACACCGCACAAGGAAGTTCATTCCACAGCTTTGTAGTACGTGGAAGAAAGCTCCTTGTAAACCGCACTGTAGAGGACCGCCTCTAACATTAAACTTCTTTTACGACATTAGGGTAGAGCGGAAGGTGTAGTCGATGTAGGTGTCAGATAGCAAGGGGTTTCGAAATGCCTGTTTTAATAAACATAAATATAAGTTTTGGACGCTATTTAAGGCGCTTTAAAGCTAGAAAATAAAATAATATAGGGGCACTGCAGTACAGATATAATAATTAAACTTTTCACACAGTCTATCACAGGGCGCCGAAAGACAATCTCGTATTTAACCTTTAATTAAGTTGAGGGCTAGGGTTGGCACCGCTTAGAGATTGAATCACAAAAGCAGATTCATTCATTTGCATTGCAAACTATTAACAATACTTAATATGCGTCTTAAATAATATATTTTTCCTTATAAACTTTGTCTTCTAGTAAACAAAGAAAACAATGAATCCAGGTTAAATTGATAATTACACTTTAAAACTTAATGATGCAGACAGAGACAAAACAGGCACATATATATTACTAGCTGATGCCCGCGACTTTGTCCGCGTAGATAGAGGGGCTTAAGAAATAATAGGCAAGTTTGTGATTGAAGATCATGTCCTATTCCAGATTCGGTCCCCGTTTTCGCTCCCGTTCCCAACATATTATATGAATCCTATTTCGAGGAAGATTGCGTAACTAGACCTACCATTGGAATGGTTATAGCTCATGGAATCATGGATTTTTCGGGATAAAATGTAGCCTATGTCCTTTCCCAAGCTCTAGCCTATCGCTGTACCAAATTTCATCAAAATCGGTTCAGTTAACAAACTTACATTCACATTTATAATATTAGTAGGGATATAGGAGTGTGCCTCTGTCTATATATTGTTAGCTTCGTGTGTTATATGTTTGTTGATATGTGGTAAACTGCAAGGCTGTGTTTCGCAACTTGCAAGCGGCAATCGACAACCGGCAACCGGCCACCAGAACCTCGCGACGGACAGACACCGGACTTGGACGCTAAGCTGTGATAGTTGGGCTCAAGGTGGCTCTTGCAAAACATTGAGGAAATTAACTCGCGGCCCGTTCAAATATTGTAATAACTAAATGTATACACATATCGTGTTGCGTAACTCTGACCTCACTCATTTCACAAACAAAACGTGGCAACCCTACCGAATACGACTTAATTCCTAAGTAAAGCTTTGAAGAACCAGTGGGAGGCTCCTCTGCACCGGATGTCGGCTAGATTATGTGTACCACAACGGCGCATATTTCTGCCGTGAAGCAGTAATATATAAGTATTACTCTGTTTCGGTCCGAAGGGCGACGCAGCTAGTGAAATTACTGGGCAAATGAGACTTAACATCATATTTCTCAAGGTGACGAGCGCATTTGTAGTGCCGCTCGCAATTTTTTGATTTTTCAATAATCTTGAGCGGCACTGCATTGTTATGGGCAGGGCATATCGATCACCATCAGCTGAACGTCCTGCTCGTCTGAACCCTTATTTTCATAAAAAAATTACAAGTGTAAACACTTAAGACTAACTAAAGTTGCTATATGTGCCGTAAGGTTGTTTCATTATTATATTGGACATTAGTAACCGAGTGTAATCTAGAAAATTCGCATTTACCCAGAACTGAGCAAGCTAGATTTGCCGCCTCAATAATCATAGTCATTTTCTAGTAAACTTTATCAAAATATAGATACAACCACAGACATAGATCCAAGTAAATAACGCAAATTCCTCCGTCTGTATGAAAACCAAGCCTGCCCTTTTTTGTACCTACTGTGACGTCATTAAAAATGCCAGTGCATCGAGCCTAACCTTTAGCGACTCACCACATCATTAGTTGACGTTTTCAGTTCATCAACAGTCAGTATTGCTTATTACTAAAATCGGCAATGTATTATAAATCATAATAAAAAATAAAATAAAATCGTCAAAGGAAGAGCATTACTGCTCTTTTTGTCCACTCGCAGCATCTATTTGGATCCATGACTGTGGATACAACATACTCCTTAGAACTCCGTAACATCGTTAGATATAAATGTTTGTTGCAAAAAAAATTTGAGAAAATGCGAGATTTTCTTCAAGTGTTTTAATGGCTAGTAAGAAGAACTGATATTGTATATTTATTACATAACTTGGTGTGCCAGGGACTTCGTTTATGCATTTGTATCAGTGCCTATTTTAAATTTAAACCATGCACACAAAAACATTACTTTAAAAAAAAATAAGGGACGAGACGAGCAGGACTTTCATCTGATGGTAACTGATACGCCCTTCCCATTACAATGCAGTGAAAATTGAAGAACTCAAAAATTATGAGTGGCACTATAACTGCGCTCGTCACCTTGAGAAATAAGATGTTAAGTCTCATTTGTCCAGTAATTTCACTAGCTGCGGAGCCCTTCAGATCGAAGCAGTAATGCTTACACATTACTGCTTCACGGCAGAAATAGGCGCCGTTGTAGTACCCATAATCTAGCCGGCATCGTGTGCAAAGGAGCCTCCCCAGCCTCCTAGATAGACTAGACGTATTAATTATTTAAGCGAAAAACTTCACCTTATACTTTTAAGAAGAGAATAACTATACCTATATAGTTAGTAAGTAAATAGTATCATTAGTTTATTTTTAGTATTTTCTTTGAATAAAGCGAGTGTAACACATTTAAACAAAATACTTCATAAAGGAATAAAATGCGTATGCTTCGAGCGTAACCATATTTTATACATAAGGTATTAGCGTAAAGGTATCATACAAATGATTTAATTTTTCTTTAGTGTTAATTCCGCCAATATTTGTCTTTAAAACCATTCGACACGTGTTTCGCCTCTACACGAGGCATCCTCAGGACGTGTTGTCTCGCCAAAGTCTGGCACGAGACTCAAGTCTCGTGCCTTAACGTGCCTTTGACTTAAATCATTTGTATAATTATGGATTTCCGCAAAGTAACGCCTAATTCAATAAATTTTCGTAAAGGTAACAATTTTAATATCATTTTATTTAATCCAACCCTTTGCAGGAGCACGTTTTCAGCAGGACTGCGGTTGAAAGAAGGCGAGTTAGTGTTTGTCATAGTTGTCATTGTTAAGTATAGCGCCATTTGTTGCTTCGGAGGTGGTATTTGCTGTAGACAGATGGTTTTGGGAAAAATTTGAAAAGAAAACTTGCAGTAAGTGTCAACCGCAATATCCTGAAAACGTGCTTCTGTAAATATCACGAAACGTCGGGTTAAATAATTAAATTATAAAAAAAGCATATACAAGTATCTAATACGGTAATAACTCACTAATTTCCAGCATGTCTAAAATACTAAACGATAGTAACATACGTTTGGATCCTTGCGGGGACTCACTCAAAACATTCCGTAGTAAAATTTTATGAAGTGATAAATTAAATAATTTGTAATATTAACAAAATATATTTAACTGATTTCAATTTAGCGGTAATAAGTTATTACGTTTTTTATAATTATTATAAGTACTTCATTTGATATTAATATATTTTGTAAGCTTCATAATAATTGCATGCTGTATCTGCCTTAAAAGATAATGCATTTAGAATTAACTTTACATTAAATATTGTATTGTTGCTAGAATTAATGTAATTATCACTGGTGGATCGAATAAATAAATAATGTAAAAAATATAACTATACGCATTGTAATCCAAGTATCATATTAGCTTCTCTAATTCTCAGTAATAAAGGCTATTTTTATTTATTCATTTTGCTAATGTAAAGCACAGTTGACAATTAATACGTCGGTTATAGATATTCGCACACAATATTACATTTGCTGGTCGTAGAGTGAATTTTTCGCCACTCACGAGCAGAAGTGGTTAACCTCAGTAAGTGGGACAGGATATAGACATGTGCGCCGCGCATGCGTGTTATATAACATTCACCTACCATGCCCAGGTAGCAGCATACCTCTACAATTACTGCTTATCTTAAACGCAGAGATACTTTGTTCTTATGTTTGGGAAAATAAGAGACGAGACGAGCAGGACGTTCAGCTGATGGTAATTTATACGCCTTGCCCATTACAATACAGTGCCGCTCAGGATTCTTCAAAAATTCTGAGCGGTACTACAATTGCGCTCGTCACCTTGAGACATAAGATGTTAAGTCTCATTTGCCCAGTAATTTTACTAGCTACGGCGCCCTTCAGACCGAAACACAGTAATGTATACACATTACTGCTTAACGGCAGAAATAGGCGCCGTTGTGGTACCCATAAACTAGCCAGCATTCTGTGCAAAGAAGCCTCCCACTGGTAAGTGTGTATGTGTATCATGGCTACGATATCTATTTTGAAGTGAAAACTTATTTAGCGGCGTTGAGCACTTTTCTTGGGATGTGTACAAAATGTTAAACTCGCGTCAGGACACGTGACCTGATCGAAAATTAGTTAGACAGTCGTTGAAATTATGGATGAAAGTTGATTTTTCTGAGAGATAAACTTTTTAATGTAAATAATTGCAATAGTCCAGAAGTGTTAAATTTTTATTAAATAAATTGTTATTTCTGTGTACGATAGCGCAATAAATGAATATTGTATTTAACCTCATAATTGGTAGATTTTTTATACTGATACATAAAACATTTAGTGCGAAATTGTTCAGTAACCATTCAAAAATGTGCAACGTTAATGTTAAATTTTTACTTCTGCTGGCACTCCCGGAGTGCAAGCCGTTATTTTTATTCCAAAACTTACGCTGGCTATAATTACATATAGCACGGTAAGTAATTATACTTGCACGTTTTTATATTTCACAATAAATATATTACTTTATGTCTAAATTATCTCGCAACAATCTCACATGCCTTTTTCACACCTCTGGTATATAAAACAATTTAGTAAGGAAGTGGTATGAAGGAACATATCCTTTCTGCAGCGATGAACTGTGATTTATCAGCCTTTTTAAATGTATCTGTTAAAGTAGAATTCGCCAAAGAAACACCACATACCATAAAATCTGGCAATCAACTTTCCTGGAATAGTTTAAAATTTTTCGTTTAAATACCAGAGACTATACTAAGAGCACAAATTTAAAAAATATATTAAAGCTTCTTTCACAAAGAAGGCTAACTATAGTAGATTATATAGAGGATAATGATGCATGGTTCTCAACTGGTTCTATAATATTATATTAAACTAGTCGTTCCCGTCCACTTCGCTGAGCGAATTTTAAAAGGAAATAAATTAAATTTTATTCATCTTACTAGCTGACCCGGCAAACGTTGTTTTGCCATATAAATTATTTTTAGAGTTAGACCGTTTCTTTTTCATTGCAACATTACTTTATTTTACGAAAATAAATAAATTAATTTCTAAAATAAACGTAGCCTAAGTTACTCATTATTACATCAGCTACCTGCCAATATAAGTCCCGTCAGAATCGGTCCAGCCATTTCAGAGATTAGCCGGAACAAACAGACAAGTAATTGTGGTGAATGTAACGTATATATATTCATATACATGTAGTAAAAAACGGTTATTTCAATATTACAAACAGACTCCAATTTTATTTATATGTATATCTAGATGTATAGATAGGCTAAAATGTTATATGATTTAAAAGATGAGCTGGGAGTTTCTTATCAGTTCTTCTCCCCATGTCAAAGCCCCATGACGAACTGATGTAGCTTCATGACTGCGCTAAGCGCTAAAAATAATTCTGGGAGAGTTTCTTGCGTCGCTTCTTCTCTCTCATTTGTTCCCATTTGATTCCGAAGTCGTAGAAGTAGTGTCTAGTATATTAGAAATGACATCAAAAATAATTCTAAAGGAATAAATTTTGAGAAAATAAATGCCTTTAATGCCTTTTTTTACCAAGTTGCGATATATTTTTGGATGATATTCTTTCAATAAACATTTTCGATTATATTACATATAGAAAATTTGTAACTTATATTACTCACTGCTAATGGACTTGTTGTTTTTGCCAATTTGTGTTGCCCTTCGAAACGAAAACATTACAGTAGAAATGCACACCATTTTCAATTCCAGCTTTTATGTTGTTCATAAAAATAATATAACGAAATTTCGAATACACTAGTCATAAGAATTAGACTTCTAATAGCATCCATTTTAATTATTGCGACGGGGAGAATCTCAATCTAAACATTGATGTAGTTCTTGTTCATGCATCGTATGAATATATCCAGAATTCGTTGTGATATTTCTATACTAACCTCAGTAACTAATCAAAACTACTTATTATAAAACAAAGTCCTTTGCCGCGTCTGTCTGTCTGTCTGTTCAATACACTCAAAAACTGCTACACTGATTTTCATGCTACACAAATGGATAGCGTGGTTGTAGAGGAAGCTTTTAATATATATTTTGTTAAGTTTTTGTATGCATTAACGATATTTGTTAGAGGTGTCAGAAAAATATCAGCCATCTAGGAGTTTTCATTGAAAACGCTGGCTAAATCCTTTGAGATACCAATGGGAGGCTCCTTTGCACCGGATACCGGCTAGATTATGGGTACCACAACGGCGCCTATTTCTGCCGTGAAGCAGTAATGTGTAAGTACTATTGTGTTTCGGTCTGAAGGGCGCCGGAGCTAGTGAAATTACTAGGCAAATGAGACTTAACAACAACTTATGTCTCAAGGTGACGAGCGCAGTTGAAGTGCTGCTTAGATTTTTTGGGTTTTTCAAAAATGTTCAGTGGCACTGCATTGTCATGGGCAGGGCGTATCGATTACCATTACCTGAAAGTTCTGCTCGTCTCATCCCTTAATTTCATACAAAAACATACAACAAAATAATGTATGGTGGAATTATGTAGCTTCTATAGGTCTACAAAAAAAGCTATATGTCTATCCCTTAAGCATAACATACTATATCCATTTTAATACTTTAATACATAATACTTTAGACTACGTAATTCCCAAATTGTTTCTATGGACAGAACAGCGTCTGTCGGGTTAGTCTTATATAAGTATTTCAAAGAAAGAAAATTATTCATTACACAATCTTGAAAACTTGCAAATGAAGTTATAAATACTTGGGTCTTGTAATTCGAAGTACTTAAGTTACGTGAGTTGTCAGTGACGTCAATGCTCAGAACTAATTCGGCAGCGTTAGGGCTGTATAGCTTTTGTTTAGACGTTAGGCAATCCAAACTTTTAGGAACATTCTGTGCTACAATCAACGTTCAGTTCAGATGTCAAAAGTCTACTAAAAGTATTAAGAAATATACATTTATGATCCATCTCCGTAGATCGAGAGTTGCACGAACATGCCAAGATTTATGGAGCATGTGTCATAAAGTTTAGTATATACATTTCTGAATATTTAATCCCAGAAGTAAGGGATATCTTTTAGACATAAAAATTTGTTAATATACGGCTGTCTCATACCTTTTACGGCCGTTCCCAATATACTATCTACAGATAGAGATAAATGACTAAATAACATAAGAAGGTAGTACCTTCTCCTGTCAGTAATTAGATGTCAATAATCTGAAGCTGTCCCAATATACCCGATAAGTCATTCTTATCGCCTTATATTGGGACGCGTGAATTGCAATTTCCATAGAAGCTTCTATCGCTGGTAAGCTATGCGTCGTCCCATTGACAGAGCGTGTACGGATAAGGTGATTTACCGTCGATAAGTTCATTGGGACAGATAAGTCAACGATAGTTACGATTTTTATCTCAAGTAAGAGATAGACTGAATATTGGGAACTGCCGTAAATCAGTACTTTTGAGGTTAACGATCTGATATATGAAGCGATGGGGCAGCTTGTAACTAATAATAATGCTTTTCTTTTCTAAAAGACCCAAAAAAATAATTCTTTGAGAGTTTCGTTTCTTTCTTCTATCTCAGAACGCCATGTGTTTGCGAAGCGGTAGTAGTGATTTTAAATTTTGATTGATATTAAAATGAATTCTAATGGAATTAATTATGAAGAAATAAATGACTTTTAACGTTGTTTTATTTGTAATTCGAAGCATCAGATTCAATTCCTATCATAGTGCTTGGCCCAAATATAAACCGTTCACAATGCGATTGTCAAGAAACCTTATTGCAATAATTACATAAACACCATAATGATTTGAAATAAACTTCCTCCATGGCCCAAATGTCTTAAGTTTTCTTAAGTGTTAATTCCGAAAATATCCGCCGAGATCGCCATATCGCGTGCCAGATTTTGGCGAGTCAACATCTCCTGAGAATGCCTCGTGCAGAGGCAACACACGTGTCGAATTGTTTAAAGACAAATATTGGTGGAATTAACAATTAAGAAAACTTAAAACATTTAGACAATTATGGTTTTTCGCAAAGTAAGTCCTACTTCAATAAATTTCCTCCACGCCAAGTGGTCTGCAAGTCTTTCTTCATCTTCTTTTCTTGTTTGGTTTTTCGGTATTTTGCCTCTGATTTCGCTAGAGGGCATTGGTGGTGATGTGTTCAGAAACAAACCGATGGCGGCCCAAATCCACACACGTGGAGCTAAAGCACCAAACGCCATGTGTGGCATTCTTACACGACGCGGTTTTCAAGGAACTTTCTACCACAAACTACCAAAGTTTGGAATGATCTTCCTTTTTAAGTTTCCAGGAAGATACGATCGTATCTAAAAGGCCTGCAACGCTACCGTGATTCCTCAGCTGTTGCATGAAAGTTGTTCTTATTCTTATATTTTCAATTGCAATTTTTTTTATTCAAAATAGGATTTAAAATCACTTATTGAACGTCAGAAACAACCTTTACCACACAAACGTTTCTGAACAATTCTTTTAAATTTCGTTATACTTCGTCTTCCATAGAAAAATACTAGCTCGTGATCCGAACGAAGTGCATGAGATATATGGTAATAATTCTGTAGTAATTAGTTAAAACCTACTTTTGTTATGAGTTAACAGTTTTAATTAAAAGCCTTTTTTATTCATAATTGGCTCAATACTGTAATATGTCTTTCATTCTATTGTAATCAAAGTTATTAATTTTTTCATGATTATCACATTTTCTACATCTTAGATCAGTTAGAAAGTAAATATCGCTACCTGCTTTCCTAATGCGTGTTTGTGAACTAATTTCCCCGTTATGTTGTAAAGGCAACAAAATCATATTAACATTAAATAATATTTGTACATAATCTAAGATGGGAAGGAAGGAAACCGGCGTAAGGACGAAGATCAGCGACCGCGCGAGGCCGAACGATGCAAATGCAATCTCAAGGTAGCCAACCCACTTTACTAACCAGCCAGCTCTACGATTGCCGACGCCTTATCACCTCACAAATACGGTCGATAATCCTCTAAACAACACGCGGCTCATAGACTTGTTGAACCACTGTGTAAATGCAGTTATCTTAGATTGTTCGGCCTTGATTTAAGGTTGGTTTTTGTATCTATATACTGTTATGTAAGTTTGTATACGAACTGATCAACTAGCGGTGACATGAATCCTTAAACGTAATCAGCAAAAAATGATTTGCCATGAGTCTCGGATTGTTGGAATTAATGTTTAGTCTAAATATGGTCTGCGTTTTTAACTGCAGCGGTTGGTTGCTGACATATTTAATCAAAGGTTAAAATTCATACAAGCGCTATTTGTAATGTCATTTTGAAAAACTTCTTAAAGCTTCCATCGTAGAATCTTCTACAACTCTGTCCTGTTATCAATATCTGTTAGTTCGAAGCTTTATTCTTTTGTATTTATCTTTGGAAAATCATGTATAAGCCTATTTCATTATAAACGCTTTCCCGTTCGGCTTATGTTAAATTTTTTCCATCGAATCAAGTTAAATTCTATTCCTTATCTCTTGGTTAGTCACACATCTCATTGTAGGTTGTATTTTACAGAGTATTAAACAAAATCACTTTATTCGTGTAGGTCAAGAAATTACACTTATGAATGTATTTTTTTTTCTTTTTACCACTTTGGAAATGGTTGGGTTGAGTTTCAATCAGAAGAAGTGGCAAGTAAGTGGAATTATCACTCTTCTATATCAACATTTACAACTTCATCGTCTTACAAATTATTAATACATCGTCTTATAAATTACAACATATGTAATGTGAAGTATAATTATCTGTTAGCTATAACTTTTGAGGTTTTACTTAAGTTTCTATGTTTCGCTAAGAAAGTTATCTTTTTTAAAGAGATCTAGAGATAAAGAGACTGTCGAGACGAGAGCCGATATAAACTTTGCCAAACCTTGTGAAGTCTTAGTTATTGTCGTCCATAACTTTTGACGACGGATATATTTCGTGACTGCAGCAGCTCGCCTGCAGGGCTGTCGGTAGCTGTGCAGTGATACCGAGTGCTGAACAAAGGAAGGTGAATACACTTTGAATTTGAGAGCGCACGCCATGCGCTGTTATCAGATCCTACTGTTCTAGTTTCGTTTATGGCTTTGAGGAATAACCCTTTACATAGAAGTTGATATCAAACATGCACTTACTTGACAAAGTAACCTTCTAGACGAAAATAGGAGACAGATGTTTAACAACGAATTTAAAGCTCATATTATAATATTTTTATTCAATATTTTGCTGGAAGTCGGACTTTACATCAATTTCAGAAAAAAATCCCTCAAGCCTTAGAAGAACGGCCATTTTATTTAAAAACTAATATTTTGTGTTGATATCTTGAATAGCTTATTCTTAGTTAGAGAAATTATATGCATACTAGCTGACCCAGCAAACGTTGTATTGCCGATATTAAAATCGCGATACAAAAGTATCTGTTGATCGTAGATGGGTGAAAATTTGAAGTTATATGTATTTTGTAATGCTGACTCATAATAAAACAAATTAAAAAAAAAAAGTCATAAAAATTTAAACTTGAGTGAGCAGTGGAAAGATTCTTAGACTATAAGTATATTTATATATAGGATATAAATAGGTAGCTATCATGAATGGTAATTTAAAAAAAGGAAGCTTAAAAAACTAAAATTTGGATCGCAATCACATTTAATATGCTTCGTTTAGTTATGTTTGTCCATTTTTAAAATATCGGTCGGATCTGTCAAGTATGTGACAACAAAACTCGCGCGTGTTACACTGCTGTGGGTCCCTACTGGCCGGCCTACTCTGTAGGGGCCGCCGCACGTATATATACGATTTCGATACCTATACGAGGAGTGAGACAGGCCTTACACTTATATACTTACATACTCTGCAGGGTATAAGTAAGTAAGTGGCAGTCTCTTTGAACTATTATCTATATTTTTTGACCTTGTTACTACTTTAAAGCATTACATAACTGAAGTTTAAGAGAATTGTTTCAAAGAGCATATTTTTACTTTACCAAATGTATGTCTTTTAATTCCAATTAACGCAACAGTTAGTTTAAATTTTGCTGCATGGCGAATCGATATAACTTTATTAATAAGATAATTAAGATCTCAACGATGTTTTCACATCGAATAAAGCAAATTCTATGTGTCAAGTGTTGCTAGATTTGTTGTGAATTCGCAAGGATAAATGAAAATAGTGCAAAGTACTCTCAGTGAATATTCTGAGATAAAGCGACACAGATCTACGAATGCTGGATGTTCCTGGCATTCACAAGTTCACAATATAAATAACATATTAACTAACAAATAAAAAAAGTGTGTGTGTACTTATCTATGCACGCAGGAAGCTATAGGTACTTCTTTGGCCTAACGAAGCAAAAATCATTAAAATGATTTATTCCTCGTGCTATTCTACGTTTTTAAAAAGAAAAATGTTGTAACAATCTTGCAAAGATGGCTTTGACAATTAATTATTAAATAATGAATACGGCTGTATGCGCTTCAACCCTTTGCCTGTCCTAATAATGAACTAATAAACTAAAAAAAAATATCGAATGACGCAAACGTCAGAAAATTTTAGGAGCCAATTTCAAACTGTTACTTTTATTACAGTGATGCGCGCGCATCTTAAAATTTCACTCTCATCATTTTTTCATAACGCGCCGAAAGAAGTATAACTTTTATTTGAAGTATGAAGTTGTCTCTTTGTGTCTCAATCAATTTCTCTCCAGCTATCCAGTTATTATTATTATATAATACCCTAATATTGGCCCATTGTTTTGTCATATAAATTAAGTACCGCGCTCGCCCATCGAAACGTATGAATTATTTGTATTGTGAATATATAGGTATTTCTAAGTTGCTGAAATATAGGTTCCGGATAAGTAATTACCATAAATTACATACTAAAGCCTTTTCCGAAACACGCTGCATCTTATAGGATAAGTAATATAGCAATCAGTTCAGTAATTTCTGCAGTATAACCGAAGGAAATAAAAACGGGTTTCCATTTATTTGTATTTCAAATGGGAAATACATTTTATATATTTTTAGGTTTTTTATGAGACGCCCTGCCCATTACAATGCAGTGCCGCTCAGGATTCTATATTTACTCCAATATTCTTAGCGGAATCCCTGTTCCGCTCGTCACTCATTTTTGTTACATTTACATTGTCATAGAAAGTTAAATAATGGTGATGTATAAAAGTTAATAATAATAATGAAAGTTTATCAACAATTCTAAGATAATATAATTTAGAAGGATCTTTTTAAATGATCCTACACCAGAAGCAATAATATTTATATGAGTAAAAGGTAGTAGCCATAAAACTTTGAGATAGTAATGACAGTATGGCGATTGGCGACGAAGTATAATCCGGCTAAGTTTGACAGCGAACAGTTGCTTAAAACGCAGTGGGTTTTGGCTAATAAATCTATCAATGACTGCACGTTTCATACAATCGAGTGAATCGCTTTTTTCTTAGAGAGTTTCGCTAGACTGCTTCAATGTTCAATAGTTATCCGGTTATTTAATTTATTTCAAACCTAAAAATATGATAAAAAAACACTTTAATATAACACTCACAACGCAACACCTTCAATTTACAATAGAAATTAAAATCTTAAAATACCTTAGATTAAGGATTGGTCTCTGCTGCACTCATACTAGATTCCGCAGGCGTAGTTGCAAAGTGCGGCAACTGATACTACGCCCAAGTGGGCGTACTCGGGCCAGCCTCGAACAGTGTGTGACATTGACGTGCCATTTTGCTAATAATTGAAACTAAAATGCCAGGTTGCGTAGTTAAACTTTGTAAATATGATACTACAAGAAATAAGAAAGACACTAGGATCACATATCATGGAATGTTACAAAATTTGAAAGATGCCATTGCGTGTCAAGATTTCACACACACAAGCAATAGTTGCCGGAATAAAAAAAACTATTGTTCTTAGGTAGTGCGGTATTTAGTTGGAGCGCATCGGAGACCAGTCCTTCATCATCATAATTTCAGTCAGAATATGTCCACTGCTGGACAAAGGCCTCCCCCAAAGTTCGCCACGACGATCGGTCCTGTGCTGCCCTCATCCAACAGAAAACATGAGAGTATCGTTGCACCAATCCTGAATCTAAGTAAAATACTAAATTAAGTAAGGTAACAAAAATTATTAAAATATAAAAACATTAAAAAGAACTGTGCGGTGCATGATTCCCTGCAGGAAGGAGCTGACTCAGTAGATTTTTGATCAGTACAGAAGACACTAACACAACACTGGTTTTCAGCATCCCCCCGTGACATTTGGAGTTGACAGTTGCTGTAGTCTTCACGTTTTTATTAATTTGTGTATCAAAGGGAATGAATGAATATATACGATGATTTCTTCGTTGTTTCTAAATATAAATAAACCATTAACATAAACTAAACCTTAAAGACTAGTAAAAAAAGAAGGACTCCGTGCCGACATATTAGCAAGTGAACCCCCCTAGTACACACACAAGCATAAAGGTGCTTTTTATGCTAGTGTGGGTGCGGTTACGGGGTATACCACTTACACAATTTTTTCTCCCTTAAATAATCATATATCCACAAATACTTTTATATTATTGTTTTTACACTTTTTCGCAACGAACGACGGCACTTTTAAAATATTTTATTGCGACGCAAACCGATCTGTCACACACGATGGCAAATCTCATAATGGCGGCCGATCGGCTTGTACTTGTGTTAGTGTAATGCGTGAGGCTATGCATTTACACGTTTACCGGCTTGTTTTGGTGCTTCACTGTTATGTAGCGTGACACGGAGTCCTTATTTTTATTCTCGTCCGTGACCTTGCTATAGTAATATTTTTAGGTATTAAATACAGCAAAATGTTTACTGGGTTTTTAATTAGATATCTAAAATTACAGAATGATAACGGTTATTGAAACAATGTGGACTGATAGATTTTTGTGTGATTCTTGAGAACCAAAGATAGCTGAGATTTAAGTACATTAGCGGTCAATTATTGATTATTTTTTTCATATAATAGTTCTTATACTAACAGATATGGCACCACCTAGATTTCAATAGTTATAAACATAAACGTAGTATACTAGCTTTAGAGATAAACGTTCTCCTCATTAGGGTTAGACTAAATTTAAAATGTTCCTGTGTGCTATTTTACAGCTTTATGCTATATACACTTTAATCTCTTTGATAAGGATGTTTTAGAAAATAGTACAATTCGCAACAGATATTGAATAATTCAGTTATTATTTTTTAATGTTTAAGTAAACTCAAGTTTGAAAAAACAACCTCAAAACTTCATAATAGTGCGTGACGTAATGGTCGTTTTAAATATTCAAATAACACCTTTTATTATATTCAAATTTTCCAATACATTTTTTAGGTTCACAAGATCACATCTTTGTCCACCTTGTTTTCGATACGGAACTAACATGAATTAATTTAAAACAAGTACTGCGGTACAGTAACTCAATACGAAGTCTAAGGTTCGATAGAGTCAAATAAATCAAACCAACTGCCCTTTATGTAAGGCCTGTGAGGATTTTCAGACTTACACGCCATTCAAATTAATTTGTATTAATAATAAACAAAAATTAAAGTTGGGGCAGCAAAGTCCTCGAATGGCGACCGCCTAAGAAGCAGTGTTGGTAGGCCCAACAAGATGGACATAAAGGGCTACACGCACGTGCTCGTTAGTATGACACATGAGATATCAAGTTTCATTAGCCCAGTAATTTCAGTAACTACGTCGCCATTTCAACCGAAAAATAAGTAGTAAAAAAATCACCAAAGTCTGCCCTAATCGCGTCACGGCAAACTAATCAGTGATATAATATGTAAATGGTAGAACTATAACAAGCTTTTGATTTGATAATCTATGCATGAGTGGTAACTTTGTCACTCTAGACCCCCTCATCATAGATGGACCGTATACAAATATATACCTGTTACTCATATATAGATGTCTACAAAGCCCAACTTTTTTGAGCTGATGGTAAACTTTATAATTAACTATCCCCCTTATTCATAATAGTCTGCTTACTTAAAGTATTGCTAATTCTCACTCTGTCTTCTTCTATTGACCTAAGTCAAAATGAGAAAAAACACTCCTAAGCGGCTGTTTAAAGTTAGCGGACCATTATGAATAAGGGGGTATATCGTTACAATTGTTAATTTAAGACCTGAATAAATGATTATTGTATGATTCAGTGCAGGCCACCTTTTTTTATGAAAATAAGGGACGAGACGAGCAGGACTGCCCATTACAATGCAGTGCCGCTCAAGATTCTCGAAAAACCCCAAAAATTCATTCAAGTGGCACTACAACTGTGCTCGTCACATTGAGACATAATATGTTGATTAAACACAGTAATGCTTACAAATTATTGCTTCACGCCAGAAATAGGCGCCGTTGTGGTGCCCATAATCAAGCTGGCATCCCGTGCAAAGGAGTAACTGATAAATCACTGGCACCCAAACTTTATAGTATTATATTGCAGTAGGCTAACCAATTTTGTGAATGATTTAAAGATGGGCTGAGAGTATCTTATCAGTTCTTCTTCGAAGCCCCTTTTCGAACTGATGTAGCTTCATGATGCTTAACAATTAGTGTTGTTCCAATATCTTATGTTATTGCACTCCCTATGGTAAGTAAATAATTTCTATTCTATAAATTATTCTGTCGGGTTTCGTCCTAGCGCTCTTATCAAGTGAGCCAACCGTCCAAGTGTTGTATCGTTGATAAATCTTGTATAGGTCTTGTTAAACTCTCAGGCTGTGGCTTCATCTACAGGATCTACGTTACAGTTGATAACCTGCTCAACCCCAATAATTACATATTAGGAAATTGATTTGAGATGTCGCTCTTTCAAATCTAAACAATTTGTTATTTTTAAGTTATATCCCTCATTTCTTGGATTAAATGTACAAATTTAATCTGTATAGAAGGAATTGTAAGGAAGTTGAGAATGGCTATTTTTATTTTATGACAGTAAGGGATGACGTTCAGCTGATGGAAATTAATACGCCCTGCCCATTTCAATACAGTGCCCCTCAGGATTCTTGAAAAACTCAAAAGTTCTGAGTGCCACTACAATTGCGCTCGTCACCTTGATACATAAGATGTTAAATCTTATTTGCCCAGTAATTTCATTAACCGCGACGCCCTTCTGATAGAAACACAGTAATGCTTACACATCACTGCTTCAAGGAAAAAATAGACGCCGTTGTGATAATCTAGCTGGCATCCTGTGCAACGGATATAAAATGGACTGACTAGTCACCTCGTAGATCATTTAAACTTTTTGATGAACTGGAGTTTACCAATAAAGTCCAGGTAGATCTCGCAGCAGCTCCATCGTTTCGACATCTCGGTGCGCGGCCGGGGCGCCCGACGACGTCGCGTGTTACATTGACCCACTTGCTCGGGTTCGATACCCGCCGGAGGTCGTCCGCATTATATTAACTGTTTGTGAGTCTTCGCGAACTGTGACGTCAGCAGGTTTATGCAATTCTCTTTAATCTATTTTTATTGTTAAGATATTTAAATGAATCTATTCAACAATGGCTTGAATGATAGTTGATTTTTTTTAATTTTATGTGAAATTCCCAATATCTTTGTTTATTACGTGTTTATTTTATTCGCCTCTGAGTTTTTGTTATACTATTTGAAATGCTTCCGGGTAAGAATTGGATATTATTAATACATGAATTTTCACCTTAAAACCTGAAAATATCTTAAGTTGATTAATTAATTATAAGTTGTAGCCATACCAACCTTTGTTTTTCCATAAACGTCCACATGTTAATAAAAGGGAAGAAAGTTAAGCGATTCCTAACGAGGGAACAATTTTTAAGAAGGAGACGAAGTTGAGGGCCTCAATTCACCATTGTAGTGCAATTTATAAAAACGCACCTTCTCGGGTAACGATTGACAGATCTTTATTGACTTATTGGCTGATATCAAACAGTTATACATTACGCTAATAGATGGCGTTACTAGGACATATTTTGTCACTATAAACTAACAGAATCATACTTTTCCGCCATATTACCTGATACATACACAAATAGACATACACACAGTAAATTGCAAGTAAGTATCAATTTTAAAGATTGTTGTGTTTCTAATGAGACTTAACCTCTTCATGTCTCAGAATTTTAGCTTCAATCAAAAGTCCTATCTTAGAACTATCATGGACAATGCGTATTTATTACCAGTAGGGGAATTATTGCGCGTTTCCTCTTTCTCACTCTCTCTCTCATTAAAAAAAAAACTAGAACGCAGAGAGCTATTTGGAGTCGTTTTGAGAGCTGTTTTGAAAGAATAATTAAATTTTACTTATATATATATATTATTGGCTAGTTTCCCAGTCATCAGAATAAATGCTATATTTGATCAAATAAAAAAACACGTTAGAAATGGACTAAATAATGATGCACTTTCAGCCCGATTGTCATACCAATACAAAGGAAATACCCTCTCAAACACCTGTAAATAATTTGACAGAGATCAAAATAAGTTAAAAAATGACACGAATGAATGTCAAAGTTACTAATACCATTTGTCAAAACTTGGGAAAAGTCGAGCTTTAATGAGAAGGTGAGGCAAGAAACTCATTGCCGCCCTTTTAAAACAATATTGTCATTTTACAAATTATTTGCAACACGTTATATGTAAAGTGATGCAACAATAATACTCTAACATAAAGTTAAAGCAACAGCAACAAACAACTTTAAAACTGGAAAACACACACCAAAATAGATCAATTTGTTGATCAGTTTGTTTCACAAATGTGCGAATACACACGCGTTTAACTTAAATCATCCCACTTCTGTGTTGGGTCTTAAAATGAGATCTGTTAGGCAATAGGGTTAGGCTACATTAGACATGATAGGTATCAATATATAGTTAGTATTGACCCTGGTGGAATTGAAGCCTTAAAGTGTTGTCTCAGGCTCGTTGGCTGGCTGCGTAGGATGGACGTTAACCTCCCGTCTGGAGGGCAGAGGCTGCCCTTCGCGGTACGGATGTCACGACCCCACTGGCACAACAACCAACTCTACTCCTATATCTCAATCAAAAATAGTATATTAAGACTAGCTGACCCAGCAAACATGGTATTGCCAATTAAGGAATTAAAAAAAATCAATAATTAAAATTTTTGGGGTATAAAAAATAGACGACGACCGATTCTCAGACCTACCAAATACATCGTACTTAAAATTAGTCTTACTACAATTTTTGTATTCGATTGCCATCTTGCAACCCTATTGCGGATCTGTGGATTTAACAAAATAATATAAAAATGGTGATAAAACAGGGGTTGATCGTATAAGGGCGAAAATTGCATATGCACACATATTATTTATTAGATAGATTATTTTGGAATGCCTAGATACCTAGAAACATTGAAAGATTTAATTTTGTCAAAATATTTCAACACTTGCTTTTATATTGGTTTGATTATTTTTATGGAAGTGGACGACAAAACAGCACACGGGTCACCTGATGTTAAGTGATCACCGCCGCCCACAAGTTCTTGCAGCACCTGATGAATCACAGGAGCTTTGTCGGCCTTTAAGGAACGTGTACGCGCTTTTTTTGAAGGTACCCATGTCGTAGCGTCCCGGAAACACCGCACAAGGAAGCTCATTCGACAGCTTTGGAACAACACACATCCACATGGTGGGGATGAATAACTAATTTGATTTTTGATAAATTACATACCTTTGATAGTAGTTCACATCGATTTTGTTATAATATATATAAATAAAAATTCAATTATAATTATTATGAATCGATGCTTAAAGAGTAAAGTACACGCAAGAAAGGAGGTTGTTGATTTCATAAGTCGACGTCCGCCGTGTCGAGCCGCCCGCCCTGCCCTTCCGAAACAGCCTTTGAACTTGATAAACTACTTCAATTATCCACCAGACATAACATTGTTTGTAATACATATATATATATATATATATATATATATATATATATATTTAAAGTGTTATAGTATTTTTTGTAATAAGTAAGGTGTTTGAGTAAGATTAATCAATAATTTTGAATAAAATATATGATTCAATTAAATATTATATTATTTCACTATTTCTTATAAATGAAACAAAAAATCTTGATTGTCAAAAGTATATATTGTATATAACCTTATAAATATGCTAATAACTAAAACTTTAACTTCCATTAGTAAATAACGAGGTCAGAAAACATTATGTGGAAGTTTATATTGATATAAAGTTTTATTTTATTCAAATTATATCAAAAAAACATTATACAGTAAATATTTTCCCTGTCAATGCTAATGAATATTTTTATTTATACAATATTTATATAGCGCTCTCAAGTACTCCAAATATCAGTGACAATGATAGAACTTTAGAACAAAAACAAAATGATTCAAAATGTTTCTTTTAACGTGCGTAAATAAAACTGATAGACAGAGCACTTTGGATTACTTTCCCAACACTATGCAAATAGAAATGTAAAACATGAAGCAAAGAAAATGTAGATGTAATACAAATGTCACAACATAACGAAATAACAAAAATTTCCACGCGACACAGTCATTGCACCGTCGACATTGTAGCGGGGTCGTAGCTCGTAGCCCGCGAGACCTCTACGTCGTAGCCGGGCGGGCGGCCTGGGGCGGCCCGTGGGCGGAATTCTGTTTTATCTCTCGCAACTATGCAATAATATGTGCAATGAAATATTTTGTAACTCGTTTTTTATTAGTAAAAATAGATTTTAAAATAATTCAAACGAAGAAGAGTTTATATATACATATTATAATACACAAAAGTTTAATCTGATTAAGTGGAACTGATGAATTTTCTTTATCATTTCACCACATTGAACTGGAAATGTAATATGTAATGTAATCTAGTTGAAATGTAAAAAGTTTCTTAGCACGCGCATATATATACATATCTTGTAAAAATTGCTCGTCAGCGATAAAAAAAAATGTATTTTAATTTAAGTTCTTTATCATAAAGAGAATAAGAAATGGAATCTCAAATATTGTTCCTTGTGTCAATATTTTATCCCTGGAACATATTTGGTGGGGTGCAACAGGTGGCCAGGGTGACATTGCCGCGTCCTCGAGCGTTCACTTCTGAAGCCCATCCATACCGCACCTGCCCACGTTCTACCTACTCCTTTTATATTCTAGTGATCAATCTGTTATTTAACAAGAGAAAATTGTAAAAGGCACTTAACCCATAGCAGCATGTCTCACACCTGACATATCAATTAAAATTAAAATTAAAATCATTATATTAATCATATTATCATATAGAAATTAAATTTGTAACCAAGATGTATGAACGATGCGGGACTCGACCCTGTGACCTCTCGATTTCAGCTCGAGCGTTCTTATCAACTAAGTCAAGCGTTCGAGTACTCATGGGTCGTAAACTTTATTATTTGTAGTTCAACTCTCAGGTTGTGGCTTCGTCTACAGGATCTACTTTACACTTTATAACCAGCTCGACCCCAAAAAAAAGCCATAAAAAGGCATTTATTTTCTCAAAATTGATTCCTTCAGAATTCTTTTTGATATCTTTTCTAATATACTATATACTACTACCACTTCGGAAACAAATGGCGCTCTGAGAGAGAACAAGCGGCGCAAGTAACTCTCCCAGCATTCTTTTTTTGAGCTCTTTTCAAATACAATTTTTAATAATTTTTGTAAATTAAATTGACTTGAGATATCGTTCTTTCAAATCAAAACAATTTGTTATTTTTTATAGTTATTACAGATCATTTTTGATTGATCATCAATTTATATAATTAATTCCAGAAGTGAGGAATATTACTTTAAAAATATCAAATCATTACATACTTTATTAAGTTATGTAGCAAGCACTTCTTCTCACATTGTGCAAATTTTCATATCACAAACATCTTATACATAAAATTCTCACGGTGTTTGTAATCAATCTCCCCCGAAATGCCTGAACCGATTTGTCTGAAATTATGTGTGCATATCGGGTAGGTCTGAGAGTCGGCCAACATCTATTTTTCATTCCAAATTTTTTTAATCGCAATTTGTTTTTATTAATTTATATGGCAATACAACGCTTGCTGGGTCAGCTAGTAATTTATATAATATGTGGTGCTTTAAGAGAAGGGTGATCAATTGTTCGTTATCCTGTTCCAAAAAAAAACGCTATCTCACACTATGTTTCTGTAACTGTTATCCATTCGTTTTGCTAAAAATGCAAATGGGTTTAGTGTGCACATCTTTAAGGTCGGTGTACTGGCGCCCTGAACGTCCGTATCTCCGCACCCCTCACTCCTCGAGCCACCCCCTCACGTTACATTGGATGTCCATAACATCCTGCAGCAGCGGTTCAGACAGTCGGGGTATTGACCTACCGCTTCAACCTAACTTATTTGTATTTTGACAGGAAATTAATAATGTATTTGACATTTGAAAGACATTAAGAAAATTGAATAAAAGTTGGTTAAGCTTACGTTGGTTAAGGTTATAATGAGGGATTTGTTGAAATTATTGATGAAAATTGATGCTGGTTATCTTGAAAATTCTTTCTTAAGTTTATAAAATAAACATTATTCATCAAGTGAAACATCGCATTAAAAAAATAGCTCCCTAAGAATATTTAAAGTTTACGTTTCTGGCGCGCAATTCTACTTTTTACTACTTTATACAAATTATTTTTTCGAAATTGCTTCCTTTAGGTTAGATTACTTTCCTATTTCAGGTAAAGTACTTCTGCTTTAGAAATAGATGGCGCTTTGAGGCACAAGAAACAGTACAGTATTAAAAAAATATACAATATGTAATGGGTTATAAAATATGTGATATTCACATGGGTAAAATAAGATATAATATATATAATAGATAAATAAGACTGGTCTTATTATATTGTCGCTTGGATATGCTTTGCTTGCATGGAGAGCCTTTTTGAGCCAAATCCTTTAAATAATTCTACATAATATATATAATTCTTAAATAACATCTAAAATAATATTTCCCTCAATACTTGGTCTTTTAATGCAACAGTAACGAACTAAAACAGTATCTTCAGTCAAAATATAACATTATTTGTAATCACCAAAAATATTAAAAAAACGTTTATTAAAAAGAAGTGAAAGTAAAATATTTCGGGCTTTCCTGTCTCATATCGGCAAGCCGTATCAGTCGTCATGCCAGCATCAATGATGTTATCCGCAGGTCATTTGTCGCTCTTAATAAACCAGCTATTTTAGAGCCTGATGGCCTGGACCTTGGGTAAGAGGAAGGGCATTTGGGGACGCGACTTTGACACGCTAGCTCCTTCTCATGTCCATGTTACTTTAGTTAGTGTTGGGGCTCCTGTTTCGACTGCTAAAGACAGCAAACAGAGAGACCCAGAGGTGTAGAGAATATTCAAATTTCTATCTACATCTAAATAGAGCTACTGGAAACCCAAGCGCTGGCAGCTATTTCGTACAACGGAACAGCCTAGCTATCCAAAGCGTAAAAGCTGCCAGTATACTTGGTGACATTTCTCGTAGTTATAGTTTTTACTTCATGTAATCATATTAAATGTTATAAATATTGTTGAAAGCATTGTTTTATTGTTAATAAATAAATTGAACAGATAATATTATAATTCATTAACATTACAATTACACAAAGCAAAGATCAAAACAATAAAAAGCTGAGTAACAACTAAAATGTACTTGTAAAAAAGCTATATAACATGATAACTAACATTATTTATGTTTGACTTTACAGCTAATATGAACAAAAACAATACTAATTATGTTTACATAAGCGAGTCATATTCTCTGGAGTACGATTAAGCAACGTACTGTGAGGGAATGTCACCTTGTAAGGAGAAGTTGAACCAAGTTCAGTTCACCGAACTATTTTGGAGTTATTGACAAACGTAAATACTCAGTCGCAAGTCTGTGCCAGAGTATAAATAATTATAGAATGATAAATTGTAATATATTACAGAAACTTAAGCAAATTCAATGCAATAATCGACGAAAACAAAGACGAACACACTTATTCATTTCTTTTACGAAAATAAGAGACGAGACGAGCAGGACGTTCAGGTGATGGTAACTAATACGCCCTGCCCTAATGGGTAATTGTAATCAATGCAGTCAGGATTCATGAAAAATATTGAAAAATTCTGTGCGGCACCACAATTGCGCTCTTCACCTTCAGACATAAGATATTAAGTCTCATTTGCCCAGTAATTTCACTAGCTTCGGCGCCCTTCAGACCGAAACACAATAATGTTTACACATTACAGTGTCACGGCAGAAATAGCCGCCGTTGTGGTAACCATAATCTAGCCGGCATTATTTGCAAAGGAGCTTGTAATTAAATCGTTTATTAAATTGTTACCACAATAGAGATAATGACTTGCTACGAACTAATTCCAGTGGGCTACGCTTTTGTAATAATGTAGAAAACACTGTTTGGGCGTGATATATAAATGAATTTTAAGGTTTTATTATAAATAGGCTCTACTGTAAATGTTAATATCTAACAGCAGAATATCTAAGCGATCGGACGGCCGGGGACTACTTTATGATTTTATTATAACATTAACAATGTCACAGCACAGTATTTTGTTAATTGTAATTATAAAAAGCACAATAAATAGTACTGGGAGAGCTTCTTGCGCCATTTCTTCTCTCTCAGCGCGCCATTTATTGTTTCCGAAGTGTTGGTAGAGTTTTAATTGACGTCAAAAAAGTGTTCCACAGGAAACAATTTTGAGATAATAAAAAATTAGGACTGTAGGAAAATTTCTTAGCTTTAGAAAATTGTAAACATTGTTTTTGGGTTGTTAGTAAACATTCTATGGAATTATTTCTTATCATATATGATTTTAACAATGTAGAAATAAAATTTTGCATTTATTGCGCTGTTATAATTAAAATAATCATTATTACAACTTCAGAGATTTTTCAATGTTAACTACTAAATTGGTGATAATCCCAAGGGTCCAGCCATTTGAATATTAATGGAAGTGTGTTACTGAGAAAGGGGCAGATGAGCCTTCGAGCAGATAACGAACATACATTGAACACTTTATAAACCTGTATTCCAATATCGGAAATTGAAATCTTAAAACTAGCCTTAGAGAATTAAATACGCTTATTAATTAAATCATATTCCATTTGGGAGCCGTTGCTCTGTACGCCGTGCTCATTGGCGAAGGCTTTCGGGGCGAGAATCTGTTTCACCTCGTCTAGAAGCGGACGTCCCGGGCGGCGGGACGACGAACCCATCCGGGAGGGTCCAGACTGCCTCCATGCCATCGATGTTGCAACATTATCAAGTTCACCAGAATAATATCCCGTAATATTTTATTCAGGGCTTAAGAGGCTTGAATAGAATTGGAATACAATAGAAATACATTTATTTAACTAATTCATCATTTCAAATTATATTCTATAATATACTAGCAATGCCCCGCCGTTTCAATCGCGTAGATACTTCATTCAGTCTATCTCTTACTTGGGATAAAAATCGTACACGCTATCTGTCAATGGGACGATGTATAGCTAACCAGCGATAGAAGTTTTGTATGGAAATTGCAATTCACGCCCCAATATGAGGCGATAAGAATGACTTATCGGGTATATTGGGACAGCTTCAGATTATTGACAGTAGATGATAGTGATTTATCTCTATCTGTAGATAATATATTGGGAACGACCGTAAGTCGGACTATAGATTTATATTTGTTAAAATAAAAGTTTTATTTCACTTAGTTATTATTTTATTATTGCATTAGTTTCTTTACATTGACATTTTTAAATACATTATATCTTTTGAATGGAATGTCCGATTTTGATAATTTAAAAAGTATTTTACAGGTAGGTATTGGAACGGTCCTAAATAAAATATATATAATTTAAGTATGTATAATTATTAATACAGAAATGTGAATAATATAATTTGATTATTGTCGGCACTTTTATCAACTTTTAAAATATAAAAAAGAAACGTTATAGTGGCATAACTATAGTAGTTGGACATATGGTATCCTCGTACAAAATTTTAAAAATGCCATTGAGTGTCAAGAAGCCCATGCACACAAGCATCTAATAGTCGTCGTAATAAAAAAGCTATTGTTCTTAGATAGTGCGGTATATAGTTGGAGCGCAGCGGAAACCAATCCTTTATCTAAAGATACAGCAGTGAACTACAAATATTTTTTTATGAAAATAAGGGATTAGACGAGCAGGACGTTCGGCTGATGGTAATTGATACGCCCTCCGCCCGCCGGCATGCTGTGCAAAGGAGCCTCCCACTGGTAAAATAATACTACTAGAAATAACTGATCAACCGCACTCCTGATTCTATTCGAAATCATTAATTTGATGGACAGCTCCATCTATAAATATAAAATTTTGTTATAATCCAGGAGCCCGGCTTATAAGATAACTAATTATCCTTGATTCAATATACTAAGACCTATTAATATCACAAGAACGAAGCTTATATGCTTTAGAGAAAATTGAGGTACTTATGTAGTGCTTATATAATACATAACCTTGGACCTAACTCATATACGTGTCTGAATATTTCATGCCCCAAACTTTTACCACAGTTTGTTTAGGCTATTATGTACGTGTGTGTGTTCTACAGTTGTGAATGTGTGCGTAAGAATTACTCGCTGAAATGGCTTGTAAAAACCTTACTTTTAACGTTGCGAATTATTAGTAGCAGCAGATTATTTAACTTTGAAGCAGTTTTTGGTGACTGCAAAAATAGGAACAGATCTCTTTTCGGTTGTTTTTTTGTTACAACATATCTCCGCGTTTTATGGGCTGTATTGTTTTTTTTGTATATATATAAGTTTCAGATAGTAATTACGACCAACTCCAAAATGTTTTAGAAAACATTTAATGTATATAATTTTTAGATACCTTGTTGTTTGTTTGAGGTTGGTTATTTTCCCTGATGGTATGTGATGAATGTGGGAATACCAGAGGAATCACAAGCCGCGTTGCCGATCTTATGAAGGGTTTTTTTTACGAAAATAAGAGACGAGACGAGCAGGGTGTACCTACCCGTACCTACCCGGCCCTACCCATTACAATGTAGTTCCGCTCAGGATTCTTGAAAAACCCAAAAATTCTGAGCAGCACTACAATTGCGCTTGTCACCTTGAGACATAAGATGTTAAGTCTCATTTGCCCAGTAATTTCACTAGCTACGGCGCCCTTCAGACCGAAACACAGTAATGTTTACACATTACTGTTGTGTACCCATAATCTAGCTGGCTTCCTGTGCAAAGGAGCCCTGGTGGGATAGGGTGGAATAAACGTGCGAGCGAGGATCGAACCGGGGTGGTGAGAGTCAACGGTTCAACCTATTGGGCATTTTTTTAAAGTTATTGCTTGTGTAGTCTCAAGAGCATATTTACTTTACACTTCTCAAAGCCCACAATCAAATTAATCTACAGTAAATACTAATTTTATGGCAAATTAGTCGAAACTTATTCATACCCTTATCATTGTATTATGTTATGCTCTATATGTGTAGTTATACCAAATATATCTTTTGAAGAGAAGTCACTTTACCTATTTCCTCATTTAGGTATAGAAAAATGTGTTTTTATGTATAAGTTATTGGCTAAGCCGACCTCTTGTGCAATGCCTATTCAAATCCACATATCTTGTGACACATATAATTAAATATATATTATAACAGTATTATAACAGTAGTCAAGCCATTATATTGTATTTACCCTTATATTTAATTGCACATAATTCGCGTTAATGCACCCTATAATGAACAATACAACAACAGGTAATGGTTACGACGCCTAGCCAATGGTTTATCTGTCAAAACAACACTAGTACGCACACACGCGTATCGCCGACACCGTACACAGAACGCACACCGACGCAATCGCCATGCCCACACTAACACAACCCACACACAAGCAAACGTCTAGACGTCTTGTTAAAATGCGGTGTTCCGCAGACTCGACATTCGTCAGTAGGATAGGTCACGGACCACGGATCCTTTGTCCCTTTCTTATCAATAGCAGTATCCCATTCCCGCGTATAATACGTCCTTTTCATTCAAATTTAGCCCTCAGTCCTGCTAAATAAGCTTCAATTTCGTACGCACCTATACTCAGGTACAAATTTCGCTTTCAAAGCAAACGTTATCCTGGCACAAAATGTTACAACACCATTAATAATTCATACTGAATTTTGCTATGTTGTAACGACTTAAAGTTCATTTTTGCATAATATACATGTTAGGTCTCTCCAGATCTCCTGATAGCTAGGTTTGTCCTTGGTCTGACGAATTAGCCGGGAATAATAATTTATGTAAATGTGGGTGTGCATATAATATCAACTGGGTTAGTCTGTGTGCTGTTTGGTGACGCATAGCTATGTACTAGGTAATATTATAACTACCTCCATTTATATTTGGAGTCGTTATGAGATATTACATAAGATGGAGAGAGAGAAGCTATTTCAGTGGTTACTAGTGGGGGTGGTGATGTATGATGACTGTTGAGTGCCTGATAAAAAGTGGCCTATGTTTCAAATTTATTATTAGCTGACGAGCCTACAATCTACACAGTAATCTTGAAGTTATTTTTGAAAGAGAACACTGAATGAATAATTACTTTTAAACTAATTGAATATTTCTTCTCCTAAAAACTAATTATTGCTAAAAAAAAAGAGTCATGGCTACGTATATTACAATTTTACTAATTCTAATTCAACTGAACTAAATAAGTACTCTAATTAAGTCCGGTCCTTCCTTCGGAAACAATTAAAGTTTTCCCTTCAAAATTCCATCATGAATGGACTCAAAATAGACTCATCAGAAAGTTTAAGCAATAAGTACCGAACACGCTATTCCCATAAAATTGGCAGACATGGGTTTCCGTCACCCGTCTGAAGGTCGGACGGGCGTTCACATCAACCCGCCGACCTCCCGACCCACCCTCCACAAACCCCCCCTGACCTCCGTCGGCGCTCGGCTAACCCCTGAACATCACTTGTATGTAACATTCACTGAGCTTAACTAAATATTGTACATGAATAATGTAGTACAATATTACACAAACATTATTTCAAACGTATTTTTATAAAACTCGGTATTTTAAGTCCATTTAATCTCTTTGGGGTTTGCCCACGTTCATTGCTACGTGGTCCTGTTCGTTTTTTATTTTAGAGGCGGCAGCAGACAATTAGTGGCTCATTTGCTGGGAACTGGCTACCAGGCGCCCATAAACATCTGCAGTACCAGAGGTCAAGACATGCTTTGTTGGTCTTTTAACTGAGAGTATGCTAAAAGCTTGCGGTCTTTTAGACAATGGACATAATAAAGCACTTTTACGGCCGTTTTCAATAACCTATCTATCCTTAGTTTAACTCACGGATACATTGCTGTCACCGTTTAATGGCACGATCTTATCTATACATAGTTATAGTTATAGTCCAATGCTATCTGTCATTAGGTTATTGAAATATAAGTAAGCGTAAAAGGATAGATTTAACTACCTCTAGTAAGTTAAACTAAGGATAGATAGGTTATTAAAAACGACCGTTAATGACATGCCATATCATCCGTCAAGATAACCAGCTACTGAAACTCATAATGTAGAGAAAGATACAATGAAAGAGGAGATCAGGTAGAAGAAGGACAGCATGGCTGAACAATCCGAGAGTAATTTGGCTTGAACTCTGTATCCCTGTTCCACAGGAACAAACTGCTGCGTCCAAAGTAAAATTAGTTATGTTGATCTCTAAGCTCCACTTAAGAAAGAGTAGAAAAAGCAGAATGGCTTAAAGTAGATCTTCCACGAAGCCTATATTAAATAATATACCCTCTTTACTTATAAACAGGATAGGCTCTTCATTTGTAATGTTCTTTTCGTCTTACATGCTCCTAATGCCTTATCAATATCGCCACAAATTTGTAGAATAAATACAAATCGTAGAAATGCAAAATTATAAATATATAGTATTAATTTAATTTTAAAGTGTTGACATTAAAAGCTTTGCGACGAACAAAAACCACTTCCTCGATTTGTGTTCGCATGAATGGCGTTTCCCGCCACTTTCGTTGACAGTGATATCGACTGTCAAGCAATTTGACATGAGTTACGAAATAGATCGATTATTTCTTTTTTATTTTTTTTCAATACCGTTGCATTGGTCGGTCTCTAGAGAATTTTTAGCCCTGAATTTTTTATTTTTTTAATATACTTTATGTAGTGCAATATAGAACTTCAATTAATAATTAATTAGGTATGTTTTAGTCGTGTTTTTTAAGATGCTATGTTACTAAATAATCGTTTCTTTTTTCAGGTAAGCAATACTTCGTTTTCAAGAAACACAGTAGGTAGAGTGTAAAGTAAGATTAATATTAAGTCTAAGTTATACTAAGTCTAAAAATATCCATAAATTACATGATTAAAAAAACATACTTTTAACTGTACTAAAACGCATTCTTATCGACTTATGACATATATTTAGTAACGATAGCGTTATCCAATAATATGTTTCATGATCAATTAAAACTCACAGATACCGAGTTATAAAGATTCCAATACGTCCTCTACCTTACATGAAAAGCAAGCAAAAAACCTAACACTAATTTAAATATTCATTAATACCATACAAATTATTAGTTAGTCAATAAAAAGATTAAAATTATTAAACTCCTAAACTACTGCTGCTTCGGAAAACACACTCTCTCTCTCTCAATTATTTGGAATCATTTAAACTTGCTTCCATCTCTTAAATATACTAGCTGACCTGACAGACGCTGTTCTGTAGATAAAAAAATACTGTTCTATAGGAATTTGCCAATAATATTTCAAAACATCAAAAATTATTTCGTAAAAAATGCTCCCTGTTGTTGTAATGAAATTTTTCACAGCGGACCTGTCACACCGTGCGTCACTAAATTCTCTCATAGAAAACATGTCCATACAAAACAAATATTGAAAATATAAAGAATTATGGGTCCCAAATTGAAATAAAAACTCTCCTATCTCTCAAGTTGGACCAAACTGCACTCCATGAAGTAATCCCCATTAAAATCCGTTCAATAGTTTAGGAGTCCATCGCGGACAAACAACGTGTCACGTAATTTATACTCGTATATATTAAGATTACATTTCAAAAAGTGACTTCAATGGTTAAATTCGTGATTGTACTTAGGTGATAAATATATCTTTGGTAATAGGTAGGCAATGGTTAAAAAAAATCCTATATAGTTGTCAATAAACCTAGGTCATTCGCTGATAATGTAGCTTCCTATTGATTACATAGAAAAAAATATATTTTTCCTCATCAATATCAGTTTAAACAACGTTCACTTAGTAATAATAAATAATACTGCTATATTATTGAAGAACATCTTCGAATCATGTAAATACAAAATAAACAAGCTAAGTCCACTCCACAGCATTTTGTTTTCAACAAAACACTTCCGCATTTTCTTATTTGTAGGACACGGGCCCATTCATAGACTTTCCTTTAAAGATGTGTGCGTGCACTGTTGGCATTGAATGCAACCTGCGTCTGTGTGCGGCGGAAGAAAGTGCATTAGTTGCACGAGATAGAAGGGAAACTTGACATTGAACACACATACAGCGCTGCTCCGAGATACGTCGCGAGATATTTGTGGCGGCAACGCGTTGAATCAAATATTGCCTTGTTTACAAAACTACTTAAACAACTACTTTATTTTTACATTATTAGTGTATCTATTACGTTTGCATACAAATCTTTTGTTATATTAAACAAGATTTATTATAGTTCTAATTGGATCGTAAATTCGATAAATATATGTTTCACAACACCATCTAAGCCAGTCTCAAGAGATTAACACTGAAGTATTTACTCCTTTTTCACAAAAATGAACCTTAGTGTCTCTTAGTGTTATAAAACAGCCCCCATCAAATTATTACTGGCGCAGTATGATGCCCATGTTGCACTTTGCCGACCACTTGTGAAGTTTTGTTGGAGCTACGAACGCATACTTTGACATTTTCCGAGTTGAACTGCACTTGAATTGTGAATATTTTTTCTCCATTGAGTATATTTCTGTACATTAACCTGTGCTTCCCCGGGGCATAAAAATAATAGGGAAGTGCCATGCCCAAGGGTGTCGTAAGAGACCACTAAGGGCATTTACTACAGCCTCCTTTGAACAGGATGCCGGCTAGATTATGAATACCACAACAGACTTAACATCTTATGTCTTAAGGTGACGAGCGGAATTGTAGTGCCGCTCAGAATTTTTGAGTTTTTCAAGATCCTGAGCGACACTGCATTGTAATGGGCCGGAGGTATGAATTACCATCAGCTGCACGTGCTTCTCGTCTCGTTCCTTATTGTAATAAAATAAACATATAGAGACAGCAAAAATTTTATTGAAGCATTGTGAAAATCTTCATTTATTATAAGTATGTATGTACTTGATTTTGTTGTGATTATTATTCCGAGATATATCTTCGGATCCATGTCGCATACTTTCGCTGCATTGCCGGTGCGCCCGCACAGAGTGCCTATAAACATTAAACATAGAATATTGTTACTTTCCTTCCGCTAATATATACACACAATATATACATATACCTGCACATAGCTGTAGGCTCCAATAGCTTTATAATATTTACGATCATCGTATAATCAAAGATATGAAAGTTTGTTACGATGTTTGTTACTCAGATAGAGGAAATCTATTGGTAGGATATTTTTCAACTTATTATTGGCAACAAAACTAGGTCATAGCTTATATTTTACTGACCCGACAGGCGTTGTTCTATATATAATAAACTAGCTGACCCGGCAAACGTTGTTTTGCCATATAAATTATTTTTAGAGTTAGACCGTTTCTTGGACATTGCAACATTATTTTACTAAAATAAAAGAATTTTTTAAATAAACCTAGTCTAAGTTACTCCTTATTACATCAGCTACCTGCCAATAAAAGTCCCGTCAAAATCGGTTTAGCCATTTCAGAGATTGGCCGGAACAAATGGACAGACAGACAAAAATTGTAAAAATTGTTATTTTGGTGTATATATTATATATATTCATATACATGTAATTAAAAACTATTTCAATTTACAAACAGACACTCCAATTTTATTTATATGTGTAGATAAAATAATGTTTTCTATGAAGTTGTCAATAATATTTCATAACATCAAGAATTCATCATCAATTGTTTCACAACAGAGCAGAGAAACCGTGATTTAATGAATTATCTTATATAAAATATGTCCATTCAGAACAAATATTGGAAATAAAAATAATTATGGGTCCCAAATCGAAATAAAAACTATCCTATCTCTCAAGTTGGACTAAACTGCACTCTATGAAATAATCCCCATTAAAATCCGTTCATTAGTTTAAGAGTTCACTGGAAACAAACATCTAGCCTAAAACTAAAAAAAAATAGCCAAACATACAACATAGAGTTATAAATGTAAAAAAAAAATTAAAACCACCCATCGTAGAATTGCCGAACAATGTTCTGACGTAGTTTTTTTAATTGAAGTTGCAAACCCAGCTTGAAATATAACTTTTTTAGACTACTTAAAATTTTGTGAGAAATGTAAGCTAAAATGACATAATTTTCCTCGTGAATGCCTTTTGGTGGGGCTTTATTCAAATCAATATTCTTCTAGTATTAAGAATGTTGATTTTATAACATTATCACCAGTCTGAAAAAAGACCATTTTATATTGCGAACTGTAAAATTGTCACATTGACTCCTACTAAAAAGTCTTTGATCAGGTTTTACCAATACCTCTCTCGTGTTGAAAAAAAGTGGTATACAAATATGAGATACATCTCTTTATTCATAATTTTATTATATTTGTAATTGAAGAGTCAAAGACACATTTATCATACTGCCGTGTTGTAAAACTACTTATTAGAAAGATCAATTCATCAACACGTTGGCTGTATGACCATATTGGCTACACAAGTTTCCCCGCCAGCGCACAGCCGCCGCGGTATTCGCACAGCAGTTTTTCTTCAGAACACAATGTAATAGCAATTTCCACTTTCATTTTCACAAACTATCCGCAAAAAGATTGTGTACCGTACCCGCTTTATGTACGGTCAACAAATTCATCGTGTAGTTTTAATGATTATTTCTTATTGGTTTCGATCAATACTATTTATTTTATGCATGCGAAAAATCTGATTCTTAATCGTTCTAATTTCTAACTATTGATTGAAAATATTCTCCTTATATCCAATATAACAAATAGATGTTTTTTTGTTATCAATTGCCAATTTTTTCTATATAATGTTATCTATAGGAATCTAACTTTGCATATTACCTAATATCATGTAGGTTTAGCATAAAGATCTCCCTCAGAAAATTGGTGATTACTGCCGAGAGAAACTTTTATCGATTATTTTATTTTATCGATGTTCCTCTCGAAAAAGAGAACCCTACTCATCGCATCACCGCTTCTCGACTATACCACGGTCACCACTAGGCAGGCCAGCCGGGCTTAAAAAAAATGGTGTTATTATTAGAGCGAGGCACAGGACCATTCATGTATCGAATATTTTTTTCTTTTTCTGTACATCTTAATACATTTCAACAACATGCAGTCAAGAGCTTGTTGAATTGTACGGGCTCCAGTACTTATCTAGGGGACTGCTCCTATTTGACCATTAAAAAATTCGCATACACTCACCTCAAACATTGATCTTGGATTGAAAATTTGTTTGGCCCTTATGAAGGATAAAGATTTCTCACAAAAGAAAAAAAAATGTTTGCATAAAACTAAAAGAAGTTTTTATTTATAATAATTATCTATCTGTCACTTGGGATATTTGGGATGTTCATTCATTGATTAATTTTTGCTTACGTACGTCGGGGGCCCTTATAATTGATACGACGGTAGCTACACCCCTGGCCATGGGTGACAGTGATCACTGACAATCGCTAACGTACGCTCATTTGTTCTCCTGTTTTAAAAAAAAAAAATATACATAGTTCATAATTATTTTTTACCAGCATTATTCGAGAAAATATGGTTATCATCTAAAGGAATCAATTCAATTGGATTCCCGGTAAATAACACCTAACACACCATTTAATATATCATAAATAGCATTGCTAATAACTTTCACCGGCTTTTATATGCGCACCGTACCGCAGTTTGTTTACAGTTTTCACTATCGTTATTTTTCTCCGAGTGAAAATTGATCAAGATTACCGCGTTTTTGTGGCACGCGTGTGAGACTAGCTAGCTATGTTGAGTGCGAGTATATTGTGTGAGTGACGATGTCTGGTCGAGTCGCGCCGCCGATTAGCACTCGCTGAATTGAACACGGTTCCTGTTGCTGGATCGACTTTATAACAATTATTGATAATACTTGAACTTCACTATAGATTATGTCATTAGTTAATAATAATAATTTATAATTGTTATTCTTAAGTTCAAATTGAGTTTGAGTCAGTCACCAGTGGGAGGCTTCTTTGCGCAGGATTCCGTGAAGCAGTAATGTGTAAACATTATTGTGTTTCGGTTTGAAGGGCACCACTGCTAGTGAAATTACTGGGCAAATGAGACAACATCTTATGTCTCTAGGTGACGAGCGCAATAGTAGTGCCGCTCAGAATTTTTGGGTTTTTCAAGAATCCTGAGCGGCACTGCATTGTAATGGGCAGGGCAATTGTCATCAGCTGAATGTCATGCTCGTCTTGTCCCTTATTTTCATAAAAAAAAAGTTGTGGTGTGAATTGCGATTGTTATTTAAATTTGGAGCTAATCACAAATAGGATTTCCAACATAATCTGTCTTATAAATAAACGCAATTAAAAGTTACTCCAAGCTTAAAATTACTTCTCCCTGTCATGTAATTCTGTAGTGCCAAAGCTAAGGTAAAGACAAATGGTCTTACAAATACACTTGGTATTTATATACATGGTTATAACTTATGATAAACAAAGAAAATACAAAATGTTTACAATATCGTTGACAACAATACAATGATAATTCTGAAGTTTTCCTAATGACAAGCTGCCTTGCAAATAAACGCGGGAAACGTTTTACGTCCGAACAAACCATTCGTAAGCAAAATGTCTATTTGTAAACATTTTACATATTCTTGGTTTATGCTTATTTATAACTCTATACCCATTTTTATTTGTAAGGCGGAAACAGTTTAAATCTTCGAATAACTTTACTTAATATAAAATATTTATATAAAAATATATCATTGTTACAGACCGACATTTCCTTTAATTAAATATAAGCTACCTAATTTTGTAGGTTTATACTCTTCAATCATATTTTATTTCATATTTTATTATTGCCAACAGAAAAACTGGTTTTAAACCAGCTGCTGAGTTTATTAATAATAACCATTTATTATTTATATATATATATATATATATAGTCATTTGACAGCTAAGATTAAGCTAAGACAGCCCAATGCTAAAGTCAAGTTTGCATTTTATCACACTCAGCTAAGTTTTACTTAAGTAAAGTCTGTGTACGATCTATAGATCTCAGCCTTATAGCGCTGTTCAATCGTTATGGGAATAGGTTCAAAGATTAATGACAATGTATTACTCTGTTTTCGACTCCACAAATAATATTTATTTGCTACTAAGGGGTTTTTAAATATTCATCTGACATAGTGAGAATCCTTTCATGTTTTGCCCAAGTTTGAACGGTTTAGCTAAACTTTAGAGTATCATCTTGGTAAGACCACGACATCGCTGGAATATTTACGAAACGTATTTTTATATCAGAGAGCGCATACATAATTAGTCTTAATTTTTATTTGCATTCATTTTGTTTTTTATTTCATTTGTGGAATATTGTTTATATGTATAATAAATGGTTCCAACTCAGCATGCTTACTGGTTTAAAATCAGCGCTGTTTTTTCTGTTGGCAATAATAAAATATGAAATAAAAATATGTAATTGATGAGTAATCCTCTCACCTAGCTTACAGAGCTTTATATTATACTACTATCTTCTTAATATATATAAATTACGTGACACGTTGTTTGTCCGCGTTGGACTCCTAAACTAATGAACGGATTTTAATGGGGATTACTTCATGGAGTGCAGGTTAATCCAACTTGAGAGATAGGATAGTGTTTATTTCGATTTGAGACCCATAATTATTTTTAATTCCAATATTTGTTTTGTATGGACATATTTTCTATGAGAAAATTTATTGACGCACGGTTTGACAGTTCCGCTGTCAAACAATTTCATTATAACAACAGCAAGCATATTTTAGTATTTTATTTATTATGTACAGAACAACGTCAGCCGGGTCAGCTAGTATATATATATAGTTTCGTCGAGAATATACTATAGCAATTGAGATACGATTTCCTGATAGCTACTGTAAACAGTGTTCTGTAAGCAGTGTTCAAGGATATTGTTTAACCACCAATGACCAGCCACTCGACTCTATTCAAGGTGCCACCAATCTATGACTTATCTTATGTTTACTTCACTACAAACAATCTTTTGTAAATAATACAATCTATATTCATCTTTAATTAACAATTTATTTACTTATATTTCCTTTCAATAGAAAAGTTTTTATATTATATTTGCAGCGACTATTTTTGATTTTATTTACAAATTAATTTATGTCAAAAGTCAAAAAAATACAATGTCATAGATATTAAACTTTGACAATCACTACAATTTACAAATTTTCAAATAATTCATGCATCTAAATATAATCTTACTGCAGGTAGAATTTCATGTAAAATTTCAACATCCGATCTAAGTTTTTCACTGTAGTACCTACATAATCGAATACGATAAAAATTCTTATAGGAATGTACAAGTATTTCCACATAAATCAAAATACAAACCAAAATTAATAACTAGAATAGGCAAAATAATTTCTTATCAGACCATAGATACCTTTATATTATGCAATTGGGGAAAATATTGGTAAATATTGAAGGTTCGCCAAAAAATATTATTTTCGTCTACAGATAATGTCACGTGTGACTAATGCAGGAATAATTTACAATTGCTGTTTTCGATTCAAATTTTTATCGAGCTTAAAAAAAAAAATTTGAACACCAAACATTTGCCACAATGTAGCCTGTTCTTAGCTGTTACTTTTCTATACTCATGTTTTATGGTATCCTGTAGCCAGATATAAATAATATAGGATAAGTATAATATATTTCACATCAAGTTTATAGAAACGAAATAGGGTATGAATGTATGCTTTTTGCACAACCATGAGTTTCTCACACTAACCAGTATTTGTATGGTCAGTAACACGTCTAGCGCAATACGAATATCTCGAGTCACGTTATCTTAAGTACCGTAACAAAACATAAAAAGCTGCAATAGCGCATCCATAACCTAATCCAACGAGCATCGTGTTCTCGGTCCGTAGACCAATGGGCGTCGCGCGCTCTTAGTGTGCGCACGTGCGCTGAGTGCGTGTCTCCTTGAACACGTCCGTCGACTGCACCCGCGCCACTTCCCCCCCGCGCGCCCCGCGGCCGCTACCCGCGCCCCCATCACTTCGGAAATGATCACAATTATTGCACATTTTTATGATTGCCTTTGTTACGGTGGATTTATTGTTCGGTAGCACTATAATATTAGGATGACTTGCAATTAAGTCGTAGCAGAATGATCTTAAACTAATTATAAGTTAAAATAAAAAAAGTATTTAACGCATGCGCAACTTCCTTTTCTCTTATTTACGGAGATACAGCACCAGTTAGAATGCGCGATTATTGAGGAGTCACTAACTGCTCAATAATGATGTATGAAATACGTACAATGGTAAACCCGACCATAGAGAGGTCTCTATGGTATTTGACTCTATGGTACTGAAAACTTAAATATAGTTTATTTTATACAACTAGTTAACCGCTTCGCTTGCGCTGTCAAAATTAAGTCTGTTTTATGTTCTTATCATCAGAAGTTTTCATAGAGCACTTGTGTGTTTTTTTTTAATTAACTTGGAATAAAACATTGTCGGTATTTTAAATAGGATTTTTTTTTAATATAGTACGTATAACTAACTAATAATAGAGCTTGTACAGGTGAAAGTATTCTTAAAATCTGTTCAGTAGTTTTTGATTTTTTATTACAAAGTAACACCAACTTTAATCATCTTACAAAATAATAAGTATCAAGATACTTGGACCTTCAAGTCTAAAACTTCACTGTTAGTTGTTTTAACTTTAAATTTTGGAAGTTTGATTTTTATTACAATTAACCTCATTTGGTTGATATAATGAATACTTAACGACATAATGATACTGAAACAATAGGTTATAGACCCAATTAATGTTCTTAAACTTACTGAATTGTTCTTTCTATATAAATAAAAAAAAATATGAGAAAAAGTGAAGAGACGAGAAATAAGTTCAACTGGTGGTGTGACAGGGCCAGATCTAGGCGAGGTTAAGCGGAACCCCACAATAAGGATTTCGCAAAAAATTAAAATAAATCTATATTTGGTTTTACAGTAAATTATTTATCGGAAATCTCGACTGAAAAAAATTGTCTCTTTCAATTGGATAATATTTTAAGGCCATGGAGCCTCCACTCCTTTGTTGGCCCGTGGTCTCCGGATCTGTAAATCCGGCAAAAACCTAAAATTCTGAGCAGCATCGCAAATTGCGCTCGTCACTTCAGGATATGAGACGAACTCTTATTAACGCAGTAATTTCACGAGGTCCTCTACTTCTAGGGGCATTCTTCATAAAGAAGCCTAAATTTATTCCCCCATACACACACAATACAACACAAAGAAAATTTTTGTTTACGTATCCAGCAATATCCCTATATCTGTAATCTACGCGATGACCAGATAACAAACTTTCCTGTTACCTGTTTAAACAACAATTAGAAAATTCCAAACAGTCAATACAAGTTATCGAGGAAAAATAAACCACTCGAGATTCGATTGGCAACACTTGTTGTCGATATCACTGTCTCGCTCGCACACGAAGAGCGGAACCCGGCTTAATGGCGATCTAAGTACTGGATCGATTTGTGGGCTATTTCCAGATACTGCTTACTGACTAACTTGGCTTTATGTTGTCCGGTTTAAGTTATTGCTATTTCAATATATGTATTTAGATTAAAACTGCATAAGGAGGACTTCCTAAGCAATTTGTAATGTTTAAAGTGATACTTCTGGGATTAATTAAATTAAATTTGTAACCAGAATTTATGAACGATGCGTGACAGACGGACGGAACCCGCGACCTTTCGGGTTCCGTCCGAGCGCTCCTTCAACTGATTTAAAAAATTACAAATTATTCATAATACTTTATTCAATCATAGCAAATGTTGTAACTATATTTACAATACTATTACTACATAAAATTAAAACTATCATTACGTGGAATAGTACCAGTTGCTGATCCGTTGAAATAGCTGCCACCGCTTGGGTTTCCAGTAGCCTTATTGAGGCGCGAAGAGAATACTTTGAACATTCTTCACGTCTCTGGGCCCCACGAGCCAAGTGTCTCGACAACAAACGGCAAAAAACATATTTAAATTTAAAAGAGCGACATCTCAAATCAATTTCCTACTAAGCAATTATTGTGGTTGCACAGGTTAACAAAAATAATTACGATAAGATTCTTATATGATAAACTTTATTCTTATATGGATAACTCATAAATTTTCCTAACGCCTCCTGACTTCAAACATGCATAAAAAAGTAACTAAAAAGTAAAAATAATCACAAGATAATCAACCATGGTGTTATTTATTTTCTGAGTCCTCAAAACGATACAGAGCGGCTGCATTTAAATACCACATAAGCAATGCGAATATAGAAATTCCAATAAGCTTAAACACACGTTAGATTGCTTATTAAAAAAAAATTCAAATACATTTAACCGCGTGCAGCGTTGAGCTGCTCGTGCTGTCGGGGATCCAGTGCTTTGTGAACGGCTTGCGTTGCCTCACTGGCATCACCTGGCGTTGCGTAGAGACGTTGTGTGTCTTCTACCGCTTAAATCACGGAAAGTGTTCCGAAGAGCTGCTTGATCTCATTCCTGCAGCCGAATTCTACCCTCGACTCTCTAGACGATACGGCATGGGTACCTCCAAAAAAGCGCGTTGATCTTTCTAAAAGGCCAGCAATGCTCCTGAGATTCCTTTGCTTGCAAGAGACTGTGGGTGGCGATGATCACTTAATATCAGGTCCCCTATAGTTACGCTCGTTTGTCCTCCCATTTTCTTTACAACCAACAACAATTGGTGGTTAGTTGTATAACAATACTCTCGGCACTCGTGAAGGTAAATCTTGAAGAGTTCGTTTGACCAACTGTGGTAATCTTCATTAGTTCCACTTTAATGATACATTATTTATTCAAACGCTTGCTATGTTCTCGAAAAAACAAAAACTATATATAGATATAAAATTTGTAAAGTTTCCTCAATCTGATAGACCATAAACAACAGAGATATGAATTATGATGTAACAAAGATTAAAAATAATAAAACACGAATTGACAACCTCTACCTTTTTTGAGGTAGGTTGAAAACGAATACGCAATAGGTTACTAATAATACAAATACTAAGTAGGTAATGTACATAAGATAATGGAATATAATAAGAATGTTAAATAATATAAGTTAATAAGTGTGTAATGGAATCTGTGACATAACTGACCCCAGACGGACCACATCAGTGAGCCTCGTATTCCAAGCTGTTGCACGTAAGCAAGTGTCAAAGGTAGCGGGTTCGACGCCCGCCGGATCTACTGATATACCGAGTGACCTCTGATAAGCTGTCCACGTCGCGTCTCATCTTAGATGCTTAATGGTTCTTTATTCTGATTGGAATAAAGTCGATAATTAAAACAATGTTTGTTATAACAACACACTTATTTGTTATTTAATTATATTATGTATATAGTTTTTGCTTGCGGGAATTACATATAAAATTACGAGTCGGATTTAATCACCCTTCAACATCTACCTATGATAGAGACCATATAAAGCGAATTGAAACGACATAAATGTACATAGTAATTGACGGAAGACAGTTGCAAGCCCTCACAAGTCTCTTCTCTCAAGCCATTGCTAGCTACACGCCCTTTCACACAAGACAGAATTGGTCTCACTGAAACCAGCCTGCCGATTCTGGTTAAATAAGTACCTGCCACCGAATTACACCTTCACACAACACGCCAGAAATTAGAATATCATCCCAACCATCTTGGATGTGTGGCGTTCCTCCACAGTGTGATTTTCAAGGAACTTTCTTCAATGTACAACGAATCCGTGGAATGAGCCTCCTTGTGCGGTGTTTCCGTGACGATACGACATGGGTATCTGAAAAAAAAGCGCGTACAGCATCCTTAAAGGCCGGTAACGCTCCTGTGAATACTCTGGCGTTGCCAGAGAATGTGGGCCGCGCGATAAAAAAAAAACAAACTAGAAAAAAAATTACAAACTATTATCGGGCACTAGGCTACTGGAGTGTGAGGTCATTTCTAGCGTAACTGTGAGGGTTACCTTAAACCACTAAGTCCCTAATAACAATCTCGATTTCCACATCCCCGAAGTTAAGGGAATCTAAAGACGACTACACATGCAGGCACCACAATAGATCCTTGAATCTCAGTATAATAATGACACTACTCTGCGCCCGTCATCGTCAGCTATGATATGGTATGTCTCTGTCTGTAATCACATCAGATTTCATAACCATCAGACCGGAACAACAGTACAAGGGCACCGCTGCTTTGTGGCACAAATACCATAGGTGTGGTGGTACCTTTAATTCTGCATTATAAATATGCTGTTATTGATGTTTACATTTTATATAATAAACATAGTATTTTCCCAGTCTCAGTCCCCCTGAAAACGTGATCTGGAAAGGTCTTGAAACGTCGGCTTAACTAAAATAAAAATGTAACTTTTACGCAAACATCTAATGTAAAACCGTTACAATTACACGCGTTTTAATCCTTTAAAAGTGTTTTATTTAAATATAATAAACATAATAAAAAAATATTTTTGCTAATCAGAAGTATAAAAAAATACATGCAACATAGGTACCTACTTGTGGAAACAATCGATTTTTTTTTTTCAAATACTTAATAATAGTATCTTAACAATTTATTTAAAACACTTTATCAGAAACTCAACACAGAAAGAAACCAATTATAGATAATAAAGAATTCTGTACGCATTTATGTATTATATAATAAAATAAACATAAGTAATTTGAAGAAAATCACATTTTATTGCAGATAAAACATATTTCCTCGGCCGAAATTATCATAGGCCAAATACAAATGACATTGGCTCTACATTTCAACACAACCAGCGTAACCTGACGCATAGATATGTGCGACAAGTCCCCTCGTAACTAGTATCGTGCCAGCTGTGAGAGGGGCACGGCAGGCCAGCATTAGAGCGGTCGAGTCACTGTGTCACGTGGTCGACGCACGCGCAAGTTTATTTGTAAAGTCGGTCAATGCCCCGAGCGTTAGATAAAAAAAAATAAAGTTACGCAAAACTATGATACGAGCGTTCGTCTATGATTATAATAAATTGTTTTGATTTTATAAGCGGCCCATTCCCTACTCTGCTATTGGTTCGTAAAAATTTTACACAAAATAGATTACTATTCTTTATCATTTCTATCATTTTAAAATAAAACAAAATAATCTTTTAACATACTGAGTAGGCTCTCCACTGATTAGTATGTTAGATAAAGAGTAACGCTATTAATATATTTTCGGAGTACGGGAACAGAAATACCAACTCAAACAAGGAAAAGTTAAGCTACGATCTACATAAGTTATATTTGAACAAATATTGTTGAAACAAACTGATATTATACAACGAGTAGGTAAGGACCGCGACCTAATTTGCTAGAAATCAATTTAATAACTTGTTTTATTGTTGTTCTAAAGTATTAGACAGATATTGTATTACGAGAAATAATTGAATCACATTTTGTGAAGTAGGTCAAAAGGAAATATTACAAATGGCTTAATTCTCATTAAATCTCTATTAAGTTATTAACATACTAAATATATTATATTAATCGTTGTGTAAGACTGATAAGTGCGAGTAACGTTTTAATAAGAGAGTCTCAGTGAAAACTTGTCTGCTCGGGAAATTAAGGAAAGCTCATGAAAGTGGAAAAGCTCAACATTGATAGTTCACGTACGTGTGCGGCACCGGACACTCACACACGCGCAGCGGCGCAGACGAAAACGAAAGTGTACGATCCGCGCCGAAAGATGCCGATGTTAGCTCACCGAGTCAGTAGAACTAGCCGTGGAAACTGGGACATCAGTCCGTAACCAGACGCGGCCCGAGTCGGACGTGTCGACGCAGCGCTATTCGAGTCTCACACCGTATCGCGATATTACGCTGCACGACATAACTGGATCTCGTGACGATGGTGACCGCCCGCGCGTGAATCGTAGACCATGATGGCTGTGGAAGGGCGGCCGGCGAGTGCCGGTCCGGACGCTAGGCCCTCGGCAACGCCTCAGGATCGCCGGGCACTCAGTGCGGACACCGAGCCGCGGACGCTAGCTGCGCGCAAGGCGTACCCCGAGACCGTGGAAGAAGCACCCTTGGACTTATCGGTTCATACTCGTAAAGAGATATCAGTTTGTGATTTTGCTCGGCACTCGTTCGCGGACCCAACAGACTATGTGCGAGCGCAGGCCATCCTGCGGCAGTCCCGGGAGTACCTGGCGGCGGCCGCGCGAGACTCTGGCACCGACTCTGATGACTCGGCCGGCCGCCTGAGCCCTGGAGACCCTGCCTCCGGGAAGGCCTACAAGAAGTCCCTCATGAAGAGATACAGTAAGTTTAATTCACAACTCGCCGGAAACCAAACCGTTCCTGCCATTTACAAATCACAAACGAATCTCTCGCTCAACTATTAATGTTTACTGTCGCGTTATAGGATGCCTTTGCAGTGTCTATTTATTCGATGACACAAAATTGCATATCAGTTTCGTTAATTGATCTTAACACATCTCTACTATACAATCTCTCATTTTAATAGTTAAATCAACTTATTAAATAGTTCCACCATACGATAAGGCTCGATCTTCTCAACGAATCTCTCTGAACCCCAATCCGGTATCAATCCATAATATCTTATTTGTATGCGATACATTATGCCAACCTTAACATTTTCAAGGGAGTTTTCTGTACAATAATAATTACTTTAATTAATTTTGCTACGAGCGTAGCCATCACTACTGCTACGGTAACTACGCCAGACAAAAGAACGCATAGCACTAAATACTATTGATAATAATCACTTTAACAGTCAAGTGTTTGTTTTTTAATTCCGCTGATACGCTACGAATTTGTAATTTCTTAATAAAAGCCGTTTCCAAGATTTACAATAATAATACAACACAAACTAAATACATATATTTATGAATCGAATTGCAATACCCAATAATTTTTAAAAGTATTTAATTTGCTATTTTATTATTTAATGAGGATTTAGTTATCGAACCATGACAAATTGCTCATTTTAAGACTCAACTGACAGCTATTTTGTCTGTTAGTTTGATTTGATACCATACGGTTCAGTAGTGTACCTTCTTTTATTATTTTGCCAAAGTAACTGTTATCAACGTAGTATGGCATATTTACGAATGTACACTTTTTTTACGAAAATACGATACGAGACGAGCAGGACGTTCAGCTGATGGTAATTGATACGCCCTGCCCATTACGATACAGTGCCTATCCGGATTCTTGAAAAGCCCAAATATTCTGAACGGTACTACAATTGCGATCGTCACCTTGAGTCATAAGATGGTACGTCTCATTTGCCCAGTAATTTCACTAGCTATGGCGCCCTTCAGACCAAAACACAGTAAAGTTTACACATAACTGCCTCACGACTGAAATAGGCGCCGTTGTGGTGCGAAAATCGAGCCTCTCACTGGTAAAATTTAATATCATATCATTAAATGCTTAACTAACAGTTGCAAAATTACTGAAAGGTGAACCTATATATATATATATTATAATTTCCTTATATTTGAGTACTTTATGTCTATTGTTAACATTACCGTGATAAGTTCAATAAAAGAATGCCTATATTTTCGAGTTTGATTCCCATCAGAGATATATTCGATTTGTTATTTGGATTTATAGATGTGTTGACATAATAGCACAATTTTCAGAGATATTTTACAAGTCAGTACACACATACCTAACCATTTCAAATTCCAATATTTTTATTCAAAATAGGATATGATATCATTTATATAAAGTCAAAATCTACCACCCATTCCAAAAAGTATGCCTCAGACGTGAGAAGAGCGGCCGCAACTAACTCAGCGGGCTTCTTTTTTTTTTTCATAAAAAAATATGGTTACGATTATTATACGATGTTACTTTACATCGTATAATTAAACTTATTATTTAATAGCCTGAGGGCGGTCGCTCCATTCCTATATAGCTTGTTTTTTTTTTTAATTACAAGCCTAGCTACTTATAAATATTATGATACTAATTTCCTCTCATATAAATAAGCGTATTTTTGTTACTTAACATTTGTACAGAGGATGTGCTTATCACAACCACTGTTTATCGCATGTACATAATAATATGTCAGTAATTGAGATAAAATTTGCAATTACGTGGAGGCTTTCATTTCCTAGAGCGATTGTATAATATTCGGTGAAATTATATTGCGAGCGACACTTCTGTCTTAATATTCGGACGAACATGTTTGTTTGTGACTGTGTTGCTACCAATTATTCAATATATATCAACCAGTGGGAGGCTCCTTTGCACAGTATGCCGGCTAGATTTTTGGTAGCACAACGGCACCTATTTCTGCCGTAAAGCAGTAATGTGTAAGCATTATTATGTTTCGGTCTGAAGGGCGCCGTAGCTAGTCAAATTACTGGACAAATGAGACTTAACACTAACTTATGTCTCAAGGTGACGAGCGCAATTGTAGTGCCGCTCAGAACTTTTGTTTTAAGAATTCTGAGTGGCTCTGCATTGTAATGGGCAGGGCGTATTAATTACCATCAGCTGAAGGTCTTACTGTCATAAATAAATAAATACTTGATAGCTTCACTGAAATGAAAACTCTCATCGTTGGTTTTGTTTTTTTATTTAATATAGGCACATGTAAATTAATTTTACATAATTTATTATATCTTTTTATATTTTAATTTGGACTTCATTGTTGTTACCATTTCCATCGATAGAAAAATACGAATTAGCAATTAATGTTGCAATTAATAACAGCTTTATTGGCAACTTGGGTAGTCGTCTATGCATAGTGCTATTTCGTACTGTGTATGAATTGCATATTGTAATTATGCATAGCTATATGTGAAACCGATACAGTTCGTTGACACTTCACGGAAATATAATTGTGTAGTGAACTTACATTGTTATAAGTAATATCATGTAATTATTACTGTCGTCGAGAAATTATTATATTCTGCAATGATGAACGGGTTTTTTAATTCATGGAATGATGCGTTATTTGCTGTTAATTTAGAGAAAAATTTGGTCATAAAAGTGTTTGCATCGAAGACTTTACATACTAAGTACTTTTATTTCTTTAGATTAAGGATTGGTATCTGCTCTCCAACTAGATACCGCACTACCTAAGAACAATAGCTTTTTAATTACGGCAACTATTAGATGCTTATATGTGTGATATCTTGACACTCAATGGCATCTTTTAAAATTTGTAACGTACGCTTCGTGTTATTTTACATTGAAATTAATAAAATACAAAATATTTACTGATGATATGTGATCCCAGCGTCTCTCTTATTTCTTGAGATATTTTTTTACAAAGTTTCACTACGCAACCCGGCATTTTAGCTTCAATTATTAGCAAAGTTGAATAGAACCGTTGGGCGTAGTATTAAGTGCCGCACTTTGAGACTACGCCGGTGGTACTAAGTTGGAGCGTCGCGGAGACCAATCCCAAATCTAAGTTTATTTCACTATTTATTTCATTGCTGAAGGACGATAGATGCTTATTTAAAAAAGAAAGAATTTGGAGTTTAAATAATAATAATAATATTGACACACTTTAACACAAATTATCTTGCCACAAACTAGGCATAGCCTGTACTATGGGTACAAGACAACGATATATTTGATACAATTTACTTACTTAAACATATATAAATATATATAAATATCCATGACTCAGAAACAAACATCCACATTCATCATATAAATGATTGCACCTACCGGGATTTGAACCCGGGACCTCTAGCTTAGTAGTCAGGGTCACTAACCATTCGTCTATATGGGTCGTCTGAAAATAAATGAAATGCATTTATAACTGTCAATTGATACAAACACGACAGATAAATACAAGTTTTCCTCCCTTCCTTAATATACAATATATTGAGTCTGGCCCACATGCGCCGAGACTCGAGATTCCTATCAATTGAGTGAACAAGCAGCGATGATTTTTTCATGAAGACTATGAGAAACGCCTTGCACTCCTTGGAGTAACTACGCTAGAAGACCGTAGAATACGAGGAGACCTAATTGAGACCAACGGGGCATAGCAGGAGATGTTGACTCGGCGAATTCTGGCACGAGGCTCGCTCTAATTCCAGGCAAACGGATAAAGAATCAAATCTTAGCGGAATAAACAATCAAGATAACTTATATTTTGATAAAATTACATGTATTTATATGTACACAAGCACTCGATTTCTGACTCGATTTATACCGATATAAACCATATATGCCCGGGTATGAGATAGTATTATCACTACTATTTTACTGTTTGTCAAGGAGTACCGATTGCCATCAACCACATGTTTAACGTTCCAACGAACATAAGCTCCAGAAAACCGTTGGCATCGTTTTTACCAGTTACCAGTGCACAGGATGCCGACTAGATTATGGGTACCATAACGGTGCCGATTTCTGCCGTGAAGCAATAATGTGTAAACATTACTGTGTTTCGGTGAACAGGGCCTCGTAACTGGTGAAATTACTGGGCAAATGAGACTTAACATCTTATGTCCCAAAGAAGACGAGCGCAATTGTAGTGCTGCTCAGAATTATTGGATATAAGACATAGGCTACATTGTATCCCGGAAATATCCATGGTTCCGCAGGATTTGTGAAAAACTGAAATTCACGGCGATGAGCTATAACTATACCAATAGTAGGATTAATTTGCCATAGAAATCTTCCTCGAAATAAGATTCATATAATATGTTGGGAACTGGAATAGGATATGAGATAATCTTCAATTCCAAACTTTTATAAACCCTTTATCTACGCGGACGAAGTCGCGGGCTACAGCTAGTATAACCATAAATCATAAGACGCCCAGATTAACAGTTAACAATCACTAATTCGTTCGTACTCACTCACTTCTTCATAAGAATCGATCACGTATACTTTAAATACTTGTCATATATCAATTACAGTTTCTAACACAGATACAATAATAATTTGTCATAATAATTATCGAGTGCAGTCAGCTAAACTAGTGCACGGTCAGATTCTGAGTACGCCCGGGTTCGATGCACTTCCGAGTATGTCCTCACAGATGACACATCAATTGTTGCACATTGTATTATTATTATTAGTACATTAAGAATATATTAAACACTGTTACCCGCGACTCTGTCTATATTTTTCAGTGTTACCTCATTAGTTGGTGTACTAATGCTGCCATATACATATATACAAAACAATTTACCAGTGGCTTTTTTGCACAGGATGTCGGCTAGATTATGGGTACCATAATAACGCCTATTTTTGCCGTGAAGCAGTAATGTGTAAACATTATTGTGTTTCGGTCTGAAGGGCTTCGTAGCTAGTGAAATTACTAGGCAAATAAGTCTTAACATCTTATGTCTCAAGGTGACAAGCGCAATTGGAGTGCTGCTCGGGTTTTTCAAGAATCCTGAGCGGCGCTGCATTGTTATGAGCAGGGCGTATCTACTACAACCATCTAAATGCCCCGTTCGTCTCTTTCCTTATTTGCGTTAAAAAAAATCATATATCTCATCGTTACAGCAACGTTCTTAAGAATTGTTTTCGTTCGACCGCTTTTTCTCCGACTCCGCAGATCCAACAAACACGTCTGTCTTTTCATTTTTCGGGTATACAGCCTATGACACACAGTTAATGTGGCCTTCTTTTGGTAACAGAATTTTCAAAATCGATTCAGTAGATCCAAAGATTACCCTACAAACTCACAAACTGTACCTGTTTATAATATTAAATATAGATAGATTATATGTACGAATAAGATTCTTATCGACATTCACGTTCGAGAAATTCGTGGAGACTTCTATAATGCGGTTTATCAATACTTCTTCATAATATCTTTTAGATTCTCATTTGTGGGTCCTCTGATATATAAGGTATCCGACCAGCCCTGTCAAGTAAATTATGTCAGTGAGATAACATACATAGTTCAAGTAATATATTATATAGTATCTTCTCTAAAAAGTCTTGGCTCCGAACTGAAGTTGAGTTTAATACAAGGAGATTCATTTATTTAATATATATATATCTTATTATTCAAATGCATTTTATGTTGAGAATACTAAACTAGCTGCTATTTATAGCCTTATATGTTGTGAGAATAATGAATTAAATCTATTCAGTGGTTTTTGCGTTTTGCCCAGATACAAACAGAGACAAACTGACAAAAATACAAACAAACAAGAATTATTAAAAGTACAGTAAAAATAGTAGTAATAGTAGGTATTGTCAAACATACAGCAAGCATTCTTTAAAAAGATAAGATGATTTGCGGAGGACTAGAATTTCTGAAAAGAAGTTAGGAGAAATTATAAATACTTAACCGATTATCAATCGCGGACACAGTATGAGTCAAGCGCTGTGTAGCGCCTCATGTGATATCATGTTTGATGTATTTAAATAATTATCTGAACTTTCTCGAGACGGAAGAAAGGTTGTGCAGGATGCGCCAGGGAAGCGCATCTGTCCCATACAACTCCGTATTGCCTGATAGCTGTTGATTCGGCTACCTGAGCTGGCGGAAGAGAAAGGTGGATAAAACATTATATTGATTAACATGATCCTTCTAAATAATGATCCAAGGAGTACTGTAATTATATTAAATTATGCCTTTTTAAAAAGTTCAATAAAAAACCTTGGGCGAGTACTTTGAAGAACCAATAGCTTAGTAGTCTGTTTTTGCAAAACCTCAAACAAATCTCTAATAATTCAATAATTTAAAGACATTTCCATAAAAGTAGTATTATTATTGAAATATCTAAAGGTTTAATTGTAATGTCTTTTAAAATCTCAAATATTAGGTATGCTAAATATAGAATAATGCGTACTAATTTAAATAGTCCCTTCTGTGTGCTTAGCTACTACTGCCTGTGCTACTGCCCAAAAACAAAAAGGGAACTATAAAAAAATAACTGAACTTAGAAATTCCGGAGAATTTTCTAGAAGACTATACTTGAGAAATATGAATCTGTTGCTGTAGATACGCGCGTGACCGCCAGTCATGAGTTATATTCTCGCGTTGTCGGTAATTCTTACCATAATCCAATCCCACTAATAATTATTCCAATCTATAATCGTATAGTTAACGTGCTTCCCGTTTACGTCATCAATAAATCACCAAATCCTTCTGTTTTTGTGTAAATGCCAACGCTGCGCATCGAACACTTTTGTTTACCAAATCACATCCGCCTTAACCCCATCCTTCTCAATATTAAAATTCGAAACCAACCCTCGCTTAAAACAATAATGCCGTTTGTGTATTGTTATCAGGCTTCGTAATGGACACCTGTGTATCTTAGTGATTTATTATCATTCAGTTTATTACTTAATGAGGCCGAAATGCGTATTACGTTTTTAAGCCACTATTGTATTTACATATACACAGGTTTTTTCTTTTATGTTCAGCAGTTATTAAATTAAGATTAAGTATTTATAGCTTGCTGCGGTTTGAGTTGCAAATGTTTTTGAAATATACGAATGTATATGTAAACCCGGAGATGGGCAGCGCGGGTCGTTGTTCTCAGAAATATTTGCATAAATTATTACAAAAGTATCAAGCGAAGCGTCCTCCGTGTCGGGCTCGTCGCTACCTACAAGCCAGTTTCCGCCTTACCATTATATTAACGAAGTTATTTGTGTTATAAAATGGATAATGAAATAATCTATATATATAAAAATGAATTGCTGTTCGTTAGTCTCGCTAAAACTCGAGAACGGCTGGACCGATTTGGCAAATTTAGGTCTTGAATTATTTGTGGAAGTCCAGAGAAGGTTTAAAAGGTGAATAAATAGGAAAATGCTGCTACATTAAATAAAAACAACAAATTTGTTTTTCCTTTGATGTGTCCATACATAATTTCTATGAGAGAATTTATTGACGCACGGTTTGGCTGTGAAACAATTTTTGATGTTATGATATATTATTGACAAATTCGTATAAAAACATTATTTTATTTATTATATACAGAACAACGTCTGTCGGGTCAGCTAGTTACTTATAAACATTAAAATGATAAGTCAAAGGGAAACTTCTGTTTAATAAGGATTCATCTGACGACTCCGGTTTCGAGTTTGTATATCATTGATTTTAACTAGCACCAACACTTCGAGTAATTCGATTTTACTTAAACTTTTTTTTTATGAAAATAAGGGACGAGACGAGCAGGACGTTCAGCTGATGGCAATTGATACACCCTGCTCATAACAATGCAGTGCCGCTCAGGATTCTTGAAAAACCCCAATCACTCTGAGCGGCACTACAACTGCGCTCGTAACCTTGAGACATAAGATGTTAAGTCTCATTTGCCCAGTAATTTCACTAGCTACGGCGCCCCTCAGACCGAAACACAGTAATGCTTACATATTACTGCTTCACGGCGGAAATAGTGTGTTCCTGTGCAAAGGAGCCTCCCACTGGTAAGTTAACGTTAACTTAAACAGTCAACATACAACTTAAGATATAATCGCACTATTTCGTAATAGTTAATCGTTCAATCAACACATCAGATCTACCTGTTCTACAAATAATTAAAAAAATCAAGACGATTAATGTAGGTTACGCTGTTAATTGAATTTGAATTATATTGCTTTTGAATAAGTCACAAGATTGATCAAACCATTTCGGGTACGCTAAGCTCTAACAAAAGGGTGCGGAAGGGTAGATAGTTTTTATCGTAGCTTCCTGGAAATCGTTTATCCTTTTCACACCAACACATCCGTGTTATATTTTAATGTACATTTTCGGGATTCAAGCGACGATTGAACTTGCTTTAAGTATTTATTATTGTTTATAAAAAACAGATCCCAACCGCTAGTAGTGGGGACACACTATTTACTATTGATACACACGTCCTCAAATTAAACAGTTTTTGGTTAAATACCAAAAGTAATTCCTTCTGTTGAAGTGTGTTTTTTTTTTACAATGGGACCTATCTAGATGTTATAATACTTAATAACTCATAAATCAAACCACAAATGATTGAAGTTGGCGTTACTATGTAATTTTTGGATAGCTGAGCGTCCAATTTTCAAATACAAATAATAGGAACATTATTACCGACCTTAGCTTACATAAACCATAGATATCAACTGTTTTTTAAATAGCATAGATAATAGAACAGATTTTGCACGAGTACATTTCGCAATAGTGTGTGTGTGGCAAGCGACGGGCGGCTGGCGGTTATCTAATTAGTATGATCGTACGAAACCGACGGACACCGCGACGGGTTGTTGTGCAATGAACCTTGCTTGGAGGTTGGAGGCCGAAATATGCGCACGACGCGTTGCCGTCATGTGTTGCTAGAAACTTCTACAGGAAGGTGCCTTCGACCAAAAAATCTCTTCACTAAGACCAGTGGGAGGCTTCTTTGCACAGGATGCCGGCTAGATTATGGGTACCACAACGGCGCCTATTTCTGCCGTGAAGCATTACTGTGTTTCGGTCTGAAGGGCGCCGTAGCTAGTGAAATTACTGGGCAAATGAGACTTAACATCTTACGTCTCACGATGACGAGCGCAGTTGTAGTGCCGCTCAGGATTGTTAGGTTTTTCAAGAATTATCAATTACCATCAGCTAAACATCCTGCTCGTCTCGTACCTTATTTCCATAAAAAAAAAAAAAAAAACAATTTATACATTTCCCAAACCAGTCGTCTTACTAGTAGAGTCACTTTTACAACCGTTATGAAAAACGTGTGAATTGACAATGTTTGTCCCTTGTCCCTCTTAACTCACATCTGGGATCAATTATTGTACAAATTAAACTTGTACCTATACATATATCACAACAAAACATTTATATAAGTAGGAGTTATTTCGCGGAAATTCATAATCAATCAAAAAATGTTGTGACCCTTCTTGAATGTAAATTCGTCAGCCTCGTGAATTTGGCGAGTCAACATCTCCTGAGGATGCTTCGTGTAGAGGCTGAACACGTGTCGATTTGATTGAAGACGAATCTTTGCGAAATTTACACTCAAGAAGGCTCAAAGCTTTTGTATTAAACAAAGAAAACCAAGATTTTGGGATTATGCGGCATGCGGACGATTGGCTTAGTTGTTAGAGCGCTGGGAAGTAACCCGACAGACGCGAGTTCGAATCCCGCTTCGTCCAAAAATTTTGTACACTTTACGTTAACGTCTGCAGAAAAGTACCTAGTGGAAATGTGTCTTTATTGTAGTTTGGTTGCGGATATTGCAAGCGTTACCATTTTGTATATTTGAAGGACACCCGACCGTAGCAGCGAATAGTTGTGTTAATGATTAGGTGCCTACTTACCATTACTAGCTTCAAGGTAACCAGCCATCGCTCGATGAGCTAGCTGATCCATCTTGGTTGCGCTTGCAATGAACCTACTAGTATACTAACATTTCTTTTGACAGATTTATGTTTAATCCAGGCTTTATGATATAAGCTAAAGTCTTTAATAAATAAATATGTACTACGCGATTTTGAACCGTCATTAAAAATACTTCATTAAAATAACTGATAATCTATCATATGTTCGGAAAAAGTAGAGCCCCTGAGAACATACAAGAAACTCAACGGCCACTCTTTCAATATAATAATTTTGATGGCTAAATTTTCGCTATTTATTGAATTTAAATTTATATTGATTGGGAACGACATAATTCTTGTGCATTTCATATGTTTTCGACCGCAATGTGTCTATAACCCTCAACAAATTTTAAACTTGAGATAAGGATGTAAAAACGTCAAAAGGTGATATTTGAAACCATTATCGAGCAAAAAAACAGAACAGGGTCATACGGTTAAAAACCGCAGTTTCCGTAACAACACACCCCCGTATCGGAAAAAAACTTAACCCAATTTCAGAAACTAGTACCTGCCTGCCGGTAGCGAACATAAAAAAACATAACTGTACCAGAGACAAAACGATTTTTTTATTACTTCACCGTAATCTAAGACTGTACTTTTTTTTTACTTTTTGCACAGTTACGTAAGCAACGGTTCGCCCGCAGATGTTTGCGAATTGTTTATATTTTTATTGTTTGTTGTTCCTGGAAACATTTTAGCGATATTGCCGAGACATTACATTGTGAAACTTGCTCAAACTAACTCTTTTGTGTTTTTTTATCTCTTTTTAAATAAACACATTGAATTTCCTACGAAAATAAAAGGTAAAATTCAAAATATTTATATTTCTGATTCTCCGGTAGCTTTAGCCTTAGCTACTAATAAACGAATAACTAAGACGGTGAAAAAACCAATATTTTAAATCTGTTGAATTACTTACTTCTACTGTCAGTAATTAGCTGTCAATAATCTGAAGCTGTCCCAATATACCCGATAAGTCATTCTTATTGCCTTATATTGGGACGCGTGAATTGCAATTTCCATACAAACTTCTATCGCTGGTAAGCTATACGTCGTTCCATTGACAGATAGCGTACGGATGAGGTGAGTTACCGTCGATAAGTTTATTGGGACAGTAAAGTCAACGATAGTTGTTTATACGTCTAGATAGGCTAGTGCAACTGTGGAAAAACGAAAAAAAAAATGAGTTTAGAACTAACCTCTATTTTGAGCAATTCACGCACAATAACACAGAGTGTCATAAAAATCGCGAGTGTAAGACGTATCTTGTAACGCACACTAGACTAATATTCATGGCCTGTTTTTATCGGTTGTCTAACAGCAAGAGACTATCTAGACGTATAAATCATCTTAGCCAATAACATTGAAACGTCAATATCCAATAAGCACAAACTGAACAATTTGTAAAGAATATTCACATATCGTGAATACTCTACACGTATTTATTGTTCGGAATCAAACATAAAATGGCGCTGCGAACATTGAGCGTTCAACAAACTATAAACGAACATATTATAAACAGCCACAATGTCCACCAGTAGTATTTGTTGTTAATCTAAATATCAAACAGTTGCATTGTGCTCGATCACGTCATCCCATCGATCGGATCCGACAGGTTACGTCACTTCCGCACTTCCGCTCGGAATGACCAATCACTGAACCATCTCGCTCTTTATTGAGGTCGCCATTTTAAAACTAGCGTGACTTGTGAGCCTAGGATTCGATATTTGAATATCTGAATTAGTGAGTCCTATTTATACTTCAATGGCTGACATAAATACTTATTGTTTATAATATACTTTTATTCAAAGCTATTTTATAGATACATTACATTATTTATTGTTTTTTGTTGTGTTGTGCGTAGATACTGCGTACAATATCTAGCAGAGCAGAATTCAGTCAAATTATTTCCAAGAGTTGACGCTTGTTTAACAATAACTAACAATTGAAGTAAGAAGAACAAAGAATTACAATTAAGTAGGTCTCTAGTTCTAATCTCCTCATTCTTAAATACAATATCAAATAGAAATATAGAAAGTAAACAGTCTATTGAATATTTAATCATAAGATTTTCCGTGGAACGAAACTGTTAGCAATTTTAGGTCAGATGATTTAAAAACAAAGTAAATTGAATATCTGTCGAAGATTCTATTTATTTGGGAATAACTAGACTAGTCTCCCCCGCGGTCTTGCTTTGTCAATATATATTAAATTGTTTGAGTTCTTAACGTTATCCTCATGAATTTTCGGAAGGTTATCTTAATCGTTTTTGTTCAGTTATTAGATGTGTTGCGGAAATATTATAATAGTTTTTCTTTTTGAAATATAAATGATGTATGCAGGTACAATAATTATATATTCTGTATGATGTTGTATCAAAATAGTATATGAATTTTCCAATACCTGTAGACATCTGCCGTGAAGCGGTAATGTGTAAACACGACTGTGTTTCGGTCTGAAGGGCGCCGTAGCTAGTGAAATTACTGGGCAAATGAGACTTAACATCTTATGTCTCAAGGTGACGAGCGCAATTGTTGTGCCGCTCAGAATTTATTTTTGGGGTTTTCAAGAATCCTGAGTGTCACTACATTGTAATGGGCAGCGCGTATCAATTTCCCTCAGCTGAACATCATGCTCGTCTCGTCCCTTTTTTCATAAAAAAAAAAAACATCTCTGCTACACAAATTCCAATCCGCATCATGTAGATATAGCAATCTAGAATCACGTTTTGCGAGGAACCTCTTGCTTCAGTTTAAGCTTATAGGACCGTCAAGCTAAAAGCATATACTCCCAATTTAAAGGCCAGCAATGAATTTCTTGGCCCCTGGTGTTGCGGATATCCATGGGCGGTTGCCTCGCCACTTCTCATCACTTGAGCCTCTTGTCCGTCTATCCTCGCATATATATAAATTCTGCCATCGATATTATCTGAAAACAAACGATCATTAAATAAATAAATAAATTTCGTTTATTTCAAAGATTACATATACATTTTTTAGTGGTTGAGACTTCCCAGTAAGTTGTCTTAGGACACTTGTATTGGGAATATCTCGCAATTTCCCTAGCAGATACATTTTATTTAGTAAACAATATAGAAATAAACAGAAATGATTAAAAACCAAATTTTACAATTTACAATTAATTGTGTGTGTGTGTGAGTGAGTGAGTGTGTGGATGTGGGTTTGATTTGGACCTTTGATTGGGTCTTGGGTCTGATCAGAAGATTTTCCACTTCATCATAAGAAAGACAAGTTAGCCTCATTGCTGTCTATTCGAACCGTCTTTTTTTGTTTATTCTGTATATTGAAGCTACGCGTCCCAAATAAATTCCTCGCAATAAATAATTAATGTCAGACATAATTTTTTCTCGTCCCAAAAGCAGCTTTGTGTAACATTATTTTGATCTCATTTCCAATTCCGTACAAGCCTGCGAAAGGTCGGACATAGGTCGCCCAGAGATCTGTCTACGCCTTTGTGAGTTTCAAGGAATTCCCTCCCTTACTTTATATTAATAAATTAGTTTCCAAGCAAAATAGTGAGCCAACCGTGTTTTTTGGCAAATCTATTTCGCCCGTGCCTTTGCTTGTTGTGTTTGAAATTTTTATACCTACATACAGAATAATCCAGTTGTAATGAGAATTTATCAATTGCGATTTACGTAACGGACAAAATACAAATAACATACTACGTGAATAGTTTGTTTGTCAAAATAACATGATATCCGAAACATTCTAATTAATATGAAAATTATCTTTTTGCCTTTTTTTCGATATCCGTCAAAGCTCAAAATAATACATTGTACGTGTCCAAACCTTTGATAATTCATACATCTAGATAGAGTCTCTTGCTGTTAGATAACCGACCAACACACAACCACAACGGCGCCTATTTCTGCCGTGAAGCAGTAATGTGTAAGCATTACTGTGTTTCGGTCTGAAGGGCGCCTTAGCTAGTGAAATTACTGGGCAAATGAGACTTAACATCTTGTCTCAAGGTGACGAGCGCAGTTGTAGTGCCGCTCAGAATTTTTGGGGGTTTCAAGAATCCTGAGCGGCACTGCATTGTAATGGGCAGGGCGTATCAATTACCATCAGCTGAACGTTGGTAACGCTCGTCTTGTCCCTTATTTTCATAAAAAAAAAACCGATAAAAACAGGCCGGGAATATTAGTTTAGTGTGCGTGACAATCTGCGTCTTACACTCGTGATTTGTATGACACTTTCTGTTAGTGTGCGTCAATTGCTCAAAATAAACGTTAGTTCTAAAGTCAATTTTATTTCGACGTTTTGACAGCTGGCATAGTGTATCTAGAAGTATAGATGATGTAAGGTCAAAACTTATTATAGGTACGTTCAGTGCAGTTAAATAATGTTCTTTCATACAAGTGTAGAGCTTTCTTCTATAGTGTTTCCCTCGCCATGTAAGGTACCTTCAATTTAACACACTTTTGAAGAAGGCAACGCGCCGGCGTTAACTCTGGTGTTGCAAGACGGTATGGGCAGTGGTGATAATTTCTTTTTTCTTTGTATTTCATAAAAATACATTAAAAATAAGTGTGTGTGTACTTATGTACGCACGCAAGAAGTTATACTTCTTTGGCCTAACAAAGCAGAAATCCTTAAAATTGTTTATTCCTCGTGCTATTCATCGTTTGTAGAAAGAACAATATTGTAAAAAACTTGTAACGATGGCTTTGATAACTAATTATTCAATAACGAATACGGCTGTACGGGCTTGAACCAAACCAAACCAAAAAAAATATCGAATGTCGCAAACGTCAGAATTTTAGGAACCAACTTCACCCTGTTACTTTTGTGTTATAGTGATGCGCGCGCATCTTACAATTTCACTCTCATCATATTTTCATAACGCGCCTAAAGAAGTATAACTTCAAAAAAATCCGTTTATTAGTGTGTCCTTAATGAAGTACGCACGTCTTATAAGAGTTGTAAAAGTCTGCGAGCGCAATCTAGGTCACAGTGGTACTCGGACGGTATTGTGCTGGCGACGAACAGAAGGCACGGAACCAAAGTTCGACTCTATTTCGTAATACTGTGTGGTGGGCGTACTCAAGGTGGTTCCAACTTGGAAACTGAACTTTATTAGCAACGGCATACGGCGATCATATTATTATTTCATCACGCGGATATTGGGTAAGTGTGTTGTAAAAATGCCGTCGGCCGGTACGGAGCGGTGCGCCGTGCCAATCGGGAGCCCGAAAAGTATACACTAATGTATACGTGAAATTTTGTTAATAAATGTGACCCCTGCACTGTTACCTTCATCTAGTTTGTAGTGAGCCACTGATCTCTACTGTATACCACTGGACTGGCGGCTGTCAAAGTGTACAAAAACTAGTGATGATAACCTCAGCAAACATCGATAGATGGTGGGAAACTATTTAGAAAAAATATGTGTACTTTATAACGTTGATTCTTGAAGCATAAATAACACGGAAAACGAACGAAATTAATTCAAAATGCAAACTACTTCCGAGTATTGTACGTTCCTTCGCCACCATTTGTATTAGTGACGCCTCTAATAGGCACAATAATTTGCTGTCAAACACATGGAACAGTCTGTCCAGTGGTATTTATACAGGTCATTGTAGTGAGCCTATCACAGACTATGTAACTGTAGAAATGTCATTTGAGTATGTATGTAAATTAATTCAATGCCGTATCTATTGTACAACTTAAACAACACACATTTACCACCATATTTAGATACTATAGTGCCCGTAACTTCGTTAAGTAAGTTATAAGTTTCTCAACTGACTGGAATAAGAAAATCGATTGAATGAAGCTGTGCTATGCGGAAATCCATAATTATCCAAATACTATGAGTTTCTAAGTGTGTTATCTCGTTTCAAAATTCGACGCGTCAACATCTCCTGGAGATGCCTCGTGTAGAGGCGAAATATATGTCGAATTGGTGAAAAAAACATGGCGGGATTAACATTCAAGAAAACCTTATAGCATTTGGACGATTGGAATAAAACAAACACGGGAGCTTGTCAATGTACACCATATTTAAATCGGTTAAACCATATCTGATATTAGAGTGTTTTGTTTACGTAGAAAAAAAATCTAAAAATAGGTTCAAAAAAATACTATATATATAGTCACGGCATTATTATTTTATCAAAAACAATTTTATAGATTTCCTGAGATAAATATTTTATTGTCTAGAAGTAGATTTCTGTTTTCTCGAACGTAAAATACAGCGGTTACTGAGAAACTCGTTGAACAAGACAATTTCCTGTTGAATATCTCTCGATATAGCAATATCCGCCCCTCCCCCCCGTACCGCGTCCCCTGCCCCTGGCCAAACATCTAATACTCGGAGACAGCCATAACACTATCTTTCTGAGATGAGACCGTGAACCGTCTTCGTGAACCAGTGGAGGCAGTACCACAAGTTGAACATGCGGCTGTAATGTGCAAACGTTATTTTGTATTGGGTTTGAACTGTGAAGGGCACCGTAGCTTATGGGCCAATTATATTTAACATCACATTTGAAACGGGCAGGGCCTATATTTTTATTTTATAATACAAATTTGGGTACTTACAGCTAGCGATTTACTTGGTTAGTAAACGCTAATGGTACGGATGGCCATTTAAAAGTTACCGCTTTTATACAATAGAAAGAGAGAAAGAAAAATCATTTAATCCGCAACTTAAAACTTATTAAGCCGTAGACTTATTATTATTGCATTATAATGATCATACCGATAGGTGATATGAACAGAGCTGGTCTTCCGGAGACCCCAAGGTCTAGCGCATAGCAATAGACTAACATAATTCATTTGCTTGTTTACAAAACCTTAAAAAAGAACCATCGCTTACTAAACTAACTGTTTTTTAATGAAAATAAGGGACGCGACGAGCAGGACCTTCAGCTGATGGTAATTAATACGCCCTGCCCATTACAATGCAGTGCCGCTCAGGATTATCGAAAAACCCAAAAATTCTGAGCGGCACTACAACTGCGCTCGATACCCAGCTGTAATTCTACTAGCTAGCGCGCCCTTCAGGCCGAAACACAGTAATGCTTACACATAACTGCTTCACGGCAGAAATAGGCGCCGTTGTGGTACCCATAATCTAACCGGCATCCGGTGCAAAGGAGCCTCCCACTGGTAAATGTTTTGAGTAAATGAGATGGGATGACTCTACAACAATGTTATACAGGCATTGCGAATAAGCAGGACACGCGGCATTGTCGCGGCGCCGCGCCGTTGTAACAATAATTACTATTGTTTGCCGGAAACTACGAAATACCGACGCTCTTGCGCACGCGCACAAATAAACAAACAAACAAACAGACAGACAGAGACAAAGCCTTCCTGTCCCTGTTTTGTTATTAACAATTGTTAAGCTCAGCGTGGCATTTAATAATGTAATAAAAATTGTTTTACAGTTTTTCGTGGTTCTATCGTATATTTCTATTTATATGTGCATGCTATAATTTAAATACTTACTTATACGATGAATCTGGCCAAATCAAAATTACTCTATTCTCTTAAGTCAAAATATTATACTTATTATGAATATCCAAAGTCCAAAGTCCAGGTCGGAAAATTGTCATTAGTTTAAATCAATATTAACAGCTTTATCATTTGACAAATAAAATTAATTACAATTTAAGCAACGACTTACTTTAGTATTTAATAAAAATATAAATAAATAAAATATCCAGTGCAAGTTGAAAGTAAATTAATATTAACATTATTAAAATAAATTAAAATAATATTGTTACACAGAGCCCATCTACCGTCTAGATTTTAATTGTCAAGTGCAAAGTCATGCAACCTTGGCATTAGAACAAAGGAGAAAGTGGATTCAGCTGGGGTGTTCCGAGATTAAAACTCTTATAAAACAAAGTATAGATAGCCCTCTAATATTGATATTATACCGTAGTTTATAATATTTAATATATGTAGAGATATTTGTGCGTTCTATGACGAACACATAATATTTTATTTTCTCATCATTGTGCCGTAGCAAAGACTGGTGGATCAATCGCATTATATCTTTGTTGGTTTTGAATAGTAATATTATCATTATGTAGTTTTTAGTCGCAGCTATAGAACAGAACAAAACAGAATGAATTACTGTTTAAATTCGTCTTATACAGATTTCCGAAGTCAGATCAAACTATTTACAGATTCATTCAAAAAAGCATCAAGTTTTAAACAGTTTTGTAAAACATATTTATAACATTAATTATCAAGCTTCTCTCTTACAGAAGCAGCTTGTAAGCTTCACTTTGCCAACTTTTATGTGAGTGAGACGATTAGAGAATCAATTTCATAATAATTTATAGCGTTAGAAACAAAACACATATTTAAATATATATCTATAGTTAATTCGTATATCTATAGTTAATTCGTATACTCAACACTCAATCTCAAATACTTCTCAATGCGTCCGTATAGTCAAAATCTGTACGCACACTAAATACAGTGGAATGAGAAATTCACCAAAACCAACAGGTTTTAATTTTACTATATATTGGGATAAATAAACATATTTGTATGTTTTTTTACTAAAATTCCATAACCCGTGTGGACAATAGAATTCTAGTAAAAAGAACTAGAATCGTTGTCTGGTATAACAATGGCGTGCCAGTATTTTTTCTTACACACTATTTCCCGCCCACTGGTTGATTAATTTCCGGTTTTGCATACTTTTACTGAGTTCTGAAATCTGAACACGCTTCTTGGCTGTTGCGTCCTCGAAGCCGCGGTTGCGGTGCCCTCAATGAGGTAACATAAAACGCTGTAACCTTCTAATTTAGTTTAGAATTACTCATCCCTTCAAATAGTACAAAAAAGTTTTCAAAATATAATTATCTACGTAACAATGATATTATTATTAAAAACTACAACATCCGTTTCATTACTTTATGAAATATTCGTACCATAGACAATAATTAATTATCTATAGTAAAAATAACCTTTAAATACTCAATCACTTACACAGTTACAACAATGATAAAGAAACGAACAATTAAACATAATATTTATCAAGACTTATATAAAGATAATATTCTATTAATGAAAACTGAAAATTTCCATTAAACTAATACAAGCGTGGGATGCCGGAGCGGCGTGCTCGTCTATTCAGTTTACAGTGAAGGGTGAGGCGCGGTGAGAGGGAGGAGCGTAGTTGGGGGGAGGAGGAGGAGGGAAGGCAATCGGGTCAAGGGAACCGATGCACCGTTCGCGCGAAATCTCACTTTCGCGCGCTGCATCCAACATGGCCGACCCGAGAGCGTAGCGTCAAACACGATTCGATCTCGTTGACACATTTTACGATTTTCCGGTTTTGTTTTTAACGTAACACTTGTAATACTTTAACGGTTATTACTCAATGTTACCGTAACACTTTAACGATTGCCGAACTAATTACATTTTCAGTTTCGTACAAACTAGCTAGCATACATTTTTATTTTCATAGAGAATAGACATAACACAGATAACAATATAAAAATGTCCTAATTACGTGTGTTGCAATGATTACACGTGTATGGAATTTGACAATAACAAACATATATATCTAAGGCGACTATATCCTTGTCCTTATTTCTTGTTTCCTACGAGTATCGTGCGTAATCGTGATACGGTATCTAGTAGCTTATCAAGGAAACTAATGCAATATACTCTAGACACGATAAACAACTCAGATTTAAATTTAATTAACAAAAATTTAAGGACGCAGTAGCAATTAGGTCAGTTCTGTAATAAAAAATGGAACTGTCAAACCATAGACTACGTATCAAAATAATTAAGAGATGTTTATGTCAACGTGACAGTTTGGCGCGTGAAATTATTGTGACCTATTTTTATTCCTTGACAGAGATAAACTGATTGCTTACCGAGAGTCGGGTTGGACTTTCTATATTTACTAAATAATCGAAGGTTTGATAATAGACCAAATGCTTAGGCGTATTTCCACGAGGAGATGACCGTGGGCAGTGTTAACTACAATCCGAGGCTGCACGTACGCATTTCTTTGAACCTCGAGGTTAAAAAATAAACATTGACAAATAAAGAACCAAAATATAAAACATAATATTTTCTATATAAATAAAGTGATGTCTACTAAGGCATGTAGCCATAGAAGACCGTTGGTTATAGTGCCAAGTTACAACACTAGATAGGTATAGTTGAGTACTGCGTACTATTTACGATTTACCCGGACGTGGCACATCGGAAAACAGCTGTGAATAGGAGACGCAACTCAGTGCTCACTGCTGCCCTTCGCTCGGTGACCCAGTTAGAGCGGCGCGCGCGCAGTCACTCGATAGCCCGGTAGCGGATCTATTTCAACGTTTCCACATAACACGTAAATTTTTAAGTAGAACAGACATATTTCAGTGGTTACAAGCACATAATAATAAGCTCGTTGTGCATGTTATGGTAAATAGAACTTATGTTTTGAACCGACTTCAAAAAACGGAGAAGGTTCTCAAATCTAATGTATTATTGTATGTTATTGCCTTCTACATGGTTGTTGCTCGAAAGCACAAAAAAGTTTAATTCTAATTCAAATTTGTCTAAACTGTCTTAAATTTTCTGGCTTAATCTACAGTTCCATAAATATTTCATTAAAATATTATTCATTGACAGTTTATCATTGGTTTGACCATAGAGTAGGTATTGAGTGGACAGGCGTTTCTCGGATGAGTCAGTAAGCTCCTTACATAATACTCCATAACACACATTTGCATTAACAAGTGCCGCCTACCATTTCAAGCGATATTGTTATATTCACGTGAACCCTGACTTATAGTGTGCTTGAAAAATATCGTTTTTAATTTAATAATAATTAACTATATTATACAAACATTTATTGACATTATTAGTACAACGTTTATCTATTCTCAAATTTAGGTGTGTTGAAATGCGAAATCGAAGTATCCGCCACATTTGGCTAAGTTTGACCTTTTAAGGGTTTAACTTAAACGTAGTTTAACGTTAACATGTTATAATATATAAGCAGGTAGATTAAATATTATTTAGATAGGTTTTCGCTTGGACAATCATCGGTTTTTTGGGTTCCGTTCGTATGTGTGTCAGCGGTCTGTAACTGGTCGGTCGAACCATTATGACAGTTAAAATTTTGACTGTATGTTGTATGTGTAGATCGGCCTAGCGAAACTCTCTAAAAAAAAACGATTTACTCGATTGTATGAAACGTGCAGTCATTGATAGATAGAGTATAATCTTGTAAAAAATGGAGATATCCGATATCCACTACGTTTTAAGCAACTGTTCGCTTTCAAACTTAGCCTGATAATAGTTCGTCGCCCTAATATTGTACTATTTATTTATTTATTTATTTATTTATTTATTTAATTATTTATTTATTTATTTATTTATTTATTTATTTATTTATTTATTTATTTATTTATTTATTTATTTATTTATTTATTTATTTATTTATTTATTTATTTATTTATTTATTTATTAGGAAGCCAACGTGCATACAACTATCTTAATCTATAGATACATTTAAAAATTCTTTTATAATGTTGTATACTCCACTTACAGGCTAACTCGACATGCTTTGTTAAACTAAAACTTTTGAAAACAATTTTTGATAATTTTTTTTACAAATTAAAGCCACAAGCAAAAGGCTGATAAAAAAAATAACTATGTTCTTACTTAATAACCAATAAAAAACTAAAGAATAAAACAATAACTATGAACAATGACTAACCATCTTGCAGTACTTTCATAATTTTTTTGACTTCTTATTTGAAACATGGGGCAGAGTGCTGAAAAATATCTATACCAGCTCTTTAAACCAAGTTGTTGTAGGTGACAACTATTCTATACAAAGGGGCGGATCTGCCTAGGTTCGATCTAGTTTATCTAGGCCTGAACGTTAGTTTTTTGATAACATGTGACCTAGCATTACGCTTTGGTACCGCCAATTGAACCCTACTCAACAGATTTGGGCAATCGACCCCTCCATCTATAACATATTTTAGGAAAGAGAGATCAATTAAGTCCCTGCGATCAGACAGTGACGACGCTTTATAAAATTTTAAAAGATCAGTGTAGGTGTTAACCTTTTTATGTATTTTATCCTTGTATGCTAGGTGCCGTAAGAACTTCTTCTGGACTCTCTCTACCCTATTCTTATGTATTTGATAATATGGGTTCCATGCAATAGAACAGTATTCAAGTCGGCTTCGAACAAGCGAATTAAAAAGTGCTAGTTTAGTAGAAGACTTTCTAAATGCCTTTGTATTCCTGATTATGAATCCCAACAATTTTAGTGAATATTTAACTATATTGTCAATATGAGGTATAAAGCTTAATTTATAATCTACGATCACGCCAAGATCTTATTTGATTTACTTTTTCTAAAATGTTGTTTTTGATACTATAATCGAACTCAACATTTTTAATTTTTCTGCTGAAGGTTATGCTTTTGCATTTCATACTATATCAAACTTATGTCAAATGACTTCATGTTTCATACTAAACTAAATTTCAATTTTTACTTAGGTAACTCGCATTTGACATTTTTTTAAATTATGCTAACGTTTATAAGACACACGCCTTGGCGCTAGGGCGAACTTTTTCCTTTAAATTATATCGGATATATATACCTACAGTAAGTAGCTGATAGCTACCGACGTTACAACCAACATAGCGTGCAGGAGCCAATTATATAGAGCAAGATAAACTTGTTATCAACGTAATAGCATCGGTTTCCATTTCGCGACGCTCAGCCGCCACTTTCTTTCGTTTCCCGCGCGGGGAAAGTGCCGCGCTTTTCCGACGCCATCTTTAGTCCACATATTCTTATGGATACATATTTGATCGACAACTGTTTATGTTTTTCTACTAAATTATCTATTCTCTATATACTTTCAGATTATTACATGATGCATCGACTAAACTCAATAACTCTTCTGGTATTTTTTTAACTTACTCTTTACTGGTGTAAGTCATGTCATTTGATATTTTTGTTGCTGTAAATGTTGATTTAAATGTGTGACAATGAGGTTCCTGCCACTTCTAGTTTAAGATCAACCTTTATCAGAAGTGGTATAAAATTTATAAATGTGTTGTCATTTTTTTACCTAATTGAAGAAAACTGATTTGATTAACAATAAGCTGTTTTTGTTGATTATTTAAACGTAAGTAAGCCCAAAAGGCCTTAAATAGATTATTCGAATAAAGTTTAAACATGTTATCCCAATTATATTATAAATGTGAATATAAGTTTGCTTTTAACGCTGTTACGCCGGAACTACTGAACCGATTTTGATGTAATTTGGTACAGAGATAAAAGCTACATTTTATATCCCGGAAATATCCATAATTCTCGCGGGATTTGTGAAAAACTGAAATTCAAGTCGATGAGCTATAACTATACCAATAGTAGGTTAAGTTTGTCATAGCAATCTTCCTCGAAAGAAGATTCACATAATATGTTGGGAACGGGAGCGAAAACGGAAACCGGAACTGGAATAGGACTCGAGATAATCTTCAATTCCAAACTTGCTTATTATTTTTAAAAACCCTTTATCTACGCGGAGGAAGTCGCGGGCAACAGCGAGTTATATCGAAGACTTAAGTCGCTTAGCTAGGTTTAGTTTTATGATACTAGGTACATTAATTTATAGAGTTAACATAGTTGTAAATGCTGTACCGGCTTCTCCAAAATGAATTATTTGTACAATTCCCCATTAGCATGATGATGATGTTATAATTAAATGCGATACACGACACATTGTCTAATATATAAGGTATGAATATCTATATAATAGTTTAACAACAAGTATAACATGAGCCCTCGGTAGCCGTGTATTGTATGCACACAGGGCTCGCGGGCTGGTCACTCTGTTTGAAATAGCTAACACTTCCCGGATGCTACATTGACGTCAGGCATCTCGCAAGATTTCCCGAATCAGATTACTGTAAGCGCACTTATATCAGATATAAATAAAGGTTAAAATTGTTTGGTAGCGGATCGCGCCCGCAAACTACAATTTCCTCTACGCGCACTAATTGCTTTTAATGATCGCAATTTCTGATTTCGATGTCGAAATGTTTTAAAAGATAACCTGCGACGTCTGTGTTAATTTATCTAACTTTTAATATTTAAATTTTAATGTATTGTTCGCATAACGGTAATTGTAACCCATATCATACCTATTTCAAATTCAAAATAGCATGTGATATTACTTATTGAAAGTCAAAAGGTGGATGGTATCCATTCCAAAAAGTATGCCTCAGACCTGGGAAGAACAGGCGCAACAAACTCAGCGGGCTTCTTTTTCTTCATAAAAAATATGATTACAAAGTATGTTATATGCACTGTACTACTATTCCTAATCAACAGATTAGGAATAGAGCGACCGCCCTCAGGATATTACAGTATATATAGGTGTACCACATTATCATTAAGGAAGTTATTTATGTTATAGCAACCTTTACCACACCAACATTTTTAACAATTATTTTGTGTTTCTTAATACATTTGTTTTGAATATTTTCTGGGATCTTGATGTAAAAGCATACACATAGCCCCACAAAAGACTTGCTAACTCGACTTAGCCGAGTAGTATTTAATTTATAAGACAAATAATTACGTAATACAACTGTAACGAAATTCCATAGAAATCGTCAACTTAACATAGTAATATCGTCCACGATTATGTCAAAGACTGTCACAAGTTATTGTTACAAAACCGGTTGTAAAAGAATTTCTAGGGTGAATATAATAAATTCAAATTTACTGGTCTCATCAGTCATAAAAGAATACAATTCAGTACAATTATTTTACATTAAATATGTAAATACACTTTGCTTACATATGTAATACCGTGGCTCTCTGTAAGACAATACACACAAAACATATTCTTATAAAGTTTTCGTTTTTTTACATCCAACTCTGTTATAAAAGGCATGGCTCAAAGCGTCAACGCACGAGGCGCGGTTATCCTTATGCATTGCGTGTGGTATAATAACAAATAAATATTAGAAATATTTATTATACATATAAATGTTTAATAAAACAATTCTTTTATCTATATTTTTTGATTACATAAAATTAAAACTATCATTACGGGGAAGCGTACCAAGAATACTGGCAGCATTTCCGAGTTGGATAGCTAGGCTGATCCGTTGACCGAAATAGCTGCCAGTGCTTGGGTTTCTAGTAGCCTTATTGAGGTGCGAAAATGATTTATATTTACTATATAACACATATTTATATATAGCTGACCCGACATACTGTTCTGTTCATAATAAAAAAAAACTTTTGCGGGTGGAATTTCGAATTATTCCTTCTTATCTGATCTCTACACGGCGAACGGAATATTCCTAGCAAATTTCAAGTCTCTACGCCTTATGGTTCCATATCCGTATTTCTTCCTTACATGGTGGTGAGTCAATGGTCCAGAAAATAGCAAATCCTTAACAAATTATAATACAATTCACAATGTTATTTATAAATCCCTCAGCCCCTCCCGCCCGCACTTCACCGTCTCCGCCAACTCGCTTGATACATTTTCGTTAATAAAATGGCACGTAGTATTTTTATTTCGTAAGCGAGTACAATGCTTTTGGGAGGATTTTTGTAAAATATTTAATATAACTCTGTTACTGTCCATTTGAAAATGGAACTAACTGAATATCTACGATCGCAAAACTTACAATTGCCCGAACTTATGTGATAACTAAAAATAACCAACCGTAATAGATGCGTAGCTACGAAATTAGTTATTATATTCAACCAATTTATATGTGTAAAGTTTTATTCATAGGGCTCAGGCCAATTATATTATATACTTGGGAATCCCGCACAATGTTTTATGCGCCGTTGCGGTACCCATAATCTAGCCGGCATCCTGTGCAAAGGAGCCTCCCACTGGTGGTTAAATACTTGTACTTAAGACACAACTCCATAGGTGGCTTCTAGAACATACGTTTTACTCAGTGGAGGAGTTTTACAAGATGCCAGTTATTCGACTCACATAGCTACATTTATTTTACAATCAGTAAAAATGTTCGATTACCTAACAACATTTACATTATATGGCATATGAGTTAGATACATCTCAACCTATTCAAAATGATAATTACTAGAATTATTTATACAAATGATTTAAGTTTTCTAGTCTTTAAGACTTTGAAGTCTCGTGCCAGATTTTGGTGAGACAACACGTCCTGAGGATGCCTCGTGTAGAGGCGAAACACGTGTCGAATAGTTTTAAGAACAAATATTGGCGAAATTAACACTAAAGAAAACTTAAATCATTTGTATAATTATGGATTTCCGCAAAGTAACGCTTAATTCTTTATTTTTTTTTTGTAACAATTATGTTTTTAATAAATAATTTGATTTGATTTAATAACTATGTGCTCACAATCAATTCTCAAAAAGGATACTTGTATTTGTATATTAATTAAATATGTAATGTTTAAACTCTTTCTCATTTAAAAACAAATGTATTGCCTCTACTTTCTTTATCCTACTGCGTTTAATCTGAATACTATATAATATTTATTCTTATTTAAAATACATAATTATCCTTCCGGCTATAAATATATCAAAATACATATATTTAAAAATATTGTAATAATATATAAAAATTCGGAAGTTAAGAAACTGTTATAAAAATTTATTTAGCTGCTGTTATCTGTCATTAAAACTTATTGAACAAATCGCTATCTCCTGTCGCTTGTATAGCATTTTACGTCGGTGAATGACGTCAGCATATTAATATAAGAACAATACTTAGTCACTTCCTCATTCGCGAACATCGCAGTTAAGTCGATCATAAAACTTATTTAATATTAAGTACGATAACTCTGGTAAGGTACCTATGAAAACTCACGAAGTAATAACATAATCTTTAAGTATACATGAAACCAATTAATTTATTTAAATTTGAAAAGTATTATGCATAAATAGGTTCACAAAATTCCAATAACTTTCACATGAATATTATCATATCATCTCAACCATTGGTTCTATTCAGAAATTATCGAAAAGTATACTTAAAAAATATTTGTAAAACTTCGCTCTGAAACTAATTTGAAAGATAATTTTACTTTAATAATAAATACAATTAATGAGTATGACACACGACAAACGATGTTGTTTTTCGTTGTGCGCCCGCGCATCGGTATCATAAGCCGTGTCCAAATCCGAGATATTGCGGGTATTCTTGTACTTCCTTTCACGAAATAAAAACTGTTTCTTTTGTTATTCAATTTGTCTCTGGTTATTACAGAGAAAAGTATCTATTACCTGACAGAAGCATTTGGCAACGACTAAAAGGAACGGATGTTATTAAAATTTTCCCGAAATTTCATTAAAATCGTAGGAGCTGTTTCCGAGATTCAGATTATATGTATACAAGAATTGCTCGTTTAAAGGTATAAGTCTTATACCTTATACTATAAGATATATAAGATATTTCCACCCATTTACTGATCACGACATCTCTGGAACCATAAGACTTGAAATTTGGCATGAATATTCCTTTCGCCGAGTAGAGGTCAGCTAAAAACGGATTTCACGAAATTCCAAGTGCAAGAGTTTTTTTTATTATAAACAGAATAACATATGTCGCATGAGCTAGTATATTAATAATAGCATAACGTTTTAAAATGCGATTGAATTTTTAATATAAAAAGATAAACCCTTATGTATCCAATGTACGAACACATTACATGTCAAAGTACATACACTGCTCTTTGTAAGTACGGCTCGTACTTCCAGACTGAATATTAAAGTTCAACTAGACAGTCTGATATTAAAACAAAGAAAAACGAACAATTCAGTAAATACAGAGCTGAACTAACAGAGAATTTTCCACTTTTGTGTTATTTTCATGTAAAGCGATGCACTTCATCATACCTCCGAGGTCCCATTATGAAAGTAAAAGTACGTTGCTCTCTAAAACCAACAAACCTACCCCCGACCCCCCGGAGTGCATTCACCTGGGGTGGAGCCGCATAACTTATGCAACTAACTGAAAAGTAAAAGCGGTGCGGGCTGCCTTCAGCCGGTACAAACTAGTTAGAGCCGGATTACGCCGACAAAAGCTTTGATGTTGCCGCTTCTATAATGAAAATTCAACTCGAGCTTTGTACATTATTTACTTGAAATTTAACATAACTCCTGAATAATGTAGTGAACTGTAGTAAGACATGATAATTTGTGTTGGTTCATGTACACTTAGAAATGATTTTATTACAATAAAATGAAGTTAAAGTCAAATAAACTTTATTCAATTAGGCTTAAACTAAGCACTTTTGAATCGTCACTACAATTTTTTTTAAATTACTGAATTTACCATATTATGTTCTTAAAAAGTTGAGCTCGTGAGAAGAACATACAAAAAACTCAACGGCCTTACTATTTTCAATCAAATAGAGTATTTTACAATGGCTGTAATATACATAACAAATTAGTTTGTAAGGTGCTGCATCCAATATATGAGTCGTGTTTAAATAATATAAATTATTTCATAAAATGTAATAAAGAAATAACTGTAAAAATATAAATTATCGTATATTCGTAGCATCAACCTTTAGAGCTTGAATTCATTGTTTGTGTAAGGATGCTTCGTGAACATGATGGTCGTGATTACTGTCACAATTAGTAATTGCATCCAATAAATACAATATACCTATATATACTTTCATTATAATTGGTGTAGTACTTTTTGTAGTGTTCAATTCATTGCACATAAACGTAATTTCTATTACTTCTTTTTGCCCAGCTTTTGTAGTATTTAGTATAAAATTACTTTTATTAAACACGTAGGTTTTCATACATATCATGTTGAATATTTATCGATTAGTGCTTCACAGGAACTCGTCTGACCTCGCGTTTCTTTCCTAAAGCGGAAGTCTAAAGCTGACGCCCTGAATTTCATCGTGTATCGATTTGACTTGTGCTGACTCCTGTTTTGAGCCGACTACATTATGTTATAGTGTCATTCTTTGTTAAATCGTCAAATGCATGTTATTCGTACAATAACAACTACTATTCTATAAATGTTAAACTGTAAAACAGACCAAATAATGCTTATTATTGAGCGTTTAATAGAAACTTCTAAAAGACTGTTGTAAGTTAAATTCATTAGTTTGCACATTGTAACAGCTTAGCGAAACACTCTAAGTAAAAAGCGATTCACTCGATTGTGTGAAACGTGCAGTGATTGATAGATTGACAGATGAGGGCTATAATCTTGTAATAAAAGGAGATCCACTACGTTTTAAGCAACTGTTCTCTTTCAAACTTAGCCGGATTATACTTTGCCGCCAATCGCCATAATGTAATTACTACTATTTCAAACTTATGTCAAATCACTGCACATTTCATACTAAACTAAAATTCAATTTACTTAGGCAGTCCCGCCCCTTATTACGTAGTTTTTAAATCCTCTTTGCATTGTACTTCTAATATCACTTCATCTTATAACACTCCTCAGCGTTTGTCAAAAGCTCTTGTTTTTTTTCTAATTATCAAACCATGAACGACACCTTTCATAATTAATAAATATTACTTCTATAGTAATATCGTGAATAAATAACGTATCTGGTCCGGTCTGTGGCACAAGGGTGGGACTGGGGACATTGTTTTATTACGTCTGCGTGTCGTCAGCAGGAGTCCGTCACTATGCAATCTTTACTTCTGATTATTGATTTTATAAGTGTGTATGCCAGGGCATGACGTCACTAAGATGGCAGCCAATCCCTGTGTCAACGCGCGGGGATTATTTTACAGATCTAGCAATTTTGTTGGTTTCTCATGTTACACGAGAAATCCGCGACTCAATTTGCGCTGACGTCAGTTTTCTAAATTAACTTCAATTATTCATGAGCATACAGGATTACGAATAATCCCTCGCAATAAGTATAGCTGAACGTGAAGTAAGATAAAATGGAAACAATATCGGTACGTCGACCCCAGACACGTCTGCGCCATTCAATTATTCAGCATCCGGACTGAATGCACTTTCCACCATTTTCCGACCGACACTATTACTTAACTCTACATAGCATTAGCGAGATTCTTTTAAACAAAACAACAGCTCTATAGCTTCGGGTATTTTATGAATATTTCGATAGCATATTTAATAAATTATTTAATAAATTTTTTCTCTATTGCTCTCACTACTCGACTGGTAGAGCTCAGGAAACCAACTTAATCATGATCTTCCATAAAACTCTATCAGCCGTACACATAAACTTTGTTCCAGTGATACTTAAGAATAAACCAAGAGCATTTTTTTTGCGGATGGTAATTGATACGCCCTGCCCATTACAATGCAGTGCCGTTCAGGATTCTTTTAAAACCCCTAAAATTCTGAGCGGCACTACAACTGCGCTCGTCACCTTGAGACATAAGATGTTAAGTATCATTTTGCCAGTAATTTCATTAGCTACGGCGCCCGTTAGAGCGAAACACAGTAATGGTAACACATTAATGCTTCTCGGTAGAAATATGTGCCGTTGCGGTACCCATAATCTAGCCGGTATCCTTTGCAAAGGAGCCTCCCACTGGTTGAGCATGAAACACGTTGACTATATCGCTGACAACACTATCATTACAATGATAGTTCTGAAGTTTTCCGATCAAGCAGCCTTGCAAATAAACGCGGGAAACGTCGTACGTACAAATAAACCATTTCTTTTTCATGTCTATCTGTAAACATTTTGCGAATTCTTGTTTTATTCACCGGTATAACTTACTGATAAGTTTATCTTATATCTTATATATATATATAAATCAATTGCTGTTCGTTAGTCTCGCTAAAACTCGAGAACGGCTGGACCGATTTGACAAGTTTAGGTCTTAAATTATTTGTGGAAGTCCAGAGAAGGTTTAAATGGTGAATAAATAAAAAAAAATGCTCGGAATTAAATAAAAACAACAAATTTGTTTTTCCTTTGATGTGTCCATACATAATTTCTATGAGAGAATTTATTGACGCACGGTTTGACAGTTCTGCTGTGAAACAATTTCATTACGACAGCAGGGTGCATATTTTACGAAGTAATTCTTGATGTTATGATATATTATTGACAAATTCATAAAAAACATTATTTTATTTATTATATACAGAACAACGTCTGTCGGGTCAGCTAGTATGTAATAAAAAATTATGAGCGACATCGCAATTACACTCGTCACTTTGAGACACTTATGTTAAATGTATGTCTTAGGTCAGTAATTCTATTAGCTACGGCGCTCAAATTACAACATACTTATTGCTTGTATGTACATTTATGTTTGAGCGCTGCTGGGTTACCCACCTAGGGGCATCCTGCGATACGAAAGTCCCGCTGGTAAACGGCTAAAGAGCTATTGATAGCCTGGCCCCTTAGATGAACGGTTCGTAGTTGCAAAGTGTGGCAACTAATACTGCGACCAAGTGGGTGTCTCGAACAATGTGTGACGTTGACGTGCCACATGTTCTGTTAAACTTTGCTAATAATTGATACTAAAATGCCGGTTTGCGTAATGAAAACTTTGTAAAAATAATACTACAAGAAATAACGAGGATCAAATATGATGTTACAAAATTTGAAAGATCGCACACAAGCATCTTATAGTTGCCGTAATAAATAAGCTATTGTTCTTAGGTAGTGCGGTATCTAGTTGGAGCGTAGTGGAGACCAATCCTTAATCTAAGCCCGGCCCCTATAAGTTGTACAGAGATCTCGAGTTTGTCTCGTGAATTTAGTTCTGTCCGCTGTATTTTTCTATCATATCATTTAGAATAAAAACGGGCGCGCCTAATAACAAAGTTATAGCCAAAGTTTCGCTTCGAATAACGCTTTTAATCAAAATTGAACAGACGACCTCATTTACTATGTTGTCGAATAATTCCCGGTAAAATTATAATGTAATATTTAAATTACTGTTAAGAAAGAGGTTAATTGAGGATTGAGGACTGCCGGTGATGTTTGAGACATTATTTTCTTTATAGTACGAACTAACAACACCTTTCTGTGAAATGTAAATAAAATGTACGAAATTTGAAAAGATCACACTCCTAAATATGAGGTGTAACGTACGTACATATATGTGTAAATGACGATATATTAAAAATATATATAAGCTGCGATCTACACGACGTCATCCAGACAGTTTTACTTTCCTTATAATCGACGGTTGCAGCGTCGCGTCGCGTGCCAAAAGGCATTGCATTTCAGCAGAATTCACTTTCGTAGAGACAGTTAAGAGTTCAAGTGTCTAGACATTTCGACCATGAGAAAGGGAGAGTGTGCCTCTCCCTCTGCAGCAAACATGCGCAGTGCTACAGGTGGCCCGGGAGGCTGGGAGGTCGGCAGGAGGTCTGGGGAGTTCTCAAGGTCGGCGCACGGAAGCGTCTGGCCGAGATGATACATTATATATTATCGATCCTCTGGTAATCCCTCAACTCCCCTCAGTGACAACTAAACTATCGCGACTTTCCAATATTTAAAAAAAATATTTATTTGAAACGGCTCTTCTTCTGTATCAGACCATTCGTTACCAACACCGACAAACCTTGAGTAAAGTTGTTTTAAATAAATAAGTAAATAATAGATTTATAATGTGACACGAAAGTCTTAATAATTTAATAAAAAAAAATAATATGTAATACAATTACAAATTATTCACCAATATATTACACCGCTTCGATATCCACGCGAGATAATGTATTATTTATCGGTTACTAACGCGTATTACAAAACGTCAAACATATAGTACTCATGTCACATTCTTCGACATCGCTACGTTGCGATAAATACACAAGTTGCGATACTTGAAGAAATAAACAAATATTGCTAAATAAGCTGTCATGGCACATATTACTATCAAAGAGGATGTAAATACTACATAATAAAAGGCGGGACTGCCTAAGTAAAATTTGAAATTTAGTTTAGTATGTGCAGTGATTTGACATAAATTTGAAATAGTAATTACAATATGGCGGCGAACTATAATCCGGCTAAGTTTGAAAGCGAACGATTGCTTAAAACGTAGTGGATTTCGACTATCACCTTTTTTACAAGAGTTATAGCCGTCATCTGTCAATCTATCAGTGACTGCACGTTTCATACAATGGAGTGAATCGCTTTTTTCTTAGAGAGTTTTGCTAGGCTGATGTTAAGTTACTTTAGTACATAATTTTTACAGCACAATGTATATATTATTAAGTAAAAAGATGGTGAATTAATTAATGATGAAAATGTCGAAAAAATTAATTTGATAATAATGTTTAATGAATAATTTGAACAATTTGAAAAGCAAAGTTACTTATTCTGTATTATTAAAGTATTCGGGTAACTGTTTTTGATCTAGTAAAAAGTTTTGAAGGCCCTGATGTTTTCATATTGAAATTGTAGCCAAAGGCGGACTGGTCTGAATACAAGGGTAAACAAAGTTATCATTTTCAGTGTAAAGGTTGGCTGCTCCTTTGAAATTTAGGCTGTGTGTGTTTGATGCCAGCTCAGATTATATTAGAGAAATGTGACTAAAATTATTATGACATATTTGGATGAAACGTTTCTGAAAAGAACATGATTGCAAAGACTTATTATAAATAATGTTACATTTTCTATGAGATAAAATATGAACCTAAAGATAATTTATGTAAGTAATTATATTATTGTACAATCGTTTACCGTGATATACAATTTGAATTTGTCCGTAAAGTATTAATAAGACCTAGGTAATGTTATTAGCATCGAAAATACAATATTTTTATAAATTTTTTAAATCCGAAAAATCTTAATGGTTGCTGTAATATTTTTTGGGATAAATTAATATCACAATGCATAGTTGATTTGTCAAAATAAGAAGAATCTGTCATTTAGATAATTTGTTACATGGTTTCTCAACAGCTCTTCGCTAAATAAATACTCAATATTGATAGGATGATGAGTTCACCACGTATAATTTAATCATACGAAAGACTCAATATTCTGAGACACTTTTCTTGCAAATTGGAAGTAGAACTCAACTTGTAATATATACTTTTTATTTCAATTTTGAATTTACATAAAGTACGTATCAGTTAAAGTAGATCTTAATCAATGTTGTTTAACCTGATTCTTGCCGCCGAATTCCACCTGAAGGTGGTCGTGTGAACACGACACGCCACAAGTTAGGATATCATCCCCACCATCTGGATGTGTGGCGGTCCTCCACAGTGCGGTTTTCAAGGAGCTTTCTTCCTCGTACTACAACGATGTCGAATGAGCTTCCTTGTGCGGTGTTTCCGGGACGATACGACGTGGGTACCTTCAAAAAAAGCGCGTACACCTTCCTTAAAGACCGGCAACGCTCTTGTGATTCCTCTGGTGTTGCAAGAGAATGTGGGCGGCGGTGACAACTTAACACCAGGTGACCCGCACTCTCGTTTGTCCTCCTATTCTATAAAAAAATGTGGCTAAAAATTTACCAGTTTCATGAGTTGTAATTTCCTTCGATATTAACGTAACTCAATCTAGTAGTTGAGAGCAAAATTAAAAACTTGTGTGTTTACAGTGGATGGCGAGCCCACGGGACTAACACTGGGCGCGCGAGGCTCACTGGGTCGAGCCCTCCTGCATGGTCTACTGGCCCCCACGCCAGCACCCAGACATCATCTCTACACAGCACCCAACAACGGTAAGCCTCACACAAGACCAACAGTATCTATCAAACAAAAGAACAATAAACCACCATAATTTGGTCTCACAACCCTTAGATCGTAACGCAGACCCAACCGCATATATCACGGGGAGTGCTCAGACTTATTAGGGATGATATCAGCAGCAGAGTTCCACCTTTACATCACGTCAAAATACGAAATACCACCCGCATCAAGTGGACGTCTGGCATTCCATAAATTTCTTGCTTCACACAGCTCTTTTTTTGTGGAATAAATTACCCGTGTACCCGAACTGATACGGCTTAGGGACCTTCAAGAAAATACCAATATCCCACCATAAAGGCTGATAACGCATCTCTTGACCTCTGGTGTCGTGGATATCTATAGGCGGTTGTCTCACCCCTCCCCATCAAGTGAGTGTCTTGCCCGTTTGCCCCCACTTATATAAAAAAAAAAACAGTTAAAAAACATATTATGATCAACATTACATTTTGAAACCTTTTAATATAAATTATTGTAAGTACAAAATAACCTCATTCTAATGACTCGAAACTTTATTATAATATTTTGTGTACGTAAAATATTAATTATTTATATATAGGTCGTTCTTACTTACCTTAAATGAATTCAAATTAAGAAATATCGATACTTTAAGATTACAAACCAACAAAACATATTTCGGTGAAGTGCTAGGTGAGTAGTTAGTACCAAAGCCGACCTTTTTTCTACCGTACAGCAGTCATGTGCTTAAAATCTTATGCCTCAAAAGGGCCTGCAACTACGATGCTGTTTAGAATTTTGGGTTCAATCAAGAATATTGAGATCACCAGATGAAAAATTAAATTTCTCATGAAAAAAATTATATTTGTCACTTTTTTATCTACATGCTTTTAGTTTGTTCTAGAACAGAATAATAGAATAAAATAGAGGTCTAAACTACATCAAGATTTTTTTGTCCTATAGACTAACAGGGATTTTTCTTATAATCGAGTTTATTGAAAAATAATTTAAATATTCTTTTTTTTTATCGTATCTTGGTTAGAGCTGATAGTCTTGTTACCAATGCTCAATAAATAAAACCAAACTGAACAGAACATCACAACTAATGAAAATTTAAAGCAACTAATTATCTAGAATAATATTTACTTTATATTGGATAATTCATACATCTGGTTCCGCCTCGTTTCTACTATCTTATCGTACCACAACGTAAATCATTATTAATTGTTCATATTTAATTATTATCTTTTTATTTTGATTGATCGCCAAAATCTATTGTGATTCATAATACAGAGAAAATATATTTAATATATCGGTGAGCTTGTGTTTCTTCGATTCTATTAGAAAAGGTTTGATTAGCTTATCATGGAGTCCAATTTCTTTACGACTGCCTTGTTAGAATTAAAAGCCTTCAGAATTCTTGCGTTTCTTACGTTTTTCGAATGAAAGTTCTGTCTGTTAATTTATTGCTCTTATTTAACATCAATTTAGTTATTAGACGATTGTATTTTTTGAAATAGAAGTTTCAATTACTTATCTACTTAGTAGCTTAACAAATGTAAATGATTCTACTTTTACTAGTAAAGTTATATCGATCAGACTTAGCTTTCACAACTATAAAGAATTGTTAGTACGTTGTCAATGAGATCTCTGTATCATCTTAAGATATAGATGTTTGAATGACGTAAAAAAAATATGTGACTTAAATGTAACGATATCCGGACGACCGAGCCTTGCTCGGATTTCTAATAATGTACAAAACTTGAACAAAAACAAACTTATAGGACATCTGGATTCGAACCGGGGTCTTCTGCTTTCCGGATCACCCAATGTCGTCCCATCTGAGCTATTATAGTCTTGTATATAGTGGCGAAAGTTACCTTTGTATTATTTTAAATCACGGATAAAACGCCGAAATCCCCTGTATACAAATTTTTATGAAAATCGTTGGAGCCTTTTCCGAAATTCAGATTATATACAAGAATTGCTCGTTTAATGATATAATTTCCAGCCCTATTAAATGTTTTTACGTCGCCAAAATAATCTGTTAATATACGCACATTAATTTACCAACAAGTACCTTAAGATAATAAACAAAAGCCTGCCAACTAATTATAATTAAGGGCAGCGTTCGTTATAAGTTGCTGAATACAGAACTTCGCTTAAAATCATACGTAGAGGTGAATGATGATGTTATCGTGTGGTCCTTTTAGTAACCTAACGTTAAGTTTTAGTGTTCTAGCCTTAGATTAAGGATTTGTCTCCGCTGCCCTCCAACTAGATACAGCACTAGGTACCTAAGAACAATAGCTTTTTTATTACGGCAACTATTAGATGCTTGTGTGCGTGGCATCTTAACACTCAATAGCATTTTTCAAATTTTGTAACATACGCTTCATGTTATTTTACATTTAAATTAATAAAATATAAATACTAATGATATGTGATCCCAGTGTCTTTCTTATTTCTTGTACTTTTATCTCTACAAAGTTTGACTGCGCAACCCGGCATTTTAGTTTCAATTATTAGCAAAGTTTAACAGAACATGTGGCACAGCGGCGACCAATCCTTAATCTAAAGTTTTATCTTTATATTTTTTACCTTTTAAACGTCAATTATTTTTTAGTCAACCCGCAGATTACAAAACAATCACTGACCATTGAACTAACTAGTGTATCGGCTGCATATCGAACTATTTCGACACATAACCGAGGACTGAATCCTATTCTAGAGCGTGACCTAAATGTACACAACTCGCCGCACATCGCGCTGTACATTAGACACGCGTCAAAACAACGGACGACGACGCATGAAAAATTCATAAAGTACAAAGAGGAAGTGCGGGGCAATCGATACCCTCAGCTGATCCCTCCCAATGTCACGACCGAGTCACGCGCCCCTGCCTCCCCACGCACACCTTCGGCGGGGCCGTGTGCGTTGAGTATCCACGTTGTCGTACATTGTGGCGAGCTTACTGTAAACCTGCAAAATATTGGCAATGTTTATTAATAGTTTACGATCCTACAATTGAACCAGACATTCCTTAGGTCATCTCTAATGACTATGTGAAGTCAAATGAATTAGCATTATATTTTAATACAATATTTAAAGTGCTGAGTTTTCGCAAAAACTTCCCGCAACCCTCATCAGCTAGTTTTCTGAACTCTCTTTGACCTAAAACAGATTAATTACGTAGATATAATATATAGTCCAGGGGCGTGGTTGGTTTTCTAGCAAGGTAGGCACTGTAGATCTAACTAGTCGTAGTTGCGCTATACTCCGACAGTACGACATAAGTTGTATGAAACGCTGCTTGCTTCGTATATACAATCTGTAGACTGCCTACCGTAGGTGGAAAATAACTTTAATAACACTAGTGCTATATTTATTTAGGTTTATAATTATGTAGGCACTGCCTAATTACCCTTATGATATATACGCCCCGGATATAGTCGCCTTTATTGCTTAAACTAAAGATGTCGGAACGAGTCCAGGATTCGATCATCTCTGGTGGTCAATAAAAATCATGTATCACGAAGAGTACTGGTTTATTAAGATCTGATACTCGTTCAAAAAAAACTTCGAACCAATATTTGTTTGTCCAAATATATTTGGATTTTATTTCTGTGAAATATAACTTTTCCCTAAATTAGTTGAATTGGACAAAGGGCGAACAGAATTCACAAAAAAAAAATACTGACATTGATAGATTACGTAATTTCATACACCCAGTAACATTAACCCGTCAAACCCTTTTAACGTGGCTATTTATTTTTGTGAGGGGTAAATATTTAACACTTTTGCTTCAATAAATATTTGACACTTCAACGATCGCAGATGTCTAGACAATGGTCCATTTGACCCAAAATGTGCAATTTCATAAAGGGGATGACGATGAAAATGTGGGTGCATATTGCAAATATTATTTGGCGATGTGGAAAAGGGTTAATTATGGTCATTGTGCAATATCAGCTTGATATGTAGCATTGTAGTCCATGTCACATACTCTGATCAAAAATTTAATACTCATTCTTAATAAATATGTATTTTATATAAACCAAAAGCAATCATAAATATTACTTTATCAAGCTACTTATAAGTTAACCGAGCCCAACCAAAATATCAATAGTTTCTTATTGCAGAAAATTGTAGAGTGGGTAATCTATTTTTTTTATATAGTTTTGCAGTTGGACTTTCCATGAACAGACTAATGTTTTAACATCATAATAAGGAAGGAAAATTAGCAAAGAATGAACTTCCAACATAAACAAAATATATCAATCAAATCAAATCAAAATGACTATATTCATGTAGGTCGCGGAAATGACACTTATGAATGACAAAAAAAATATTTTTCTTATTGAATCTACTGCTACTTCGGTACCCCAAGTAGCAGTAGATTCAGAGCCAATGAGAAGAAGTCGCAAGAAACTCATTGCCACTCTTTTAAATCTTACATTTTCATTGTTTTACAAAGAAAATGTAAATCTCAATATGATGTGTAAAGTGATGCAACAAACGTACTCAAACGTCAAACAGTCAATGCCTTACACGAGTAAGTCAAAAAAGTAAATGTAAATTAATACACAACAAAAGTTATTGAGTAAAAATAACGATATTACTACGATATAGATTTTATAAATGACACATTTTTATTAATATCACATTCGATAAATACTCATTTATATACAAAATATTCACTAAATTCTGAAGTTATGCGACAATAAGCTTAGAGCTTAGATAATTTATACGTCTAGATAGAGTCTCTTGCTTTTGGACCACCAATATAAACAGGCCAGGAATATTAGTTTAGTGTGTATGACAAGCTACGTCTTACACTCGCGTATGACACTTTGTGTTAGTGTGCGAGAATTACTCAAAATAGAGGTTAGTTCTAAAGTCTATTTTTTTCGCCGTTTTCACAGCTATTATAATAGTCTATCTAGACGTATAAATGATTTACGGCCGTTTTCCATAACATATCTCTAGTTACTGATATATTGCTATAACCGTTTAATGGCAAGATCTTATCCATAGTAATGTCCAATACGAGTATAGTTATATTATAAGTTATAGTCCAATGCTATCTGTCAATAGGTTATTGAATTGTAAGTAAGCGTAAAAGGATATTTTTGTCTACCTCTAGTCAGTTAAATTAAGGTTAGATAGGTTATTGAAAACGGCTGCTAAGGTTTTGAAATAAAACATATGCATGGATTGTGCAAATAGTGCACATTTAAGCCGAATTGTCGGCACTACAAAGCGCACGCAACGTCCCGCAAACAATACAACAGATGCGTCCACGTTGCGATCTGTTTGCTCGTCACTCGACCAGACGCAGAATGGGTTGCGCCTGCGCACCTTGCGCTGCAGTTGTCACCTCGTGTTCGCTAACGATAATCTGTCTATTGTGTCCTGGCTAGGGTTCCATACTACACTATCATCTTCGAAATAAGGATGCTGACGTCAGCAGAAATATTAACTGATGACTGATGTTGATGTTGACTTTAAACTTTGTCCAAATGTTTTGAGTTTTCTTTAGTGTTACGAGACTGAGGCGAGATATTCTCTCGCGCCAGAGTTTGGCGATTAAATATCTCCTGAGGATGCCTCGTGTAGAGGCGAAATACGTGTCGAATTGTTTAAAGACAAATATTTGCGGAATTAACACTAAAGAAAACTCAAAACATTTGGATAATTATGGATTTCCGCAAAGTAACGCCTACTTCAATATTTTTTTTAAACTTTGTCTAAATAATAAATGTATTGGAGACTCTCTTTATATATAATATACATAGGGTTGCCAATTATTTGGCGGTCGAAAATAGTAAGTAGTTAAAAAGTATACTATATTATATAGTAGGGTTGGCAACTCTAAACATACAGTGTTTTTTTAAATGGGACTGTATGGGCCAATCCTAATCTAGAAGCCATTCACTTTGTCGAAACATTTTTGAAAGACTTATTGTTTTGTTTCAAGGGCGAGTTCTCCATAAAAATGAGACATTTTGATGATTTTAATGCCTATTTCAGTTTCACGTGAGGCTTATTTCATTATTCCGAAACAAAAAAAAAACAGAAGTTATATTTATTTATATCTGATTTAAATGTTCAACTTTTTCTTTGTATACTAAGATTTCCAAATGTAAAGGCACCTTTTTAATACGATTATTGAGTACTTTGTCCAGACGTTTTCGTAATAAAATTATTAGTTTTGCTAAAATCATGTCAATGTACGGAACTCTTTATTATTACCGTGTCCTACCTGGTTTTTTTCCACCTTGCAATAACCCATTGAATCCATTATTCGATTGAGTTCTGCATTTTGTACAAGCGGCACCCAGTTTCCGGAGTCGGACAGACAGATTGGGAGCAGAATTTGATGCGTGGGCCCACACGGAGTTACGTCATGCTTGCTCGGTAGCGTAAAGTAAATAGATTCGATTCTTGATATAAAAGAGTGGCAATGACTTTATTGCTACTTCTTCTCATTAGCTCAACCCTTTACGAAGTAGCGGTAGATTCAATAAGATTTATTTTTTATTTTTTTTGACATTCATAAGTGTCACTTCCGTTGTTTCCTTGTTCAATAAACTGATTTTGATTTGATTTGATAATTTGAATTGTATTATTATATACCATAAATCGTAAATGTGTAAATTCTCTAGTGTATAGTGGGTTTACGCGGCGGTTATTTTAACTGTCTTAGACTGTTAAAGTTTGACTTTATTATAATGATAGAAATAGTAGTTAATAAAGAAACTAAAAAACACGCTTTTTATAGAAAACCGACTAAAAGATAGAGAAAAATTTAAATTGATCCTCAATTCCTGCCTTATAGACGATAGATGAAATTTATATAAAATAACAAAAATCTTATATTCCAAATTGAAACATGGAATTACTTTATAAAATTGAATGTATTGTCATTGGTCCTTGATAAATCTACAAAGTTTGAACGAAATCTGTTTGTTTAAAGAGGGCCAAAATCGCGCCCAAATGAGTCGTTTACAAACAAAAATACATACAGGTGAAGCTAATAAAAAGCGTGTAAAAATCAGTATTTTCAACCTAACATTATTAATTAACAAGATATCTATTATATTTTCTTTGATTGACGCGAGTGTTACACGTTTAAATAAAACACTTTTTAAAGGGTTAAAACGAGTATAATTTATTTATTTTACACAAAGTTTGATGATTTTTTCATTAGAAAATTTTCAAGAAATGTAACTTTTGCGCAAATATCTTATGTAACAAATACAGCTACAATTACACGCGTTTTAATCCTTTAAAAAGTATTTTAGTTAAAGTTAAAAACTATCTATAATTTACAATAATATTTAAGTCTTTAAACAACAAATATGGTCAAATATTATTATATTAAATTATTCACACTGCCTTTATAACTTCCTTACAACACGGTATGATCTGCGGAAACAAAAAAGTTTTTCAATGTAAAAACATTATAATTATTTATTAAGTTATGAGTTTACACTTGTCTTTAGCCCAATGGGGTTATCTTACCTTACACTCAGCACAATTTCAGCTGTCAAATTGCTATAAAAATGAAATCAAATATTATACCAAGCTTTAACTCAACTAAGTTTTATGTAAGCAAAGTCTAAGCAAAGTGTAAGTACGCTCTATTGATCATTAGACATCTAGATGATTTAAGAGGTCTTGAGTCCTTAACTAGCCCACCATCATAAGGCGAGTCTCACACGTGTAAGACACACATGCAAATTCAACTATCAGTTACGTAATCGCAAGGCAGGTTTTGCGACCACATGAAAAGCAAGAGATAATAATTGTAAGTAAACATAATGTGCTCGCGAGCCGGCCGGGATTATGGTCTGGAGACGGGCCGCCACAATGCGAGTGGACAGCGGTCACTTCATAAAGATCGCCCGATTACCGGGGGGTTGTTTGTCGCGTATTGTTAGGTGGGGCTAATGGGGCCACATTCCGACGTGACCGGTAGCGCCGGCCGGCTCCGTTATTATGTCGATATGCAAGGGTTAGATTTATTCCTTGTTTTGGGAACTAATTCGGTTATAGAAGTCTTTAACAACTTTCTGATTCTCGATGTTTCTTAAAACTTTAATAACCTTATATTAAATGACGATATCGCAATTTTTCTTAACATAAAGACCATGTGTGTAAGGAATAAGTAACTTAGAAGACTTCATTGAAATCTATCGAGTAGCTTTTCATTTTCGCGCACAAATGAAAATCTCTATTATTTTATTTATATAGATACTGATGACATGGTATAAATTTAAAAATAACTCATTTTCACGACTCGACACCTTTGCGTGTATAATTGGGAATATAATTGTTTTTCCTGCCACCCAAATCCTACAGAAACGTCAGCAACTCCTTCCCCTTCCTAAAGACTTCCAGGAGTGTTTGTGGTGCCAAAATGTTCTGATTTCAACAGCAAGAATAGAATGAATGAATGAAGTTCATTAGAGATAAATTGACACATAAAAGAACGTTTATGTATCATATGCTTAGAAACATTTATATCGTAGATTTACAGTAGTAGTTATATAGTCTTTAAATGTGGGTATTAAGTTATAGTATGTGTATGATATTCATAAGTTAGATTTTACCAATACCAGTGAGAGGTTTCCTTACATATAAGCTGGCTTGGTGGGCACCATAGCGACTTTTTCTGCCTTCAAGCAAGAGTGTACAAGCATTATTGCGCTTCGGTTTGAAGTACTGGGCTGATTTTTTTTTTTTTTTTGCTTTCTATTGGTTTATTTAAGAATCCTAAAAGGTGCTGTATGGGTATGGTTTATCACTCACAATCATGATGATATCTCTTTTTTCTCATAATAAATACGTCATCAACAAAACGAAGCATCTTTAACTAAATCTCTAGGACATAAGAAAGAATGACGGAGTCGAAGGCAACGTTTGACTCACAGCTTCTGTTACACCTAATTTGATCTATTTACCTTCTTATACGCACAAAACTCTAGAACCTTATATCTTCCCTTTTAATTTTAACCGACTGAATTAGAATTGGGAATAATTTTGCTTTTTCCACCAAGCACAGTCGCCGTAGTAGTTTATAACACGCCGTTTGCGAATCGATTTCCTGCAGGGACTTGTTTCAATTCAGGACCGGTATCAAAAGCTCAACGGGCGGATTAAAAACAACTCGGCCTATTCTGATTATAGAGCAACACTATTCCATTCAGCTCGTAAATGGTCAGTAGAAGCTGACCGGCTGGCGGCCGACGGGACCCCAGCGTTTCCCGGTTCCCATACATTGTCTTCCAATGAAGGGTGCACAATGGCATAAAGGGGTGTCGAAAGCGCGCTGGTCAAATGGTCAGCAATGAAATGGACAAGGAAACGAATGAATACAAGCTTTCTTTCCAACCTAGTTGTGCGATGATTATATTATTTAAATGCCTGCCGACGGTTACTTCTCAAACGTTTTTTATTACGAGGGCCTGACATGAGAAAGTTCCGGCTTTGTTTATGATTCAGGTGGAACTCTAGCTGGACTTATGTCCATTATGCTTGACTCACTATTCGAATTTTAGATTTTTTCTAATTAAAATAAGGGACGAACAGGACGTTCAGCTGATGGTTTATACGCCCTGCCCATTACAAACCTGCAAAAACCAAAAATTCTGAGCGGCACTACAACTGCGCTCTTCACCTTCAGACATAAATTGTCAAGTCTCATTTGCCTAGTAATTTCGCTGACTACGGCGCCCTTCAGACCGGAACATGGTAATGCTTTACACATTACTGCTTCACGGCATAAATAGGCGCCGTTGTGGTACCCATAATCTTGCCGGCATCCTGTGCAAAGGAGCCTCCCACTGTTCCCCCTTTCTTCCCCCAATCTTTAAGATTAGAGCATATTTCTAAATCAATGCATGTCTTGACCCTTTAATGGGTAATGTTAAAACCAGTCAATTATACTATTCATTTGCCGTTGCCTTATACTTTTCACCTGCTCTTTGACAGTTTGAAAAAGTGGCTCAAGTAAAAATAATTTTGATTTGAGCCGTTACATAAGTTTAATTTATAACTGGATTCATTAAATATTCCCTGGCTCAGCTCAGCCGAAATACAGTGCATATTGTAATGCAAAAATGCAATCCCGTGCATTCAAACGAGTTCGAGACACGGATTTGCATAATGACACATTAAAATAATACTGTTTCTACATGACAATAGCGCCCGCTGACCAGTACATTCCCACATAGGGCAGGTAGCGTGCAAGTGCTAAGTGTGAGATTAATTTCTAACGGCGACATATTCGACCACTGTCCCGGCGAACCACAGTACAGATACGCACAGTTGGTGCACATTGTTTATCATTACGGTTGTTGATATATTAAAATCATAGCAGTTGTTTTGCAACTATTATTTATCAATATTCGATATTATATTAAAATAGTTAAATACAACGTGCATGTTTTTATTTAATTTTTTATTAGTTCTTCATGAAAATTTCTAAATACATAGAAAAATAAATATCTTTTATAAATTCATTCACTTTCTCACCAAAGATTGTTTGATAATTATTTCTAACTAAATTTCCATATGTGATAATGTACGATCTTCAATGCACTACTTATTTCGTCATCATCAAGAGCGACAACTAACTATATGTTTCTACACTGTGTACACTGTCCACGTCTTGCAAGATGCATCCCGGGGTCGCATGCAAATTATTGTGCACACTGACCGTTGCGAGGCAGCGTATAATAGAGAATAATAGATTAGATTTATTACAAACCACCAAATTGAACGGTGTGTACTGTGTATGCAAATTTATTCGTAATTCTGTGAGAAAAGTTTGTTGAGCAATTATCTTGAGCCGTTGGTAGGTGACCTGTCCAGGGTTATCACACATCTTTTTAACCGACTTCGACGGAAGGAGGAGGGTCTTAATTCAATTAGTATTTTTTTATGTATATACACGATTTTCGTGATTCTTCTTTCTTTTAATGCGAAATGTTTGCCGTTTTGGTCCTATAGACATTTGCCATAGTTTGGCCCAGTAGTTATCGTTTTATTAATATTAAAAGTTTTGAAAAGGTGCATCAAATTAAATCTCTATTATTTTATACTTTTCAGTTTTTGAAGTCGGTATTTTTAATCGTAGTTTTTTTTGATGTTTAGTTATTATCTCTATCAAACTATCTGTTTTTAATGTATGAGAATTAAAACAGTTATGTAAGAGTTATTTATTTTTTATTAATTTATACTATTAATCATTTACAGCAAGATTCTTAAGCAAACAATGCCCCGCAAACTGTTTGAACAGTTTGTCTGCAGGATTAAGTCTCTTGTTATACATTATTGCACATTGAACATTGAATTTACATTTATTACCGTTTATAATACACTTTCTGGCAAGAAAGGTTAAACACTTTAGTGGTATATATTTGTTTTAGATATTATATTTGTGTTATATATTACGCATAATGCCTTACATACCAACTTATTTATCATTTACCAACCTGTGTAGCCGAGTGGTTAGCGATCCTACCTACTAAGCTAGAGGTCCCGGGTTCGAATCCCGGTAGGTGCAAGCATTTATATGATGAATATAGCTGTTTGTTTCCGAGTCATGGATGTTTGAAATGTATTTATGAATGTTTATATGAATATATGTTTGTTTAAGTAAGTATATTGTATTAAATATATCATTGTCTTGTAACCCATAACACAGGATATATATGCTTAACTTGGGGCAAGATAATTTGTGTAAAAAGTGTGTCAATATTGTTATTATTTGTGCAGACTCATGCTTCTTTCTACACATAATATAAAGTAGACTTAAATGTACCTAGTGTATTTCTGGTATTATTTTAAATTTTGTTTCAAATGTAAGCTACAAATAACACAGGGTGCTTCCACACAGCAGTTAAAAGAGAGTTTAACAGAAAAACTATTTCGATTTCTTTTGGTTCAACCTTTGAAAGTACTGGCTAGGCTCTGCAAACTCCACAAAACTGGCAGACATTTGGGCTAATGTTTTTTTAACAAAAGCTACTAATTGTTTCATATTCAAAAATTTATAATAAAGCCTTATTACTTACACGATATTTACAAGTATAGTTTAAATGACACTATGTACTTTTGATCGAATAGCTCATTTAAACTATGTTTGTTATTGAACGTTTTATAATCAAAAGTAAGAATACTTATTAAATAATTTATAACTTTTGTTATAGAATATTTTGTTTTACGATAAAATGTTTTCGAACATATATTATTACTAGCTGCCCAGACAGACGTTGTTCTGTAGATAATAATAATAAAAAAATACTATTTTATAGGAATTTGCCAAAAATATTTCAAAACATCAAGAATTATTTCGTAAAAAATGCTCCCTGTTGTTGAAATGAAATTGTTTCACAGCAAAACTGTCAAACCGTGCGTCACTGAATTCTCTCATAGAAAATATGTCCATACAAAACAAATATTGAAAATAAAAATATTTATGGGTCCCAAATCGAAATAAAAACTATCCTATCTCTCAAGTTGGACCAAACTGCACTCCATGAAATAATCCCCATTAAAATCCGTTCATTAGTTTAGGAGTCTATAAGGGTAAACAACGTGTCACGTAATTTATATATATTAAGTTTATTTTTTGCAGAGGGTGGCTATTAGGCTAGTCCTGATTGGGTCTTAGTAACACCGCATCCAGAATTGAACTATTGTGTTCGCCTCTCATACTTATAGCTCGTAGTAAAGCCCTGCCGCATTTACGAACCTCAGTATCTTCTTGATGCGAGTATTACAAACAGCATCTGGGAGTAGGGTAAAATATATTTTAACTCCCATGTGGAAGTCATACGTCACAGTGTGATTACAAACAGTATGTCGCTACACGTGTGTAATGGAATCATCGTCTCCGCAGGGTCGCTGCCGCCGTCGCCGGCTGATAGCGGCGTGTCGGACGTGGAGTCGTCATCATCAGGCGCCGGCTCGGCTGAGGAGCTGAAGGCACGCCTGCAGCCCCAACCTGCACCCGCGCCGCCTCCATTCCACGCGCCCTTCCTTCCCTTCTACCAGCAACACCAGCTCGCCTCCTCGCTGCAGCACCACGTGGTGCATCCGAGACCTCCTGGCTGTAAGTACTTTGACTATCTAATGGTTATGTTTATGATTTAAGAGGACAAACAAGCGGACGCGTCACTTGATGTTAAGTGATTGAGGAATTACAGACACATTGGACTTCTAGGAAGGTACCAATATCGCATCGTTCTTAAAATACAACAAACGGTTATATTTACTACAAATGAAGACAATATTACCTCAATATTGCGTATAAATAACCTCCATTTTACCCCAATACGCCTGTACAAGAGTAGTATTGCTATATCTGTCGGCACTGGTATTAGCATGTGACACAGAGCATACGAGAAAACTGTAGTATTACCCAGACACTGATGTTAATCTGTGATTTGCAACAACACACTCATAATTTCGTTCTTATAGAATACAACTTTCGATATGATTTCATAACGCACCTGGACTAGGTTAACCTCCAAATTCTACCAACATTAAAAATTGGGAACACGTTTAGTTTTTAGATTCTCTTTTAAGTAAAAAGATAAATTCAAGAATTTTACGCCTATTAGAGATGCGCTATATTATCGATAACAATGATACGTGTAATTAATCGAATGGCTAAGGTGACCGAAGGTGAATGCTCTCATCCGGTAAGTCACCTCCCCGCGTCACTTATACCTACAAACGTCGATATGCGGAACAACGGGGTTCGCACGCGCAGTACCAGATTTATAGAATATTCGTTCACTTTTCACAGATGCGGTAGGGAATTCCTAATGATTGCTATATATTGCAGTGATAATTATATGTTTATTTTTTTGTTTCCTGAGCACCGTTGCCTCTCATATCTAACCCTGATGCACCAATAGCTTCAGCCAGAAGACGTCCACTGCCGCGTAAAGGCCTCCCCCAAAGATCTCCACGACGATCGGTCCTGCGCTGCCCCCATCCAACGCATTCCGGCGATCTTGACTAGATCGTCGGAATATATAGCTTAATAGCTTACACTCATATTTAAAATATAAATCAAGTTGCGAGTAAATCATGCGTGTGATACACTGATCTCAGTACGGTGACCTTGTATTTTAAAGCAAATTCTTCTTAATCTGTTATCATAATAACATTCGCCGAAAAATATTTGAGCATTGATAGTGCGGTGTGCGGTGGCTGGTCGCAGGATATCCTTCCCGGGATGCCTGCTGCATCCTGGCGAGTGGCCAGTTGGCTCACCCACCACTTCGCCAATCCCGCCATCGATAATATATCAAGTATTAATGTAAAATATTAGTGTTCTTAAAACAAAACATTCTGTTGTCTGAATTATCTTTGCACTTTTGACTTTGTTTTTATCTTTGGAGATAATTTCATCCTTCCTCACTCTCATAAAAATTACAGTTAATTGAGCTGTTTCGGTAACTTATTGTATTGCAACAGTGTTGCCCACGCGACCAACATTTGGCAGAGTTGCTCTTTCCTCTATTTATAAATTTTTATGATGGCAGCAACATGGAGACTCCACACCACAGTGTTTTCTTCCGGAATAAATAAACATAATGCCACATGACGTCATTAGATGATATTCTTTAACTTTTGCAACTCGTCTAAATGTTGTTTCAAACTTTTAATACCGCCAATAGAATAAATAAACAAAATATAACAATTGTTTTGTTACATTTTGTTTCTTCACTTTACACTCAACAACAAGCGAGTTCAAATCAAAATTGCTTTAATCAGGACACTAATACATAAATGTCACTTATCAATATATTTTACCATTTACCTCGAAAAAGTTGAGCTTTATAAGAAAAAATTGTAAAGCTATAGCTTTACAATTTTATGATATATCATAGAAAATTTATTGAATTAGGCGTTACTTTGCGGAAATCCATAATTATACAAATGATTTAAGTTTTCTTTAGTGTTACTTCCGCCAATATTTGTTTTTAAAACAATTCGACACGTGTTTCGCCTCTACACGAGGCATCCTCAGGACGTGTTCTCTCGCCAAAATCTGACACGAGACTCAAATTAACACTAAAGAAAACTTAAATCATTTGTAGGTATATCATTTTAATTTTATAAACGTTTAAAGCTTTCTGCTAATAGTTTAAGACAAACAAAACAAACCGTAAGGCCTTAAACATTCAAGTTTATGGCTAAATAGAAACATCTCGAAGCGCCCGTGACACTCCATGAAAAATTGCGCATCCTACGTAATTGTTTTCATTATAGTTGAGAGATTAGTTCTTATAAAGTATCGATAAAATAAATAACTCAGTAAACAGTAACAAATTAATCATTTGTACATTCATATTATAGTTATACATACAATATTTCTATCTCTTATATCTTTCGAAAGTTTTACTTACCTTTTTTATGGATTGAGATGATCATATTGGAGGTTTTTATAAAAAAAATATTTTAAAAATTAGAAGGGGATTGTGGACATAAACAGGACATAATTTTGGAGAGAAGCTTAGGTTTATTGAAAGATACCATCTCCGAGGAATGCATAAATTAAGATCGCGCCGTACATGAATAAAAAAATTTGGCGGTATGCTATCGATAGTGCAACCCATCTCTAGCGCAGAACCAGTTGGCAGAGCGATCCACAGCGGTGTCAGTCTTAACTCTTGAACTGCAACTGGCGCGCCACTCGCACTCCTCTCTCGAGCTATTTGACATTGCACAAGGTCAGTGCTCCTCATAATGTAATGTAAAGATGCAAAAACAGCAGCGTATGCGCAGCGCGTACGCCGTGTGCGCATGCGCATGCGAAACAACCACTTTCGATTGTGCTCGCTGAACATTCTTGACGATGCTGCCTGCCGCTTGATTGTCAACCGTCCGCGGCAACCGGCGACGAGGTCGTGACGTCACCCACTCTCTTACCAATATTATTAAATTCATGCAATGTCTAACGACAAGTTTAAGTAATTGAAACTAGCTAGATTTACGATATTTGTATGGAAACGCATATTAACACCACAAAGACAAAAGTCTACATAATTTAAATTATACATTATGTGTATTTTAATATTTATTAGTGCAGTAATCAATGATACCAACAACACAGGTCATCATGTGAATCGAAAGCTTCATAATTAGGGTTTGGGACTCATTTCTGATACTGAAAAGTGTATTTTTTTCTTATTATTAAATCACGGTATTCTTTTCGCATTATTTCAATATTATATCAGTGTGCTGTGCGGATTATATAATAATAATGATATATATTTATAGCATAGAGACAAATTACTTTATCCTGCTATTTATAGACATCGTCATAGTACCCATTTTAAAATAAACTCGATATTGATGTTTGCTTTCTCATTTGGCTAATAAATGTTAGTTCCAACGATTTAGCCAACAAAAAAAAAATAATGAGAAGACGTACGCAAGTACCCTAAGCTAAGGAGTACAATTTATTAAAACATTTTGATAATAAAACTTTCCGCAACAAACGTGTTCTAACCTCTCCACTATCTGTTGAAGGAAGTTCTGCTGTTAGCATAAAATATCAATAAAAGTTACATTGACTGCAAAATAATATTAGCATTAACAAAACGAGTATAGACTATAGATGATGTCATATCATATTATATTATTAAGTTTTGTTTTCTTTATAAATTAAGAGTTAAATGCCGGTTAATTCGCTTCCTTCGCGTGTTGACAACCTTACCGTGTTTGTTGGATATCGAACCTTTCTTTTTGCAAGTTTTTGTATAATAAAATATGGACTTCAATTTTATTTACTGTTAGCTTTTGTAGCCTTTTGTGGCCTCCGCTTCGCTCCAACTAGATACCGTACTACCTAAGATCAAAAGCTTTTTTATTACGGCAACTTTATATTGTAGAATGTAGTGTGTATTGGCTATTTGTAAAGATGCTTGTGTGCGTGGCATCTTAACACTCACTGGCATCTTTCAAATTTTGTAACTTATGATAATATGTAATCCTAGCGTCTTTCTTATTTCTTGTAGTATAATTTTTACAAAGTTTTACTACCCGGCACGTCAACGTAACACATTGTTCGCGACTCGCACGAGTACGCCCACTTGGGCGTAGTATTAGTTACCGCAGGTTGCGACAACCCCTGCGGTATCTAGTAGGTTTGAAGGAATTTCTTGTGAGTTAAATTCAATTTCTTGATTTTAACTCACAAGAAATTCCTTTATAATATGAAAGCGAATATATACAATAGAATATTTGAAAACGAATCTTTTGTTAGTGTAACCGATTTTGATTGACAAGTCGTAAAAAGTCAGCCACGCTTGGAATTAGCTCCTTAGTATTTTTATTATTATTTAACTAGCTAATAACGCACCCATTGACATATCAAAACTAGTCACGCAGGTCGTCTATAGACTAGTATATATTTTAATTCTATGGGTATAATCAATTAATGTGAAATATTTATTTTGGTGAATACGTCCACTATGACCAGTTTTTACAATAAGAGAATATAAAGGCTAAATGTCAAATTCCAGCGAAAACATATTATTCAAATGCTTAAGAAAATAAATGTTTTTTTTTTCAGAGTCGCATCAGCTCGCATATATACGTTATTTAGGTACCTACCGTGACTCCTAGCTTCCTTTCACATTTGAATGTTTCACCCTGACCTGGAAATTCTTTCCTATTAATAACACAACCAAATGCATAAAAATTACTTTTCAACTCAATGATACAATATTAGTTTTCGGATTTGGTGTGACTCTATTTTTGCAACTATTATATTTGTTTTTGGCCCCATTGTAATGAAATCAGACGTAAACTCCATATCCAAAGAGGATGTTTATACTACGTAATAGGAGGCGGAACTGTGTATGTAAAAATATAAATTTAGTTTACTATGAAACGTGATTTGACATAAGTAAAAATAGTAGTAATTACAGTATGGCGATTGGCCACAAAGTATAATCCCGCTAAGTTTGAAAGCGAACAGTCGCATAGAACGTTTTTTTACAAGATTATAGCCGTCATCTGCCAAACTATCAATGACTAACATACAATCGAGTGAATCGCTTTTTTCTTAGAAAGTTTCGCTAGGCTGTCCATATCTAAGGTATCATAAGCTCCGTAAATCCTCTCCACAAATCGGATTTCCGAAAATATCTAGAAAACATACAAACGCTTAACTATACCTTGTATACGAAAATAAATTTGAAACAATAACCCGGGAAATAAGTACGTCAGATATTGACCAAGCGGAGCTCACCACTGCAACAACACTGCAAGTATTACAATGCCACAGACAGAGCTGATCATCAACGCAATTCCTATTCTTTCAACTTGAATTTTAATTATATTTATTTCACCATAATCAATAACAATTTATTAGAAAATTTAAGCTAAATACACAAACGAAGTTTCAACACTGTCTACGTATATCTTTTTCATTACTTATACTCGGAAAGTAATTTTGTTTTGATCTGATTATTATTGGGTGGAAAATACTGCTTCCCTCCATAGACAGGGAAAAACTCATACAAATTACTTCCCAACTAAGGGCCGGAATGAAATTTAAAAATAGAACAGCTGTGAAGAGTTTTATGTAAAAAAGAACTAATTAGAAAAAATGCTGCGGCCATGTGACTTTCTAAACAGCCAGTGTGAACTTAGCGCAAACTTCTTTGAGCGGAATAAGCCGCAACAATTACGCGGTAAGTTCCATATTTGAAATTTAAAAAGTCGACATAAATTGGCGGGATACTAATCTGTGCTTAGGTAAACAACTAGTTTTATTTTCCTCATATTCAAAATGAAAAGTAGAGGGTTTTACTCGGGTAAAAGTATCAATTCGTACTCGGACAATAGCCGACCTCACTGCGCTCGGGCGTCTAAATACCTCGGGAATTGATTCTTTCGACCCTCGGTTAACAATCTAATTTTACTGATGTAAGCAAAAGTCACTATCTATTGGGATCTAGAAACAAAATCGATATTCAATACGCTACATAGTTTTAATTAATAAACAATTATATATTCCTAACTTAGCACTGTATTGTCGTTGTAATAATGTTATATTGTAAATTATATTACAATATATATATCTCAATTCCCTTTCATTTCACCAACCACATGAACAAACCTCGCATCGGATATTTTATATTGTGTGCGCTCATATAACAGACATTCAAGTCAATGCTATAAGAATTTGGCGTTTTGTCAAATCTAACTGACAAGTTGACTCAATTGTTTCTAGAAGTTTGACGAGGAAGAGACCCTTTTATAATTATTGTCAGTTTTTATTCTGCCTGCACAAATTTATTTCTTTTTTACGCGTCCGTCTATCTCATTCAACAGTGTTGGCCCACACGAAATGTTGTAATGGTTACGAAACACGGCGTGCCGGCATTGTCAGTTGGCGAAACCAGCGACCTTCCTGCAATGCCCACTCCGCACCACTCCACACTCGAAACCTGATTACATATATGTAAACATGCTCGATAATGTATCGCAATTGCTAATATGAAATGTATGCTAATTAGGACTTTTGTAGCCCGCTTATAATTCTAACTAGAATTTGTAAACCTAAATACTGATATAAATCGTAGTCTTTTTACTCATCTATATTTATGCAAAAAATAAGTTTATCTGTTATAATCTTTCAGTCATTGAAACATTACTTATATCCTTCTATAAAAAAACTAGCCATGTTTATTTATTAATGAGGAATCTTCAGTGTTTACGTAAAATTTTACTGTTAAACACATACTTGTAAATATTTCTATATATTTAACTAAGACTATTCAAACATTCTCTTCCTTACATTTCATAATGCCTTCGACCTTACTGTCTTGTACTGTCAAAAGATGTTTACGAGTCGCCAAATGTGTCGTGCTTCATGATTCTATTTTAAAAGGAATGCACACCAAAATAACTAATAGGTACTTACTATGATACGTTTGTTATACTGCAATACGTCACACAGCATTAATGAAGTTTCCAATAGAGTTATCATGTGCGATAAAACAAATTCCAATTAACATATAATTATTTTGTTATAATATTTAAATTACTTTATCGACATTACTAATTTCTTGAACATAAACATTACAAACCGGTCGTCGTAAATACATTATAGTATAATTAGTGTTTCCGTTTGTGAAAATTTTAAAATGTAACCGACGCGTCGTGTCGATTATCAGAACATTCAATCGATTGGCTAATCAGTGACGTCGGTACAGCCATGTTGATTACGTCATCACTCATCAGTTCGAGGCGACTTAACAACTTTGTGTTCGTTGTAAAATATCACTTCCTTGACAGTTATTGCTCTATTCTCATCAGCAGGTTTAATGTTTCATTTTAATCGAATAAATGGATAAAAGTAATGCAATTGAGTTATAACAGTGTGATAACTTATTACAGAATCGCTACTTTAATAAGCTACTCATATAATATGTATAGGTATTATAGATATATAGGTGAACATCTAAACAAAGAAATAGGTAATAATAAATAAATGATAATCATAGGTATGTCAAAAAATGAAAGCATTCCGCCATTAAAGAACTTCAGCACTGAAAAAAAAGTTATGCATATTCAATGATTTAACATCGCGTACGCTGCATGTTGATATACTCAAACGAAATGGAAATTAAATAAAGGTTGCGCCGTCTATTCTGCAATACTCGCGAGTTCGCGATAACGCGCGCGTGTGAGTGTGTGCGCTCTTAAGAAGAGTGTGCGTGTGCGCAGGAGTGTGCGCGAGGTGATCGTACGGTTTCAAGGGCAGTGCAGCTAGCGTTCATATTAATAGCTGTTGGCGACTATTTCTGCCCTCGCCGAACGCTGGGGGACATTATTATGGATATTTGCAAAACTTACATCACCGATTCTTGTTTTGAGAGTAATTCGCACGCCACTGCTAATGTATGTTTACTACTGTAACATTTTTTTTTATTTCGCATTTTTTGGGAGGTATGAATAATAATAAAGTTGGTTGTCGTTTTATCGCAAGTAGGCCTGAATTTATTCTTATGTACAATTGTATAAGATTTTTTATTTAATTTTATCTTTTGTAAACGGTATACCTACCGAATTGAATATAGACACTAAATTGTAGAACCTACATTAATCCATACAAGGAAGACGAGTGCGCCATCTGTCGCTGGGTGTGCGCTTGCGCAACGCGACCCACTTGCGGCCGCCGCGCTGCCAACAGCCAAACGCCGCCGTGAGTCGCGACTCCTCTACAATTACATATTTCGGTGTCGCAACGCATAGCCCGCGTCGCATCCGAGTTGAACGTCCCACGATCTTGGGCATTGGGCACAGCGAAAGCGAAAGGACCTCAATCCCGGAAAAACCCCGTTTTCGGCTGTATTGTATACGCAAGATGCGCGGGCACCTACTACGATGTATCAGGACAAGAAATAAGTAAATGGACTTTAAAGAACATACAAAAGTCCCATTATTATTATTAATTATTCAATAGTCGTTCAAGTTGGATAGTCTTAAAACAGTGCAGTCAGAAGACTAGAAAATTTTCAGACGCAAGATATCATATTGCATCCCATTTTAGAGAAGAACGATGAAATATCGTCAGAATGTATAAAACTCCAATCATTCTGGTGATCACTTAACATCAGGGGATCCGTACGCTAATTTATCCTCTACTCCCATAAAAAAAATTAAAATCCAATACTTGTGAAGCGAATCTTGAGATAGATGTAATAATATCGACTATTAAGGTGTTGAACGCAGAACTGCAGTCGATGATTTCACGCTTCGTATTTCTGGCTAGCATTGTGTTTGTTATGGTCAGGCTTATCTTAATACGTATGAGGAAAACATTAGAAAATTATGTTCATTCATAACTATTTATAACTATAGTTCGCTCCACGTGAACCTGCGTACGTGACATGCAACATACAGTTTATCTGAAAACCACACTGAAAGTTTATGTGTCATCTGGTGTGGAGCTTGTGCGTCACATCGCTAGCTGTATCTGACTTACCAACAAACATAAGCACATTTCGATATTTCGCAATAACATTCCGATGCACTGCTTCTCCAAGGCTAAATTATTCAATTAATATCTATGCACAACCAATGCTCTGAAAACTGACTGCACAAGAAGAACCAAGACGATAGATTTCCAGAAACGAATAGGATTTAAAAAGAAAAACCAGTTACTGAAATTTCATATAAAAAATCAGAATTCATATAAAACAGCTGCTTACAATCTTAATTCTTAGAACAATTAGAGTGTTATGATGACCCCATTTCAATCTCTCAACCCATTTCCCCGGAAACCTCATGCGATATAAAAATTGCGGGCAATCCAGCGGCCTATATACGCGCTCGACTGATTTCCTGCACGTTTAAAATTATCCACACATCCCTGCCTGGGCGAGATTTGCCCTTCACGGACGATGGATCTCGCCATGTAGGTAACATATCGCCCTGAACTTTATTCTATTTTCACAGCTATTTATGTAAATAATTATTCATTAGGAGGACTTTAATGAGGTTAATAGTAAATCAGCGAAGCATTAAAATTGGATCTTTAAACTTTATTGAAAAATATTACTTATAAGGAAATATAGAAGTTTATTATTTTTTATGAGAAAAGTGTCCAGACAAGCAGAAGCTCATATGATGCCCAACCCATTACTTAACCCACTCTTCAAAGTTCAAACCGCATAACAATTATGCTTGCATATTTCTTTCTCGTCAGAATAACGCTGAGGGTTGAAGACTAAGTTTAGCTCACATTAACAAGATTATTTACCATTTAACTACCAAGCAGATTCTCTAAGAAAAACTTAATAGAGACTATCATACATACATACATACATACATACATACAAACACTTTATTAGCATACAAAAACACTCACACAAAAACACAACAATTTACAATATTAATTAAAATCTTAAAATACTATATTAAATACCGTAACACTATTATAAATATTAAAAATAAAGTAATAAAAATAACAATGTGAGCGTGATTCCCTGCTAAAAGGAGCTGACTCAGTATATTGTCGGTCAGTGCAGAAGATACCAACACAACACTCCCAGTTTTTCTTATTAAGAAGGAAAATGGTTTTTCTGCGATCCCGTAAGATCACAGAATGCTACAATTGCGTGTGTGTGCGACTAACCGGGTCAGTGTTAGGCCGCATAGCGCTGCATAAATAGACGCACTCCCCCCGCCCTGTGGCCACCGCTGGTTCCCCGCTCGCCGCTGCACTGTGGCATCGCCGCTGCAGGGATGCCCCGATGCTTTATTACATCCGGTACCTATTGCGTCCGCTGTATTATATTATAGATTATACGCGATGTTCGAGAAACCAAACACTTGAATCTATTTTAAACGCCGTTTGTTTCTTGTTTAAAGTGAAATTATTGATCCTTTTCATTCTTTATTGTAGGTATTATTTTTATTTATTTTATAGTTCAAGACTTAATAAAGAATGTTGGACTAGGCTCACTTTAAAAATGTTTTTAAGTAAACCCAAATGATAAAGGGATAACATGAAGGAGGACATAGTACTGCCGCAAGTACAATAAATACGGTATGTACAGCCCTAACCGTCACAGATATAAATCGCGGACATCTTGCCAAACGTGGCTGACTAAAGTTTATACGACTACGTTAATGTCAAACAGTGGGCCCAGCCCGGCCGTGGGAAAGGGCTGGCTGAGATAAGCTGATGATTTTTGAAATTTTTAAAACCAACCTCAAGTTCAACTTTAGTTCAAGCTGTTCATCCATTTTTAAGGCAATATTTTCCTTTACAATTTATCAAATAAAAACGTTTTCTATTTATTTTAACTATAGTTTCAATTAGTAAAAAACTCATCTAAAATTGGCATCAAAATAACAGACATACTTATATTATAATTTATTTTTAAAAGTGTACGAATATTAAATAACTCTTTAAACATGTGTAACATTTAAGCTTATAAAAGACCTATTTCAATGTTTGTGTATATTTGTATAACAAGGAAGTACGAGTGCGTATATTATTGCATTATATTTCTGCCAGTCATTTCCTATGAACATACTTCCCCACTCAAAGCTGTAAGCGGTTGTGGTCGCTGTTTTGAATTTAAAAAAATGTCGTTTGTTTTGGAACATTGGTCAAGTTTTAATTAAGTGTGAAAGTTTTAATCAAGTTATGAAGTTCTTTTGGGATCTTTGGGAATGTTCTGTATACTCGTTGAAAATGCATAATTTTTTGAAAACTGCTTCGTTGTCTCATCGGATTCGAGAAGACGTTGCGTTCTCCATAAAACTTTTAACAATTTTCTAGTTACGTTGGGACATATCGGGTATCCCCTTCTCTTCCTACTTAAATTCAGAATTGTTTATATAATTGAAATCAGTCTCATGACCATTATAGTACATCGTCTTTGTGGGCTGTTTTATGTCATTTTAAAGTACGCACATAAAAAAGTTTGCAATAACGTCAAATGATTTAAATAATAAAAAATCTACAAATTCAAATATTTTGTCGCTTAGCTCTTGTAAATGATTCTAGAACACTGCCGTCAAAACGTAGTTTCTTAGAAGCGGCAACTGGCAGAGGGTCAGGGGCGTAGATTTCGAACAGGTTGGTTGCACCACCCGACCCTGACTCGCCAATCAGACCGGAACGTCTAATTCACCTATAACTTTATAACAATTGACAATCGCTAGTACCACTACGCCTAATTCCGGATCCGGATTCCGGCACTCATTTACGAAATGCTACGGTAACAACTAATGTCTCACATCCTCGCTGATTTAAACTTTGTTTTTAATTAAACATGAGACGACGATAAATATTAATAAACGTATAATAATTAATTACGTAAAATGATATTTGTCGAAGGTTAGGCTTAATGGCATAAGTATTTATGGATTCCTCCTTTTGTAAGCCAAAAGTAGAAGAAATAAGGATTCAAACTTTTGATTCAACACAACGACTTTATTTAAACCTTTCATCGTTGCTGGTAGATAAGTATTTGATAGAAATATGGCCAGTGGAATTCGATCAGTAGAATAATTATTCAGTTCTTGATGGAATAAACAATTGATTTGAATAATTATTGTTTGAGTGCATTGTACTCTATGATTAACAATTTATAATATGCAAACCAGAGTAATTAGGTACCTAATTCACATCTGCCTAAAGCTAAGGTTACACGCACGCTACTTTGTTTAAGACAATAGCATCGAGAATTTTCGGTCAATGTTGGTCAAAGACTGCGCCTCGGTGCCGGAAACGGTTCATAGCGAACGGAACGCGAAAATACACAACCACAGCACGCACTTCGCCGCAGCGCGTACCTCGCACAGCCATGTCCGAACCAAGGCAACCTTCACGTGAATATTTGATATTCAGTTTATTATCGTTAAAGAACTCGACCTATAACAATACTATAGTCCTAAGACAATTTAAGCTAATTACATACTTACTAACATAATTTATTAGTTTAAATAGGTATTTATAGTCTATAGATGTTGTGTCCCTGAGACTAAAATTAACAATAGTTTGTTGATGCTGTCTACTCAGCATATAAGATATCTTTAGATTAAAAAAACTCTTCAGTATTTTTCTTGTCAAACACGGACCTCCTTTAATTATTTATAGGTGACATCTCTAATGAAACAATAATGCAATAAAATCAACGAACAGTGAGCGACATGATTGATTCAAGATGGCGCGCGTGTCGTGTTAGGAAGTGCAGGAATTCGCGAGACGTGGTCGACGGTCGTGGAGGATGAGCATCGAGCGGGGCCCGCGAGCCGCCGCGGCGAGTGGGTGCCGTGTGGCGCGCGGGCCGGGCGGCGGGGGTGACCTTCGCGCGTTGATGCAATGTCGCCGTGTCATTGACCACGAATGCGGCGCCGCGCAAACAGTTGCAGCTTTCCCCCGTCACCCCTCGCGGGACGCGCCCGAACACTCCCCTCTGCCCAGCCAAACCCTTCACGCTGACCGCTGCAATGAGCACAGTACAGTGTACACAGACGAAGTTGGTCTGACCAACACGTTTTGCCTTAATAAACACAAAACAAACGACGACGAATAAATAAGAATTGCTAACAAAAACTAAATTAATGAAGATAAGCAGAATACGCTCCGGACAAATTGCTACAAACAAAAGAAAATCACTATCAATTCCCGACAAAGTTCACAAAAACTCTTGTAAAAGAATAATATTATTATGCATTTTATAATAATTATTGAATTGTAATAAAATTACAATTAATGCTACATTTTCGATGTCGCGAGATATGGTGACCTTCGTGAATGGATTATTAAAACACGATAAATTAAGAGACGACATTTTGTTAGTTACATATTGTTTACGTAAGCGGGGTGTACGAACTCTGCGTAAATTCACCTTCGCCGCGTCCCAATATACAGGTTGAGGTCGTATTGGCAATAAAAGTAGTTTTCGATAATCGAAACGCACTGGGCCTTTATCGAGTTGGAGTTGGACAAACAACATGGGTTCGTTATCTATGGTACTCAGTACGTATGTACATATTACATTAATTATATTAATATATAAGCCCACGCATCGCGTTGCCGCGCGGGAATCTTGACATAGTGACAATGTCAAACGGACATTTTTGCCACACTGACACGTGCTTTTTGCTTGTGACAATTCCCGCGTTATTATGTTTATTTTTAAACATAAAAAAATATATGTGATATTATATTTTCCAGAGTGAAACTAATAGATTATTTATTTATTTTCATGTAATCTACAGCGTCACAATTCATATACAATATAATTATTATAATATAAGGTAGAAAAATAAGGCCAAAACTGTTTACTATTATTATTTAAATGTCTGTCTCTATTTCAAAGGATTCACTGGCAACGGCAGGAATGATTTTTACTTAAATTATTAAACTTACAATTGAGTTCTGTCAAAACATTTAAATCCATGAATGAGCATAAAAGCTATTAAATACTCCGATTGCCATGTAGGAAATTAAATCTACGCAGGCGATATTACTCACTTATTTATTACTTGTTGTAATATATTAGAGCTATTCAGGGAGAAAACTAAAAAGTTAGTCGTCACTTACTTACGTACTCTAGACTGGCCTGTTAAGTGAAAACAAAGTTAGTTTTTTTTTATACCTTTAATAATTATAGTCAACACCTGAAGAGATTGTCAGGTACTAAATTGAGACAAAACATATATAATCATATTCACAAAATATAAACAGCAACATTCGAGAATTACGTAATTCCAATTAATTAAATATGGCCGCTCACATGTACAAGTATCTTCCCTGAACTTGGCCTCGATCCTGACCTTACACAACATCACCCGGCCTAAATACAACGCAAATACATACTATACACATCATGCTATACACCGATAAATGCATCCGGGCCTTATTTGCATTTAAAAAGTTTGGGCCGATAGCGATAACGAGGGTTATCGGTGTACCGACCACAGAGTAGGTATAGGCCATTGCGGACTCCGACAAGTATGTACTTACAGCACATTATAGTGTGCGCAGTGCGCGATATCTTCCCGACAACCGTATGTATTATGAAAGTTATCTATGTTATTAGTTCATTGCTACGGGATGTGTTTTGAAATTAATTTTGTACACAATATAACGTAATTTAAGTTATTCATCATTAATTTGTGCATATTATCTACAAATTCATAGCAATTACCAATATAATAATTAAATATAGTGCAACAAAATAAAATCGATACAGTTTTATTTTACTGCATAGTGCGTACTGTTATCTTGTCGCAATAGTTCCATCCTGATTAAGTTGTGAATGAGATAAGAAGGTACTTTAATCCATAAGCAGTCTTCACACGTCGAATTATAAGATGATAGATAAGAAATAAATACTATATAAAATATATACCTAGTAGTTAATACCAGGCCTGAAAATGTCGAATGTGACCCTAAAACACTATACGACTTTAGTAGGACATTGTAGTCCCATGACTTGATCTCCATTACTTGATAAATATATTGACGTTATAGTAACGTTATCTAGTATAATATAACTGTTACATTTTTTAATATAACAATTCTCGTTTATGGCGCAATGTCCGCGTCGATACAAACGTATTAGATAAGTACTCACTTCCTTTGTTGTTTTGTTAAAAACGTTGAATTTTGTTAAAGGTTACAGAATAGCTTATATTGAACATTTGAGTGAATATATTAATTATTATTTGTTAAGAATTGAGTTCGAACAAATTCGCTTTGAATTAATCCTGCTATAAATATAACAAGCTACATCAATATTAGACTCGCGGAGACCCTCCATTAAAGCCGGCGATCTTCTAGTTCTGACTGTTGTTGCAATAAAATTTTAGTTCTGCTCAGGCATTTAAAAAAAGAAGATATTAACATGTTTGTTAAGAATAGGTTTAAGCATTTAGCAAAATAAGACAATGTCTGTAGTTCGGTGACGTCAGGCTCAGTAGTCAGCACTACTTACGCAACACAACCATATATATATAACAGAAGTAGCAGTTGACCGAGCTGCACGACATTCGTATATAAATCTCTTGCCCTTTTTATAATGTGTTAAAGTAACGGTACCCACGCCGGAGCCGCGCCCAAAACGGCAAAAAAAATATTTTAAGTTGTTAATGCCAATGTTCAATTTTCTCCGTGGCTTACAACGTATGCCTTACATTTTGGAGAATTGTGTTGGTCCCTCTGCAAGAAAATAAATCCAAACATATTACAAGGAACTGGAGAATTAAAAAAAATATTCACATCGTGTACCAAACTAAGGTTATTTACCTTTATGTTAGGATATGTGTGTACTACGACGTAGATATCCTCGTTGACAAAGAACTGGCACGTTAGAATCGCTTGGATGTCTCTAATGTGTAAGTTTAAATGAACTGGATCGGCGGACCACAACGCTTGCAGAGTGGGTAATCACCTCTGTTACCTCTGGTAATAACCATCAATGAGGCATAGATGATGGAGCTGTACTACTTAGAAGCCACAACTCGGGTCTTGTCTGTTATATTTTTGGTACCTATACAACTACTGAACAAAATTCCAACCACAGCGCTACATTTGATACAAATCCCCGAGTTAACCGTTGGAGCAATTTGTTTCAGACTAGGCTTAGACTGAGATCTATACAGCGTACTTAGACTTTGCTCAAACTTTACTTACGTAAACATTAGCTGAGTATGAGCTTAGCATAATCTTTGATTTCGTTTTTATAGTCATTTGACAGCTGAAACTATACTGAGCATTAGCTAACACAGCACAATGCAAAAGTCAAGTTCGAGTTTTATCACACTCAGCTAAGTTTAACATCAGTATCGTCTGAACAAAGTCTAAGTACGCTTTATAGATCTCACCCTTAAATTGAGAAATGGTTATGTTCTGGAGTGGCTGAAATATTTTTACATCGTGTAGTTTTCTATCGATAGATAGCGATAGAGCAAGATATCGATATAGAGGCAAAGAATATTGGTTTCTATTATTTATAAACATGTATTATATATAGGAAATATTCAATGTACGTAAATCAATGAAAAAATAGTATTAGCAAAGAAGGAAACTCGTCTTGTTAATTATTACGTGGACATGGTAAAGCTTCTAAATAGCAGCTGTTCAACTTATAATAATTATTAATATACTATCGGTCATGTTATATTTGCGCAGTTATCTTTCGAACACCCATATCTCTTTTTATCAAACATTTAAAACAGTGGAAAATTGTGATAGATTTACTATTTCTGGGAAATAAGTAAAACGTGAGAGACTGCCACAGCAGTTAGCAGCAGCGTCCAGGACACATAGGGTAGTGGAGGGACGCGGCCGGGGCAACGGGAGGGAGTTAGTCCGCGTGCGTGAAGGTCAGCCGGCGGCGTCATTTCCTGGTCATTGGCTGCTCGGCGCTCGCTCGGCGGCATCGCGCGAGTTGCGACTTGCCTTACCAACACATGCGCTCGTCCAGACACGCACACCGCTTTCCGGTCGCACAGGAAAACGTCCTCAGCCATTGTGACTTGTCTATGGAAATATGGAAGGATATGAGTGCATAAAAATTGCATTGTTTTTGCATGACAATCAAAATAGAATTTTACATTAACAGACCAAAAGCTCGCGCCGCGAATTTCAATTATTTTTAACTTTTAACGAATGAAAGGGATTTCCGTTCATTCTTGATATTTATATGTTACTTTTGGTATTTCTTTATATAGAGACTTCTAGCCATTAGATCGCGGTTGCGAAAATAGAAATTTAATATTTTATAACAATGTTATCTTTCCGGCAATGAAGTAAAGATAAAATTTCGCCAAAATCGTAAGCTACTGTTGCTTAGAGGAAATGTGCGAATCTTATCAAAATTACATGATAATATTTGCGCATTGATAACGTATCTTTAAAACAATATAAAGAACGTGTAAATGATTTGTGACTGCAAGTATCAAATGATGACATTGCCGAAAAGTATTTCTTTGAATTAGGCAAGGTACCAACACAGTCATATCCTGCACATTCACAAATATTTTAATTCCTAAAGTTTCTCATACCGAACCACAGAATATAGAGTGCAACGTGCTCCATCTATGGTGCACGGTTTTTATAAATTATTATAAACTCGTTAAGTAAACATTTCTGCCACCAGAGCACAGTCCACTTTTTGTAGCAAATGTTACGACTCGGTATACCGTAATGTTAAAAATAATTTTACATTTAAAATTTTCCTTGTTGTTATCGACTTCGATTCTATCAGTTAGTTAAAGGTATACTTAGTCCAATATCAAATAAGTCATCAAGCAGCATTATCTTCGTCAAAGAACCGATCAGTGTTACCAAATTCTTTGTTATCGCCAAGTAAATACACGAACGCAATGGCTACACTAGTGACTAGATGTATCACACTTGTGTTACGGCTACTGAACAAAACAACAGTATTTATACAGCAGAGGTCTGTGGGTAACCTATTTATTAGGCGGACTCGTCGCTGGCGACGACCGGTTCTGAAGGGTTAGGGGGACGCGTCCGGGCGTAAAACAAAGCTATAGCCAATGTTGTAAGGTTTATTTTTAAGAAAATTCATCATTCCGCTAAGTCGGTGATGAGACTAGTTGCCCGTATACGGAATAACCTTGATATTGCAGAACCAGTAGATGCGTTGATCGGCTAAATATAGACTGTGCCTTTTTGTTTTGTTGCGCTTCCCAGGGCGAGAGGGATTTCATGGTGGACGTGGAAGCGGTTCATTAACTTGTAAATGGCCGCCGATGAGACGCCACTTGCTCACTATTAGACATAGACTATAGAGTTATTATCTATTTATTAACCATACAGCATATTGTATCGTTTGACACAATATCAAGTCTTAAACAGATATAGCGAGAGCAAATAAATTATAGCTTTTTTTGTGTTACATTTGAATGTTTATTTAATAATCTAAATATAATCTAGTTTACTATGAAATCATTTTAACGCAAGAATAGATAGATAGCTTTATACTAAGCTTATTTTTAATACTTAGTTAAAATATTAACTTAAAAAACCGAAAAAATGATTTTATTTCAATTTCAGAAATGCCTTTGTGTAATTTACTAAACAAATTTGACTTAATGAAAGTAGTTCAATTGTGTACTTGTTTTCAAATGTCTAATTAACACGCAAACTTGACTGAAATAACCTGGTTACATTTCTGTGTCACTTCCTTTAGCCGCTGTCTAATAACTCTACAATTCAAATTATAAATCAAACGAATAAAACTAATGAAAAATTTGTAAAATTTTTATCTATTAAATTATAAAAAATATACTATGTATAATCATCACTCAGTTTTCGTTGCATGAGTGCCTTTTTTGTATTATTTACTAGCTATACCCTACGTAGCCGTTTGCGTTCGTACCGCGCTATATCGGATAGCCTTAAAAACTTCGGGTTAAAATATAATACACTTTATCCTTTTCTCTACTCCTCACAACGAATGTCTCTCACCGTTGAGTAGTTAAGGCACGAAAACGAAACAAAGATACAAACAATTACAAAGTATATATTCAAAATTCGCATTGAAATATTCAAAATTATCGATATGAATCTGAAATTTTAGTTGTATCTCGCCAAGTCTAGCTAACTACAGATCATTTTTCTTTTACCTAATTATATAAGTTATTTTCTTTCACATCCCCCCGCCCAACAATTCAGCAGTGGGGTTAATTTAATCTTTAGTTATGTGATATAATCAGCGGCAGATATTATTTTAAAGATAGTTGATGACAAGAACACGTGTAGGTGAGGTGAACGGCCTACGATAACTCGCGTATTTTTGCACGCCTTAGATAATATTAGAAGTAATATGGCGGAATCATAAACAACAGATCGTGGACGCGGTCATGACGACATGACGGGCGTTTGCCGTGCCGCACCTATAAATACCTACCTACCACTGCTTCCTTGTGATTTTATTATATAAACTCAAATATTCTACTAGTAATAACCAAATTTTTCTAATAGTTAGCAATTATTACCTATTGATGCGATAATGACCCAAATGGTGGACTTGCTTCGGTTATTTTCATCGACTCGACAAATGTATTTAGGTCGGAAATTCGGCCGTTTGAGTTTACGACATTTCCACGAACATTCCAGAAGCAATCAAACAACGGTTGAACTCTTCCTATAGTTAATTTTTATTGCTTCGACTTAAATATATTATCAAACTTATACAAACATTTATTCAAGTATCTGTTAGCGAAAATCTTTCTAATGTGCACTTATTTATGTAAATTTTTAAAGAATCTGGTTTTACTGCAATGCTAAGCTCTATATTTTGAAAATTAATATTATAGTATACTCTGTGGCTAAAGGCAATTTGAACAGCACTTGCAACACTACACACAAGACAGGATTAGAACGATATCCATGTAACATGGAGATAGTATTCACTGATAAGTGCACACTACAGATAGCGAGCGGTGAGCGCGTACGTTGCGTCAACAGTCAACAGAATATGACTGTTTCGTCTTCGCCTTGACCCGAATAGGCGCCCGCCCCGACTGCAGAGCGTTGAGCGCGCTCGCATCGTCTTCCGTCTAATTCACTTTCAAAATATCAGCTGACATCGAAAGTATTCTTGTGTGTGCACGCAGAGAATATCCATAAACACCTAGACGATGTGATATTATCTGTGGGTCTCTGCAGTGAAGGTTTCATTTCTATGACCGAACTTTATGAAACACGATCACTTTTCTCTCATCTCAATAATCATTCGTAGAGCAAGCAAAAAGACTACCTAGGTACTTAGTAGTTCACCTATCGATTTTAAAGTTTCAATTATATTTAGTATGGATATGTATACAAATAATTATTATAAATAGTTGGCAGTTCGCATGTCAGATGACCCACTTCACGTTAATGGGAGCCGGGTCGCGGTATCGCACGATGCATTTCCGTTTTAGATAATACGCTTAGAGTAAAGCCGTTGTTACTGTCATAAAAACCAAACAGACATTAAGCACATAGAATATGTAATTTAGATTGAATGATTAAGCTGTCGCAGACCAAAAAGTGTCCAAAGTATAATTTCAGTAGAAGATCTATTGAAATGAAAAAATAATATTATATATAATGCAGATTTTTTATGAGAAAAGGTGACAAAACGAGTAAGACGTGCACGCGTTGAGTGATAAACACTGCCTATTACAATACATTGCTTGTCGTGATTCGAAAAATCTTATCCTATATTTTAAGTTGTTCCTTCTGTCTGACCACCTAGGTCTAATTTGTCTACATTGAGTATCAACATAATGAGAATATGTTCTCGTTACTTCCAGTAGCCGTCAGCGAGCGGGAGCCCTACGCGTACGGGTACGGCGGCGGGGGCGGCGCGCATCACTTCGCAGCCCCCGCGCCGCCGCCCCTTCCACACGACGAGCTGCCCTACTCCGTGTTCGACTTCGGCGACTACCAACGCCACCACCACCACAACAAACTGAAGCCCAAGAAGAGGCCGCGGAGCGATGCGCCGCCCACGCCCGGCGTCAAGCGCAAGAGCCGCGAGGGCTCCACCACGTACCTGTGGGAGTTCTTGTTAAAGCTGCTGCAGGACCGGGAGTACTGCCCGCGCTACATCAAGTGGACCAACCGCGAGAAGGGCGTGTTCAAGCTGGTGGACTCGAAGGCCGTATCGCGGCTCTGGGGCCTACACAAGAACAAGCCAGACATGAACTACGAGACCATGGGCCGCGCGCTGCGCTACTACTACCAGCGCGGCATCCTAGCCAAGGTGGATGGCCAGCGGCTCGTGTACCAGTTCGTGGACGTGCCCAAAGACATCGTCGAGATCGACTGCTCGCTGGCATAGTTCCGGCCGGCGCGGACACAGATGAATCTCTGAACCTCACAAACACACACTCATACGTAAATAATTATAATCTTCGCTGTTTTTCACTAACTTAGATTTTCGTCTGTTACTCAGATCGCTTCCGATGGTGCGTGGTGCGTGGTGTGTGCAAGGACATGTCTATGTTGAATATTATGTATAATAGGAGAGACGAAATTGATTGCTCAAACGTTTATATGAAGTCTATTTTTAGGGAAATTTCATAAAAAGAACACAAAATTTGCTAGATGTTATAGTTTATGGTATGAAGTGATTTTTGTATGATGTTGAAACGATTTTTGTAACGTTTGTATTGATGTATACACGATACAGCTGTACTGTACGATGCGACAAACAGAACTTCCTACCTCAAAACTACGCAAAATTCATACATATTATAAATATACACTTTATTCGATACAGTTTATACAATATGCAATAAGATTATTGTAGTCTAAATAGAGTTTTTATTAAAAGAAAATATTTACATACGTAAAATGTTATCAAATAATATATAAATTATTTCCTCTATTACCCTCTCACGTATATGTGTATTAATTACCCAATTATTTGTTGCCCCCGCGGCCTTCTAATGTGTTTATACTTATATACCTTGTTACAAATACGATACGCCTGAGAAAGTTTTATATATACTTACTATGTCATATTATAAATTCAATCTTGCTACGTTACCTATATTATTGTTGTAAACATTTTCAAATATCTATTTAGTCATTAGATAAAGGTCTATAGGTCCGGCTAATCCACTGTCTCAATATTCACTAAAACAAGAAATACTATCGAAAACATTTACCTAATAGATAACTCAAACGAAAGTATGAGACAAATACTAACTGTGAAATCATGATTCTGAATTCATTTAATTTTGGTATTCTACGTGCCGATAGATTTCAATATAAGAATATTGTTTTAGTGGAGGTTAATATTATATGTGTTTATTGCATACAGAAGCATTTTAAAGTTACACTAGCAATTCCTCAATTTTAACACTTCAAACATCTTTTTTAAGCCGAATTTTTTAATTGATATTATTTAGAATATTTGTAGAATCGATAGCAAATTCTACACGTGTACTGAAATCTACTGCCAAGTTTTTGTTAGAAATTGATAAATAGTTTAAGTGATGAGTTTTGTGCGTTAATTGTGTTAATTATTACAAAATAGATGTTTACTTGTAAGCTGTATGTTCTAGTTGTTTAATTTACTTACGTTAAGCTGTTGGACAAGAATCTCGAGCCAGTATATTCAACATATCAGAACTCATAAAAGAAAACATTTTCGATGACTCTTCGGGTTGAAAGCCAAAACCGAAGCCTTCAAGAAAACATTTCGTTGCATATCAGGGAAGTTCAAACAGTGAAGTAGTTTATATTGTTCTAAGTATATTTTGTTGCAGTAAGACTCGAGATTCTTTTTTTTTTGTTACCTGAATAAATAATATTAATGTTTAACTACTATTTGTGGTCCAATGTTATAAGAACGTGTAACTAAGTAGGTGGACTGGATAAGCTGTACTATAAGTTATCTGTAGTCTACTGTTCTATTGGCGTTGAGTTTCATCAAACAATGCTGAATACAGACTATACAGACTGTGAACACCCGGCCACAGACTACCGATATAAATAATGATACAGTTACGTACAATTGTCTATGATGTAAATTTATTTTTTATACACGAATAGGTATGTACGTAGAAAGAGAGTTGTAAATAAGGCTAAGAACAACCCTACAAACTGATATATCGCTCTTGTAACTATTTAACTACAAAAATGTTTAACTGTTGTCATTGTACGTATGATGTAATAGTTCTAGAGCAATGATATCAGTGTCAGATTGAGGGTTAGTGAAGCCTTAAGAGAAACGAATCGTTAAGAAAATGGGTGCTAAGTGTGGGACCGTCTCAGAATGCAGACTCATACTATAAATTAACTCTAACACATATAAATAAGTTTTATATTTGCCAGTGCGATTACAAATGAACTTAAAAGTGATGATGGATCTCAATGTCCGGACTGCTTCGAACAAATCCAGTGCCCGTGTTTGTGAAATTAAGTCGTCATTCTATTGTTTAAAATGTGGAAATTTTATAGTATCGTAGTTAGGTAATTCTTAAAGAAAAGTTCTTTCAAAATCTTTTTTTGCTTTGTAAATATAGATATAACTTATTTATTTTGAATCGCGCGGGGTCCTTCGGCCGCTAAGATCCGCGCCATGGGCACGATCTATTATCATTGTTATTTATCATTGTAGTTATTATTCAATATTTAAAATTCTATTTAAATTCAATAATTATCACGTAGTTACGAACGAATATACAAATAAACTTTCTATATTTAGACAATTCATGAGCCCATGTGCGGATCTCGTTGCCGCGTGATCTTCCTTATTTTAGAAAATATCGTTCTTATAGGTTATTAAATTTTATTGTAAAGTTATATTAATAAAATAAAGGTAAATTTGTAGGCAATGAATGGACCAGGTCAAGAAGCGAAGGCAGGAGATTGCTCTCAGAATTTATAATCGGCTAGTGTTGACGAGTTACCGTTAGCGGTAGGCAATGTCTGAGCGACATATAAAATGATGCTCGATTTAAAAATATTTTAGTCGAATTGATGTTGTTGGCGAATCAAAGTTTCTAATAATTAATTAATGTACTTAAATTTTCAATGTAAATTTTAATGGCACTTCGAAAAATATTGTTAAAATTATTTTAATTGTCACTAGTCTTAGTATCATAAAATTCATTTAAATTATTTCTTTGTAATTGGCAAATGCAAGCGGAATATACCAGTTCCGCTGTGCGACGTTGCGGTGTTTTGAGTTTAGAAGATCATAGACGGGACGGGACCGATGACTGCTGGACTAGGCGTTAGTCCATTTTCTTTTTACGTCCATGTAACGTCCTCAAAGCAGCTATTCTTGTCTAAATTTTGTCCACGTAGCGTCTATGACTTGTAGTGTTTATGTACGCATACCCTCACGACCCAAATATTTTGGTGTCGCTAGATAGAATGAATATGAAAATATTTAGCGAGAAGCAATGAGAAGGTTAGTGAAATTCGGTATAAGGAGAGGGAAAGCGTCGTCGCGGACTCGAAACACATTAACTATTAATTCGAAGTATTTCGATAAATTATAATTGTTCGGTAAATGTTTAATACGTAAATTATCCATAAACTTTATGTGCTTATTGTCTACTTTATTTATTTTGTCTCCGGACAGAGATTTGCTTCCAAGGCTATCTGGTGCCGTAATTAAAATTAATTTAATTTATTCTGAGAGTGTGTGCGACAGTGATTTGTGTTTACATGCTTTTGGTTTACTGCAATTACAGTCGGTTTATTTTAGTTTAAGTGAAGATTAATAACAAATATTGTATTTTCTGCGCCCTAGTTAAGTTATTTTTCTATGTATAGTTAGTTATAAGTGTAAATGATTTAGCACATAAATTTGATGCATGATGATAATGTTAATAAAATATCCACAATAAAATACAATTGTTTCTTTAAAATCCCTCTATTTAATCAATTAGTTTTAATTATTTATATAAACAACTGAACTTTGGAAGCTAGAACAACCACCAAAAAACATTATTTACATATAAATATTTTAAAGTAAGTTTGTTTGTGTCCTAAAAGCATCCTTTAGACTACAAACAACTTACTAACCAGTAGGCATGGATGGATGTACCAGCCTAGCGAAACTCTCTAAGAAAAATGCGATTCACTCGATTGTATGAAACATTCATTGATAGATTGGCAGATGAAGGCTATCTTGTAAAAAAACAGATTTAGCCGAAACCGACCACTACGTTTAAGGCAACTCTTCGCTTTCAAACTTAGCTTCAAATTTGACTTCGTCGCCAATCGCTATAGTTTATTTACCTACTACTATTTCAAACATATGTCAAATCACTGCACGTTTCATAGTAAACTAAATTTTTATTTAAACAGTCCCGCCTCGTAATACGTAGTATTAACATTAACATTGGGATGTACAGGCATAAAGGCATATATATGTACAGAGCTGCTATATACATATAACTGTACGGTAGAATAGAGAATATTGTACCTGCCTATTATGTGACTTACGCAGTGCTTCAGACGGAAAGAATTTATATACGTACGTGGAAAATGTAAGCTCTTTCTTCTAAAATAAAATAATATTTGATACTAGCCTTTCCGCATCGGACGTGCCCGCGGGCACGTCCAATTCAAAAAACAATGAGAGCGGCTGTGCCGCGGGGCACTCTTTTACCTCATCCAGTTTTCACCCTTATTAGGTGTACAAGATGGTTTATTTGCCTACGCAGTTATGAACGAGTGAATTCCCAAACACATTTCGATCCGTTACGATTCAAGGCCACCAATATTCGACGTCATAGCTTTACGGACAAAGCACTTATGTCATATGTGTCCACTTGTTCCCGGCCGGCGCAGCGAGCGGTCGTTATCAAGACCTTACACGAAGATCGTTCTTTGTGGAGATTTAAGCTTTATTTTATAATGAACATATACTATTCATTACAAAAACATAAAAGGAAATAAATAAAACAAGTAATTAACAATAATAACAATATTTATTTTAAAATATACCTATTTTTACACTTTTTTTCGAATGAAAAGTCTGTGTGAAATAAAAAAGAAAGACAATATGAATAATTTATACATGGTCTTATAGCTTGTTTCAATAGCTTTCAGTGACAGTCACTCAAATCACCCTAGTTATAAGCATTTTATAACTACACGTAAAATAATACTCACGGGGAAAATGCCGCGAAATTGCCGGAAGCTTGCCGATCTACAGTGTACAGCGAGATCCGGAAAGGCTAGAGCGGAATGATAATCGGTAAATATTTATTATTCTGTGACTCTTATTCAGTGCTAAGAAAAATAAAGTTAGTACTCAGTAGTTTACTAGCTGCCAGTGATAACACTTTTCCCGCCCATTTCGCTGTCACTTTTAAGCCGACAGTCATTTTTTTTAATTTATTACATGACCATGGATAGAAGTCCTTCAGTCTTAGAAAATATTCAATATAACAAAACTTATAGTTACATAAAACAAAACTATAACATAATATTACTTATTACATGGTATATACATACACATTTCACGAATACAAATGTAAGCGATGCACCACGACGAGTGACCACTCGTCACAGATCTGGTTTCCGTAGAGGCCAGCTCTCATCGAAAATAATAACCTGATAAAAAAATCATTATTGAAGTAGTACTATTTTTTAGTATAGTATTTAGAATATATGCCATTGAGATTTGTAAGAAGCTATGTTGGACAACAAATCCTGCGTACGGCGGGGAACACTCAGAGCATGTTTGTGCTATGCGACAGTCTTAAAAAAATTGTTGTTGCTGCATTTTCAAAACAAAGTTAGAATAGAGTGTTGGAAATGAAAGGATTGAAAGGCGGACATATTTATGAAGAATAAAAGATGTGATTTCATCGTGTGCAATAGTTTGAAAATTTGGTTGCTAATTTAAAGAGGTCGGACCTGCATCAAAGTCAAACAGGTCAAGGTCAACAGTTATTCATCTAACTCAGACTTCCACCTGTTTCCAAAACGTTAAAAATCTATAGCTGGAAAAAGATTTTAGACTAAAGTAGATTATACAATTACACGCAGAATAAAGGCTGTTCTACAAGTCGATTTTTTTTAACTATATTTAGGCATATTCCATCCCGCTCCAGTATTTTGTAATTTACATGAGGAACCACAATTCTATAGGTCAAGTTAACAGTTTCAAAGATTATTTTTTTTTATTTTAAAGTTTAATAATAAAGGATTATTTATCAAGACATAATTTGTTAACCACTTTTGAAGGGATTGACTGGTGAAGAAAAGTGGATCATGTACGACAAGAACGTTCAATAAACGTCGTGGTCAAACAAAGGTTGGTTAAGCTATAATGCTATGCTGTGTATATGGTGGGATGGTGTATATGGTAGGTGGATTTACCGCCAGGCAGAACCATTGATTCGGATTTCTACAGCCAACAACTTATAAAATTAAAGTAAGACGCTTACATATTCTTCAGAATTTTTCAACACTTTTTATGTAAACAAAACCGGCGCGATGCTAAATTATAATTTACTGGATGCACAGTCTAGAAAAATATAATTTGTAATTTTTACAACTCTAACCTATAGTTGCAGAAAGCATATTTAAAGTTAATGTTTCATTAGATCAGATGCTATTTTTGACTGTCAAAATCAAAAAGTAGCGGATTTATATTGAAACATTAACTTTTAGGATGCTTTCTGCAACTTGCGGTAAATGAGTTCTCAGTCAAATCTGAGAAATAAATGATTATATCTTTAAATTAATTTATTATTAAATCTAATTATCAATAAATTTATTTTAATATGAATATTTTGCTTAGCGAATGAATAGAACGCATCGTAGTCTATGCTAGGCACCTACGTGTTTTACGATAAATTGTCATTTTTGACATTGTCAAACTCAAAATGCTCTTGACGTGTACCTACGAAGCTACGGTCTACGAAAATCGAATGAATAATTTATTATTTAGGTAGGGAAAGCCGAAAACAGGAATTCATTATTAAGACTACCAGTAAATTAAATATATTCTTTGCTCACAATATTCGAAGAGATATCGCGTTATGAGTCGATAATGAGAAAAAACTAATCATTAGTGTTATAGTGTGCATTTCAAATAAAGGAAAATTTAAAAATATAAAGATGGTTTTAATGACAATGATTGCAAGGGTCGTCGACGGCCTACCCTTAGCAGCAACAATGCAGGAAGATGAGGTAAAAACAGAGAAAAAATAATATCTGACCCACAAATAATTTAATTTTAAGAAACACCTAATCAAATGCCAATATCAAGTACCATATTGACTAGTTCACATTCTCATTTTTTCATAACATCATAGTACTTGCACTTCCCATTTCCTTTTTTTAATTTTTTATTTGCTGTGATAATTTGCAGAGTGGCTGTAATATTCTGGAATATCAAAATCAGGCCAAAATGCTGTTTAGAAAGCTAAGTCCTCAGTCGCCTGTTCGCTGCTCTATTGAAACAGGGCCTTATTTATTTCAGTGAGTCACAATGCTTCTTTAATTTTTTATTTATTCCTAGTTGATTTTCTTTTATTATTTAAGATCAAAACATTTAGTTGTCTAGCTTTATACAATACTAGAATAATGTTACATCATTTATTAAGTACATTGGCTAGGTGACTTATATGTAGTTAAGAATTTTTATTACTACATTGAATAAAATCTATAAATATTGAAAAGTAGAAAGAAACATATTGTCAAATGTTTCACTATGTGTTAAGTACAAATGCATTCATACAGGATTATGCGGTAGCTGTGCAGTTGGTTGTGATTCCCAACATGTATATTCAGTTAATGTTGCAGCTGGGCCCTGAGTAGGTAACCTAGTGTACCTAATAATTAGGAGATTGTTGTGTGCTCAAACAAATTTGTCAATGTAATGTTCACCACAGTTACTAACTCATTAAAATCAATAATGAATCTTATGAAAGGGCAGCTAAAACATATTTCTTTAAAATGTGGAACTAAATGAAACAACTGTACTATTAGTCTTTATTCTGTCACTATTATTAATCACCAAATATCAGTTTCAGTATTTTATGAAATATAATGTATGAAAGGTGACACACAAGTATTATGACTAAACTTGAATAAGATATATTCAACAATTCTCTTGGCTCACTTAAAAATAAAGCACTAACATTCTTTTAAGTCAAACTACTAACTACAAACCTAGTTACATAAATTTATTTTCTCATTAACTTTAATTTCTGCTTAGTTACAAAACACTAACTCAAAATTATAATTGGTTTTTGCTGTGCATTTCTCTTGAAGGTGTACATAGATTTGTAAATAATGCTAACTTCATAGTACTTATTTATTAAAGTACTAATATGTATTCTGATGAATAAGTTAAGTAATTGTATCAACCCAAACCCATTGCAAGTAAATAAAGATATACCCCCTTATTAACCCCCTTACTAACTTAAAGCATTGCTAATTCTCACCCTGTCTTCTTCTATTGACCTAAGTCAGAATTACAAAAAACACTCCTTAGCAGCTCTTTAAAGTTAGCGGACCATTATGAATAAGGGGGATAATATTAAAAACTTAATAAACAATTGTTTATAAGATGACAACATAGACCAGGCAGTCCAAACAGCTCCTGTTCCAAGGATGACACACAAACAAATGACTACAACATCTTTTGAAAAATGATAATACTAATGTCACTCTTATTGTTTAAATATGAAAAAATTGTTCCAGTTACCTAATAGAGAATGAAATCTGTTACCTGGTCTTGTGTGAAAGGAATTACAGTAAGAGGCTTGCATTCAGTTATTTAGAAGAGATTGCACAAGAATTTCATCAACAGTATGGAACGAGGGTAATTCATCATTTAGTGAGATTGTTATTAAAATATGTCTACTGCTCGTCAAACTTTAAGTTCTTAAGTTGCCATAAGCACTTGTTTGCGCAGGTATATCCCAGATTTTCCCCACAGAAAGCATATATATTTTTTGTAATGTATGGAGAGTGAACTACAAGTTTGGTGATAGTAAGCACAATCCAATAAGAAAACTATCGTAATAAATAAATATTTTGTAACAGAGATATAAGACAATAGGCAGTAACAATAGAAACATTATTTCATCTAGAGCAGAGCTTCCCTAATTTATTTTTCTCAAGACTAAAATTTTGCTGCTTCCAACCAACATTTAGTTTTCGAAAAAATTTAATCTATTGGTTAATTAATTAATTGATATTATTAATTGTAAAAAGAATAGGGGAGCACCAGGCCCAAAGGTGTCGTTAGAGGCAACTTAGAGCTTTTTAGAAGTGGGAGAGTCACACTGCCGTTTTATGACGTCAGCACAATCGGGCCAGACTCGTCCAGGATAATTACCACACTCACATAGAATACTGGTGTTAGGTAGTGGCCTAGTGCCGCTATGTTCCGCATAGGTTAGTGTCGTGAACCGGAGAGGGAGAACGCCTTTGTATGGCGGTGGGGATTGTATAAGGCGCTTCTCTCAAAACTTCCATCATTTGACCTCCAGCTTACTCACTGGGCGCAGCATACAGGTCGTTCTCGACGGGGAAATGGAACCTTGTCCAATTTAGCCCCCAAAAGTAAAATAACCCCATTTGTTGAATCACCACTCTTCGACAACACTTGCCTTAAGGCCTCGTATCGGAATAATGGGTCTCGAAATCTCGAGCGATTGCCATTTCCGTGGTCATCTGGAGGGCAAAGCTGAATTGGCTTCGATGAAGCTGGGCTTCATAAACAGAGCACGGCAATACTACAGTCTAGCGCTCTACAAAGCGCAGTTGTTTAATTAATTAAATTTTAATTTCTATATTTGACATTTCAGGTGAATACAGTTACTCGACCATATACATTCATAGAATTTGATACCTGGATGCAGAGGACACGCAAGCAGTATGCAGAGGGTGGAGCCCGAGCCAGGCGAGCCGGAGCTGCCTCTCAGTTGGGGGGACAGCTGGGAGATGTCCAGCGCATCATGATGCAGAATATTGACGATGTTCTGCAAAGAGGAGCTATACTTTCTGGTATATTATGCTTTATACTTTACTTAAAAAAATCCATTTCACCCGGAAAACATCAAAACAAAACCACTGCTGGACAAAGGCCTCCCCCAAAGATCGCCATGACGATCGATACTGCGCTGTCTTCATCCAACCTACTCCCGCGATCTTGACCAGATTGTCGGTCCATCTTGTGGGGGGCCAACCCACACTACCTCTTCCTGTATGTAGTCGCAATTCGAAGACTTTTCTGCCCCGAACAACCATCAGGTCTGTCGAGCTATGTGCCCTGTCCACTGCCACTTCAGTTCAGCAATCAACTAGGCTATGTCGGTGACTTTGGTTCTCTTCCTTTAAAACATACTCTATATAAAATTGTTATATCAAGTACTCAACATATAATATGATTTATGCTATTGCTTGCCAACATCGGAATAAGACTAACCTGATGTTAATTGATAACCCATGCTTTCTGGCAACACCAGAGCAATTGGAAGATACAGTGTTAATATACTATTCTGCTGTAATAATATTAAAATTCTTACGTTTTATGAAATATCTAGCTGGTGCCCAGTGCACTTTGCTTCACCTAAAAAGTTCAACCATAGTTGAACCATAGTTCAAAAGATAAAAATTCACTGCCAGCAGAGCCACCAGGGCTTACGGTTCTTGACTTTCTTTTATATAGAAAGATAATTCATTGCCACTTTAAGAAAATGTAACTATCTGGTGTTTACATAGTCAAACTTTTCTTTGATGTTATTATTTTCACCTACCACAGTCCTCATATGTTCTCACTTTAACTGGTTGAACCAACTCTATGGTGCGGGATAATTCCTAAAAAAATTTTTCTTTGTAAAGTGGTTGTCGTAAAAGTTATTATAGCATAAATTATAACACACTTTGGGAAATGGGCTGACCATTTCCAGACATTTTGATTTCATTGTAATGCAACTTTATGAAAAAATATAGGCCTGCTGAGTTTTATGTCCATTCCTAAGACTGAGGCATACCCTTTTGAAGAAGTTTATAGATTTTTATATACAATAAGTAATTTCAGAGTGCACAAATTAAATTTTAAAACAAAATTTATGAACGATGCGGGACTTGAACCCGCGACCTCTTGCGTTCCGTGCGAGCGCTCTTCCACTGAGCCAACCGTTCGAGTGACGTCACGTTGATAAATCTTGATTCTTGTTCAACTCTCGGGTTGTGGCTTAATCTACAAGATTTATTTTACAGTTGATAACCTGCTCAACCCTAATATTTGCATAATAGGATTTTAACTTGAGATGTCGCTCTTTCAAATCTAAACAACTTTCGGTCGCGAGAGGTCGCGGTTTCGAGTCCTACATCATTCATAAATTTTGTTTACAAATTTAGTTTGTGTAATTAATTTAAAAAAATAACAATTGGTTTTGATTTCAGAATCCTATCATAAAAGTTTGAATTTGTATTTTACAACAATATAATATTATATGCTACATATTATGCTATATTATGTATATTTTAAAACAGTTTTTTCTTCATTTAAGTAATTTTGATTTGCAGAACTTGACACGAAAACACAAAATCTCTCAATGATGTCTCAGAAGTACAAGAAGGATGCAACTTACCTCAACACCAAGTCCATGATCGTCAAAGTGGCGGCTGGTGCTGTTGTATTGCTGGTTTTTGTTTTATATTTTTGGGTGCTTTAGGTGAAAGTGGAAGTTATAATGTAATGAATTAACTGCTATGACAAATTAATTCACTATGAACCTTTATGTTCCGGGAAACTAATCACGCGCGATATGCTTTAGATCAGCGTGATTTTAGCGCGTTCTGTCACTGCGTATTATTAAATTGCTTATAATTAGGATAATTTGAGTGAATGTATCTGAAAGCTATTGAAACAAGCTTTAAGACCATGCAAAATAAACCATCTTATATATAAAATAAGTGTCAGAACTTGGTGAGGGAATAGTGTGCCATACGGCACTCTCGGTTTTGGTGTATCTGAAAATTTTGTGCCCTGGGGCAATGGCGATTTAGGAAGGTTAAACCTTAGTTAATAAAATATAATCTATAGACTACCTTAGGATTTGTATACAATAAAATGTACCATGCAGCACAATTGTGTTATTGTAATGATAAAGTATTGAGATAACTATAATAACTGAGGTATATAAAATATGTTTTAGGGACACAATATTAATTATATTCTTTAAACAAATATGTGGGTAGTGTGTAAATTGTGGTTTGTATTACATAATACACCCAAAATAAATTGTTTAGCCTTTAACCCATGTATAGATTAATTTGTAATTAAAATTATTATGAATTAAATCCAGCTCCCACTGGATATATTTCCCATAAATATGCCACAAATGCAGAAACTGTGAAAATGGAATAGTAATTTATATGGAATTATAGAGGATATGTTCATAGTTGACATAATAAATATATAAAACAATAAAAAAACGATTTTTTTGAAGTTTTTGACCATATTGTTTAGTTATTATCATCAAGCTAATGGTTTAAAGAATTTGTATGTATAGCGCCTTCAATAGGTTGTACTAAGATCTTTACTTTTTTATTGGTCTGGTTACTATCTACTGATTAGATTCGAGAATAAAAATCTTTGGCCACATATATAGGAATTGTCGCATTTTTTAATTTGCGAATGAGGGTAGCGCGAGTAAGGAGCTTTTACTGTATTACTAATAGTTTAATATATTATCTCATCCAGATACATTAAAATTCTTCAAAATATAATATTACCTATGTTTAGGCTGAATTTCACATACTATATATATTTAAAAATTTATAGTACATTCCATTGCGCTTATCTTGTAGGTTGTTAGTGAATTACGTTGACTAAGTGCAGTTTAAATATTATGCAATAAGAGTATATCGATTCAATAATTGGTAACTGTAATATATTTATGCAAATATTTTTATAATAAGTATGAATGGTTCTGGATTGTTGTTAATCTTTAAATTTATTGTTATTAATACTATTTATTTAAGATTGTAATAAAAGCTTTCTTTTAAAATACTTCTTTTTATTCATTTATTTCAATATTTCTTCTCGCCAGGTGCTTTTTCCTTATTTCATTTACAGCATTGCTCATACGGATTGCTATTTGAGGAGTCAGCATCTATGAATAAAGAAAACATCAAATTAACAATTTCAACATTTTATTTGAGAGAGAAAATTGAAAACATGTTGGTTCACTGTTTAAAATGTATTTTACATATAAGTTGGGTAATTTACAGTAAAGTTGTTTAACAAAATTTAGAGGCAACTTTATGAGCAACTTGATGATATAAATGAAAAATAATAAAATACCCGTACAGACAATACTGAGGTCAAAAGAGACAAAAATATTGAATTTTTACTAATAAGTACCTGTACAATGTTTATATAAAAAACAGGTTGATCAACCCATTGTACACTTCCAAATAGTTGTACAGTATTTGGCATCACTAAAGAAGGTAGGGGCTTTTTTAAGTAAGTGGTCGAAATGCGAACTTTGTGTTTCTGGTCTTTTGTGTTGGTGTCCATCTAGAAAAGCAAAGCCTTTAGTCAAAATCACTGTTTTTAATATCTATAGGTTAATTTGAAACAAATATGTATCAAAATAAAATTTATTTTGCTTACCTCTTTTAGATAATAATGCCCATTTTTGCTTTCCAAAATTCCAATTGTTCGACATTTAAAAGGTTCATCCCTTTTATTACTAATTTTTGCAATTAAAGAATTCACGTTTTTGTTCGAATAGTGGTCATCCTGCAGACATAAAATATATTCGCTTTTTGTATTTTTTATTTAAAGTATTCATCATGTATTAATGGGTAATTATTTACAGTAGGTGTTTGTTGAGAAAACTGTTTAATTCGGTACGAAAATAGTTTATTATTATCATCGCTGTCAATTGCGTCAGACATTATGACTATAAGCATAGAGTAACATAATATGAGGGTAATAGGGGTGAGACGTATTTATCGTCACAGGTATTAAAATATCACCGGTTGTCACTGTGACAAGATATCAAAAATAACAATGACAAGTATTAGGAGTATTTTGTAACAACTAGTATTTTATAACACCTAGTATTTTAGTAACGACTGTTATTTGAGTAACACCTGTTATTGAACAAGTATTTGATAACAACTAGTATTTTAGTAACAACTGTTACTGAACAAGTATTTAATAACAGCTAGTATTTTAGTAGCAACTGATATTTGAGTAATACTTGTTATTGAACAAATATTTAGGAGTATTTAGTAAGTATTTTTTTAACAGTATTTTGATACAGCTATAATTGTGTGATTTGTAGGTCTGTTATATTATTTTTAATTCAATGGGTAATAAAATAGTTATGGTTCAACTATTCTTTTAAAATATGTGGGATAAGAAAAACCCTGTTTACTTTTATTATTTACTGAATATTTTTCTTTTAGACACATTTGTAAATAATAGATACATCACTTTCATACATTTATTTAACATACTATTGTTAACCTAATTAAAATATTGAAGTAAATTTCAAATGGAAGACCCTGTCTCTGATATCATTTTTCGTAATCGTATTTATTCACAGTTATATTGTGCAGGAAAATACGGCTCACCTCTTCGAAAGAAAAAATCTATATTTGTAATTTGATAGTACCTACTGAATAACATATTTTTATGATGTTTATTTCTACTTTATTGTTGAATTATTCGTATGATAAGGGCACATTTTAATTGTGTACTAGGTAAGGATCACTGTTTAAGCATAGGTAGTATTGAAACATAATGAATACGAAAGTATAATGATTATTTTTATTACATCAAAACTATAAAAATAATTAATAGGTCTGTACAGCTTTACCTAAACAGAACTTTTGAAATTCGAAGTTACCACAAGAGAAAGTAATATGTAATACGTATAGATGGCGCTAACAAGTAACACCAAACAACGAAAAATATACGCCTCACTACAGTAGCTAGTATATTATCACAGATAGTATTAAAATAACAGCTAGTATTTTGTAACAGGTATTTGTCGCTGTTACTTTTGAGTCACAGTCACCGTCATACCTAGTATTGCATTTTGCCTAGTACGTTTAAACTCTAGAGGGTAAGTATTACTGTTCTAATTATTACATTGGCTGAATGCGCATACTGTGCAGTGCCAAAGAAAAACAAAAAAATAAAAGAAAAAATACGTGTGGCACTCGGGAACTGCCACGGTAAAGCTATTGCATAGCATTTTTTATCAACTTATGCAATTATAATTATTATTTATTTATTTTATTTATGCGGTAGTTTTTTTTTCTTTGGTATTAATACAAGTTACACGTTTTGACCGTGGTGACCGATAAGAAAACTATTTTTTTTTTCTTTTATTAAATAAATAAGAAGTTAATATTGTTCAAAATATTTTTATTATCTTACAATACATGTAGGTTATTCAGGAATATTTATCATTGAAACTATAGGTTTATGGTAACTGAAATAAGAAACATAAGTTTCAGACTTGATATCTTCTAAATATCTGGAAAATACCGCGTCAATGGTGGTCCCATATTTTGTTGTGGATTGTTGTGGATCATTATTCATTTTCAAATTCAATATTTTCGAAAGAAAAGTTGTCAACCGCTCTGATTTTTTATCAGCAAAGTTGATGTTGAAATCGCCAGCCAAAATAAGTGGAAATTTATTACCATTTGTACCAAGTATTTTCGACCCTTCTTCAGTGTATTCCAGTTGCTCGGATTATTTTTGGATACACTAAGTGATCCAAAAAAGTGAAAAGAAACTGATAAATTTATTTATCGTAGTTTTATATTTTAACACAAGATGGCACTCGTTTCCCATTGAATGGACCACAACTGTCGACTGACACATTTTCATATTATTAATATTTCAAAAACAACAAAAAAATAAAGAAGTAATAATATTGAGGTTATTTTTGATAAAATTAATTTTAAAAAAAAGCAAACGGGAAGTGAGTAAAATTTAACTAGCAAGATTTGATTACAGACAGACAACGGGACAGGTGAAACTAAATAAAAAGGCTTGTCATAATAAAAAATAAATAAAAAAACGTGATAAAAAAATAAAGAAATAAAAAAAAACCAAGACGGCTCGAACCTGGGACCTTCTGCACAAAAAGCATACGTGATAACCGCTGTTCCATGGCAACTGTAACGACCGTGGCGAAATATCTACATACATACATACATATACATCTAGTGGGGGGTGTTAGGTTATTTTCGTTACGGACTTTCTGGATTCGGTCCCCACGCTCAAGGCCCGCGATAGAAGCTATGCAATAGCTTTATAAATTATTACATAATTATAGGTCGGGGCTATGTGCAGGATGGGTGACGAGTTGTACTTTAAAATGACTTAGTTTTGTTGGCCGTGTGTGAAGAAGCGTTGTCGCCAACTTTTTTTAATACCCTGGGAAAACAAACGGTAGAATACTACTTTCCACATCTTCAAGTGGAATTGTGCAGATGGGACCCGTAGCTGAGAAAAAAAATGCGATAATTTTTTTACCAACGTTTCTCGCCTGCCTCACTTTTGTTGGCCTGTTCTCATTTTCAAACACCCATTTACAAGATTGCTGATTTTTTCGGGTTCAAAACAATAAATAACGTTACACGTTTCGTCATAAACAGCATTAGAATGTCCGTGGTCGTAGTTCATTGACATCTGTGAGCACCATTCCACGCGAGCCCGCTTCTGCTCAGCTGTCAGATCATGAGGCATACAACGATAACAAAGTTTCCGAACTTTCAATACTTCGTGTAAAATTTTCTGAATTTCGCTCATACCAATCCCCAATAGTCCCCGAATTGTCTCATACGTAATCCGCGGGTTTTCTTCAATTAGCCGCTTTCGTTGACGGCAGTCGAAAGCCGCCCTTCACGAAATTTGTCATGTAAACAAACCCGACCTCTCTCAAATTCAGCACACCATCGCCTCACGGTGCTCAAGCAAGGTGCTTCTCTCCCAAAAGCATTTTGGAGACGAGCAGCACAGTCTTGCGAAGATGAAACTTTTAAAATCATATAAAATCATCACTCTAAAATCTTTTCGACTTAATTCAATTTTCATTGCGTACGTAGAACTCAGCCTGGCGCAACTCTCTAATAATCTCGAATATGTATGGTATTGCGTTAAAAATAATGGCGGCAAACGCTGTCTCGCTCTAACATATATTCGACTCTTTTGTTTGTTTTGGATTAAATGTCATGTGACTGTTAACAATTTTTGTTACGAATTTTCGTTTTCTTTTATTCGTGTATTATTCAGGGTAATGTGCTTAATTATTTATATAATAAATGTTCAAGACTTTATAAGCTATACCATGTAATAATAAATGTGTAAAATATATGGTTTAAAATCTGGCTGGTCAGATGGGAGTAAGAGAATTTTCATGGCTAAATTCTTAATTAAATAAAAATTATAATATTATAATCTATCTGAAGTGACACTTTTTTATCGATTGTCGATATTTTATTTTAAATTATTATTAAATTTATTTAATTTTACGGTATGTATATTTTTGATAAATAAGTTTATTACCTTTTAAATCCCCTTTATTATATTATATTGTGGTTATGATGTACAAAAAAAATATTTAAAGCCTAAACTAGGATTAACTAACTTCTGCTAATATGTATTCTGTTATAATTTCAGATTCAGGACCCTCGCCTACGACTTTATTGCAACATCTGAAAAACGAATACCAAAGACTGTCTAAACCGAAACTACAACGCAAAACAAAACTAAAATAAAATATTAATTATGTTAATTGTTTTTTCTTTGAGATAACTAAAACGTATCCCTTAGTTTAAACTAGTTAGACTTTGCTTAGGTCAATATTAAAATTAACAAAAGAGACCAGATTTTTTTATTACTAAGAAGGTTGCAACGTTTAAAAAAATATAACACAATAAAAGTTTTTTAAATATAATAAATAAATACAGTTCTTTGAATTACAAACAAAAACATAATAAAAAATAATATAATATTCGAAAATTAAATAGTTCTGATTAGCTAGAAGTGCAAAACTTTTAGTGTGCCCCATGTATTATAGATAGAAGAAAATGGAGGCATAATGTCTCGTTTTCTAGATCATAACCAAGCTTGTGAATATATAGGTATACCAAATAGTTGCATATATAGTTGGTTTTGTGGTGAGCTCTCTGTCACCATTTAAAATGCCCCATGCATTTCCGGTTCATGCATTCAATATACGATAATTTATATTTATACAGTATATGCTATATTGCTTTTTATGAAATAATTTATCATATTTAAACTACTCTATTTGATTGAAAAGAGTGGCCGTTAAGTTTCGTGTATGTTCTTCTTACGAGCAGAACTTTTTCGAACATAATATGGTAAATTCAGTAATTTAAAAGAAATATTTATAGTGACTATTGAAAGGGCTTAGCTTAAGCATAATTGAATAAAGTTTATTTGACTTTGAATACGTATAACATCATGTGGCGTCGTACATGTTATTCCCAGTAGGCCTACTCCACAGACATCTTACCGATGAGTAATCCTCGACTGAATCATATTTTCAATCAGTTATTAGCTCGCTATTCTATTCTTCTTTTCTTCGATGGTCCAGGCTGTGGCTCAGAATGTAATTGAACGTTGAATGTGAAGGTTTGGGGAATGACAGGAGTTAAAATTGGAGTTAAAATTGGAGTCATGATTGGAAGTTCATTTTCAAATCTATTTTCTTTAAGTTATTTCCATTATGTTCTTGCATGTTTCGCTTGAACAATAGAAGCATCTATAGAGCATTTCAGGTCTGCTTTTCTGCAGCCACGCTTCCTTCCACAATTTATTTTGCATCTACAGAAAATTAATTTCATGAGATCAGGGGTTGCTGGAGGCTTGGAAGCTTGTATAGGCATCCAAATGTTTGCATGCATTTTCCAGCCCCAATCTTCAGAATTATGATCTGATTAACCCGGTGATATACTTTTAGACTGTGAAAACGAGTCGTAGCAGGCAGATGTTCATTTGTCCCCAAACGGTAACTAACATTAACATTCTCGAAAATGTACCTACTCTTCTTAGAAATTACAATAAGAAACAATAATTTGGTAAGTTCTATAGAAAGGGAAACAGTTAGGAATGAATAAGTAAAGTTGTTAAGAGATATCGAAACTTTGTTTGCACCCTTTTTCCAAGATGGCGGCCGAGGGACAAGGGCGGCAACCCCAAAAACTTGGCGTTAAGTTTTTTTGACCCCCCCATGTCATTGACATATTGACACATGTCCCAAAAATAAAATTGCGTCCCCTAAAAAATGCAAAGCTCATGTAATATTTCAATGGACTCACACGAAAAATAAATTAAGAAATTGCTATAAACACTTGTTTCAAGCACTCACCCACCGCGCTATAACATTATCCTAAATATTTATTCAATTTACTCTTAGTTGTCACGAGAATATTATTTAAATATTCTCTGCGTCTACCAGACACATGAACGTGCAACGTATCATAGATAATACACGTCTTATATATATAGTCTATGTGTAGGTGTTACTCTAGTACAAATAAAGGTACTCTGTGGTGTTTAGGAAACGTAGACTCTGTTTCATGAAAAAAGTCCCGTCGGTATGGCGCTACTGTCGCAAAATAAAATTACTTGAGTTTTAATATATTTTCTATCTTACCTCTTTTTACAGAAACAATATCAGATTAAGATACATATTTAATTGATTTCCTACTTTAATAGTCTGCTCCTACTTCCAATGTTGATTTTTACCTTTTAGTAGGTACACTACTCGCCGCGGGACTTCTTAGATGAAACAGTCTAGTGTTTAAATTCTCTTTGCTCGTTAGAGTAAATATCAGAGGATGTAAATACAGCGTAATATTAAATATGTTCCTCGGTGTTTCTTTCTTTACTGTTTTGTAGAATTACTATTTACTGTGGTAGTGTATGTTGTTCAGTAAACTTTTAACCTTTGTACATATAGTATAAACCAAGAACTTTTTAAATTAAAACAAGATGACCTCAAACTTGGTGGAACTACGTCCGAATCGGAGACTTTTAGACCATGGATTCGAAGGATATAAATTGAACTTAAACAGTCTTCCACAACACCGTTTTAATCTACAATCTGACGTGGATAGATTATATCCAGATGATATTCAGTACTCCTTCATTCACGCAAAATTATTTGCACTGCAGAATCACTTAGTTCCCGACTTGTGGGATCATGCGTTTAATTTCTATTATATTGATAAAAACCAACAAGTACGGAATATAACATTTGAAAATATAAATAATACAATCCAACAGGCAATTGTGTATGATGTTCCTGCTTCTGAGGAAAGGAAATCTGGTAATTTTAATTTATGTCTGCAATTTCCTTCAAGTCACTTGGCGGTCATCAGTGATGGTAGAGGTTACTTACATATTGTAGACACTGGTACAAGGAATAAACCAGCAACAGAAAAATCACAGTGGCAGACAATACATTCTACATTAGCTTTGGAAGGAAAATATTTTGTAATAGTAGATACAAGAGTTCAAGACACAGATTGTAAGGAGGTACTTCATTGTCTTCTTCAATCTGTTGAACAGAATGAAAAACATTTCAATTCAGTTTTAACTTGGATTACATTGGAGAATGAAGGGCAGGGTTGGAAACAAGTCGCTACAAGACAAATTCAAGGAAAAGGCATTGTTCACTATGCTGCTTTTGAAGTTGGTTGTACTGCAATTTACATTGCTTCTGATAACTTATTTAAATTCACATCAGATTCAGAGAGAGATATTATAATGCCAAGTAAAGAACAACCCAGACAGATTATATATACATGGCTGCAGACAGCTGAGGATATTACCATAACTTTACAGCTTGAAAACAAATTTAATAAAAACCTCTTACATGTCAATGTAACTCCATTAACAATCAAAGTTAGCTATGCTGGAAAAGATTTTGTAAATGGCAAGTTGAGTCATAAAGTTGACAGTGAACTAACAACATGGAATGTTCAGGATAATGGACAAGTTGATGTTTTAATAACAAAAGCTGAAAGTATGCTTTGGGATGGTTTAATAGAAGGAGGAGACTCTAATGGAGAACAGATAATGGATGCCACTTTAGTAGAAGATACTCACAGACGACTTGCACATTTATGTTCAGAAACAGAAGTGACTGACAAGTCCGTTATTGCACTTTCAACTCAAGAGTTGGAAGAATGTGATGCAGCTTCAGAGGAAGATACTGTTTTGGGTAAGTCAACAAATGGTTGTTTATGTACATACATACACACATTTGAAATAATTGTATTGTATTCATAATAATAATAATCTTACTTTTTCAGTTCGCTTGGATGCTACTCATCATATGGTAACACACAGAGTACCACTTAGTGTGCATCAATATTTATTCACTCAACAGCTGGAAATACAGCAAGCACCAGCATTGTGCCTAAGACATGATGTAGACGCTTGCATCTGGCAGCCTTATCCACAACTTGTCAACTCTGACAGCTGGCCAATTAAACATCACGGTACTTTAATGGCATTTGGTTATGTACAATCATCAAAACAAAATCGTAAATTCATTACATGTCCAGCAAACTTTAGCTATGCTGTAGTGAGTGAAGCCACAAGGCATATTTTCATATATAAAAATACAGCAAACACTGATTGTCAATTAAGAAAACGTACAGAAGGTACCATGAAAAGTGTTAAAGTAGGACAGCAGAATGTTATTAATGTTGAGAAGAATGGCGAAGTGTTAGGTATTAATGCGACAAATGAATATTTATTTGTATTGACACAGAGTGTTTTTCTTGCAATTGAAGTACAGTAAATAAAAGTACATGTCACAAATAGTTATTTTCATAAATCTTCATCCTCACTGTCAGTTTTTATGCTTTCTTCTGATGAATAGCCAGTGGTAAAAAGAAGATTCTTTGGTTTTCTCTTTCTCTCTTCTTTTATTTCTCTTTGTATTTCTGATTTCTTTTCTTGTGCTATTTTTTCGGTGAGTAATGGTCTTTTTCTTTTGGCTTGACAATCATCATTTGCTAATGAACATTTCTCCTGTGCCACCTCTTTTACTAGATGTTTGATGTCATTTACATTTCCAGATTCTTCATGATCAACTTCATCCACTTAAAATTAAAAATAAATCAGTTATGTAAGTTTATATAGCAATAAATTGATAAGTACAAACAATTTTCTCTGACAAATTATGCTGAAACATCCTGATTACAGCAATTGTTACAGTTACAAGTTAACTGATTACAGTTAAAATTTTCATGATTTTAATTAATATCCATGTTTTATGTAGCCTGCATTTTTGTTTTATGAAGACTAGCAAGATATCCTGAGACTTAGGTTTACTGTCACTCAGGTTTCTTAAAAAACTAAATATTCTGATCAGCATCACAATTGCGCTCGTCACTTTGAGACATGACATGTTACATCTCATTAGATTCTGATTTCACTATCTATGGCAACTTTCAAATGGGAACACAATACTGCTGCCAGTGTAGTCTATCTAGCCAGCATCCTGGTTAAAATTGTAGGTTAGATGAACTAGTTCTAACAATCAGTCATGTGGAGCAAAATATAATCAATAAAATTTATTTTCCACAGATAAGCAGATATTGCCGTAGCTATATTTGCTCTTGTACATATACTGTGGACAAAAAAGTTGTGTAAATGATAATGAGTAATTACTGTACCTGTGGTAATTATATCAAAATTAGATGCGTGATCTTTAAGCACAACAAATATCAATGGAAACTCAATGACACATTTGCCTGATAAACTTTCACAGAGCGACTCTGACGGCTCCAGCTCAAAGAATTTCTTTTGAGATCCTTTTACTTTTTCAGCTGCAACAACAAAATAACACGTGTTAATCATTCACTTTTAAATTAATAAAGGATTATAGAGAAAATATTATAGATATTTTTGAGGTGAGTGCACTAATGTGTAACCACACTCTCTTGCAACCTCTGAGTCAATCATTTACCACTTATCACAGTCAGAAACAAGTTTCTAGATTGAATCTGGATGCCACTAGCTGTGTATTCTGTAAGATCAGAATAAGAGTTAGAGTTGATATTCTATTTTGTTTTTTAAGAATATCTTTTTTAATTTAAAGAATTATCATGACACCCTTTGGGTCTAAGCTAAGTCTAAGTCAACTTCATTTAGCTTAAAATAAGTTATACAAATGATTTAAGTTTTCATTAGTGTTAATTCCGCCAATATTTGTTTTTTAAACAATTTGACATGTGTTTCGCCTCTACATGAGGCATCCTCAGGACGTGTTGTCTCGCCAAAATCTGGCAAGAGACTCAAAGAGAAAGAGACTGTCTCATAGTTAAAAACAAATATTGGCGGAATTAACACTTTTGGAAGAAAACTTAAATCATTTGTATAATTATGGATTTCCGCAAAGTAACACCTAATTCAATAAATTTTCTTAAAATAAGTTGTATAATAAATATAAATGGAAAATATATCATGCATGTATTAAATTATTTTATTATATTAATTTATGACATAAATAGTACTTTTTTGTTGCTTACTTACAAAATAATAATTTAGATTCTTTTTGAATGTGGGTCTAGCAAAAATTTTTGGTTATTGGATCCCACTGCTGGGCAAAAGCCTCCCTGCTTTACTAAATTTATCATGATCCTGTGCCAGCTCCATCTAGGTCTTATTATAGGCATCTAGATCATTACAACATCATTTTCGGGGTCTGCCTTGACATCTTTGCCCATCCCGAGGCATGCAATGTTGTGACGACCTGTGCCCATCCAACATACATGCTCAGAAATACTTTAAATTTAACTAAATGACCGGGGGTAGCTTACCTTTAAGTAAAATCTTCACACCTGATTGAGTGGCAGATTTATAATAAGTAAGGGATTTTGAACCCTCAAAAGGTAGAGCTTCGGGATTAACATATTTATCTAACAATTCTGACATTTTTTTGTTTTCAGGGCATTTACTATCAACGAATTTTAATGGGGGACCATCAACATTAGGAAATAGCCATTCAATCCTCCAGGATATAATATGTCTTTTAAAATCATATCTTGTTGTATTAACAGCATTTCTTGAAAAATTATGAGACAAAAATAGTAGTACAATTCCTCTTCTTCTAGCTGCTAGTTTAAGTTTATATAAGTGCTGAAATTATTATTATGTATAAATTCCAGATTTATTCACATAGATAATGTTATATTAATGCTAATACTTTTAAATATTTGTTTAACTTTGGCCCATAGTAAGTAATGGCTATATGTAAAATTATATTATTCCAGTTTGGTTGATAAATTGGCAAATTAATTCACCCAGATAATGATATTTTTATGGTGAACACAGCACTAATATGCGGGACCAAGTTTCCTGCTTATTAAATAAAATAATTGTTATGGCCTTTATATGACTTTTACTATTTAAATGGATGTAAAATTATTTTATTATAGTCCAAATGCTAAACTGGGTCTTACAATTGGTAAATCTCTGTCAATTCTTGTGAATTTCTTCTTTTCATCCCTCTTGACTGCGTAAACAAATCTAGCACATTCTTCAAGTAGCCTGTAGTCACTGTGAAGATCAGTATCTTTGAAGTCTTTAACCCTTACAAATTTAGTCCTGTCGCGGATGCCAGTGCATTCTAACTCATTTTTATGGATTCTTACACAATCTAAACAGCACGTTTTTACTTCACACCTAGGACATGTGTATTTCGCTTCGTTTGCACCACACACTTCACACTCTCCGAGCCTTGTTGAAGTATTCGATTCACTTTCTGCATCACTCTCCGATGATGAGAAAGTGTTACCAAATATCATTATAGTGAGCACAGCAAACCAAGTAGTGCGAGAAATTATAAAAGTTGCAAATGCAGACTGGTAAGTGGTATTAAAGTGGTACTAAATTATTTTGAATTTTGACATCAAGTAAAATGCCAATTGTCATTTGTCATATTTATTTTGTGACCTTGTTAGTGTTTGTGGCTCTGCTTCTGGAACATATTTTCTATATCCATATTATATATTTAACTAGCTGACCCAGCAAACGTTGTATTGCCGATATTAAAACCGCGATACAAAAGTAACTGTTGATCGTAGTTCGGTGAAAATTTGATTTCGTGATGTGCTGTAGGTACCAATGATTTTGTAGTCAGGTTAGTGTATTCACACGTATTACATTCAGATTCGTATCTCCTCGATTTCAAAATAATTACCTAACTACCACAGCCGGTATTTTCATACTGGGCGTCGTTCGAGTGACGTTCAGTTACGTGGTCACTTGGAAGAGAAGGCTTGAAAGAATCCTGCTGTGCTCCGTTAGGTGAGATAGCACAGGTGATGCAGTATATGCAGGTCTCTCTTGGGAAATCGTCGACCAGAGACGGGAGAAACTAATGGCTTCTATCGAGTGCTCTCTTGAGAAGGTTGCGGAATGGGGTTAATTGAACCTTGTCCAATTTAACCCCCAGAAGACTCAAATTTGCGAGCTTACCACAAAAAAAAACCATTTGTCGTATCACCGCTCTTCCACAACACTTCCCTTAAAGCCTTGCATAGTATCGGAATGCTGGGATTCGAAATCTCGAGCGATTGCCAATTCCGTGGTCATCTGGAGGGCAAAGCCAAATTGGCTTCGAAGAAGCTAGGCGACATAAATAGAGCACGGCAATACTTTAAGTCGGCACACATTCTAGCGCTCTACAAAGCGCTGTTATTTTCATAGTTATACTAGACTTAAATAAGGGTCGCTATAAGAATAACATCAGAATGCATTGCATGGGCAGATATGTCAACGATATACAAGGTATAAATTATTCTTATTTTATTAGTAGACATTTTGCTTATGTCTAGTTTGTTTGAAGGTACAACATTTCCCGCGTTTATTTGCAAGACTGCCTGACATTCGGAAAACTTCACAATAATCATTGTATTGACAGTGTTGTCAGCGATATCCCTTGATGAAAAAAAAATATACAGAGACAAAGCTTCTTAAGAGAAATTTACATACATGCGTAACATCCTAGCTACTAATTAATAAGGAGTAATCTCGTAAGATAACAATCATCACTACAGCAACAATTCGTAATTAAAACGTGATTAGATATCAAAACTAAACTTACATACAAAATTTTGTATCCGTGCTACTAACCGTTGAAAAGTTTCCTATTGAGGAGATAATCCTGGCTGCAAGGTCAAATGATGTATAATATCATATTATTGTATTCTCACCGAAGTTATGTATGTAGGTGTTCAAAATTTTAGCTCAATTAGACATCGGGAACTGTTATGAACGTTTCTTTCAGAGTTTGAATTAAAACAAATACTAACATAGTTATATACCAACTAACCGATAAACAAGTGTTAAGTAAAACCTTGCAATAGAAATAAAATAGTGAAAACATACTGTGATGTAATCTCTTCCCATACACAAAAGGATCATACAAATATAAATATCATCAAATATTTACTTACCTTTTATAGACCATGGGATAGTCTACATAATACGATATATTTTTTTGATGAAGAGAGATGATATTCGCGCGATTTATAACCTAAGTCCTAAATAATCATTGAGAGAAAGATTTAAAGAAATAAACATTTTGACTGTTGCTTTTCAATACATTTTGATAATGTTCTGTATGTTCATAAGCACATTGAGGAATTTTCTAGAAACTGTGACATTCATAATGTTAACACGAGGAATAAACATAAACTTGTTATGCCTACTACTCGGTTGGGTAGAGTTAGTAAGTCTTTTGTTGGGCGATGTATATGCTTCTACAGTATGATCCCAGAAAATGTACAAAACAAATGTGCTACGAAATTTAAAAGAATTGTTAAAAAACGTTTGTGTGGGAAAGGTTACTATAGCATAAACGATTTTCTTAATGACACCACGGACTGGGAATAAAGCGAACACCTTCAGGCTCTTTAATTATTTATTGTACGATATCACATTGTAATCCATATTTTTATATTTAAAAAAATAAGCCCGCTGAACTCACAAGATTATTATTATAAAGGCAAAGGCTCGCAGCAGGAATGTCAAAATTATCGCGGGATCAACCTTCTTAGTGTTGTTGGAAAAGTGTATGCCAGAATATTGATTGAAAGAGTAATGAATGTGACTAATGACAAGGTATGGGATGTGCAAGCGGGATTTCGGAAGGGAATGGGATGTACGGATCAAGTCTTTTCCTTACGCTGCATCACTGAAAAATGTCTGGCAAAAAACCAGAAAGTATATTGCGCGTTCATAGACTTGGAAAAGGCATATGATAGGGTGAATAGAAAGGAATTATGGAAGGTCTTATCTATGTATGGGGTGGACAATTTTCTGATAAGGGCTCTGAAATCTCTGTACAGGGATTCTCAAGCCTGTGTTCGTGTTAATGGTGCCTATACGGGCTGGTTTGATATCTCCAAAGGTGTCAGACAGGGTTGTGTAGCGTCGCCTTGGTTGTTCAACCTATTCATGGATAGATGCATGAATGATGTGAGAGAAATGCAATGTGGAATCAATATGGAAGGGCTGTGTGTTAAGTGCCTCTTGTACGCCGATGATCAAGTCATTTTTTCATCATCGGTAAATGAGTTGCAGCAAATGATTGACTGTTTGAACGGGAGCTTAAAGAGAGAGGTTTGAAAGTAAATGCAAGAAAGACGAAAGTGATGGTATTTGAGAAGGATGAAAGGTTGACTGAGTGTACTATCACGATTGAAGATGAAAGGGTAGAACAAGTTACAGATTTCGTATATTTGGGTAGCATGTTTACAAGAGACGGAAGATATGAAGGTGATATTGAAAGGAGAGTGACTGCGGGAAATTGTGTGAATGGAGCGCTGCATGCCTTTATAAACGGTAAGACTGTGCCAATAGAAGCGCGAATGGCTGTACATAATGGAGTGCTTGTCGCCACGTTAATGTATGGAAGTGAGAGTTGGGTATGGCAGAAGAAGCATAAAAGCAGAATTAACGCAGTTGAGATGCGATCACTGCGTAGTATGTGTGGGGTAAGACTGACTGATACAATTCCGAATGCGGTAATACGAGCGCGCTGTGGTTTGAAAGAGGATGTTGTGACAAGGACTGAAAAAGGAATGCTTAAATGGTTTGGACACGTGGAGCGAATGAGTGAAGAAAGAATGACGCATCAAATATATAAGGCAAGTGTGTGTGGGCAAGTCGGTCGCGGGAGACCTCGTAGAACATTCGTCGATCAAATTGGCGACGTTTTGAGAAAAGGAGAGGTCCGAAGCACCCGCAACCGGCGAGCATCTATGAAAAGAGTAATGAATGTAGAGGAAGCGCGTGAGGTCTGTAAGGATAGAAGCAAATGGCATTCTATTGTCTCTGCCTACCCCGCGGTAACAAGGCGTGAGTATGTGTGTGTGTGTGTGAACTCACAAGAAATTTCTTGTGCCAATTCTTCTCAGGTCTGAGGCAGTCTCTTTTGAATGGGTGGTAGTTTTTGACGTTCAATAAGTGATTTTGAATAAAAATATTTGAATTTGAATTAATAGCTATATTTACAATACTATGACTACATAAAATTAAAAGTATCTTTATTATATATATAATAGTATCTTTATATTTAGGAAGCGTACCAAGAATACTGGCAGCATTACCGCGTTGGATATCTAGGCTGATCCGTTGACCGAAATAGCTGCCATCACTTTGGTTTCCACTTACATTAATATTGTTAAATATTCGCACAAAAGGGGAAACAAAAACAATAGTAATTAACAATTCAATCATAGTTTTAATTACGAAATCAGGTCTTAGCCTAATATTTCCTTCCATAGTTTAATGCGAAAATGTCGCGGATTTTCATTTGGAAGATGTACTTAATACTTTAAACGTAGTCGGTTAACTCTAGAAAATGCTACATAAAACATACTATGCATGAAGACCGACTAGTAAGTCAACACAACCGATTAGAATGTTTGTCGTTGGCACAGTAATGGTATTTGCAGATCTAACTTGAAATTGGTGACGCTGCATGGTATCGTATTCGAATGGTATTGTAGCAGTTTTTCATTGCCTTGTATTTTCAAAACGGATATCTAATATTGAAACGTAGCTAGATCGATTACCCGTCCCTGAAATCCCCGGCACACTAAATTTCATGAAAATCGTTAGAGCCGTTTCCGAGATTCAGATTATGTATAGCGTATTATTTAATATTAAACAAGAATTGCTCGATTGCCGATACTTCCTGCCTTTCGCTGAGATGTGTCTCTATTACTAATACAAACAAAGGTACTCTGGGCTACCCTTAGATTATTAACACTAAAATTCAGAGGTGTAATCATTATCAAGTATCAGTTTCTCGGAGCAATATAAAGACTGGATAGCGCGCATTTAATTGAATATTTTCTAAGTAGTGGCAATCTTTCATTCAATACACCTAAAAGTACGATAGAAAGAGACGACATGCGGCAAACGACTTCAATTCAAATCCATATGTAGCCGTTTTTTATTCCTGTAAGGTAGTACTTGCCACTATTATAGCGATAAATAAAAAAGATAAAAAATTTAAATAAAGAATCATGCTGTTGGGTTAAATTAATGTAGCTCTTTATTTGCTTGTGTAACTAGAAATAATGCAATAAACAAAGTTTAATTCAAAATTTAAATTATACTTACTTATTTTTACACTTATTTGCATGCTATACTATTGGGTATATGTAGGTATTATTAATCCTTATATGTATTACAGATTTAATACTATAACTATAAAATCTTCAACAATCACTCAAAACTAAACATCAAGTTAGATCTTAAAAGCTTAGAATAATGACACAAAAGCACAAAGTCTAAATGATTTGTGGAAAAAGAATAATTGAAGAAGGATTATTGCTAAAGAGAAGATACCGACTGCTCAGCGCTAAAATTGTAGTTGAATGACAAAAAAAATTGAATACAATTTTTCACTTCGAAATCATAATAACGTTCATAACTTCTTCTTCGTCGGCAAGTTTTTTTAACTAACTTTTTAAAATTTTTGGATTTTAAATCTCTTATCAAAATGAAATAAAATTGCTTCATGTTATTGTTTTGCATTTCAAAACACAAGGTGAGATATGTCTGTCTCTTTTCGGTGGATTACGATTCGCGTAGGTAAGAAAAGTCAAGCCAGTATTGCACAGCTCAAATTATTGTTACTACTCTAGCTTGGAACAATTATTATACAGGACGGAGTGATAGCTTTAAATGCGTGCCAATGTTATCGAACATCTAAGACAAAATCACAAAGTATACTAAATGATAATTCTGGGTATTTTCACCCCCTTTTGTTGTTCCCGATGAACAAAATACAAGATGATGATCAAGACATATTTAACAAAACCAATGAAATGTATATTTTACTTAATTTACGCACTAAATCCCAATATTTTGACCGACTAGACATCACCCAAGCTGACACGATTTACAGGTACAGTACGACGTTACAAATTTACATGAGCTATCCATATAACTTAAATGCAAAGATTTCGAGAAATGGACAAAGATGACAATACACATAGTATTGTACAACAATATACGTAAAGAACGAGTTCTCTTGAGAACTCCTTCTCTACGCTCTATAATAATTGCTCTGAGATCAGTTTAACATCCTCTTTGTTTAGTGTTTACCTAATTACTTGTTGTGAATCGGAAACTGTATTTTGTATTAAGTCTTTTAGAATTAACTTTATGTTATCAAATAATTTACAATAGTAACTGAATAATCGAAAATAGTCGTTACTTTCTTATAAATATTTTACAAAGCAGTTTTTGTAAAAGTGTAATTCTATTTAATAAAAACTTAAATAACTTTAGTATTTTCACAATGACCGCTGAAGTTGTTGGCGATGATTGGGAATTGCCTTGTTCAGATGATGAAATATCAAAAAGCGGAATTACTGTGGGTAAAAGTTGGATGCCTGATCCTGCAGAGCTAGAAGAACTGTATAAAACTATAGAAATTACTGGAACTATTAATCTGGAGTGGAAGAGTCCAGGAAGGCGAGCACCATCTCCCGTTGCAGTGTCAAATGATAATCAACCAGAAGCTATGCAAACCTCACCTGCTAGGGAAGAAAAATCAGACTTTGACTTCATGGACGAAGTTAGCTCGCTAAGGCTGCGTGTTCGTCGAGAAGGAGAGGATACATTGCGTGGATCAGCCAAAAAGAAAACAACTTCATTTGATGGAATACTGTCAAATATGATACGACATAAACGAATTGAACAATTAGAAAAACAAGCAAATACACCTAATAGTCCTCTTAATAACAATGGTTGATTACAATCAACACCCCCAGTTAATCAGTATCTGAAAATTACTAGATAGAAAAGTCTAACACAAATTTAGAGGTTATCTATCAGGTTGTTTAAAATATCATTTTTAGTGCAGGTATACTGAAGAATAAATGGTATAATAGAAGGAAAATATACTTCATTTTTATTTAAATACAACAGAAATGACTCTGTTTTATGTAAAATTAATTTCTCTTTATTAGATGGGAAAAGTCATGGTATTAATAGAGGGCTATAACTTATCAGGAGAGTCCACATATAAAGAACAACTGGAAAAGTAAACAAGATTGAATTATATACCCATGTATATTTGTTTTTTTATTATAATGACCTGTTAATTATCTTTTTTTTCTACTATGTAATAACATCTCTATGAATAATAGTGTTTAGCCTCTTAAAGAAAAATGTAATAGAATATGTAATTTGATATTTGTGATATATTTAATACTTATATATGATGAGGAAAGAAGCTCTGTATTGTTTTTAAAAGGTGTGACATCATTACTGTTGACATCACAATTGCTATCTTGCTGAAGATTGGCTCACTCATTGGTTCTTCCAAAGAAAACTACACGAGTAGGTATTTTATTACTTTCGTTTATTCAACGGGCAGCGTTGCGACATCCCAGAGAGGTCCGTACCGTACGACAGCCCGAGCACGACTGACTCCAGTGTCTTTTTTTTTTTTTTGCGCCCAGACGAAGGGAAAGGGCTACCCTCCGGGATTACGAAGGGAGGGAGGTGGTGAATGCTCATGCATACCAACGCAGCCTAAGGCTGCGTTGGTTATGTGGGACTCACGTAAGAACCTAAGTGCCTACCCACTAAACACCACCTGAGGTTGGCTTTGGGCAGTGTGCCCTCTAAGCCTTCATCGTAGGCGACCATCTCTCGGGGAAGAGAGGCGCAAGCGGCACTCCCTAGGGAGGAACTAGAGGAAGACTCCAGTGTCGACCGTGCGGCTGTATTTATAGGACCCGGCGCACGTGCTACTCCACGTGTTTTAAAATGCGGTCGTATTTATGAGGCTCGGTGCACGTGCACGTGTTTTCAATTCGTGTTCTAGTATTTACGCCGATACGGCCATTCTGACAGGCGGTTCGCGCTCTGCACCAGCCTGGTTGGTATTTGTAAGTTGTAGTGGATTCTTATAGATTCTCTTTAGTTCTTATCGACAGTTATTGTAACTGTAGGTTGTCGAAGGTTCTCGTAAAGTTCTCGAAGATTCTCGTAGAGGATTCGGAGGTTCTCGCAGAGTCCTCGCAGATTCTCGTTGGTTCTTGTTGACCTGCAAGTATAGAAAGTTTTTCTGAGTAGTGCATCTGTTATCAACTTCAGTTGCTTTGTTGTAGTTACATAAACACAAATGCTATAATTATAACTGAGGGTTCTCAGTGGTTCTCGTAGAGTTCTTGGAAATTCTCATAGGATCTCGTAGAGTTCTCGTTGAACTGCAAAAATATAAAGTTTTAAGAGGCTTTTCGGAGGTTCTCGAAGATTTCTCGGAGGGTCTCTTAGAGTTCTCGGAGGGTCTCGTATAGTTCTCGTTGAACTGCAAAAATAAAAAACTTTTAAGAGGCGTTTCGGAGGTTCTCGAAGAGTTCTCGGAGGGTCTCGTAGATTAATAAAAGGTTTTCATCAGGATGTGTTGAATTATAGAATAAACATTGTGTATCCATCAAGAGTCCGTGGTTAGCACAAGTGTGTAACGTGAGTAGGTCAGAGGTAACACGCTCCAGACACTCGTATGCATCTGTGGTGTGTAGGTGTCTAATCATAATTCCACAAGGCTTCCCAACGGTATCTCCATGGTTCACTTATGGATACATCATGGGTCCGTGGTTATCCAAGTTTATGACATGATTAGCTCAGAGGTACCACTCTCCAGATATTCATACGGATCTGTGGCGTCTACGTGTCTACTCACGATTCCACAAGGCGTCCCAACGGTATCTCTGATGGATACATCAAGCATACGTGGTTATCACAAATGTATGACGTTGTTAGCCTGAGCTACCACCGCCAGAGGTTAGAGCCGCCACGTTTCAGGCACTTTTCTCGTAGGACTCCCTCGTGTATTTATAAAAGATATTCGTCTGGTTGTTTTGAATTATTAGATAGAGGTACTTCCCTTTACTCTGATTATCCTCACACTGAGTCTTAGTGTGGCTGCAGTGACAGCCTTTCTCATATGATTGATGGAATGGGCTGGGTGTGTTGTGCAATAGGATCTCGGTGAGTGGGTAATTCGTTTTCCGCCGATACGGTCAACACGTAAATAAGCATGTACAGGAGCCATCCTGCAGCACCACAAGCTGACACCAAACTGCATCGTCTCCATCAAGAAATGATTGGTATCCCTCCCATCTGATTTCCATACTATGGGTATGCTTGCAGTCCTTGTGACCCTGCTTCCAATGGCGTATTGTTATCTACCAACGGTCCCTTCTGCTGAATGTTTGTAGGTCGCAGTTGATCAGGTCGTATCCCACTTCTGATGACGAGGAAAGAACCTCTGTATTGGTTTTAAAAGGTGTGACGTCTTACTGTTGACATCACAATTGGTATCTTGCTGAAGATCACTCATTGGTTCTTCCAAAGAAAACTACACGGGTAGGTATTTTATTACTTTCGTTTATTCAACGGGCAGCATTACGACGTCCCAGAGAGGTCCGTACCGTACGACAGCCCGAGCACGACTGACTCCAGTGTCGACCGTGCGGATGTATTTATAGGACCCGGCGCACGTGCTACTCCACGTATTTTGAAATGCGGCCGTATTTATGAGGCTCGGTGCACGTGCACGTGTTTTCAATTCGTGTTCTAGTATTTGCGCCGATATATATTATATGATTCACAGAGAACTATAATGATACTAGCTGACACAACAGTCTTTGTTCTGTTGTTAAAAAAATCTTTTTATTAATTTGTCAAAATCTATTGTGAAAATCTAAACCAAAAAACAAACATATTTCTGAACGATATAATATAATATCATAATATGTTACCTATTAATTTGTGTGAATTATTATCTTATCTAGTTTAGTTTTAAGTTTATGCACTTATTAAAAGAACTCAATCCATTTCAAGATCTGACTGTATTGTTTGTGCCTTGTCTGGTAGTATATTAGTATATAAAAATTACAATGATACAAAATTTATAAATCTATATTTGAAATAATAATCTATAAGTTTTATTTTTATAAACAAAATATTTTTTTAATCCTTAGTAGTTCAATAATTATATTAACAATTATTTCGTTGTTCCTTGTTTTGTAACGAAACAATGTCACAGCAGAAGTGTCCAACCATTGTCAAATATTTATCTCAGAAATATTCATATATAAATAAAAATAATTAATTAACTATCCTATCTCTTAAGTAGTAGCAAACTGCATACAATATGTATTAAAATCAGTTCAGTAGTTTAGGAGTTCATTGCGAACAAATAATGTGACGAGAAATTTTTATTTAAATAGATAAACACTGACAATACCTGAGGAGATCTGAACTTAAAAATAAAACAATGATATGTCTTGCTTATCTCATTTTATTAGGTTTTTTTTTTCTTAAAACTATAATGATTCAAACACCTTTTGGCTTCAAGGCTTATGTTTGCCACTATAGATGAAAAATTAAAACATAACAGTTGTTCATAATTAATTTGTTGTATTGCTTATTTAATTATTGTATAAAAGATTAATATAACACTTATTTCATTTATCACTATTAATCTGAATTATTTACATGGGTGACCTTGTACTTATAGTAATATTATATGTTTTAATAACTTAACTAGAAAATAATGTTTTCACTAAGAAGTTTTTAATATGAGAGTGTGATTTGAACAAACAGATTTATTTTAATTTCTGAGGATGGAAAACAAAAAATTGATTCATATTATAATTCAAGCAGTAAGGTTAGCTGCTTTATTGTTCAACATGTTATCATGCTTTTCTAATACTTCATGGCAGAGCTCCATGTTATCAATGAAGTGCTCGAGCTTCCAGTGTTTCCGTAGTAATGCATGCTCCAAGTTAAACCACCCTTGTCGTATGCACTGAACACCAGTACAATATGCAGATGTTTTCAGCTGAACACCCAAATCATGAACTAAAGTCCACAAGAATTTTTCATATTCATTGATGGCTTGAATTTCTAAAAAAGTTAAAATATAATTAGCCATATAATTTAGCACATAGTCAAAAAGTTTGCTACTGTTAAATAACAAAATTACATGTCATATCAATATTATCATATTTATTGAGAACTAGCTGATGCCCGCGACACCGTCCGCGAAGATAAAGAGTTGAATTGAGGATTATCTCGTGTCCTATTCTATCTTCACATCCGTTCCCAACATATTATATGAATGTATTTCGAGGAAGATTACTATGGCAAACTAAAACCACTATTGGTTTAGTTATAGCTCATCAATGTGACTCTCAGTTTTTCACAAATCCCGCGGAACCATGGATTTTTCGGGGATAAAATGTAGCCTATGTCCTTTCCCAAGCTCTAGTCTATCGCTGTACCAAATTTCATCAAAATCGGTTCAGTAGCTCTCAACAAACTTACATTCACATTTATAATATTAGTAGGGATGAATGTAAATTTAAATATTTTCATTAAAACAAATTATCTTAAGCAAGTAGGTACATACAATTACATCATCGAAAAGTGACAACTGCGGGCCTACCATGAACTCTTATTGCGATTCAATTGATAACCTAAAATGAACTGCTTTGCTATTTCGGACCACAACGTGATTAGAGCTATCTAATTTAGGTTGATGTCAAATATACTGATTAAAGCGCAATAATGTCAATTTTATGTCAAAAATGATGTCAATTGAATCGCAAACTGATTTAGTTCGTTCATTCATTCGTACCATGAGGTAATATTTCAACCTAAACTGGATAGCTTATGTGTCAAAGTGAGAGATTCGAAAACAGTTGCTACTTCCTTAGAGGAAAGTGCATCGAGTTGTTAATAACTTTTAAAACATACAGAAAAGGAAAATTTTATTGATGAGAAGAGATTACTTGGACTTTTTTGTAAAACAAAATACTGAAAATGAAAATACTAAAGACGAGGCAGTAAGGGCCCGGGCTATAGCCTGTTCGCAAGAACGAATTAAAAAAAAATGTACTCTGTGCTCCTGTCAAATCAAACATCAATGGAGGTGCGTTCATATCTCGTTATTTTTGCGAAAACACCTAAGCAAACATTTAATTTGTAATTCACAGAACTATATTTATTTATATTACTATTATTTAATAAGTACAAAAAAGGGCTTAATGGTTTATAATTTGACGCTATAAAGCGCAAAATGTAAATATTTTAAGTATTTTCTACGCAAAAAACCGCTAAAATCATATCATTTAAGGTTTCGAAACGCAACGCATATGGTTCGAGTAAGAGAGACAAACTTATGCAACGACTGTAGAGCGTCGCATCGCTTATTAAAAGTTGATGGTAGGCCCTCTGAAATGACAAAAGAAAATATTGATAGAATTGATAAACTGTAAGTATGTCTTACCCAGTATAAAATTTGGTGGATCAAATTGTACACATTTAATACCATATATAACTGGCAATTTGGCATTTGCAGGTCGTATCAGGCCTTGGGAGGCTAGCTCATAGGTACTCTGTGAATCCATATGCAAGCCTGACACTCTGTAAATAATTATTCTGTCATGAAACAAACAATTTGAATTCAAAATAAGCAACATGACCGTAACTTAATGTGTGCTGTAATTCTGTTATAAATCATGTCACATTGTAAATATTGCATCTAATTCATAACATTAAGGATTGGTCTCCGCTGCGCTCAAACTAGATACCATACTACCTAGGAACAATAGCTTTTTTTAATTACGGCAACTTTAAATTGTAGTGTGTACTAGCTATTTGTAAAGATACTTGTGTGTGTAGCATCTTAACACTTAATGGCATCTTTCAACTTTTGTAACTTATATGTATACACTTCGTGGTTATTTTACATTGAAATTAATAAAATACAAAATACTTACTGATTATATAAACGAAAAAAGGTAGACACTTACCTTATTTTTTGTAAATTTATTTTTACAAAGTTTTACTACGCCACCCGGCATTTTAGCTTCAATTATCAGCCTTGTTTAACAGAAGGTGGCACGTCTACGTCACACATTATTCTGAGTGGCTCTAGTACGCCCACTTGGGCGTAGTATTAGTGACCGCACTTTGCGACTACGCCCGCGGTATCTTGTTGGAGCGCAGCGGAGACCAATCCTTAATCTAAGTCTTATTCATTACATTAAGCAGTATGGATATTTAAGGCTTGATTTGTGTGCTTAATCTTATGATGGAATACCAATTCATCTCTTTCAAATATAAAGAATTCCTATATAAAATAATAGTTTAATTCGGCAATGGTGAGTTACCAGGGCCCATAAACTACTCACCTTAACACAGTATTGAGATATTGGAATTACTTGCACTCCATAATTCAAGATGGGCATTGCAGATGAGTATCTTGTTGTCTGATCGATCAATATCTATTTTCCCCTCCCGGGTATTTAACATTATTTGTTTTATGACGGTGTCATCGGCAAATGTAGTAGTATTACTAGTAGTACTTTTTACCAGCGGCTAGTGTGTGTGGTCCTTTGCACAGGATGCCAGCTAGATTATGGGTACCACAACGGCGCCTATTTCTGTCGTGAAACAGTAATGAGTAATTTTGGGTTTCGGTCCAAAGAGTACGGCGCCCTAGTGCTAGTGAGATTACTGGACAAATGAGACTTAACATCTTATGCCTCAAGGTGACGAGCGGAATTTTTCGGTTTTTCAAGAATTCTGAGCGGCAATTCATTGTAATGGGCATATCAATTACCATAAGCTGACGTCCTGCTCGTCTTGTCAATTATTTTCATAAAAAAAAATACCATCAGTTTTGGATAGGTCAGCTGTATACATTGTATACAACACAGAACCCAACAAGGAACCTTGGAGAACACCAGCAGAAATTCAAGGTACCTACTTAGAGGTGGTACGAGAGGCAGATCACCCCTAAGGCAAACAAGGCATGCGCGCCAAATCCAAAGACGCGCGACTGATATTTTAACAGTTAACAATAACAGTAACGACCATACAATTTATTGCGTAAGTAGGTAGCCTGTTTACATGGCTAAAGTGTTACAAAAAGGATAGTTATGGTTTGTTAAGTGGCTTTGGTCCAGTTCAGTGCAGCCCTGTTTCACTGCGACCAATGTGATCTATTGTGATAGCCACTGTTAACTATAGCTCACTGGTAACATTGATTCTTTTCATGAATCTTATTATGTCTTTTGCAGTGAGCTGACGTATCTCAAGAATTGGACTTCCCAAAAAGATGGTACGTTTACGCATTAAGGGACCACATTCAGAGATATGTGTAACGGGGTTTCAACTGCACTATTACAGAATCTACACGCTCTGCTATCTCTGTCACCTAAGATTGAGAGGTGTTTGTTTAATCTGCAGTGCTCCGTTGGTGTCCTGGTTAGAATGCGTAAGTTTTCTACTAAGCCCTAGTGCCTCATGCGCAGCCTTCTTGTTGAAGGCTTGGATTAGGGTTTTGGAATGGGTTAAACCCGGAGTATTGCTCCAGAGTTTAATGCACTTTTGTCAAAATGATGTATCAAGGGTTGATTTAAGAAGACTCCTTGGGACACCACAGAAGGGTTCAGGGCTAAATTGAGTGTTCTTAGCACCAATTCTTGCAAGTTCGTCGGCGTGTTCATTGCCTTCGATCCCTGCATGTCCTGGAACCCATCAAAGTGTAACTGTTTATTCCTCCCAGAGTATTCAGTATAGTCCGGCAGTTGTCTACAAGCTTTGAGACTGTTCTGTTGGATCTATAGCGGACAGAGCCGCCTGACTATCTGTGTGGATATAAATACACCTACGAACGGAAATTATACAGAATCTACTCACACAAGTCACAGTGCATCTGTTACAGACCCTATTCGATACAAAATTCCTATACCACAGTATTTTCGTGCATCAGCAAAAGTTGAGAGGCAGTAACAAACAGACCGGTTTTGTGATCCAGTCAAGTTGGATAATATATAATCAATAATGAAACACATCAGAATATTTAGCATGTTTTTTGACAAAACAATGTTTGAGCGAAAGTTATTAAATAGAGAAAAGCGTCAAAAGGAATTTGTTCGGTGTCCATATTATTGGGTGGTGGAATCAGTTTAGGATAGCAAGATGTCAGCGTTGATAACCCACCACAAACTTATGTGACCATAAAACATGGCTTGCTTTGACCATACAATGTAGATTGTCGGTCATGTCAATAATAAGTTTGTTTGCTCAATTTGTAAACTAGTTTTGGCTTATTGGAGCGAAGTTTTGAAAAATGCGATAATAGCCGCATGTTAGCAACCTATAGGTACTTGCAATCACTTTTTTCTACACTTAAAATTCCTTTCGAACTCTTCATTCTTGTAATGCAGTGACTACAGTATCACAACCATTGGTCTCTGTTCCTTCAATTAAACCTTCAACAAGAACCAAGACATGAATAGAAATCTAGGTCAGGTGAATATGGAGGATGCTCAAGTATTTCGAGTTGCAGCCATAGCAATGGCTTACTTGTGAGCCTTCTTTGATGGAACAAACAACATTTTGCTAGTTTTGCCTTGCCGTTTCTCACAAATTTCGTTACGCAGATTTTTTATTTGTTCTGTATATAAAGTTTCAAGAACAATAGCTCCATGGTCGACATATTCAATCATGAACAACACTGTACTAGTCAGGAAACAGAATACATGATCTTATCAAACCGAACAATGGTTGGGCCAGGCAATTGTAGAGTTTTACTTGACATCTAAAAGAATTCTGAAGGAATCAATTTTGAGAAAATAAACAACTTGTATAGGTTTTATAGGCTATATACGTCACCTTCACAGCTCTTAGGCAGAAACTTTTTTTTTATGATTTTCTCAACTCATAGTACAAATAGGTACCCAGACAAATAAATATGTTGCCAGTAGGAATAAACTTGCCAGTAAAAATAAATAGAAAAACGCTTACTGAAACATAGTTTTCTGATGTGCTGCTTGCATATGAGCTACCACTCTGTCAATTTTATCCCTTGTAACATGTCGATACCCAGATCGTTCCATAGTGCGTCCATTCCAAAAGTATGTGTCTGTTGCTTTTCCTAACTGGCCGTGCACTTTATACGCTCTTGTTGGCTTTCCCATGTTTATCTGATATGTTAATTGAGTTCCTTCATTAATCCCCAACACTAAAATTAATCACAATATTAACTTTAATTGATTTTTACAATAATTATATCTCATTAATTTGCTCCTAAGAATTGAAGAGTTCGGTTACTTTGTCATGGATCCCATAATCAGAACCTCACCAATCTGCCTTTGAAGTACAACATTCTTTTCAATAAAAAAAAGAATAATCAAAATTGGTTCGCATGATATTACATTATTCATCCATTTGTCACACACATCCTTTATGCTTTAAAGAAATTATTTATTTATTTAATAAATTCCGCCAGCAAGGTATACACTAATATAAACACAGTATAATACAAAAACAATAACATTCATATGGTAAGTGATGCCTCAATTAGAGGCGAAAATGATATGCTATTCAATTAAATTAGGCCACTAAACAAAATAAGAATTTTAATAGATTATATATCTATGAATATAATCTAAATATAAAATAACACAAAAATAGATCCAGGTTAGACAGTTGAAAGAACCATTTTTATATATTTTTTAAAATTGTGTTACTTGTGATCAAATATGTCGACTTCATCGTGATGTCTGTTGTATTTCCTGGAAAATTCTATTCAAGGGAGAGAAATAGCCTAAATTTGTGATAAACATTACACATTATCACACCAGAAAACAATACACCATGAGAGACTAAACTAGACAAGTACTCACATAGAATGCCACTACTAAAAAGACCTAAGTGTGTGGCCCAACTACATCTGAAGTCCTCCCTTATGTATCTAGGTCCACAGACTAATGGATCATCTGCATAGTTAGGTACAAGTTTTACTGTCATTGGCCCATTGGTTGGACCTAAAATCTCCACCCTCTGTTCTCTAGCTCTGTCAGGCAAAGCATTCAAGTCTGAAAACAATGATTATACAGAAAATTACACAAATACTAAGGATTTTGCATATGCTTCACCTGAGTAAGTAGTATACTGCAGCATGAAATCTGCCGAAAAAATCTATAGTTGCACTCTTGATTTGCACTTGTTTTAAGGATATCTTGGGTTATATTTATGTAAAACATTAAAAAACCTTACAGAAATGGCAGATCAATCATTTGTTTCTTACTCTCATAGTCAAAACTAACATCAGGCTGTTTGTATAAAGACAGCGATGTTCCAGAGTCTGAGTTAACTAGTATTGAAACCAGCAATGACTCTTGTAACTATATGATTTTTCTGGACTAATTTTAGTGTTTGGTAGAACATACCTCGAATTAAATTGGTTATAACTCTATGTTGTACTTGGGGAACTGAGACACAGGGTGGTTTGTATACGCAAATGATACCATTAAGAGCTTTAAAAGCAACCGCTGCGTCATGTATTTTCACCATTTTGCAATCACCTCATAACTTACAATTTTACAAATATTAATTTAAGGTATTTCTCTATTTGTTATTGTTATTACCCCAAAGAGATTATTTTTTTGGTTCTGACTTCTGTTCGTCCATCTGGACAGGCAAAGGGGTCAAAAGCCCATACAGCCAAACTCCCAAAGAGAATTTAAACACTACGTTCAAGAGACAGGAGTGCCATAGAAAATAATGAGAAATGTCGCTTGTATTGTATTGTACTAAATCTTGATACCAATATAATCAACTAATGACATAATATCAGAGCTGCCAATACAATAAATATATAGGGTTGGAATCAATCCATAATTATTTTTATCGATAATTAACCTATTATATATATATATATATATATATAGTACAACATATATATATATATATATAAATAGGGATACGTTTTAGTTATCACAAAGAAACAAACAATTTACATAATTAATATTTTTTTAATAGTTTTGCTTTGCGTTGTGTAGTAGTTTTGGTTTAGACAGTCTTTGGTATTCGTTTTTCAGATAATAAATAGCATAGCAAGGCAGGCCGGCAAAGACTAATTAACGCCTCATTCACAATTACAGAGTACGTCAGCCTTTCGAACGTTCGGCAAAATTCTTAATTATGGATAACCGATTTAAACCTCAGGTAACTGACTAATAAGCCTGCGCCCCCTATCGTAAATAATGCTACCACTATCAAAGAAAACGGAATTTGAAATCTATTATTATTCATTATTAGTGACTCGAAAATGTGGGACGTTTTTGTCTAAAAAGCGTCCAAGGACAATGCGATTGAGACTGATTGAGAAAGGGTGAACGTAGTATGTATAAAGTGTGTAAACAAAAAGGTAATTTTATAAATAATAAAACATTTTCTGATAAATTTGTAGCTGTACCTACAACCAATAATATCAATTAATACAAATATCTAATATCTAACTTGTAACGTAGCATTATAGATCGTAGAAATAGTAATCGTACATAATAACTGTAATAAGCGTATGCCGAAAGATTCGTTTTGAAAAGAACATTTTATTTTATATAAGGTAATATTAGCTCTGATAAGAACCATTTCATAATGCTGTACATCAACTCATAGAATCATAGAGATCACCAGTAGTCATCTCATGGATGTACGAGCATCGTCACGTTCTCTCGACGACCGCAGATATACTCACGTGATCAGTCATATGCTCCGCGTTACACAACCGCACAGCAAGGCCGAGCGTCCTCGACTGACGAGTGAAGCGTCGGGACTCGGGGGTCGATCGCTATTCATGCAATTCTAATCAATGAGCGACAGAGTAGGTGCGGAATGCTCATTGACATCGTATGATCGAGGTTCGACGCGAGTTTACACAAACTGCGATAGCATTAGTTTTAGAGCGAGATAGAACACATAATATTATTCTCAATTCTTAGTGAATGAAACGTTTTACTATTGGTTAAAATGTAAGCTTTAGTATTGGTGTGTATTTTCTGAACTTGTAAATATTTTTTAAGTAACGATTGTAATTGGGTAACTAGTTTTAAGGATTTTGTATATATATCATGTAACTTTGAAATAAATCATATCTTCCACATATTCCTCACAGTCAAGCAGTTGTTTTATTTAATCGCCAAATGCTCAGTCTCTAAAAATTTGTAAGTCATCCTAAACTAAGCAGTTGCTAGTTAGAGTAAGTAATTTACCTAATTGTTATCTTTTTGTTAATATACAAAAATGTTTATGTTAATTCGTTTGAAGTTTAGAAAATATTTAATATTTACGAATAAAATGTGGCATTTAATTTGCCACTCGTCGTTTGATAATTTAATATACTATTTTTCATAATATAATAAAATAAACATATTTCTTTATTCTCTTTTCTTTTTAAATTTAAAAAATAAATAAAATTACTTAATAATTTCTAATATAGTCAATATAGAGCTAATGAAAGCTTAAAGGAATGATTTGTTATGTTTTTAAAGTGATAACCTCACTTCTAGGATTCACACAAACAAAAATAAAAATTCACACAAATAAAATTTGAAAAACAAAATTTTATGAACGATGCGGGGCTCGAACTTACGAGCTCCGGCGTTCCGTGCCGGTGCTCTAACCAACTGAGCTAACCGTTCGAGTGACGTATCGTCATATAATTGTTTTAAATATATCGTTGTCTTGCACCCTCTATTTGTGTAAAAGAAGCGTTCGTTCATTAGAAAGTATTGAATATAATATTGGATTTCAGGTGATCTTAGGATCTTCTTATTATTGGATTTCAAATTAGAGAGTTCACGAATGTTGCTACGGCTAGATTAGTGCACTTGTTAAAATAGGCAAAAATCAGCTATCAGCTATATAAATATTTTATGTTTTACAGAACATTGTTGTGAGGTCTGACTATTTAGTTCTAATCATAAATAAATTATTTAATTATTTAAATTGTGGCTATAACAATTAAAAGAAAACATAAAAGTATTGGTTTATTTATTTATGTGCTGACCGTAAACATACACGCACACAAATTATACCAAAACGTCTCTTAATAGTCATCCTGCTATAACTATATACTTACATGTAAATTACTTAATCATCAACGCCATCTATAAATATTTAATAAATGGTAACATTATTCTTACCGTCATATTGTATTGACAGCTAACTGTTGTCATTATGACATTCATGACTGTAAATTGTCATCTGATTGTCAATTGTCATGCCTATGGCTGAAAGTCTAACGTTGATTGTTGAAGCCTTGAAGGCAGCTTGGCAGCTATGAGCAATCTGGCAGACGATCAGACGTATAGTATAGAATCGAAAATCGAGTTGGTTATTGGTTTGTGGCTTGTTATCAATTTGTGATTTGAAGTGCATATGATATATCTTTAACGATTACATTTGCCTGGTGCTTGATATGTATATTCTTGTGTAAACCTATTGTAAGAAGTGTTTGTCATAAAATTAATTGGACCTGACAGTTCACATTTTCGTGAAGTAGTGAACTAAAACAAAATTATTTTGGTGAGTACCTACCTGTAATATTTTATGTTTGTGCAGCTTTTCTTCTTATTTGTAGTTATGACGTGAGTTAGTCGTTAATGCAAATAAATGTAACTAAAGAAACACTCATTTTCCCTACATACATTCAAGTAGTATGTAATATACAACATGCTAGTTTTCACTTGCAGCGTTGGGTTCTTCTGCCTGCTATTTGTATCAACTTGAATATTAGTCCTCTATAAATTTTTAGTATTTAAATTTTTCACAATGGAAGACTACATTATGAAGATAGCTTCTTAGAGAATATTGTACTAAGTCTCATTTATGTTTGTTCAAATGTTCTGTAATTTGCTGAGATTTAAAGAAAAAATCAAAGAATTTTTGAAAATAAACTTATTTGACAGATTACCATCCTTGTAAGTTCAAAGACAATGAAGTGCTTTCTTATCAGTATTTAATTAAAAGATAAAGATGAAAGTGTTAGAGAAGAGTATTAAATCACTAAATGATTATATGAATATTAAGTAAAACATAAAATCTCAAATCAACCTTACAACAGATAGTACTTCTTAATACTTAAATAATCTTCCAGACAATATTCATGCATAATGTGTATTTAAATTATCTTTCTACTTATCCCAAACTGTATTAACAAGTTTGTTAAACAGAAAGAGAGCTTTAAACATTGGTTTGTTTGATGAGAAGAAAGGGACTGCTGTTAAGGAGTAAAAACAACAATTTATGATTATTGCTATTAATGTATACAAATTCTTTGATGAATTCCCCAAATGAATTGATTGAACACAAACCAACATTGACATTTCCTTATTGGATCATATGTAATACAACATATATAATACCTGCTTGTTTTGGTGGGGATTTTAGTAACATGAGTTTGATTTCTGCATTTCAAATATCACCTATCAAAATTACATTTGCTTATGACTGCTCGCTGAGAGACAGACACTTAAATTATAAGGTTCTAACCCATTTCCAACATGCTGGGCTTTATAAGTTATGTGTCTAGAGTCTCTTGCTATAAGACAACCCATAAAAACAGACCCGGAATGTTAATTTAGTGTGTGTGAGAAGGTATTTCATTATTATAACACTAGAAATAAGGGATTGCTTGTAACTAATTCTAGTAGGCTTCATAAGATACATAATAGCTTTAAGGGTAAATGTATACACTTCTACAATAAAGTCCCAGCCACTGTTCAGGCATTGTCTATAAATAAATTTAAATGTTTTATAAAAAAATGGCTCTGTCGTAAATCCTATTACTCCACTGCTGAATATCTAAATGATCGGACAGCCTGGGACTAGATTGTGATTGCGCAAAAAAAAAGAATGCTGGGAGAGTTTCTTGCGCCGCTTCTTCTCTCTCAGAGCGCCATTTGTTTCCGAAGCGGTAGTAGTATCTAGTAGTATAAGAAATGACATCAAAAAGAATTCTAAAGGAATCAATTTTGAGAAAATAAATGCCTTTTATGCCTTTTTATGTCTTACACTCGCAATTTGTATGACACTTTGTGTTTGTGTGTATGATTGCTACTGGAAGGCTTACAAATCAAATACCAATATTACATTAATTATAAATATTTTATATTATTTATATTATATTATTGGGATTGGTAAAATTATGAAAATAGTTTATTATAACTAGTCTATTCCATTGTCTATTGCTCATTACTCTGAGGTAGTTTTCATTGATATGGAAAACAAGCTCATCGTCACCATCATGATCAATGCACATGACTTGTGAAACACATTGTTTGGTGTTTTTCAACACACTTGCATGGAAAATATTTGATATAAATAACCTTGTAAAATGGTTACATACATTACTGAAAAATGGGTTTTTGAGCCCATACACACTTTTGGAATTAATTACACAAATTAAATTTGAAAAGAATTTTTATGAACAATGTGGGACTCTAACCTGCAACGTCTCACATTCCATGCAACAACAACAAAAATTGTAATTTCTGTCACAATTTGCCCCTTATTCATTATGGTCCGCTAACTTAAAACAGCTGCTACAGAATGTTATTTTTCATTCTGACTTAGGTCCATAGAAGAAGACAGACTGAGAATTAGCAATGCTTTAAGTTAGCAGACTATTATGAATAAGGTTAGAATATAAAATGCATGATACAGACAAATGTGATAAATATAAATAAAACACTGCACTTGAATTGATTAAATACAAACGGCTTTACAAATAAACTTGGTATAAAGTTATAACTGATGATAAACAAAGAAAATGCAAAATGTTTACAATATAGTTGACAACACTGTCAATCTGAAGTTTTCCGAATGACAAGCTGCAACATTATACATCCGAACAAACCATTCATAAGCAAAATGTCTATTTGTTAATATTTTACATATTCTTGGTTTATGCTTAGTTATTACTTTATGCCAATTTTATTTGTAAGGCCAAAAATGTTTAAACTATGACATCATGTTACTTGGCTCACAACTACAATTCAATGATATGTTGCCAAATAAAGTTTTTAATTGTTTAGTGATCATTACCTACCTTAAGATATTATCTGCAATGCAAGACATGGCTGTTTGAATTTCTTGCCACTTCTCATTAAAGCTTAATTTTTCCAAAGTACCTATAATATATATATATATAAAAATGAATTGCTGTTCGTTAGTCTCGGTAAAACTCGAGAACGGCTGTACGGATTTGGCAAATTTAGGTCTTGTATTATTTGTTGAAGTCCAGGGAAGGTTTAAAAGGTGAATAAATATGAAAATGCTCGGAATTAAATTAAAACAATAATTTTGTTTTCCTTTGATGTGTGCCCCGTTGTTGAAATCAAATTGAAAGAATAGTTTAAAATGAATAACTAAATAGAATCCTTATATCTTTCTAACTTTCTCCGGAGGTAAAAAACAAACTTAATTTTAGCTACCTATAAAAGTTGGTAGATTTTATGTACGATTTAATATTTGGTAGGTTTGAGAATTGGTCATCTTTTTTTATACACCAAAAATTTTAATTATTGATATTAATTTTCTTATTACTTTATATGGCAATAGAACATTTGCTGGGTCAGCTAGCTTATTATAAAATATTGTTTTGAAACCAACACATGGGCTGTACTAATCCTGTTACTGTTACCACAGTTTACATAAGTCCAACTTTATTTCGATTTGGGACCCATAATTATTTTTATTTCAAATATTTGTTTTGTATGGACATATTTTCCATGAGAGAATTTATTGACACCTAGCTTGACAGTTTTGCTGTGAAACAATTTTATAACAACAGGGAGCATATTTTACGAAATAATTCTTGATGTTATGAAATATTATTAATTTATTGAATTAATAGGCATTATTTTACGGAAATCCATAATTATTCAAATGTTGTGAGTCTTCTTGAGTGTAAATTCCGCTTATATTCGTCTTCAATTAATTCGACACGTGTTTCGCCTCGACACAAGGCATCCTCAGGAGATGTTGACTCACCAAATTCTGGTGTGAGACTCTAGTCTAGAAATTGAGGAGAATATTCTTGGAGAGTGACATTAGAAATAAGGATTAAGAAATATTACAATAATTTGCAGATTATTATATTTTTTTTGAGAAATAATGGTTACAATTAAATATGAAATTACTAAAATAAAATTCAATATAAAAGATATGCATTTATAACCTTAAATATTTCTCACTAAGACCTTAATGTTACACTTATTATTTAAATTCTGTAAATGGGATGTGTGGACAAATGTAAATACTACTTTATATAATTTCAAAATATATAATATAAGAAATATGCACATAATGGGTGAACATAAAAAAAGAGAATAAAAACTCTACACAAAATAAAAAAATAGGCAATATATTATCTAATATATAAAATTCTTATGTCATGGTGTTAAACTTTGAACTCCTTCGAAACGGCTTGACCGATTCTCATGAAATTTTGAGTGCATATTGGGTAGATCTGAGAATCGGACAACATCTATTTTTCATCCACCTAAATGTTAGGATGGTCCACACTAAATTTTATTTTTTTTTGACATTTTTTTTTAAATTTGTTTGATTATGAGTCAGCATTAAAAAACACATACAACTTCAAATTTTCACCTATCTACGATCAACAGTTACTTTTGTATCGCGATTTTGATACCGGCAATACAATGTTTGCTGGGTCAGCTAGTAATATATATATAAATTACGTGACACGTTGTTTGTCCGCGATGGACTCGTAAACTAATGAACGGATTTTAATGGGGATTACTTCATGCAGAGCAAATTTAGTCCAACTTGAGAGATAGGATAGTTTTTATTTCGATTTTGGACCCATAATTATTTTTATTGTCAATATTTATTTTGTATGGGCATATTTTCTGTGAGAAAATTTATTGACGCACAGTTTGACAGTTCTGCCGTGAAACAATTTCATTATAACAACAGGGAGCATATTTTACGAAATAATTCTTGATGTTATGAAATATTATTGACAATTCATAAAAAACAGTATTTTATTTATTATGTACAGAACGTCTGTCGAGTCAGCTAGTTTTACCTATATATATAAATATAGTAAACTTGTGTCAGTAAATTTCTTTTTACTTCACATTTGAAAGTGTTTTTTCGCAATAAAAGCTTTATTTAACACAAATATTTTTTAAGTAAATTAAAGCCAATAAAATAATACCAATTATACTTAAAGCCTCAAAAAAGGAAAAAAAAAACGAAAGACCTTGCTTAAAGAAGAGACAAGATATAGAATAATTAAATAATGTTTTAAGTATAGATATACACGAAGACCTGTTGTTGCATCCCATTGAAATAGTAAAGTGAAAATCAAGACTTAAATATAATCCAAAACAGTAACCCTAGGAACTTACCTGCGGTTGTAAACACAGGTATTATGAAAGCAGACAAAAATCAGAACCAGTAAAGATTAATATTACATATGTACAAAGACTTACACAGCTTGGACTCAGCACCCTCAAAAGCAGACGAGAAAGAGGCGATCTAATTGAAACATACAAAATACTAAATAATTATTATAATGTCCCAAATTTTGAGAGCATGTTTCCAAGGAAGAGCAATCCTAGACTAAGGAGACATGATATGAAGCTAGAATATCAATTAGCATCATCAAATCCATTGAAACACTTTCTGACCAACAGAGTCGTTCATATATGGAATAGATTGCCCAAGGATGTGGTTAAATCAAAATCTGTTAATCAGTTTAAGAATAGACTGGACAAACATTTGAATAGATATGGTAAATGATATAGACGCATCAGCGAAAGCTGCTTAGTCTATTATAAATAATAATAATAATAATATGAGTCAAAAAAGAAATTACGTATAGTTAAAAAGGAGCATTCCCTAAAAATCTCGATCCAAGTGTTAGCTTAACGATCAGCAAACCGTAACTCAAGTGACATTATTACTCGTTCTTCAGCCATTGATAAAAAGGTTTCTATCGTACATCATCATGTTAAGGTATCCATGAACTAAATATGCCGCAAGCAAGTTCCAAAAGCCATCCACCAAATCATCTACATAATATGAATGAACGAAAACAGAGTTGATACCTCAAGATACTATTAAACACTATTCATTCTTACTGAATACGTCCCTGCATCATCAGCATCAGCCGGAAGACGTCTACTGCTGGACAAATAAAGATGATATGTCCTGCGCTGCCCTCATCTAACGTATTCCGGCGATCTGGTCAAGATCGTCGGTCCATCTTTTGGGGGCCTGCCAATACTGCGGCTTATGCTAAGTGGTCGCCATTCGAGGACTCTACTGCCCCAACGGCCATCTGTCCGTCGAATATCTGTATCCCTATACTTTAGATTTATTCTTTCTTACACCTTACTATCCTATAAGTACGTTCGCTTGTAGATAAATAAGCGGCACTTTGTAGTTTTCAACGAACGATTTCAGAGCTGGTGAACTTATAGTATCTATATACCTAGATAATTAGCGACAGAAACGGCACATGTTTATTCCTTAATATCTTCTTAAATCTTGTCACCAATATAAACATGGCTTCTATTGAATTTGCTATAGATAACTTTACTCATCATAATTGAGTTGACTAATAATTTCTTGATATCTAACTCAAACTTAAATATTTTGAGTGAAAATAGGATTCTCAAGTTCAGTGGCGTAGCGCACCTTGGCTGGGTCCGTTATAAAAATTTGCTTCTCTTATGAAGGAGAAAGATTTCTCACAAAAGAAAAAACAATGTTTGCATAAAATTAAAAGAAAAAAAACTATTTATTTATTATAATTATCTATCTGTCACTTTTACCAAATTTTTTACAAACGATTCAAATTTAATATACACTCTCCTTGCCTTTTTTTCGGTAACCAAGAAATGTTTTTATTAATTTTACGTACATCGTATAATTGATATGGCGGTAGCTACGCCCCTGCTCAAATTAATTATTGAACTTCAAAAACTGCCACCCATTCAAAAAGATATGCCTCACTTACATATAAATAATCTGTATAAATTAGTAAATACGAATACATTAAAGATAGCAATTGGTAAGGCCAACAGTAGCAGCTCAAATGTTTTGGAGTAAGTACGTGATAATAATTAATTAATGTGGGTGTTGTAGATATTGGCACCGAAATCCTCGACCGGCAGTGTGCAGATAAAAGTATGTAACTTGTTGTAGCTTGTGGAGCCCCCCGCTCCCATGCCGCTACGGAGTAACCTTGAATTTAGCCGTTGAATGGCCCGCAGACGCCGCACTTTGGATTTTGTTGTTAGTTACATTACATCATCGCTTTTTGCTTGGTCCTTTGAGCTATCAGTCGGCCAATTGGTAGGTATAAGTGATATTTATATAATCATCCCGTTTTGTAATAATCTAAGTACCAGATGTATAAATTTTATAAATTACTAGCTGACCCAGCAAACGTTGTATTGCCATATAAAGTAATAAAAAGAAATCAACAATTAAAATTTTTGGGGTATAAATATAAATGTAATAGATAACGACCGATTCTTACACTTACATCGTAAATATAATTTATCGTACTACTATACTTTATATTATTCGTTTGCCATCTTGCAACTCTATTGCGTATCGTAATGTGGATGGAATAGAATAGTATTAAAATCTCGATACAAAAATAGGTATTGATCGCAGACGGCTGAAAATTTGAAGTTGTATGTATTTTTCATGCTGAATCATAATCAAATAAAATAATAATGTCAAAAATAAATATTTAGGGGTAAAATAGATGTTGGTCGATTCTCAGCCCTACCCATAAATTATCAAACAAATTGGTTTAGCCGTTTCGGAGGAGTTTGGTAACAAACACCGGGACACGAGATTTTTATATAATTATAAGAGAAAAGAGAGAAATAGTACGCAAATGTTTATCAGTACTCGCTAGATATTGTACCGAATAGTTATTATTCATCAATTATTAAAAATAAAATAAAAATGTCATGTGTCCGTCGTAATTGCGGTCCGCGCCACAGCTCAAACCCAAAGTGGCGTCATGACTGTTGGCTTGGCTGTTAAGTCCAGCGCGGCGGTAGCTACTTCACACGACGTTGTGAATCTCAAAGTGTAGCTTGCCGCCTGTGCCACGCGTTGCGGCGACATCTTGCCAATTGGTCTGAACAAGGGCACGCCAAGGGTCAGTAGCAGCACCTCTACCTTTGTCGGACCGGTTTGGTACGGTCTCGTCGTGTTCACGTCTGTAGCAGCTGCGTTTACATATTTCGTAATCTAATAAACAGTACATTAATATCAAGGTCTCTTAAACACTCAAATATTTTCGGGCCTTTTGTGCTAAACCTCGATGCGTTTGTGATGAAAATATTGCATTGAGAGTCAATAGACACTGTCACAATCGGTGGAACAATATACATGGGTGTGTGGTGAAATGAAATATTTTTATAAGACTAAGGCTGAGATCTATAGAGCCTACTAATCCTTTGCTCAGACTATACTTACGTAAGCCTTAGCTGAGTGTTAGCTTAGCATTATCTTTGATCAATATGTTATGTTTTTCAAGTGATAACCCTTACTTCTAGGATTAATACACAAATAAAATTTGAAAAACAAAATTTTATGTACGATGCGGGATTCGAACCCACGACCTCCGGCGTTCCGTGCCGGTGCTCTAACCAACTGAGCTAACCGTTCGAGTACCGCCTCGTTATAAAACTCTGTTTGCTTTACAGTTGATAACCTGCTCAACCCCAATATTTGCATATTAGGAAATTGACTTGAGATGTCGCTCTTGTAAATCTAAACAATATGTTATGTTTTTAAAGTGATAACCCTCACTTCTAGGATTAATACACAAATAAAGTTTGAAAAACAAAATGTTATGAACGATGCTCAGTTGGTTAGAGCACCGGCACGGAAGGCCGGAGGTCGTGGGTTCGAATCCCGCATCGTTCATATTTTTTTTTTCAAATTTTATTTGTGTAATAATCTTTGATATCTTTTTTATTGTTGGTATAATTTCAGCTCTCAAATACTAGGACAGCCGAATGTAATAGTTAAGTTCGCGTTTTATCACAGCTAAGATTACCTACTTTATACCAAGAATTTGTTTGACAGAGATCACTTGATTCCCGATACATACATACATATAATCACGCCTGTTTCCCGTAGGGGTAGGCAGAGACCACTTCTTTCCACTTGCTACGATCCTTACATACTTGTTTCGCTTCGGCCTCTTTCTTTATTCCTTTCATACATGCTCTTCGGTTTAGGGTACTCTTGACCTGGCCCGATCCCGATGTATAAAAACACAGATCAGACAATTTAGAGTGGTTGAAAGAGAATGAGCTAAATAAGAGTGTTGTGTGGAGCTAGTACTTAGTGAGACAGGAATCAGAGAGCGTAACGTTATTGAAAGTTTACGTAGTGACAGTTATCATTGATAAAGCCATGTAGGGCCTCGACTCAGCAATCATATAATATGTATACTTTTCTGTTTGTTAAAAATGTGTTGGAGTAACATACAACTGCATTTTTTTTTGCTAATACGCCAAGTTTTATACAATTTTATCTAATATAAATTGACAGGTTTAATTCTCTAACAATTAACTTTATCTGTGTATTTTTTCATAGAGCGTCTTTCTATATCCACTTTGCTTCGCTCTGACATAGATTTTCCAAATCGTTATGTAATCTGTCATAACCATAATGTTAACACCAGGAACAGACATAAACTTATAATGCCTACTACTATCTAGAGATCTATGAGACTATAGATCTACTCGGCTAAGTCGAGTTAGTAAGTCTTTTGTGGGGCGATGTATATGCTTTTACAACAAGATCCCAGAAAATGTTCAAAACAAAAGTATTATGTTATTCAAAAGAATTGTTAAAAAACGTTTGTGTGGTAAAGGTTACTATAACATATGATGACTTTCTTAATGATACCACAGATTGGTAATGGAGTGACCGCCCTCATGCTATTAAATAATAAGTTTAATTGTACAATATTACTTTGTAAACAATTTTTTTTCGATGAAAAAAAAAGCCTGCTGAGTTTGTTGCGCCCGTTCTTCTCATATCTGAGGCATTCATTTTGGAATGGGTGGTAGTTAGACTTTCAATAAGTGATGTCACATCCTATTTTGAATAAAAATATTTGAATTTGTTGGTGAAATTTGTAAGAGTAAGGATATCTTCTTGTAGTATTAAATCAAAATCCTTACGATTGTTTACATTTATAATTAAACTATTGAATGTGAAATTCCTCGGTTCCACAAGACTGTTAGTGTGATAACGTTCTCTAAATAGTAACACCCCCACTGAACTACTTATAAAATTTTGTTATTCAAGGGCCCAATTTTATAAAAATGCTATTTATAGGTGAGGGAAGATCAATTAAACCTGTTTGATGTGTTATTCAGGCGAAATAGATGGGTCTCTGTTACCCAAACGTCCCTCATCTAACAACAATATTGCAACATACTTTTCAGCTTTGTGGCTATCCCAATGAATGCTTCCCACAAGTTTCTGATATGGGCGAATGATTCTTGAGCTTCGCGTTCATATCTGGTTAATTTATCACCGCAAGCTGCGTAGCAAAAATTGGAATCTTTCAAGTAACATCACTTATACGTAGGGAGTTCATAGAATGTAGGAATTCTCCTGTGGTAGTAGAAAAGCAGTAAATTCTTCTGTAAGCAGTAGAAAAAGCAGTAAATTCTTCCTTGCGTGTAGAAGAAAAAGTTTCATATAATATTTAAACTTCTAAGCTCAATCTCTTTATTTCTATCGACAGTTATAAAGCAATCAACTGGTTCCGGAATGTCCTTCGCGTTATTAGACATTCCCTGATTTACATACACAATATTTCTAGCTGTAAGAATCCTACAGCTAGAAATAATGATATTCAAAAGGTTCGAAACGATTTGAAGATCACTTATGACTATTTTCCTCCTAGAGTTAAGATGCTGATGGAATATTTATAAGTCGTGAATGTGTAGGTAGAACTGCTAGAGTACCTGGTAATTCTTCAGGTTTTAATCAGATGAAAAGATGACATCACTTAATCCCTTTGCTGACTGGTAAAATGATCATCGTTTCAATCGGATAAACAAAGTCAAAGTCAAAAAAATCTTTATTCACTGTTAAACTTTATAAGTTTTCTATCGCAAGTCAGGATGAAGAACAAAAGTTACAATAGCATTCAAATGAGTATAAAAATAATCATTAACAAAATTTAGAACATTAATTCCAACTATCTTTATCATTCAAATATTCTTTCACAGGCCTTAGATGTTAATTTATTTTTTACGATACAAATAGTCCTCAAATAGCCGATTATCCATTCTATAATAAAGTAAAACTATTTGAAGTAAAATACAATAAAATGTCCATAAAAATAATAGCTTCCATAACAACGTGGCCTGAAAAAGTTCCTCTTCCGACGTGTACGAAAGTGATGAAAGTTGCTTGTTATCTTGTATTGCTATATAAAATCTAGAGTCCAACCCCCTTATTCATAAATAGTCTGCTAACTAAAAGCATTGCTAATTCTCAGTCTGTCTTCTTCTATTGACTTAAGTCAGAATGAGGACAAAACACTCCTTAGCGGCTGTTTTAAGTTAGCGGACCATTATGAATAAGGGGGTAATAGTCTAAGACCCCGTGACCCCAGACGGTCACGATGTCAACTGTCTGGCAATGAATGACGTGATTTTTAATAATATTCTGAAGGTAATACTAGAAAATTAGACTTTATTATTTGTTGAATTTAGATCGGTATTATACACACGTTTAGTTCTGTTCACCTGCCAAAGCCACTGTAGTCTTTCATAATTGGCCATCGTTCTTACCTGTGTTGAGAGTGTGCGCTGACAAAGTTTCAGCTTTTATTAAATAACGAAGGTCTGGGGTTCACAGGCTCTTACTCTATAAGTTCAAAGACGTCCACATGCGGAAAACACGAGAGAATACAGGTAGCGCAGACTAGTAATAATAAAAACGGTAACACCATTTCAATGGAAATAGCTAACAACGAAGTTTCTTAATTAATTAATTAAATAATAGAATGTGACAGAAGGTGCACAAAATATATTCGGAATATATTCTATATTTGGCAACCCTTTGATGCATCGATGAAACAATCACCACAGAATACTCGGGTTCGGTGCGGTAATGGGTGGTTTTATATTAATTGTAATGTATTTTTTTTAAATTAAAAGAGGTGCGCGGTAATAAATGAAATGGCAGTTATATGCGCTGCTGATTCTCATACCATAGCCACTAGGTCGTTTCTTGCAACGTGGACCCTTTAATCTCCCGCCAATTTGCTTTGTGAAATATTTGGATCAGATGGTTTAGATACACCGTCTTTTTTCTCAAGATAAGCAACTATAACTTATTGACCGAAAAACGAAGCTCCCTCTAGTCCTCTCAAGTATTACCGCCAAAATAAACAATTTAGATTTTTACTATACACTGTTTGTTCCCTGTAATGTTTCATTTGATAAATGCACAGCTTAGGGAGCCCTCAGTGGAATTGAATATATATTGAATATATCTTTAGGTTTTCTGTCTGGACGTCGTTCTCTAATGGTGTTTTGGAAGTTCAATGAATTGTTAAATTTATATGATGGCACAGTTTCTTTTAATATAATATGTATTATAATATATATAAGGCACGTAATAGGTTTAAGGGTAAAAGTATACACTTTTATAATAAAGTCACAGCCCCTGTTCAGGCATTATCTATAAATGAATTTAAATGTTTTATTAAAAAATGGCTCTGTCGTAAATCCTATTACTCCACTGCTGAATATCTAAGTGCTCGGACAGCCTGGGACTAGACTATGATTATTTTATAGCAATGACAGTACAATATTGTATATTTTTATTAAAAAGAGCTCAAAAAAGAATGCTGGGAGAGAGGTTTTTTCAGAGCGCCATTTGTTTCCGAAGCGGTAGTAGTATCTAGTATATTAGAAATGACACCAAAAAGAATTCTAAAGGAATCAATTTTGAGAAAATCAATGCCTTTAATGCCTTTTAATAGAAAATAAATAAACAATACGTAGCGAATACAAATAGGTACGATATAACTTGTGACGTAATTGTAGAATAATGTCAAGAAATAATAAAAGCCGCACACACATCTCTGAAACAATACCAGATAATGAAGTGTTCACACTTCACACAGCTTACGTCAGCTCTGCTTCCGTGTCTGCGGCGATGTAATTACATTTTTACACCAATTACAACCGCTGAATGATACTTTTGTTTCTTTTATTTCGGAGAAGATTCCATTGTCAACTGTGGCATGATCGTATTCGAATTTTGTTTTCATCCACATACATTCACTAGTTCTATGCACTTCGAAATATTTTAAACAGTCGTCTTTATCAATGCTCTTGAGAGAATTTGATAACTGACTTTTGTGTTGCGCCACAAGCTATCTCTTAAATAATCTAACAAACAAATTCATTCTTAGTACGTACATGTTATTACGTCCTTTGATGTTACCAATGGTATCTTAACAGTGCAATATCTAGCAAATATACTGAAATTGATAACGAAAGAAATCGACAAAGACGAGATTGTTAACATTAGTAAAAAGGCATAAATGGCATTTATTTTCTCAAAATTGATTCCTTTAGAATTCTTTTTGATGTCATTTCTAATAACTACTAGATACTACTACCGCTTCGGAAACAAATGGCGCTCTGAGAGAGAAGAAGCGGCGCAAGAAACTCTCCCAGCATTCTTTTTTGCGCTCTTTTCAATAAAAATATACAATATTGTACAGTCATTTCTATCGCTATAAAATAATCACAATCTAGTCCCAGGCCGTCCGATCAGTTAGATATTCAGCAGTGGAGTAATAGGATTTACGACAGAGCCATTTTTTTTATAAAACATTTAAATTTATTTATAGATAATGCCTGAACAGTGGCTGGGACTTTATTATAGAAGTGTATACATTTACCCTTAAAGCTATTATGTATCTTATGAAGCCTACTAGAATTAGTTACAAGCAATCCCTTATTTCTAGTGTTATAATAATGAAAATCACTATTAAGAGTATTGGGGATGTCTGGTCGGTTGCCACCTAGAACGTAGAGTGTCGAAACCGACTCGCTAGATTCAGATTGTAAAGTTGGATATTATGTTTCAACACTCTTTTCTGGGCCCCACCGATTTCTTTTGATGGTTTCTTTGGGCTTAATCTTGACACAGTTTTATTTAATTATTGCCTAATATTATTATTTGTCCGGAAAGGAGGCCAGGGTCGCTGTCACGTCATTTATCAGTGCATCCATTTCGCGACACTGGATTGTTATCTAATTGATTTCTGTATTGATATCAATTGCTCGTATCTCGCGCTGGCTCTTCAATTATTAATTGCAGTGGTTTTCTGGTTTGACTTTGTTCGTCCAACTCGTGGCTGTAAATGAGACATCGTCAGTCAAATAAGTAATTTGATGACTGAATATGCGACTGTAGCTCATATTCATGGAGGAATTGATAACACATTGTGTGCCCGCTTCTAGAAAATGGCGATCGCAGGCAATTGTGTACGCAATCTTGTATTGTGACGTACGTACAAGCAAACAGTGCCTGCAGTATCAACATTTATATTGTTCTCAGCTCGGCGTGCTCGCTTTTTGGCAACAAACTTTGTTTTATGCTCCCGATAAAATGACAATAATTCTTTTGATGTTTAGTAAGCGATTATAAAACTGCGTCAAGTTTAAAACAGCTATATAACTTTGTGTGGTTGTTTTGTTCAGGTGTAATGAAAACTTCTCTTTCGCTTCTCATGCTCTGAAATTGCTTATTTGTGCACGGCTGCACTAAATCGATTTTTGTGCACAAGTGCATAAACGTATATAAATATATCTATATTAAGGCAAAGAAGATGAGTCATTGAGCCAAACATAATAAAAAGTTCAGAGATAGAATTTGTTATTTTAAAATATTTACTTTAATTCATTTGCCTCATGTGTTTTTTTAAGACATTAAAGATATTAAAATTTAAATTAAAATACGGTAGGTTATTTAATTAATTAAAATATATATATTACAAAATTAATTTAATAGTAGGCTGTATAGGTCTGGAGCCAAGTCCAAGCCAATCAATATCGTAAGATTAAAAAAAAAAGCGACGGGAAACAGGTCTTTGTTTTTCGTGCGTTTATTAATTTCTTCAAATTTGCTAGAATTGTTAAAAATGTCCAATGAAGAAGAGTATTTAGCACTCTCTCATGGAAATTAATGCACAGAGAGTTGTGCAATAGATATTACCGCCAAAGTCTCGGGAAAAATATCTCAAAGTTTACGATAATTTTGTAATTAATTTCGTCAGAGCCATCTTCTCATAATATGCCATCTCCTCACAATATGTCATCTTCACAAATTCTGAAAAGTACCGTTAATATGCCGGGAAAAACAATATCCTTCAGTATTCAAAACTGTACTAATTTTACTCTGAATATTGATTAAAGAAATGATATGTTATACTACTGTTTTATTTCCTCGCAATCGAAATGAAAAGCAGAGTTTATAACTCGTCCACAAAACCATTTTATACTCGAAATTACTATCAGCCATCCAGCCTATTGCCAAAAGTCTCGGATAAAAATGGTTCGTTTTGTGCACTCGTTGTAAAATCTACTATTTATCTTAAATCTACCTTCATACAGATAACTTTGAAGGTAAAGTGTGATCATATTTTCTACTCGTGGATAATCTGTGGAGAGAAAGATTATTTCAGTCAGTAATATTACTATTATAACACTTAAATTAGCAACGCGGCGCGGTATTAGATTGTTACGCATTATGTAGCATTGAAGTGATTTGGCTCGGTGCAGTTTCCTTGATAAATTCGTTGAAACTGTGAATTGTTTTTGAACTGATAGGAAGTTGCGTAAAAAAACTAGTGGACTTTTTTCTGCTTTATCCTTGTGCGGAGTGTGTTGACGTAGACAGCATCGGTCGCAACAAGCGGTCAATGTCATTGCCAATCTTTATATTTTTAATAATATAATTAATTTGTTTCGTTGAACAAAAATGTAAGTTTTAATATAATTACGTGTTTCGTGCCATTGTTTCACACTTGGTAACTTATAAAACAATACATTAATTATTGTAATTATTCTGCTTTTATGATTTTATATTTTTGTTTTGTTTACTTTATAGTTTTTCTATGATTTGCGCTTTTTTCTAAAAAACTAAGCCAAATCGCGATAATCTTTTTTGACAGATGTATGGGCATGATATGATTGCGCTTCTCTTGAAACTTAAATCATTCCTTACTGATAGTTTTGGACGAAGCAAGTGGATCACCAGTTTCCTCACTGGGCGCAGCGTTAAGTTAATTGTCGGCGGCTGTTACTCTCATTTTAAGAACGATAACGCTGGTATTCCCCTTGGAACCCCATTTGTCATATCACCGCTCTACGACAATAATGCCTCACCTAGTATCGGATAACTGGGACTTGAAGATTGCCAATTTCGAGGTGTTCGGGAAGGCAAAACAAAATTAAACATTAAACTAATCGACAAACTGGGAGTCATCAAAAGACCGAGACTGAGCAAGAGCTGCTCAAATAGTCCAGTACTCAGTGAACGGCTCGATCTTCTGCTGGCTTGAACAGTGAAGGAAGCATTCTGATGAGCTGATTGAGTTGAATTTTCAGGACACACTACACACTTTGATATCATCCTCACCATCTAGATATGTGGCGTTCCGCCATATCTTCGGCCCGTTTTCAAGGACCTTTTTTACAACCAAACAGTGATTTGAGATTGAGTATACTTTGTCGGAATTTCCAGGACGATACGACATCGCACCTAAAAAAAAGCGCATACTCACACCTCAAAAGGCTTCCAATGCTCCTGTGATCATTTAACTTCAGGTGATCTGCTCGATTTACTTGCGGCTAAGACTGGCTGGTGCCCTTGATCCAGATACGTCACGAATTGTCCGGTCGACGCCGTCCTCCGCCCTTTGTAAGTCCTGTTTATAAATAGACCTTGAATCGCCCACTCACGTTCCAAAGGCTCGCTTGCCGTATGCGTCTTGAAATTATCCCACATTGAAGTTATATAGAAGCGGTATACACTCCGAATATTTTTTTATTGAGGCCAAATCGAAGCCTGGGACTGGTGACAGAATACTTCATGTTTTTTAGTAGTAGTAGCTTGGTCAGCCTACCTGGAAACACTGCAGTAGGAAGGTTTCATTTCACAGTAACAGTGGTTTTACTTGCAAAAAGGTATCTTGTAGTCTTGTAAAGACCATTGTGGAGGATCGCCCACAGTTCTTTGACATTGATATATCATGAGAGAGCTTAGGCTATTTTGGTATCATGTCTTTAATTTTACAAAACCCACTAAATTAACGTCACAACCGATTCATTTATGTTGAAAGGTAAGGTGGGACCATATACAAATGTTGCCAGGAGCGCCATAATGTGTCAGTGGCGTCAGATGCGTAGACAAATTGATATGGAATGAATACCGTTATTGAAGAGTGGCTTGTTGCGGGCGGTTCTAGCTGGGATGCGGTTTGGGCACGGACACGGTACCTGACCTCGATATCTGCCTAGAAGCAGTATCAGTGCGGACTGTACTATCTATCTATACTGTATAATAAAAGAGTTTTACGAACCACTTGAATAGTTTTATGAATCACAACTATATACGTAGTAAGTAATACTTAATTAAAAACTAGGGCAGTCGGGTGACCAGTAGCCAGCACGAATACCACTTTGGAATGGCCCAACAAGAAGTGCCTAATAGCTGAGATTAATTCGTAGCAGTTACCCTACTACCAACTTTATAATACAAAACTATCAAATTGATAATGAAGTGACATCACTAAGATTTTGCATGCGATTATATAATATTAAAAATATACTATATATAATAACTAAAACAATAGTATTAACAGCTTACAAATTATTGAATTAATATTATCATAACTGAATGTTGGTACCAGTTGGAAACTCAAATAACCATAACAACTGCATAACAGTTTCGCGGTGCCAATAGCGCATCATACTCTCCGTCAAATTTGTTTACATTGACATTTTGTCTGATAGATATATTATCTTAATATATATAAATTACTTGACACGTTGTTTGTCCGCGATGGACTCCTAAACTAATGAATGGATTTTAATGGGGATTACTTCATGGAGTGCAGTTTGGTCCAACTTGAGAGATAGGATAATTTTTATTTCGATTTGGGACCCATAATTATTTTTATTTTCAATATTTGTTTTGTATGGACATTTTTTCTATGAGAGAATTTAGTGACACATGGTTTGACAGTTCCGCTGTGAAAGAATTTCAATATAACAACAGGGAGTATTTTTTACGAAATAATTCAGCCGTTTCGGAGGAATTTGGTAAGAAACACCGGGACACACAGAATTTTATATATTATATAATCAATATATATCTAATTTATAACTGTTACGACCTAGCCATCTACTATAATATTAGTTTTTACCCTATGTTTTGAGTACTATCATTTATTTATTTATTATTTATTACATAATTATTGTATTTAATAATGGAAGCACTTGTGGCTGTAACCGCGACGGCCGCCTTATTGAAGGTAGCTACTGAAAATCAGTGTCGGGTGATACCCAACTAATATGCTGAGTAGCAAACCTTTTTGGGACATAACACTGCAAACACCACCTTATTATGTTGATATAGAATAAGCCTTACTTTAGTATTTAATGCATGTTAGTTTTAATTAGATTAGGCATATTATAGTTATTGTTTAGATAAGTTATTTCATATATTTGTTAATATATTTTGTAAATGTTCACGTGTATTTGTAGTGTTTGTTCCAAATAAAGATATACTTACTTACTATGTTTTGAAATATTATTGGCAAGTTCCTATAACACAGTATTTTTTTTATTATCTACAGAACAACGTCTGTCAAGTCAGCTAGTATATTTATAATATGTACTATTACCAGGGGCTTGCATATGATATAGGCAATTAGGCAGTGCCTACCTCGTTAGTAACCTAAATAAATATAGCAATTACCAAACTTCTATTGAACACCCACTCATATATTTTTTCCTTATGCTAGATACTAAATACCTACGGTAAGCAATCTTTGCTTATTCCAAAGCTCAACTATGACTAGTTAGATTCACAGTGCCTACCTTCCTAGAAAACCAATACACGCCCCTGACTATAATAAATGGTGCTCCACACGTTATGAATGCTCTAAATTCCTGAAACTTTCTCCTAATTTGTATACTTGGTGGTGAAATATCTAAAACATAATTGCTTAACGGCCGTTTTCAATAACCTATCTAACCTGCCTCCTTAGTTTAATTTACTAGAGATAGACAAATTTATCCTTTTACGCTTACTTACATTACAATAACCTATCGACATAAAGCATTGTACTATAACTATATTGGACATTACTATGGATAGATAAGATCTTGTCATTAAAAAGTGACAGCAATGTATCCGTAACTACAGACACGTATTTGAAAACGGCCGTAAAATGTCTCACAGTAAATATTTCAATATTGTTTATTCTCTGTTTATTGATGTATCGTAATAGTTGTGCACGCGTAATAAATAGTGGGACCATTTCGTTATATTGAGCATTTTCTGTATTTGCTGATGCAAATGTTATTGCCCGGAGCGCCGGAGCGACGTGTACTCAAAGCGCATTAGTTTGTTTGTCGTTATAAACGAGAATAAAGAACGGCAACGAATGACATCAGTGTTGCCGCGCTGTTGACAGTCAAATCGTGTCTGCACTCGACTGTGTCAGTGAACTCATTTTGTTCAATTTGATACCGGTGTACAGGCAGTACATCAGTGTGGGTTGCTAGCTGACGTTTGACTGCACGATGTTAGACACGCCGCTTCTTCTGGTTCACCTTCTGTTATGGTGAGATGGTAACACTTACTTCACTTGTCTTCCGCGTTAGTTAATCGACAGTCGTACCATTAACCGTTGGTACCATTTTAGTTATGAGCTTTTGCTAGACACTTTGATATGTGTTAACATAAGAATAAAACAACATTCCTTACAATGCATTCGTTCATACTTAAAAACCTCATATACTCTTCAAAGTTTTACGATTTTGTTTAAGATCGTGCGTGCGGTCATAAAATAAACTATAATAATAATTGTTCGCCCATACTTAGTTTTAATATATTTACATTTAAACAAAAACCACAAAAACCATTTTTATCACAAATATTATTTAAATAAGTAAAATTCGAATTCAACAAGACGAAACATGAACAGCTTAATAACAATAATAACTTGAGTCTTTTTCAAACAACGGATTAGCAACATTTTAATTGTGTTGATTAATGCGTTATCAAAAACCAATATCCTCTTCTTATCTTGATTGCTCTGCAATAAAAGATGTTGAACTTATCTGTGTTGTCAACATTTACTAATTATTGTATTCGTCATCGGCTACAGCAATTATACTAGCGGCACGCTATGATGGCCGTTTTGACATATTATAATTGTGATGTGAAATGTCAATTTATTCTCGAAAATTGACCATAAAGAACAGTAATTTGCTCCTTCAATGTAATTATTAATTAATACGAAACTTCACGAGTGGACAAACGTGAAAACGGCCTTCATAGCGTGCCGTACGTATTATGCCTTCCAAGTGGTTTCAACCACTTGGGTGATGAAGGGTCATGCTTGCGAGGCTTAGGTCAGGAAAACAAGTCGTTCTTCTCTTAACTTGATATTCAAAACTGGTTTTTACAAACATAAACTTAAAGAGATTACATACGTGTTTATTTTCCGTTTAAGGCTGTGTAGGCTGATGAAAGTTCAAAGTCGAATTGTAAAAACACTGATTCATTTAGGTTCAAAAGAGACATTTGTGAATGTCGCTACGTTTACCATATTTATCATATCCGCGTCCAATGCTTCACTAATTTTCCGCTTCATACCCAGTCTGTGGTGTCATTAAGAAAATCGCAGAAACGTTTTATTAACAATTCTTTTAAATTTCGTAACACATTTGTTTTGTACATTTTCTGGGATCATATTATAAAAGCGACTTAACCGAGTAGTAAGCATAACAAGTTTATGTGTGTTCCTCAATGAATCATGTTTTCTGGACTTTCGTTGACTGCCCGCAAAATAAAAGAAATACGTTTAAAAGAATATTACAGCTTAGAGTATAGACTCATCGTGTATATCCTTGTTAATTAGTTGTTTTATTTCCTTTTTACCATTGCCTTGCTTACCTTTGATAAACATCAGCTGACTGATGGTATTAAAGCTCGATAAGTGTTTTTTTTTTTTATCTTGATGATGCGAATTTAAAATTTAGCGATAAGATAATATGGCGATCATAATGTTCGAGTGTACAACACGCCATTACGTACGTCATTGCTTCACTATTATTAGCTTGTTTTAACTGGTATCTAGCGGGTAGTTCCGGTGTCTGTTTCCAACCTGAAGGTCTCGCGTGGCTGTTATTTGCTAAGATAATTTATACGTCTAGGTAGGGTATCTTGCTGTTAGAAAACCGATAGAAACAGGCCAGGAACATTAGTTAAGTGCGCGTGGCAAGCTACGTCTTACACTCGCGATTTGTATGACACGTAATGTTAGTGTGCGTGCATTTCTCAAAATAGAAGTTATTTTTTGAAAATATGTTATTTTTTACCTTTTCACAGCTATCATAGTCTATCACCAGTGTGAGGCTCCTTTGCACAGGATACCGGCTAGATTATGGGTACCACAACGGCGCCTATTCCTGCCGTGAAGCAGTAACTTACAACGGCGCCTTACATCTTACGTCTCAAGGTAACGAGCGCAATTGTAGTGCCGCTCAGAATTTTTGGGGTTTTTCAAGAATTCTGAGCACCATTGCATCAGCTGAACGTCCTGCTCGTCTCGTCCCTTAGTATCATAAAAAAAATCTAGACGTATAATCCAAGATTTTTTAATGACCCATTTCGCGTCAAATACTATTGGCAGAAACTGTTCAGAATGAGGTCAACAACTCTCGCCTTTTGTATCTAATAAATCCGGATCAGTTCGACTCGTGAAATATTATTTCATAAGTGATGATTGGAATATTGCAGTGGAATGGAGTTAGTGGGTCAGCTGTGCCGTTTTCATGTGCGTTTGATTGGTTCACGACACAGTGAACATCAATGTGTCGTGTAGTGGCACATCTGGTGAGTGTGTGACGCCCAGATAGCATGTGTGACCTGAGGTTGGCTTGGGAACCATAAGGAACCGTCGCGTCGTGACCACCGGGTGTGAATCGCTCGAGAAGCCACGCAATGTATAAAAACTTGACACATGTGTTCTGTGCACGTAAATGTTTGTTGTACGTTTTAATATTACTCGGCTTAAAAGTCGAATGTACTATGACGTCACGATTGTTTTTATCGCAAGAATGTTCAATACAAAGATTGAATCTAACGTTGTCTTTTAGTTGGACAATAGAAAATATGAATTAGGTTATAATTCAGTGTTCGTTGTCGCGCCCCTGCCCGTGTTTGTTGTTCGTTAGGCCTGCATTCCAGAAATCGTCTCAATACATATGGAGTATTGCTGTTATCTCTGTTCAGTACCAGCTCGAACCATTTGACCGCGTGCAACGCAGAGCAGCTCGAAATGTCGGGGACCCAGTGCTCTGTGAATGGCTGGATCACTTGGCGTTGCGTATCGCTTTATTGTGTGTCTTGTATCGCATTTATCACGTGGAGTGTCCCGATGGGCTGTTTCACCTATATCATATATCATCCGCACCATCTGGATTTGTAGCGGTCCTTCACAGTGCGGTTTTCAAGGAGCTTTCTTCAGCGTACTAAAAAGCTGTGGAATGAGATTCCTTGTCCCGGGACAATTCGACATGGGTACCTTCAAAAAAAGCGCGTACACCATCCTTAAAGGCTGGCAACGCTCCTGTGATTCCTCTGGTGTTTAAAGAGAGCGTTTTTTTTTATAAAAATAAGGGATGAGACGAGCAGGACGTTCAGCTGATGGTAATTGATACGTCCTACCCATTTCAATGCAGTGCCGCTCAGGATTCTTGAATAACCCAAAAGTTCTGAGCGGCACTATAATTGCGCTCGTCACCTTGAGACATAAGATGTTAAGTCTCATTCAAAATTTCACTAGCTACGACGCCTTTCAGACCGACACACAGTAATGTGTACACATTGTACTTCACGGCAGACATAGGCGCCGTTAAGACCCATAATCTCGCCGGCTTCCTATGCAAAGGAGCCTCCCACTAGTAATGGAGCATGGGCGGCGCTGATTAACACCAACTGGTGTTTCGTTCGTTGTCCTTCTTTTCCTTAAAAACATCGTAATCCCTGGTCAAGTATGTATTGTCACTGTCATTAAAAGATATTAAGGCTGACTAGGATTGTAAACGCTACATCCAACCCTACATTATTTGTGTTGATCATGTGGCTAAGCTGCAAATGGACATTTATTTTACTGGTTTTCTTTTGTTTATTCAAAATTTACATAATAAATTGAACAATTGTTCGGTTTAAGTTTTAGAAAAGTACTAATTCTATTCATTTCTTTAAAAACAGAATATTGTTATCGCTTAAAATTCGGAGATTTTAGACTCCAAGTTTTCCAACTTCCAATTTTTTATTGCATATTTCAATATATATATAAAAATTATATTCGATTATAAATTATCATTAAATCCTTCTTTGTGCACTGTATTTTTTGCGTCGGAATATTTTCATTGCGTTATATTGTAATCGACTCCCTAAGCGATATTATAGCGATAGAAATGACTGTACAATATTGTATATTTTTATTGAAAAGAGCGCAAAAAAAATAATGCTGGGAGAGTTTCTTGCGCGGCGTCTTCTCTCTCAGAGCGCCATTTGTTTCCGAAGCGGTAGTAGTATCTAGTAGTATAAGAAATGACATCAAAAAGAATTCTAAAGGAATCAATTTTGAGAAAATAAATGATTTTTATGCCTTTTAAGAAACCAGTTTTTGTTGATATTGAGGTATGAAAGCGCCTTAAATCACGGATTTTGTATTGAGTCGCCTACAGCAATATGGACCTTTGTGTAGCAGCGGTGAGCGGTCATCAACCGTGCTCGTCACCGACCGTGTCGTACCGACCATTTTTTACGCCAGTTTTGGCGTAATTATTTGAGCCAGAGTTCTTTATTTCATTTTGTTGCTATGTTGTAGAATTTGTAACAAAAACTTGGTGAATATTATTTCCTTTTTACATAACCTGCGTTTGTAAGTACGTTTTAGATGCAAAACATTTATAGTATGAATATAATTCTAGTCGCCTTTTTCGGATTCTTCATGTCTGTCTGTCTGTCCGTCTGTATGTATTCTGTGAAGTGCATCAAGATTTTCACACAAAAATAGAAAAACAATCCATAAATTTTGGGCTTCCCATACTTAGAACTGAAACTTTTAAATTTTTTTTTTCATCAAACCCATACGTGCGGGGATCTATCGATAGGTCTTCAAAAATTATGTTGAGGTTTCTAATAATATAATTTTTTTTCAACTGAATAGTTTGCGCGAGAGACACTTCCAAAGTGGTAAAATGTGTGTGTGCAACTTCTTAAATACGAGAATGATAAAACTAAGAAAAAAATATATGATGTACTTTATCATGCAAACTTCCACCGAAAATTGGTTTGAACGAGATCTAGTAAGCAGTTTTTTTTAATACGTCATAAATCGTAAACCGCAATCTACCTTTCATTAAATCAACTCAAATATAAAGTTACAACCAACTACAAGAACTTATTGTCATCCTTAAATTTCATCAAATAACTTTTTATTAAAACACCGCTTCGCTGGGAGAATTTTAAAAGGAAATAAATTAATGAAGGAACGTTGGAATTCGAAAAATAAGTAACCTTCTAGGATAAATTTCGCATCGAATGGTAGTTTCATGTCGACATGATCAGTGGTTAAGGCGTGATTGAGCCTCAAAGACCATTTTCGTTATATATATATTATATATATATACTACCTGACTCGACAGACGTTGTTCTGTAGATAATAAAAAAATACTGTTTTATAGGAATTTGCCAATAATATTTCAAAACATCAAGTATTATTTCGTAAAAAATGTTCCCTGTTGTTATAATGAAATTGTTTCACAGCGGAACTGTCAAACCGTGCGTCAATAAATTCTCTTACAGAACATTTGTCCATACAAAATATTGAAAATAAAAATAATTATGGGCCCCAAATCGAAATAAAAACTATCCTATCTCTCAAGTTGGACCAAACTGCACTCCATGAAGTAATCCCCATTGAAATCCGTTCATTAGTTTAGGAGTCCATTGAGGACAAACATTGTGACACGAGATTTATATATATTAAGATATATAGATATATTGCTTTTGATTGATTAACATAGTTTGTAATCATCTGTAACACACAACAAGTCAACAACAAACTACCATAATAAAAATAATATAATAAATTGCTGTTCCGTTCACACTGTATTGATTCGGAATGTTGTTTCTTAACCCCCATAAGTATATGTTTATTTCTTTCTTACTTCCGGATATGTTGTTTTAATATTGATTCGTTTTGTTTATTGCTTCTAATGTGCTTTGTAGTTTGCTTCAAGTAAAACGACTTTTGTTTTGAGAACGTCATGTTTTAGAAAGATTTTGAAAATACCAGATAGGTATATTTTTAATCCAATATGACTGGAGTCTTACTAGAAGTCGAATATCCCTACATATATTATAAATGTGAATGTAAGATTGTTTGTTACGCTTTTACGCTGGAGATACTAAATCAATTTTGATGAAATTTGGTACAGCGATTGCCTAGGGCTTGGGATAGAACATTGGCTACATTTTATCCCGGAAAAAACCATGGTTCCCGCGAGATTTGTGAAACACTGAAATTCACGTCGAAGAGCTATAACTATACCAATAGTAGGTTTAGTTTGCTATAACGACGACCTGTATAGCCGAGTGGTTAGCGATCCTACCTACTAAGCTAGAGGTCCCGGGTTCTAATCCCGGTAGATGCAAGCATTTATATGATGAATATGGATGTTTGTTTCCGAGTCATGGATGTTTAAATGTATTTATGTATGTTTAAGTAAGTATATTGTATTAAATATATCATTGTCTTGTAACCCATAACACAGGCTATATATGCTTAACTTCGGGGCAAGATAATTTGTGTAAAAAGTGTGTCAATATTATTATATTATTATAACAATCTTCCCCGAAATAAGATTCTGAATATAATATGTTGGGAACGGGAGCGACAACGGGAACCGGAACTGGAATGGGACATGAGATTATCTTCAATTCCAAACTTGCTTATTATTTTTAAAAACCCTTTATCTACGCGGACGAAGTCGCGGGCATCAGGTAGTTATATATAAAATAAATTCGGCTGGTGATTAGTTTTGTTCTATAACTGGGTACGAACTAATCTACCTATGAATCTACTTTGTAGAAGACTACAAGATCGGACTGGGAATAGAACGGTCACATGCATATTCTTATCTGCAACCTCAGCGTCCACGTAAAATCAGATAGATCATGATTGTTTAAGGTGAGTTTCAAGTTCGAGAAGTATGTCGAATGTAGAATATTTCGCTTTATCTCTGGCGTAAGTTAAAACGAATTGCAAGGCATTTGTAAATGTAAATGTAAATGCGTAATGGAAGCTCTCAAGCTGTGGTGCTACCGGAGAATGACTACACTCCAAAAGTTTCGAAGATCATGGTGTTCTAGCATGTCCGTAGAAACGACATATATTGGGTATTTTCGTATTTATACAGGGCAAAGTGGGCGTAGAAGAGGGCATGGCTATGAAAGATCCAATACGAATAGGCCAGTATGGACAGAGTGGACGTTTAGTTTCGCTTGACTCGGCTAACGGCCAACTTTCAGAAGTGGAGACGCGTCTGAAGAAAAAGAGAAACGCGGTAGTTGGCTATGAGTTGTAGAATCTTGTTCCGTGCTGCAGCTTCCAAAAGTCAAAATGGCTATTATAGGAACGTGTGCCAACAAGACGATACACAGAGACGATGTAGAAGTGACCCAATATGGACAGTGTGGAAGTTCATTTTCGCTTGACTCACCATAGAGCAAAGTTCGCCGGGCTGACGGCCAACTTTTCAGAAGTGGAGACGCGTCTGAAGAAAAAGAGAAACGCGCTAATTGGCTATGAGTTGTAGACCCTTGTTCCGTGCTGCTGCGTCCAAAAGACAAAATGGCTATTATAGGAACGTATTCCAGCAAGACGATACACAGAGACGATGTAGAAGTGACCCAATATGGACAGTGTGGAAGTTCATTTTTGCTTGACTCACCATAGAACAAAGTTCGCCGGGCTGACGGCTAATTTTCATAAGTGGAGACGCGTCTGAAGAAAAAGAGAAACGCGCTAATTGGCTATGAGTTGTAGACCCTTGTTCCGTACTGCTGCGTGCAAGTCAAAATGGCCATTATAGGAATGTGCGCCAACAAGACAATACACAGTGACGAAGAAGAAGTTACTCTTATACATTCTATAATACAGATTAATACCTCCGCTGCCGTGCAAGTTTGATTACTAGTTAAAAAACCAGAGGAAAACAGTAGAGCCCACGAAAGGCGCCTGCTGGGTGCGGTGAGTAGCATGTACCAACACAAACTGCAAGCGTGCCCGTTCCGCTCGACTCTCAGACGCGAATATTATCGATTTCACGGCCTCGACGGTTGCAATAATTTACGTCCACTTGGTCACGCACATTTATTTTGTGGCTCCGGTTTAACCGAAACTATTTACGTTTGACAATTGCTATTTTGGACTAACCTAACTAAGTATGAATAAAAATAAGGATATTTTCCGATGAATTTCCTCATACGAGTATTTCATTCGCGAGTTGAATGAGTAACACAAACAAGTACAGGAGTTACTTGGTATTTACAATGGCGGGAGTGTCTCTGCGCTACGTGATTTTAAAATTCCTTATTCCAGGAGAGGTCACAATACGTAACCGTAAGACAAAATACACTTGAACATGGCTTACTGTGATAGACCTTATAACTCCATTAACTTTTAACAATATTCAAATCTATTAATTGACTAATGCTCTCTGGAATACGGTCCTAACAAACGAAGGCTAATATCAATAAGCCTGTAATAATATTTCTTGGCAAAATATTTCGTACGAGTAGTGTGAATGCGTTGCCTTGCCAGTTTCCTCTCTGATTGTGTAACGTGGGGAAATCCGCCGATCAAATCAAAGTAATTACTGATTGGTTTGTTTTTGTAAGTTTCGCAGGTAACTTGTTGATTATAATTTTTTCAGTATTATTGTCTAGCGACAATGTTAGTGGAAACATGCAGTCAAGAGCGATAGTTTTCGCTAGAATCTTCATTAACTATTTAAAATTTCTTCCAAAAAATTGTACTGCTTTGTAGATCCTCAAAACCAATGATACAATCTGCAATTATAGAGAACAAAACGCATAAAAACTAATGTTGACATTGTAGCAAACATACACCAACATTTGTATAATCAGACAATTCGACTTCAACGACGACAAAATCAATTCCTCGAGAATCATTTTTGATATCATTGACCACCAGTACTACCGGTTGAGAAACAAATGGCGCCCTTGCTGTAGTGTCATCAGTTTTGAATGATGAAGTTTACAACTAATGTCTGTGCGGATAACCATTGGACGCGGCTCGCAAGGTTCGTCCCATCCTTTCCACAACACCGAGTGGCGAGCCCGAGTCGTCGCGTCTCGGTACCTTGGAGTAATCATTTTTAATTGCGACGTTGAGCTCGCCGCGAACTTCACGCGTAGCTGTGTACACTAACAACTCACATTATACGACAAGGATAGACGATATCTGCTGGATTTATTATTGGGATTATTTACAATTACCTATAACAACTCTGCAGTTTCATTATAAAACGTGTCCAAATTATTAACATTAGTCCTATTGTAATTCCCATCCATGGTTTTTCGAACTGAACAACTTTACTATAATATTGCTTATCTTATAATATTAGGTCAGCGCCGTTGGAGTTTGTATATCACATAGAATTGGTACTGTCAGTCTTCAAATTCAACCAAGTCTAAGACACGATGTAATGATCGCATCGTATTCCAATGAAAAGGTGGAGTTAAATATTAACATCATTGCCCGAGGCTGGGTCGTACCCACGCGACTGTATACAACAATGCTGCCAAGTAATAACATTGTCAAAAATGTTATTGAAACGACCATGGATGGGTTCTCACAACCCGCAATAATTCGTCTTAGGCTCGTCCACATATATAGAACAACGGCGAACGGAAGGCAGATAAAGTCCTAACTTTTCTTTCACCCGCCTCGTTACACATACTCTGTCCCTTTTGCTCCATATATTTGTTTTGCCCTAATTCGTAGTGTGAGGGCCCGGCCTTACTAACATTGAACGAAAGAGAAGCAAAAGTGTAACGATCGTTTGGAAATTTCCACTGTTGAGACGCTCTCTATGTTGTTTATACTGAAAGGCGTTTTCTACATCAAAGGTGTTTTTGTTGGATCTCGTTTCCTAGAATTATTGATAGCATTTGTTTATATTTGTTAAACGAATTGATATTTGCACTTTGTTTGTTTAGAATGTGCGCGTGTTAGCGTTCCTAGAATCATTATATTATAATATGCTGCACGAAGCAATTATATTTATGTGATACCTTTGGGTGTTACCTGTAAAGTAATAGCAAAATATTACGCATATAGCAGGTTGGTTAATGTGGCGTACAAATTGACTTTCGTAATTTTAATACAACATATTGGCCAACGTCGGCACAGTTGCCGTAATGTCTATTAGTTTATAAGTACCAATCTCGTTAGCGAAGTCTTTTTCAGGCATCAGTGATGACGGGAGCTCGGCCTCGGCCCTCGCGCTATAGTTACCTCCAATAGGTGGAGCGTTTGGCAAGCTGCCATTACCAACTACACCCAAATATTGTCCCAAATTCCTGCTTAGAACCTGCTTTATACGGAACGGATTGATTATCTTGGATATATTTAGCTGTGTCGGATTGACTTGAGATTTTAGAATAATGTTTTTTAATAAAAAAAACCTTTTTTTTTAAATGAAAATGAGTGACTAGATGAGCAGGACGATAGGCTGATGGTAATTGATACGCCTTGCCCATTACAATGCAGTCCCGCTCAGGATTCTTGAAAAACCACAAAAATTCTCAGCGGCACTACAACTGCACTCGTGTACCTGAGACATAAGATGTTAAGTCTCATTTGCCCAGTAATTTCACTAGCTACGGCGCTCTTCAGACCGAAACACAATAATGCTTACACATTACTGCTTGACGGCAGAAATAGGCGCCGTTGTGGTACCCATAATCTAGCCGGCATCCTGTGCAAAGGAACCTCCCACTATTAGAACCCTGGATGTGTCTCATGAGCTGTGCTCACAGGAGTTTCAAAAAGACTTGCAGGCGGGGAGACGTTAGCTTAAAGAAACATAATCCACGTTTACCTTCAGTTGCCCGGGCATATTTAGCAATTTGTGTCAAATGTTTAGGTATGCCAATCAGTTTGGTATGATGATTAAACAACATTCATCAATACCTTCTAGCGATTTCAAAGTGTTTATGTTTCGCCTACTTGAATAAAGATTAATTATACGCGTCAGCTCCGAGGTTAAATAATGGCAAATAGTATTCAACATTACATAGTTCGAGAAACTTCGGGATGTTTTTTGTTATCGAAAAAAAGTGGTCACGCTTGTCGAACATGCAAAATAATTATTGTATGTACTTTACTTGATACGATATCATTGCATTATACCTAGATATCTTTTGTTCAACTGATACAGACTTATAGAGGTGTCCTGACTCGTGTCGCGACGCTGTAAAGTAAGCATTTCAGTATTATTGCTGTTGCGACGTGCTCTTGTTTACAAGCACCTACATACATGTCATTAACTTACTCTTTTTTATATTTCTATTTCGTATTATGTAGTGTGCTGACATGTTTGGTTTTATTAATATACAGTTAAGTTGTTTTAATATCACAACCTATTTGTTATGCTTTTTACTAAAACTTTACAAGAATATACTTCACTTAGGGGGCGTCCATAAATTACGTGAGATGTTTAAGGGGGGGAGGGGGTCGAGCCAAATCTCATCTAATCTTACGTTGGAGAGAGGGGAGGTCTCGGCAAATATCACGCAATTTTTTTCTGATTGAAACAAATTAAAATATACTATTTTGGTCCATTTAAAACCAGATTGTTAACTAGTTCGTTCGAAAAAAAAATATTTCATTTATACTTCGACATTATACATCAACTGACTGTCAAATTGTCACCATTTTTGTTTAATACCAAATAGCTTAATATACATTATATATATTTTTTTCTTTTTACAATAACAATCCAACGCGTTTATATAAGAAACCCACATTTTAAAAAATCTCACGTGAGATTAGGGGATGGGGGAGGTTGTTGAATAAAATCTCACGACATCTCACCAGGGGGGAGGGAGATTCAGAAAATTAAAAAAACAACACCTCACGTTATTTATGGACGACCCCTTATTAATCTCAAAATGTTAAATAGCTTCTATTTAAATTGCTTTTAGTCTAGCCTTCTAGACTCCCTTTTTGCATAGCATTGGAGCTAAAGATATTACTTTTTATTCGGTACTTTATTTTAGATGACCTTAGAACCTCACATTATGTATGAACATAACGAACTAGAACATCTTCGCATGAACGCAAGGTGCTTTAGCAACTCGTGGAGTGTTATCAATTAACTAGTAGTTGCCCGTTGCATTCGTAACTACAGGTTTTATCTCAATAAAATGTTTAATATGAGAATAATCATTAACAGAGAGAGTTGTCATATTGAAACATGCAGGGCAAGCCTGTCAGCCATTAAGTTGGCATAGCGACATCCCATTCTGCACGGACGCACGCCAAGAAAAGGATAAAGATATTAGTAGGATAAACTTTTTTATTCAGAAGATTCAGAATATAATAAAACTGTTCCTTTGAAAGGCTTGGGCAGTATTACTTACTTGTTTATGTTTCATTTATTAAACGCATGTTTCCCTTCGTCAGGTTGTGCGTCCACATCCAAATGGATCCATTTGGATGTGGACGGATTAGATAATTGATAAAGGCAGAAACAATAGAGCGAGGCTGGCTATAGGATGCAATTAGCAGCAGCTGCGTTTGTGAGAGCAAATCTGTTGTAATTGCGGCGATTATTATACGATTGGGATCGACCTTCGCGTCTCCCCCTCCCATGCGTCCAACCCCTCTTGCGCAATCGTACACACACCACTTGCACTTGCCTGATCACTCGACCAGTGCCGCAATCACTTTGCTCAAGTCACGCAACAGTAGCACCACGTGTAACATTTGGCAAAGTTGGTTTGTGCCTAAACACATTTCACTTTGGCGAATCCTGTGCCAATTCGCACGAGATTGCTCATTCATGTATGAAGTCATTTCAAAGTTGAGTATTATACAATAGATCTCTTAAATATCACAAATAAAAATAATATCGTTGCAGGGTCACACTAAGTTATTTAGTATTTTATAAATACCTACTAGCATTAGTTAACACTGAATTATATGCGACATGGCCGATGTATATGTTCAAAACAAATGTACTACCAAAAGGATTGTTAAAAAACGAAAACAAAATGTGGTAAAGGTTACTATAACATAAATGACTTTCTTAATGATACCATTGGGGTTGGGATTGGGTTTGGAGCGACCGCCCTCAGGCTATTAAATAATAAATTTAAATAATAAAAAAAAGAAGCCCGCTGAGTTCGTTGCGCCCGTTCTTCTCAGGTCTGAGGCATACTTTTTGGATTGAGTGGTAGTTTTCGACTTTCAATAAGTGATATGATATCCTATTTTAAATAAAAATATTTGAATTTACATTACCTAACAAAATACTTTTCATTTATGTGAAGTAAACGTAACAAACTTAGCAAAATAATATGAATTAACATATAAGTAAACTCTATTTATATAGAGTACTTGTTGCAATATCTAACGCAATTACCAAATGGCCTTGAGTAATGCAAGAGCGGCAAATGAGAATCTCATAATCCAAATATAGATTACGGTGATCCAGCTCGCGTCAAAAATTCTCCACGAGAGGCTTCGCTAAGCCGGTTGGCGGTTGATCCGATACCAGTTGTCAGTCGGCGTAGCTTTATTCGGTCACAGAACTTATCGCTCTAGCGAAAGGTAAAAAGTTGTAATTGACTTTCGTGTAACGGAACCGCTAACCGGAAAATACCTGTGGATCAATGTTGACCAACCAAAACATTTAAAATGTTTCATTAAGCCTATTAGATGTAGTTTTTCTTTTTAGGGAAGAAGTTGCAGTTTCATACCGTAATAGGGTATTTTTAGGCCCAGTAATACAACTTAAAATCGGCGGAATACGTTGGATGAGGGCAGCGCAGGACCGATCGTCGTGGAAATCTTTGTCCAGCAGTGGACGTCTTCCGGCTGATGATGATGATGATATGCCTTATCAGAATCTTAACTTTAATTTGTAATATTGATTGAAAACATACAGTTTATTTAAATGTATAATTTTGTTTCAGATTAATGACATGAGCGATATGCGCGAGGAGCGCGGCCGCGAACCCGTGGAGCTTCCCGATCATTGTGCCAAGCAAAACATTTCACCGCCGCTGCCGCTCGTATCTACGTGACGCTGAAGCGTTAGTGAAGTGCCGTGACTAGTGCTGTGTCGTGCTGTGCTCGTGAGTGCTAGAAGACAGTGTTGTTGGGGCCGATGTGGTCGGCGACATGGCGTACATGATGAAGAAGAAGCGATACAAGTTCGGGGTGCAGGTGTGCCTCGAGGAGATCACAGAGGTGCCGTTCGTGTCCGCTGTGCTCTTCGCGAAGGTCCGCCTGGTGGACGGAGGCAACTTCCAGGAACATTCTAGCAGGTGAGATTCTATAAATTGAGTCCATTATTTAATGTTACGAGTTACAATATTAACATATGTAACCCTAACATGAAAACTGCTTCGTCAATTTTTAAATTTCAATCTGTTCCACCCTCTTCAAACGGCTCGTTCGCGTCACTCTGTGACACTGCTGCTTCACCGTCTAAAATGTCCATTTTTATAAATTACTAGCTGACCCGGCAGACTTCGTAGTGCCTCAATCAATGAATAAGAGACCTAAACTTTTGTATAAAGCTAGTTTTGTGTTGTGGTGCGGTTAGGTTCAGAAATTTAATTTTTTTGCAAAACTTAAGATTTATCAATCTCAATAAAAATAATCTTATAGATAGTTAACAACTGTAGTTAATCTACCTACTATAGTTACCTAAAATTAAGTTTATTTTTTACCTTCTGAGAAAGTTAGAAAGAAATAAAAATTCTAATTAGTTATCATTTTAAAATAGGTATTATTTTAATTTGTTTTTTGAACGACGCGAACGGGGGACACATCAAAGGACAATTAAAATCGTTATTTTCATTTGATTCCGAGCATTTTCATATATATGCACCTTTTAAACCTTCCCTGGACTTCCACAATTAATTTAAGACCAAAATTAGCCAAATCGGTCCAGCCGTTCTCGAGTTTTAGCGAGACTTACGAACAGCAATTCATTTTTATATATATAGATTTATAAAATTATTCGATACGTTTAATCATGGATTTTTTTAAAACTACCTATTGTCAGGCATCTCCAGCAGCCAAAGTCGCTAAGGGATTTTCCATCCAAAGTTTGTTCTTGTGTTATGAATGCTAATTTCTTAGATAGTGCACGTTTATGCACCTTTTTTGGATCACTTCAACGTAATATAAAATGATTAAAATTACCAAAGCGGTTTGTGGTTCAAATGTGGTCAATACATGTTACGACATAGCTTACGTTTTCAGTTTCATGTCAAACACTTGATCCAATTTACACTTTATAACAATTTTTTTATGTCTATACAGCGAATAATGATACACTTTCCGAAATTTAATGCTTTTAAAATTTTTCTTAGAGCGAAAGTTAATTAGTATTATTAATTATGAAAAATCGTAAAGGATACCGCGTCGCGTCACCGGCTTAATCATCAAATATTTCGCATTTGATGCCGGGTGACTAGTTCAGTAAACAGTGATCGACACGACCGGGTGATAATATCGCTAAATGCCAGTTACATCACCAAGTCCTCGGTGCAACTTGTGTTGGTCAATCTAGCATTAAGGAAATGGGTTCTGCTCTGTCGTTTCGTTGTGCCTCTTGCTAGGTGTTCCGAATAGCTGATCGACCTGCTTCCTGCTGCGGTATTCCAGCATTTTTATAACAATTTAATTCGCCGTTGTTGTCAGGTCGTTGCATGGACACATAATGTCGACAAAGCTTCAGTGAATTGTTTATTGAGTTGAGAGTGAAAGCTCTATTATTGTCGTAATCGGCTCTGCCCGTAGTACGTTGATACTTTCGGGACATGTTACAGTTTTGGTCTTCTAATACATTCGTCTGCCACACGTAGGCCTATACATTCTAATAAATCCGGGCAGTCTATAGTTTGCATTGTGCATTAGATATGAGTTTCATTTCTGTATGACTGTCCGTGTATGTCACAGCAGTTTTTGCCAAAACTGCTGAAACATGGTAAGTTGATGTATTCTGTGAACCGCATTTTCACACAAAAATAGAAAATAAGTTTGCGCGAGAGACACTTCCAAAGTGGTAGAATGTGTGTCCACACCTCCCTGTAACTTCTAAAATAAGAGAACGATAAAACTGAAAATATATGATGTTCATTACCATGGAAACATCCACCGAAAATTTTAAATTGTCGATATAAATAATTTAATATCATTTCCCTTTCTATATAACTCTTGTATTATGTTACTTGCTGCTACGGAACCCTTCATGGGCTAGTCCGACTCGCACTTGACTGCTTTTTTATCCTATTTTCGTTAAGGTAATGTTAAAGATAAGCCAAACCAGTAAATCCATCGTCCTTGCAACATTTGTGCATTTGCAAGAAATTCGCGGCTGTGAATTACCATCATACTGTTATCAGAATGTTATTGTCTAAAAAAATTTTTATCTTTCCACTTCCTAGCTTATACTTTGACTGGTAGCTTATGCAGATGTTAACCACGGGAGACCATGAAATAGAAGATTTGAATTATTTAGGTCTAGTAATTCCTATAGCCATTAGCCTTTGTCATAAATTTCTTGCATTATGCACTTAATCGCGGAACAGGTTTACGCGCGCCATGTATTGTCTCCACGCGGCCGCGTCTCGCCAAGGTGAAGGCGGAAGGAGCGCATGAGAGTGTCGCGTGGCGGATGTCTCGCTCACAAATCATCTAACAATTTATCTCCGAACGCAATCCGACATGTGGCTCACGGGAAACTATCCAGACTATTCTGGAATGTACAAATTTTCTGCACTTCGCTTCGTAAATACTTCGTAAAAAAAAACTCATTGACGACTTATATCGCCGAATGGTTAGTGACCCTGACTATTAAGCTTAGAGGTCCCGGATTCGAATCCCGGTAAGTGCAATCATTTATATGATGAATATGGTTTTTTGTGTCTGAGTTATGTATGTATTTATGTGTTTAAGTATGTATATTGTATTAAATATATCGTTGTCTTGCACTCACAGCACAGGCTATGCCTACTTTGGGGCAAGACAATTTGTGTAAAAGTGTGTCAATAAAAAAAAACTAAGCTTAATTGATTTTTATTCCAACCAGGTTTTAATTATCAAACTCCTATTATGTATTGTTCGGTATAATATGTTTTACACTATTTAGATCAGGGATTCTTGCATTGCTCGCCATTGTGGGCTCAAAATCGATTTCCCCGAGGTTGAATTTTGTTTTTTTGTGTTATCCCTACTTATATTATAAAATATGTGAATGTAAGTCGGTTTGTTACGCTTTTACGCCGGAGGTCACTGAATCGTTTTTAATGAAACTTGGTACAGCGATAGACTAGAGCTTGGAAAAGGACATAGACTACATTTTATCCCGGAAAATCCATAGATCCCGCGGGATATGTGAAAATTTTTAATTCACGTCGATGAGCTATTACCAATAGTAGGTTTAGTTTGCCATAGCATAGCCTCGAAATAAGATTCATAATATAATATTATGTTGGGAACGGGAGTGAAAACGGGAACCGGAAGTGGATTAGGACATGAGATAATCATTAAACTTGCTTATTATTTTTAAAAACCCTTTATCTACGCGGACGAAATCGCGGGCATCGGCTAGTTAAATTATTATTTATATTATTATTAATTTTTTAAATATTATATTTGCATTTAGATAAAAATAAACGACACATTGCGTAACAGTTATTTTATTTATTAAGCTAATTCGGATGTTCATATCTTACGTTTTTATTTAGTACTATATAACAATAGTGATATCAAAACATAATAATATGCTCGTGTATGAGTGTTATTATAGTTGGAGGCATTATATGTGTGGTGGGCAAGGAAGGTCGAGTTGTCGTCGTCACTGCATTGTTCCGTCTGGTCCGTTGTCTGTTGTGTCGCGAGTTATGTACATACATAGAACATGTAAGGGGGCGTCCATAAATTACGTGAGGTGTTTTTTTTAATTTTCTGTAATGGTGAGATGTCGTGAGATTTTATTCAACCCCCTCCCCCATCCCCCAGTCCCACGTGAGATTTTTCAAAATGTGGGTTTCTTACGTAAAAAGAAATTTGCTTAGTGCTTTTATTTACGCCTACTTAAGAGTTATAAGTGAAGTATAAATTTAACAATAGAATACTTAAACCGTAACTACTTCGATTAAAAAAAGAATATCTACTCTAATTTAGTCCATGGAGAATCATGCGCGGTCTCAAGAGAGACTATTGGAACCAACTTGTTCATATGATTAAATGGATCAAAATGGTATATTTTTTTTTGTTTCAATCAGAAAAAAATTGCGTGTAATTTGGCAAGACGGGGGGTCTCTCTCCAACGTAAGATTAGATCAGAATTTACTCGACCCCCTCCCCCCCTTAAACATCTCACGTAATTTATGGACGCCCCCTAAATGCATCGGCCATTGTCACCCTGGTTTAATTTCAACTGACTGCTGCTGTAAGACGGACATCTTCAATAATTCGTGTGTGTATTGTGATTTCTGTTGTCTCGGAAGTCAGTCATTTATTTATGAACAGATTTTTAAACTTCTTTATTCGATAGGATGTGCCAGTTCGGTCACATTTACAAAATAAAGTAGTTTTATTGATGGGAAAATTCTAAATTTAATAATGCATGTATTATAAATACTAGCTGACCCGGCAAACGTTGTATTGCCATATTAATTGCAGATTTCATTTCTACTTACTTCACGCTTATTTTATATTTTGGATAATTCAGACTATAGTTTTATAAATTATAGCCTATGAGTTATTCTGGTGTGTAAGCTATATTATTGTTATGTTTCATCAAAATCCATTCAGTAGTTCTTGCGTTAAAGAGGTACAAACATACATCCAGACGTACAAACTTTCACATTTATAATATTAGTAGGATATGTGCTAAAGTCAAGCTCAGATACCTGCTCCACAAGACAATATCATCTATGTCTCATCAATGTGCATCGTATTAATACATCATTTGTTTGTGTGTGTGTATACAGCAGCTTGATAGGTACCTAATAATCTGTTCATGTCAATTCATTGAATTATCACGGCCTGCCACCAATACTATTTGTTGGTACTGGCGACTACATAACAAAGTCACGTCCATCCAACTCAATCTTTCATTAGAAGTTAACATAATACACAAAACACTGAATGTTATTTGTTTCGTTCGTCGAGGCTAAGACACCGTTCAGGCATTATCTATAAATAAATTTAAATGTTTTATAAAAAAAAATGGCTCTGTCGTAAATCCTATTACTCCACTGCTGAATACTAAAGGATCGCACAGCCTGGGGACTAGATTGTGATTATTTTATAGCGATAGAAATGACTGTACAATATTGTATATTTTTACTGAAAAGAGCGCAAAAAAAGACTGCCGGGGGAGTTTTTTGCGCCGCTTCTTCTCTCTCAGAGCGCCATTTGTTTCCGAATCGGTAGTAGTATCTAGTAGTTATTAGAAATGAAATCGAAAAGAATTCCAAAGGAATCAATGTTGAGTAAATAAATGCCTTTTATGCCTTTTTAAAATCGCTGTGTTTTTAAGATGATACGCGAACCGGTTGTTTACAGTCGTTGTCATAGGGTAGTCGAGGCACTCGTGTGACTGGTGGACGGGCGTATGTGAGGAAGCACAGCGAGATCGCTTTCACATCCTCATTGCTGAGCGCCTGCCGCTACCGGTTGTGACGACAATTGGCTCTGAGGCAGGCTGGTATGCGCTCGTGTGTCGCTCGCGTCTCGCGGCGGGAAGTGGACAGTTAGCAGCGCCGGCTCCGAGTGTCCCCTTGCCAGGAATGCGGAGCTGCTCGCTGTCAGCCCCTCGTCTCCAGCTCACAAAGCTAACACCATGCAAACTTTCATTAACAACGTTAGGACAACATTACTGCGTTTCGGTCTGAAGGGCGCGGTAGCTAGTGAAATAACTGGGCAAATGAGACTTAACATCTTATGTCTCAAGGTGACGAGCGCATTGTAGTGCCGCTCAGAATTTTTGGGTTTTTCATGGGCAGGGCGCATCAATTATCATCAGCTGAAGGTCCTGCTCGTCTCGTCCTTATGATCATAAAAAAAATAGTTATTCTTTGAAAGCTGTTAATGAGTTAGACAGATAATCAAAAATAATATTTTGTTCGTATGATTGAATGTTTTATTTGTGATAATCGTAAATGGTGTGTTTTCTCAATTATTCCTCGAGTTGCGTTCGATATTCACTCCTGCGCTCGTCACAATAAAGTCTTAATTCCGGTATCGTTCTGGAGTAGGAACTAACATAATATTTTTGTAAACGGTGCTGCTTCGGGTAGTACTTCCAACTTCGCATAAGTTGTGCTCTAAAGGTACGTACGCACTTACTTGTACGTTTCAAAATAAAAATAAAAAATCTTTCTTTCTATTCAGTCATCTTCTGGTTTTAATTCAAGTGCTTATGAGCGGATATAACGCTATTGTATTTACCGGAGTCGAGGAATCATCACGGTGTTATAGTCCATCAAGGTCCGAACCTACTTGCCATGTCAAATTATTTTGAACAACATTGTGTTGAGTATTTAAATAATTGTAATGTACTAAATTAAAACATACATTTACCAGTGGGAGGCTCCTTTGCACAGGATGCCGGCTAGATTATGGGTACTACAACGGCGCCTATTTCTGCCGTGAAGCAGTAATGTGTAAGCATTCCTGTGTTTCGGTCTGAAGGGCGCCGTAGCTAGTGAAATTACTGGGCAAATGAGACTTAACATCTTATGTCTCATGGTGACGAGCGCAGTTGTAGTGCCGCTCAGAATTTTTGGGGTTTTTCAAGTATCCTGAGCGGCACTGCATTGTAATGAGCAGGACGCATCAATTACCATCAGCTGACCGTCCTGCTCGTCTCGTCCCTTATTTTCATAAAAAAAAAAACATGTCTGCTTCGGGGAGTACTTCCCACTTCCCATAAGTTGTGCTCTAAATGTCACTCATGCATAGGATATCAAATCAAAAGTTTGTCAAACTTTTTCTATATATACATACGCTTGTCACTTTATAATTAAAGTTTGCTAAGAACGCGATTTGCGCAGGCTTTTGTGATTTCCTTTACTATTTATGTTTGAGTGTGAAGGACGCCCTAGCTAGTAAAAAAACTGTGCTAATGAGACTCAACACCTTATGTCTCAATATGACGAGAGCAATATCTATGCCGCTCAGAAGTTCGGGCTTCCTAGTAATCGTGAAAACCATCAGATGAACGGAGAGAGAGATAATTTGAAGAGAGTGGCTATTTGTCTAATCCCAATGAGTCCTAGTATCACCGCGTCCAGAATTGAATCATTGTGTTCGCTCGTCGTCAAGCCCTGCCGCATTAACGAACCGAACACGTCTCGTTACTTCTTCTCATAAAAAAATTATCTTTGGGTTTTCAAATTCTGCTTACTAAGTCTATATGAACCCTTGTAGAATTCCTCAAGGATACTTTAACATGACGGGGTCATTTATTCATGAAAAGAAAATATCTATATCCAAACATTCAGTCAGAAGTGAAACCTGCATGGTGTATGAACCTCTATACTGCATATGAATTCCTGGTACGTGTTGTAGGATGACACATGATTTCAACCGCTATGAAAGACATTCCTACCATCACTAATATATATAATAATAATATGTTCTCCTGGTGTCTATGTAGTAATACGTCATGCGCTTGGAGTCAGAATATATTAAGGTATACTCGCGCCATACTTAAGACAATCTCTTCTATAAATATGATCGCCTGGTACCAAAACATTGTATTATGCTTCCTATCTCATTATATCCCATGTTAAATATTATGAATTGACGTGACTACTCTTTTTACTGTCGCTTTTTCGTTTCATCGACTTTCAAATCACAACGATGATAAAGAAGTTTTCACTTCAATATTATACATATTTCTGTCTCATTCTTTGCCGGCTTCATCCTACACATTTTTGAATTTGTGTCTCTTACCTGTCATTTTTTCCGTTGCAACCGGTTTGAAATCACAACGATTCTAAAGAAGTTTCACTTCAAAAATTGTCTTTGGGTTTTCAAAGTCTACTTACTAAATCTATATGAACATTTGTAGAAATTCTCACAGATATTTTATCATGACGGTTCATTTATTCATGAAAAGAAAATATCTATATCCAAATGTTTTGAGTTTTCTTTAGTGTTAATTCCGCCAATAAATACTTTCAAACAACTTGACACGTGTTTCGCCTCTACACGAGGCATCCTCGGGACATGTTGACTCGCCAAACTCCGGCACGAGACTGTTTAAAGACAAATATTGGCGGTATTAATACTAAAGAAATCTCATAACATTTGGATAATTATGGATTTCCGCAAAGTAACGCCTACCTCAGTAAATTTTCTTAAAATAACTATAATTAACTTAAACAAACTGGTTTGACGGTGACCTAGTTGGTGTTACTTCTGAAACTTGGTCAAGGGCATCACATCGTACCCGCATTGTCCTTTATTCAATATTGCTGGTCACGATCACCAAACGTTTGATATTCATGGCTGGATGTGTCTCTGGGGGCTGGTATGACGAAGTCCGACAGACGATTTACCAGTGGGAGGCTCCTTTACACATGATGCCGGCTAGATTATTGGGACCGCAACGTGTGTAAGCATTACTGTGTTTCGGTTTGAACGGCGCCATAGCTAGTGAAATAACTGGGCAAATGAGAGTTAACATCTAATGTCTCAAGGTGACAAGCGCAGTTGTAGTGCCACTCAAAATTTTTTGGGTTTTACAAGAATCCTAACCGGCACTGCATTGTTATGGGCAGGGCGTATCAATTACCATCAGCTGGACGTCCTGCTCGTCTCTTGCTTTATTTTTATAAAACAAAAACATGATACTTTTATGGGAGAGAACGTATGAGACGAACCCAGCAGATGGTCATATTATTGTGAATCGTGATCTCTGCACTTGTAATGTTATTAAATTAATTAAAAATTGTTAAGTTAATGTTAAGATAAGTCCATGGTAACTCACCAGTATTGCACGAGACAGGGATTTTCTAAAGCAGTGTTTGATAGTTAAAGGGGGCAATTTTAAAATGGACTCGGCACAACTTTAACCCTTTCGCTTTGGGTGATTTAAATGCAATGCTAGATATCGGTGACAAATTAAACAACCGACTTCAAAAACACTATTCTTAACCAATATATATAATATGCACTAAAAGGTATAAAAATAATTGCGTATTTTTATACAATCTAATTAATTAATCTAATTCTAGTTACGATTGTTGTAAGTTTTGGAAACGGTGTCCTTCCGCCGCGACCCGCCTCCTCCTTTTTTGAAATCGGTTAAAAAAGGCGAATTCCAAGAATGTGCAAGAAAAATTTTACTCCCGTTTCCATCATCATATTTAGCTGAATGTGAATTTAGTACTGTAAATGATTTAATTATAACAACATAAATCGATATCACAACGCGGACACTTGAGATAAAAACCTAAGTAAATTGGAACCTAATATAAAATCTCTGTGCTGCAAGTATCAAGATCAAGTATCGCACTAAATTAATATAGAAGAATCAATATTTGTATTATTCCTAAAAGTTATCATTTATATTTCATAAACAATTTTTAGAGGTTAAAAATTATGTAAGCATAAAAATTTTAGAATAATAGCCTAATAAAGGTTGATAAACACTGATCTATAGGTTTAAAGTAGCAACAATCTTACTTTCTGATGCTTGGGTGTATAATTTAAGATGGTTATAGTTTACATATCAAATTTTTAAGTTAAGTTCAAATAAATAGACAGATCTTACAGTTAAGTTATATGTAAATAATAGTTAAGTTTAATTAAATTGAAGAATTGTGACACATATCACCACTTTTTTAAATTGTCTCTTGGGATAATTATAAATTTATTTTACAAAATTGATATTACTTCGTTCTGCTAGCCAGGCACCTGAACCCGGACCTAGACTGTGTGTCTAGGTTCATTATTAATTATAAACTTTGAACAGTGAAGTCCAAGATAAGAAAATGTTAGAAAAATTTATATGTGAAAAAAAAAAGGATTGTGGAGCATGTGCTGGCTAATGCGTTATCAGTTTTAGTTGGAGACCGTGTCATGGTGACTCAGTGTCGTGAATAGATAAGGCGGCATTACCCCGACCTGCCCGTTGAGTTCTTTTCAAATTTGTATCTTTCTGTTCTTTAGCCTTCAACAATCTTTAGACACTGCTTATAATTGAACCCGAGTCGAAGCTTGTCTAAGGTGTGTCTAACGGATCGATCATATTCAAATGGAGAATTTAGATTATACTAGCTGACCCAGCAAACGTTGTATTGCCGATATTACAATCGCGATACAAAAGTAACCGTTGATCGTAGATGGGTGAAAATTTGAAGTTGTATGTATTTTTTAATGCCACATTATAATAAAATAAAAACAAAAATTTTCGTCCAAAAATTAAAAAAAAAATTAAGGGTGATTGCCGATTCTCAGACCTACTCAATATGCTCACAAAATTTCATGAGAATCGTAGTTTCGGAGGAGTACGGGAACGAACATTGTGACACGAGAATTTTATATATAAAAAAGACAGTTGTCAAAAATTGCGTTCTGGTCCTTTATTTGTTCCTGTACACTTCAGTTTATATTGTGCTTAACGACGTTTCAGTTAAAGACAAGCTAAACACTGTTTCCTTATAAAAAAAGATAAACTCCATTTTAGACGTCGTCATTGTTAGGTCACTGACGTTTTTATAAATTCAAATTCAAATTTAAAAACACTTTATCCATGTAGGTCACGGAAATGACACTTATGAATGTCAAAAAAAAATTATATTGTTTCTTATTGAATTTACCGCTACTTCGTAAAGGGTTGAGCTAATGAGAAGAAGTAGCAAGAAAGTCATTGCCACTCTTTTAAGTCAAGATTTACTATACGATAGTTAGGTCAATGTCTAACAAAACACGCGTCTAAGCCATGTTTAAATTATTATTTTTGTAATAACACCATTACTTTTTTAATTAATAGATACCGATTACATACTTATATAAAAATTGTTGGAGTATAATCGCAACAATCTGTACTAATAAATAGAGGGCCGTTTTTTTCCTTCCGATCGATATAATACTTGTACCATAAGGTGCAGCGTGTTTCGGAGAAGATTTACGCCCGTATTCTAAGAAGAAACTTTAAAACTTCCTCGACTCAAACTCGACTTAGGTCTCCTCAAGGAATATCACAAACACTCCTGCAAATCGATATTCTTAGAATCTCGAGGGGATCCTCGAGATTCCGATTAGGTTGAGTTGAGGTAGAGTGGAGGAAAAACGTCATCAGTGACGTCATAAAACAGTGAAAAATTTGTTTAGAATAGAGCCATTTTGAATATTTATTTATTATTTAAATTGCTATCAAGTTTTCGTTGCGTACCTGACTGTCTGTTGAATCATCATTGTTTTTATGTTTACTGCCCGAATTTATATTATCAAAAACATGTGGTAATAAAATATTTACAACAATTTCGTTATTCTATTGATAGCGTCTGAAATTCCATATCGTCATAGAATTCATCTGGATTTTCGGCGTCTCGTAAGTAACGTCGTTCTGGATACCTATACGGATTATCGTATATATAATCTTATATATATATATTAAATTCTTGTGTCCCGGTGTTTGTTACCAAACTCCTCCGAAACGGCTTGGTTTGAAAATATTATGTGTGCATATCGGGTAGGTCTGAGAATCGGCCAACATCTACTATTTATACATCAAATCTTTTATTTTTGCATTTTTTATTATTAATTTATATGGCGATACAACGTTTGCCGGGTCAGCTAGTAATTTATAAAGTTTTCAAAGTCCATATTATTATCTTGAAGAAAATAAACGATAAGGAAAGCGCAGTAGGTATTCAGTTGTAAAGCTTTCTCGAAATTCTCATAAGGTACGTTAAAACGTACCATAAGATTTGACAGTTGATTCCTCGACTCAACTGAGGAAATGTTTCGAGGAGGTGTTTTTTTTTGCTACTACGAATACCGATTTCCTCGACTGAGGTGAATCGAGACGAGGAACGTTCGAGGGATCGTCTTAGAATACGGGTGTTAGGTTTATATAGGAATGTTTTGCCATATAAATTGTCGTTTGCCGGGTCAGCACGTGAATCATAATATTGGTTTTTTCTATAATATATCGTCTGCTTTTATTATTTCAATTTCAACAGACATCCTTGAGACGTAAGATAAGGTATTTTCCCTTACCTGTGTGTTATAACACGAGGTCACCACGGACTCAACACTGTCCGGGGTCACTAAAGACATCTATTATTAGAAAGCGGCCCTTATGAAATGATATTTACAGTGATCACCTTAAAGGTGACGTTGTACGGTGTTCTATTAATATGTTATACCTCGCTTCGCCCTTACCAATTCTTACCGCAGCTGAATGAACTTGTATTAGCGCGTGCGTAGGAAAACATTTATGATATTAAAAATGAAAATAAGTTATGGCAAAACAATTGACAGACTTACCTGAGATTCCGAGGAAGAGATGCTCTGCAACGGGGGGCTCCCGCTAATCCTCTAGGAACTCTAATCTGGTGCTAAATGTGATTTTGAGTTGCACCGAGAACTTTGATGCGATGCGATTAGGTTGTTAACCACTGATGAAGTAATATTATATGTGTATTGTGTGCGAACTGTGCAGGTGCCCGGTGACAATTTTGTTATTAACCGGCGCAAGAGACACCTGGCCTTAGATTAGCCACTCAGATACCAATGCGTCTGTTGTCTATGGGCATCTCTCTATTTTTTACAGGAACTGTCTGAGAACAACAAAGAGAATATACAATTGCGGCTCATTCAGAACTTGTAACAAGTGTAAACCTAATATACCTAATATATTAAAAGGTGATAAATATTTCCAGTTTTTATTACATAAACATTTTGACAAACATGTTAATACAGAAGCAACGTTAGGTGAGGTAATTTAAAAAAAGTGTGTGTGTACTTATGTATGCACGCAAGAAATTATACTTCTGTGGCCGTGCTATTCTACGTTTTTAGAAAGAACCATTTTGTAAAATTCTTGCAAAGATGGCTTTTACGATTAATTATTAAATAATGAATACGGCTGTATGGGCTTGCCGGTCCTAATAATGGACGAAAAACCAAATTAAAACGAATTACGCAAACCTAAAAAAACTTTTAGGAACCAACTTCAACCTGTTACTTTTGTTTTGCAGTGATGCGCGCGCATCTTAAAATTTCACTCTCAACATTTTTTCAAAACGCGCCTAAAGAAGTATAACTTCAATAAATTGAAATGAGTATAATAATTATTGTCAATATGCTTTATAGAAACGTGTATTGATAAAAAGAAAATTGTTGTTATGAATTACTAGAGAGTTGAACAAAAGTGCGGTGGGAACGTCCTCCATTATTGATGAATGACACCGAGCACTTTCCCGCGGTTCCGGGAATGTTATTGAACGACAGATATCACCAGATCGATACACACTACACGACACAACCCACGCACAGACCGACACACTTCCCACGTCACACCTAGGGCTGCCAACTTTTATTAGAATAAATAGTGTGTATGTCTGATTTCAAAGGAGGTTAATAAAGAGTACGGACGACCGAAAAAGAGTAATTTAATTTATATTTTTGAAAAGGTATTTTTTTTATACTTTTTGTTAACATATTAACAGTAAATAGTTGACTTCTTTGGTTAGCTGATGGTAATTGATACGCCCTGTCCATTACAATGCAGTGCCGCTTCGGATTCTTGAAAAGCCCAAAAATTCTGAACGACACTACAATTACGCTAGTCACCTTGAGACATAATATGTTAAGTCTCATTTGCCCAGTAATTTCACTAGCTACGGCGCCCTTCAGACCGAAACACAGTAATGTTTACACATTACTGCTTCACGATAGAAATAGGCGCCGTTGTGGTACCCATAATCTAGCCGGCATCCTGTGCAAAGGAGCCTCCCACTGTATAGTATACATTGTACAAGTGTAATAAACATTAATAGTAAATAGTGTTTTAGCATACTCTATTAATGTTAAAAGAGTACGCATACGTGATATAGAGTGCAATACTCTATTTTAGACTACTGTTGGCAACCCTAGTCACACCAGCTTGACAATGTACACATGTTGTATCTGCTGTTCGGTGATCAGTATTTTGTTAACTATTTAGCTAATTTGTACAATGGCCCGGTAGTTGCATTGCAGGTATTGCTTTTCGGTCTGTACTAATTGCGGTGCGATGGCGGCGATAATGACCGCCGTAAGCCTACCCAAGGTATGCTGCAGCCAATCCACCATGGCGTGGTTAGAAGTGCAGTCTCTTCAGACCAACCAAATTTAATTGAAGAATTGATTTATAGTAACTATAATTATGAAACGTCAGAACATCTACAACAGTAGAAGTGAGAAGTTTGGGTGTCTCTGGCGCAGTAGGTAGAGACGTCGACTACCACCACGGAGCCACAGGTTATCACCTACTAATGTTTACTCGGTTTTCTTTTTTATATATTGTACCTTACGTACTGCGCTCCAGAACTTGGCATTGCTGATGTGGGTGAAAGAACCGTCAGACTATAGTTGAACTGGGCTGGCTAAAGAAAGAAAGAAGAAAGAAAGAAAATTATTTTATTTAATCACACAGTTTAAAACACTAAAATAAAATTGACAAATAAATATATACAATAAAATCAACCATAATTGTGGTATGTGATCAAATACAGGTCTCTCACTCAGCATTGTGCTGCAGCAAGCTGCAGAGCTGGTTTTCAGTGGGAGCCTTACTTGGGTGTCATCACGGATACAGCCTGGTCAAGTTATCAATCAATTTACAAACTGATTAAAATTTGAAATATGATGAGAAACAAAAAAAACACTAAATGAAATAAACGAAATACAAATAAAAATAAACAGGAAAACAGTAAGACAACAAATCAAAAGCAGTATTACAAAAACACAACCGCTGCCTGTAGGCACCAAGGACGTACGGTCTAAGTACTGGAATGATTAATTTAATTTTTTTGTGTTGTTAAAAGAAAAGTTTTTAATTTATTTTTAAGTGATGATTTTGATGGTACGTATGTCGGATGCGCACAGGTCGTCACGCATTGGGTGAATCAGGGCAAAGACGTCGAGGAAGATCCCGAGAAGAATGGTGTGACGTTCTGGATGCCAATATTAATGAGACATGGTCGGAGCTGGCACAGGACCGCGATTGATGAAGAAGATAAAGCAAATGCAATCAAATCAATATCGCTATTCAATCAAGTCAAAGAAGAGACGCACATGAATGTCAAAAGTTATGCTTTTTTGCTATTTATCGCCGCTTCGGAAAAGGTTAATCTTTAATAAGAAGAACTACACTTTTTCAATATTTACTTATCTTTTTACAATTTTGTAATAAATATATGACGATCTTTCGGTCCAGTTGTCACAACAATACGAACTACGAAGGCACTACACTTTTTCAACATTTACATCTTTTTACAATTTTGTAATAAATGTGTGACGCTCTTTCAGTCCAGTTGTCACAACAATACGAACTACGAAGCGATACTACAATTATAATCGTAATTGCGAGAAGGTTAATAAAATTACCAACCAAATATAGTGTACATATAAAAATTATAAACAAGTATTAAATAGTTAGCAGTTAGTGATGATGATCAGCCATAGTTATTACTCTTCGTGTGTTCTTTACGTATTAATTCCGGGTGTTCTAAACTGTTAATGCATAATTTGTGAAGCAATGTATTATTTCCTCATTATGTCATAGAAGTGGCATTGTTGCTCTGAATTTGATGAATTTTGATGTCACCGATGCTCTTATTACTAGTTAAGTACCCGCCACTACCTTCCTAATATAATATGCCGTTAACCTACTCCGTATGTAGGTAGTATCTCGGTAATGTTTCTTAATTACAATGCGGATGTTTTAAGTACAATGCCATGCAAATGAGAACAGGATCATAGCTGTCAATTATAACTTTAAATTATCTTAATATTATAAATATTTAGATGGTTTACTGCTTTTATTAACGGTTATTAACGGTTTTTATTTAAATTTGATGCACAACTATTATTATTGATATTGTTACGCAGTGTTGTCTACGTAAGTGTGGGTAGGTCAAAATAAAAGGGTTCTATTAATCAATACTATTTATTTTACGTACCCACACGAAAAAGGTTCTTTCTAGAACTCTTAGTACGGGTGGTCCGCGCCCATTCTGGTTCACCTGGACGCTTCGGCACTTACCTGTAGTGGTAGGGCGCGACAGGTAGCGTTCACAGAGGCAGGATGAAGAGCAGGTTACAGCCCGCAGGACGTTAAGTAGATTTTAATTTGCAGGCAGGGGCGTGCATATCATATAGGCAATTAGGCAGGGCCTACCTCGTTTAGAATTTAAATAAATATAGCACTAGTGTAAAAGTTAATTTGGTTCCGTTATTTTATTACCAAACTTCTATTGAACACCCACTTATAAAAATTTTCCTTATGCAAGATTCTAAATATCTACGGTAAGCAATCATTGCTTATTTCAAAGCTCAACTACAACTAGTTAGATCCACAGTGCCTACCTTGCTAGAAATCCAATGCACGCCCCTGTTTGCAGGGTGCCCAGTAGAATGTAGTTCGTAGGATGTAGCCCGTAGGGTGTTCAGTAGATATCCGAGGGTGTTCAATGAGTTCCCGTCGTAGAACCGCTGTGCCCACGCCAGTGAAAATATCCAAACCACCCATGTAGGTTAGGCTCTCCAATAGTGACCACGTACGAACACTAGACGTGGAGCACGGTATAACAAAGATAAGTAATGAGTTGAGATTGAAATAAGAATATTAACACACATAAGTATAAAATCACTAGATCCGAGAAATTAGAAATACTAACTATAATATAAAATAAATTAAAAGGTTAACGACGATCTTGGCAAGATCGCCGGAATACGTTGGATGAGGGCAGCGCAGGACCGATCGTCATGGAAATCTTTGGGGAAGGCCTTGGTCCAGCAGTGGACGTCTTGCAGCTGATGATGATAAGGTTAACGAGTAACATTATTAAAATTATTATATGAAACAGTATAACGTGGTCACTACGTCGCGAATAAGTTTTTTTGTAAACCGTACTTTTTACAACACTAACATATTCTGAGATAGAGGATATTAGTTCCCATTTTAAAATGGATCATTATTTTTTATTCATAACATATTATTACGATAGAACGTACCTATATATTTTTACTAAATAATAATAATAATAATATTGACACACTCTTACACAAATTATCTTGCCCCAATAGGTAGCCTGTACTATGGGTGCAAGACAACGATATATTTAATACAATATACTTACTTAAACATTAATAAATACAAATAAACATTCATGACTCGAAAACAAACATTCATATTAATCATATAAATAATTGCACCTAACGGGATTCGAACCCGGGACCTCTAGCTCAGTAGGCATGGTTTCTAACCACTGGGCTATAGGGTTCGTCATGACAAGTAAATAGTAATAATAATACTTGTCATCAAATATGACGACTCAGAAATATATAATACTAGCTGACCCCACAGACGTTGTTCTGTAGATAAAAAAATACTGTTTTATAGGAATTTTCCAATAATATTTCAAGACATCAAGAATTATTTCGTAAAAAATTCTCCCTGTTGTTATAATGAAATTGTTTCACAGCGGAACTGTCAAACCGTGCGTCAATAAATTCTCTCATCTCAAGATATGTCCATACAAAACAAATATTGGAAATAAAAATAGCTAAGGGTCCCAAATCGAAATAAAAATTATCTTATCTCTCAAGTTGGACTAAACTGCACTCCATGAAGTAATCCCCATTAGAATAGGTTAATTAGTTTAGGAGTTCACTGGAAACAAACATTAAGGACACTGGATTTAAGAAAAAATGATTAACTTACATTATTTAGGATAAGATGTAAGTTAATATTTGGACGAATTGTAAACACTCACGTGCATGAGAGTGCGTGCAACAAACAGGTGTTTGAACTGCAATCGTGGGTGCGACCGGTACAATACACTTGCGAGATCGTTGTACACAGCTCTTATCAATATTACTTTAATGTCAGCTAAAGTAATGTTTATTAGTTATACCTAGTAATGATATCAGGCTGCGAGCAGGTAATTAATACTTCGACTCAAGTAACAGAGTTATTAATAGTTCTGACACTGGCAACGGCGAGCTCTGGAGGTCTATTACCAAAATCGAAAGCCGAAGTTTCGTCCGGAACGAAAAACGACGTACTTCAAATTAAATCCTATTACCAAAGTACTTCGGGTCTGTGAGCATATTATACGAAATAATTCTTGATGTTATAAAATATTATTGACAAATTCATAAAAATAGTATATCACGCACCTAGGGAGAAAAGTAGTTTATTCTCACCCGCGGAATATTGACAATCGCGGGTGGCAATGTCACTTGGTGCGTATACGATTTCTTTCCCACCTGGATGAAAAAGCTTGCTTTTTGTCCCTCGTACCAGGCACTAAAAGACAGCTTTTCATCGAGGTGGGGAAAACAACAGTATTTTATTTATTACGTACAGAACAACGTCTGTCAAATCAAATCAAATCAAAATCACTTTATTCATGTTGGTCATGGAAATGACACTTATGAATGTCAAAAAAATACTTTCGTCGGGTCAGCTAGTAGTAAGTATGATATAAGTAGCGAGTGTAAAGCTCTCTCACTACAGTTTCACAAGGCACGCGAGTGCAGCGCTGCTCGTTAGCGCGCTAATTGTTAATTAACAGTATTATTAAGTAACAGGTCGCATAGTCGACGAGAAAGTGGAAATTTACGCTCGTATGAACTCTGCGGAATTATGAAATTTGTGCATTATTATTGTTCTATAACCATCGGGCGTTGCGCGCGGCCGCGGGAGCTCAACGGAACCGAATTACGTGCGCGATACGCAATCTTATATGAATACAAATACCATTTTAATTACGTTACTTCATTCATAATGCCTGCTGTTATTATACATTATGCATAGTGCAGTGCAGGTTGTCAAATATACATAAAATGAATCCACTGCCAGCGCTACAGTTCCTGAAAATAATCCAAAAGAACTGTGCATTTGGTAAGGTCATTTCGAGTCTTGAAAGTCGAGAGCGGATTCAGCTCTGACATTGTAAGATCAGTATTCTCTAATGTTGAGTATAATAGTGGCGCCACACTTTCTGCTGCGGAAATGATACGAACTGCTCTCTGTAATCAAACATTCAAACATTTTAATAGAGAATGCGAAATTCTAGAGTGTTGACTCTAGAATTGTATTATGTATGTACGTGTATATATACGTTAATTGTAAAAAATCTCTCTATGTAGTATCCTCTCGATTCGAGATCACTCCTGTCTGTATCGGCATACTGGTCGTTAGGAATAGAGGATACTGCCACCATAAAGGCCGGCAATGAATCTCTTGTTCCCTGGTGTTGCAGATGTCTATGGGCGGATGCCTTCCCACTCCCCTTCACGCGAGTCTCTTGCCCGTTTACCCCCTCTTAAAACAGGTACTGTATGCCTTTCGATGTAATCAGTTTTTTAAAACAATGTAGCAACTCAAAAATATGAAACACTAGGAGTGATTGAACGAACATAAACCGATGCGTGTTTTTTTTTGCCACCTGTGAGTTTAACACTGACATTGTGTTAGAAACATCAAGTAGACCACTCGAGGACAGTTTAGTTATTCGAACTTTATCTTCCGTGAAGCTTCCAGTGAAGCGTGACGATAACCGATACATTTTCCTCATTACAGATGACGGATAAAGTTTCCGACATGACATATTATATACGGAAACTGGCCACGGAGGACTCACACGAGCGTTCTTTGTAGACGATCTGTGTGAAAATACTATTGGATAATTATCAAGATATATTTATGGTGAGCATGTAAAAAGCTGATAGCTTTTGTCCCGATTCACTCGGTGGCAAGAGAATGCATGTGCAAGATATTCCTGGATATATTATTATGCTAGCTGACCCGACAGACGTTGGTCTGTTCATAAAAACTCTCTTGCGGTTGGTTTTCCATGAAATCATTCCCTTAGCTGAGCGCTACTCGGTGAAAGGAATATTCCTACCAAATTTCAAGTCTCTACGCCTTATGGTTCCAGAGATATCGTGATGAGTCAATGCATAGGTGGAAATCTCTTATATATTATAGATTACTAAGAGGTAGTAGAATAATATAACTATTCTTGCAAACACTCGAATATCGCAGCGATGTTATTTTGCAGTTAATTCGTCAACACATTTTGTAACTACCTTGCTCGGTAAAACGATACTTCTGTGAAGCAACTAGTAAGGGTCGAGTATAAGGTACGTGTCTTGTTGATGTTAATACAGCTCGGTTTTCATAATAAAAGCATTCGCGGTGGTAAGTTATGAATAGTGGGGGCACGTCGCGGCATCTCTCGCCTATCTCGTAGCTGATATCTTGGGGGGTTATTTTTTAGAGTCGGGTGCACGAATTCAGAGTCGAATACGATTGTATATTACTTAGTATTTACATCCTTCTTCATGACGACAGTCTATCACACTTACCTACTTACACGAACGAGTAAAAAAAGAAGGACTCGGTGTCACCTTACATAACAGTGAGGCACCAAAAAAAGCCGGTAAACGTGTAAATACATAGCCCCACGCATACACTAATACAAGCCGATCGGCCGCCATTATGAGATTTGCCATTATCTGTGACAGATGAGTTTGCGTCGCAATAAAATATTTTAAAAGTGCCGTCGTGCGTTGTGAAAAAGTGTAAAAACAAATAATATAAAAGTATTTGTGGATATATGATTATTTAAGGGAGCAAAAATTGTGTAGTGGTTATACCCCGTAACCGCACACACACTAGCATAAAGGTGCTTCACTTGCTATTATCACGGCGCGGAGTCATTCTTTTTTTACTAGTCCGTGCCTACTAAATTAAATTCTGCGGCTTTTGGGTTATAAATCAAAATTTAATGATCAACGAAGTTTGTTGCTGGATGTGTTGTGGTGTAGCTACACGTTGACCGCTTATTGAATTATAAATACCCGAATCAATTAGTGGTTCGTTTGATCATTACCTTACAAATTACTATCGACCGCTTAATTCGGGTGCGGAACGAGGTCTCTCCACTCTGTATCCAATAGTTTTTCAGCAGGTATTTAGCCTATGATTACATCAATTATATATTAGTACCGGGTTGGTGATGACCTTTCCACTAGGTACATCACATAATAAGAGTAAATTCTTATATCATTGATACGTCTAGATAGACTATGACAGCTGTGAAAACGTCGAAAAAGACTTATTAATTATCTAAGACTAATTTCTAACCCCCTTGTTCATAATAGTCTGCTAACTCAAAGCATTGCTAATTCGCACTCTGTTTTCTTCTATTAACCTAAGTCAGAATGAGAAAAAACACTCCTTTGCGGCTGTTTAAAGTGAGCGGACCATTATGAATAAGGGGGTAAGAGGATAACCCGAGTATTAATTAATAAATTGGGTCATATTCATCTAATATATAAAATTCTCATGTCGCGGTGTTTGTAGTTAAGCTCCTACGAAACGGCTTGACCGATTCTCATGAAATTTTGAGTGCATATTGGGTAGGTCTGAGAATCGGACAACATCTATTATATTATATTTTTCATCCCCCTAAATGTTAAGGGTGGTCCACGCCAAATATTTTTTTTTTTAATTTTTTTGACATTTTTTTTAAATTTGTTTGATTATATCACCCATCTACGATCAACAGTTTCTACGGCAATACAACGTTTGCTGAGTCAGCTTTCGTGGTGGTTTAAGTGTATCACTTCTGGGATTATTTATGTACAAATTTAATTTGAATTTATGTAGAAATTTTAATTACTTTAACTAGATAGTTTTAATGGTTCTATTTTGGTCGACTTTTTTCTTTTAATATTACCTACACTATAGGAAATGTTGTTTTTCTTCCGATAACTACACTTTATAGACATACAAAACTATCACTCACTTCTCATACATATTTATACTGACAACCTCCACACAATCCAACTCCCTTGTTCTCCTTGAGATTGGTACTGATGAAGTTGAACGCATAATCTATGGACTACGAGACGACTCTGCTCCGGATTGGGACCGAATCACACCCTTGGTAATCAAAGCGTCCAAAAAAGTCCTGATACCTCCAATCACACATATCTGTAACATTTCCATATCTACGGGTGTGTTTCCTGATGTAATGAAAAGAGCCTTAGTCAGTCCCATTTATAAACAAGGGGATAAAGGGGACATATCTAATTATAGGCCGATTTCGGTTTTACCAGTCCTGTCCAAGGTCCTGGAAAGGATACTTTACAACCATCTTGTTAAATTTCTCAATAAATATGACATAATAGCTAAAAATCAATTCGGGTTCAGAAAGGGTATATCTTCAGAAATTGCAACCACAAATCTTATTACTAACGTAGTGAGTAAACTTGATAATAAAATAAAATGTTTTGCAATCTTCTTAGATCTCTCCAAAGCCTTTGACACGGTATCAATTCCGACCTTAATCACTAAGTTAGAGCGTTATGGAATTCGAGGTCAAGCGTTGGGAATTTTCCGGAGTTATCTTTTGAATCGGCAACAGAGTGTGAAAATAGACAAGCATATCAGTGACACGGAGTTAATTGACCACGGTGTCCCGCAGGGCAGTATCTTGGGACCTACACTCTTCCAGCTGTATGTCAACGATCTGTGCAAACTAAACATACCATACTGCAGCATATACGCGTATGCAGATGACACCGCACTCGTTGTACATGGTAATGACTGGAGTAGTGCCAAACAGCACGCCCAAGAAGCGATTAACATCGTGGCCGATTGGCTTTCAACTAATTTACTAAATATCTTACTTGTCATCCAATAACACCCACCTGTAACTGCCCCTCTCTCAATATTGTCTCCAGCGTAAAATACCTCGGAATCCACATAGACTCTAACCTAAAATGGCATACACAAATAGAAGCGTTAAAAGTGAGGCTGCGGAAATTAATATACATATTTAAGACGTTACGACACTTGACTGATCCCAATACGGTGAAAACTGTATACCTTGCCTTATGCCAATCACTTTTGACCTATTGTATCCCTGTTTGGGGTGGAGCCCGCGTAACTATTATGTTAAGTCTGGAAAGAGCTCAAAGAGCTATTCTAAAGATAATGCTTTATAAACCTATCCGATACTCTACCAACCTCCTTTACTCAGAATGCCAAGTCTTAACGGTCCGGCAACTATATATTCTTCGGAGTGTATTAAGAAAACATGCGACCCTACCCCTCAACGTGACTGTTCTTGAACGACGCCGCACCCATATATGTCCCATAATAAAATGTATAACGGCCTTCGCAAAACGTCAATATGATGCTCTCTCCTCTAAGCTTTACAATAAGATTCATGAGAAGACACATCTACACACTAAGCAATTTTGAGGTAAAAAAGAAAACCACCACTTATCTTAAACAATTATCATATTCAGAAACGGAAAGTCTACTGTAACCTACTCACTAAGAATTACACACACACACACACACACACACACACATACATTCACATTTAATTTTTATTTTTTAATTTGTTTCGTTTGTCATTGTCATTTGTCGAGGAATCACTGACCCCGAAGATACAGTTTTAACTAGTTTCGGGGTCAGAGGTCTTTTAATATCACTGCAAAACCAAATTTTCAATGTTCAATGTATTGTTACAATTAGCGATAAAAAGATGTAAATAATTGGTATTATGTAATAAATATTGTACATTTAGTAATTTAAGTTATTTGCAGTGAGTGTAAAAGAAAATGAAATAAAAGTATTATTAAAAAAAGTATTATTATTATTTAATATTAAGTAATTGAAGTCTGCACAGGTCTACACTTCCTACTCTTAGATGAAATTGATGATATTCAAATTCAAATATTTTTATTCAAAATAGGATGTGCAATCACTTATTGAAAGTCAAAAAAAAAACTACCACCCATTCCAAAATGAATGCCTCAGGCCTGAGAAGAATGGGCGCAACAAACTCAGCAGGCTTTTTTTTTCATCAAAAATATGTTTTACAATTAAAGTAACATTTACAAAGTAACAAAGTAACATTGTACAATTAAACTTATTATTTAATAGCCTGAGGGCGGTCGCTCCATTCCCAATCTGTGGTATCATTAAGAAAGTCATTTATGTTATAGTAACCTTTACCACACAAACGTTTTTTAACAATTCTCTTGAATAACGTAATACTTTTGTTTTGAACGTTTTCTGGGATCTTGTTGTAAAAGCATATACATCGCCCCACAAAAGACATACTAACTCGACTTAGCCGAGTAGTAGGCATCATCAGTTTATGTCTGTTCCTGGTGTTAACATTATGGTTATGACAGTTTCTGGCAAATTCACTTATGTGCCTATGAACATACATTACATTATCAAGAATATATTGAGAAGCTGTTGAGATAGCTATTGTATGTATGTTTTTAAGGATTTTTTGCAATTAATATTTCTTTTAAACAATTCAAATATAAATGAAAGTATCCTACTTTGTACGCTACTGGGTCCATCAGGGCCGGGTGGTCGCCCGTGTCTGGTCGTGTGTCCATCATCCTTGCTCGCATTTTCACTAGACACTCGATACGCCACACATTTGGCTTTAGTTGTGTTTTTGCGTTCGTTCCATGAATGAGGTTTAAACATTCAAATAGAGCTTAAAAACGCTAAAAGGAGCACTGTGTGCTCGCTCGTGGTCTACGTAACTTGCTACCTAATCTTTAGTCAAAACCTCTCGATATATCGATATTCTTACGGTCACTTTAGCATAGTTTGTTGGCTTTTATTACAATATCGTCAAATTAGGTCTTAAACAAGAATAGTGGATATATTATTGTTTCTGCGCGTTTGACTTTATTTAATAGTTCGGTAGCTTTACCTAACGATCTAAAGAAAATTAACGCCTTTCTTATTAATAGGTCAGTGTTGCAACTTTGACAAAGTGATAGCACTGCATTCAATTTCTAAAGTCATTCAGATAGCTTTTGAGTTATTCATAAAAAATAAAAATAGACAACAAAACACAATTTTATTCTCTATAATATATTTCTGTTAGCATAGAAGGTAATATATTGACATATTTGCACTTATGTGCTAATTAATACATTTATTAACATTATTATGACATAGAACAACACTTCCCTGTCATACCGTCTTATAATGTAGTTGCCGCCAAATTTTTGTTTTTTAATTTTTATCTTTTAAAGAAAATACACGAGTTTTGATGAAAATTTACATTTTTATGTCCTAAATATAAAAAACAATACAGTGCAGTTTTCTACAATACAGTTTTCTTTCCATCCTAATCCTAATTTTTACATATTAACACATTTTTACTTAATATTGGAAAAGCACCCAAATTTTCAATCGAAAATTTTACGTCAAAATATCAGCTTTTTTAAAAGTTAGGTGTGCTTTTTGTTCGTCGAAATCTCTACTTTCTAAGGGTTTTATGCAAAAAAAATACATTATTATGGTAAATATTCTTAGATGCAAAGAAACGAAAAAAAAAGTTTTGTTAGTCGTTATGTACAATTTTGAGATAGGTATTTATTAAACCCTAACTCCAAGCACAGATACTTTGTTTTCGAGCAAGGTCGCTACTCCCGAGTGAAGTATGTAAATAGTGCTTAGTAATTTAAATAACTGCTATTAATAAACCGGTTAAATATACAGTGAATTACAATGTATGTATGTATCGACCGACAGAAATATATCAATATCAACAGATTGGCTTTGAAATCTAGTACAGCAATGCTGGGTGATAATATTGGTGACGCAAGAAAATTTTTCAATCATATTCTTAATATTTGGGGTGACACTGGTCATTCAAGTTGTATCCACAGCTCAAGATCAATTATTGTGAGGCAGGTTCTTTATTTTTATGAAAATATGGGACGAGACGAGCAGGACGTTCAGCTGATGGTAATTGAAACGCCCTACCCATTACAATGCAGCGCCGCTAAGGATTTTTGAAAAACCCAAAAACTCCGAGCGGCACTTTGAGCCATAAGATGTTAAGTCTCATTTGCCCAGTAATTTACATATAATATCTACTTGCTCCTTCTACACCCGTGTGTATCAGTAGTTCTATGTTTAAATACAGTTGCCGTCTTTGTATAGGTATTTGTAAATATTTAGCAAACCGAGTGGTGTGAGACTAGATATAACTGAGTTATAATTATGTAACTACATATTATATACATACTTAATTCAGTTTCGCTGTTGCTAACAACGTCTGGCTACACATAATGCCCTATAATATGTCACTTAGGAGGTCAGTTAGGTATCCAGATCTTCTATATATACAGGGTGTCCCAAAGTTATGGGACATGAAGGGAAAAAATACTATGTTACTTTAGAAGAGTTATTAGTTTTTGGCCATTCTTTCAATTGGCATCATAAAAGTAGGGGTCTTTTTTTACATTTCAGTCGGTTCGATTAAGTAACTTTTAGAAAATCTTGAATGCAGAAGTACCAACTTTTAAAAATAACATAAAGTCTTCTTTCAGTAAAATAGCCTATCTTCGATATTTAAGGTACTTTCCCTTCATGTCGCATAACTTGACACCCTGTATATAAGAGATTTCCACGTATATAGTTACTCATCACGATATCTCCGGAACCATAAGGCGCAGAGACTTGAAATTTCGTAGGGATATTCCTTTTTCCGAGTAGAGGTCAGTTAAGAAAGGATTTTACGAAATTCGACCCGCAAGAGTTTTTTTTTAATGAATACAACTACGTCTGTCGGGTCAGCTAGTATTAAATAATCGCACTGTTGGAACATATACATAATTATTAGGCAGTTTCAAAGCGTCTTTGTAATCGTACGCTCCGCGTGGCTGATCGCCGCTTATTGTTTACATTTTTTATCTGGTTTCGTCGGCCTCACTCTATATGAGTATACCTATTATATCGTTAGCTACGGCGTAGTGTTGCACATTTGTTAAATAATATTCTAATACGCCTGTTGATGGTATTTTGTGATAAGATTCCACGATGACCATAATAATATCTATTTATAGTTCTTCCCAACCGGCTGCTTGGGCCGTCTGTTGTAGATTTACATCGGTGACGTGCAATTAGAAACTGCTTATTTAGGCATATACATATACAGAATAAAGTTAAGCAAATTAACAACGTGAATATTATTACGAGCGAAACATCAAATGCGCGATAAAGTTATTAACTATATGAGTCATCATGTATGAACTAATTTGACTTCTTTCATCGGCAACAAAAAAGGAACACTTGAATAGTATCTTGTGCCGTTTCTTCTCTTTCAAATCGCCATGTGTAAAGCGGTAGTAGTGATAGACATCTTACATTCGTTTACAATATGCGATCTCTTATCAATTTTTTTTTATGAGCGTTGCCGGCCTTTAAGGAATGTGTACGCGCTTTTTTTGAAGGTACCCATGTCGTGTCATCCCGGAAACATCGCACAAGGAAGCTCATTCCACAGCTTTGTAGTACAAGGAAGAAAGCTCCTTGAAAACCGCAATGTGGAGGATCGCCATTTATTACACCGTTTTCGAACTAAGCTTTTATATCATTCGTCAACCAATTCTGAATCTGCTTTTCATTAAGTTTTATCAGATACATTGAAAAGAAACGTTACGTAGATCGGTTGGAAAAATGCCAAACGCAGGAAATGTATTAAAAATTGAAAGATCGGCTCGCAAATTTGGCAATACAAATGAATATAAAATGGATAAATTGGATGTCAAAGAATTGTAAAGAGACAATAAAAAAAAATGAATGAGACTTATGAACAACAGAGGACAGCTAGGGCGCTGCGGTGAATCAATAGTCAGCAGCTCTGACCGGCGCTTGCCCTCAACTAAAGTCCTTTGGACGTGCAACCACCAATATGAAGAACATTTTTAAATGAATGCGGAAGACCACGGCGCTAGGGTGTCGTAAGAGGCGACTAAGAGAATTTACCAGTGGGAGGCTTCTTTGCACAGAATGCCGGCTAGATTATGTACCTATAAGGTAAGTAAGGTGTAAGCATTACTGTGTTTCGGTGTCAAGGGCGCCGTAGCTAGTGAAATTACTGGACAACTTAACATCTTATGTCTCAAGGTGACTAGCGCAATTATTGTAGTGCCGCTCGGAATTTTTGTGTTTTTCAAGAATCCTGGCGGCGCTGCATTGTAATGGGCAGGGCGTATCAATTACCATCAGCTCAACAGGTCAACAGCTCCTGCTCGTCTCGTCCCTTATTGTGATAAAAAAAAACATCTGTCCTATTGGCATTGATTCATGCAGTTATAGCGCGAGACGGCCGTGTTCGATCAATCGATCAAAATTTACATAATATAAGACACATTAACATCTGTGTTTATTTAGTAACGGTATTACATTTTAACATGAACAGTGAAATTTAAAAATATTTTCTCTGCTTCATCGTTTCACTTCGATAACATATTGCTTAGAGACAGTATATTATGTATCATAATTATAGACCGTATATGTACACAAAATTTGTACGTATTTACGTGCGAAGCTAATCTCATTACGGTGGAGGAAAACTTGTTTCTTATGTTAATTACAAGGTAGGCTGTACTGGTTTATTTAATTATAGCTGTTGAACCTGAGGTCCCCGGGGTATTCCCGACATAATGTTTACAGTTTGTTTAGATATAGAAATATATTTATTCACCATCCTCCTCCTCGCGTCGTATTCCTCATTACTGAGGGTCGTGTTTACGAGTATCTGCGGATTCAACTTTTTGACAATATCTGCCACCTGTGTTTGTTTTTGACTACGTGTAATGCGTCATGAAGTCCGGTATCCTGAGATGTGCGGATTTGGTCAGACTATCTTATAGGGCTGCGAGCTCTGGGGCGTCGTCCGTCTACCTTCCCAATAACCATCAGTTGTTCGAGGTTTTGGCCATCTTTTCTGGCGATATGTCCGAAGAACTCTAAGGTACTACGGAGGCAGATGGATGAGAGTCTGGTTTTTACACCTAGAGTGTGAAGGATGGATTGGTTGGTGCGGAGTGCTGTCCAAGGGATTTGAAGCATCTTCCTCCAGCACCAAATATCAATCTGTGTCGGCCATCTTTAGTGTCCATGTCTCAGCCCCAAGCTGAAAATATTTGAATGTTGACTTGCCTCATTTTATTTTTTCTTGAGAGATTCACAGAGAGAGACAATAACATAACATATTGCAACAACACTTGGCAAATTTCAAAGTTACATCAGTTCGTAAAGGGGCTTTGACATAGTGAGAAGAACTGATAAGAAACTCCCAGCCGCATCTTTAAATTTATAGAAGAACTAAGCCTACCAATTGTAATTTATGTAACGTTTTTGTTTCTAAACAAATTTGAATGAAATAAACTAAACGTTACAGGGCTTGCGAAAAATACATCATTGAATACCGCATTCAAAAGAGACAAACGGAGAAACAAAAATTCGGAAAGCAAACAGCAAAAGAACGCATATTTTTTTTTTCGAAAAAATGTGTGGTGTAGTGAGGGGCACGCTTACTCATTGTATTATATAATTTAGGTATTATAGATAATTGATATGTACTTCAAATGTTGAGAGTAGGCGCCAAACATTGCTGGCCAGCAAGTATTCCTCCACAGTCCTCATCAAGTTTAAGATGTCACACTAATGTTATGAAGGCGAAAGTTTATGGGTGTGTGTGTGTGTACGTTTGTTACTTCTTCACGCAAAAACTACCGAATTGATTTTGATGAAACTTTACAATAATATAGCTTACACATCGGAGTAACACATAGGCTATAATTTATAAATATAATGTGTGAATTATCCAAAATATAACGATAAGTCTCAAGTAAGTACGAAGAAAATTTGCTATCTGACCAGAGCTATTCTGGCTTGCGCCGCAAAAACCCTTGGAGTTATAATGTATAGTGGAAAAGTTAATTTAACAGAATATATCTCAGATATATTTAATGTGTAGACCATTATCGCCAGAATAGTGAACCATAAATGCAATAATATTTGATAATTTGTTTCTAACGCACCTTTGTTTGTAAGAAATTAATCCTGATATCAAAATAAATACTTTTAACGCATCTGTTCATTATATCATTTATATTATTATTTGTTATCGGGTCATTAAGGTAGATAAACTTTGTCTTTTACACTGCATCAAATGGACAAATATTTGAATAGTTATGACGATGACGATAAACAACCGAGTGCGCGATATTATGGTGCGGTCGCGGTATAACTACTAAGTAGATTTAATTAAAATTTTGCAATTTTAACAAGAGGTCGGGACAACATGTAGATGGAGACATAAATATATTTTTTCTGCTTTAAAGCGTCCACGCGGACGACGTCGTGGGCAGCTGCTAGTATATATTTATAATATATTATCTAGGGCCAACAAAAAGTTGTTTGCGGCGCACTAAACGTCTTCATAACAGATAACGGCCCAAAGAGTTAGCTGCTTAGTTTTGTTATCGAAACAGGATGAACCACAAATTGTTTCCCATTGTGCGCTAATGGGGCCCCCGATTATATCGTCATTATGCTGCTATATCTTAAATGGATTCCATATATTAGATATAATGATGGACGAGATTTACTTCTGCTCTCAATATGTGTTTTTGATAGGGAAGATTTTTAAAGAAGATGTTTTATGTTTGCAACTAGGTTTTTTTATGTCTATAAGGTACGAGACGAGCAGAGCAGAATTGATACGTTCTGCCTATTACAATGTAGTGCCGGTCAGGATTCTTGAAATACACTACAATTGCGCTCGTCTACTTGAGACATAAGATGTTAAATCTTGTTTGTCCAGTATTTTCACTAGCTACGGGGCCCTTCTGAACGATACACAATATTTCTTACACATTACTGCTTCACGGTAGGAATAGGCGCCGTTGTGGTACCCATAATCTAGCCGGCATCCTGTGCAAAGGAGCCTCCCTCTGGTAGTATTTAGGGATATGACTAATTACCTTCTGATAAACCCAGCTACGTTATAATGCAGAAAAATAATGTGACTGTATTATGTTTATAGCCTATTTGTTGTCCGCTCCTATATTTAAATATTCATGCAAAAGTTTAATTAAATCTATTCGGTAGTCTGCGTTCTCCCCGAATAGACAAAAATCTATTAAGTACTTTTTTTGGATTCAAAAATTTTTTTAGAACACACGATGTATTCTTTTAAAAAAAATCAATATAGAGTTTTTACTTCTTACAATTTTATTATATGTAGAGATCTATTATCCGCTCTATAATAATAATAATAATATTGACACACTTTTTACACAAATTATCTTGCCCCAAGTTAAGCATATATAGCCTGTGTTATGGGTTACAAGACAATGATATATTTAATACAATATACTTACTTAAACATACATATATTCATATAAACATACATAAATACATTTAAACATCCATGACTCGGAAACAAACATTTATATTCATCATATAAATGCTTGCATCTACCGGGATTCGAGCCCATATGTATAGATTTAGTTGGAAGTAGATCCATCTAATAATGGAATTTCGGTAGCATAGGCATATAATATACCACCAAATGTGAAGTAGATACAACATTAACAGATTTAAAATGATTATCAAATCGAACAGACGAACTCTGACACGACCCATACAAACATATTTTCAGATATTGTAACATGTTTTCAGTTTAATTAATTTTCATTAAATACAAGAGCGGTTCAAGGTGAGATACTCTGGATGAGGCGGATAAACCTTCCTCGCTCGGGTCGTACTCTAGTGTTTTAAGGTCGCTATCCCGTTAATTATATCTCTATAGACAATGAGAAAAATATCTTAGTTGGAAATTGCAAAAAAAAGTATCCCTAACTCGTACAGTTGGAGAAAAGTAGAGCTAATCATTCAATCTAGATAAAAACTGTATGAAAAATTATGAACTGTTTACCAATACTATTAAACATTTTGTTTATTTTTGTAAAGAAAATTGTATTATGTTTGTAATAAATTAAAAATGCTTATAATTCTGAATTAAAACTATGGCGATCTTGTGCGATAGAGGTAGATTTGTATTGCGTTATAAAAAAAAATGAAGGGTGGGAAATTTTAAGATGCGTGCGCATCGCTGTAACACAAAAGTAACAGGTTGAAGTTGGTCCCTAAAATCTTCTGACGGTTGCGTCATTCTTTATTGTTTTTTTTCGTTTCTTCTTATTAGGATAGGCAAAGGGCTCAAGCCTATACAGTCGTATTCAATATTTAATTGTCAAAGCAATCTTTGCAAGATTTTATCAAATTGTTCTTTCTAAAATCGGAGATTAGCACGAGGAATAAATCTTTATAATGATTTTTGCTTAGTTAAGCCACTTTTTTTCTTTATCATATTTAGCTTGAAAATTTTCTCAATAAATAAAGGTATAGTATACCTTACTACGTATTAATTATTTTGTATGGTTATGGTTAGGGTTTGTAAAGTGGCTTTGATTCAGTTCAGTTCAGCCCTGTTACACTGCGACCAATGTGATCTATTGTGATAGCCACTGTTAACTATAGCTCACTGCAAACATTGATTCTTTTCATGAATCTTATTATGTCTTTTGCAGTGAGCTGACGTATCTCAAATGGTTGAAGAATTGGACTTCCCAAAGAGATGCTAAGTTTACGCATTAAAGGACCACATTCATAGAGAATGTGTAGCGGGGTTTCATCTGAACTATTACAGAATCTACACGCTCTGCAATCTCTGAGACCTAAGATTGAGAGGTGTTTGTTTAATCTGCAGTGAACCGTCCGGTCCGCCTGTTGCCGTCCCCTTCCCTAGAATAATAGCGAAGACATCACTATATATTTGCAAAGAGTCGCACAACACAATAAGTACAAAATCATTAAAATCCATAGAAAACTATATGAATGTTCAATACTACACGTCACACGTGTGTTTGATACATGCCAGTGTTTCAACGAAGTGTTTATGTTTGGTGGAGTAACTCGCGCGTGCGGTGTGGACGCGGCCTATTTCTGCGAACGAGCCCCGTTTCGCAACTAACACGAACCGTGCCGGCTGGAATGTATAAACACTGATCAATTTACGTTCACGTTACCATCAATCTGTCAGTTAGTATCGTCAAGAGTGATTGGGAGTGGGAGCTAGCTCATAACCTAGCATTCTTTCAATTAATTTTACATCTTTGGTTCAATTTGATTCTTACAATAAAATTATTCGTATTAAGTTAATTACCGTTTTCTTATAAGTATAATGGAGCAGATAAAAGCTTTAGATAAAACTTACTGTACATGTGACGAAACAATTGGTAGCTAGCTGGTCGAAGGTTGACAGAAAGAAATCGGATAACGGCAGTCGGATCTAGTGCGTGAACTATCATAGAAATAGTTCTACGACTACTCGAGAACGTGCTTTCACGGGTACGGATCGAACTCTGGAGGTCTACTCGCAAAATCGACAACGATATATTTGGAACGATACGATAATACTCCGGATATATCGCACTTACCCTACTCTAACAAATGTTCATATTCCATATCGTGTTTCGTAACAACATCGTAACAACATCGTAACCACAGACTAATATTTTGTTTTTTTTACGATTTTAGAGTGAATGTATTATGTGCAAATCTATAAAAACTAAATATTATCTGTGCTATGTCGTTGTTAAATGTCAAAGTGCTTAGGCGCTAAGGACCATGCCAGACTGTGCACCACCAATTTAGTATCATTTACACAAAATGTAAATATTCAAAAATTATGTAATGAATATAATTTGACCATTTAAAATTGAATAAATAATATAAAACTTGCAGATAATAAAATGTAATAAAAAGTAACTCAACCCTTCTCGTCGACTTCCTATTTCTCAGGCGGCAATTTGCATTACTTTCTACGCATAAGCGATCAACAAATGACTTAAATTACTTGGTAGTAAAAACAGCCTAGAAGGTGTCGTTGAGATTATCGTAAAAGTGACGTTTGATTATTTGTCAAATTCGAATATTCGTCTCTGACATTATCAACTAAGAGTAGGGTTAGGATCGAATACATCGAAAAATGTTTCGTTCGTTCAATCATCGTTTCGACATTGAATACGATGTAACTAAGAGTAGAATTTGACTCGACTAATGCCACGATATATTGAATATCGATTTTAGGAGTAGGCCCCCTGATAGGATGTAGTGCGAAAGCGCTCTTAGAAAATTTTATGATGATACTATACACGCCCGCCGCTTGCATTTAGAGTTAACTTTGTGATTTTGTTCTATCGAGGAAATTCTATGACATCATGTTTCCACATAAGACATTCGCTAGATCATATTATTCTGAATTTAAACATATTCGGCCTTACAAATAAACTTGGTATAAAGTTATAACTGATGATAAACAAAGATAATGCAAAATGTTTACATCAACACTGTCAATACAATGATAATTCTGAAGTTTTCCAAATGACAAGCTGCCTTGCGAATACGCGGGAAACGTTATACGTCTGAACAAACCATTCGTAAGCAAAATGTCTATTTGTAAACATTTTGCATATTCTTGGTTTATGCATAGTTATAACTTTATGCCAATTTTATTTGTAAGGCCGAATATATTTATTTCAACGTGATTGATCCAGAATTGTTGATGCAGCTGATACAAAATCTTGCTAAGCAATTTGAGATAGGGTGCGCCTTTAACAAAACTTAGGTAGTTTTGAATCATACCGGACATAATTCTATTATAAATTAATTGATAAATATAACCTCTTTAAAAAATTCACAATGATCGTTCAGGTCCATTTTGAATTGTCTTTTAGTAGTTATCTGCACAACAATCTGTAAGCATAAAACATTTTCAATTTAATCATAAACCAATTTGTAGCGAAGTCTAATGATCGCGATGTATATCTATAAATAGGAAACCTACCTGTACTTATTATTCCAATTACCAAAATAGGTATTTAGTTGTACCTATAATAAATGATGCATTGCATTCCACGGAGAAATGTCAACATCACCACACCACGAATACTTTATTATTGTCGTCGCAAACGTCATTGCTGAAATTGTGTCTTTTTCTTTGTGTGTTTATAATTAATCTATATATAATGCTGTTTCATTTATACAAATTTACATATTCTATAAATTTACATGGTAAGATACGTGAGTCGTGACTCCACTGGATTCAAATCGAGTATTTTTTTTATAAGTAAAGTCCTTTTGAATAGAAATATAACCAAAATACAGAATTGGCTAATCAGGAGTCGTGGAATTTTCTAGAAGAAGAATCTTTTGACTAGATTGTGTTGAAATGCTGCTTTATAAATCTATTTTGACTGAGTTCCTTGAATCTTCTCTCCGGCGGAGATTTATTGTTGTGTTGCGAAACGCTTAATTAATTTCGCTTAAGCCTCGGATGTCTGGCCGTTCACCTCCCCCCCACTCGCAGAACTATGGACTCCACTAACACAATACACAGCTGTACGCGAGATGTAGAGATTTTCTTTAGTCATTTATCTGATTAATGATAATAATACTGGATGGCGAACCACCGCACGGTTTTCGTGGCACATTCTTTTTATTTTTTATCGTTTTTGGCCTCGAACCAATTTTCAATTAAATATTTAGACAAAGTGGGAGTGTCCAAATGTTTTGAGTTTTCTTTAGTGTTAATTCCGCCAATATTTGTTTTGAAATTAATAACAAAAGATTGGATAATTATGGATTTCCGCAAACTAACGCCTACCTCAATAAATTTCCTAAAGACAGAGTGACTAAATTTTCTAGTTTCTTGATGATTTGAGTTGAACAGAAGGTTTATCTGGATGATTTTGCTATACCTACTAATATTATAATTGTGAATGCAAGTTTGTTGCTTACGCTTTCCCGCCTAAACCTCCTAACCGATTTTGTTAAAATTTAGTACAGAGATAGACTAAATCTTGGAAAAGGATATAGGCTGCCCTTTATTCCAAAAAATAAATGAGGGGTTGAAATGGGAGATGGCAGTTTGTATGGAATATTTAAGCACTTGATAAGAAATAATTTACAAACATTAGTTCGAGCATTTTTGAAACACTGACCTATATGGGGAAGAAATAGGAGATTAAAGTTCACAGGGAAATACTATTAAAGAGGATGACCACAATGACAAGGGATATGCGCTGTATCATAGAAGAGGAAGAGCGGAAAGAGCAGTTAAAATAAAAATAATTGCCCAAAGTAACTATTCAACGCGGACGAAGTCGTGGGTAAAAGCTAGTTATCAAATAGATGTAAGAGTAAAGCGAGGCTCGTACTTGCCTGTAGACAGGGGCGTGCATATTATACAGGCAATTAGGCAGTGCCTACCACGTTATGAACCTAAATAAATATAGCACTGGAGTTAAAGTTAATTTAGTTTAATTTGGTTCCGTTATTTTATTACTAAACTTCTCACTCATAAAAAATTTAGATACTAAAAACCTACAGTAAGCAATCTTTGCTTATTCCAAAGCTCAACTACGACTAGTTAGATCCACAGTGCCTACCTAGCTAGAACACCCCTGCCTGTAGATATAAATGGATAACACGTATGTAGGTGATTCAATCACCAATGTCTGAGGAAGCTACGACGCGCTCGAACTAACCCGCGGCCTTGATTTGGCGGTCTCACTCTCCTTTTGAGTCCTCATCTCCGACAAATTTCCGGTTAGTTTGTGTACGGATTGTACTTCGGAGCTCGTGTTTGGGTTTGTTTATATTTTGAGGCATTTGAATTAATTGGACTGTATACTATATTTTTTTTGTTCAAGAAATATAAAAAGGCACAAAAGGCATTTACTTTCTTAAAATTTGATTCCTTTAGAATTCTTTTTGATGTCATTTCTAATACTACTACCGCTTCGGAAACAAATGGAGCTCTGAGAGAGAAGAACCGGCGCAAAAAACTCTCCAACCATTATTTTTTGCGCTCTTTTTAATGAAATATACATTATTGTACTGTCATTGCTATTGCTAGTACCAGGCTGTCCGAACACTTAGATATTCAGCTGTGTAGTAACGATTTATATTTTTTAATAAAACATTTTAATTTATTTGTAGATAATGCCTGAAGCCATTAGTTATGAAGCCTACTAGAATTAGTCACAAGCAATCCCTTATACCTCACTAGTAGTAGGGTTTATTTAGGCTATTATAACACTTTATAATAATGAAAATCACTATTAAGAGCAGAAAGGTGACGATTTTTGTGAATATATCCTAAATTTTCATAAATGTACTGACTATGAACAGTCATAATATTTATTTCCTTATATATATTATATTACCGACACCATACTTGTAGAGCACAACATATATCAGTTAGTTGTTAAAGGGCGAGGCAACTTACGATCGCCGCTGCCGCTTAATCAGAATTCAGTATTAATATATTCCTATATTTGAATATCATAATATGAATCATCAGTTACGTAACTTTTAAAGCGATGTTTTGAAAATATATTCGTTATTTGATAGTGTTACGATGAACTTAGAAAGATCAAAACATGATTGTAGCTTCTAGGTCAGTATGTTGTGTTGTATGTGTGTAGTACAGTACAGGTATGCGACCTTACGCGTGACCTCAACCGTGGCACGGCGAAGACAGCGTCGACTTCCGCTGCGATAGCCACGTTCGATATATAGTATCAATGACATTATCAGCCAGGGGCACGTACTTCCGTCTGACATGACATATATCATATGTCAGGTGCAATGATACTTGTACTATGATACCACAGATTGGGAATGGAGCGACCGCCTTCAGGCTATTGAATAATTAGTTTAATTGTATGATATTGCTTTGTAAACATATTTTTTTGATGGACATAAAAAGCCCGTTGAGTTTGTTGCGTTGAGGCATTCGTGTTGGAATGGGTGGTAGTTTTTGACTTTCTACAAGTGATTTCACATCCCATTTTGAACAAGAATATTTGACTTTGAATGTCGGGGCACATTACTCTTAGTGCCTTTTAACATGCATCATACGGTCACGTGTTAAGTAGAAGCGTATGAGCTTTTTTTTTCTTTTTTCGAGAGGAGGAAAATACAGTTACCTATTGAAGACCCCGTAACGGGGCCCATATGTCGGGCTCTGGTTTAAACCCCCTACCGACTAAAAACCTCCTCTATCCTGATAGCCCTAAAGGCTTTTACAGCGAAGCCGGGCGAGGCCTTGGAGGCCAAAAATGTAGCTCACAGGCGCGGGGCGTCTCGGAAGGAGGCTCGAACCTCGGACTGCCTGCTTACTAGGCTGGATGGAGAGAAGATCACTAACGATCTAATATATCTGTTAGTCCAATAGACTCTAGGTTTGAAGAGAGTTCGTACTCGGTGCCGTGATATATTATGTATGTGTGTTTATAAATATGTGTGAGTGTAAGTGTGTGACTATTTGTGTGTAGTGTTATTGTAGGTGTGTGATTTGTGATGTGTATGAGCTACAATGACAGCCAGGCTAGCGAAACTCTTACGGCCGTTTCCAATATTCAGTCTATCTCTTACTTGAGATAAAAATCGTAACTATCGTTGACTTTTCTGTCCCAATAAACTTCTCGACGGTAACTCACCTTATCCGTACACGCTGTCTGTCAATGGGACGACGTATAGCTTACCAGTGTTAGAAGTTTGTATGGAAATTTCAATTCACGCGTCCCAATATAAGGCGATAAGAATGACTTATCGGGTATATTGGGACACCTACAGATTATTTCAAATCAAATCAAATCAAGTCATTTAATTGCATAGATTGAGTGGGTACATTGGTGTTACATTATAATCATAGGTGCTAACAATCTGCCGGGTAGGCATGCAAAAATAATATTTTACAATTCTTACTCTAAGTTTACCGTGAAAAACAAACAACATAAAAACCAAATTATTCATAAAAGTCTATCCACCATAATATAATAAAAATGTGAAAAATTAAAATTTGCTTACTAAAAATGTTAATTTGAAATATCTGAATTAACTTATTCTAATGACTATACATTCATGTCTGTTAAATATTCTTTAACTGAATAATATTTCTTCGTCATTAAAAATTCCTTAATTTTATTTTTAAAAGAGTTAATATTAAAGTTATTGACAGCTAATTACTGACAGTAGAAGGTAGTAACAATTTATCTCTATCTGTAGATAGTGTATGGGGAACGGCCGTAAGAAAAAAGCGATTCGATTGTAAACGTGCAGTCATTGACAGATTGACAGGTGACGGTTATAATGTTAAAAAAAAGGAAAAATCGACTACATTGATAGCAACTGCTTTCTCGCTTTAAAACTTAGCCGGATTATACTACGTCGCCAATCGCTATACTGTAATTTACTAACTACTATTTCAAACTTATGTCAAATGACCGCACGTGTCATACTAATTTTTTTGTTAAGTGCCCACGTAACTGCTACGTAATTACTGCTCAATCCCGCCTCGTATTACGTAGTATTGACATCCTCTTTGATGACAGCTTTCACGACGACCGTGCCGTGACCGTGTATCGCCCGTGCTTGTCCACTATTAACTTGGTTTTGACGCGGCAACCGTCTTTGCATTAATGTATTGACTTGTAAAGCCTCGATCACATGAACACGAGCGCAAAACGGCGACATCTCCAGTCTAGTTAGCGATAATGCTGCGAACACCTCTAGCCGCCGGGTGACCGAAAACCGTGTACATGTGAAAAAACTTGCACGCCACGGAGCTGTGCCGTCTAGACGCCAACCGTATGCATGTGAAAAGGCACTTACGTTAAATCTAGACCTTCCAATGACCTATTGACCTTATGATCTCGCCTCTCACTACTATCAAACTATATCTGTATAATAAAGGATGTATTGGCTTCCGCAATCTTATTACCCGTTTTCGATTTCGGACAAATTTTCACCCTCGGGGGAAATTATAAATATTGGTGCCATGGCGCCAATATTTATAATTTCCATCATAGAAGCAGGAACCGTTGTTTCGACAGTTACATAAGAGTACAGGACTTTCTTAAAAAAAATTCTTCCTGAGTTTGGTTTCAAAAACTGTTTTTTTTTTTATTTCAAAATTCTTTATTAGTTTTTGAGGTATTTGCAATAATATACCATATCATTTGTTTTCAGTAATATAATTTTACATTTCTGGCGTGCGGAACTCATTTTTTTATCAAAAATCATCCACACGGTAATCCTAATTGTACGAGAGCTGGTGACCCACTTGGTCTTCAGCTTGCGCTGCTTCTGCGACCACATCCATGTCACTGGCCACGTCACCTTTGTGCTCGACCACTTCAATATCTTCAGAGATCGTAGACGAAGTGTCGCCACAGGACAAGGGTCCATGCTAAGTAAATAGTCAAAGCTATAGTAAAAATGCCTAACGTGCTATAACAGCGCATTTTCTATCAAGAGATCATAAAACCTTTGCAAAATGAAGTAATAGGCCAGTATTGTTGTATTTAAAATCAATATTATAAATTCAATTAACATATTTCAATAAAGATCTTTGAAATAAACATAAGATTACGTTGATATAGATGGAATTCCTTAGCTCGTCTTGTTTGGCCACTTGTCTTCTTGACACTAATAGTGCCAATTGACGCCACATGTTCATGATGGCTACAGCCACCCCATAGATTAGAGAAATACGTGATTGTCTCAGCGTTTCCATGTTATAAAAAAGAACTTTGCCGAAAATGTGTGCATACTAATTTGTACTCCACACAGTACACAGTCAGTCTTGCTAAATGTTTACTTGTAGTAATTTGTGTATTATGAAGTAAGTACTTAAGACTTTATATTCATATCAGCACCTGCCAAGATTCGAGCCCGGGATCCCTAGCTTGGAAACCAGGGTCACAAACCATTATGCGCTCTTTAAATTATAAATATTCTCATTCCATTTTAGTTCTATTCTATATATAAATAACTCAACTGTTCGCTCGTTGAACCAAATACTCACGCGTAACATTTTCCTTAAGGTCTTGACCATCTTTTCATTTAATCATCAATTAATTCCGGTTGCTATAAATAGAGCAGCTGCGACGTGGGCGAAGGTAGGCCAGGCCACAGGTGCCAGAGGTCCGACAATGCTGAATGTACACTCAATTAGTACGACCTCCTCACCTGCAATGTTGTTCATTTATGTTACCATTTTAAACAAAATGTCAAATTGTCCTGCTTACCGACTGTATTTATAAATGTCCGTGAATTGTATTAATAATGTATTTATAAACTCCCGGAGTGCTGAATAAATATTTTGGAATGGTTAGGGAATTATTTCCCACGCATTGCTTCGTTAATCAGTATAAAAGTACTAGCATTTATGTGGTGAAATACAATATTCATTTATTACGCTAGCGTACACAAAAATGACAGTTAATATTACATAAAATTCCAACACTTCAGAAGTATTCCAAAATTTACATTAAAAAGTTTATCTCTCAGAAAAATCAACTTTCATCCATAATTTCAACGACTGTCTTACGTATTTTCGATCAGGACACGTGTCCTGACGCGAGTTAAACATTTTACACCCATCCCAGGAAAAATGCTCGACGCCACTAAAGAAGTTTTTAATAATGCATTAGCACCACTTGGCTTTGTTTAAATGTGTTCTAATGAAATACTATATTATGATGTTGATACCATTGTTTTACACGTATTCGAGCACGTGTTCGTGTAATTATAAAAGGAAGTGTAATATATCTATGTAGTTGTTTGCAAAGAGTTAATTAAGATTTCCTATAATAACAATAATCGTTACTAGAATTAGATTAATTAATTAGATTGTATAAAATACGTAATTATTTTTATACTTTTTAGTGCATATTATATCTATTGTTTTGGAATAGTGTTATTGAGGTACCTACGTTGTTTTTTTGTTAAAATTTTTTACATTAAAAAGTTTATCTCCCAGAAAAATCAACTTTCATTCATAATTTCAACGACTGTCTTACGAATTTTCGATCAGGCCACGTGACATGACCCGAGTTAGACATTTTATACCCATACGAAGAAAAGTGATCAACGCCGCTAAAGAAGTCTTCATTTCAATAACTAATGCACCACGTGGCTTATTTACATGTTTTCTAATCAAATAATATAATATGATATTGATACCATTGTTTTACACGTATTCGAGCACGTGTTCGTCTAATTATAAAAGGAAGTATAATATATCTACATAGATATATTGTTTGTAAAGAGTTAATTAAGATTTCCTATTGAGCAGTTCCACGGAATTGATTGCAACACGAATCGAGCTAGCCTTGCGGAGTGTAGCCAATGTTTCCTCTACGTGATGTGTGTGTGTGTGTGTGTGTATCAATCAGCTGCGGTCGTTCTTAATAACTAACGTTCGTTGTATTGTTGCAGGTAATTATAAAGCAGTTGTGTCTACCGTTTGTATCGTCTCGACTTCTAAGTTAGGTATATTTTTAACCGACTTCAAAAAAAGGAGGAGGTTCTCAATTCGTCGGTATGTTTTTTTTTGTTTATTTATGGGGACGAGTATTATATCGTGAGTGTCCTTCACGGGTCGGTGTTATTTTAGTTAAACTGTTGTATAATAAGGGGAATTAAATTCGCCCCGTGTAATAATAGTATCACATGAGTGTTTTAATACCTAATTATCAACAGTTGCATACAAGACTTTATCTACACCTTAATATGAATCCTCTATAAAAGATTCTGAAATAGTTAGGTTACTGCTAACATTAAAAAAGCCAGTCCTAGAAACCATTATATCACCCAAAGGAGTGTTATTTTGAAAACGGATGATATCATGTTGTACTGAATTTCATTATAACCCTCGTTTGGATGATGTAATGGTTATTAGGACATTGGGTGTTTTAATGTTGGCAATAAGCTAACTGTTTTTGAATATTTAATAGAGGATTTAAAGCATGGGTGTAGATCAATTTATTTCAGAACTACCAACAGAATAACATGTTTTACATTAACATTAAACAAGTCTTAGGTGTTAGGGATACATATAATTTATAGGCAGTTACAGCATGTAAATAAATACAAGTCGTACAAAAAGTTAAAATTTATAAACTACTAGCCGATCCCACAGACGTTGTACTGTACATAATAAAATAATATACTGTCTTTTTATGGATTTGTTAACAATATTTCATATCATCAAGAATGATTTCGTAACTTATGCTCCTCGTTATTACAATGAAATTGTTTCACAGCAGATCTGTCAAACTATACGTCAATAAATTCTCACAGAAAATATGACCACACAAAACAAATATTGGAAATAAAAATATTTATGAGTCCCAATTCGAAATAAAAACTATCCTATCTCTCAAGTTGGACCAAACTGCACTCCATGATGTAATCCCCATTAAAATCCGTTAATTCGTTTAGGAGTCCATCGCGGACAAACAACGTGTAACGTAATATATATATATTAAGATATAAGTAGAGGCTTAATTAAGTTATGTAAATGTAAATTGTATGCAATGAAAGGTATAATATATAAGTATATAAAGCGCGTACACCTTCCTTAAAGGCCGGCAACGCTCCTGTGATTCCTCTGGCGTTGCAAGAGAATGTGGGCGGCGGTGATCACTTAACACCAGGTGACCCGTACGCTCGTTTGTCCTCCTTTTCCAAAAAAAAAAACGTATATAAGAAATAAAAAAGAAGAATAATAAAAAAATATCTACAAATTTAATATCTATGTGATATCTGCCACTGCAGAACAGAGTGTCTTTAATAATTACCCCCTTATTCATAATGGTCCGCTAACTTTAAATAGCCGCTTAGGAGTGTTTTTTCTCATTCTGACGTAGGTCAATAGAAGAAGACAGAGTGAGAATTAAACTACTAGTCTACAAATAAAGAAAGTGTTATGCCAGATACATTTCTCCGAGGAATGAAGCCACTTTGACTAATGTGTATCACACATGGCGAAACTCGGTTCATGTTGTATAAAGTATTAACCTCCCCTCATCGAATTTACATAAAAAATTATGATTGTATTTGCTGTCAATGATATGATACACAAATAAAACTGAACACAAAATTTTATGGAAGTTGCGGGACTCGAACCCACGACCAATCGCGTTCCGTGCGAGCGCTCTTTCCATTTGAGCCAACGTTGTCGTGTATGCTTTGTTCAACTCTCAGGTTGTGGCTTCTTGATATGATATCTGAGATGAATGCAGGTGATCTCCCACCAATTGATGGACTACGTCGTTAAATCATATCATCTACTGAATACTACAGACCTAGTCAAGTATACTATGTGCTGGCATCGCGAAATGTTTCATCGATAAAAACATCGGAATAGTGTTGGACAAGTATTTGATCAAAAATGAAAATCTATTAAATTCCGGAGACTTACATCAGTTTGATATTAAGGCGACACTAAATGCCAGCGACCTTGAGCGATATGAGTTCACGGCTGCCGGCCCGCCATCTATGTAACAAAGCCAATATTTTCAAAATTCTTGCGTGGAAAACAGTTTATATGCTTACAATACTCGTTATGCACTACTAATCTGAATAAATGAACCTACACAAAAAATACAAGCTATAAGAATAACTTTACTGAGAGAAGTACCAAAAAAATGCGTCACGCCATGCCAAAAAACTTGTTTAACTTCAAAAAAAATGCGTAGTTCAAAAAGGCTCAGCAGTGTTAACTATAACCAACAGCAAGCATTGGCAACTTACAAATAAGACTTAAGGATATGTGTAACAGGTTTAAGTAGTGTTCATAGCTCGAAATGCTATACTTTCACAACAAAACTTGTCTAAAAACACCATGATTGCGTGTTTTCTGCTTACTCTTCGCCTTAATTTACAACGGTTTCTTGCGACCAATCGGTTCTAGACATTATCGTTGTATTTTTTTAATGACAGTAAGGGACCAGACGGGCAGGACGTTCAACTGGTATTTGATACGCCCTGCCCATTACAATACAGTACCGCTCAGAATTCTTGGAAAACCGCAAAAATTCTGAGCGGCACTACAGTTGTGCTCGTCACCTTGTCACATAAGATGTTAAGTCTCGTTTTCCCAGTAATTTCACTAGCTACGGTGCCCTTCAGACCGAAACACAACAATGTTTACACATTACTGCTTCACGGCAGAAATAGACGCCGGGACCCATAATGTAGCCGACATCCTGTGCAAAGGAGCCTCCCAATTGTAATATTGTGTGCTTATCAGTAACATAAGTTGTGCGGCTTTATCCAGAATAATGCGGGTGGTGAATTATTTGACTCAAACAAATATATTTGAACATGGAACAGGCAGCGAACATAATCACGACTTACTACTCAAGAAGACGCGAAGCAATTTGCTTCTAATGAGAGAAACTCACGGAAATGCAATTTACAAACATAATACACAAATACTCGTATCTCATATGAGATCATTTGTGAAGGATTGACGTCATTCGCTGGTACATTCCCGCAGTCATTTAAATATTATAATAAAATCGTTTAGGAGATAGAGTCCATATTGTTTGTTTGGCATGTTGCCTTCTATATGTGTTCAAATTCAAATTCAAAAACACTTTATTCATGTAGGTCACAGAAATGACACTTATGAATGTCAAAAAAAATATATAAAAATATTGTTCCTTATTGAATTTACCGCTACTTCGTAAAGGGTTGAGCTAATCAGAAGAAGTAGCAAGAAACTCATTGCCACTCTTTTAAGTCAATATTTACATTTTAGTTGTTTTACAAATCATTTCAATTACAATATATGCAAAGTGACGCAACAAAAATACTCAAATGTCAAAAACTGAAAGGCTTACATGAGTAAGTCAAAATAGAAGTAAATTAATACTTATAAACACAAGAGTTATTGAGTATAGTAGATGCATCAATCCACACATACCGTAAACAAATAGAGGCATTATATGAGCATTTCATAAAATAAAATATATAATAACTTTAACTTTAAAGGAAATAATAATAATAAAAAAAACACATCAAGCAGTATTTTTTTTTTATTTTAATATTAGTTTGTATTATGCTATTCAGTTACATTTACAATCGCCTTCAGAGAATCTTCAAAACACTACGTCATTAACTTATCAACCTTACGTACGCACTACACTAATGACTACTTCCACACTCGGATGTTGTCACTGTGTTTGTGTGACACAGTGTGACGGCTGGGTACTAGGCTTGAGATAATTTAAACCTACCCTCATTATTATTATCATTCACTTAATAAATTAGATAAATTAAACCAATATGGATGTGTTTTATATAAGTAAACTAACTAAACTAACTAGAATCTATTTTAACCTTTTAATTTATTCGGATAAGGGAGCTAAATATATTATATGTATTATCCAAAGCCAATGAGTGCCCTTGCTTAAGAGGGCCCTTCCCAGTCCTGTCTATCGTAATGTGATCATGGTCGACATGCATGTTGTTTCATCCAACATGACAAGCAAGAGAAAGTGACAACATTGAACGAGAACTAGTATGCAGAAATTCCATGAAACTTCTTCCGAGAAATACGTATTTTTTGAATAAACATTAAAAATTTATGAAATAAATATTTAGTATATAGAATCTCAATTATAACTTATAAGCGCGGGGTTTCTATCGCAATGTTTTCTTTACTTTTACTATTTTTGAATACATTATGAAGTGCCGAAGGCAGATATTTCGTGGGTTATTTAAACTGAATTTGTTTCTTGCAATTTGTATTTTCTGCTTCGATAGAAACCTAGACATAATGCGCAAGATATATCTCTCTCAGTATTTTTTTTAACAAAGATGTGTTAAAACGTCAAAATCCAGCATTTGTATGAAAGTAACGAATTATAATTACTCTATTATCGGAAATATTATATATTATATTAAAATTGGCTGCGGTGATCATTCCCCGGGCGACGCGGGTCTATAAAACGTGAAACGACAACTTATAATCCTAAGATAAAGTGTGTGGCTTTATCAGATGACTATTATCTAAAGGACAATAACACTTTACATTGACTTAAGATAATTCGACTGCTGTTGTTAGACAAGGTCGCGGGCCAACTAAACCGGTTCGAGCAGGGACTGTGTTTGTAATTAGTGCGTCACACCTCCCTCGCATACAGCATCCACATCCACATTGCCGTAACTTTTTTTTTAATGACAATAAGTAACGGGACTATTAGGACGTTCAGCTGATGGTATTGATACGCCCTGCCCATTACAATACAGTGCAGGATTCTTGAGAAATCCAAAAACTGAGCGGCCTAATGTAGTATTGTGTAAACATTGCTGTGTTTCGGTCTGTAGGGCGCCATAGCTAGTGAAATTACTGGGCAAATGAGGTCTAACATCTTATGTCTCAAGGTGACGAGCGCAATTGTAGTGCCGCTCATTTTTGGGTTTTTCAAGAATCCTGAGCGGTACTTCAAAAATCTAAAATAATATTATAAATTTTCACTAAAGTGCAGGATCTGACCTATAAGGTCAGCCCATTTGTCAGCAAATATGTCACAGCGAGGGGACCCCTTCAGCAGCGCGTTTAGAAATATTATATTGTTAGTATTTACACTCATTGGAGCCTTGTTTCGAGACCCTGAGATCGGGTGCAGCACGTGCATAATACTCTTCAACGGACTATATTTAAAGCTGGTAAAACCGTTGTACCAATTTAACTTTCAGTGCAATGTGATGCACTTCCTACTAGTATATAGGTGCTGCCTTGGTGGTCGGCCCGGGACTATCTGGAGCGCTCGTAAGGAAGCCCAGTCCGTAGTTACCTATTACTGTAAAACATAACGCAACATGTGAAACATCCGCGATCTCATGTGTTCCTGGTACCGCCGTCAGCGACCCAATTGTGAGATTTATATTAAATCCGTTATGAATTCCACACTAAGATCATTTTGTTGTAGACGATGTAAGGCATTTAATATGATATTGATTAAATTTGAATTGCGGCGTTTTTTTTTTGACAATAAAGGACGAGAGGAGCAGGAAGCAGCTGATAGTAAATATTGATACGCCCTGCCCATTTTAATGTAGTACTGCGCCATTGTGGTACTCATAATCTAGTCGGCATCCCGTGCTAAGAAGCCTCCTACTGCTAAATCGAGTGCTTGACGCGTGATCTATTACGACAAGTGACCGACTCGTTCACGAACGGTACAGTACCATTGAACAAGATAACACAGTGTACATTTAACTGCATTTGTAAAACAAAAATAGTACGCCTTTTGGTATTTCGCCATAATATATAGAGTTCCCCTGCGAGATCGATTCAGAAATGAGGAGATCCGTAGGAGCACCAAAGTCCCATGATTGCGAAGCTGAAGTTGCAATGGGCAGGGCACATAGTTCGACGGACAGATGGCCGGTGAGGCAGAAAAGTCCTCGAACGGCGACCACGTACTGGAAGACTTGACAAGATCGCCGTTGTATGAAGGCAGCGCGGGAATGATCATCGTGGAGATCTTTAGGGGAGGCTTTGTCCAGCAGTAGACGTCTTCCGGCTGCTGATGACAATGATTTTTTGAAGTATTTTATTTTGTGCACTTGTCTCCTACTGTTTATCTTATTGATGAATATATTAAAAGTGTATTTTTTTATTTAAAAAGCCTATTTAGGTAAAAAAATAGTCTTATTTATTATTTGTTCTTATAGCGCAAAATTTGCAATGAACGGTTGGACGGTGTACGTCATTGTAATGTATTTCCCGTTGGTGACACTTCAGAAATAACTAACCCACGTGTATATATTATTATTAGCACTAATAACGATATGGTGACCGTAAATAGAGGATTTTCACGACTCATACAAACAACATGTTTACGTCGACGACGTCTGTATCACAATGGTGCAATCATCGACATGCACTTACACTAACTACATGCTTTCGCCTATTTCTGCCGTGAAGCAGTAATGTGTAAGCATTACTGTGTTTCGGTCTGAAGGGCGCCGTGGACTTAACATCTTATGTCTCAAGTTGACAATTCTAGTGCCGCTCAGAATTTTTTGGGGTTTTTCAAGAATCCTGAGCGCCACTGCATTGTAATGGGCAGAGCGTATCAATTACCATCAGTTGTCACAAGTTGAACTTAACTGCACTCCATGAAGTAATCCCCATTAAATCTGTTCATTAGTTTAGGAGTTCACTGGAAACAAACATCAGGACACTAAATATGATATAATAAATATCAATATAACTATATAGGTTCTGTAACAGTATACTCGGATGAATGTTATTATTCCTCACAGATCGCGTGTCACTTCCGTCTTGCTCATATGGTAATGTTGATGAGTGAAGGTCACTGCTCAATGCTCAAAGGACGTGACAGTGGCTCGTGCACTCATCCAACGTCACCGGTGATTAGTCCAAGTGATGGTGACGAGCTTCCATACGTCACCGGCTCACCGCGAGTGACCAGCCACCGCCCCCGCACACACCGCACATCCTCATTATGAATCACTCATCATTTTATGTAATACTAGCTGACCCGACAGACGTTGTTCTGTATATAATAAATAAAATAATGTTTTTATATGAATTTGTCTATAATATATCATAACATCAAAAATTACTTCGTAAAATATGCAGCACCCTGCTGTCGTAATGAAATTGTTTCACAGCAGAACTGTCAAACCGTGCGTCAATAAATTCTCTCATAGAAATTATGTATGGACACGTCAAAGGAAAAAACAAATTTGTTGTTTTTATTTAATTTAGCAGCATTTTCCTATTTCTTCAACTTTTAAACCTTCTCTGGACCTCCACAAATAATTCAAGACCAAAATTAGCCAAATCGGTCAGCCGTTCTCGAGTTTTAGATAGACTAACGAACAGCAATTCATTTTTATATTTATTTAATATATCACATAGTTAATTGTCTATCGGTTTCCATTACATCAAGTATCAAGTAATCCGAAAGATACAATTTCATCACCAGTCGGAGGCTCATTTGCACAGGATGCCGACTAGGTTATGGGTACCACAACGGCGCCTATTTCTGTCGTGAAGCAGTAATGTGTAAACATTGCTGTGTTTCGGTCTGTAGGGCGCCATAGCTAGTGAAATTACTGGGCAAATGAGGCTTAACATCTCAAGGTGACGAGCGCAATAGTAGTGCCGCTCAGAATTTTTAGGTTTTTCAAGAATCTTGAGCGGCACTGCATTGCAATGGGCATGGCGTATCAAATACCATCAGCTGAAAGTACTGTTCGTCTCGTCCTTATTTTTAAATAAAAAAAAAACTTACTTTTTCACCAGTTTTGCTCACACGGGGACATACACAAACAAATGTTTCGTTTGATAAGTTTCGTCACTCGTTTGTCTCACGAGGGAGTCCCGCCGACCTTCACAGTCCCACTCGTGAGTTGGCTGATGTTCAGTTTAATTAGTCGACTATAATTGATTCGTGATGAGGCAGCGCATCTGACTCATGGCTGATGTCAGCTGGTGGGCGTCCACACCTCTCCACAGACTTCATCGGAATATTGATATTGGGTCCGTCATTAACGGTTGAGTTTAGGGCTCACTCCGTGGCAGGTAATCACACTGTCCCCTGCCCATTATTACTTCATGAATAATACGCCATCGATTTTTTGAATTCATACTTCACATATTCACAAAACTAGGATACCACATCGGAGTCCAGTATTAAATTTGATTGGTGTGATATATAAGATTATTAAAAATATGTTCAGTTGTTGTATATTGCCAACCTTGGAAAGCGCCAATGAATTTGAAAACCACAAACACATTGGTACGTGGCACGCGAGGATCGAACCGGTGGCTCCGTGGTAAGAGTCAACTGTTCAACCTATTGCGACACCGACGCTTATTATAACGCATAACCGCATATTATTTTGTACGAATAATCATCTCGGATTTCCGCCTCTATTTTGTTTAATGAAAAGTTTATTAAGGTTATATTTAACAATCCTTGTGGAACTCTAATTATAATTATCTAGGTAAATTAATTTGCTGCTTATATTTTAATACTTTCCAATTCAAGGAAAAAGTTTGGTGCTGTAAGCATACATGCAAATGAAAATCCGTGAATGACTACCGGCAACCCGCAAGGCACGCGTCTGATAATAAATAATGATATACGTGCGGCGGACCCCTCGGCGGGCTCATGGTTCAGTGCACACCCTTGGTGTGGTGTCAGATATATCCAAGGTAACCCAAGCCACCGTCCGCCGCCCGCGACATCATCGCCTTACGGCACCAATCTGAACAACACACCTGCACGGTGCGCCCCTACGCGACGGCCTGCGGGGCTTACACAAGTTAACACCAGCATACAAAGCAAATTATTAATTAAAACACAGCTTTTTTGAGGCTCACATCTTAATGAACATTTTGCTCACATTTCACATTTTTTTTTGTATAAATAAATAATTTCTGGTAGTGTCATTGTCCTAATAGAAATGAATTCCTGGATATTTGTCTCCCGACCAATTTGTCGTTAGATACTGCTGTTCCATCGTCCCGTATTCGTATTACTCTAGGCTCACGAAAAGTTGCCTGCTCCTCCGGATCGATGGACCAATTATTTTTGAATCTAAAGATCTTAAAGCTGTTTGTATGCCCGACTGCCAATGAAGTGGTTATTTTTTACTCTAGCGATCTCACGTATCTAATGAATGTTATAGCTTTATATCGTAGGCTGTACTGCTTTAATCTGGCTTTGTTCTTTATTAATGTGTGTATTACCTTGCCACACATTGTGTAACTCGGATTTGCATTTAAGAGCAAGAAGCTTATGAGGAAGCTCATTGTCGCTCAGAGGGCTATGGAGAGGGCTATGCTCGGAGTTTCCCTGCGAGATCGAATTAAAAAGTCCTCGAATGGCGAGCACGTACCGGAAGACGTAGTGTTGGTAGGACAAGATGGACACACGATCTGGTCAAGATCGCCGGAACACGTTGAATGAGGGCAACGCTGAAATAAACGATCTTAATGGCGATCTTTGGGGGAGCCCTTAGTCCAGCAGTGGACGTCTTCCGGCTTAAATGAACAGCGAGTGTAGGAGCGCGACTGGCGGTCGCTCGCACCACTCGAAGAAGAAGTAGAAAATGACTGCTGAGAGTTATATTATCTTTGGTAGCTCTTGTCGCTGCGACAAGTGTGGAGAGAGTTCTCACCAGGTCGTGTGAGTTTATAATATACGTTTTAATCATACGATATCTACATCTATAATACGGTTGTTAAGCGGGAAAATAGTCGATGGAACGTCGCTTTCTCGTCGGCAGTGGGACTGGTCCCTAAGGCTCTATGTTTCCTTTACACTACCGCACTCGCGATTTATGACATCAAGATCTAAATATGTTTGTAACTCAATGAAGACTAGGTGCTGGTTACTACAGTTTTATACCAACAAAAAGTTTTATGTATTTGCCACTAAATAGTACCAACACATTTCCATTATTAAATAAATAACTCTACACCCTTAATGATGATAAATATTAAATATTTTCTTTTTATAATAAACATTATTCACCATTAACTCTGTTACGAAAATATTGGCATTATTATTTTTTATATCAGCTGTATATCGATTTGGTGCGCGCACAAGCTTTCAGCAGTTGCGACCATAACTTTCCCTTGATACATTTCCCCGCGATTTCAGGTACAATATTCAACTATCGCCGAAATTTACTCAGGCAAATGAAAATAGTTTAATTATTAATCCTAAAACGCATGAACAGGCCAGGTTTATAACTTTAGTGCGGTGTCGTCACACTTTTCCAGTGCATCCCGTGGGTATCCCTGACCGGCCTGCCCGGAGAGTCTGGCTCTAATTTTGTTTTCAAACTATCCAGAAACCCATTGAAATATATGCCACAAAATTACCACTTAAGTTTCGAACCCATTTGGGCTGTGTCGTTGACTTTTATTCTCCTACGCATCTAGTCATTTTTGATTCGATCTCGCAGGGAAACTCCAAGCATAGCCCTCTCCATTGCCCTCTGAGTATAACATAGTTACCTCCAAATAGTGCGTTCACTCACCTCGCTGGCTGGCCAGCAACGCTGTAGTGATTTGAGGGTGATAAAATGATGAATGTTTCAGTAGATGATGAACAGTTCAGCTAGAAGTGGAGGGTATATATGTAGGGGTGACATTGGTGTAGTGGCATAGCGCACTTGGCCTCGCGTGCAACACAACAATAGCGACGACATATTATTAAAATATACACCTACGAGTGGCGCTCTTTAGCTGAAGCATTTGTATAAAACGTCTTAATGACCTACTTATTATTTACTCGGCGATCTTTTGTACGTAGATGACTAATTCGGCTATCAGAAGTATTCTCATAGACCTTTAGAAGTACCCCACTCTCAGATCGCCATTTGTCTCCGAAGCGGCGGTAGTGTTAGAAATATCATCAAAAATAATTCTAAAGGAACAATTTTTTTTTTTTTTTTTAAAGTGTAAATCCTCACTCAAATTTGAAAACCAATTTTATATAATAATAAATGTTTAGATTTAAAAATGAGCGACATCTCAAGTCATTTTCCTAATATGCAAATATTGGGGTTGACAACTGTAAAGTAGATCCTGTAGATAAAGCCACAACCTGAGAGTTGATCAAGACATACAAGATTTGTCAACGATACGTCACTCGAACGGTTGGCTCAAATAATATGTACAGATGTTTACTAACTGGTTTTAGATTTGGTAACACGATGCAATTTGCATGACGTACCTACACTATAATGCAAATGATAAACATTCGAAGTCTTCCGCGCTCAATCAAATCACAAATGTCATAGCTTATTCAGTACACCTATATTAGGAGTTGCGTTACGATTATAACAAGGACCGTAAGGTTCAATGAACTCTGTTTACGATTGATTGTAAACTACCCTACAAATAGAGCTTTTAATTTGTTATTGAGTCAGTAACTTCCAATAGCTTGCGAATTTCTCGTGTCGAACATTTCATATTTGTTAGTTATATGCACTGAAATACTACTGTTTATAATAATAATAATATTGACACACTTTTTACACAAATTATCTTGCCCCAAGTTAAGCATATGGCATAGCCTGTGTTATGGGTTACAAGACATTGATATATTTAATACAATATACTTACTTAAACATACATAAATGCATATAAACATACATAAATACATTTAAACCTCCATATTCATCATATAAATGCTTGCACCTACCGGGATTCGAACCCGGGACCTCTAGCTTAGTAGGTAGGATCGCTAACCACTCGGCTATACAGGTCGTCCTTTATGTATTTTAGTATTGGTATTTTTGCTATCTTAAATTCCTACTAATATAATACATACATGTGAATGTAAGTTTGTTTGTTACGGAATTCGTAATTTTCGGAGATAGAACCTTCATGGTTTGTTTTTAGGCGCTTGATAAGAAGTAATTTATAAACATTTCTTCGAGTATATTTGAAATTTTGACCTACATGGAGATAGATGAAATAGGAGATGAAGGATAGAGAAGTTCACAGGGAAATACTGTTTAAGAGTCTGTCCGCAGTGCCTGTATCGTAGAACTGCGCTGAGCGGGCGTAAAGCCCTGTTTTTGTGTATATTATTTGCAAAGTATCCTAAAAAAAAATGCTGGCCATAGTAACCATTCCACGCGGACGAAGTCGCGGGTAAAAGCTAGTACCATATATTGATAAAAAGATAATAACAGTGCTTATGATTGAAGTGATACATGTAAAACGATCGTGTTCCAGGGAGGAGGTCCGCAACCACAGCGTTCGCTGGAACGCCGAGTTCAACTTCGTGTGCAAGATGTGTGCCAACGCTAACACCGGCGTGCTGGAGCGCGCCCTGCTCAGGGTGTCCGTGAGGAAGGAGGTCAAGGGTGAGCCGTTTTATCCGTGTTTTAATGAGAAACAGCTGCAATAACATTAGAATACAAAGGTAAATTTGCTACTATATACAAGACTATTATAGCTCAGATGGGACTTTGGGTCAGCAGAAGCGGAAAGCAGAAGACCCCGGCTCGAAACCAGATGTCCTATTAGTTTTTTTGTTTTGTTCAAGTGTTGTACATTCTACATCCACATACGTACATCCGAGCAAGGCTCGGTTGTCCAGATATTTATCTATAAAAATGTATCAATATTTTTTTTCCTACGCGCTAACTACACTACCCCATAGGTAACGTAGAAACGTGTGCATATTATTACGATAAGAACATTAACAACTTTTTTAATCGTTATATCTCGGAAACGGTGGCTCGTAGGACAAAAGTATTGACACATTTTTATAGATAATTCTATGATCTACAATTTTTGTCTGGAGTGGTTTTAAGATAAAACTTACTGAGTTGCTGAAAATCGCGAAATAACTTATAATTTTGACATTTGACCTCGAGTAAAATTTTTTTCCATACATGGGAATGATGTCCCAACTTTAAAATTTTATTTTTAGTTACGTTCTCAACAATTTTATCTTGTGGTGATTTTATGCAACCTCGAATGTCTAGATTGACCGGACTATTAGCGACAAACAAAAGAGATCGATTGGAAAATTGTCCGTCGATACGATGTTGACATCTCTGTACCTACGCGTCTTGCGATACATCTGTGTGAACCCAGGGGCGTGCATTCCATATAGGCATTTAGGCAGTGCCTACCTTAATAAGAACCTAAATGAATATATGAACATACCACTGCTATTATTCTATAACCAAATTAATTCTGTTGAATACCCACCCAGTAAGTTTTAGCTACTTACTTTTAAAAAAACAAAATTGACACGTCGAGAGTAAATCACAACGTCAACCTCTTCGCGATAAATGTGCAATACCTAAATATTATACCATAAACGTATCTTGTAGTACGTGTAGTACAAGTAGTACTAAGTGTAGATACAAGTAGGTACTTCTATCTACAGTGCCTACCTTGATAGAAAAGTAATGCACGGCTCTGCGTGAACTGAGAACGCGAGTTTTATAGCATCGTGTCATTGGCGGTCTTATATCGTTATCGTTGAAATGAAAACATGTTTTGATCAAGTACATTTGTAATTGTTTTAAAGTACGCCGATAATTATACAAGTGTTTTGAGTTTTCTTTAGTGTTAATTCCGTAGTTTAACATACTTATATTGGTCATCATTGGTATATCAGACAAAATAGCTAAAATATTGAAGAGAAACAATATTAATTTGTCCTTCCAAAGGAATTGCAATATCAATCGAATATGTTAAGTTAAGTTTTGACACTTGTAACGGGGTTTATAGGTCTAAAGAGCCTAAATTTCGAAATTAGATTAAAATAACATATTGCCGCATTTAGAAATAATGATAAGAAAAAATTTCTAAAAGTATACGGAGAGTAACTTAGTAATGATCAACTGTATCGCCGTTTAAGTCATTATTAATGCTAAGTAGTGGTATATTATAAATTACGAATGCATGTCATCAGACAGTAGGTAAGATCAGCTGAAAATTTTGATGAGCGTACAGTTTAAAGCAATAAACCCCGTGTCCTGTGGCAGGCGGTCGTTCCTACCAGAAGCTGGGCTTCTGTGACGTGAACCTGGCGGAGCTGGCGGGCGCCGGGGAGACCACGCGGCGATACCTGCTGGAGGGTTACGACCTGCGGCGGCAGCGGCAGGACAACTCCGTGCTCAGGATACGAATCAAGATGAACATGATCTCCGGCGACCCGCTCTTTAAAGTGTACGTACATATCAACTTCTAATAGAAGGCGAAGGTGAACTGTGTTCGGATAATATCTAGGCGTCAGTAGCGCTAGACCTAGACCGACGATCTGGTCAAGATCGCCGGAATACGTTAGACGAGGGCAGCGCAGGACCGATCGTCGTGGAAATCTTTGTCCATCAATGGACGTCTTCCGGCTGATGATGAAGAGCCAGACTTCAAGCGGGCACACAAATCTAGCGCTTGAGTAGCTAGATCCCCTGATTTTAAGTGATCACCGCCGCTAACACTCTCCTGCAACACTAGAGGAATCGTCGCGTTGCCGACTCAGTTGTCATTTTAATACGCGCATTTTTTGAAGGTACAAATGTTTTTAGTAGTATTAGTTTTATCACCAGCTGGAGGCTTCCCATCATCTTATATTATCTTTCGATTCATTGTTTACAACTTCAACAACTCGAAACAATAAAGGCTCAGATCTCTTGAAAATGACAGAATTACTATATTTGTATTTGATACCTTCGTCATTGATATAATATAATAGTATGTATGCAGACCGGAGCGCAAGCAAGAGGCAGCGGAAGGCGGAGTGGTGGACAGCGGGTCGGAGAGCGCGCCGCCTGCTGACGAGGACTGCGCCTCATCCACGGCTAGTTCCGACTTCGGCTCGCTGACCAAGAAGAAGAACTTCGGTAGGCAACACTCAACATACACCAGTGGGAGGCTCCCTTGCACAGGATGCCGGCTAGATTATGGGTACCACAACGGCGCCTATTTCTGCCGTGAAGCAGTAATGTGAAAACATTATTGTGTTTCGGTCTGAAGGGCGCCGTAGCTTGTAAAATTACTGGGCAAATGAGACTTAACATATTATGTCTCAAGGTGACGAGCGCATTTGTAGTGCCGCTCAGAATATTTGGGTTTTTTAAGAATCCTCAGTGGCACTGCATTGTGATGGGCAAGGCGTGTCAGTTGCCATCCTGCTCGTCTCGTCCCTTGTTTTCATAAAAATAAAAACATGTGCAATTTAACCTCAGATATAGTCAAAGTACCCTCAGTACCAGGGGCGTGCATTAGTTTTCTAGCAAGGTAGGCACTGTAGATCTAACTAGTCGTAGTTGAGCTTTGGAATATGTAATCTGGAGATAGCTTACCGTAGGTCAGGGGCGTGCATTTCATATCAGGCAGTGCCTGCCTTAATAAGAACCTAAATTAATATATACCACTAGTGGTAATGTTAATTTAGTTCCGTTATTCTATTACCAAATTTCAATAAGAACACCCACCCAGTTAGTTTTAGCTTACTTAATTTTAAAACCACAAAATTGTAATGTCGAGAGTAAATCACAAAGACATAATCTTCGCGATATATGTGCAATACCTAAATATTATATTATTAAGGTAAGTATTTGTATGCTAGAAAAGTAATGCACGCCCCTGCCGTAGGTATTTAGTATCTAGTTAGTGGTAACAGTAGTATCTAGGGTAGATAAGGAGGTAGGCATTGCTTTATTGCCTATATTAGATGCACGCCTCTGCTCAGTACCAGCTGAAGTTATCTCCGGTCGGCTTGACTCTTTGGCTTTTCGTAGAGATGTGGATTCTCTCTGCATCTTCTACCGCATTTATCACGGAAGTGCTGTTCGGGTTGATTCCAGCGGACATTAGGTCAAAATGCAAAATACCACTCGCTTCACGTCTTTCAAGAAATTTCTTCCTTCGCACAGCCACTTTGTGGAATCAATTACCGGCTGCAGCTGCCCCGAACCGATACGACTTAAGTACATTCATAAAAAGAGCATACTCCCTTCTTAAAGGCCGGCAACGCAACTCTTGACATTGTCGGTTGTTGCGGATGTCCAGGGTTGGTTGCCTCACCACTCCCCATCCCGTAAGCCTCTTGCCAGTTAGTCAAAGTCAAATAAACTTAGCTTAATTAGGCTTAAACTAAGCACTTTTCAATCTTCGTAGAAAAATTTATTTTAAATTACTGAATCTGCCATATAGTCGGGAAAAGTAGAGCACGTGAGATGAACATACAAGAAACTCAACGGCCACTCTTTTCAATCAAATAGAGTATTTTACAATGGCTGTAATATACATAACAAATTAGTTTGTAAGGTGCTGCATCCAATATATGAATCGTGTTCAAATTAACAATCGAACATTAGATACATCAACCTTTAGAGCAGAATTCTTAGTTTGTGTAAGTATGCTTCGTGAACATGATGGTCGCGATCGATATATTTATGAGTAAATAAAAATGAGTATTTCCAATTACTTTTTTCAAAGTAAGTCTTTTAAAATCACTGATTTATTGTTAAATAGTTCATTCGAAAATATACGCCTCAGACCTGAGAAAAGCTGGAGCAAGTTATATAATATACTACCTGATGCCCGGTACTTTGTCCGCGTAGATAAAGGGTTTTTTAAAAATAATAAGCAAATGTGGAATTGAAGATTATCTCATGTCCTATTCTAGTTCCGGTTTCCGTTTTCGCTCCCGTTCCCAACATATTATATGAATCTTATTTCGAGGAAGATTGCGATGGAAAACTAAACCTACTATTGGCATAGTTATAGCTCATCGACGTGAATTTCAGTTTTTTACAATACCAAGGATTTTTCCGGGATAAAATGTAGCCTACCTCCTTTCCCAAGCTCTATCGCTGTACCAAATTTCATCAAAATCGGTTCAGTAGCTCCGGCATAAAAGCGTAACAAACAAACTTACATTCACATTTATAATATTAGCAGGGATGGGATGGGTCACTCACTCACGAAGGATTACAGATTGGCTGGTTGTATTTCAGAGGGCAGCCACTCACAGCCTCTATCATCGTTGCCGTCGTGCGATCTGCCCTCGCCGGAGGGCGACGAGCCTCCGATCTTACCGGAATGTCCAAGTAATTATATCTTCATTTTTATATTAAGTAGTACCATACCATAGCCTATGAGTGTAGCAACATTTCGTTTTCTCACTTGGTAACCTTTAAATATATTTTATTTATTTATTTTTATTAAACACTTCAACAGAATACATATTAATACATTTACAAATATAAACTTAACATTATTTACAATTCTAATATGCACACCTATAAAAGAAATGCACAGCATTGACTAATAATAATTTAGAGTAGGTGTTTTATAAATAAATATAAATAAAAGTAAATGTGAAAATTAATTTAAGTTACTAGGTTAGTTTATAGAATGACTTAAAACTATGTTAGTATTTTATTCATAAGTGATGTGAGTCATTGAATATATCTACATTTGGGTGTTTTCTAACAAGCATGTTATATTGTTCGCCAGCTCTGATGATTGGCGAATTCAGTCCTAAATTTGATATTATAAGAGGTCTGCTAAATGTATTATGAATACTTTTACGCGGACCTCGATGGTACGGTGGAAGATATCGAGAAGCTCCATATTATTGACATGATTGTTAACTGTTTTCGAAATAAACAAGATATCAAAGATATACTTTAGTTCCCGCTGTATTTCAACTTGTGAGTAACTATCGGTGTTGGTTAACGTAACGTCGGTAAACTAACACGTCTTCGAATAGATAATAATCATCATTTATTCAACTAATAATTTGAGGTACAAAATGTTTTGTGCCCTATCCTCTGCGATAGGATACCCTGAGTTGCAAAGGCTAGGTCCTTCCGAAAGGCTATACATTATTAAACATATTTAGCAAACTCACTAAAAAGAGGTATGTGTGTGCGTGTGTATATGTGTGCGTGTGTGTGTGTAAGTGCGTGTGTTTGTGTTTGCGTGTGTGTGTGTGTGTGTGTGTGTATTTTTTTTAAAGTCTTTGTTAGTATGTGAAACTGTGCACAAGATTAAATAAATGTTAGTAATTGAATATTAAGTTTTAATTTTAAGAACGCTTTCTGTATCGTCGTATTTTAATACTACTAGCCATGATTTTAAAGATTTTGTTAGAGAGATGATGCGTCACTAAATAACAATAGTAATGTGACAGAGACACATTAATTAGATTGGTATTGAGAGTAACCGAGATACACTACAATAACTGCTATCCCCTTCGCGTATGCGTTTTTTATGTTTGGAACCAGTTCATCGGCTCCAAACTAACAATGGCTGCCGTGGTGCAATTCTATTTAATTTAAATTATAATTGAATAAATTCTGATTTTTAATACGTAATTGAGTGATTTGGTGTGAATTCAGTTATTTTTAAAATATGGGTTGTTGTTGTCTATTGCGTTGTACAAATAGTCCAGAATGAAAACATAACACACGTTACAGACCATTGCTATCTCATTTACATATGCTGTCATCGAACCTAGTGTTCATCTTCTATCAACGGTCTAGATAGACTATGACAGCTGTGAAAAGGTCGTAAATATTGAGTTTAGAACTAAACTCTATTTTCACAAAATTATTAAACCGGGCCTGTTTTTATCGGTTTTCTAACAGCTACAGACTATATAAACGTATAAGTTACCTGAAGCTTCATTCCCATATCAAGCACACTAGACAAGTAGAAATCGTGACGCTGAGAACGGCCACCGTGAACATGTCTCTCTTCAGTATTTCACAAAGGCTCCATAGTAATAAGTAGTACAAGTTAACAGAAGTGTGTGTAATGTTCCAGCGACTGTACCAGTGAGCGTGGCGGGCGGCGGCTGCGCGGAGTGTTTGCAGCACACACACTCGAGGAACTCCTCCAATACGTCCGGAGATATGAGCAGCAAGGTGCTCCATCAATATTCTTACAGCTTTATAAAATCTTTTTTTGATAATAATAAGGGGCGAGACGGGCAGGACGTTCGGCTGATGGTAATTTATACAGTGTGTTTTTTTTAAGTGGGACAGTATGGGGAAATCCTAAAGTATAAGAGATACAGGGAAACTGTCTTAGGAAACATTAGGTACTTTTTTGTGAAAAAAAAATTGGTATAGTCAAAATTTTGGTCAAGTGTGAGTTGTCCCTAAAAATGATTAATTTTGATGAAATTATTTTGTGACGCACATCTACTCAGTTTCATGAGGGGATCATTTTATTGTATGGAAAGAAAAAAATCGGGACAGCAGAAGTTACTCAAATTTAAGAAAATCGTTTTCATTATTACAAGCCTACTGCAAGGTTTTTATTAAAAAAAATATTGCCTATTCCAGTTTTACATTTGAATTTGGAACACTTTATTTGGTTTAAAAAGGATTAAAATACTTTAAGGTATTCTTACGCGAGCACCTTACCTTACAAATCTAATTAAAAAAAAAACAAATTTTAAATTTGGAACTCCTTGAAACAAACAGTATTTTACTTGATATTTCATTGTTTAAAGTTAACATTCTGTTAAGTTTTCGTCATGGAATTATCGAACTCGCATAAAGTAAATTTAATTGAAGCGTATTTTGTAAATTATCGTAGCTCTGTGAATGCGTTACAGTGGTATCGGGAACGTTATCCGGACCGCGATCAACCGAACCGCAAAATTTTTGACAAACTGGTGAAAAATTTAAGAAAGGGAGGCTGTTTTACACTAAAACAGAAGAGACGAGCAACAGTAAGAAATGAATTTACAACTATCGCAATCTTAGGATATTTTGAAGCCTACCCAAAAGCCTCATTGAGGGAAGCTGCTAACAATATTGGTGTGCATAGATCTACAGTACGAAAGGTGTTGAAGGCTTACAAGTACAAGTGTTAAATAGAAGGTCATCTTGTACAAGCATTGCTTCCAGGAGACACTGACCGGAGATTAGCATTTTGCCAGTGGTTTGTAGCATGCTCGATAGAAACCCGTCTTTTCCAAGCCGGATTATTTGGACAGATGAATGCAATTTTTCAAACAATGGCATGTACAATAGAAAAAATAATCATTTTTGGGCACGTACAAACCCCTTCCAAACTACGGCAACCCATAACCAGGTCCGCTTTTCCTTTAATTGTTGGTGTGCAATATTAGATAATAAAATCTTTGTCGTTAAAATTTACCATGGAACATTGAATAGTCAAAAATATCAGGAAATATTAAACATGGCTGTGGATTTAGTAGATATGGCAATTCCATTAAATAATTTGAATAATATCATCTACCAACAAGACGGCGCCCCTGCCCACATCGGTTATCGCTACTAAACAGTTTTTAAATGAACATTTTCTTGATCGCTGGATGGGCACAAATGGCCCTATTAAATGGCCACCACGTTCGCCCTATTTAACACCGTTGGATTTTTTCATTTAGGGGTACCTTAAAGGTCGAATTTATGCAGATACTTAAAACTCGGTACATGAGTTAAAAGACGCAGTGCATTATCATTTTGAAAATCATACATCACAACGCCTTGTCTAAAGCTACCAGAGGTGTTCTGAAACGCGCTCGTGCCTGCATTCGAAAAGAGGGAGGCCACTTTGAAGATTTACTTTAATGTAAAATTATTTTATTAAATTTACCTAACTTCTGCTGTCCCGATTTTTTTCTTCCCATACAATAAAATGATCCCCTCATGAAACTGAGTAGATGTGCGTCAAAAAAAAATTTCATCAAAATTAATCCTTTTTAGGGACAACTCACACTTGACCAAAATTTTGACTATACCAATTTTTTTTTCACAAAAAAGTACCTAATGTTTCCTAAGACAGTTTCCCTGTATCTCTTATATTTTAGGATTTCCCCATACTGTCCCACTTAAAAAAAACACTGTATATCCTGCTCATTACAATGCAGTGCCACTTAGGATTCTTGAAAAACGAAATTTCTGAGCGCCGCGTCAACTGCGCTCGTCACCTTGAGACAAGATGTTTAGTTATATTGTTGAAATAAAACTTTTGCGTGGCGGCCCTCTTGGATTTCATAAATGATCCCAAATTCGTTCTCTGCACCCTCGAGAACCTCGGATACGATACCCATATTGTTGAAATCATAATTTTGCGCGGCGGCCATCTTGGATTTCATAAATGATCACAAATTCGTTCTCTGCACCCTCAAGAACCTCGGATACGATACCCATATTGTTGAAATCATAATTTTGCGTGGCGGCCATCTTGGATTTCAAAAATGACCCCAAATTCGTTCTCTGCAGCCTCGAGAACCTCGGATGCGATATCCAAAATGTTGAAATCATAATTTTGCGCGTAATATAACATTTCTCTCATACGTCGATTCACTTCAAAAATGCATAAAAAACATCACAGTATTTCGTACTCTTGCGCAAATGTAAGTTTTAATAAATATTACACGGTCCTTCCGGACAACGACCTCCACGGTCGTTGACCCGAATCGCTTGGTTCGTGTCTCAGCCATGCCCGTGTCTATGCGTACCTATTGAATCTTATAGATATACGTTCGAGCGATTTTTACCTAAAGTGTTGGGAATACCTCGCCTTAAAGCCATCGGAATACTGGGCTTCGAAATCTCGAGTGATTGCCAATTCCGCGGTCATCTGGAGGGCAAAGTCAAATTGGCTATGAGGAAACTGGGCGTCATAAATAGAGCACGGCAATACTTAACAGCTCGTTATTTCATATTTTTTGCTGAGACTTCAAAAGTGAACATATATATTTAAATTTTATTAAGCTAATATTACTTCATAAGAAATGTTTTTTTATTCGTAACATATCTTATAGCTAGACCTAGTATATAATACGCAGTTCTTCCGGTCTCATAGGGGAGTAATTAAAATGCAAAATTAATTTTTCAGGCGTCAGGTTATGGCAGCTCAGTGTCGGCTGCGTCGGCTCACTCCAGGCAGAGCTCGGAAGGAGACTCCGCCCCCGACTCCAAGCATCACAATAGGTAATAGTGCAATCCGTCCAGCAACAGTGACTAGATATATTAACTTAGGGTCTATGTATACACATACCCTATACAGCTAGGTGAGGGTAGTTTTAATTTTTTTTTTCGATATGTTAATACCTATTTTTTATTATTTGTATTAAATAACATGATATATTAAAATTTGATTTGAAATAAAATGATAATGAAAACCTGTGAGTGTATGAACGCTAGAATTGTACAGACGTATGTGTGTGTGCTCGACCAACACCACCTATCTAATGGCACACCAGCACGAGACTAACCAAGTTGAAGCCTGTTTATTTGCTTATTGATATTTATTTTGTTCTCTGCCCCGCCCTGCTCACCCTCCCCTATCCCCGCCCCCGTAGCATCCACGTGGAGCGCACGACCACAACGACCACCACGCTGTACGTGCCCCGCGGCTGCTGCCACCCCCCCGCCAAACTAGTCATCGAGCGCACGCTTACCGACTCGTCAGACCTGTACCTCACCCCCGACACTACGCTGATGCCGCAACCCGATGTTATTCCGCGCCACGTGCTGCACTCGCCATCCAGCGAGGAGTACCGGACCCCGGATGCCACAATCGTCGAGGACAGTTCTTTCGCGATGCCCACTTACTTCGACCAGAAGAGGCGAGCCGTCTCCATCATAAGCTCGGTAGTTCAGCCGCTTACGAACTTCCAAATACTGAAGCAGAAATCTCTAAACACAATACCGGCGTTGGTCGAGAAGAATAAAAAGAGCGAAGAGCTGTTCACGAACTTTCCATTCCTAACGCCGTTGGCTCATAGAAAGAACTCTCTGATCGCCAACCGGCTGTCCGGTTGTCTCGAGGACGAGTTCTACTGTATACCTTCCGAGATGGAAGACCAGTTGGGGAAGATCGACGTTCGGCATCGGTTCCGGAGCGTGTCGAACCGGACGCTCAACGAGCAGATGACGTCGACGCCCAAGTCGGAATGTGACGCCCAGCTGCGGCACAGCGTGTCCGAGTGTGCCAGGTGAGTGCCCGCTGCCGCTGACCCCGCCCCGCTGACCCCGCCTCGCTGACTCCGCCCCACTGACCCCGCCCTCCCTTCCGTAACATTGGTGTCGGGCGGGTCCCTTCTGTGTCTTACTTCATTTACTAAACGTTTCTGTTTCATTATAACATGCTGTGAATTGAACGGTGTTGGGTGGTGCCAGTGTTTTTACCTTTTTTTTTCTGACACGTAATATTATACCGAAATGACGCTGTTGCCATATACGATTTATTAAACATAACATAAGTTATAATGCAATAGTGTCACGTAATGTGTAACAAGAGTGGGGGTTGTCTCCTGTCGTTGTAACGTGTATCTAATGTTGTGTTGCCGTCTGTACTATGACGTAATGTGCGTGCCGCGGACAGGTGCGGCGGCGGCGGCGAGGCGGGCCGCTGCTCGTCGTGTGGCTCGTGCGCGCTCTCGCAGTCTCTGCCGCGGCGGCCACGACCGCCCCCCGCGACCCCCGCCATGTTAGTGACTATCGCGCGCGCTCCCGTCGCACACACAGACACACACTCACACACACACACATACACACAAAAACACATTACCATCACGAAATTCATAATTTATTGGCTCAATTGCCTGTATGGTGTAATTACAACAAAACTCGAATCGTTTTTAAAGTATACTAGCTGACCCAGCAATCGTTTTATTGCCATATAAAGTACCTACCTAATAAAAAAATAAAAAAAATTGGGGTATAAAAAATAGATGACGACTGATTCTCAGACCTATCAAATGTATCGTACATAAAATTTATTGTACCACAACAAGACTATTATATTCGATTGCCATCTTGCAAACCTTTTGCGGATCTGGATCTGTGATCGTAGACGATTAAAAATTTGAAGTTGGATGTATTTTTTTGATAATTTAAAATACAATATTTAGGGGTGGGTCACCCTTATCATTCAGGGGTATGAAAAATAGATGTTGGCCGATTCTCAGACCCGATACACAAAATTTCATACTAATCGGTTGAGCCGTTTCGGAGGAGTTTGGTAACAAACCCCGGGACACGAGAATTCTATATAAAAATAGATTTTAAAATTGTGTATTTATAGTTTAATATTATTTGTAGGCGATAATAGTATTTGTACAAACAAACATCTGTGGTTTTTGTCCTGTTATAAATCAATAAATTGTAATGCTATTTTTCATAATTAATAAATAAAAAAATCATCGGTGTACCCTCGATTACACACACACACACACAAACACACACATACACACTCTGACACACACACACACACACACGCAAGGGCACACGGCGGAGCGCGCACGCAGTTGATGTTGTCTCGTGTAAATGTTGCGTCATGCGTAGTCGACTTGTGTTTTATTTGCGCGTCTTCGATTATTTTCATTTTGCTTTTGAAATATTTTAACGTGTGGTTACTGAGACTGAAACAATAAGGTAGCGATGATGTACGAAATAGTGAATCAAAATAATTTGGCCTCGTTGAGACTTACATCCCTATCTTATTAATTCACTCTGTAAGTGGACTGTATTCGGAATATTGTTTAAAATGCACGTTTTATTTATGTTGCCTTTTATGTTGAGCTTCGCATGTGGGCTGCCAATTAATAAACACTTTTACCTATTTTGAGTTTAATGTAGGTATCAACAATATTAACCTGGATATTTACTATGACTTTTGAGTGGGTTCGAAAACGTTACCGGTAGTACTGTGGATCATTAAATTCGTTGCAGGCAGAAAGAGGGTAGATCAATATTTGAAATATCAGAAAAAATAATAACCTATTGTATGTATTGTATTAAGTACCCAAACTAATTTTGTTTAAATGATTTAAAATATGGGCTGGGAGTTTCTTATCAGTTCTTCTCCCCATGTCAAACCCCTTTACAAACTGATGTTGCTGTATAACGTTTACCAAGTGTTGTTGGAATATGTTATGCTATTGTCACTCCCTATAACTAATATATTTATATTATATTCTATTTTGATCCACAGACGAATAAAAAAAGAAGGACTCCGCGCAATGATATTAAGAGGTGAAGCAACATTACGCTAGTGTGTGTGCAGTTACGGGGGATACCAGATAACACAATTTTTTTCCCGTTATTAGTCCATAGTATTATATAGCCACGTTACTCGTATCTCCGATTTTTTAATATCTGATAGTCAGATTGTTTTCTTAAATAAAAATGAATATCGTCATATTAAGAGTAAATAAAAATTACATAAACTGTTACACCTTGAAAGTAAGGATTGCGGGTTTGATTCCTGTGCCCGTGTCTTGTTTGTAGTATCTATGTTTTAACTGATATACAAATGACGTTTCTTATTTTTAAGAATACCTAATACACAAAATTCATTCTTAAATTCGTTTTTTAAAGACAAAATTACAATTCATACTTGTATGTCCGTGACAAATGCGGTCAGCCATCAGTCAGTCATTTTGTGTCTTCTAAGACGCCACGTCTCTCCACAACGCCAAGTAATGCAAAAATTCGAGCAGCTCTGCTCAAAGATGGGAACAATACTCGTTATGTGGCCGGAACCGCACCTTATAAAGCACACAAATATGGGTCGGTTTGAAGTAGTGTTCCACACTACTTTGAAAAATTGTTGGTAAAAACTAAAATAAATTACTGGGGAAATGAGACTTGACATCTTATGTCTCAAAGTGACGAGCGCAGTTGTAGCAGTGCCGCTCAGAATTTTTGGGTATTTCAAGAATCCTGCATTTTAATGGGCAGGGCATATTAATTATCATCAGCTGAACGTCTTGCTCGTCTCGATCCTTATTTTCATAAAAAAAATGAATTATCTACTTGGAACACCATTAAAATATGGATTACCCAATTTTTCGGGTAATGTCCCTGTTTATTTTCCGGTCACACTGGATGTTACTATCACGCGTTGTGGAGGTCTTGTGTTCCAAACATAGAATGAAGTTGTATCATGAAAAGAACAAAAAATGTGTGATTACTACGTTTCTATCTGTGAGATGTAATTCCTTGACACTTTTTATGTTCCGTAATATTGTTTTTACAAGTTTTCACAACGCGCGACGGCCTTTTTAAAATAATTTATTGAGACGCAAACTGATCTGTCACAGACGATGACAATTCTCATAATGGCCGCCTGTCTGCTTGTATTAGTGTAATTGTGTGCGTGGGGCTATGTATTTACACGTTAATCGGCTTGTTTTGCTGCTACACTGTTATGTAAGGTGACACGGAGTCCTTATTTTTTTACTAGTCCGTGTTCTGATCATGGTAAATATCCGGATTAGTATTGAGTATTATTTTTAACTGTTTTTCAAACCATTATAGTTTAAAACATAGTTATCATTAATTGTGAGTCTGCAACTATTAGAACTCATAAGAGCTTTACATAAACAGATATTTATGTGAATTCACAGATTAATTATTTCACTCAATGTTAATGTTACTTATAGCCTATATGGAATGATTCTTAAAAACCTTGGATCATTTATATGTTTAGACTGTGACAGCTGTGAAAACAGCTAACCTCTATTTTGAGCAATGCACGCACACTAACACAAAGTGACATACAAATCGCGAGTGAACGACGTAGTTTGTCACGCACACTAAAGCAATAAGCCTGGACTCATAATGTTTTCATTTAGACTTATAATTAACGAATTCTTTGGCTAAATTGTTAGAGCATACCTATATCTACCACTATTGTTGACAGTATTAAGTGTTCGTAACTATTTAACCGGAGAAGAGTTGCCCAAAACAGAAAAGAGTGGAAATCGTTGGAGGAGGCCTTTGCCAATCGGCACGCTGAACTAAGAATATTTTATAGTTTATACTTTATAGCTTAAGATTATTGGTTATTCAAACGTTAAATGTTTTTTAGTTCGGAATTTCTTATAACTATTTAAAACTAGTAATTTGCTATCTGGTGAGGACCTTTAATTGGCTTTCTGTCACTATTAGACTTTTATCTACACCCATAATGTGAATCCTCTATAAAAGATTCTGAAACAGTTAGCCTACGGCTAACATTAAAAAATCCAGTCCTGGTAACCATCATCCAAACGAGTGTTGTAATGTTGTACTGAATTTCATCACAACACCTGTTTGAATGGTGTAGTGGTGATTTAATGCATAGCTGTAGATAAAATAAATAATCTAAGTTAAAACGAAGCAAAGGAATATGGGGTAATGTTTGTATAATGAATGATTGATGACGCTCGACAGAAACCCGTCGTCGGGGTCACTGACCGCGTCCGCGTCCGAGAGCGGCTCGCTGGAGCGTGCGCGCGCCGCACTCGAGCGACGCAAACGAGCCGCCAACGTGGCGCCCGCCGCGCACGACGACGCCCAGGTACGTGCCGGCTGCTATGCAGTGTCAAAGAGGATGTAAATACTGCGTAGTAAGAGGCGGGACTGTCTAAGTATGTCAAAAGACGTTTTATGAAACGTGCAGTCATTTGACATAAGTTTGAAATCTTTCTCTCTAGAATTTCCCTCATGACTGATGATCGTGGTCATCAACAAGTGGTCCACACTTGGAGTGATTTTTTTTGTTTCAAAACTTTGGGGACCTGGAATCTTTTATTTGGTCGGTCCATTTGGTAGGAGATCGGCCTCGGGCTCGCTTGCCAGTTGTGTTCTCAACTACGTTCAATTCCTCCAGGCATTATGTGGCCAAATTATGAAAGAATTCCTTGGTGGCATGTCGTGGACAGACGGGTTTTTATCTTGAGATGTGAGAGGATCGGCAAATTTGCTCCCTGCTGGATAACTGACGAGGTCCGAGTAAATGGTAGGATAACCATTCACCTGTGCCACTGAAACTGGCCAGAAGAGGCTACAATGGCCTTGGAGCTTAAATCACTTCAAAAAGTCTGGGGCAGAAGGCAACGGGAAACCACTGCTTCTATATTTCCAAGAGAGTCACAAGTTTGAAACAATAATTACAGTATGACGACGAAGTATAATCCGGCTAAGTTTGAAAGCGAACAGTCGCTTAAAACGTAGTGGATTTCGGCTATCTCCGTTTTTTTTACAAGATTATAGCCGTCATCTGACAGTCTATCAATGACTGCACGTTTCATACAGTCGAGCGAATCGCTTTTTTCTTAGAGAGTTTCGCTAGTCTGGTGTGTGTACGAGGTCGATCCGATACGAGTGTATATGTGTGTGTGTCCGCAGCACGGCGTGTCGTGCCGCGTGGAGAACACTCGCGTCAACCCGGACTCGCTGATCGACGAGCTTCTCGCCGGCGCTGACTTCAAGCCCGCGCCCGACGACGCCGCTGAGAGTGAGTACCGCACGGCTAACACGCAACATGACACCACCATACGTATGTGTATGTTGCCGTTAACACATTTATTAAATGTAATAAGTGTTAAAATAAATAATGAGCTTATATGTTTTGGAAGCACTATTCATAGCATGCAAATCTACTTATTACCCAAGTATTATATTTAAAAATCATTTTTTATACTATGACGCAAGTAAAATTATAGTTTCATGAACATTAAGGATGTCTGGCAAGGGGTTGCCACGATGCAGATGGTAAGTGTCTGTCAATGAATAACGTGATTTTTAATAATATTCTGAAGATAATACCAAAAATAGCACTTTATAATTTGATGTATTTAGATCGGTATTTTACACACTTTTAGTACCGTTTACCTGCCAAACCCATTGCAACCCAAACTCCATAATGGTCCATCGTTCCAACATGTGTTGTGAGCATGCGCTGACAAACTTTCAGCTTTTATAAAATAACGTAGGTCTGGGGTCTACGGGCTCACCAATAGCAACGTCGGACCGGTGTGTCAGCTTCTAATTAACATTTCAACACCACTTCGAAGAAGTACCAGTAGAAAATAAAATAAAACAGGACTTAATAGTATTTTTAAATTTAAATCAGTTACAGATTTCAATTCAAGAACAATTCAAATAAAATAAAAAAAAAAACCAAAAAAATGTGCATGTTTCTTAAAAATCTAAGGCTGCTTTTCGAGTTATGGTGCCAAGGTTTTTTGAGATGGCAGAGAAATCAATTAAGGATCATTTTTTAAACTTATTTTTAACGTGCATATTTATTTATTTATATATTTATTTAAGGACAATGAACAGGCTATAATAACTAATCGTTACTAAACTAAACAAAATGTGGAACATATTATTTTTAAATTGTACACCCACTTAGAGATTGCCACAGCTTGCAAAAGAGATACAGTTAGAAGCAGAAAAAACGAAAAAGAAGGTCTTAATTCAAGTTTGGATGAGTTACATAAGTTATGATTGATGAAACTATTGGGATCGTATGATAATATAACAGTCTGTGTGTGGTCCCCGTAGCGTCCGGGCTGCAGCTGTTCATCGGACGCGACGGCACGGCCGAGCTCGGCTCCCGGCAGCGGCAGCAGCTCGCACGTCGCGACTACCAGCGCGTGGTGCTGCACCCACACCCCCTGCCGCACCGCGAGCACAGGTGCGTACTGCTGCCATACCTGCGTGCTCTGCAGTAACACCTCTATTTGGGGCAATGCACAAACACTGACACAAGGTTTTTTATTAAACCATTAAAATCCATGAATTTGTATATGTATTGTTACTTTCTGATACTGTTACTTCTGTCTGTTTTAAAGTGAGATATAATTAATGTGTTCAAAACAGTAGAGGTATGTCAGGCGAGCCAGTGCGGTCCCTATAATACTAACAAACCTAGATTTATAACGGAGGTGATATAAAAAAAATATCTTAATATATACCTGATATTATTACGCTTATTTTAGAAACTCTGATTGTCATTATGTTACCAGGAACAAACAAAAACTTGTTATGCCTTCTCCTAGGTTATGGTAAAAATGAACTGACCTTGGCAGTAAGGCGCGTACCTCCAAAGCTGGGTACTTACATACTTAATGAATAAATTACATTGAAATGCAAAAAGATTAGGAAAACTAGATATTTGCAGAGTTTCTTGCTTGTTAAGAGGCATAACTTTTCTAATAGGTGGTAGATTTTGAAGTTCAATAACGCGCGTTTTCAATAACCTATCTACCCTTAGTTTAACTTACGGATACATTGCTGTCACCGTGACGAGATCTTATCTATCCATAGTTATGACCAATACAGTTATAGTCCTATGCTATTTGTCAATAGGTTATTGAATTGTAAGTAAGCGTAAAAGGATAGATTTGTCTGCGTCTAGTAAGTAAAACTAAGGCTAGATAGGTTATTGAAAACGGCCGTAAGTTATTTGAAATCCTATTTTTAATCCTTTTTGAGTTTGAAAGTTAATGTAAATAATGACGTTTTTTCGGTACTTGCAGGTAGCCGGAGGCGAGGCAGCCAGTAGGTTAAGTTGAAGCCGAGGGCGGCCCGATCGTTGTCGACGGATATTTATTTTGTATAATATTGTGTGAGCGCCGCCCACCATATTTATTGTTATTAATGTATTATAAATTATGCCATAATCCTATTGTTTTACGTGATGTAAGCTGTGTGTGTGTGTGTGTGTGTTGCGACTCGCGTGCGTAACTTCCGGTCTATATATTTTGTGACTGCAGTATTTGAGTGAGTGTATGACATGACGACGTCCGCGACTGAACGTTCCTATGTTTGTCTGTTCGTCTGTGTGTTCGACACGGTCTTGCACACGCAATAAAAGAGTCTACCTGTCGGTAGTTGTTGCAGAACCGTGTCGAGAGTTTGACTTGTGATGATTACTCTTCCAGACACAATTACTTCCGATGTCAGCCATTTTATATTTCAAGTACATCTGTGTGAGCACTATATATGCTGTTAGTGTGTGTGAACTACAAGTCCATGGTCCGCTTTCTTATATTTCCTATTATAGCTGGCGGTTGATTTTTTCTCGCTTCTCTTTTGAAATAATATATAAAATATAATTGGTATTTATTCTATAATTCATTTCATAGGACGGCGACAACCACCTTTAAAATAGACTACACAATACGGTTTTCCACTCATATAAATTTTTTTTTTGTTTTAAAAACAAAAATAATTTATTTTGCTTTGTCTGTCTACCTCCGTTTGTCATTGTTTATTCCGAGAGTCTTATTTTTTTATTATAAATATTAACAGTCACATTGAAATAGAAACACTTTTAGTACTAATGAAGGGTACACACAGACGGGACGCGCACAACTTATTCCGCTGAAGCTTGCCTCGTGACGTGTGCCCTGTGCGCTGCCGGCCCCCCACTGTCACTCAACGGAACAGTCTTATCTGAGTTGTCTAGTAGTTTTTGTTATAAGTATTGCTATGTTTCCATTAAAATAATTCGATACAATCTCTTTAAGCAACGATACAGGGATAGTAATACAATTGTCTTCCCAGTCATCCTCCGAATATTTGTTAAGGTTATTAGAGCACTGACGTGTATAGATAGATACCACTGGACAGGCTGTTCCATATGTTTGACTTGCTGTCTGTTTCTTGTGCTTATTTGAAGCGCTACTCGCGAGCGTCTAGAGAACTAATTTTGACGTATGCGTAGGAACGTACAACACTCTGATGTATTTTTCATTTTGAATTAATTTCGTTCGTTTTACGTGTTATTTATACTTCAAGAATCAACGTAATAAAGTACATATTTTTTTTTGTAAATAGTTTCCCATCATCTATCGATGTTTGCTGAGGTCTAGTTTTAGTTCCGCAACTCTCGCTACATGGCCAATAGCGCCAAAATGCCAAATATCAAACACAAAAGCACTTTAACAGCCGCCAGTCCAGTGGTATTTATATACAGGTCATCGGCTAGCGGCGTGTCGCGTGCGTCAACGAGCGTCAGTAAGAACATCGTAACTGATATTTGCGATGTCCTTTGTGACGCCGCTCGCTGGGTCGTGCGGGGGTCGGGCGGCGGAGGGGGTGGTATTGAATGGAATTGCGCGACGTATGTGTGTGTGAGCGCAAGTTTTTATTGTTGTAAGATGTTATTGTGTTTGTTGTAATGCAACCTGTACAGTATTTGATTAAAGGACGTGTTTAGAAATATTCTGTTGTTTCATTATTCCGGCACTGACATACATGATACAGATCATGTATTACCTGCATATTACAAATATATATATATATATATATATTTATTATTATATTATTAGTTCCACCCGCAAACTGCTGATCAACACTTGGGGACCCACGTCCACTGGAGTCGTCCCAGGATATATAAAACTCAGGCCAAAAATGGCCAAAATAATTGTCATGGTTACAACCTTTTTGTATATAACAAAAAGGTTGTAACCATGGGTTCTTGGATTAAGTATACAAATTTGATTTAGGTATCAAGATTTATGGGCTATGCAGGATTCGGAATCACGCACCACTGTGACCAACCGTCCCAATGACGCATGTTCGTTAAATGTAGGGTCGTTTGTTCAACCTCGAGCTGTGACACTATCCACAGGACCTACATTATAGTTGATCACCTGCTCAACCCAACTGTTTCCAGCTTCAATACATGAAACTTTTTAATGGTATCTTCATTAAATACTGGCGGCATAGAAAATACAAAAGTTAAAAGTATTTTCAAACATCGTTATGTTTGAAAATACGTTTATTTAAACGACGTTTCGTTTGTGACTATTTTCGTTGCAAAAATGTTTGATTTAATATAGAAATTAACAAGTTTAAAGTTTGTGTAATTACTTTTTTTTTAAAACAAAATGGATTTTGAAGGTGATAAACTTTTATATCTTTACTTTTTGTTTGAATAATTCATTAAATCTCAAATGCCGCTCACGTTACACAGGCGATGTTATTATAAGACCAAGACAGAAAGAACCAAACGTGATCTGGTTTTAGTCACTATTCATTTTCGTCAAGGACACCTATGAATGTACAAAGTTTTCTTTTTACATTTATGTACCACCACTTCGGAAATGCTTAACATTACCAGTGCCTTCGTTTGTCCTTCTCTTCCTTACGAAATTTTCAAGGATGGATTCAGTTTGGGCCAAATTTTATGTCAGAGCTTATGGGTACAGTGAAAAGTCGTTCTTATTCATATTTCGGAACTGTCCGATGCAACACCGATGAGGGAAACTCGCTCAAATAAGAGTAAGGTTTGGTAGTACTACAAGGTACATATTACAAATACAAGGGAGTTCTTGTTAAATAAACAGATCAATCAATTAAAAATTTTATTCATGATTTCAATAATTAATAAGTACCAATATATTGAGTAAAGGGCCAATAAGCTTACATTACACAGAAGATGCATTCAACAGCGTGGACGGTAACATTGCTAGTGGTCGCTCCCCCCTTCCCCCCACCCGGGCGCCACGGATGCCTCGATATTTCATTCTTACTATTATAAAACTTACATAACTAAACTATTATTACTTAAGTACTTAAAATGTCCAGTCACCAATATCCGAGAGGTTACATTTCCAATTTCTTAAAAATTCTGATAAATTTGATTTTAAAATTCTGAATTAAATCATTGAATTTTTTGTGTGACCAATTCATTTATTGTATCCTACAGGTATCACAAATGTCTACAGTTTACAACAATAAAATATAGTGTAAAACATAAAAATGGATGCTTACGAATGGAATCGAAGGCTAGACAATACTAATGTAATAATAAAATAAATATTTGATATAATTTGCACTAGTCATTAAGTAGTCGTTTGAAACACTTATGCTATTATGTACATGAAGTGCCACTGAGTCTCAAATAGAGACAGAACTAATACAATATCACAAACATTTACAAATGCAATAATACTATACCGCTGACGCTCGTGCGGTGTGTTCGCAGCTCATCAACATACAACTTAGAAAACATAGGGGATATTTTAATAATTGAGAGCCTCAAGCTGTAGTATGTAGGTGCATCACATAAGGATATAAATGTATAAATATTTTACAATTTAAAAGTGTATAAATAAGCCTACACGAATAAAGAATATTTGACTTACAATTTGAATGTATAATTTGTTCAGAACACACCGACAAAAGTGTGGAATGCAAGTGTACGTTGCAAACACGCTAGCACATGGCTACTTACATTAGGTTTTTTCTTAGCATAATAATATATAAGTCTGTCGTGATACATTGTCTAAAACTTAAGAGTATATGTTGCATAATATAACAGACTTGTGTGTAAGGCACTGGCGACCTCCCGGGAACCATGCGCTGTCAACCCCCCTCCCCCCGGTGCGGGGTCGGGGAAGCGGTCGCGATGGGGTCGCCTTCACTATCATTAATTTAGAATCTTGCACGCTTTCCGTTATCTTACATACACTAACCCTACGATACACAATATGTTACACGGCGAGTAGAACGTCGTGTCTCTCAAGAACCCATCTTACACTAGTCCGAGTATAATTCAATATTTATATAAAATTCATTATCAATCAGTAGGTATATAATATGTTATTAATAAATAACATTAATTTTATTTATAAAATGTCAATATTGTATATTTGATAATAATTAAAATTGAAACGTGCCGGCATCACGCCGCGTACTTACTGGCTACTTGCCTCGTGGGGCGCGGCAACGATACAATATTATACTAATTAATGTTGTGAGCAATAAAATAATGTTTAGGTAAACGTGCAACACATTTTAAATCCCAATCTAATTGAGACGACTTTATCAATATTATTAATCAGATAAACAAATCTCGATGTCAGTCGTCAATCCATCTCTAATGACCCGCACACACACTAATAACATTTGATTTAATTTAACTAATACCACTAACATAATACCAAGGGCGTGCATTGGTTCTAGCAAGGTAGGCACAGTAGATCTAACTGGTCGTAGTTACGCTTTGGTCCGACAGTATGACATAATTTGTATGAAACGCTGCTTGCTTAGTAGACTGTCTATCGTAGGTAGTAAATTAATTTTAACACTAGTGCTATATTTATTTAGGTTCATAACGAGGTATGCACTGCCTAATTGCCTATATGATATGCACGCCCCTGCATAATACCCACACAATGATGACAGCTGCTCAAACGATACGCTGCAGTTTTTTTTTATCTGTGACACGCACACACGCCCACACAATCATCACACACACATACGCACAGGTACAAAATTAAATAACACACACACTAATGTAACAGTACATCCATGTCTATGTCAGTACATTTGGTTCGGGCCGCCCGCACACGTCACTGAGCGGACGGCCGCCATGTTATTGTGTTGGTGAGCGCGGTTGCCGCTCTAGATGAGGCGCCCCTGGGGCGGCGTGTTGAGCGCGGTTGCCGCTCTAGATGAGGCGCCCCTGGGGCGGCGTGTTGAGCGCGGTTGCCGCTCTAGATGAGGCGCCCCTGGGGCGGCGTGTTGAGCGCGGTTGCCGCTCTAGATGAGGCGCCCTCGGGGCGGCGTGTTGAGTGCGGTTGCCGCTCTAGATGAGGCGCCCCCGGGGCGGCGTGTAGAGCGCGGTTGCCGCTCTAGATGAGGCGCCCCCGGGGCGGCGTGTAGAGCGCGGTTGCCGCTCTAGATGAGGCGCTCCTCGGGCGGCGGCTTGAGCGCGTGCGTCATCATCTCGGCGCGCGGGTTGCAGTACTCCTGGCCGGAGGGCGAGTACGTGCCGCGCGTGGCTCGCTTGCGCCGCGCCTGCGCCGCCAGCAGCGCCGCACCGGCCGCCAGCAGCGCCGCCGCCAGCAGCGCGCCTCCTGCCGCCAGCGCCGCTGCACCCGCCCCCCACCCGCCTGCCTCGCCAGCCCCCTCCTCCAGCACCGTCTGCACACACATTAGACATGTGTAGTTCCTGTACTGAGTAGGATTTCGTTCATCAAGTACATTGCAGTACAGTACCGACTCCGCTTGGTCCGACCGAGAACCAAATGAATAAATTAGAGACGAGCACCTTAGGACATGGGAGTGAGTTAAATTTCGTGGTCCTCTCGCATAGTTTTATTTATCAGTAATTTCGACTTTAGACTTACGAAAATACTGGCTATTTTAGTTTATTTCTTTAAATATTACGCGATCGCCATTGTATATTTTCTGGAAATTTTTGTCAATGTATTGTTAGTACTCATTAGGTAAGTACTTTCCTTTTAGTTATACCAGAAAATTAGTACAGCGCTTATATTCTATGTGTAATAATAATATAATGATAGTCTAAGCCGTGTTAAGAATAAAGAAAAATCAATTAAAAACCGCAAACGATCAATCAATTAAAATTGCATCGATCAATGTAATAATAATACTACGAGACGGAACTAATACGTAACATTGATTGTACTAGTATTAATTAAAAAAAATATAGATATTAATAGTTATAAAAAAAATTACTTCATAGTTAATAGTGATTTTTCTTATGGTCAGGTACCTAATTATTTAAATCTGTGATCAGCGCCATCTATCGAAAACCGTTATGTTGTCGTATTACTCGATAGATTCAGTGTTCGATTTGGAAATACGAAACAGTTTATGGAAGTGACACTAGATAAAATTTAATCTAGTATAATTTGTTTTTAATTTCAACTTAGATGGGGTGTCTGTGGTTCAACGCCATCTAATAAAGTTTAGGAAACTAACGTACATTAGCCACAACACTTCAAATTGCAATATAAAATAATTTTCAAAAGTAACCCTAGGTGGCCGACAGGAAAATACAATACTAATTGTTGCCTTATTTGTAAGCAGACAAAGTTTGTTTTTATTTAAATAAGAAAAACGTTACTATCCCATTTGTTGAGTAGATTTTACTCTCCATATTTTGTTCATACCGGGCGCCTTATATGAAAATCGACTCTTAAGGAGTAAACTCCAAAAATGACTTTCTAAATGATATCACACCTTAGTAGGTAATGGATTATTACTAATTAAAGTTAAATTAAATTGTTTACGTATCCCAGAGGCTTCACTTATTTTGTTGTATTTTTGCTATGATGACGAGACCAGAAGGCCTACCATCAACTTTTAATCAGCGATTCAATTTCGATGCAGTTCATTGTAGGTACCTAAACTGAATCGCTATGAAGTGTCAATAACTGAATGGCGTTTTAATCGCTTAAAGAGATGACCCTGTACAGTAGTTGCATAAGTCTGTCTCTCTTACTCGAACCAGATGCGTTGCGCTTTGAAACCTATAATGATTTGATTTAAGCGGTTTTTTTGCGTAGAAATTACTACAAATACATTGTAAAATTGGGCCTTAAAGCGTCAAATTATAAACCATTAAGCCCTTTTTAGTACTTATTAAATAATAGAAATATTTATAAATAGTTCTTTGAATTACAAATTGCTTGGTTTGCTTATGTGTATTCGTAAAATTAACTGATTGTAACGAGTTATGAACGCACTTCCATTGATTTTTGATCTGACAGGAGCACAGAGTATATTTTTTTTTAATTCGTTCTTCCGAACAGGTTATATAGCCAGGGGTCTAACTGCCTGGTCTTTAGTATTTTCATTTTCGGTATTTATTTTCAGTATTTTGTTTTACAAAAAAATCCAATAAAGTATTCTTATCTCATCTTTCATCAATTCCATTTTTCTTTTCCAGTTGTTTTATGTATCTTTTCACTAATTTTTAACAAAACGATTCACTTTCCGCTAAGTAGTAACTTTTTTTGAATCGCTCATTTTGGCACATAAGCTATCCAGCTTATGTTGATATATTCAAATTCAAAAACACTTTATTCATGTAGGTCACGAAAATGACACTTATGAATGTCAAAAAAAAATTTTCCTTATTGAATTTACTGCTACTTCGTAAAGGGTTGAGCTAATGAGAAGAAGTAGCAAGAAACTCATTGCCACTCTTAAGTCAAGATTTACATTTTAATTGTTTTACAAATCATTTCAATTACAATATATGCAAAGTGACGCAACAAAATACTCAAATGTCAAAAACTGAAAGGCTTACACTAGTAAGTAAGTCAAAAAAAGAAAAAAAAGTAAATTAATACTAATTATAAACACAAGAGTTATTGAGTATAGTAGATGCATCAATCCACACATACCGTAAATAAATAGAGGCATTATGTGAGCATTTCATAAAATAAAATATATAATAACTTTAACTTTAAAGGAAATAATAATAAAAAAACACATCAAGCAGACCTCCCGGAAACAAGATCATCCAGCCACCACGAGTAGCACCCGTTCACGAGCATGACGCATGGACCAGCCATAGCCTTCCTCGACCATATTTTAGGGAAGGGAACCACCCGCCCCACGTCGCCGCCACGTAATGTACTCGCACATACCTCATGGTACGAATGAATGAACGAACTAAAACACTTTGTGATTAAATTTCCGACTTGATTTGACGTCAATCTAAATTGGATAGCTGTAATGACGTCGTGGTATGAAATAGCAAAGCAGTTCATTTTAGGCCGTGAATTAAATCGCAAAGAGTTCATGGTAGGCCCGCTGAAGGACGTCGCGCAACGTGGGCTAGAGCTGGACTAGGTGTAAGCGGTGAGTGTTCACCACTAGCTGTTCTCACATTCGGTGCGAGTACATTACGTTTTGGACCCTAAATACAACTGCCAAGGAAACCTATTACTATGAGAGTACTCACCAGTTCGCAGTCCTTGCCGGCGCGCGCGGGCGGACACAGGCACACGTAGTCAGGGCGGTCCCGACAGGTGCGAGTACATTACGTTTTGGACCCTAAATACAACTGCCAAGGAAACCTATTACTATGAGAGTACTCACCAGTTCGCAGTCCTTGCCGGCGCGCGCGGGCGGACACAGGCACACGTAGTCAGGGCGGTCCCGACAGCGCTGCTCGCAGGCCGCGCCCCCCCGGCAGGGCCCCGTGCCGTTCTCACAGGGGTCCCGCAGGGCACACCCGGCGCCGCATAGCCCCGCTGAGCACTCGCACCTACATGCCCGACCACGAAAATATTATTTAATACGAAATTAGCGAGTCTTAAGCTGGACTGAGCAGTGGCCGCGTTGATCAGGGCATGGACCAACCGGTGCCAGATTCACAGCTCAATGCCTCTGTTAAAAAAGCAGCTGACTGCAAAAACACATGTATCTATCCTGGGTAGCGGCGCTAGACACAAAAGATCCCAACTGCAAAGTTTTACAAAGAAGACATAATCGCGCCTCCATATGTTTAAGACACCCCATCATTAACTTATATATCATCCATCTGAATGTGCGGCATTCCTCCACAGGATGGTTTTCACATACCACCAACGTGAGCTCCCATGCACGATGTCTCCAGGTCGACGTCATGGGCAAATTCAAATGGGCGTAATCACCTTAATGACTCGTGGCGTTCGTGTGGCCCATCAGAGCCCCCGTACACCCAGTGTGTCTGGAGGCGCGATGGGGAGATAGTTCGTATAGCAGGTGGTACTTACACGTAGGAGCCGGGCAGGTTGCGGCAGTGGCCGGGCCCGCAGTCTACGCCCTCGGCCGCGCACTCATCCACGTCCAGCTCGCAGCGCGCTCCCGTCCACCCTGCATCACCACACACTAATTACTTTGGGTAAGACACATCCATCACCGGTCGAGTGTTCTGTAGTGGGTGACCCGCCAACACACGACCAAGTTTTAACAATAGGAAGATTAACAATTTGTTATGTTTTTAAAGTGATAACTCTCACTTCTAGGATTAATACACAAATAAAATTTGAAAAACAACAAAATTTAATTAACGATGCGGGACTCGAACCCACGACCTCCGGCGTTCCGTGCCTCTAACCAACTGAGCTAACCGTTCGAGTGTCGTATTGTTATTAAATCTTGTATGCTTTGTTAAACTTTCAGATTGTGGCTTGACATTTGTTTAGTAATCCTAGGAGTGAGGGTTACTTTAAAAACATAAATTGTTTAGATTTACAAGAGCGACATCTCAAGTCAAGTTATCAATTGTAAAGTAGATCCTGTAGATGAAGCCACAACCTGAGAGTTGAACAAAGCATACAAGATTTTATAACGACTCAAATTCAAATTTGATTTGTGTAATAGGAATATTTACAAACTGGCCGAAACGCACGATAGTGCAAAGGTTTATGATTAGTGACCCCCGCCTGAAACTATTTACATTACCTACTACCGAAAAGATATCTAGAAACATTGCTACGTATATCCCCAACTTACGATACATTTTTGAACTTTGGGCATTCGATTTATGCAACCGGCCTCGAATTAAATGCAATCGCAGATTCAAATTCTTATCTTATTATTTAAATTATGTTTTCAGTCAAATTTTAAACAAATTGTATTTGGTTTATCGTTTTGTCGTCCTAAAAATAGTAACTTCTTCTTCTTTTGTCTTTCTTTGGTCGAGATTGGAGATTCGCTGAGAACCTTTTGCTTCGACCATCAGTATAAGTTCAATAAACCATTTCTAACGTGTTCTTTCACGTTTAGAATCTTTCGTCCACATAGAACCTAAGTTATGTATAACGCATATAAAATTCACACCTGGACTGTGTCAACTCGAATTATTGTGTGAAGTAACATAATTTTCTGTCTAATTTTCAGTATTCCTAAATTTTTAAGCTTCAACAGTCGCGATGTAATCTAACACGTGGTCTATTTGCAATTTTTTTTTATTCTGTTCAGTTTCCTTGAGTTCGAGTAGACAGAACTGATAATAAATTCACAAGTATTTCATTGCATCAGAAGTATATGTAAAAATAGGTAGAAATTAAAATTTCAGTAAAATTTTGAGGTTGTAGAAGTGTGTTAAGGCTCTTTAGCATACTGAACTTCAGCGTTTGGGCGGAGCTAGCTATCTCGATTCACGCGCGCACGAAATAAAAATATAATTCGTGTGTAAGTCAGCGGCACACTGCCTACCGTCGCCCGCACACGGACCCGTGGACGGCCGGTTGTAGTGATAATAGTATAAAGTCCCTTTTGTCAAAGTTATATATATATTTTTAACTTTTAACGTTCGCTTTTTAGAGAAATTAAAATAGCTATTTTACAATGTCAATTTTAGAAAAACACTTGTTAATATAATTTGCCAAGATGCTGCAAGGTATTCTATAATTATTACATTACCCACGTTGGCTGTATGGGTGTTTGCCATTCCTTGAAGTAAAAATAAAACCACTCACCAGAATTATGTACCAATGTATACAATACATTTCCCGCCCATTTTTGTTATTTGTTTATTTATTAAAAAATTTAATTACCCAGTCGTAGAAAAAATATTGTTTGCGACGACGAAATTTTTACTTCCTAAATATTATATAATATGATACTCCTTACTTCTTATAAGTAATTATGAATTTAACACTAAGGGCCTCGTTCACTATGTCCAAGTAAAGCTGTGATTAGTAACTTCTCAAGTAACATTAAATGGAAGCTACATGTTATGAGTATATTTTGCCAATTTCACAAGCGAAAATTATGTCTTGAGTAACTACTGATTGGTTAAGTGAGTAATGAATCTATCACACGTCATATTCGTTAAATTTTACGTCAAATATCACTTGTCAAACGTCATTGCAGATTGTCATTTATGATTTTGTTAAATGTTGAGCGTACATTTCACTGTTTAGCGCCAGATGTTGTAACCTTTGAAACTAGAAAGCATCTGGAAATAGTATAATACAGTTTTTGTCATTTAGTGGTTACTTGTGTGATTATCATTATTATGGATAAAATTAATGAGAGAGAATTGCATACTTTACACGAGAGGGATATTTTGGTATTATTAAATAGAAATATGGTGATATCTTGGAATTTAAATATACGCATACTTGGTATTTGTTCCATGGTACAATAATCTTAACTCGTCCAATTGATGATCAATCAAATCGAATAAATCCATATCTAATAATTTATTTTTATGCTACCTCTGAAAAGATGCTCAAATGATAATAATAGTAGGCACATAATATCATGCAACTGTCAAGTAACCGTGCTAATTGGCAGACGATGTGGCAAGTTAGTTACGGGACAGTTAATCTTAAGATTAGTGTTACTTTAAGGTCGTGAAATTCGCATGTTATGTTACTATTGACTTTACTCAGTGATTAGGTTACTTGGTAGTTTACTTGAATGTGGTGAAAGAGGGCCTTACACTTATTATACTGTCGCATACCGTAGTGGATAAAAGTGCCTATACACAATTAATATATTAGTATGTGTTAATAGAATTAAAATATCGTTCTTATTCTTAGGTGAAACGGAAACCGATAAATAAATATGAACAGAAATGCAAAGAAGTGAATAACTGAACACAATCAAAGTCGATAGAGATGATATAATGAGAGTTATTTACTTCGTATTTAAATAATACAAGCCTGCTTTTATAAAATTGAGAAATAAGATCTGTACTGAAGTTTATGTTGGGTTGTTGGTGCAGAGGTTCTATTAATTTTGAACGGAAGCATCAACCTTACTTCTCCACGATTAGTCCTGCGCGGCAATAGGACCTTACAACTTTGATCAGGTTGTCGGTCTAATTTGTCGGAAATCTATCAACGCTGCAAGTTTCCGTCGTAATATGAACGCTCTATGACGGCCAGAGACAATGGAACCAGGCGATTGCAGAAGATATTGTTAAAAAAAAACTACACCCTAATTACAGGCTTATTACAAAGTTTTTAATGCTGCCTCATACTCGAATGCCTTGTGGTCTAGGCCTTTTTCTTTCTATATCACTAGCAGGTAACCAGAACACCAAACCAAGCCGACCTTCCGCTATCATATTAAGCTGGGTACTACATTCGATCCTGATGGTCTTGCCGACGTAAAATTGATATTGTACATTGTAATTGATATATGACTATTGCACAAGAACTTTAACGAATATTGCACGTCAACTCACTTGTTATTTACTATATATTTAACGAGAAAATCATCCCATTCCCAACGTGTGGTATCATTTATGAAGTGATTTATGGTAAATTAAAATTTACCACACTAATACATTTTAATAAATAATATCCGGATGACCGAGCCTTGCTCGGATTTTTAAGAAAGTACAAAACTTGAACAAAAAAAAACTAATAGGACATCTGGATTCGAACCGGGGTCTTCTGCTTTCCGGATCACCCAATGACCCATCTCAGTTATAACAGTCTTGTATATAGTTGCGAAATTTACCTTTGTATTCTAATGTTATTGTAGCTGTTTCTCATTGAAACACGGATAAAACTACATTTTTTTTAATTGATAGATCGATTTATCGCCCGCGAAATCCCCTGTATACTAAATTTATTGCTCGTTGAAAGATATATCATTTTAAATATTGAGAAGGAATTAGGTTATAATATTATCTGGGATAATTTAATAGAAGTATATACATAAACTAAATATATAAATAAACTATATCTAAACTCAAATACTACGTCCAAAAAAAAATTATTATCAACTCGACTCAATCGAGTAGTGTGCATAACAATATCCCAGTTCCAAAGTGTAACAAGTCTGAAATTCAGTAAGTTTGAGATAAGTATGAGAAATTGTTCTATAAACGATAACCCACCATTACCATAGGTTAAGATATTTATTCTCATAATGAATTATTACAATTCACTAACATGAGAATTGTTCTGTCCCCAAAAAATCAAGTGGTTCATTTACGGAAGCTGGTCGTCAACGATTTAATCGCAAAAGCAATAAACGTCGAAATGAATGATTCTCCGTGAAAACGTGACCCGTATACATAACACCTGATCCTTGCACTAGTATGTACATACGAAGTGGAAAAGTTATCTCTGGCATTGGCTAATTCGCAAATAAAACTACTTTACAGGAAAAAATATGTGTGGAAGAAGCGTCGCCACTGCGACTACATACATAACCCGATAACGACAACCAGGAGCAGCGACCTGCGAGCTAACATCTTCATCACCACCGGGAGCCACCACACAACATATCGTTCACCAAGTAAACTTGAACCATCACCCAGTCACATTTTACATTCAATTCAAACGCGGAAATAACTTTTAAATGACATTTTTTTCAGAAACTGAAACTCGAACAGCGAGCACATCGAAGGTCAGTGATTCACAAACTTTTCCACGTGCTATAATATTATTTTTTATCATTTTCGTGCGTAAGTTTGGAATTATATAATCCGCTATTTAATACAGATCAAATGATAAAATACATTTAAAAGATTACTTTAAATTTATATAAGTAGCAGAGTGTATCGTTTGTCGGCACCGCGAGCGCGCCAATCAATGTCTACACCAAATACGTAACGATTCAATGATTAACAACAATTGTTTAGTGGTTGAGTCATGGGCACTTGTTATTCGTTAACTGATCGAGGCTACAGGTTCTACAAGGACTCTCTGCTTGTAATCGTAATGTATTATATCATCCACTGTATACAGGCGCGATACAGTCTATCAGGTGAAAATATTGAACGTACCACTAGGAAAATAAGGCGTTAGACTAAAAAAATTCTGTGTTATAACAAAAAAATTAACATGTGTTGAACACTTATTTAAAAAAAGTTCTAATTTGTTTAGCGTTCAACATTATTTAGACATTCTTTAAACACGATTCGAAGCTTGTCGAAGGTGTGTCTAACGGATATATCTTATTCATAAAGAGGATTTAGATTATTTGATGACAGATAGATGACAGCCGTCAAAAATTGCGTTCCGTTTCTTTAATTGTTCCTGTACACTTTATGTTGTGCTTAACGAAATTTTAGTTAAACACAACCTAAACACTGTTTTATAATAGAAAAAGATAAACTCCACTATACACGTCGTTATTTTTAGGTCACTGACGTTGTTATAGTTGCGGCACTGTCTAACAAAACACTTGTCTAAGCCATGTTTAAATTAGTTTTTTGTAATAACATCGTGTATGTTTACACCTTATTATTATTTCCATTTTCTATTTAGTATAGGCTGTGTACAAATCAAGTAATGGTAGGTAGATGTTAGGGCGGTAAGTCAGCAGAATTTAAGTTAAATTTGTATGACAAGGTCACACTCGCCGAGTGAACAGTTTGAGAACCGCTTGCAGTGTTATATCGCGGGCCACTTATCTGCGCGTTTGTTATCGATGAAGCGAGCTGATAACACGTCGCCCGGTACCTGTTGTCGTGAGCTACAGAGTACTGAGTTACGTTACAGACAATAAACAATCTACAAACGATATCGAGAAATATTAAAAAATCAGATAATGAACAACACAACGCTTTTTTGTTATTGATTCTAAATCGGCGGAGTTCCAAATACATTTTAAATGAAGTTTGAATGAATTATAAAAAAACAAATCTTATGCCTACCTCACATTGTCACAACCAAAGAAGCCACAACCTGAGAGTTGAACAAAGCAAACAGAATTTATTAACGAGGCGGTACTCGAACGGTTAGCTCAGTTGGTTAGAGCACCGGCAAGGAACGCCGGAGGTCGCGGGTTCGAATCCCGCATCGTTCATAAATTTTGTTTTTCAAATTTTATTTGTGTATTAATCCTAGAAGTGAGGTTTATCACTTTAAAAACATAACATATTGTTTAGATTTACAAGAGCGACATCTCAAGTCAATTTCCTAATATGCAAATATTTGGAAATAATAGGATAATAATTGGTGTTGAGCAGGTTATCAACTGTAAAGTAGATCCTGTAGATGAATCCACAACCTGAGAGTTGAACAAAGCAAACATAATTTAATAACGAGGCGGTACTCGAACGGTTAGCTCAGTTGGTTAGAGCAACGGAACGGTACGCCGGAGGTCATGGGTTCGAATCCTGCATCGTTCATAAAATTTTGTTTTTCAAATTTTATTTGTGTATTAATCCTAGAAGTGAGGGTTATCACTTTAAAAACATAATATATTGTTTAAAAAGTAGTTCATTAAGTTTTATTTCTCTTTTATGTTTACCTAAACAAAAATATATTCTGAACTTGAATCTTATATTACCAAAAGATATTTTAGGATTCCACAAGAGGATATCTTTTCTTCTGAATAATTTCTATTACGGAGATAAAAGTTGGAGTGCCCGAGGGAAGTGTATTAGGTCCGGTCCTGTACCTACTATTCACAAATGACATTCCTGAAATAGACAATGATGCTGCTGCGACCTATGCTAATAATACTGCTCTAATGGGCGTGGGAAGTAACAAGTTCAAATAGGGGTAAACAAAGTAGTTAAGTGGACTACTACTACTAAAACATGGAGGATAAAATTAAAATGAAAGTAAATCTATTCATGTAAACTTTAGTAATAAGAAACCAGACAATGAGTCAGTTTACATTAATAATAAAATAGTACCATACGAAAATACAACCAAATATCTGGGCATGACTCTTGACCGCTGGCTCACGAAAAAAAGAACAAATAGAACTTCAAGATGTTTTAAAAATAAATATATACTGGCTTCTAGGAAGACACTCTAAGTTGTCAGTACAAAATAAAGTTTTATTCTACATTCAACTCCTTATGCCTGTATGGACTTATGGGATCCAGCTTTGGGGCTGAACCTAACATACAAATATTCAAATCATACAACGGTCTGAACCCGGTCTTCTTCGGCCCTTCGGCATGAAATTTATCAATTGACATTCAAATGTATGAGTATAGAAATATAACATAAATTGCTCTGCTTTAAAATGATCCCACGGCATTGAAAGAATTACTGCGGTACGCCTAATGATTGTATTATTATGTTACCTAAAAGTAAAAAAATTCTTACCTCAAATTTTTACTCAATAAATTTTCTCATGAAATTCATCATTAAAATCATATTAATAACAAAATACATACAAAAATTAAATTCGAATATGCTGGTTTACACAATCTTAGATTTTTTTATATAAGTGCTTTAGTAGGTACTTAAAACGTATGTTAATTTCATACGCAATTATATAGAAAATTGAACGGTGGTAATGAAAGTCTTATTTTCCTTGGCACTCATAACGACCTTTATAGAAGTTATGGCACGTACAAAGAGACATCGCAGTACAGCACCTGTCCTGTTGAAGATTTGTTTATGTACGATATTTATAGTCAATAAGATTTAGTCATTACGTCTGAGTTCCATTTCAGCCGGATGACGTCGACTGTTGGACAAAACCCACCCCTAAATATCACCATGACGATCGGTCCTGCGCTGCCCTCATCCAACCTATTCCAGCGATCTTGACCAGATCGTCGGTCCATCTTGAGAGGGGACTACCAAAAACTACGTCTTCCGGTACGTGGTCACCATTCGACGACTTTACTGTCCCAACGGCCACCTATCCTACCTATGTCGAGTTATTTGCCCTTCCCACTGCCACTTCAGGTTCGCAAATATCTGGGCTATGTCTGTACTCAGTACTTTATATATATATTGTAAAGGAGACAATAAACAGTCTATCAGTTACCATTATGTAAATTGCTGTTGTCACAAAACTTTCACTTGTAGGTGACCCTATCGAGCGCCGCAGCCGACCGTCATTATCCCGTGCATCATTCTTACTCCGACTGTCTCTCGTGGTAGCAATCGTTTGACTAGCCAGCTATAGCGTCGAGTGGTGACATCTTTAGTATTTTTATGATACATAGTGCGACACGTTAAAGTTAAATGATGTTGTAGAGTTGTAATTGTCATGAAGTGTATAAACTCTCTTACATTAAATACGTAAGTAATAGTTATTTATGCAACTGTTGCGTAATAAGGGGTATTAAAATACGAATGTGGGTGATAATAGTATCACATGAGTGTTTTAATACCTAATTATCAACACATATACACGACTTTATCTACACCCAGAATATGAATCCTCTTAAAGATTCTGAAACAGTTAGCTTACTGCTAACATTAAAACAGCCAGTCCTAGTAGTAACCTAATATCATCTATTACTGATTATATACAAATAAACTAAGTATTAATGAAAGAATTATTTAGTTTAGTAGTAATTTACATTTTGTATAGTGCAATTATTAAAATTCACTTGAATATATGTTATTTTGCAGCGTTTAAAATATCCGGCAGTGTGCTGTCAAAACTTGAATCGCTCATTTTTTCAAGAAAAATGGCGGGGTTTCGAATAACCTACTTCTTTTTTTTACAGCGCGCAACGTTCTGGTATTGTGGAACGCGCGTAAACGAAAATGTTCTTTTTTTAAATTCATACAGATACAACGCATCGAGCAATAAGAATATGGCTGTTTGTTGAAACTCTTTGCGCATGAAGGGATCGGAAAAAAAACCAAAGAGTGTTGTTATGAAATTCAGTACAACATTACAATACTCGTTAGGATTATGTAATGGTTATAACGAAATTGGGTGTGTTAATGTTGGTAATAAGCTAGCTGTTTCAGAATCTTTAATAGAAGATTTAAAGCATGGGTATAGATAAATTCTTTTACTAACCCTATAAATTTACTGCTGACAAGTATACTGTATAATGTATTATTTTTTGTACTTATTTTATTCAATAGAAACATCTACAAGTAAATGGTCGTTTCATTAAATAATCCCCAATATCACAGTCAAAGGCTTGGGATGGCAGTGATGTCTATGATTTCTCGAATAGGTTATGAGAGGTGTTTCAGTGATGCTCTATACAAACACGTGATATTTTAAATAAATAATAAAGGAAGTTATTGATTGTATTAAATAATAACAACTACGAAATAGAAATATACAACAAATAAAAATGAGTATAATGTGCGGATAAAGCACATATTCCGTTACTCACCGTCAGGACAGTCGCAGCGCGGGTCGTCGGCGGCGCCGTTGCAGCGCCCGCCGTTCACACACTGGCACGCCACCGCGGCGCGCTCGCACGTGCGGCCGCCCCACCCTGCCTCGCACGAACACTCCGGCGGCTGCCGCGTGCGACACGGTTAGTATATTGTGTAATTATTAGGTATTTATGCAACTGTTGTACACAACAGTAACAGTAATTTATTACAATAAGGGGTATTAAAACACGAATCTGGTTTGATAATAGTATCACAGGAGTGTTTTAATACCTAATTATTAACAGTTGCATACAAGACTTGCCCAATGTCCTAATAACCATTACATCATCCAAACGAGTGTTGTAATGAAATTCAGAACAACATTACAACACACTTATGGATGATGAGTTTCTTGCTACTTCTCATTAGCTCAACCCTTTACGAAGTAGCGGTAGATTCAATAAGAAAAAAAAAATTTTGACATTCATAAGTGTCATTTCCATGACCTACATGAATAAAGTGAACTTGAATTTGATTTAAGGGTTACTAGGACTGGATTTTTTAATGTTAGCAGTAAGCTTACTGTTTCAGAATCTTTTATAGAGGATTCATATTCTGGGTGTAGATAAAATATTATACAGTATGGATTTCACTTAAATGCAATAAATGTACATACTTGTTATTTGCCGATGATGTAAAAAAAAAAATACGAAAATCTCACAATGCAGACGTGCATTGTGCTCGCGGCTATTCAGTTTCAAAATTTCATTTATTGCATATAAGAGAAATCCATACGGTACACGATTGGGGGTTCGTGGCAACCAGACGCGACACAATAATTGCATCGGCAGGTGAACAGCCGCATTGCTGTAAATATTTCGACATAATATATATTAGATTAAAATATATTATTTGTATTAGTAATTTATAACATATTAAATACCATTTACTGCACGTGTGTCAAACAATCCATTTGCGAAAAAACTAGCATAAATGGTGATAAAACAAACATTTGTTTCGGAAAGACGTAAGAATCTTTGAGGTTCCCAAATGTCGCCTTGCGCGTGACTATATTTCAAACTATATCTTAAGTCTCGTTTTCTTTCTACTTATACAAGTGAGACAAGTGTATTGAGTTAAAGGCGCTCTATTAAGGTGAAACTCCTTGGTGGAATTTCTTAATTACGGGAATTAAAAACGGAACCTGCGGTAAAATAAAGCTTAGGTGAGTATTTGTCGTAACGCACGGTCGGCTGTATAAGTATTGCGTATTTTTTATCTAGACCCATGCTTTAAATCCTCATAATAATTACATTATCTAAACGAGTGTTGTAATGTTGTACTGAATTTCATTACAACACTCGTTTGCGTGATGTAATGGTTATTAGGACTGGCTTTTTTAATGTTAGCAGTAAGCTAATTGTGACTATTTCATCTTTGAATCTTTTATAGAGGATTCATATTATGGATGTAGATAAAGTCTTGTATGCAACTGTTGATAATTAGGTATTAAAACACTCATGTGATAAACCCACATTCGTAACCCCTTATTACACAACAGTTGCATAAATAACTATTATTGTTGAACAATGTGCATGTATGTGGAAATAGATGTTTAGTGAACTTATCATAAGGGGATACCTCAGCAGTAGTGTTACAGCGACCGTGCACGCAGGGCTCCAGCTCACAGAAGGCGCGCTCACATTTCGGTCCGGCGTAGCCCGCGCGGCAATCGCAGCGGTACCGCTCGCCATCCGCCACCTCTGTGAACACACACGATACACGTTTTAAGACTGGCGGAAATGAAATGAAATTATTATTTATTTGGAATAGCGTATATCCAGATCTTACATATTACCATTTGTCCTCTATCCAGCCTAAATAAAATCATGCAAATACTTATTTATTACACTTATTTAAATATTCATTAATACTATAGCTACAGCTATCAGCTATCCTACTCAAGCAGCCATTTAAAGAGTCTTGGGAGGCCACGCCGCTACCTGGCAGGTCCACACACAGCGCGCGCGGGCCGCACGGCTCGTGCCGGCACATGGTGGCGGCGGGCTGCCCGCACCACGGGCCAGCCCACTCGGCCGAGCACTCGCAGTGGAACGAGCCCGCCACGTTCACACACTGGCCCCCGTTCTGGCACGGTCCGCTCTCGCACTCGTCCACGTCACGTTCGCACCTAAACAGAGCGCAATTTATTAATTAATGCGCGGGTCGATGACCGTACAGTTTACATGTGTTGGTGGTAGTGACACCGAATGAAACTGTCCGTTACTCACTTCACTCCCTCTGATCTCTTATAAGAAGTAAGCATTGAAATCCCATACTAACTATCTCTATTCCATCTCTATCTCTTGATGGTTTGTGGCATCCTGTACTGCTCGCTATTCATCTTCCTAAACATGACATTACATGTTAGTTATAATAGTTTTTAGATTCATGCAGAATAACTCGCATACTATATTAATTCCCTATCCTAAACAATTATTACAATGGACTAATACTGGGAACGCTATCGCACCCTCGGCTTGAGCCGACAATGGCACGTGACAGTGGTCTCTCTTACTTCCCTTTATTTGTCTTCTCCGTGTCCTACACTACTACACTCAATCTGTCAGAAGCAGCACACTCACAGCGTGCCCTCGTAGCCGGGCGGGCAGATGCACACGTAGCGCGCCAGGTCGTCCATGCACGTCGCTCCGTTCTGACACTCGTGCTGCTCGCACTCGTCGATGTCCACCTGCACACAGCACGCACACATTAGGTGGGCGGGCGAGCTCACACCAGAGCGGGGAGGGGGCGTGTCAGTGGACGTACCTCGCACTGGTCGCCCCGGAAGCCGGGCGGGCAGTCACACGTGTAGCTGTTGCGCATGTCCCGACAGTGGCCGCCGTGGGCGCACTCCTGCTCCAGGCACAGGGCGCACCCCACGCCCGACTGCCAGCCCCATGGAGACCCCGAGCTGCGATACAAAACAACGCGGACATTTTATATTGACACCAACTGTTGTACAATCCTGAGCTGTTCTTCTCGAAAGTTTAATGCACTGCAATCGGAGTAATTAAGCGGAGTCATGAGGAGGCAGCGTGAATTCTATTCTGTTAATCTTTTTGGAATGTAAAGAGCGCACCGCATTCAATGTTTATGGTGAATTGGTTCAAGAAACAATAAACTTTTTTGAATGTCGGTTGGTTGTCCACTGCAATAAAAGACTGAGCTAGAAAAACGATTTGATATGCTAAAAGAAAATTGTAATAGAGAAGGTGGTTTTACTTTTTTGAATGATTAGAATACAGTTGGTTTGTTTAAGCGCATTATTACACGCAAAGCCTCTAACAAAATAGTTGATACTGTAGTGTGTCACAAGTTTAATTTGAGTTCGTATTCCAACAGGGAGGGCGGCGTCATACTCCTAAGTTAAATAGGACGCAGGTATGTTTTTCACATTAACATATTCAAATTAACTTTCCCACACAGTCGCCAGTGTAGCCGCGGCCACGACACATCACATCAAGTACACAATGTATATCAAAATATTAATATCAAGAGAAGCTCTTCGATATACCGACTTCCGTGTACTATAGGTCACGGTGGTTATGGATTACTAAGCCTGTTCGCCAAAATAAGTGGAGAGGATAAATTAGTCATAATATGTCAACGTACAATGGAAAAGATTAGGTATGTTGGGATAAAACCTATCTCATAGACTAAGCAACCAGAAGATTTGAAATAGGACAATGGTTACGGATGTTGATGAAAAAGTAAGGTAATTGAAGTGGAAATGGGCTAGTTATACATCTGAGCGGTAAATGAACAGGCCTATTCATTCCAAGGTCCGTCATTCGCATTGGATGACCAAAGCCAAAGATAGGGAAAACTATAATTAAATTAGAATAAATGGCTTCATATCATGCATGATAGGATGCAAGCATGTATAGCGGCGGCGGTAGTTACATGAGCGCGTAGTGTGGCTGCGCGGCCAGAAGCGCGGCGGCGGCGCCAACGAACAGCTCCTGCTCCGTGAAGTAGGGCAGCAGCAGCGACCCCACGTGCACGGCGCCCAGGCAGCCCTGCGGACACACGCGGTCGGTGTAATATATGTACTTAGTAATAATTGTTGAGACCAACACCAACACAGACGCGGACCCACCTTGAAGTGCTCGCCGGCCGACGCGGAGCTGTCCTCGAACTCGTCGAACTCCGTGTACTCCCACACCGGGCTATCCGTCGCGTTCTCCGCCTGCCACACACCACACATTACTGCCCAAATCTCTCGCAAAACTACTAATTCTAGTAGGTTTCATAAGATACATAATAGCTTTAAATGTATACAATTTTATAATAAAGTCCCAGCCACTGTTGAGCCATTATCTATAAATAAATTTAAATGTTTTTTTTAAAAATGGCTGTGTCGTAAATCCTACTATTCCACAGCTGAATATCTAAGTGATCCGACAGCCTGGAACTGGATTATGATTATTTTATAGTAATAGCAATGACAGTAAAATATTGTATTTTTATATTGTATTTCATTGAAAAGATCGCAAAAAAAAGAATGCTAGGAGAGTTTTTTGCGCCGCTTCTCTTCTCTCAGAGCGCCATTCGTTTCCAAAGCAGTACTAATATCTAGTATAGGAGAAATGATATCATAAAGAATTCTAAAGGAATCAATTTTGAGAAAATAAATGCCTTTTAAAATAAATTTTGAGAAAAAGTGTACTCTGTCTACTGTTACTACGGGTGCTCAAACGGTTGATCGCGAGTGCTTTTTGAGTCGATCTCGAGAAAAAAATCCGATATAGAACTATTCAAAGATTTTGTTTTAGGTAACTAAAATCGGTAATTACACACCATCTTATGAAAATTATGCTCAGGACATGCAGTGTCATGCAGATGCAATCTCCAAAGTCACTCTTTCAGAACTTTAGACACTAGAACGCGTTTGTTTTGTAAGAACAATAAACTCGCAATTTTGAATAATAATTATATTATATATATAGAATAAAAGAATGCACATTATTGTGCGCTAAACTAATGTGTATGTTATCTTCTCTAACTAGACGACAATTCACAATCCATTATCTTTAAGCCGCTCAGAGTCGATCGATTGTAGTCTACCAATTTAGAGGTAGATCGCCAGCAGTTCAAGGTTGAGCACCCCTGGTCTACAACATTGTACACCCGCTCACCTTGAGCGCGGCGGGCGAGGGCGGGCGCGGGCGCGGGGTGGGGGTGGCGGCGGTCGCTCGCCTGACTCCGCCCAGCGCGATGTCTCCGCGCGTCACGAGCCGCTGCCACGCCGCCACGTCGATACTGTCCGTGAGGCTGACCTCCTCGTGACCCTCGCTGTCCACGAAGGCGCCTGCACCGACACACACTTGTATCGTTATACCATCTTAACATTATTTATTTAGAAAAAAACATTCACATACATATTTAGGTTTACAAAGAGACTAAAGTAAATATGACAATTAAGACTATAGCACAGCAGAGAAAAATAAATTATACAAAACAAAAATAAAAAGAGGTACTAATAAAACAAAAGTTAATAATAAAGTAAGAATCTTAACCAAATAATTAAAATGTTATTGTTATAATTATAATGTTAATTAGTTATAATGTTGTTAAAGTAAAAACGTTTCAGTTATAATCGTTCAAATCTGAATTTTTCTTAGCACAGTTAGAACATTCTTTTTAAAACTGGACAAGGTTTCTTTAAAAATATCTAAGTTAGCAAGTTTTCCAATAATAAGTCGACATGTCCGCCTTATGTAATATATTTTAGTATATTTTTTAGAGTTATGTCTCACCAATAATCTCTATTGTCTATACAACTATCTACATACATTAGTATTGTAGAATTTCTAATAACAATTCTACAATCATTGAAACTTTTGACCGTCTGTCGATCTTGCTTTGATTGGTTATTTATTGAATCAGGCTGTATTTTGCGGAAATTTATAACTATTCACATGAGATGTCTCAATAATCTAATATCTGCCACCACCACATAGACACGTGTAGTTGTACTCCGCGAGAGTGAACATCCAGTGATGGTGCCTCGTGTCGAGTATTAATTTAACGCCCCGCCCACCCGCCACTGCACCGTGGACGGCTAGTGTCAATATATAATGCACCTTTGATGAGGCCGTCGGCGAATGTGAACCGCAGCGTGGTCCAGTACTGGTGGTCGCGCGCGGTGCGCAGGCGCCGCAGAGCGGGCAGCGCCCCGCCCACCCGCCACTGCACCGTGGCCGGCTAGTGTCAATATATAATGCACCTTTGATGAGGCCGTCGGCGAATGTGAACCGCAGCGTGGTCCAGTACTGGTGGTCGCGCGCGGTGCGCAGGCGCCGCAGAGCGGGCAGCGCCCCGCCCACCCGCCACTGCACCGTGGACGGCTAGTGTCAATATATAATGCACCTTTGATGAGGCCGTCGGCGAATGTGAACCGCAGCGTGGTCCAGTACTGGTGGTCGCGCGCGGTGCGCAGGCGCCGCAGAGCGGGCAGCGCCCCGCCCACCCGCCACTGCACCGTGGACGGCTAGTGTCAATATATAATGCACCTTTGATGAGGCCGTCGGCGAATGTGAACCGCAGCGTGGTCCAGTACTGGTGGTCGCGCGCGGTGCGCAGGCGCCGCAGAGCGGGCAGCGCCCCGCCCACCCGCCACTGCACCGTGGACGGCTAGTGTCAATATATAATGCACCTTTGATGAGGCCGTCGGCGAATGTGAACCGCAGCGTGGTCCAGTACTGGTGGTCGCGCGCGGTGCGCAGGCGCCGCAGAGCGGGCAGCGCCCCGCCCACCCGCCACTGCACCGTGGACGGCTAGTGTCAATATATAATACACCTTTGATGAGGCCGTCGGCGAATGTGAACCGCAGCGTGGTCCAGTACTGGTGGTCGCGCGCGGTGCGCAGGCGCCGCAGAGCGGGCAGCGCCCCGCCCACCCGCCACTGCACCGTGGACGGCTAGTGTCAATATATAATACACCTTTGATGAGGCCGTCGGCGAATGTGAACCGCAGCGTGGTCCAGTACTGGTGGTCGCGCGCGGTGCGCAGGCGCCGCAGAGCGGGCAGCGCCCCGCCCACCCGCCACTGCACCGTGGACGGCTAGTGTCAATATATAATGCACCTTTGATGAGGCCGTCGGCGAATGTGAACCGCAGCGTGGTCCAGTACTGGTGGTCGCGCGCGGTGCGCAGGCGCCGCAGAGCGGGCAGCGCCCCGCCCACCCGCCACTGCACCGTGGACGGCTAGTGTCAATATATAATGCACCTTTGATGAGGCCGTCGGCGAATGTGAACCGCAGCGTGGTCCAGTACTGGTGGTCGCGCGCGGTGCGCAGGCGCCGCAGAGCGGGCAGCGCCCCGCCCACCCGCCACTGCACCGTGGACGGCTAGTGTCAATATATAATGCACCTTTGATGAGGCCGTCGGCGAATGTGAACCGCAGCGTGGTCCAGTACTGGTGGTCGCGCGCGGTGCGCAGGCGCCGCAGAGCGGGCAGCGCCCCGCCCACCCGCCACTGCACCGTGGACGGCTAGTGTCAATATATAATGCACCTTTGATGAGGCCGTCGGCGAATGTGAACCGCAGCGTGGTCCAGTACTGGTGGTCGCGCGCGGTGCGCAGGCGCCGCAGAGCGGGCAGCGCCCCGCCCACCCGCCACTGCACCGTGGACGGCTAGTGTCAATATATAATGCACCTTTGATGAGGCCGTCGGCGAATGTGAACCGCAGCGTGGTCCAGTACTGGTGGTCGCGCGCGGTGCGCAGGCGCCGCAGAGCGGGCAGCGCCCCGCCCACCCGCCACTGCACCGTGGACGGCTAGTGTCAATATATAATGCACCTTTGATGAGGCCGTCGGCGAATGTGAACCGCAGCGTGGTCCAGTACTGGTGGTCGCGCGCGGTGCGCAGGCGCCGCAGAGCGGGCAGCGCCCCGCCCACCCGCCACTGCACCGTGGACGGCTAGTGTCAATATATAATGCACCTTTGATGAGGCCGTCGGCGAATGTGAACCGCAGCGTGGTCCAGTACTGGTGGTCGCGCGCGGTGCGCAGGCGCCGCAGAGCGGGCAGCGCCCCGCCCACCCGCCACTGCACCGTGGACGGCTAGTGTCAATATATAATGCACCTTTGATGAGGCCGTCGGCGAATGTGAACCGCAGCGTGGTCCAGTACTGGTGGTCGCGCGCGGTGCGCAGGCGCCGCAGAGCGGGCAGCGCCCCGCCCACCCGCCACTGCACCGTGGACGGCTAGTGTCAATATATAATGCACCTTTGATGAGGCCGTCGGCGAATGTGAACCGCAGCGTGGTCCAGTACTGGTGGTCGCGCGCGGTGCGCAGGCGCCGCAGAGCGGGCAGCGCCCCGCCCACCCGCCACTGCACCGTGGACGGCTAGTGTCAATATATAATGCACCTTTGATGAGGCCGTCGGCGAATGTGAACCGCAGCGTGGTCCAGTACTGGTGGTCGCGCGCGGTGCGCAGGCGCCGCAGAGCGGGCAGCGCCCCGCCCACCCGCCACTGCACCGTGGACGGCTAGTGTCAATATATAATGCACCTTTGATGAGGCCGTCGGCGAATGTGAACCGCAGCGTGGTCCAGTACTGGTGGTCGCGCGCGGTGCGCAGGCGCCGCAGAGCGGGCAGCGCCCCGCCCACCCGCCACTGCACCGTGGCCTGTCCGCCCCACACGCCCACACTGAACCACGCGCGACCTCCACCCGCGCCCTCCGCCGCCTCCCACGACTCGTCCAACTCGGCGCGGAACAGGGTTCCTCCCACTTTTGTTCTAAAAGCGTTCATTGCTCCGAATTAAGATAGTATTTTCTTTGATTAACGCATTTAAATAAAACACTTTTATCTACACCCATGCTTTAAATCTTCTATTAAAGATTCTGAAACTAGCTTATTGGCAGCATTAAAACACACAATGTCCGAATAACCATTACGTCATCCAAACGAGTGTTGTAATGTTGTACTGAATTTCATAACAACACTCCTTTGTTTTATTTCGATCCCTTCATGCGCAGAGTTTCAACAAACAGCCACATTCTTATTGCTCGATGCGTGGTATCTGTATGAATAAAAAAAAAGAACATTTTGGTTTACGCGCGTTCCACAGTACCAGAACGTCACGCGCCGAAAAAAAAAGTAGTTTTTTCGAATCCCCGCCATTTTCATTTAAAATAATTATTCAAGTTTTGACAGCACACCGCCGGATATTTTAAACGCTGCAAAAGAACATAATATTCAAATGAATTTTAATAATTGCAGTATACAAAATGTAAATTAGTACTAAAAACAAATAACTATTTCATTAATACTTAGTTTATTTGTATAATATAATCAGTAATGAATGATATTAGGTGACTACTAGGGCTGGCTGTTTCATTGTTAGCAGTAGGTAAGCTAACTGTTTCAGAATGTTTTAGAGGATGCATATTCTGGGTGTAGATAAAGTCTTGTATGCAACTGTGGATAATTAGGTATTAAAACACTCACGTGATACTATTATGACACTCGGCTTCGCCTCGTGTGATAAACTCGCGTTCGTGTTTTAATACCCCTTATTACACAACAGTTGCATAAATTACTATTAAAGGATTAAAACGCGTGTAATTGTAACTATTTTTAAATTAAATTTTTGCGTAAAAGTTACATTTTTATAATTCCATCTGCAGTTGCTCTGAATACGAGATCTAGAAAGGTCTTGAAACGTCGGGTTAACTAAAACAAAAATGTAACTTACGCAAAAATCCAAAATCCACACAAAAAGTATCACATGTGATACTATTATCACACTCGGGTTCGCCTCGTGTTGTAATACCTAATTATCAACAGTTGCATACAAGACTTAATCTACACCCATAATATGAATCTTCTAAAAGATTCTGAAACAGTTAGCTTACTGCTAACATTAAAACAGCCAGTCCTAGTAGTAACCTAATATCATCCATTATTGATTATATACAAATAAACTAAGTATTAATGAAAGAATTATTTATTTTAGTAGTAATTTACATTTTGCATGGTGCAATTATAAAAATTCACTTGAATATTATACTCTTTTGCAGCGTTTAAAATATCTGGCGGTGTGCTGTCAAAACTTGAATCGAAAATTTTTTTTGCAAAACATTGAAAATATCGAAGAAAAATGGCGGGGATTCGAATAACCTACTTTTTTTACGGCGCGGGACGTTCTCAAATTCATACGGATACCACGCATCGAGCAATAAGAATGTTGCTGTCTGTTGAAACTCTTTGTACATGAAGGGATCGAAAAAAAAAACAGAGGAGTGTTGTTATGAAATTCAATACAACATTACAACACTCGTTTGTATGATGTAATGGTTATTAGGACATTGGGTGTTTTAATGTTGGCAATAAGCTAACTGTTTTAGAATCTTTAATAGAGGATTTAAAGCATGGGTGTAGGTAAAAGTGTTTTATCTGAATTAAGATATATATTTATTATTACAAGGAAATATAACAAACACATCACAAGAACTGAATAATATAGGAAGAGATACTAGATATAAATATAGATGCGTCCTGACACATGTTTCATAGATGCAATAATAACAAAAAGAAAAATCAAAGGTATACAGTCACAAACGCAAACATTCACCCAAAGTTAATTCTTGAGGACGATAGTTCAAAAGTAAAGCATGAGCGGAGAGACCTGGCTGGGACGTGAAATCCTACGAGACTGAGGAGCTCAGAGGAAGTCAGCATATTACTAATATGTGATATTACTAATAATTATAGTTGTAAAGTGGAGTCCATAATAATACCACAGCAGTAATCATGGAGTAGGTTACAAGTGGCATCTATCACGTGTGTCACTTTATGCGGAAGTCCATAACACTGGCTCAGCCACGGTTCGCTACTTTCTGCAAAAACGTCTCAAACGTTATTAAAAACCACTGTATTTTTAATAAAAATGGCAATGTAAAGCATTATTGTAATGCTTTATTTTGTAGTTATTACATGCAAAAAAGAGAACAGGACAAAAAATTTCATATTGTTCAATGTATTGTATATTGACTCAGCTTTCGGCCCAAACTGACGCACGGCTCAGTTAAAATGTTGTTTAGTTGCATTTTATACGCACTTTTGTGTATAAGGACGCCTAGTATATAAGCTGTACACTGGGTATTGTGAATATTTGAACATTATGGATAATAGCAGTTATCCAAAAAAGATGAATTATATAAACAGGGACTCAAGCGATCCCCAAGAGATTGCAAATATGTTTGCAGAATTCTTCAACTCTGTATACGAGTCTAGTGACCTGGATATTAACACATGGCAGCCTTCTACAGTTACATCTGAAAATGCTGATATCATAACCGATATTACATTCAAGAGATCTGATGTTATTAACCAATTGAAGTCTCTTGATATTACAAAAGGCGCTGGGCCTGATGGTTTGCATCACTATTTTCTAAAAAAATGTGCTAAAAGCATAGCAGTACCTATTCATTTTATTTTCTACAGAAGTTTAACTAGTGGTACATTTCCTGCAAGATGGAAGACAGCAAACATTACTCCTGTCCATAAAGATCAGGCTAGGGACAACATTGAACACTATCGGCCCATATCTATACTATCAAAATTAGCGAAGATCTTTGAAAAGTTGGTACATAATCGAGTTTACCCAGTAATAGAACCGTGTATAGTACCACAACAACATGGTTTTGTCAGAGACCGCTCAACTGTCAGCAACCTGGCGGTTTACACGGGTTTTATATATGAAGAAATGGACGCTGGTGAACAAGTTCACTAAATCTATACAGATTTCATGAAAGCTTTTGATAAAGTGGACCACTTAAAATTATTAGAAAAATTGGCATTTAACGGCATAAAGGGAACATTATTGAGATGGTTTATATCTTACATCAACAATAGAACGCAAAGAGTAGTTGTTAACGGCTATCAATCGCAACTCTGTAGTGTATCTTCTGGTGTTCTACAGGGCTCAATCTTAGGCCCTTTCCTCTTTGTTGTATATATTAATGACATTCGTAATATTATAAAAAATTCTGAATTCTTGATGTATGCTGATGACTTAAAAATTAACAAAATTATTAAGAATAATAATGACTGTTGTCTCTTGCAATCTGATTTAAACAGTCTGGCTAAATATTGTGAAGCTAATAAAATAAAATTTAGTCTAAATAAATGCAAATCAATGACTTTCACAAAAAAGAAAAACCCGTTAATTTTACATATAATATTAACAACAACAAACTTAGTAAGGTTGACGAAATTCGTGATTTAGGAGTCATTTTAGATTCAAAAATATTAATGAATAAACATATTGATAATATAGCAAACAAAGCATTTAAGATGCTTGGTTTCGTTTACCGAATAGGAAAAAACTTCCGTAACCTAAAAACTTTTATATATCTTTATTGTACTCTCATAAGGTCAACTATTGAATACGCAGTCATAGTTTGGGATCCTGTGTATAATATTTACACAGATACTTTGGAGAAAATTCAGAGAAAAATGCTTAAAATAATTAATTTTAGCCTGATAAATGTTTTTGATTACAGAAGCATACTAAAACAACTTAATATGACATCACTTCATCACCGTAGAATACAACTCAAATCACTCTATTTATACAAAATCATTCATAATAACATAAATTGCACTGACTTAGTTAATAAAGTACATTATAAAACCACGAAGCGCGCACGTGACACGACTAAAAGACTCTTTTATATACCACCATCGCGTACAAATGCTGGAATACGATCACCCGTCCGTAGAATGTGTTATAGATATAATGAATACTTCACTAATTTAGATATTTTTCATGACAAGCAGTCCACATTTAAATCCCAGGTTATAAGTATATTAAGAAAGAAGCAAGAAGACGAATACAAAATTTAAATATGAACTATGCATAGAATACAGGCTCCTAAAATGTATATATATATACATATATAGGTAAATGTGTATAATATAGATAGTAGGTATAATATTTATTTTAGTGTATTACTATAATATGTATAGGTATATATTTTTATATATCTTTGATTATATTATTTTTATTTTATTTTTTAATATTTAATATGTATATATGTCACTATTACTATTACTTATAAATACTATTTTTAATCTTAATTTTTTAGCATTAGTAGTATTAAGCGTAGATAACGCAATTTTGTTAAAAATCAGCGGAACACGTGGTTTAGAATACATGTATTATAATTCTTATAACTTATTGTCTACACATGTATTTGTATTTCTGTTTGTTTTTCCAATAAAATAAATAAATAAATTATGTTGCTGCCTCACTACGCCTCACTGTGGCCGAGACACCTTTGATTACAAATTTTAGAGTAATTGGTTACCGCGCCCTCTAGCGCTAAAGATTCAAACTAGTTGTTCACTGCGTTCTCAGCCGAAAAATACACCTACATCTATAAAAAGTTTTGGGCAACGTACAATTTATAATTTATGGCATTTTTCCTCTGTATTGCAACTACATTTTGAGCTGCGAATGTGTTAGTTTGGCGATACTGGTTCGTAACAATGTTTGATGGCACTTCGAATTGTATTTGTAGCTTTAATCATGAAATAAAAATTTACCAACAAGTTGAATAAGATAAATTTTCAAACAGAGGACAGGAAATTAGGAATAAACAATAAAATGAAAAAAGGGAAGATCATATTGTACGAGCTTATTAATAAGGTGAGATTGAATTGAGAAAATTGAAACATGGCGTGCAAGCTAATTACAACAAAATAGTGAAGTCTTAAACATTGTAGACAAGAATTAATAAGCCAAATTAAAAGTACGAAGGTACCTGTAGGTGATAGTGAGCGTCTGCGGCGGCGCCAGCGGCGGCGGCTCGGCGAGTGCGTGTGCGGCGGGCACGCGCAGTGTGTACGCCAGCGTCGTGTTCACGCCGTCGAATGTGGCGTTGGACACGCACTCGTACCTACGCACGGGCAGGGTTAGCAGCAACTTTTAAATATTTACCAAATTACAAACATGACAAAAGTGTGGAATTTTGTGTGCACAGAGCTTTAAAGATGCATGTCATAACTATGAATAATTGATTACCCATTCCTATGCAATAAAAAATAATATTTTATTGAACATACATTTGAATATGATAATCAAGTTAAATACAAATAATAGCTGAATTTGATAGCAAAACACTCACCCTCGGTCGAGGTTCCTGCAGTGCGAGTTGAGCGGACAGCCCTGCAGCTGACAAAACTCCACCTCACTGCATTGTTTGCCCTTGTAGCCACGGGGACACGCACATCTACATATACGAAAAATCTTGACAAACCCGGCCCCAAATATCAAACATATTTTTTAATACAGTAATTTCGCAACTGTATTAAAATAGTTGTTCAATACACATACCGAACCATCATTGCAACTTGTTCCGACTGTCAACCCTCACATACGGCTGCGCCTCGGCTCGGGTAGACATTTGTCGCAACTCTTTACAATGACAGGCTTTTCGAACTCGTAATGAAATATACTATTCTATTACTCATGCGGGAAAAGTAGTATCTTAGCGCACGCTGTTGCGGTTGAAAAAGAGCCGTTTCCCATGTTAAAATCACACGTGAGTTTTATCGTAAATGAAACTGTTGTTTGAGTGCGAAAAGTTTACATGTCGCACGCAAATTATACTTGCCACATGCAAATTGAGATAAAATTGCTAAAATAATAACAAAAAAAACACAATCGAAATATCAAAACTGAATTTGGGTTGACGCGTCTGACAGTTTAATTTAATAAGTTTAATTAAAATTTAAGTTACAAAAGTTTAAAAACGAATATGGAGTCGGAAATAATACATAAATCGTCGCATTTGTAATACAAAATAGTGGGTGCAACTCGTGCGACGTAGGTGTAGTACACACTAAAGCGTAGTATACAATGGTATACCATTGTATACTACGCCTTTTGGTATACGGTGCGTTCATATGCCTTTTAAGAAGATTGATTGTCTTTTTTTGTTATTGATTATTACCAATAAATGATACTAGCAAGTTACAATTTATATTTATTCGTGTCCCGCATTGTTCCAAAATTCTTAGTACAAATCAAATTAGTATAAGTAGCTGAAACAGCGCGCCCACGCAGCAATCGATAGCATTCTCTTTTTCAATCTCGAAGGACAATGTAGTAGGACGTAGTGAAGCAGAAAGGACTCAAACCACACAAAGGCACTTTTGAGTTATAGGTATTTGAAGTTTCAGCTCTAAATAATCTTCCATATAAATATCCTATTATAAAAATAATAAAAAAAAAAACAGTTTCCGTGTACATTTAAAAAATAGGGTTTTCACTACATGACAGATTCGACCTTCAGGAGTACGATACCATACTTAGGTTAGGTTGACTTACATGAGAAAGTAATATTTTAACAATTGAAGTAGAAGGTAGTACTTAAAAACAATTACTTTGGTAGGTAATGATTGCAATACAATGTTAGGCAAATAGACAACACATAAAACAACCCACTTATGTTATTGAAACGTTTCATATTCTATTCGTCCTACTGTGGCTTCTGTGGAAGGTATACCACAAGTTTGCCAATGTCATGAAGAAGTAGACCACCACGCTTAGAGTACTTGTTTACTAATTCTAATGGAAGTGATCGGAGTTAAAAATTTTTTTGGAACGTTTCATAATTGTTGAGTATATCCCTTTGGAGGCTCGTTTTAAAGAAGTTAATGTTTTGGCATTTCTTATTTCTGAGAGCAGGTTGTTATATATCTACTTAACTCTATTTTGAGCAAAGTGTGGTTTGAGTACTTTCTGCATAACACCGTCCGTTGTCGTGTGTGAAGTGTGGTGTCCGTGATATATGTACTGACGTGTAGTCGTTCCAGGTGTTGGCGCAGGGCGCGTCATGCAGGCACGGCGTGGACGCGCACACGTCGTCTGACACCACGCCCGCCAGCACTCCCGCCGGGTCCAACTGGACGGCGCCGAAAGGCGGCGGTAGTGCCAGCCCCTCCACCTGCGACATTGGCGCCCAACGATATCAATATGCTGCGAATATCGTCGTAGAAACATTCAACAAACATGTTTTTTTTTTTATGAAAATAAAGGACGAGACCAGCAGGACGTTCATCTGATGATAATTGATACGCCCCCAAATTCTGAGTGACATTACAATTTCGCTCGTCACCTTGAGACATAAGATGTTTAGTCTCAGTTGCCCAGTAATTTCACTAGTTATGGCGCCCTACAGACCGAAACACGATCCTGATTACACATTACTGTTCCATGGCAGAAATAGGGACCGTTGTGGTACCCATAATCTAACGGCATCTTGTGCAAGAGTCTCCCAAGTATGGGTGATACCGAATGAGGCCACGCTGTATAATTAAATAACAAAACGGACTTAAAAATCAAGTAACAAAACGGACATAAATAGAGCATTACATACGTTTTAGAAAATTAATGTTAAAACATTATTAAATTAGAAAAAATCATTGAAATAGACATGAGAAAATTTAAGGGTATAACATCAACAACAAATTTCTTCTACAAATATAATATAAATGTAAAAAAAAATATATTATCAGTTAATTAATTACTTAAAATGAGGTATAGGTATTATATAAGTAAATTATTTTACTTATTCACCAGTAAGCTCCTAAATCCCATACTCTTAGCGACTCAGTACATCTCTATCTCATATAAGCAGTTCGCGCGGCAGATTCTATACTGCTCGCTTCTCATCTTCCTAATCATCTCATTCTACATTAAAGAGGCGCCGTAGTGGTACTCATAATCTAGCCGGCATCCTGTGAAAAGGAGCCTACAACGGGAATTTTTTTTTTAAATGGACCAACGAAACTTCGCTATCGTTACTCATTACCATACCTGCAGCGGGAAGAACTCCACGATGGTGACGTTGACACCGTTGGATATCTGCACGTCCTGGATGACCCCCTTGAAGTAGTCCGCCTCGTCGTAGTCGGGCGGGCCGGCCTCCTCGCGCTCAGCCGTCTCGTTGGCGGGGCCGGGGGCGGGGCCGGGGGACACCGCCGCACTCGGCCGCGGGGGCGGACCACCCAGGTACAGAACCTGGAAGCAAATATTTATCATTTTATCTTATTGTCAATTTATCATTTTAACAACTATTAAAGACTTACTTCTCTCGGACTTATCATTAAAGGTGTAACTCATACAAATATATAAAAAGTGTTTTTGCGTATAACTTAATTTGATACTGGCTTTAGTACTATATTAAAGGTACAGGCAGGGACAAAATTATATAAACGCTTTATATTAGATTTTCTGCATTATTAGTATGTTTGGTTTCAACCACATCCTGACGTCTCAGATCCGATTAAAATCCCAAAGGAGATATAGTAGAAAATTAGTTTAGTACTTTTTTATTTAATAATAATTAATGTTTCATTTAAATTAGAAGTTGGAAGTTCTAAAATACTACACTTCAACAGAAACAGAGCGGTGTTTTGCTAGGGGTCAATTAATTTTATAGGAACATAATGACATATTGTGTCAAAACTGAAGTTAAACAGTAAAAAAACCACGCCGTTGATCTATGAATGAAGCACAAACGCACGAGCGCGGAGGGAGTGACTAGTGCTGTAGTTATAAGGTTATAGTAATAAAGGAGCCTCACCTGCGCGTCCAGCTGCTTGGCCGCGGAGATCGACTTGCGGAAGTACTCGGTGCCGTTCAACTTGACCTGCACCAGCGTAGAGTTGCGCACCACCTGCACACACAGCCGACGGTCAGTCCCCGACCACAGCCACGGGCCCGTCGCCCGTCGCCCGGTACCTGTATGAGGTGCAGGTGTCCGTTGTCCAGGCGCGTGCCGCCCACGGTGTAGTCCTCGGGCGTGTGGTTGAAGCGCAGGTGCACCAGCAGCTCGCCTCCCTTCAGCGACCCGCCCACCAGGGTCTCCTCGCGCTCTCTGTCGCGACCGCCAGAGCCAGCAGAACTGTAAGAACAATGAACAAACATTCTAATAATGTACTCAATGTTCGAATCGAAACGTTAAATCAAATATCAAACAGATGTTATTGATTGCAAGTATAGAGCGGAGTTACGTAGCGTTTTTGGAAACTCTCTAAGTCCTAGCATTGTCATCTCGTCCAAGCTGATACGTCTATCCGCCAAGTCAGGAACCTTAATGGTGACGTCCGAGATCGAATTTCGAAAATGTAGCCAATCTTTTAAGATTTTGTGTCAGTCGGACTGTGAGAATCTTTAGGTATGTTTGTCAGTGTGGCGACGCACCTAGCCGAGCCGAGGTAGAAGATTTGTCCGGTGGGTTTCCTCGTGCGGATGAACATGGAGATATCGAGCGCCGCGTGCACTCCGCGTCGTGCTGTGTCACCCACTGTCACCACCACCACCGAGCCCTTGGTGGCGCCTTCGTGGCCGAACGTGGCCGCCACGTAACCTGACACAGATATACAGTAAGTTAGTAATGATAACTATACACAAATAGATGAAAAGATACTATAATAGCAATTAATAGTACATTATTGCAAAGGCTGGGAAGTAGGCAATTGCAGCTCTTATATAGTGCAGGCATATATAGTGCTTTTCTCAAAAGAATGCAGGGAAAAAAACACACTTTTTATATATAATATGAATTAAAAGTAGTTAAATTCCCACAATTTTTCAAGTTTATGCCGTTTTTAACATGAACTGTACATTCCCTCATGGAATAAATTGCCCATCATGTTTTTGGCTAGTTTAGTTTTAGAAATCTCATTAAAATACGCCAAAAATACTATTTCGGAGAAAATGATCACTTTTTCTCGTTTTTCCAACTCATAAAATTTTCATATACTTTCATGTATTTTTCTTTTGACTTCGCTGGAAGCAGGTTTTCCATTGCCAATTTGGCTTCTGATCTTAAATCTGGTGGAGCACAATCAATCTCCATTTCACTCTCGGAGCCGTTGAAACTCATTTTAATTATTATTTAATTTATATTTATCAAGAAGGTATGTAAATAACAAATCAAGACGTATTTTCAAACTTTGCCTCCATTTTTTTTTAGGAAAACGCAAAGAGAATTTAATAATTGTAATGTTCCAAACTCAAAAAACGCTCCTGCAATAGATTTGATCTTCTCTGTCCGAAAATACGACACTTCGCGTGGTCTTTCTTCGAAAATAATGACAATTTTTCCATGCATGTTTGAGAAATAGTAGATTTTACGAGTGCACAAAACGAACCATTTTTATCCGAGGCCTTTAGCAAGCCGAACCGAAGGCGAATAGTAATGTCGAGGATAAAATAGTTTTGTGGACGAGTTATAAACTCTGCTTTTCATTTCGATTGCGAGGAAATAAAACAGTAGTATAACATGGACATTTTTAACAATTCGTCAAATTTGAAGAAATTAATAAACGCACGAAAAACAAGACCTGTTTCCCGCCGCTTTTTTTTTAATCTTACGACATTGATATTAGGCTTGGGCTCCAGACCTATACAGCCTACTATTAAATTAATTTTGTAATATATATATTTTATTAATTAATTAAATAACCTACCGTATTTTAATTTAAATTTTAATATCCCTTATGTCTTAAAAAACACACGAGTCAAATAAATTAAAGTAAATATTATAAAATAACAAATTCTATCTCTGAACTTTTTATTGTTTGGCTGGATGGCTCATTTTCTTTGCCTTAATATAGATACATTTATGAGTAGATACGTTGATACACTTGTACACAAAAATCGATTTTGTGCAGCCTATATCGTGCACAAAAAAGCAATTTTAGAGCATGAGAAGTGAAAAGTATATTTTTTGTATTTGTTGAACGTTAAGGGCAGGTGTAAGGGTAAAATAGCATTAAGTATTAAACGAGTATTCTCTTGATGCACGGGCAATGCACTAGAGTGCATGGTCTGCGTATGATAAGTATAAGATGCGTGTGCACTGACTGTACTGGCACGTGTCGCCCAGGTAGGGCCGCGGGCACGAGCACACGAAGGAGGTCCAGGCGTCCTCGCACGCGCCGCCCGAGCGGCACGGGTTGGGCTCGCACTGCGGCCGCCGCGGACACGCGCCCACCACGCCGCGCGCAGACACTCGCGCCCCGCCCTCCTCGCCCTCCGCCGCCTCGCCTGAGCCCTCCCCCTCGCCCTCGCTCCAGTCCCCGGAGCGCTCCGTGCTGTACTCCGCTGTCGTCGTGTTCGACTCCTCCGGTATCACCTACTTGTTGTTATTCATTCTAATTATAATTACTTCATACAATTTTGAATTATATGACAATATACGTATAACTAGTCTGATCATAAATATTGTAACAACTTTAAAAAAAAATATATATATTAAAACTTGATGCGCGTTTATTATGTTAAAAACTTCGATCATTTCCGGCCCTTTTTAACTTTTTTGGTGAATATATTATAAAAAAATTGTTCACAAAAAAAGTGTTATTAAGATTGTATTACGTCATAAAAAATAAATCCATTATATGGAACAGATCATGTGGCCAGAATAGTAATCGAGTATAGCACAGTTTATATAAAAATATTTGAAAGACAAAAAACATTCTCCGAATTGAATTAAGGTGAAACACTAAAATAACAAAAATATGAAAATGACCCAGTGCTGGTTGACGACGACATCCTGGAAGCAGCCCACGAAGAAGTTGGGCCCGTGTGTGAGCGTGGCGAACGAGGAACCGGGCGCGCCCAGCCGCGTGGACGGGAACGACGTCACGCTCGCGTTGAACGCCTCGTTCTGGCTGATGGGGTAGATGGTCTGCTCCTCGTTGGCCGACAGCACCACGTGCGACGCGTTGATGGTCACGAACACCTGCGGACACCACCCAAACGATCATAGTTGGTGGTAGTCACCCCGCCTCGCGACCTCCGTGAAGCTCTGTTCAAACTGAGGCAAATAAAGCGTGGGATGAGTTTTAGAGCAATTCGCTCGCTCGTTGCGTCAACATCTTGCGTTATGAGGTTAAACAATCCCACCGGGCGTCCCGCCCTTGTTTCACTTTAACTTGAGCGACAACTCGCGTCAATTTGAACACGTCCATACAAGTTAGACGACACAATCGGCGCGAGCAGGAGCGTGCATTCCATATATGCCAATAGGCATAGCCTACCTACGTTATTTAGAGTCTAAATAATATACCTACACTTGATTCCAAGTTAATTCAGATATATATGTAGTTCTTTTATTCTTTATTCGAACTTCTAATGAACACCCAACCAGTAAGTTTTATATACTAAATACCTATAGTAGGCAGGTCCGATAATGCCTACTCAAGGCTAGTAGAATACGTTCAATTTCTATAACAAAATTTATTTATCATGGTTATACAAAAACAGCAAAAAATATACAATCCCTATGTATATCGTTCTTAAATATGACCATCGCAATTTGACTTCTTTGGCAAGTCCTGAGTAGGCAAGCTTATGACAGCTCGAACTGATAACTGCAGCTGTCACAGATTCAACCAACGAAAGAAATTATACCTACAATATGATTTATGAGTAATTATTATGACGTATCTCGTTCGCTTAGTGTCCGACTTTCAACTTTATTGCGCTCCCATAAGAGTGTTGATATCTCACATGACCTGATTCGTGATTGTGAGATAAAAAAATGACATTTCCGGAAATAAAAATATATTATTCACAATTAGTAATCAACAATGACAGCGCCATTTTTTTAGTTGTTCTGTTTTCGTGTACTTTATATCACGGGCGTGAATTATTAGACTAGACTATTATTAGACATTAGTTATTTGTTTTGTGTTGATTTGTTTATTGTTAATTATATTTAGTGTTTGTATTGGAAAAAAAAAAGAAGTTGCTGTGTGTTTTGTGTTTAAAATAGGTGACTAGTAAGGAATTAAAATATAATGGAGAGATTCCAGTATAAATACGATTTGTTTTCAGAAATTAGGTACGCATCCTTTTGCACAATTTTCGTTCGTAGATAAAATAAAAATTGTTTCTCTTAATAGACCAATGCCAAATATTAGATTAACTCATTAAAAAGGTAAAACTAACTGAGATATTTCAATACCAAGTATTACGAAAAATACACTTGGCTAGCTGGATGCCGCCATTCCAATTTATTGTTCTGCTTTCCTTGCTGTTTATTTTGTACAACGAAGGCTGTGTGGAATCATACTGGTTACGGTGCTTGAATAATTTGACAAATCTTGCTAAAACACGATCAATCTGATAGAACGGCAGAAAAATGTTGGTAAATAAACTTATATTTTTCCTTATAACAGGAACTAATTTTTTAAATATTAATCGCAACTACTACTAGTTAGGCTTCCAGTGCCTACCGCGCTGGAAAACCTGGGCGCGAGCGACTACCGTCCCGCGTCTCGCACGATAATAACCTCAGTTTGAACAGAGCTTAAACCTCTGAGTGCAGTGTCCTTACTTTCACCAGTATTAGGTGGGCCATTTTAACACTTCAGTACCAATTTGTTCATCAAATTCAAATTCAAATATTTTTATTCAAAATGGGATGTGAAATCACTTATTGAAAGTCAAAAAACTACCACCCATTCCAAAATGAATGCCATCAACAAACAATCAATGCAATATTTGTAGCTTTAAACGATTATAAACATGGTGTATGTACCTTTTGCCACTCGCTGTCATTCAGGTTGGATCCGATGAACACTCCTTCCCACTTGTTGAGCAGGCTGGAGTGCAGGTTGAGGCGCCCGTTGGAGAGCTCCAGGAAGAAGTAGGTGAGGCCGCGGCCCATGGCCAGCAACCCGCTGCCCAGCGTCGTCTTGAAACGGAACGAGATGTCGTAGCCCTCCTCGCGCGACGTGTTCACCTCCACGTAGCTGCTCCTCTCCAGAGACATTGTGGTTATCTGATTACATTCCATTTTGCTCAAAAAATAATAAATGAAAATAGTAGAAGTATTGCACTTTTACAATAAAGGTGATTGTCAAGCGACCTGCTCGCAGGTGTGTCCGTAGAAGCCGGGCGCGCAGGTGCAGTTGAACCGGTGGTCGGTCTCCCGGAACAGCCAGGGCAGGCACGTGCCGCGGTTGGCACACGGCTGGTCGTGGCATCCCGTCAGCAGGACGGAGCAGTTGCGGCCGCCCCAGCCCGCCTCGCACGCGCACACGTACGACGCGCGCCCGTCGAAGCAGCGGCCGTGCGAGCACGGCGTGTACCTGCCGACACAATGCGTGTAGTACATGCTGCGGACAGCGGAGGGTCGCCGGACGCGCCGTACCTGAGACACTCGTCGATCTCGATCTCGCAGTGGTCGCCCTCGTAGCCGGGCGCGCACTCGCAGCGGTAGGCGCCGATGCCGTCCACACACTTGCCGTGTCCGCAGGGCGACGAGGCGCACTCGTCCACGTTGATCTCGCAGCGAGCGCCGCTCGTGCCCTCCACGCACACGCACAGGTAGCCGGCCGCGGCGCCGTCCTGTCGAATGGAGGAAACAGTAGGCTCCAAGTTATGCTATATTGTTAAGCGGATTTTCTGACCAAATATCATTTGTAATGTACGTTGCTACTTTTATGCATTTGAGGTTAGATTTCGAATAAAAATATTTTATATATGTAGCGGAAACTTTCAAAAACATGAAACAGCTGCGCTTTACACATTTCAAAATCTCACAAGTTCGATTTGTACTGTATATATAATATTGAAAATGTGGTGATATAAATTGTAAAGCTTATTGTTGGGTAGTGAGTCTGTCTGCACTAAATTTATAATAATCACCTCGACGGAGAAGGGCTGGTAGAAGTACTGGGGCAGCAGCATGTGCGGCTGCGGGCCCACTCGCTCGGGCGCCGCCTCGGGGCTGCGGTACAGGCTGGCGTTGCTGCGCTCCAGACACACGCCCTCGTGCTGGCACGGGCTGCTCTCACACTCCTCGATGTCGATGTCGCAGTTCTTACCTACAACATACCCGCCCGTACATTTAGTTTCGTTTTACATATTTATTCTTACCTGAATAATCGATATGGGGCAACATTATTTGATATCAACCACAAGGAATTGTGTAATCTTTGTTGTGTTTTCCTGTGTGTAATTCCTGGTATACATCCAAATGTTTGCGGGAGTAACAGATACATCAGCATTTTGTTTTTTGATTAAAATAAGGAACGAGACGAGCAGGACCATCAGCTGATTGTAATACGCCCTGCCCATTACAATATAGTTCCGGTCGGAATTATTGAAAAACCTAAAAATTCAGAGCGGCACTACAATTGCGCTCGTCACCTTATGACTTAATATGTCAAATCTCATTTGTTCAGTAATTTCACTAGCAACGGCGCCCTTCAGGTCGAAACACAGTAATGCTTACACATTACTGCTTCACGGCAGAGATAGGCGCCTTAGAATAGCATTAGTCGGTGGAGACCGTCGTACCCGCGTAGCCGACATGGCACAGACAGTGGTAGTCGTTGAGGTCGTCGATGCAGCTGGCTCCGTTGCGGCACGGCTGCGGCGCGCACTCGTCCACGTTGCTCTCGCACGCGGCGCCGCTGTACCCGGTGCCCGCGCAGTCGCACGTGAAGCTGTTCAGCCCGTCCACACACCGGCCGCCGTTCTTGCAGGGCGCCGACTGTCGGCACCACACGACACATTACGGCTATCTTATGAAACACAGATCACTTCACCAGCTCGATATTTACAAAAGGTCGATGGAGGCTATAGCTGGCCCATGCGTCATGCTCGAGAACGGGCGCTACTTGTGGTGGCAGCATGATCCTGTAGCCGGACGCTCGTCTTCAGATTCTTAAAAGTAATTAATATTGTAATTGAAATTATTTGTAAAACGATGAAAATGTAAATCATGACTTAAAAGAGTGGCAATGAGTTTCTTGCTACTTTTTTCATTAGCTCAACGAAGTAGCAGTAGATTCAATAAGAAAAAATATATTTTTGACATAAGTGTAATTTCCGTGAACTACATTAATAAAGTGATTATGATTTGATTTGATTTGTCACCTCGCAGTCGTCGATGTCGGTCAGACAGCGCGGGCCGGTGAGTCCGGGCTGGCACACGCACGAGTAACTGGCGACTCCGTCCACGCACGTGGAGCCAAGTGCGCACGGGTTCGACGCGCACTCGTTGATGTTGCTGGAGCAGTCCTTGCCTGACATTACACATACCTATTATTGACACAGATTACGACAGGAAAAACTAACTTGAAGTGCTGTTGTGATCCCAAATGAATAAACATGCCAGCAAACGAAGAAAATACCATTGTTTCCTTGATAAATGGGTAGTATATATTATACACTATAATAATAACAATATATATTTTACTTGACACACATAAAATATTACATTGAACAAAAATAAGAATAAAAAAGAAAAATTACAACTAAAACTAACCTAAAACATATTTTACAAACAATAAATAAATTACTTTCCCAAGATATTATATAGCAGCTGTGTGTCAAAAGGGATGCTACTCAGATTACCTGTGACAATTGGTCACAGCACTGATTTTCAGTAGCTCCTGTTTGACGCATGATATCGCGGTGCTGAGTAATAAATTATACTACACTACACATATTAATAATATTTCACACATAATATATTTACAACTGTAAGAAATGTGCACTCAGTGGAGATGTTTTTGTTGCACTATATTTTGACATTTTGTCGCACCCTAGATCAAAGTCCTTAACTGTTAAAGTATCGTTTACATGAGAAACTGAACAATTGTTGGTTTTCATTATGTTAACCTTAGACCGTTATGGACGATGTAAAGTGTACTGAGAGCAGACCTTCGAATCCCTCGACGCAGGCGCATTCGTAGTTGTTCTCCAGATTCTGACAGGTACCGCCGTTCTTGCACGGCGACGACAGACACTCGTCGATGTCTTGCTCGCAGCTGTCCCCGGTGTAGCCTGCGACGACAGGACATAATACGTTATCGTGGACAATTGCTGACTAGCTTTGTGAAGCTCGAATCCAACATTAATCTTCCTACAACACTTCTCTTGCAACACCAGAGGAATCACAGGAGCGTTGCCGGCCTTTAAGGAAGGTGTATGCGCTTTATTTGAAGGTACCCATGTAGTGACGTCCTAAATGCATAGTTTACGTTTGAAATTAGTAATTTTAATGAATACATTTAAGATGATCCTAGTTGGAAGATCAAGACAAAACCGCTATATTATAATAATAAAACAGTCTATGAAAGCTAGTGTTCCTACACAATTCTAAATATTTTCAACTTTTATACTTATAAATTAACGACATTTCAAAATTTTACCTTTTCTTCCACTGGCACTACTACCCTAATAAGATGATCTACTTAAATAATGCCCATGTTTTCGTGTATATATTTGAGTGTCGTATCTTAAATGGGACACCTAAACATTATTTTTTTATGCAATATCAAACATTGGTAGGTAACTTAGTACTTCTTGCAATCAGGATGCCGAGCTATTTCATATAACGGCGAGAAGCTATTCTTGGAAACAGTAATTCAAACGTGTACAAAGAACAATGCTCAAACAATGTAACTTTGTAGTGGAGTGTTATTCATTAACTATTTATCCATAAGCAATTACACATGACTATGTTGACAGGTAATGGAAAGTTAATACTTAGATCAATTTATTTTGTAGACGTTTTGACTTTATAATATAGAAAGCAAAGAAATTGGTATTTCAAAAGGATATAGACTTCATACTATTGCTTATACCAAAGAATATGTAACAGTTCAAGTACATAAGACTCACTCCGCAAAATCAATTAAAGAAATAGGGACTCTTGTGGTGATACAATAAGGTGTAATTCAGATCGCACAGCGCTATTAACCTACATTTTTATTCACCTAGAAGTTGCCTCTCTTTCTATCGCGTGACTCTTGCCACTTCTGATAACATTAGGGTTGTCTTCTTTACCTAAAACTTCTTACTTATCTAGTATAAAGTCATCTTATAAAAACAGCTCAGTATTTTCTATAACATACATAGGTATGTTCGTAATTTTAAATCAATATTTTTTCGTTGTCAAACCTACATTAGTTGCAGATAGTACTGCCGTAGACGTAACGACATAGTCAACATAGTTCATTTTTCCTTCAATAAGTAGAAACTATCTAAATAGGTATATACATACGAGCTTGACTAGAACAATAACGCGAGCTAGACTTGCATACGTGCTATTAGGTATAATATTTACAATAACAAACAACTTTTTTGCGGTTAGCTCTTGGTCTAATTACGAAAAACGAAACAACCATTGAACCTACTTAGTATAAAAAATAAATAGGTAGCTATGGTATGGTAATTTCATAATAATATCACTTTAAATAAGATTGGTTCTCCATTTTCAAAAGATCGGTCGGTTCGGTGAAGAAGGTGAAGAATAAAGCTAGTCCCTACTGGATAGCCTATGCCACGTTGGTCATTAGTGTGGCCGCCGCGCGTACTTTCGATACCTACACGGTTACCGTAGGTGGGACAGGCCTTATTGCTTGAATTAAAAAATATATATCCTCCACAAAATTTTAGCCTAAATTGTATACGTATCAAGTCCGTATTTTTTTATACGCTTCGAATATATCTCATGACAATGTCAAAATGCCCAAACACGGGCCCAAATACAATTTGATCATCACCAGATACCAGGTACCGAACTGGAAATGTTAATTATTAAATTTTAAAACAAAAAACAAATCGGTCAATAAAAAGCGGATACCCATGTTGACAAACATAAAACACACGATATAATAACCTCCTCCATTTTTATGTCGTTTAAAAATAGCTCTTACCGGGTTTACAGTAGCATTGATAGGAACCCGGTATATTAACACAGACCCCGTGATGACATATCTTCGGCATCAAGGCACACTCATCAATATCCGTCTCACAGTAACGTCCTGAAATAATAAAATCAAAATTAAATCAAAATCATTTTATTCGTGTAGGTCAAGGAAATGACACTTATGAATGTCAATTTTTCTTTTATTTTTACATTTACCGCCACGTCGCAAAATATTGAGATTGAAAGAAGTGGCAAGAAACTCATTTCCACTCTTTTAAATCAACATTTACAGCTTCATCGTTTTACAAATCATTTCAAATACTTAAAAGAAATGCCTTACACCAGTAAATCAAAAAAGTAAATGTAATACGTAAAAACTAGAGTTATTGAGTAGATGCATCAATCCACATACCCCGAAAATGAAGGAAAGTGTTTTGTGAGCATTTTTTAGAGATTGTAAAAAATATAATTTTAAAAACATGAAGCAGAGCTTTTGGTAACAAGATCATCCTGCCACTACAAGTAGCGCCTGATCACGGTATGACACATGGGCCAGCCATTGCCTCCCTCGACCATATTTTAGGGCAGGGAACGCCCCGTCCCCCAGCGCCGCCACAAGCAGTGACATTTAAGCGAGCATGATGAAGCCTGTCACGAGAACTCGACAAAATAACGAACACAATGTTCATCATACATATTAAGTTATACTCACTAAAAAACCTAATACCTCCATAAAAAAAAACTTTTGAGAGGTCCTTTGGTTGGACAATTATTGTTTGTTAGCTAATATTAAAATAATGAATGGTCACAAACCTCCAAACAAAAACAGCAGAAGAATAAATTTGTACCGTGAACTCATTAGAATAACAATAAAATGTTAAACCGTGATGAAAATCTCATTGGAAATGAAAACGTATCAGTTTTCATGTTCAGTTTGCACAAGTGATTTGAAACGTTTCTCCTTGAATGAATCATAACTCGTGATACGTAAACTACACATTAACTGAGCATTCTTAAATACAATAATATGTTTGTTGTTATAAAAAAAGATGAGCACTGAATGATAAGAGTTTAGGAACGTTACATAAATAATTCATCGATATGTAGATTTGAGCATAAAATTTGAATAAAATTTTACATTAAATTATAGTTTAAGTTTAGTCTACAACATGGTAACATTAAATTCTACCAAATTACGAAGCATGGTCACGCAATAAAAATAAACAAAAGCTGTCATTTGTCAATTTCAATGTGACGCAAATGACGCTTTAACTAAATTTGACAATGACTAGTGATCAATAATAGTTATTTTTATTTACAAGTTGTTACAATTACGTTCAATAATATCATATATTCTTTCTTCAATATTTAATATTATTAGTTTGTTCGTCGTTTGAAATAGTTGTATCAAATGCTATGATTCAGTTTATATCGTCACTTTGTTAAATCAAAGTATGTTGCATCCCGTGCGAAACTTTTTAGGGTTATGTCGGGAACGATTAATAATTTTACATTGTAAACGGAGAAAAATTGCAACGAACAACAGAGAAATATCTACTAATATTAAAGATTTTAAGTTATTATTTCAAGAATATAAGGATAAAATAGTATTTAGTTCGTATTTAGATCAAGAAAAACTTAAGCTTGGTCACCATAGATATTTCATTAAGAGTACTTTGAAAGCAAAAAAAGAACGAAAAAGGCTTTTTAATGAGCAGAGTCTATCCCCCTTACCGGTTTACTTGAAATATACTAATACAGAAGAAACATCACTACAAGAGAATGGTTCGAAGATCAATGAAAGAAACAGTGAGGATAAAACTATATTTCAGTTACCATACAGCACTGTCGCGTCCGTGAACATTATCGAAAATGATAAAAATACACCGGAAACTAAATTTAACTTAAATACAGTGAAAGAATTAGAGAATGAGTTTGATAGCTCGAATATCGAGAAATGGATGACAAACTATGAGTACTTTGATGATACACGGCTCAAGGAGGAACTTGATGAGGAAGAAGACAATGATTGGATTAAATTGTATGGAACATCAGATCCACACAGCACCATCAGCAATGTGCCATGTGGAGGCTGCGGAGCACTGCTGCATTGCAATGACCCGGCTATACCAGGCTATTTGCCTAGTGAAATTTTTAAAGGCAGAAGTAGTATAGAACTGAGAACAATAGAATGCCAGAGATGTCATTTCCTTAAGGAACACAACATTGCTCTAGATGTTACAGTACAACCCGAGGAGTACGAGAGGCTTTTGCAGTCTATAAGGTAAATTTTATGTTATGAACATGTGATAATATCCAAGTTCATGTGTGATTCAATTTTACTTTCAAAACAGAGTAGACTTTAGTAAAATTTGTCATTTATATTCTAGTTGTTCAGTGACAAAAAAGAATTTATCTACAATGCTCTAATTGTTGGGGACTCAGTGCTCTGTGAACGGCTGGATCTCTTGGCGTTATGTAGAGATGTCGCTTCATTGTGTGTTTTCTACCGCATTTATCACGGGGAGTGTTCCGAAGAGCTGTTTAACCTGATTCCTGCCGCCAAACCTTCGCATGACACGCCACAAGTTTGGATTTCATCCTCACCATCTGGATGTGTGGCGGTCCTCCACAGTGCGGTTTTCAAGGAGCTTTCTTCCACGTACTACAAAGCTGTGGAATGAGCTTCCTTGAGCGGTGTTTCTGGGACATGGGTACCTTCAAAAAAAGCGCGTACACCTTCCTTAAAGGCCGGCAACGCTCTTGTGATTCCTCTGGTGTTGCAAGAGAGTGTGGGCGGCGGTGATCACTTAACATCAAGTGATCCGTACGCTCATTTGTCCTCCTATTCCATAAAAAAAAAATGTAGAATGCAGCATTTAGCAAATAGCAGAATTGATCATGTAATATAATACTGGGTCACTGTAATCACTCTATATACTCCCTTCATCCATTTCTCTCTACATGAATCAGATCACCTTAATGTTTCCTTGTCAACCTTTAACTTAACCCATTTGTGCTTCTTTTGAAACACTCTGCATTCATTACCATAAGTAAACTTCTGAAGCCACATGTACCACCTACTTGAACACATTCTGGGGCTTTAGTCTAAGCTCAAATATTTTAGTCAATATCATATAACTACTGCTGATCTGTAAATCTGCTTCTATTTTTAAGGCTCCATTCATATGATTAAAAATTTTCATTATCAAAAATCCCATATATAATTTATTTCAATATCATTTATATTTTATTTATTATAATATGACATAGGGACCTTCAAGTTCTGAGCATACTGATCTCAAATGCTGGCAACCGACATTTTGACCTCTAGTATTGCAGATTCCATAAGCAACTTTTATTATTTTTGATCAGGATAAATCACTTGCTCGTTTGCCCCCTCACATATGAAAAAGATATGTTTCAACATCTGACACAGGGGTTGTACTAGAAACCATGACAAGGCTGGGCTCTGCTAATTATACATCTATATATATATAAAAATGAATTGCTGTTTGTTAGTCTCACTAAAACTCGAGAACGGCTGGACCAATTTGGCAAATTTAGGTCTTGAACTATTTGTGGAAGACCAGAGAAGGTTTAAAAGGTGAATAAATAGGAAAATGCTGCTAAATTAAATAAAAACAACAAATTTGTTTTTCCTTTGATGTGTCCATACATAATTTCTATGAGAGAATTTATTGACACACGGTTTGACAGTTTTGCTGTGAAACAATTTCATTACGTCAGCAGGGTGCATATTTTACGAAGTAATTTTTGATGTTATGATATATTATTGACAGATTCATATAAAAACATTTTATTTAATATATTATACATTAACAACGTCTGTTGGGTCAGCTAGTTTATAATATAAATAATGGAGACAAGATTTGCATTCTGTATCTAACCAAGAGGGCATGAAGTGTTATGGTATTTGAAATAGGTGTTTCATATAATTATGTTAGCTATTATGATTTTTAGACATGTTAAGTCATTGGTACTGCTTATGGTGGATCTGCTTGACTTCCCATGCTCGATATGGCCTGGTATTGTGGACATCATTGGCATTGACAGACCTATATTTATAGTAGCTAATAAGGTATGTAACCATATCATTGTCTCATTATTTAAATACTTATGCCTGCTAGTTTTAATAAATGTAAGTCAAATAAACTTTTAAATTGAAAAAACAAAACCTAATCTTTTAGGTTTAGTATTATTACAACTTTAAATAGAACCTGAAAATTTTATGGAATTTTTTTCAGTTATTTTTAATAATATTTCTTTTGTTTATAGGTTGACTTAATACCTGCTGATAGCATTGGATACTTAAAGCGAGTGAAAGAATCATTAATGGCAGAAATCAATAAGACCAGACTAAGAGATGCCAAGATCAGATATGTGGGATTAATTTCAGCAAAAACTGGATATGGTGTTGAGGATTTGATAACAGCAATGTTTAGAATGTGGCTCTACAAAGGAGATGTATTCCTTGTGGGTTGTACCAATGTGGGGAAGAGTTCACTATTTAACGCATTACTGCAGTCTGACTATTGCAAAGTGCATGCAGTAGATATTGTCAAACGAGCCACTGTCAGCCGATGGCCTGGAACCACATTAAATCTATTAAAATTTCCTATCAACAGACCTTCCGCATCGAAATTAAAAGAGCGAAATCAGAGACTGAAATCACAAGCCCATTTATTGAAATATGAGGAACAAATAAGAAATGCACAAGCACAAGAGAATAGCCATTCAGAACCACTGTCTTTAATGAGTCACATTGGTAGGACATTTGCAGATTATGAATACCTACAAGAGAATATATTAGAAAAGAAACAGCCACTTTCTGTTCTAGATGATAAACATGAATTGTTTGCTAAGAGCAAGTGGTTCTATGACACTCCGGGAGTTATTCATCCCGAACAAGTTCTACCATTTTTGAGCACTGAGGAATTGTTGTTGACTGTACCTAAGAAACTTATTATGCCACAGACATATTACTTACAAAATGGCCAGTCGTTTTTCATTGGAGGATTGGCCAGAGTAGATCTTGTAGAATGTTCAGCGCCATGTCGTTTCAGCATATTCTGCTCAGAGTGCTTACCAATTACTGTTGTCGAGTCTGAAGATGCTGATGTAGTTTATGATAAATTTGTTGGAACGGAACTATTTGCAGTGCCCATAGGGGACTCAGAGAGACTGAACAATTGGCCAGGCTTAAGCCACAAACAAGACTTGTTAGAGTTTACTGGTGAGGGTCCACATCAGTGCTGTGGTGATATAGTATTATCTTCCATAGCATGGGTATCTGTGACGGCCAAGCCAGAGACTGTGTGTAAAGTGAGAGTTTGGACTCCAATGGCGCGGGGAATCCACAAGAGATACCCATCACTGCTACCATTTGCTAATGCACTGCGAGGAAAACGCGTACGTGATACACCCGCTTATAGGATTGGTAAAGCCATAGTTGGCGAATAGAAAATAATTAAATTTTCTGATCCTATCTTACATGGATTTTTATTTATAATTATTGATTACCTAGCTATTTATCAAGGTACAGTATTCCAGTCCTCTACACAAAGCATCACCTTGAAAGTGGCGAAAAACTTGAGTAAATTTCTAAACAATTAAAATATACTTATATAATGTAAGGGATAAATAAAAAATTGGGAGGAGAAAGAGTTATTAATAGTATTATTAAGCAATTGCCCAAACAGTTTCGCCAGGCTACAAAGATTTTATGTAAAAAAAAATATCCATATCACAGAGAAAGTAGTAGTTTAGATTGTTATAGTACGTAGGTAGGTACATCTTTTATGGGATACTGTTTCAAATATTGTAATAAAATCCCTGGTGAAATATTGCGACTAAAGTAAAACAAATTTAAAACATGTATTAAAAATGAATCTTGTAAAAAAGCATATTACAAATTATAGGCGTACATGGAAGACAAGAATGCTCTGACTACAGGTATTTATCAGTGGGAGGCTCCTTTGCACAGGATGCCGGCTAGATTATAGCACCACAACGGTGCCTATTTCTGCCGTGAAGCAGTAATGTGTAAACATTACTGTTTCGGTCTGAAGGGCGACGTAGCTTGTGAAATTACTGGACTAGACTTATCATATGATGGCGCAATTGTAGCTCTACCTACCCTAAAAGCCGCACTGCATTGTAGTGGACAGGGCATATCAATTACCATCAGCTGAACGCCTCGCTCGTCTCTTATTTTCATAAAAAAAAGGTAATGCCCCCTATAACGCGGTAGTGTGGTTCATAATAGGAAAACGCGTTATATTCTCCTAGAAGGTATCTATAAGACCTCGTAATTCGCAATAATAATTAATCACAATTCGTGACAAGTATTTCAAATTGATAGCCTAGTTTTACTATTTTATAAAGGTTTTTAATACACAAATTTAATAAAATAATTTAATTTTGTAATAACACACCACACGTGCAAAGGGCGCGTTATAGGGGCGATTACTTTAATTAGTTGCCGATTTTTTATTATATTGATGAGTCCCTATACAACTCGCGCTATTTATTTTTAAAAAGAAAATTGTGGGATGAAGTGTGCAAATTTATTTGGATATAGTTTTAGAACTGAATGTTTAATATGAAACAGTCCCTTTAATAATTTTTCTGAAAGAATTTGATAAACCCAAAATTCTCTATTTCTTCTTTTTTTATATATACAGTACAAAATAATACACCGCAACCATTGCGTTTACATCCCTATAGTTATGCTGACTAATGTCTGTGCTGCAGACTCAATCGAACAAAAAGTGTGTCATCTGCGATAGGCCTAAGTATTGGATTCTTTGAGTGGTGGTCCAAGAACGCATTAGTGAACAGTCGTCACCACAGAACAGAAAAAAACTACTAGAAGTGACATCATGTCATTTTACTATGGAAACCGATGTTGCCAAACTCACACATTTATGTATTAAATATGTAATACACACACTTAATTCCCGCTTTATGATAGGCCTAAATTAACAATCATGAAAAGACATAAAAATTTCGAACTTAATACAATTACGCTAATCTCATATTCTTAAAGTAATTATGACAACCTCAGAACTTTTTCTTAAATTGCGAAAAATAACATATAAAAACTTGAACTAACAGGAACTCTATAACCATAGATTTGACTTCTGTGAAAATACCTAGTGTTGTACGAATATGAATAAACATATCGATAAGTTTGTGAAAACTAGAAATGATGCAATCAGGGTTAATAAAGTATATTACCGATAAAGTACGACGAAAGCTATAATAATAATATCTAGGCCAATATTTTTTCTTGGATATAGTTTTCTTTAAAGGAATGGACAATATTTAGTTCAATGCAAATAAATTCAAGACAGCGTACACGAAGAGTCTTGAAAAGTTAAAATAGTATTATATTTATTTACCTTGGAAGTTAACAGTATTATATTTACCTTGGAAGCAATACAAGCATAAAACATAGTTTTTTTTTATAAGTATTCATCGTTATTATGTATCCAGGGGCCAGTAAGACATGAGATTTTATAAACCGTACTGTTTCCATATGTAATGCGCGTGCGGATAGAAAATTTCCAAAAGAATCAGTAACGAATGATTAATAAAAATACTCTGATGAAGTATTAATAATCATTTTATATTATAATGATGTCCATAATATGCTACAATGATGTCAAACATTCCCAGATTTCGATCTATTTTTTCCATGATGTAATGAGGTTTTTCGTTGAACCTTATTGGTTGAACCTCAATATATGCCAAATATAAAAATCTAATAAATGAAATGTTTGTCTATATTTAATGCTTATTTAGTTTAACTGGAATCTTACACATAATTTTCAAATAATAATTAGCTGTACCTAAGAGACAATTATTAAAACTATTTATTCGAAGTCATCGTAGTCTCTCTTGTACACAATTACCACAACCATATTATAACATTTTGCTTAGCTACACCCTTTTCGCATGATGCATGGAAAAGAGCAATACTTAAATACCGTTTATTAAGATAAAATTATATCGATATGTACATGCATGCACTTGTTGAGTAGCAAGATATATTTATTGTTTACATTAATTATTCTAACATAAGTTACATCGATTAAACGTAAAGGTATATGAACCATACGTCCTAATATTATGATTCATTTTTAATTGTATATTTTGCACAACACATAAAAAATATTAATTGTTTTTAAATCGGAACATTATGATTACCGCTGATAGGATTTCCCTTTGCTGGACATATTTTTATTGCGGCTATGATTTCTACAGTCAAAAATGGCACAATAAGGCATATTTGTATTTTGTTTAAAGATAATTATGCTTCACTTGACATCAAATGACTGGTCTCACTTGAGCCTCGAGTAGGTACATTTGTACACAATAGTGGCGACAGGGTAACGCCCACATGCCACTTGCACTAGTTTCTTCTGTTCCGCGGTCGTCACATATAAAATGCAAGACAGTTGTTTCGGTTGGACAGCAGTTGGTTGACTCACCCGTGTGGCCGGGCTGGCACTGGCAGCGGAACAGGCCGGTGTCGAGCGCCAGGCACGTGCCGTTGTGGCAGGGTGAAGACGCGCACGCAGACTCCGCCCCCGCGGCCGCGCACCGCCACCCGCCGCCGCCCTCCACGCACTCCTGCGCACCGTTTATTTATTTGTTAATGAAACAAACAGATACATCACTATTAACTATTCCCTTATGCTGGAGAAAGTACAAAAAGCATTTTTGCGTTTCCTGTAAGTGGTAACTGGATTACTACCCGACGGCGTATCTCGTCGGTTGCCTCGGATACAACACTCTGGAAACCAGACGGGCTCTCGACCAGACAAACACCTTGCTTAAAGTTAGCCGGGACTTAATAGATGCCCCTGATATTCATAATGAGCTGATTCGATTGTATACACCTGACAATTATATTTGTAGTAGAAATCACCGTCTGCTGGCGGTACCCGCGTGTCACACGGTAGCACGCACTGCGGCGCCCGTGCCGCGAGTCTTGAAATTGTTAAATCACCTCGTAGAAGCCCGCCCTGATTGTGATCTTTTTACTAATAGACTTGAGGTGTTGGTGCAGTTGCTGCTCCAACTTTGTGAGTCCTCGCATAATAGCGTCTAACAATAGTATAATGTACTTGATTAATGTAATTGGTGTTGTAACCGTTTTAATCAAAATAAATAAATAAAATCACAAGAGTGAAAAATGAAGTTATATAAAATATGAAAATTACAATGTTGGATATAGCCTAGGATAGTTTCACTGCGAACACAAAAGAATACAACTATACAGACATGACAACAGAACGTTTACTTATCGTAAACAATAGAATACTTAGGCGAATACACAATTTATACATATAAATAAAATTGGAGTGTCTGATTGTAATATTGAAATAAGCGTTTTTTACTACATGTATATGAATGAAAATATATACGGTACATACACCAAAATTAAATTTTTTACCATTTTTGTCTGTCTGTTTTTTCCGGCTAATCTCTGAAATGGCTGGACCGATTTTTACGGGTCTATTATTAGCAGGTAGCTGATGTAATAAGAAGTAACTTCGACTACATTAATTTTAGAAAAATAAAGTAATGTTGCAATGTCCAAGAAACGGTCTGACTCTAAAAATAAATTGGCAATACAACGTTTGCAGAGTCAGCTAGTATTATATAAATCAAGACAACGACAGACATACCAGTGGATATAATAATGAATAAAGATACAAGGTTTAGGGTAAGGACAGAAATTGTTGTTTTTTAATTATTCTTAAATGACGCAGTAGAGGAGTGCGAAAACAGGTCAACATTAATGTGAGAATCCAATGAAGTACACATTCTGTGAAGAGGCACGCGAAACCCGATGTAGGTTCTAGGGGTCTGTGCGAGCGTTTCGTTCATGTTAATATAATAATACTATATTATATAGTTTAATAATTTTAGAGAGTGCCGTTAAATCTAACTATAAAATATGTTAGTATCCCTGATGTTTGGAAGCCTTTTCCAATACCATATCCTTAAATATTCTTTTCTCTTGCTAGATTCTCTTCTCGACGCTGTTTCTTCTGCTAACATTCATTGCTATGCAGACGACAGCACTGGTGATGCCGTATACAAGGGCCATGCAGGTCTCTCTGGGGAAATCGTCGACCTCGGTAAATTGAACCTTGTCCAATTTAACCCCCAGAAGACTCAAGTTTGCGCGTTTAACACTAAAAAAAACCCCATTTGTCGTATCACCGCTCTTCGACAACACTTCCCTTAAAGCCTCGCCTAGTATCGGAATACTGGGTCTCGAAATCTCGAGCGATTGCCAATTTTGTGGTCATCTGGAGGGCAAAGCCAAATTGGCTTCAGAGAAACTGGGCGTCATTAATAGAGCACGGCAATACTTCAAGCCGGCCCACATAGTAGCAGAGCGCTTTGTAGAGACAAAGCGCAGGTCCGGCCACACATGGAGTATTGCTGTCATCTCTGATCTGGCGCACCCCAGTATCAGATCGATCCATTTGAACGCGTGCAACGCAGAGCAGCTCGAATTGTCAGGGACCCAGTGCTCTGTGAACGGCTGGATCACTTGGCGTTGCGTAGAGACGTCACTTCATTGTGTGTCTTCTACCGCATTTATCACGGTGAGTGTTCCGAAGAGCTGTTCAACCTGATTCCTGCCGCCGAATTTCACCTTCGCACGACACGCCACAAGTTACGATATCATCCCCACCATCTGGATGTGTGGCGGTCCTCCACAGTGCGGTTTTCAAGGAGCTTTCTCCCTCGTACTACGAAGCTGTGGAATGAGCTTCCTTGTGCGGTGTTTCCGGGACGATACGACATGGGTACCTTCAAAAAAAGCGCGTACACCTTCCTTAAAGGCCGGCAACCCTCTTTTGTTTCCTCTGGTGTTACAAGATAATGTGGGCGGCGGTGATCACTTGCCCTCCTATTCCATAAAAATACAAAAAAAAAACATTTGCTTATTAAAGTCTATTTCTCTTTTTAGTTTTAATGTCCACCATTGAAGAGAATGTCAGATCACGCAGTTATGAAGTGTACTAATAACTTTAGAGCTTCCCTTGCCAGCTCTCGATATTTTTGCTGTCTTAATTAAATTATTTTTTTATCTGATTGTCAAGGGGGTCGCGAGAATTTTTCAAACAGTAATGGGGTCGCGTAATAAATAAAAAACACTGAGCTGTATGATGTATTACCTAACAATGAATAATTTTAACAAACTAAAATCATCCAAAATAGATCTTTTTTGTTCCAGTTTACGTCGTATTAAGAAAAATATTATACAAGATTTGCAGGTCACAGAAAAATTATGTTATCACAATATAAGTGTATACTTTAAGTCAATTTAAATTGCAATAATGCGTAAGACACCTACCAAGTACATAGTAATGTAATCGAGCAATAAAAATGTGGCTGTTTGTTGATATTCTTTGCGCATGAAGGGATCGAAAAAAAAAAACAAGGAGTGTTGTTATGAAATTCAGTACAACATTACAACACTCGTTTGGATGATGTAATGGTTATTACGACATTGCGTGTTTTAATGTTGGTAATAAGCTAACTGTTTCAGAATCTTTAATAGAGGATTTAAAGCATGGATGTAGATAAACAAAATTACCTGTTTAGGCGGACAGTGCTGCGCGCGACAGTCAAGCGGCACGTCGCAGGCTGCGCCCCCGAAGCCCGGCGGACAGTCGGGCTCCGCGGCGCCCGCCGGAGAGTCACATCGTGCGCCCGTCCACCCCGCCTCACACTCGCACCGGAATCCGTTCGTCTGTTGTAGGCTTTATATTTTAATGTACTCAGAATGGGGAGTTGTGAAACTCGCTCCACTCCATTGATAAGATCATAGCTCTAGCTACTTTGATTGACAACACAAACTGTTATGTAACAGGAGGACAGACAAACCTGCAGATTACAATACCACAAGGTTTGACTGTGAGGGAGCTGGATGAACATTCCTTTTTTTTTAAGTTCCTACGAGCATATCAAAAAAGGGGTTCCAGAGTTTATAGAGAGTGTGGTTGCTGATATTGGAAGTCAATACGTAGAACAGATGATACATAAAAGCTTTAATGGTCAATGTATACACTTTTATAATAAAATCCCAGCCACTGTTCAGGTTCTGTTCACTATTAAAAAAATTGCTCTGTAGTAAACCTACTACTCCATAGGTGAATATCTAGATGATAATGACAGTACAATATTGTATATTTTATTGAAAAGAATGCTGGGAGAGTTTCTTGCGCCTGCTTCTTCTGTTTCGCAGCACATTTGTTTTCGAAGCGGTGGTAGTCTTGGAAATGACATCAAAATCAATCACACAAGAATAAATTTTGGGAATAAATGCCTTTTAACGGTCCCACTCAAAGACTCCCACCACGGAGTCCCCGATTCGACCTTCGCCCGCCACATATCAATGCGTTTCAGTTTTCGAATCCATATGTACATTTATCCCAAGCTTTATAAGGTCGGCAACTTTCTTATTATTTCGTCGTGAAAAATTGTTTTCAATCTCTAATAAAATGCTCAAAAATTACCTTTATTTATTTACAGTGTTTATAACTCTTATTTTTATGTAATAATTTACATTCACTTTTTTGACTTACTCATGTAAGGCATTACTTTTAAGTATTTGACGTTTGACTATTTTTGTTGCGTCACCTTACATAATATATAGTAATTAATAAATAGTAATTGAAATAAGCTAGGCCATTACAATGCAGGGCCACTCAATAAAAAATTCTGAGCGGCTCAACACTTGCGCTCGTCACCTTGAGACATAAGATGTCAAGTCTCATTTGCCCAGTAATTTCACTAGCTACGGCACCCTTCAGACCGAAACACAGTAATGCTTACACATTACTCCTTCACGCGAGAAATAGGAGCCGTTGTGGTACCCATAATCTAGCCGGCATCCGGTGTAAAGGAGCCTTCCCACTGGTAAAAAAAAGAGTGATTTTGATTCAATAATAATAATATCATTTATTTCAGGCCATAGCCCATATAATGTTAGTAAAATCTTATTCTAGGGTTAGTAACACATTAAATACATTTATTTGAACATTTTAATTTTAACAGCCAATGTCTATTCATTATATTTTCAAAATTATTCATTACATTTAAAGAATTGAAAGAATCACAAGTTTATAGATTGTACTCACGGTGTCTCTGCAGGCAGTCGCGTGTGCACAAGGGGCCGAGGCGCAGCTTCTCTCTACTTTCAAGTCGGACAGGGCCTTGCCCGCAGGGCCGATCTCGCAATACACTCCTACACAGACATTAGTTATTACTATCACCACTATTACCAATGTCATAAAGAAAGTAGTGAATATCTATTTCTATAGCTGAAAGCTCTGATTATCGAAGTTCTTAAAACTATGTTAGAATAACGTATAAATGTGATATGGATGTATGTTTTACTATGATACACGTACACATGACATGCACAAACGGCGTTATCCTAAATAATATTTATATCTAATGACTCTTAATAGACAATTAACCAGGGGCGTGCATATCATATAGGCAATTACGCAGTGCCTATCTCGTTATAAACCTAAATAAATAAAGCACTAGTGTTAAAGTTAATTAAGTTTAATTTGGTTCCGTTATTTTATAAACAAACATCTATTGAACACTCACTCATAAAATTAAATACCTACGGTAAGCAATCTTTGCAAATTCCAAAGCTCAACTATGTCTAGTTAGATCCACAGTGCCTACTTTCCTAGAAAACCAATGCACGCCCCTGCTATTAACATTCCGGAATTTCGTACTACAAAAACGGTCAGAAACGTATCATGCTAAATAATTAAATAATTTATTATATTTATTTTTAATAATCGATTCGAATACAGAGAATTAACAAAGAGGAGACATACCTGACTAATATAAATGCCTACTACTCGGCAAATTAGAGTTAGTAAGTCTTTTGTGGGGGCGTTGTATATGCTTTTACAACAAGATCCCAGATAATGTTCAAAACAAATGTATTACGAAATTTAAAAGAATTGTTAAAAAATGTCTGTCTGGTAAAAGATCTCTTATAATATGAATGACTTTCTTAATGATACCATTGATTCGGAATTGAGCGACCACCCACAGTTTATATATATATAAATATATATATATATAATGAAAATGTTTTTTTGAGGCTTAATCGCGCCTAAACCACTAATCGTATCGACATGAAACTACCACCATTCGATGCGAAATTTATCCTAGATGGTTTATGGCTACTTATTTATTTATTGTATTTGAAATAAGGTGAATAAAATTTAATTTATTTCCTTTTAAACTTCGCTAGCGAAGCGGGCGGGAACTAGATAAATAATAAATTTCATTGTACGATTTTACATTGTAACCGTATTTTTATATAAAATAAAAGAAACCCGCTGAGTTTGTTACGCCCGTTCTTCTCAGGTCTGAGGCATACCTTTTGGAATGGGTGGTAGTTTTTGACTTTCAATAAGTGATTTTATATCCTATTTTGAATAAAGAGTTTTGTTAATCAATTGTATTGTGCTAGGTAGCACGTCAGTCATACGAGCGATATATCCTCTTTGTTTCTTCTCCGTTCATGCACATCGCACATACAACACAACACTGTTAAAGTAATAAGCGCGGACAGATGCTTGGGCGAAGAGCGCACGTGACACGACACATAACGGGTACCTTACACCTAGACTACTGAGCTCGGTAAGGGCTCATTTACACCGTGCGCGAGCTGCGGCTCGCCCTCCTCGCTCCACTGTCTATGGAACGTCCGTCTGATTACATCACACATTGTTGCTAAATATTTATAACGTTTAGGTACACAGAAATGAGGAAATCCAAAATATTTCCTTTCATATTGTGGCATATGCCCTCTAAAATATTAAATTACAATAGTTAACATTTCATTACAATATTAAAATGTTTCTGTAGTGTTGCCTTACTTTACTTACTCTCTGCAAAAGAGAGCTGTTCGTGCTATATACCAGCTTGGTTGTAAACAGTTGTATTATGACAGTTCATTGTCAGTACATTTATGAAAATTTAATAAACCTACGTTCACAAAAATCTTCACCTTTTTGCTCTTAATAGTGATTTCATTATTATAACACTAGAAATACGGGATTGCTTGTAACTAATTCTAGTAGGCTTCATTAGATATATAATAGCTTTAAGGGTAAATGTATACCACATTTATAATAAATTCCCAGCCACTGTTCAGGCATTATCTATAAATAAATTTAAATATTTTATTAAATAAATGGCTCTGTCGTAAATGCTACCACTCCACAGGTGAATATCTAAGTGATCCGACAGCCTGGGACAAGATTATGATTACATATTTTATAGCAATAGCAATGACAATACAATATTGTATATTTGATTAAAAAGAGCGCAAAAAATATGCTGGGAGAGATTCTTGCGCCGCTTCTTTCCGAGCGCCATTTGTTTTCCAAGCGGCAGTAGTGTCTAGTATATTAGAAATGACATCACAAAGAATCCTAAAGGAATCAATTTTGAGAAAATAAGTACATTTAATTAAGTATCAAATAATATTAAAATAAAACACATAAAATAATAAACAGGTTTAACGTTTTCGTTACCTCGGTAGGGCGGCGGGCACGTACAGTTGAACCCGTGCGGCGTGCGCACACACGAGCCTCCGTTGTGACACACGCCCGCACCGCTCTCGCACACGTTCTCCAGCGCCGTGCAGTTCGGAGACGCGCCGGGCGCACCTGATATACAATACACTGTTATTCCATTTTGTTCTGCTTTCTATGGACACCATAGGTATAGTAAAGTTTTTGGATTCTTCGATTTCGCCGATATACTGCATTATTTAGATTTAGATAATTTATAGGTATTGATAGTCTCTCGTTGTTAGTCAACCGATAAAAACAAGCCAGAAATAATACTTTAGTGTGCGCAACAAGCTACGTCTTACACGTCTTATGTATGTTTAAGTAAGTATATTGTATTAAATATATCGTTGCCTTGCAACCCATAACACAGACTATAAATGCCTAATTTGGGGCAAGATAATTTGTGTAAAAGTGTGTCAATATTATTATTATTATTATTACACTCGCGATTTGTACGACACTGTTTTAGTGTGCGTGAATTGCTCAAAATAGAGGTTAGTTATAAACTCAATTTTTTCGACATTTTCACAGGTATCATAGTCTATCAAGACGTATAAATGATCTAAGATTATTTAAATATTTGATAGAGCGCAAAATGCACGCATGACGTAACAATATCCGCACCGCTCTGAATAAGTATTGTAATATGACACGCGTTGCTAGACAACATAATATCTCAAAATATACGTTTTAATATTTATAACTATTTATATTCCTTGAATAGAGTTAGGTACAAATCAAAATTTGATGATACCTATTTTCCATTCCAAATACCTAACTCGAGTTTACTCCTATCGATCTTACGACACTAACTTCTATTAAAGATTCTAAAACAGTTAGCTTATTGCCAACATTAAAGCACCCAATGTCTTAATAACCATTACATCATCCAAACGAGTGTTGTAATGAAATTCAATACAACATTATAGTTTTCATTACAACACTCGGTTGGATGATGTAATGGTTTCTAGAACTGGTTTTTTAATGTTAGCATTAAGCTAACTGTTTCAGAATCTTTTATAGAGGATTCATATTATGGGTGTAGATAAAGTCTTGTATGCAACTGTTGGTATTTAGGTAGTATGTGATATTATTATTATATACTCGACTTCGCCTCGTGTGATAAACCCACATTTAATACCCCTTATGACACAACAGTTGCATAAATAACTATAAAGCTAGAATTCGTCGAAAACCTATAAGGATACAATAAAAATATCCGCATCATCAAACAACATGTCCAAAATCAATCCAGATATGCGGGGGAAAAGTACAGAAATACCTTTTTCATTGTTGACTAATTTTCACAACTGAAGAGCTGCCACAAGAAAAAAAGACCAAGTGTACACTCCGAAGATGCTCCACAAATTGACGGAAAAGTGCAACGTGCTCATAATCCTGTGTCAGTCATGGTTTGGTAAGGGGTGTCTATGACATGTGTTTACTTTGCTTCTAAATAATTAATGGAACTGCTAGGTCTGTTTGAACTATATACTATGTAATTATGCTTGTATATGACTGTTTGTTTCCTGAATTAATTAAATATAAAATAAAATAAAGTCGCACGCTCGTGAACTAGTCGCGACGTGTCTGTACTGACCGTAGTATCCCGCGTCGCACACACACACCACCTGCTTGGTGACGGTCACACTCGCAACCACAGCGCCCGGCGACACGCCTGCGTACAAACCAACAGTCTCGTCATAACTTAATTTCTTTGACTAAAGCGAGTGTTACACATTTAAATAAAACACTTTTTAATGGATTTAAAGTAATAGTTTTAAAAAAAACTAAAAAAATAAGCTTTTTTTACACTATTTTTAATTCAAATTTATTAAGATTTAAAATTTGAAAATCAAAATTTTATGAACGATGCGGGATACGAACAGTTAGCTCAGTTGGTTAGAGCACCGGCACGGAACGGCGGAGGTCGTGGGTTCGAATCCCGCATCGTTCATAAAATTTTGTTTTTCAAATTTTATTTGTGTATTAATCCTAGAATTGAGGGACATAACATTATTTTATATACCAGACATACAAGATTTATTTTCTATTTTTTAGTGGGATTTTCTATAAATACGTATTTTTTTTAGGTTTTTTTAAACTATTATTTATTTTTTAGTTTTTTTTTGTTATATTGAATTGTCATCGGTCCTTATTAAGTATGCCAAATTTCGAGTTAATCCGACGTTTTGAAGGGAGTCTAAATCATGTTTAATGATTCCGTTACATACGTATGAAGCTAATAAAAGCTTATTAAAAACGCGTGTTATTGTAACAGTCCCCTGTAAACGTGATCTGGAATGGTCTTGGATACGTTAAAATGTAACTTCTACACAAAATCTAATATAAAACATAGGTTTAATTACACGCATTTTAATCCTTTAATAAGTGTTTTAATTAAGTCTCTTCATTATTTCAGATATTTCATAGATTTTGCTTATCACATTCAAATTATTGGAGTTACGCTGGCGTTCATTTTCTTCATTCGAATTTCTCAAATCGTCTGGTTGAATTTTTTTTGTATGGCTTGGCGAGTACTTTAATAGTTATTTATGCAACTGTTGTGTAATAAGGGATATTAAAACACGAATGTGGATTTATGGTGATAAAAGTATCAAATGAGTGTTTCAATACCTAATTATCAACAGTTGCATACAAGACTTTATCTACACTCAGAATATGTATTCTCTAAAATTTTCTGGAAAAGTTGGCTTACTGCTAACATTAAAACACCAGTCCTAGTAGTAACCTAATTTCATTCATTACTGATTATATACAAATAAACTGAGTATTAATGGAACAATTATTTATTTTAGTAGTAATTTATATTTTGTATAGTGCAATAATAAAAATTCACTCGAATATTCTCTCAGCGTTTAAAATGAATCGCTCATTTTTTTTAAACAATGGCGGGGATTCGAATAATCTACTTTTTTTTACGGCGCGTTACGTTCTGGTAGTGTGGAACGCGCGAAAACGAAAATGTTATTTTTTTGAAATTCATACAGATACCACGCATATAGCAATAAGAATATGGTTGTCTGTTGAAACTCGTTGCGCATGAGTAGATCGAAAAAAAACATAGGAGTGTTGTTATGAAATTTAGTACAACATCACAACACCCGTTTAGCTGTTTCAGAATCTTTAATAGAGGATTTAAAGCATGGGTGTAGATAAAAGCTTTTTTTCGGATCTTCAGTCTAAACGACACACTTGGACTGGAGATCTAAAATCCTTTTAACTGTCGCCAGTTTCGCGTTACCTGGCTTGCAGTGCGAGCGCGGCGGGCAGGTGACGTCAGCGCAGGCGGCGGCGGGGGTGACAGCGGGCGCACACAGCGGCGGCACGAGCCCGCGCGCACACACGCAGCGGAACCCCGCGCCGTTGTTCTCCTCCACGCAGGCGCCGCCCGCGCCGCACGGGCCCGACGCACACGCCGACATCTGGACACGACACGCATCAGCACGGACCAAGAGTATACAGTAGTACACAAGTTGTACCACAGAGTATATACTAGTCACAGAGATATATCTCAACTGTTACAATGGGAAAGACAGAGTACCGCCATCTGTAAGCATGTATTGACAACTTCTAAAGGCTATAGCTACACATACCTATACCTACTATTTATATTATGGTTACCTTTATAACTATAGTTAATATAATAATAAAATAATTTTCATGTCAATTATTTTTTCCTTTTATAATATTCAATATCTTTCGCATTCACTTTAATTATAATTATTAGTCTCCTCTCTCTCCAAATCACAAATTATAACAAAATAACTCATATCTTTAACTCAAATAGCTGTGTAATGATTATATTATGTATGCGTGAACAAACGAACTCAGCAGATATAGTTGTAAAGCACAAACAATAAAACGCACAGTCTTTGTTCTTACAGAACAATCACAATTCTATATATGTTAAATTCGTTTGTTGACTCATACATAATATAATCATTACACAGTGATTATTTTTTTATTGTTTGTAAAATAACAAGGAGTCTAATAATTATGAAGATACATTTAAAGTGAATGCGAAAAATATGTTACAAAAAGAAAATTAAATGACAAAAATTATTTTATTGTTTTATTATTATATTAACCATAGTTATATAGGTAACAATTATAAATAGTAGGAAAAAGTATGCGTAGCTATTATTGCCTTAAAAAGTTTTCAAAACACGATAACAGATGGCGTTCCTTTCTCTTTCCCATTTTAATAGTTGAGTTAGGTCTCTATTACTATGTAAAATATACAAAGGTACTCTGTGATTGGCTGGTTTACGCGTACTTACGCTCCTCTACACAGTCCCGGTAGTCCTGCCAAGGGATGACAGAGGAAAATCCTGTAATTGCGCTGTAATTGAAAGAGAGACATCGGACACGACATGGATCCCAGCCAGGATCGTAAGTATGATGTCGAAACTTAGACAGGGGGAGAGATAGGACTAGTACGGAGTAGTGAGCTCACCTGGTGGCATCGTTCGCCGGTGTACCCGGGCAGGCAGGCGCACACGAACGAGCCGTACGTGTCGTAACACACGCCGTGGCCGCAGACCGCGCCCTCCTGCTCGCACTCGTTCACGTTCAGCTCGCAGCGCGCGCCGCGGTAACCTGCCCCGTGGACAGAAACACTACTATCAGATTCTTTCTCAATGGTTGTTCAGTTTTCTCCCAGACAGACGAACTTACAATGCCATATCCGCGTTTTATTATTACAAACAGTGCGCATTACTATAATATATATAAAACCACTAGTTTGACACAGTATGACCGCGGGAATCGCGACGAGTCATATTAATGTAACGGCTCTTGTAGTCATTTTTATAGTGTTTATATAATGACAACTCTATCTTACTAAAACCATTATATGGCTTTTATTAAAATCAACTCTTTTATTTCTGCGACAGTTCTTGCGCAGTATTTCCGGCACGTCAGTACGCCCGTGTGATTAGTGTTGTAAGAGATTGTGACCCTCTCACTCGTCGTTGTAGACAAGGAACTATGATAGCTATATTATAATCATAACAAGACAATAAGTCCGGTGCACCAAAGTAAGTGAGGCCGCGGTATACCCGTGCCGGTGCAGTCACACGTGTAGTTGTTAGCCGCGTCCACACAGCGGCCGCCGTTCAGACACTTGGCTCCGCCGTCCACACCGTCCGAGCACTCATCCACGTCCACCTCGCAGTTGTGGCCGCTGTATCCTGCCGGTTCAATAACACCACACGTAAGTCTTCTCAAACAACCAGTCGACAACTTATACGTAAGTCTTGTAGCTAGTATCGTGCACGGGATTTTTTTAATGAAAATAAGTGACGTGTCGAGCAGGACGTTCAGTTGATGGTATTTGATACGGCCTGTCCATTACAATGCAGTGCCGCTCAGGATTCATGAAATACACAAAAATTCTCAGCGGCACTACAATTGCGCATGTCACCTTGAGACATAAGATGTTAAGTCTAATTTGTCCAGAAATTTCACTACCTACGGCGCCCTTCAGACCGAAACACAATAATGCTTACACATTACTGCTTCACGGCAGAAATAGGCGCCGTTGTGGTACTCATAATCTAGCCGGCATTCTGTGCTAAGGAGCATCCCTGGTGTTTTAATTCATGAATAGCTATAATGACTAAACTCGCCGTAAAAGTTTGAATAAAAACACACAATGGATCCAAATCAGTAACTGTGAAAGTATACAGCTAACTAAAATATTCATTCAATCGCTAAGTATTGCGCGTATACCTATATTAGGATCTACCAATATCAACGTGACCATTGTACACTCGCCGATTTCATATTAAATATAGGTAACCATGTTGTTGCTAAAATAACGATAGACAACTTTTAACGCAAGATGGAAGTTCCCTTACCAGCGTCAAATCTAAGCGAAGTCAAGGTCTATACTTCTTCTACGAGTTTCTTGCTACTTCTTCTCATTAGCTCAAGCCTTTACGAAGTAGTGGTAGATTCAATAAGAAAAAATATTTTTTTTGACATTCATAAGTGTCATTTCCGTGACCTATACGAATAAAGTGATTTTGATTTGATACTAAAATATATCGTTCACGAATTTATAAGACACCGTGTATCTGAAGATTACAAATCAAATCAATTAATGAGTGGTAGATAAAGCGAAACAAGAGCTTGTCGAAATCCAAACAACATAATATTGATATCGTGGTGTTCACTCACGTCTCTCTCTCGTGAATGGGCGCTACTTGTGGTAGCTGAATGATACTGTAATCGAAAAATATGATTTTATACCGACTTCAAAAAAAGAGGGGGTTTTCAATGAGTCAGTTTTTTTTATGTTTGTTTCCTGAGAACTTACGATTGGGTGAACCGATTTTGATAATTCTTTATTTTTTTATTTGAAAGCAGGGGGCCTACTCCTAAAATCGATATTCGATAAATCGTGGCATTAGTCGTGTCGAATCCTACTCTTAGTTACATCGTATTCAATGTCGAAACGATGATTGAACGAACGAAACATTATTCGATATTATCGGTCCTAACCCTACTCTTAGTTGAAAATGTCAGAGACGAATATTCGAATTTCACAAATAATCAAACGTCACTTTTACGTTTCAAGTTGTGTAGATATATTTGCCATACAATATACATACTTAATAAATATTATTAAAATAATGATATGTGATTTACTATTCAACAGGATTTTTTTACTACCAAGTCATTTAAGTCATTTTGTTGATTGTTTATGCGTAGAAATAATGCAAATGGCCGCCTGAGAAATAGGAAGTCGACGAGAAGGGTTGAGTTACTTTCTTTTACATTTTATTATCCGCAAGTTTTGTATTATTTATTCAATTTTAAATGGTCATATTATATTCATTACATATTATTTTAACATATACATTATGTGTAAATTATACCAAATTGGTGGTGCAGAGTCTGGCATGGTCCTTAGCGCCTAACAGCGACATAGCACAGATAATGTTTAGGTTTGAACATATTTCATTCACACTAACGTCGTAAATAAATCAAAATATTAGTCTATGGTAACGATAAACGATAAGGAATTCGAACATTTGTTAGAGTAGGATGGTTGCGATATATTCGGAGTATTATCGTATCGTTCCGAATGTATCGTTGTCGATTTTGCGAGTAGACCTCCTGGTGCTTTTTGTGTGGTCAAATAGGTCCAGATCTGACAATGGCATCCATGAGATAAAGTAACGGAACTCTTCAATTCTTAGGAACAAATTAAGGAGTATCCTTTTTATAAAACATTTTGGTCTTATTTATATATATAAAATATATAAAAAATTATGGCCGAATCGTTTTTATGCTATCCGGATATTTGAGTCATCTACCGTAATGTCGTTATGGTCAAGTTATTGTCGTAGTCGAATATGATGATCAATGGATCTCCTTAACGACTTACAGTAAGGTATCTGTGGCAGAATTTCTAACTGTCTGTAATCAAATTACAATGCGCTGACGTTCATTGCTGGATTCCAAATTTTTTAGTAAGTGTACTTACTTCAGATTCACTAAAAAAAAATCCAAAATAAGTATAATTGTAATTTGTATCTAGAATTATATTATTTAATTAGAGGGTATAAAAATACATAATTATTTTTTACTTTTTAGTGTATATTTATATCTAATGTATTGGAATAGTTTTTTTTGAAGTCGGTTGTTTTTTTTTGTTAAATTTTATTGTCTGGTGACATTCATTAAATACATACATACATAAAATCACGCCTCTTTCCCGTAGGGGTAGGCAGAGACCACTTCTTTCCACTTGCTACGATCCTTACATACTTCTTTCGCTTCGTCCACTTTCATTATTCCTTTCATACATGCTCTCCGGTTTAAGGTACTCTTGACCTGGCCTTTTTTCAAGACGTCCCTGATTTGATCTTGAAACGTCCGCCTAGGTCTAATACACTTTCTTCGTCAATCGTTCTTCATTCATTCTCTCGACATGTCCAAACCATCTCAGCATACCTTTCTCAATTTTTGTCACAGCATCTTCTTTCAGACCACAACGTTTTCTTATCTCACTATTTCTTATCCTGTCACTCAGTGTAACTCCTATCATACTTCTCAACGCTCTCATCTCAACTGCATTTATTCTGCTTTCATGTTTCTTCTGCCATACCCAACTTTCACTTCCGTACGTAGTGTTGGAACCAACACCCCCTCATGCACAGCCAAGCGAGTCTTATTAGACACCTTCTGACTGTTCATAAAGGAATGCAAAGCTCCATTCACCATGTTTCCTGCATTCACTCTTCTTTCAATATCACTCTCATACTTTCGATCTCTTGTAAATTTAGAACCCAGATACACAAACTCATTCACCTGTTCAATTTTTTCATCTCCAATCACGATATTGCAGTCTGTCACTACCTCATCTCTTTCAAGCACCATCACTTTCGTCTTCTTTACATTCATCTTCATTCCCTTTCTACCGAAAGCTCCTTCATAGCAGTTACCATCTCTTGCAACTCCTCGGCTGAAGATGCAAGTAATACTTGGTCATCAGCATAGAGAAAACATTTGACGAGTAACTCATTCATTCTCAAACCACTGTCATTCTCTTTTAAACCTGTCAAGCAATTGTTCATGAACAGATTAAACAGCCACGGTGACGCTACACATCACTGTCTAACACCTTTTTCGATATTAAACCATTCAGTGTATGCCCCGTTTATCCTTACACAAGCAATAGAATCTCTATAAATAGATTGCAATGCTCGTATGAGGACATTGCTCACACCGCTCGTGGACAATGCTGACCACAATTCATTCTTCGCCACTCTATCTAGATATCTAGATCCACGAACGCGCAATAGACAATATGCACCGCAAGGAAAAGACCTGATCCGTACATCCCATTCCCTTTCTAAATCCCGATTGTGCATTCATTAAATGAGTTATATATTTATCGTTTGACAACGGGGCGACATAAACCTGGACTGTAGACATTAAGAGCGATCGCAAATATAAAGAAATAAAAAAAATTATGTTCACCCTCCTCGTCCTTCTTGCAAGTGTTCAATTGTATGTAAATAAAATAAGCACTCTTTAGATAAAGCAACAATACTTGTAGTGTTAATATTGAGGGTATTTGTAAGTTATTTAGTTTGTAATATTGTTCATAAAATTTCTTAGCATCTACTTAAATGTTTATGCCTTTGTTTTGTTTTTTTTTCTGTATAAATAATATTTGTATGTAGTTTTAAGTTGTTTCATTTTTCTTTAAAAATAAGTAATTTAATTTAAACTTTAAATTTAAATAATATTATATGTCTTCCGACGACCTTATTGTACACGGTAACACTCAAATGAGTTTATGTATGTACAATAATTGTGTTACCTATAATATGTAATTTGTTAATAATAAATAAATAAATGAACAGTGGTTACCAGGCGGACAGTCGCACACGTAGGTGTCGGTCCCGGCGGGCACGCTACACGAGCCGTTGTTGCGGCACGGACCAGCCACGCACTGCGGGTCCAGGGACTCCTCCAGCTCGCAGTGGACTCCTGTGGCGTGGGTAACTCGGTAATAGAAAGTACCTTCTTACAGACAATTTTTAAACCATCGTAAGCAGCTAAGAACTTTTCTCTAGATTTTGTATAATAACAAACAAACTTTATTTTTCTTTAACAGAAAATTCCTACATCTCTACATCTTTAAGTTATGGTACAAATAAATATTAGCAATGTCTTTATAATCCCAGTATTTAGGACTCGTTATAACAGAGAGTGTGTACCGTGGTAGTGCGGCGGACACACGCACACGTAGTCGCCGCGCGCGTCCTCGACACAACGGGCCGCGTGCTGGCACGGCGCCGCGCTGCACGGGTCGCCCGCGTCCACCTCGCAGTTGTTGCCCGTGTACCGCGCCGAGCAGTGGCACTCGTACCTGCGGTCACATGGGCCCGCGTCACGCAAAACCGACACCCGAACAAAACCGTGAAGGAGTAATGTGTAAGGATTATTGTGTTTCTGTCGCTTTTTTTATGATAATAAGGGACCATACGAACAGGACGTTCAGCTGATGGTGATTGATACATCCCGCCCATTATAATGCAGTGCCGCTCAGGATTCTTGAAAAACCCAAAAAATCTCAGCGGCAATATAATCACCTTGAGACGTAAGATGTTAAGTCTCATTAGCCAAGTAATTTCACTAGCTACGGCGCCCTCCCGACCGAAACACACTAATGTTTACACATTACTGCTTCACGGCAGAAATAGGCGCCGTTGTGATACCCAAAATCTAGCCGGCATCCCGTGCAAAGGAGCCTATTTAATGCGTCTTGCTCGCTTTAAAAGATTTACAAACCGTGAAGACGGCAGCCATTGCATCTGTGCGAGCGAGACGCATTATATTTACGCGAGAGTGACAGGGACAGATAATAACAGTTTGTGGCGGGAATTTAGCTCTTAAAACTCGCTCACATACTGCAGTTTATAACATACTTGTCATGTCGCGATATGCAGGTGCCGTGTCGCAAACAGGGCTCGTTGTAACAGTGGTCTTTTGGCGGGATTCTCAGCACGTCCTTCCGATCTTTGCCTGGAAGTGATACAAATTACTTCAATACAAAGAACATTCGCTTAACTCATAAACAAAGCATAACCTGCGATAAACTATTATCCGAAAAATAGTGTAAAAAAATAAATAGAACTAACTGCATGCATTAAGTTTATATTCATTAATAATCTTTAATTTTCTACAAATCACACAGATTGTTTTCTCCGGAAGTCACAGTATTGAGAAATTACAAACAATATATTAATTTAGGCTATAAGCCAAATAGTATGCAGTGAGTGTATATTAAATATATATTAATGTGCGTCTTATGTTATGTAAACTAACAACTGAAATATTCTATTAACTATTGTTTATACAATAGCGGCAATTTATAAATAGCTTTCCGTACCATTAAAGTTTACTAACCATGTGATGCTTGCTGTAAGTTCCCAAATAAAAAGGCATAAAAGGCATATATTTTCTCAAAATTTATTCCTTTGGAATTCTTTTTGATGTCATTTCTAGTACTACTACCGCATCGGAAACAAATGGCGCTCTGAGAGAGATGAAGCGGCGCAATACAATCTCCCGGCATTCTTTTTTTTGCGCTCTTTTTAATGAAATATACAATATCCTATCTAGTCCCAGGCAGTCGGATCACTTAGATATTCATCTGTGGAGTAGTAGGATTTACGACAAAGCCATTTTTTTTTACACAAAAAACATTTAAATTTATTTATAGATAATGCCACTGAACAATGGCTGGGACTTTATTATAAAACTGTTAGTTAGTTATTTATTGTATATATACCCTTAAAGCTAATATGTAAATATTAATAAATAAAATTAATAGTCGGCGGATGTCATAGATGAAACGATAGCAACTTGGATTATCCATTTCGCGAAGCTATATTTAGAAAGCAACTCCATTCTAAACGGTTTAAATTGAAATTCAAGCTCAGTTTACCTTTTTTAAGTATTTTAACATTATATTAGATCAAAGAAGACGTGTCATTGCAGTAAAACGCTGCAAAACTAAGTGCAATACGGTCTAACAGTATCTCCATCGTCTTTTTTGACTGCTCACATGATTTATATATTAGTGGAAATTTTATTGGTGTGTGTACAATTTTATATGTATTTTTGTGAGTGTTTTAAATACTGTTTTTTTTTCTCAAAAATAAATAAATAAATAGAGAAGAATACAATATATTAAACGGCAGCCTAGCGAAACTCTAAGAAAAAAACAAATCACTCGATTCTATGAAACGTGCAGTCATTGATAGATTGACAGATGACGGCTATAATCTTGTAAAAAGCGGAGATAGCCGAAATCCACTATGTTTTAAAAGCAAATGTTCGCTTTTAGCCTTAGTCGAATTATATTTCGTCAATAATCGCAATACTGTAATTACTACTATTTCATACTTATGTCTGATTACTGCACGTTTCATAGTCAACTTAATTTCATTTTTTTACTTATGGCCGCTCCCAATATACTATCTATAGATAGAGATAAATTACTACCTTCTACTGTCAGTTATTAGCTGTCAAAAATCTGATGCTGTCCCAATATACCCGATAAGACATTCTTATCGCCTTATATTTGGACGCGTGAATTGCAATTTCCATACAAACTTCTATCGCTGGTAAGCTATATGTCGTCCGATTGACAGACAGCAGAGTTACCGTCGATAAGTTTATTGAGACAGAGAAGTCAACGATAGTTACGATTTTTATCTCAAGTAGGCCACAACCGGAGATAGACTGCATATTGGGAATGGCCGTAAGGCAGTCACTCCTCTTATTTGGTATTATTTACATCCTCTTTGATAAACGGCAATTTCCAAGAAACAGCCACGCCTGTTGATGCCTGAAGTAATGAAAGGATACGTACACTCGTCTGTGGTGAGCGGACAGCTGCCGAATGTGACGTTTGTGTGCTGCACATACTGCGCGTGGAACTCCAGCTGTGGACCCTCGTGCATGCAGCCGCTGAACAGGTTGCCCACGAGGAGCACAGCGCCTCCCGCTTCCAGCGCGCCCGGCGACAGCAGCTCGGGGTTCCACGTCACGTTGGATATCACCTGCAGCGAGCATCACTGGTGTCAGACACGAATGTGAGAGATATATGAGAAGCACTGTTAGTACACGACGCCAGCTGGGAGCAGTGATAAAACTTTATGAACTATCGATCGCGTTCCGTGCGAGCGCTCTTCCACTGATTCAACTGTTCGAGTGACGTCATGATCATAAATCTTGATATGTCTTGCCGGCCTTTAAGGAAGGTTTACGCGCCTCTTTTGAAGGTACCCATGTCGTATCGTTCCAGAAATACCGCACAAGGAAGCTCGGTTGTACAGCTTGGTTGTACGTGGAAGAAAGTTGCTTGTAAACCGAACTGTGGAGGAAAGCCACACGTCCACATAGAGGGGATGATAGACTAATAATTTGTGATGTGTCGTTCGAAGGTGGAATTCGGCGGCTGTAATCAGGTCAACAGGTCAAGACCTAGCCGTTCACAGAGCACTGGATCCCGGATAATTCGAGCAGCTCTACGTTGAACGCGGTCAAATGGTTCGAGCTGATACTGTGGGGTGCGTCAGACCAGTGATGAGTACCTGCGGTTTGTATATATATTTGTAATTAAATAATTAAATAAACAAATATTGACACACTTTTACACAAATTTTCTCGCCCCAAACTAGGCACAGCCTGTACTATGGGTACAAGACAATGATATATTTAATACAATATACCTACTAATACATACATAAAAACTTATATTCTATTAATTGTTAAACTTATATTCATCATGTAAATGTTTGCACCTACCGGGATTCGAACCCGGGACCTGTAGTTCAGTAGGCAGGCAGTAATTATCTCGAAGCTTTTGAGTTTCAAGTTAAGATGAAGTAGAGTTGATAGGATGTGGTGTCGATAGGGTGTGGCGTCGGTAGATTGTGGTGGGTATCGGTAGGGTGTGGTGTAGTAAGCTGTAGTGTCGATAGGGTGTGGTGTCGGTAGGGTTGGTGTAGTAAGGTGTAGTGTCGATAGGGTGTGGTGTCGGTAGGGTTGGTGTTGTAAGGTGTAGTGTCGATAGGGTGTAGTGTCGGTAGGGTTGGTGTCGGTAGGGTGTGGTGTCGGTAGGGTTGGTGTTGTAAGGTGTAGTGTCAGTAGGGTTGGTGTAGTAAGGTGTAGTGTCGATAGGGTGTAGTGTCGGTAGGGTTGGTGTCGGTAGGGTTGGTGTCGGTAGGGTGTGGTGTCGGTAGGGTTGGTGTTGTAAGGTGTAGTGTCAGTAGGGTTGGTGTAGTAAGGTGTAGTGTCGATAGGGTGTAGTGTCGGTAGGGTTGGTGTCGGTAGGGTGTGGTGTCGGTAGGGTTGGTGTTGTAAGGTGTAGTGTCAGTAGGGTTGGTGTAGTAAGGTGTAGTGTCGATAGGGTGTAGTGTCGGTAGGGTTGGTGTCGGTAGGGTTGGTGTCGGTAGGGTTGGTGTCGGTAGGGTGTGGTGTCGGTAGGGTTGGTGTTGTAAGGTGTAGTGTCAGTAGGGTTGGTGTAGTAAGGTGTAGTGTCGATAGGGTGTAGTGTCGGTAGGGTTGGTGTCGGTAGGGTGTGGTGTCGGTAGGGTTGGTGTCGGTAGGGTGTGGTGTCGGTAGGGTTGGTGTCGGTAGGGTTGGTGTTGTAAGGTGTAGTGTCAGTAGGGTTGGTGTAGTAAGGTGTAGTGTCGATAGGGTTGGTGCCGGTAGGGTGTCATGTCGGTGGGGTGTGGTGTCACCTGCGTGTCTCGATCCAGCTCCAGCAGCAGCGCGGGCGGGCTGGGTCGGTATCGCAGCGCCACCCAGTGCCAGCGGTTGTCGAGGGTCTCGCGCGGCAGACCCGCCTCACGAGGCGCCTGCCCTGGCCGCGCCCACGATACCACCACCTGCTCGAATAGCGCCGTCACGTGCAGCGTGTAGCCCTCGAACCGCTGCGAGAACAGCTCCCCGCCTGGAAACGATACCCGACGATCGACGGTCAATTGAAGTATCCAACACTAGTTTTAAGATCTTGGTTTTTGGTTCAAACAAAACGACTGAATTAAGATAATGCAATTTTATATGACAATAGACGAGACGAGCAGAAACCTTCAAAACGACTTGCCCATTACAATGCTGTACCGCTAAGGATTCTTGGAAATTCCAGTAATTCTGATCGGCACCACAATTGTACTCGTCTCTTGAAACATAAGAGTTAAGTCTCATTTGTCCAGTAAGTTCACTAGCTACGGCTCCCTTCAGACCGAAACACAGTAATTCTTACACATTACTGCTTCACGGCAAAAATAAGCGCCGATGTGGTACCCATTATCTAGCCGGCATCCTGTGTAAAGGAGCCCCCCCACTGGTAATAATGGCATAATCTACTAACTATCCACCTTCGCACGACACGCCACAAGTTAGGATATTATCCCCACGATCTGGATGTGTGGCGGTCCTCCACAGTGCGGTTTTCAAGGAGCTTTCTTCTACGTACTACAAAGCTGTGGAATGAGCTTCCTTGTGCGGTGTTTCCGGGACGATACGACATGGGTACCTTCAAAAAAAGCGCGTACACCTTCCTTAAAGGCCGGCAACGCTCTTGTGATTCCTCTGGTGTTGCAAGAGAATGTGAGCGGCGGTGATCACTTAACACCAGGTGACCCGTACGCTCGTTTGTCCTCCCATTCCCTAAAAAAAACTATAACTAACTACTTAAATATTAGTTATTATTTAACTTTTCACATTAATATTCCTACAAAAACAGATTAATATCTCAATATTTAATTTCTCGATCTCACCAATGACGTTCTATACATAAGAACATCATTGGATCTCACTCTACATGTAAGACTGTTTTGAATACTTCAAAACCTATTGTAACTGTATACATGTGCGCCGTAATATGGGAAGCTAAAATAGATATCAAGGATACACCAGCAATTTTGTAGCCGATGTCACAGTTGGCATTATTGATGTTGAATAAAATGTGAAAAAAAAGTGGTTTATATCACAATATTATCCATCCTTAACTCTCTTAAAATAATGTAGTTAGGTAACCAACCACTTTACGTGTTTTAAATAAATGGGTGTTTAGAATGGCGCGGGAGAACCTGAGGGGAACAAGATGGAAAAACTCTTAGCAATCTTGTGCCTATTTAGGTGATCTTATATAAGAAATATTCCAGTATTCTGTATCCGCATTTAACGAAATTTTACATTATAAATTCGATTACAATAATCGTGACAATGAGCTCTGATAATATGAAAAAATAATGAAATGCAATATTTAATTGGCAGGATGGACAATTGAACAATAGCACTATAAACAAACAATATTGTTTGCTCATTAACAGAACACGAATCAATGTACACATAATATAACATGTCCAAATATGTAACGTCATCGACCCGCGCATCCGTCATGTCGCCGTCCCATCATAATAATTCATAACACGGGTGACGAGGCTCGCGAGCTGATGCCCCCCCCCCCCCCCCCCCCCCGACACACGTGCGCGTGCAATATCGCCAATTGATCGCGCCCGCGGAGCACATATTTTATAACTTGACGGACTACAGTAGAGTGTACGATGACTCATCCATAATTAAGATCGTGTTTAACATGTTACAACTCTTGGTACCCAAAAAGCCTGACTACACAGTCAGGCGTGTAATAGGACATCTGGATTCGAACTGGGGTCTTCTGCTTTCGGATCACCCAATGTCCCATCTTAGCTATTATAGTCTTGTATAAAATTTACCTTTGTACTCTAATGTTATTGTTTCTCATAAAAACACGGATAAAACTACATTTTTTAAAATTGAAACCTAGCTAGATCGATTCATCACCCCGGAAATCCCCTGTATACTAAATTTTATGAAAATCGTTGGAGCCGTTTCCGAGATTCAGATTATGTATATACAAGAATTGCTCGTTTAAGATAATAAGATATATTCATAAGTTTTTCGGTCGTGTTGGTGATCATCTCCGTCATGTTCGCTACTCACCTACGCAGGTGCGGTAGCTGAGCCCCACGAGTTGCTTGAGGGAGATCGGTCGCGACAGGCGTATGTACGAGGACCCGTTGAAGTAGGCTTCAGGACGGTCTGAGGCGCCCAGAGGGCCGCCCGCGGAGCCTGCGGAGCTCGCTGACACCAGGGCCGCTAACAGTGCACATCCTGTAAACAAATAATAATCATTCACTAGTGTCAAATGGCAAAAAACGGACCCCTTATAGATTCGTCATGTCTGTCTGGCCGTCCGTATGTCACAGCCGAAACTATACTGTTAAAACTTGGTAAGTAGATGTATTCTGTGAACAGCTTAAAGATTTTCACACAGAAAAAACCAACCAAACCATCAAAATTTTCTCTCTGGATAGGTCTTCAAAAATGATATTGAGGTTTCATAAATAAAATTTGAAAAACAAAATTTTGTGAACGATGCGGGATTCGAACCCAGGACTACCCCCTCCGGCGTTCCGTGCCGGTGGTCTAACTAATTTATAACGAGGCGTTACTCGAACGGTTAGCTCAGTCAATTTCCTAATATGCAAATATTGGGGTTGAGAAGGTTATCAACTGTAAAGTAGATCCTCTAGATGAAGCCACAACCTGAGAGTTGAACAAAGCATACAGAATTTTATAACGAGGCGGTACTCGAACGGTTATCTCAGTTAGTTAGAGCACCGGCACGTAACGCCGGAGGTCGTGGGTTCGAATTCCGCATCGTTCATAAAATTTTGTTTTTCAAATTGTATTTGTGTTTTTATCTTAGAAGTGAGGGTAATCACTTTAAAAAACATAACGATATTGAGGTTTCTAATATCATTTTTCTTCTTAGCTGAATTGTTTGCACGAGAGACACTTCCAAAGTGGTAAAAAGTGTCCCCCCACCCCTGTAACTTCTAAAATAAGATAATGACTAAACTTAAAAAAAATATATGATTTACATTACCATGCAATCTTCCACTGAAAATTGGTTTGAACGAGATCTAGTTAGTAGTTTTTTATACGTCATAAATCGTATTATCAATAACTTAGTTGAAAAAAAACTCTATTATTAAAACATCGATCAAAGTTACAAAGAACTACAAGAACCCTACATGGGTCAGTCCGACTCGCACCTGGCCGCGTTTTTATTGAGGATTGCTATTTGACAAGTGTCAGTTTTTTTTTAGGGAATAGGAGGACAAACAGAGCGTACGGGTCACCTGTTGTTAAGTGATCACCGCCGCCCACATTCTCTTGCAACACCAGAGGAATCACAAGAGCGTTGCCGGCCTTTAAGGAAGGTGTACGCGCTTTTTTTGAAGGTACCCATATCGTATCGTCCCGGAAACACCGCACAAGGAAGCTCATTCCACAGCTTCGTAGTGCGAGGAAGAAAGCTCCTTGAAAACCGCACTGTTGAGGACCGCCACACATTTAGATGGTGGGGATGATATCCTAACTTGTGGCGTGTCGTGCGAAGGTGGAATAACAGTAGCACCGCGTCCAGAGCTGAACTATTGTGTTCGCCACTCATACTTATAGCTAGTCGTCAAGCCCTGTTTACGAACTGCAGTGTCTTCTTGACGCGAGTATTACAAATAACATCTGGGAGCAGGGTGTAGTCGCCAAGGATGGTGTTACGCTTATAGTGACATACAAACATTGACGTGACAGAGAGATACACTGGAGGGCTGGCCGTACACCAGATTCACCAAACAATTGAAATCGTCAGATAGAATATACTAAGGAGGATCCATAAAACAATGAAGTGATAACGTCACTTGACTATTATTCAGTTGTGTAAGTATAATAACAGTATGAAAAATAATGTTTCAAACTTAGATAAAGGTTTGCTCTCCGCTGCGCTCCTACTAGATACCGCAGACGTAGCCGCAAAGTGCGGCAACTAATACTACGACCAAGCGTACTCGAGCCAGTCTCGAACAATGTGTGACGTTGACGTGCCACATGTTCTGTTACACTGCTAATAATTGAAACTAAAATGCCGGGTTGCGTAGTAAAAATGTAAAAATAATATAACAAGAAATAAGAAAGACATATCGATCAGGTATTATCAGTAAGTATTTTGTATTTTATTAATTTCAATGTAAAATAACACGAAGCGTATTATATAAGTTACAAAATTTGCAAGATGCCATTGAGTGTGAAGATGCCACGCACACAAGCAACATTACAAATAGCCAGTACACACTACATTATAAAGTTGCCGTAATAAAAAAGCTATTGTTCTTAGATAGTAGTTAGTTGGAGAGCAGCAAAGATCAATCCTTGATCTAAATTCTAAGGTCTCAATAAATGCATGTAGTACCTACTTATTAGGTGACGGAAATAGAACAGCTATGCAATAAGAATTATACTGCTAAACAATGCATGTCATATCAAGCTGGAAACAAGTATAGGAACTTCGTTTATAAAGTTTGAAAGTTTAAGTTTATTCGTTGAGCCGCATTTTGGAAGAATACAACACATGAAGGTACTGCGCTGAGAAAACATACAGGAGTTACAGTTATTGATATTATCGCCATAATACTACTACTACAGCTAGGGATGCCAACCGTACAAAACACTTAAAAAAGAGTATTGTACCCTGTAACACTAATAGAGTGTGATAAAATACTCTTTATGCGCTACAAAAAGTGCAATAAAATACCTTGTTAAAAATAAAATAAATGATAGGCACTCGTACTTTGGAAGTCTATACTGTTTGAAATCAGATAATCTCTATTTCTTCTAATAATAATTGGCAACCCTAACTACAGCGGTCAGTGGAACGACTGCAAAAGTAACATCTAATGATCAACATAACAAATCTTGGTGTACTCAGTAAGGCGAGAGACTTCACTATAAGCCACCGCCTGCAACTTTACAAGGCACAAATTTCTTCTCACATGGAGTACTGTTCTCACCTCTGGGCGGGTGGTGCCCAGTACCAGCTTCGTCCATTTGACCGCATACAACGAAGAGCGGCCCGAATCATCGACGATCAAGACATCTCCGATCGGATTGATTCTTTTGCATTGCGTAGAGATGTGGATTTTTTCTGCATTTTCTACCGCATTTATAACGGGGAGTGCTCAGAGGAGCTGTTCGGGTTGATACCAGCGGCCGAATTCCACCACCGGACATTACGTGCAAAGTACCACCCGCAACACGTTGACGTCTGGCATTCTACAATCGCGCGTTTTACAAGAAATTTCTTCCTTCGCACAGCCACTTTGTGGAATCAATTACCGGCTGCGGTAATCCCAACAGATACGACTTAGGGACCTTCAAGAAAATACCTCAAGGTTCTGGCTTCAGGATCCTCCTTCGTCTAATATTCTGTTACATAACACAAGCTTTTGCATGCAAGCTGGCGCAAGCCTAGGGAGGTTTGCGCCAGGCATATCCCGTCGTGTGTGGCTGTGGTAATTATCGCTCTATCACATTGTAAACACATCAAAGATGACAGGTGCTAACATGCATCACTTGGTGATGGATCCATATATCTTCCCTGATGGGTTCTTGGAGACGAGACCTTATTAAGGCGTTATCCAAGCGCCTTATGAAAATGACAAGCGTTCCAACTATCTAAAATGTAGGTACTCTGTCAGAGAATGAATTTTACATTTAAAAAGGTAACGTTGCCAGCTTAATGGGGCATATTACATGCGGGCTGCTATGAGCGATCTTAATGATGTTTACTATTAAAATAACTTGTCTCAATTCATAATTAGTCAGATATATCTATGAATCAACCTAAGTGAGAAAATGCTTCTGTTGAATGCGAAATTGTTGTGCTTTCAGGCCAAACCACCGAACCGATTTTGATAAAATTTAGTACAGTGATAGAATAGAGCTTGAAAAAGGACATAGGCTAACTTTTAGTGCAAAAAACCAAATGGAGGGGTTGACAAAAGGGATGGCAGTTTGTATGGAAATTCGTCATTATCGAAAATAAAACCATGAAATTTTGTATTAAGGCACTTGTTAAGAAAATTTATTGAATTAGGCGTTACTTTGCGGAAATCCATTATTATACAAATGATTTAAGTTTTCTTTAGTGTTAATTCCGCCAATATTTGTTTTTAATAAAAAAGAATTCGACACGTGTTTCGCCTCTACACGAGGCATCCTCAGGACGTGTTGTCTCGCCAAAATCTGACACGAAATATAAAGAAAACTTAAATCATTTGTATACTTGTTAAGAAATAATTTATAAACATTAGTTCGAGCATTTTTGGAACTACGACCTACATGGGGATGAAATAGGATATTAAAGTTCACAGGGAAATACTATTAAAGAGGCTGTCAACAACGACAATTTACAAGGGATATGCGCTGTATCATAGAAGAGCGCTGCCAGCAGCGGAAAGAGCAGTTTGTATTTGTATTATTTGAAAGTATCCTAAAAGATAAAAACGCGGACGGAGTCGCGAATAATAGCTAGTAATATATACTATTTAGTAAGCGGCCCTGGCCGACCTAGGCACATTGAACGCAAATCCAATTAATAATCGGCAATCGGCATACATATTATTACGTAGTGGTCGTGTGTGGAGTTAACACTCGTCACTCGTGAAGCAAGTAATTGAGTTACAATCGATTGGTCACGAGGCTCTCCCCTCGCGCCGCAATACCACATTGATTGCATTACGCTAACCGTGTCCGCGAGAAAATCCCATTCTACAATTATTATACGTCACATGTCAATAAGCATGAACGAATCGATTACACTACCTACTAGTATCTCGAGTAGTATTACAATTTACCAGTGGGAGGCTCCAATGCACAGGATGCCGGCTAGATTATGGGTACCACAACCTATTTCTGCTGTTAAGCAATGTGTAAGCATTACTGTGTTTCTGTCTGAAAGGCGTCGAAGCTAGAGAAATTACTGGGCTAATGAGACCTAACATCTTAAGTCTCAAGATGACGAGCGCAATTGTAGCGCCGCTCAGAATTTTTGGGTTTTCCAATAGTCCTGAGCGCCACTGCATTGTAATGGGTAGGGCGTATCAATTACCATCAGCTGAAAATCCTCCTCGTCCCTTATATTCATTATATCATTATAGATCTTTCGTTAACTTGATTCGAGTAAGTTAGTTGGCATTGCTGTACCACAGATCGGGAATGGAGCGTCCATGGAATATTTTGGTTATAAATTCGATTGTATTCAAAATTATATTAAAAATAAAAGAGGAAACCCTGAGTTTATTGCGCCCGGTCTTCTCAAGTCTGAGGCATAATTACCGAAAGGATACTAGATGAAATATCCAGTTAAGAATAAAAATCCCACTAACGAGAATGGGATCTTTCAGAATACTAAATCACTACCTATTCACTGAAGCACTGCAGCTCAGATTCAATTTTCTTTTTAACGATACATTATACTTTAATCAAGTATCAATTAAAATAAGTAAACACGACTTTTCATGGGGATGCTTTTTATTATGTAAGCAATGTTTTTGCAAAAGTTTTCTAGATTCTATTGTCTTTTCATTAAGAATCCAAGATAATCTTATAACTTTCAATTGTCCCTTTAATAAAAAAAATTCAGATTTTGGCAATTGGTATAGCTCTGACAAAAAGGTATTGTGTCACTGTAAAGGACTTTTTGAAAGTTGTAACTGTAGTAGGCTTGTTATTAAAAGGTTTATTATTCACAGTCAGCACGGCAAAGTACACAACAACTCAGTCTACGGTGACGGGGTTAGTTACACTGTCAATTTTGTTTACTGTCGTTTCCAAAAGAATCGGAGACCCAGTGCTCTTTGAACGGCTGGATCACTTGGCGTTGCGTAGAGACGTCGCTTCATTGTGTGTCTTCCACCGAATTTATCACGGGGAGTGTTCCGAAGAGCTGTCTCACCTGGTTCATCACAAATTAGGATATCATCCCTACCATCTGGATGTGTGGCGGTCCTCCACAGTGCGGTTTTCAAGGCGCCTTCTTCCACGTACTACAAAGCTGTGGGATAAGCTTCCTTGTGTGGTGTTTCCGAGACGATACGACATAGGTATCTTCAAAAAAAGCGCGTACACCGTTCAGTAAAGGCCGGCAACGCTCCCGTGATTCCTCTGGTGTAGCATAGGAATATTTAAAAGAAATATATGAAAAATAACACAAGATCTCAGACCGTTGACTCTCTTGATCGAAATTCAAACTATTTTTATGATACAAGAAGTTTTAATTAACTAAATACTTCTCGTATTATTTACGATATGTTATGAGTCAATATATTACTTATATGAAATATTGTATTTTCTCTGATTAATACGAGTGATACACTTTTAATGGATTAAAACGCGTGTAATTATATCTGTGTTTTTACATTAGATTTTTGCTTAAAAGTTACATTTTACGTCCCTCTGTCATTCAGTCAGTCCCCCTGAAAACGAGATCTGTAAAGGTCTTGAAACGACGGGTTAGCTAAAATAATAATAAAAATTTGACTTTTACGCAAAAAACGAATGTAAAAACACAGATACAATTACACGCGTTTTAATCCTTTAAAAGTGTTTTATTTAAATATATGAAAAGTTTATTACTTTGTGAGATGAAAACTATTCCAATTTCAAGTCCGCGTAGACGGAGAAGTCAGCACATGAGACAATATGGAAAGCTGTGCGAATCGCGAAAGTTGGTGACACGAACAATAATGTGCTCCAAAGTATCCAGCAGAATGCAGACTCTATATTATATTACTCTTTATATAGTATACTAGCTTGTAACCGCGACTTCGTGCGCGTGCAATAGTTACTTTGGGCAGCATTTTCTATTTCTTAATATACTCACTTTACCCAACAAACTGCTGTGGTTAATACATTTTTATAAGCCACACAGGTCTAAATTTAGAAACGCTAGAACAAATATTTATTTATTACCTTTCAAGTGACACTTAAGTTCTTACCTAAATACAAATTTTCATGGTGCTATCTTCGATAATGGCGAACTTTCATACAAAATTCCACTCCCTATTTCAACCCCGCCAAGGCGTTTATTCCCGATAAAGATAGCCTATGTCCTTTCCCGAGCTCTTGTCTATCTCTGTACTAAGTAACTGTAACTGGTTTAGGCGTAAAAGCGTAACAAACAAACTTGCATTCACATTTATAATATTAGTAGGGATGTCATCTATCAAACTACGAAAACGGTTGTTCAAGTAAGTAGTGCTAAAAATATAAGACCAATGATACATAAATTCAGTAAACAGTGCCTAAAACACATTTATTTCTGGAATCTATTCAATCTACACTACGCCTAACTTCAAAATTACACAATCATTTACAAAAATAAGTTCTCTTACGTAACCATTAACGGGCTGAAATGGTACGCGTCGTGCCAGATTTATAACTAACCCGTAACGGACTCTCAACATGCAGTCCGCCTTCCGCATTATACGGTACGAGAGACACGACAGAAGCACATTATACAATTAAGAGAACAGAAGTACCCTTCTTAGCTTTAGCTTAGAGTTACCACTCAGCTGTCTCCTTTAAATATATACCTACGTCGGGTAGCGCTAGGGTTGATACAAACAAAGAGATGCAGCTAATTTAACTCGGACAGCTACCAGTCTCGGCTGTATTTTACCAGTGGGAGGCTCCTTTGCACAGGATGCCGGCTAGATTATAAGTACCAAAACGGCGCCTATTTCTGCCGTAAAGTAGTAATGTGTTAGCATTACTGTGTTTCGGTCTGAAGGGCGCCGTAGCTAGTGAAATTACTGGGCAAATGAGACTTAACATCTTATGTCTCAAGGTGACACTGTGAGCACAATTATTGTAGAGTCGCTCAGAATTTTTGGGGTTATTCAAGATTCTTGAGCGTTATTCTCCTCGAATCCTTGTGTTCATAGAAAATAAAGAAATGACTACGAGCCGAGAACGGTAGGCAGATCCGCATTCAGGTAAAGTGCATGACGAGATGGTACAAATGTCACCACGGTCACCGTTCCTGATGCTACAGCCATGACTGACTTCGGCGCAACCTCACCCACTCTCATCGCGAGCTTTGTAAAAGTAGTACTAATTAAAAACAAGTAGCGCTGTGTAATACAATACTACTAGCTGAGGAGTATAGTGTTATTGTAGGTGTAGGTATCTAACAGATTAATTTAAAAGCGGCCAAGTGCGAGTCGGACTCGTCCATGAAGGGTTCCGTAGCGGCAAGTAACATAATATAAAAGTTATATAGAAAGGAAAATGATATTAAATTATTCAAATCGAAAAGCGAAAAAGTTTGCTCAAAATCATACAGTGCAAATGAGCTCACATCATTTATACGTATAAATAAATTACTTACTACATCTCGTTCTAATAAATTTTCGGTGGAAGTTTTCATGGTAATGTACATCATATATATTTTTAGTTTTATCATTCTCATTGAAGTGTCTCTCGGACAAACTATTCAGTTTAGAAAAAAAATTATATTAGAAATCCCAATATCATTTTGAAGACCTATCCAATACCCCGTAAACACGTATGGGTTTGATAAAAAAATATTTGAGTTTCAGTTCTATGTAGGTACTTAATCCAAAATTTATTGTTTTTTTTTTTTCTATTTTTGTATGAAAATGTTAATGCGGTTCACAGAATACATCTACTTAACAAGTTTCAACAGTATAGTTCTTATAGCTTTGGAAAAAAGTGCCTGTGACATACCTACACGGGCAGACAGACACACAGACAGGTTCTGTTTTATGCCATTTGGCTACGGAACTCTAAAAACATATTGAACCCTGCAAGCATGTGTTCACATAGAGCCGCGGCCCGCAGCGGTACACAGGAGTGGTCAGTGTAACGCAACTTGGATCACACCAACACCTCACACAGCGGGACGGAAGCGTATGCACTATAGTTGTACAAAAGAAAGTTGAGTAAAAGCCACTTTAACTATGCCTGTGAGCTCTTATTATGTTTTAAAATCTAGCTGGTACTGATATTGTAGCTAAGCACATCATCATCATCAGCTGGAAGACGTCCACTCCTAGACAAAAGCCTACACCAAAGATTTCCAAGACGATCGGTCCAGCGCTGCCCTCATCCAACGTATTCCGGTGATCTTGACCAGATCGTCGGTCCATGTTGTGGGTGGCCTACCAACACTGCGTCTTTCGGTACGTGGTCGCCATTCGAGGACTTTACAGCCCTTTAGCGAAGCACAATTTTAACCAAATATTACGCCTTCCTTTCTCTTGTAGATCTTTCTAGTACCTAATTCATATTTATAATGTAGTCTCTGTAGTAATTTTGATAAAATCAGCGAGGTAAGAATTAGGGTTGCCAATTTTTATTAGAAAAAATAGAGTATATTTGATTTCAAGGCAGTTGAATAAAGAGTACGGACTTCCAAAAAACAATATATTTTACTTTTATATTTTTAAACATAATATAATTATAAAAATAAAATAGGATTGCATGACTGCACAGTAATTTATTCATGCTTTATAGTGTTATATTAAAGAGTACGCTTACAATGCTCTAAATTAGAGTACGGTTGAGAACCCTAGATAGACTTCACAAATCTCATCGAGACCAAGTTCACCATCACACGGGTGCGGTGTTACCAGACTGTTTTGTTTTTAAATAAAAATACGGGACGAGACGTGCAGGTCGTCCAGCTAATGGTAATTGATACGCCCAGGCCATTACAATGCAGTGCCGCTCAGGATTCTTGAAATGCCCAAAAATTCTGAGCGGCACTACAATTGCACTCGTCACCTTGAGACATAAGATGTTAAATCTCATTTGCCCCGTAATTTCACTAGCTACGGCGCCCTTAAGACGGAAACACCCGTTGTGGTACCCATAATCTAGCCGGCATCCTGTGTGATGTATCCTATGGCCATTATCAATGTCAAGTTTAATCAGAAGTAAAACTAAAACCTTAGATAAATTATACGTCTGGATGGAGTCTCTTGCTGTTAGACAACCGGTAAAAACAGGCCATGAATATTAGTTTAGTGTGCGTGACAAGCTACGTCTTACACTCGCGATCTGCATGACTCTTTGTGTTAGTGTGCGTGAATTTCTCTAAATAGAGGTTAGTTCTAAGCATATTTTTTACGACGTTTTCACAGCCGTCATAGCCTATCTAGGCATATAAATGATCTAAGAATAAAACCTGAATGTATTGTATTTTGAAAAGCCCGCGTGGCCCGTGCAAAGTAGGGCGCCACTGCGTGGGTACAGTTTGCCTTCACAGTAGACACCTACATGTAGTCAGTAAGTACATCGGTTGTTCAATAACTTACATAATTCACAGTAAAAGTCGCTGTGAGTGGATCGTAGTAGCCAATATAACTTTTGGTAGTTCCCATCACGGAACAGTTGGAACAGCTATAGTTTGTATAGCTTTATCGTGCTCTCAAGTCAACCTCATAAGGGAAGCATATAAGACCGGCTTACAAGCAACAAATCGCACTTTCGATTCTACCTAAAGATAGCGATATTTGGCCAGTAGTGGCATCATACTTCTTCACTTATAATATAATATATATATATATATATTTACACACTTTTTACACAAATTATCTTGCCCCAAGTTAAGCATATATAGCCTGTGTTATGGGTTACAAGACAATGATATATTTAATACAATATACTTACTTAAACATACATAAATACATTTAAACATCCATGACTCGGAAACAAACATCCATATTCATCATATAAATGCTTGCACCTACCAGGATTCGAACCCGGGACCTCTAGCTTAGTAGGTAGGATCGCTAACCACTATTGGCTATACAGGTCAGGTATACTTATGACTGGTGGGTGTGGCCTGTGGGTGCTTGATAGTGTGTGTGATAATGTGATTCCGATATCACTCATATACACATACACATGAAAATTTATTGAATTAGGCGTTAGTTTGCGGAAATCCATAATTATCCAAATGATTTGAGTTTTCTTTAGTGTTAATTCTGGCACGAGACTAAAAGTCTCAAACATTTTGGCGAGTCAACAGGTCCTGAGGGTGCGAGGCACCCTCGTGTAGAGGCGAAACACGTGTCGAATTGTTTAAACACAAATATTGGCGGAAATAACACTAAAAGAAACTCAAATCATTTGGATACACACACATGAGTAAACAATGAAATATTATGCAACTGCTTTGCGGGTGTGGGTGTACAATGTAGTTGCATATTGTATCGATTATTATTGTAGGTGCGTCTAGTCTCGACAGTCCGCGTTGTAATTTAATACGAAGCAGACAATACCAATGAGTTTCTATCTATTGTTTTAATATTAATAACTATAATTAAACATCTGTTAAATATTCATTCTTGTTATTTAAATCGGCACGGAACTACCACACAATCACTTGCCCATTTTACAGAAACCTTATTAGATACTATATCTTCGCTGTCTGTTCGTCCACCTGTCTCCATTTTATGAACTGCAGATATTTACCAATGGGAGGCTCCTTTGCACAGGATGCCGGCTAGATTTTGGGTACCACAACGGCGCCTATTTCTGCCGTGAAGCAATATATTATGTTGTATACACACATTTTTAAAATTCCAATGCTGTGTCCTATAAAATCGTATAATAATTATAATATGCATAGGGTAGGGCGGGGCTAGTTGAGCAATTTTTCACTTGAGCGGCTATAGCTCCTCAACGATAACTCTTAATGTCTTGTTCTGCATACTGATCAATTACTAATATATCCCTTAGCAATAGTGTCCATAGTAATTATTTCTAGCTAGTTGAGATTAAGAGCTACAGCTGTTTAAATACCGACAGTCATGTTTGCTTAACATACCCCATGGGTGAGGTAAGTTGAGCAAGGATATGGGGCAAATTGAGCACTCAGATGGATTTAATGTTAACTAGACACGAAATCAAATTTGTTTTTGACAATCATCTTTTCAATTAATCGAATTATGAACTCATGTCATTGTTGCAATTGACACTAACGATAGTAAGACCAGCACCAGGCTCACATTTTGTATGAGCCCATTTTCTGCAAACTTGACATTGTACGCATGTTTCTCGCCTGATAAACTTTTAACTTCCCAGCTACAATCTTATTTGGCTTCAGCACAGTGGACACTCCTGTTTCATCCACGTTCCACATATCTGATACACTGAATCCATGTTTGTTGAGCAACTATAGCTCAACTAGCCACACCCCGAAATTTTAAGACAAAGGTGAGATTATGAACAATCTGTTAGAATTATACGCAGAACCTTTATATGTATCAAAAGTAGAATAAATTATCATTGTATAACACTTACCCGATTGAAAACAAATGAAATCTGACTATTTCAGACGAAATATTACTGTTTACAACTATTTTACTCTTTGTTGTCAAAATAAATAATGCAGTCATGTACTTTACTCTATCGACGTTTCACCATTGGTGGTCGTGCGATAAGTTCTTCTCTGTCGACGCTTTCTTTTCGCTATTTGATGTTTCTGCGTGCGGTGTATAGTTTCCGAGATATTTCGATTGCCCAACTTGCCCCTATGCTCAACTAGCCCCGCCCTACCCCACACATATTAATGATGCATGATTTTTTTAAAAAGATTAATGGCAATTTTTACTAAAAAAAATTATACAAATTATTTAAGTTTTCTTTAGTGTTCAATAAATTTTCTTAAAAAAATTGTTTAAGTGGCTTATGGTCTGGATTTAAAAAGTCTGCCATGCGGACATGCACGATAACATATGAAAATATCGCGTTAGAGTTCCTCCACGGTTATTAAGGTACTTTCTTCCACGTACTACCAAATTATGGAATGAGCTTAATTGTGCGGTGTTTCTGAGACGATACACGGGTACCTTCAAAATAGGCGAATACACCTTTCTAAAAGGTAGGCAACGCTCCTGTGATTTCTCTGGTGTTCCAAAAGAATGTGGGCGGCGGTGATCACTTAAGATGAGATGGCCCGTTAACTTTTTTGTCCTCCTTCTCAATAAAAAAGGACGGTGCGGCCGTGTAGGTTGTATGAGTCGCTCTTACTGCTGACATGGTTGTGATGTCACGTACAGTGGGTACGGTGTGCAGTCAGCAGTGTGACAGGTCACGGTCACGTCTCGGGCCTCGTCACGTGCCGGCTGCGGTATGTACACAAACATAAGCGCTTATTATTGGAAAAAAATATTACTAAACAAAATTATACTGCTATTTACATTCTAAAACTTATTAAATTAATTATAGATTGAGTTAAAAATTTATATTTTTATAAATTATCATGCATACGCTATGCGGAGTGCGGAAATTAAATCCACACCATAAGCCACTTAAACCAATTTTTTATGTAAAAATTGCCATAAATCTTTTAAAAAATATTAATAAGTTTAACAATCATCTATTTAAGTATACGATGTGTTTTTTATATCATTAATATATGTAAGTATACATATAATTATTATTATACGATTTTAAAATTGTATATTCATTGCCTATAATAAAGTAGGTAAGTATGTGTGGTGGTGCCTAGTTATTTTTTTTTATGAAAATAAGGGACGAGACGAGCAGGACGTTCAGCTGATGGTAATTGATACGCCCTAACCATTACAATGCAGTGCCACTCAGGATTATTGAAAAATCCAAAAATTTTGAGCGGCACTACAATTGTGCTCGTCACCTGGAGACAAGATGTTAAGTGTCATTTGCCCAATAATTTCATTAGCTACGGCGCCCTTCATACCGAAACACAGTAATGTTTACACATTACTGTTTCACGGTAGAAATAGGCGCCGATGTGGTACCCATATACCCATAGCCGGCATCCTGTGCTAAGGAGCCTCCCATTGGTAAATTCACTCAGGATTCTAGAAAAACCCAAAAATTCTGAGAGGCACTACAACTTCGCTTGTCACCTTGAGACATACCGAAACACAATAATGCTTACAAATTACTGCTTCACGGCAGAAAAAGGCGCCGTTGTGGTACCTAAAATCCATCCGGCATCCTATGCAAAGAAGCCTCCCACTCGTAGTAAGCAAATACCGCTTGAGTCTCACCCCGGATACCTACAGCAGCGCCATTCATTTACTTTTTTAAAGGAAGCGATCGAGCGAGATATACTTGGTGGTATATACCGCCTCCCGGAGCCCATAGGCATACGCCACCACCAGCGTTGCCGGTCTTACGAAAAGTTATTCGCTATCTTAGTACTCACGTCGTAGAAAGACCGCGCAAGGAAATCGACTCCGTACGAAAACTGCAACGTAAAGGAACGCCATACATCCAGATGGTGATTATGATGTCTAAGTAGATCATATATGCGACAACCCATTAATATTGTAACAAGGAGTTCTTGTATGTATGTATGTAATATATTTATTCATGAAAGTTACAATTTATTTTTCACCATGCCCCGCAGTTTGACTGCAGAGGTAACTCGCTTTACATAAACATAGCTTATAAATTATTAAGTATGTTATTGATACAATTAATTTACATAAATGGTTATAACTTATTTAACAAGTAATTTTTTTAATAAACTTTTAAATTTAACAAGTCTAGGCTCACGTCTTATGTCCTTGGGTAAACTGTTGAGTAAGTATGGAACTCGTTTTTTTAATGTTCTATCTCCATAGTAATTTTGCACCATGGGTATTTCAAATTTACCTTTGGACAATGACCTTGTGCCAGTCTTATGTTGCACCAAATTAGTGAAACGATCCTGTTTACAAGTAGAAGATATCTTATCCGTATATAAGAACTCATTGGTATAAGGTGGGCCGTAAAGCTAAAGAATAATATTTTATTTTAAATTTGAACATTGACGCGAATCAGAAAATAATCGAATAAGACAAATTAGAGAATGAAGTTAAGTAAGAACGGTTAGCCTTCGGCCTAATATTTATCTATATATATAAAAATCTTTATATATATAATTCTTGTGTGCGTGTGTATGTCACTGAACTCCTCCTAGACGGCTGGAGCGATTTTATTGAAACTTTTTGTGTGTCTTCAGGTGGATTCGAGAATGGTTTAGATTCACAATTGAACTACCTCCTGAACGGCTGGACCGATTTTGATGAGATTTTTGTTTGTTTCAGTGAATTTGAGATTGGTTTAGATTCTCAATTACGTCCATATAATATAATTCTCCTGCTCATGTGTATGTTAGTGAACTCCTCCTAACGGCTGGACAGATTTTACAAATTTAAGACGTGTGTACAGGACAACGTCTGTTGGGTCCACTAGTATATATATAAAAATGAATTGCTGTTCGTTAGTCTCGCTAAAACTCGAAAACGACTGGTCCGATTTGCCTAATTTTGGTCTTGAATTATTTGTGGAAGTCCAGGGAAGGTTTAAAATGTGAATAAATATGGAAATGTTCGGAATTAAAAAAGAAAACAACAATTTTGTTTTTCCTTTAATGTGTCCGCCGTCGTTCAGAAATCAAATTTAAAGAATACTTTAAAATGAATAACTAATTAGAATCAGAACTTAATTTTAGCTACCAATAGTTGGTAGAATAACTATAGATGTTAACTACGATGGCAATACGTTTTGCTGGGTCAGCTAGTTATTCATAAAAATGTTTATTAGAAAGTGAAATAATAAAAATATGGAAGTACCAGAGAATATTATATTGTTTTATTCGCGCTACAATATGCACGAGACTCCCTTGTGTCCCAATGTATTATAAGTATCTCATGAGTGAGTGGGGTTTGAGTCCGTCTGCGACACCTTACGCTCGAGACCGAGTCCCGACACATTCCACAACTGGAAACACTTCAGAACCAATTACGACGGCCGCGTTCAACACTTCACGAACAAAAACGGTCGCAACCATACACTTACAATAACTAGGTTATTCGTATAGAATATAGATAAACAGAGCGAGCGAGAGAGAAGAATATCTCTTAAAGAGATACGGCAAGATAGATAAGGAAAGCGAATTTGTTGTTATTTTTATTGACAGCTCGTAAACAGTCAGCCACGCTTGACATTAGCTCTAGTATTTAGAATATAACCGCTAGCACAGAATATAGAGTAGTTTTTTTATGAAAATAAGGGACAAGACGAGCAGGATCAGCTGATGGTAATTGAGCCCTGCCCATAAAAATACAGTGCCGCTCAGGATTCTTGAAAAACCACAAAAATTCTGAGCAGCACTACAACTGCGCTCGTCGCCTTGAGACATAAGATGTTTAGTCTCATTTGCCCAGTAATTTCACTAGCTGCGGTGCCCTTCAGACCGAAACACAGTAATGCTTACACATTACTGCTTCACGGCAGAAATAGGCACCGTTGTGGTACCCATAATCTAGCCGGCATCCTGTGCAAAGGAGCCTCCTGGTGTACTCACTGGCTAGCACAAATATTGACAAATTAAACTTAATAAAACGCATTATTTGGCTGTTAGATCGTGTATACGCTACTACCTACTTATATTACAAGGCTTAGATCTATAGAGCGTACATAGATTAAGTTTTACTTACTTAAGTAAAGTCTGAACAAAGTCTAAGTACGCTCTACTCTAATTACGATAACATACCTATTTACATTATAGGAAAAACTGAGCTATATTTATAAGATGACCTTATACTAGGTAGGTACACTTTTAGTTAAAGAAGTCAACCCTAATGTCGTCAGAAGAGGTAAGAGTCACGCGATAGAAAGAGAGGCAACTCCTAGGTGAATAAAAATGTAGGTTAGTAGCGCTGTGCGATCTGAATAACATCTTATTGTATGGTCGCAAGAGTCCCTATTTCTTTAACTGATTTTGCGGAGTGAGACTTCCGTACTTACATACATACATACATAAGATCACGCCTCTTTCCCGTAGGGGTAGGCAGAGACCACTTCTTTCCACTTGCTACGATCCTTACATACTTGTTTCGCTACGTCCACTTTCATTATTCCTTTCATACATGCTCTCCGGTTTAGGGTACTCTTGACCTGGCCTTTTTTCAAGACGTCCCTGATTTGATCTTGAAACGTCCGCCTAGGTCTACACGTTCCAATACTTTTATTCACACTGGCCTCATACACTTTCTTCTTCAATCGTTCTTCATTCATTCTCTCGACATGTCCAAACTATCTCAGCATCTTCTGTACTTGTACTATTATATTATATTGTTTGGCTATGATAGCAACACATTTGATATTTGTGACCACTCGTTACCCGCTAAGTGGAGCGAGGCGCCAACGGTCGGCCCGAGCCAAAGTAGTTCTCACATTATAATGTATGCGATCCTTTCACACGAGTCACACTCAAAATCAAGGCATTGTGAATTAAAACCGCCAATGTTCACGGCAGCCGGTTACAGATCCGTTAATTTAGTACTAACCACTCACAAGATTATTAAAATTTAACACATAACTAGCTAATTTGTTATGTTATTAAAGTGATGTTAAAAAACGTTTGTGTGGGAAAGGTTATTATAGCATAAACGATTTTCTTAATGACACCACGTACTGGGAATAAAGCGAACACCCTCAGGCTCTTTAATTATAAATGTTTATTGTACGATATCACATTGTAATCCATATTTAATATTTAAAAAAAAAAGTCCGCTGAGTGTCTTACGCCCATTCTTCTCAGGTCTGGGGCAGTCTCTTTTGAATGGGTGGTAGTTTTTGACGTTCAATAAGTGATTTTAAATCCTATTTTGAATAAAAATATTTGAATTTGAATTTGATAACACTTCCTTCTGGGATTAATTACACAAATAAAATTTGAAAACAAAAAAATTTGTATACAACTTGAAAATAGAGCGACATCTCAAGTCAATTTCCTAATATGCAATTATTGGGCTTGAGTAGATTATCAATTGTAAAGTAGATCCTGTAGATGAAGCCACAACTTGAGAGTTGTGAGAGAACAAAGCATACAAGATTTTATCAACGATACCGCAACGACTGGCACAGTTGAAAGTGCGCTCGCACGGAACGCGAGAGGTCGCGGGTTCTAAAAAAAATTGTTTTCAAATTTTATTTGTGTAGATAACTAGTTGTCCCGACAGACGATGTTCTGGTCATAATAAAAAATAATGTTTCTATTTTTTTTGAACCGCAATGATAACCTTACCCAATGAAAAGAGTAAGAAGTTAAAAAAAACCTATTATTGAATGATTCCTATTATTATCTACTAGCTGATACCCGCGACATCGTCCGCGTACACATATGACTGAGCACAAAGTTGTCATAAAAATCGTTGTTTATTTACGGCCGTTTACAATAACCTATCTATCCTTAGATTAAATTACGGATACATTGCTGTCACCGTTTAATGACAAGATCTTGTCTATCCATAGTTATGTCCAATATAGTTATAGTCCAATGCTATCTGTTAGCTCTCAGCCATGCTTTATATCAGGGATAACAAGGAAATATCAATATCAAAACCACTTTATGAATGTAAAAAAATGCTAGTAAGTTGGATAAATTAACTCACTTATACAGAAACTGAAGAACTTTTAACACAATCATAATATTAATTTAACATTCATTCATTTGATCACAAACACACATTGAATGACACACACTTCATAATACCTCTCACACCTTACTTATCACTCACAACACACCCAATGCACACACCTTACACACCTTATTTCTTACTATAGGTACATACTTTTTAGATATACTTCTTAGTAGTTAGTTTGATTGTCTGTAAATAATATAATAAATATTAATAAGCTATGGAAGAGCGAAGATCTAACACAGGCGCTATAGTGCTTAAAAGGAGGCTCCAATCATGAATATCGATTTATATACATACTTGCTAAAGAAAAGAAACATTTTGTATTTTTTGTATCTGTCAATAGGTTATTGAAATGTAAGTAAGCGTAAAAAGATAGATTTGTCTACGTCTAGTAAGTCAAACTAAGGATAGATAGGTTATTGAAAACGGCCGTGAAACTTTAATAACTTTATACCAATTGGAGATTTTACATTTTTTTTATAAAGGCCAGTCTAAGGAATAAAGCTTAGAAGACTACCTATCCCGTACTCTTCCGTGATGACGTGCACATGAAAACCTCTATCATTATATTTATAAAGATTACTAACATAGATTATAAATTAAAGGTAGCTTCTATTAGTATTTGTCATTTTTTTATAAATAAAAAAAAGTAATGAGACGCGATTGAGTGATTGATTCGCCCAGCCCATGACACTGTAATGCCGCTCAATATTCTGACATCGCAATCGAGCTAGTCACTAACGGCCGTTCCCAATATTCAGTCTATCTCTTGCTTGAGATAAAAATCGTAACTATAGTTGACTTTTCGGTCCCAATAAACTTATCGACGTTAACTCACCTTAACCGTACACGCTGTCTGTCAATGGGACAACGTACAGCTTCCCAGCGATAGAAGTTCGTATGGAAATTACAATTCACGCGTCCCAATATAAGGCGATAAGAATGACTTATCGGGTACATTGGGACAGCTTCAGATTATTGACAGCGAATTACTGACAATCTGTAGATAGTATATTGGGAACAGCCGTTAATGACGAGCCGAGTAATGTCACTAGCTGCGGCGGTCGGCGGCATACAAAGCGAAACACAATAATGCCTGCACACTACTGCTTCACGGTAGAGAAAGGCGCCTCTATGATATCAACTACCCGGCACTGTGGCCTTAGAAGCCTCCCATTCACGTTCAGCTGATGGTAATTGATGCGCCTTGCCTATAACGATGCCGTGCCGCACAAGATTATTTAAAAACCCAAAAATTCTGAGCGGCACTAGAACTGCGCTTGTCACCTTGAGACATAAGATGTTAAGTCTCATTTGCCCAGTAATTTCACCAGCTGGTGGCACCCTTCAGACCGAAACACAGCAATGCTTACACATTACTGCTTCACGGCAGAAATAGGCGCCGACTGGCACCCATAATCTAGCTGGCATCCGGGAAGGGAGGCTCCCTGGTACTGGTAAGTAATATATATTAGTCAAAACAAAATAAGGGCCACCACGTTTTTACAGTATTCTCATGAATTCTTGAGGTTTAAAGGTTGATCAATGATTCGTGATACATAATAGCTTGAAGGGTAAATGTATACATTTCTATAATAAAGTCCCAGCCACTGTTCAGGCATTATCTATAAATAAATTTAAATGTTAAATAAAAAAAAATGGCTCTGTCGTCAATCCTTTTACTCCACTGCTGAATATCTAAATGATCGGACAGCCTGGGACTAGATTGTGATTATTTTATAGCGATAGAAATGACTGTACAATATTGTATATTTTTATTGAAAAGAGCGCAAAAAAATAATGCTGGGTGAGTTTCTTGCGCCGCTTCTTCTCTCTCAGAGCGCCATTTGTTTCCGAAGCGGTAGTAGTATCTAGTAGTATTAGAAATGACATCAAATAGAATTCTAAAGGATTCAATTTTGAGAAAATAAATGCCTTTTATGCCTAATCCCAGCTCGATATGAGAACGTTTATTAGCTGTATTTCAATGTGCACGGGTTGGTTTGTGCTTCGAATACTGCGTTTCAGTAAATGCCACGTGTAACACCACGATAAATTATCAGCTACTTGAGAAGACATAAAAAAATATTATCGCTAGCGAGGTCAAAAAAATCAAGTGGCCCTTATTTTGTTTTTACTAGTTGGTATATATACCTGCATCTTTCGTAAAAGGAATGTTTATTTCAAACCGAGCCAAAAGCTCAATAAACTAAACCAAAATTTTAAGGCCTCTTTCGGTAAGTGCTCATTGTTTTGTCTCCAGGTATAGGCATTAATTGCAAGTCATTCTGATTTATAGTTTTGGCTGTTATCAGAAATTAGTGGCAAGTCTTATTCAAGTAACTTATTTAAAGAACTAAATACATTTCAATATCGGGCTGTATCGTGTCTTCCGTTGCCTGTTTCATACTAATGGATGAAAAATCTTTATATATATAATTCTTCTGTACGTGTGTTGACTGTGAACTCCTCCTAAGCGGCTGGACCGGTTTGAATGAATTTATCTGTGTGTGTTCAAGTGGATTCGAGGATCGTTCAAATTCACAATTTAACTACCTCCTAAATGGCTGGCCCGATTTTGACGCTTTTATAGATTTTCAATACAGTCCATATATAATTCTCCTGTGTATGTTAGTGATCTCCTAACGTCTACAGGACAATTGCATATTTCGGGTCCGGTAGTTAAGTATAAGTACCTACGTAAGTAATATTTCTAAATCAAATCATTTATTTATAACACCATTGTTACAAGTCAAAGGAAAAATAAGTCAATTAAAAATCATTTTAGATAGTTAGGGAAGTAGCTAACTCACTAATAATACATTATTCTGTAATTGTTGTCATGTTATACAAAGAAAATATTTTTTTTTACGTATTGTAAAATAAGTATACTTTTTAACTGTTACTTAGGTCATATAACTGGCATCTTATAAAACTCCTCCACTGAGTAAAACGTATGTTCGAGAAGCCACTTTCGAAGTTGTGTCTTAAACACCGTTGTGGAAGTTTGAAGTTCTTTCTTGATCGGGTTCGGCAGCCTGTTATACACAGATGGACCCATAATGATACAACATTAAGTTTTTCAACATAAATTTAAAAAAAAATACTAAAAAACTAACAATTTATAACAATAATATTATATTAATTTAATTTTGTTGAGGCAACAGATTTTTTCAGTCTCTATCTGTTACCTTCCTAAGTTAGTTAGTGTTAAAATAAACATTATATTTTATATGTATTAGTTAACAGTCATTACTTTGAAGACATTTTTTACTTCTATACTTAACCTGTAGATTAATTTATACCTTTTTACTTTATTAAGTTTCTCTTTTTTGTGATTATTTAGTTTTAATATAAGCTCTTTACGCCTGAAACACAGGTTTACAGTTCAGGCACAGTGTTAACTAGCTTTTAAGTAAAATTTGTATTATTATTCTAATTTTGTATTTTAAAAATCTATATATATATATCTTTCGTAAAAGATATTCTATATATATAAATGAATTGCTGTTCGTTAGTCTCGCTAAAACTCGAGAACGGCTGGACCGATTTGGCAAATTTTGGTCTTGAATTATTTGTGGAAGTCCAGGGAAGGTTTAAAAGGTGAATAAATATGAAAGTGTTCGGAAAATTAAATAAAAACAACAATTTTGTTTTTCTTTTGATGTGCCCACCGTCGTCCGACATTTGTTTTGTATGGACATATTTTCTATGAGAGAATTTAGTGACGCACGGTTTGACAGTTCTGCTGTGAAACAATTTCATCACAACAACAGGGTGCATATTTTATGAAATAATTCTTGATGATATGAATATTATTGACAAATAATAAAAAAACATTATTTTATTTATTATATGCACAACAACGTCTGTCGGGTCAACTAGTCTCTTAATAAATAAATTGAATTGAATTGAAATTGAATTGTAAGTATATAATGTCACTGCAGAACTGTTAGTTACTTCATAGCAATAATTTCTGTTTACATCTTCAAAGTTAATGTAACATATCGATAGCTCTATGAATAATGTGATACATGTCTTTCTATGAAACAAGGTGAAACGGCACCCGGTGTGATACCATCTCGCACCATATTAGTCCACCGGCCACCGCATCTGTTTGTGAATGACAGATACTTCACAAGGATTTCCTTATAAGACTTGAATACCGTGAAGGTCTCCGTGGCGGAAAGCCGCATAACAAAAGAGTGTTACACCTTACACCAATCACCTGTATGAATACCACTTGACTGTTCAGGCTGTTCCTTACGTTTGACAACGAATTTTTTGTGCCTATTTGAAGCGCCACACGCGAGCGTCCAGAGAACTAAATTTGAAGTATAAAACAAATGGCTGCAGAGGAACTTTTTGCATTTTGAATTAAATTCGTTCGTTTTACGTGTTATTTATACTTCAAGAATCAACGTAATAATGTACACAATTTCTTTTTGTAAATTGTTTGTCACCATGTATCGATGTTTGCTGTGGTTGTCATCACTAGTTTTAGTACCGCAGACTCTCGCTACATGGTCAACAGCGCCAAAATGGCGAATATCAAACAGGCACAAAAGCACTTTGACAGCCGCCAGTCCAGTAGTATATAGTAGAGGTCAGTACCCTACACGGTATATTATGTAGTGTATGTACACTATACAGGCTAAACCATCAGTTATCTATATGCTTTCATACAGATCATTATTACTCATAAGCGAACATTGATTTTGAGATCAAATTCAAACTTTTTTATTCAAAATAGGATTTAAAATCACTTATTGAACGTCAAAAACTACCACCCATTCAAAAGAGACTGCCTCAGACCTGAGAAGAATGGGCGCAAGAAACTCAGCGGGCTTTTTTTTAAATATAATATATGGATTACAATGTAATATCGTACAATAAACATTTATAATTAAAGAGCCTGAGAGTGTTCGCTTTATTCCCAGTCCGTGGTGTCATTAAGAAAATCGTTTATGCTATAATAACCTTTCCCACACAAACGTTTTTAACAATTCTTTTAAATTTCGTAACACATTTGTTTTGCACATTTTCTGGGATCATATTGTAGAAGCATATACATCGCCCAACAAAAGACTTACTAACCCGACCCAACCGAGTAGTAGGCATAACAAGTTTATGTTTGATCCTCGTGTTAACATTATGAATGTCACAGTTTCTAGAAAATTCCTCAATGTGCTTATGAACATACAGATCATTTTGGATTACAATTAAAACAGCGGCTGACATTGATTCTGGACAGTGGGACTTGGAAGGCTCCGTTGCACCGGATGCCGGCTAGATTATGGGTACCAAATATCTACATGTTTCAAGTGTGTGACTTGATAACTTATTGTTAAAGACCAAGAAGCTCGACACAGAAATAGTGCATTACTATAACACTATCGTGTGGGAAATCTCTGCATAGCGTCGACTGTTTCCTACAACAATACGATTATGAGGCAATAAACCAAGGCGAACGTAGAAACAGTTAAAAATTATCGCTCAGAGAAAGTTACAATTAGTATTAGTGGCAGTACGGCATTGTTCCGTTCGGGACCCCTCGAGTGCTGGCACGTTCATTGTCTCACCAATATCTTAATGATTTCTATGAATCTATGAATAGTTAAGCTATAGCCGGAAATGCATCGTAATTTGCAGGTTAAAATAACAAGCACTACACAATTTGGCTCACTTCCAAATACAGCTTAGCTTTATTATTTTTTGGTATAAAATATCTCCGTTTGCAAAAGGGGAATACCCGCAGCCTAAACCTATACCGGCCCCGAGTGGACAATGTAAATGATAATATTCAATTTTAATAATTAATTGGATAATGAGTTTGATAAGAAAAAGTTCAGGTTTTCAAACAAATGTCATTATTAATATATAATTATTCTACTATTATTCATCATTATTAACATACAGTACTTTAAGCGTCGTCCCGGGTTTGAATCCTGGTAGGTACAAGCATTTATATGATGAATATGGATGTTTGTTTCAGAGTCATGAATGTTTAAGTAAGTATATTGTATTAAATATATCATTGTCTTGTAACCCATAACACAGGCTATATATGCTTAGCTTGGGGCAAGATAATTTGTGTAAAAATGTGTCAATATTATTATTATTATTATCCTAGAATCGAAGTGCTCACCACAGATACCATATTACAGCCATAACACAGGCGCGGCATCCACCCGTTCGTAGATCGACAAAGCAGTTGTGACAATAATTTTTCATTGCACTGTGACCAAAACCATTGCTATAAAAGAATACATTTTAATAGCAATTATTACAGTAAATAAACAACAAATCCACAAGACAAAAACAAAACCATTCACAGAGCAAGTTGATTTGTGATGTGATTTGGCGGATGGATAATAATAGTAGTTTTATGTAAAAAGTAATCGTTTGGGCGGTATAGCCACCTATGGGCATTCGCCTATTCTCGATTGGCTACCAATCTCGTGAAGAGTTTGATAGCATGATTTAATTGATGGGTCACTGGAGATCCACCTGGATATATGACGTCACCTAGCACTACGACACCCGCCGCTCACTGAGTCACCGTCACAGGCCGTGTCCCGGGCCCGTGCGCGGTGACTCAGCACTCACTTTCCTTCACCTCGACGCCGACGACCCGCTCTAAGAAACCGAACAGCTGGCTAACTTCATTCATCAGTACAATGCCTTTTGTTGTATTGTGGCTCTATGAGAACTTTCATATATATACAAATATATAATATTTTATAAAGAGTAAGTGCCGTTATATATCTAATATATAAAATTCTCATGTCGCGGTGTTTGTAGTTAAACTCCTTGACCGATTCTCATGAAATTTTGAGTGCACATTGGGTAGGTCTGAGATACGGACAAATCTATTTTTCATCCCCCTAAATGTTAAGGGTGGTCCACACCAATTTTTTTTTTAAATTTGATTATGCGTCAGCATTAAAAAATACATACAACTTCAAATTTTCACCCATCTACGATCAATAGTTATTTTTGTATCGCGATTTTAATATCGGCACTACAACGTTTGCTGGGTCAGCTAGTACCCATATATAATTACACTTGTTCTTTGATAGTGTTACAGTAAGACATATTTATCAAATAAACCTGTCGGGCTAAGATAGGCTTAGTAGGAGAATATCCCATAATAACTTCTACAGTATACAGTATAGTATATATATATAGGGGGCCTGAACCCGCAAGGCAAGCGGAGTTGAGCTAATGCGGCGCATAATATTAACATTTCCGCGTTCACCGTCCGCCGGACAAACCGTTACTTTGGATGTTTACCGCTCTCTACCAATTTAATGTTAATTCCGAGATTACTCACTGAGTAGGACCTATACTGTCTTATTAACGGATTGTAAAGTTATTGTTATTATTATTTGCAAAGTGTGGGTATTAAGCTAGTTCTGATTGCGTCTTAGTAACACCGCGTCCAGAATTGAACTATTGTGTTCGCCTCTCATACTTATAGCTCGTAGTCAAGCCCTGCCGCATTTACGAACCTCAGTATCTTCTTGACGCGAGTATTACAAACAGCATCTAGGAGTAGGGTGTACTCGCCAAGGATGGTGTTACGCTTATGCATTAGTGGGCCGCAATTGCAGAGGAGATGAAGAGGCGTTTCATCGGCCTCAACACAAAATCTGCAAGTTATTTCGTTTTTTATTCCTACCACACTGAGGTGCTTATTTAGTTGACAGTGCCCAGTTAGCATTCTGGTGATGCATAGGTTTTTCCTGCTCAATGATAGGACTTCATTCGCGTGTCTGTTATAGTTACTCCAAGTGCAACTCTGTTACCCTAGGTGTAAAATTACTTTTACCTGTCTTGTAATTCTGTAGTGACAGAGGTAAGATAAAGAAAAAAAATTTTAGACTGGGAGTAATTTTATACTGCGTTTATTAATAAGACAGTGATAGTGTATACAATACAAGCAAGTGATTTATTACATTTGGTATTCCACAAGGCAAACCCTCGCGATACGTCGTACCAAAAAGATTTTGACAAAAAAACAACAGACTCCAAAATCACTATTCCAAAACAATAGATAGATATATTATGCACTAAAAAGTATAAAAATAATTGCGTATGTTTATACAATCTAATTAACTAACCTAATTCTAGTTATTATTATTGTAATTTATGGAATCGGTGTCCTTCTGCCGGGACCGGCTCTCGCCTCCTCACGCTTCAAGCACAACTCACCTATAACTACGTATGTTATTACACACCTATCTTAGATGGCACCGTTTTGAGATAACAAACATAAAAAAACAATACCGACGAATTGAGAACCTCCTCCTTTTTTGAAGTCGGTTAAAAAATTATGCACGATGCGGGATACGAACCCGCGCCACTCGACAGCGGTTCGACTACTTAGGCAACCGTCCGAATGACGAATAATAAACAAACTACCCAATGAAATTAAAAACAAAAGTGAGGGAAATCTCTAAAAAATAACAATTACCCATCGGATCTGTCATGTCAATCTGCCGCTCATAGCTACGGCAGCTACGCTCACCTGATCACCAGAACTAACATTATCACAGTTCACATAATATCTCTAAAGCCTATTCAATCTGTTTTAAGGCTTATAAGGCTCGTTTAAATACTACATTATACATTAAGGGGATAAGATATAGAAGCTATCTTTAATACACCCTTAGAAGGGTCTTTCTCCCGAGCGATACACCCACAAACTTGCACAAATAAAAAAACTGCAAATCAGTGAATCAACTTTGATCTGTCCCACAATATCTGTACAACAGACGTAATCCTACCGATCCTGACCAATAATATAAAAAATATTGATTTTATTTGCAGAAATGTCACATGAAAATCCATTTCTTACGAGTTCTTTATTTGTTGGTTTAGTTAAACGACCTAATTATACCGAGGTCGGTTGTCCAATCTCCAAATGGACAGATATTCGACATGCATGAATAATTTCAGCTATACAGAAGACATGGTGATTCTCAGCCCCTCAATCAGGAGGCTTACTAAACTTGTATCAACATGTGAGCGTTACGCCACAGAACATGGCCATAAAGATAATGTTAAGAAAACATTTACGATGGTGTTCCGTTCAGGCAGTTGTCCGACGAGGATACCAGCGGTATTTCTCATCGGAGATGTGCTTGAAAGGGTTAATCGGTTCAGATACCTCGGACATATACTAACGGAGGGACTCGTTGACGATGAAGATATAGAGAGGGAACTTCGTACTCTGGCAGTTAGATGCAACTAACTCGCACGTCGCTTCGCAAAGTGCAGTGACGAAGTAATGGTGACATTGTATAAAGGCATAAAGGTATTTGTTTTCTCAAAATTGATTCCTTCAGACTTCTTTTTGATTTCATTTCTAATACTACTTTTATGTTTCTATTCTATTTATGTTGGTGACAACTTTGGGTCAAGTTCACTAGGCGTGCTGTGAACAGTATCAGAGTGCAATTCAATGACGCGTACCCTGATGAAGTTGCCACGGTACTGCAGCGTGTCGAACATGTTCGCTAAGACCGGAGTACCGAACTTCTTCGCGATCATAACATCACGAACAGTATTTTTTCGGAATCGTTTGAGTAAATACGTAGTAACGGGATTCTCAGTGCATTGGCTGAGGATCTGAACTGTCCCATTTTCAAGCACTGGCACTCAGTGCACCGAGAGGCGAACAAAAAATAACCCTGATACAACAGGTACGACCAATTTGACTAAGCATGACGAGTGAGGACAAAATGTGATAGATTAGAAATTGCCGAATTTTTATTTCTATGTATTAGTTTGTATTGGGTTTATACCTTTTAATAAAGAATAGTATTATAATTATTATTTGGATATTGATTATATGGCCAATTTACATGAACAAATTCTGTGTTCGCCTTCATCTTTCTTAAAAAGCTTTCCAAAAAACATCTTTCTGTGTTCATTGTCAAATTAATATTTGCTTAATTTAGCATTATTTGTACTTATTGTTGTCGTAGGTGTAGTCTGTAGGCATAGGTATCACAGGGAAAAGTACGATTCCTTTAATGGTTTGTAATCGAAATAAGAGTCGAGTTCCTACATATTGTATCCTCTTTAGCAATCGCTTAACTTTCCCTCTTTGGTACTACAATAACATGGCGTGTCTACGGACCACGATACAAAAGAAAAGTATGTAGGTACCGGAGTTTCTTATTTAAGGGGACTAAATATAATTGTACACGAGGCACTATAGCTCAAGTTATGATTCGGCTTCGATTTCTGCCGCCCTCCACTTGTCGGCACACCTGCGGTCTGCGTCGCGGGCGCCCTGCCGCCGCTCATGCGGAACACTGTCACACCCTCGCCTAGCAACAGCGCCGCAAACACTGCCCAATAACCTCGACATTATCATTTTGCTCGTTCTATCTAACGGTGTATGGAGTGACTAGATTTGAGCTGCGGTTCTGTTCATGCACTTCCTTACAAGTTACTCCCAGATAACTCACATTGCAACTGATAACTGAGCTACTAACCGACGCAGTATATTACTCGCTAAAGGAATACAAAACCTGCCAAGACTAATATTTATAATTTCAAATATCATGTTATTGCTAATACTAAGATTTTACTTATATCTGCTGTAAACGAGCGACTGCCCTCAACTACGCCCCCGTAGATACATTTCGTGCCAATCTAACCAGTGCGGACTGGCAAAAAGGCTTCAAATAAAGCGATTGTGAATCGTCACGTCTGATAGGAAATAAGCCGATATAAATATGTTAATTGCGCACTGAACGTAGCCCATGAGACCATCCGCCTCTGTGGTACCGTTACGAGACATTGCAAATGGTTGATAGTGTTTTATTTTTTTCCCTGTAATAACAGCGATAGAAGACAGAGATACTGGAGTGCACCCAAGCAGAGATGAGAACAATACCCCTATGTGGCCGGTAATTGCCGCTGGCGATATGAACTGTGGCTCTGTCGGTGAGGCTACAGCGACACGCTTTCCCATTCACAATTCGAGACACTAAGTAACCTCTGCTCTTGCTGGTGACGATATCAATTTCCTGCTTTACATTTACTTCACTGTAGCAATTTCTTTTAGATTTAGCAAACATTAACGAGGTGTTCGTAAGCAGTTACGCTGAAAAACAATAATATTAAATCATCAGTCAATATTATTCATGAATACCGTCAAACAGAAACTTTACAACAGACTGTGAAACATTAAATTTGATGAGAGAATGGCATAAAGGCATTTATTTTCTCAAAATTGATTCCTTTAGAATTCTTTTTGATGTCATTTCTTATACTACTAGATACTATTACCGCTTCGGAAACAAATGGCGCTCTGAGAGAGAAGAAGCGGCGCAAGAACTCTCTCAGCATTATTTTTTTTGCGCTCTTTTCAATAAAAATATTCAATATTGTACAGTCATTTCTATCGCTATAAAATAATCACAATCTAGTCCCAGGCTGTCCGATCATTTAGTATTCAGCAGTGGAGTAATAGGATTTACGTCAGAGCCATTTTTTTATAAAACATTTAAATTTATTTATAGATAATGCCTGAACAGTGGCTGGGATATTATTGTAGAAGTTTATACATTTACCCTTAAAGCTACTAGAATTAGTTACAAGCAATCCCTTATTTCTAGTGTTATAATAATGAAAATCACTATTAAGAGCAAAAATGTTATGACATTTCAAAAAACATTTAGAGGGATACTAAAGTTTCATTTCCCCAAGCATCGAGAATTTTAGTAATTTTAGTTTACCGTCTGTGGCTTTATAGATTATGACGACTATTTGTTCGTGTAGTTTCTTTTAATAAGTTATAAAAGCAGAATAAATCTTAGCTTAATCACATACCTACCAGTGCCTATATTAATGGTCTACCTTGTAGAAAAAAAATGAAGAAATTATTGTTTTCGTGTCACATTTCACTTATAATCAAATCATTTCTTTATTCCTAATTACAATGAAGCCCCCAAATTGAAGTATTGGCTAATAGACTTAGTTCTGCAACTGCGTATGGAAAAAAAGATTACACAATTCACCGACATGATACAGCTACGTTAGATATTTTCATAGTCTTACTAGCTGACCCAGCAAACGTCGTATTGCCATATAACATATTAAAAAAAAATCAATTATTAAAATTTTGATGCAACCGATTCTCAGACCTACCAAATATATCGTACTACCATTATTGTATTCGATTGCCATCTTGCAACCCTCTATCGGTTTGGTGGACGGAACAGAATAATATAAAAATCGTGATACAAAAATAGTTGTAGATCGCAGAAGAGCAAAAATTTAAATTTGTATGTATTTTTTAATGTTGAATCATAATAAAATAAAATTTTGGGGTGGACTACCCTTAACATTTAGGAGGATGTAAAATAGATAGTAGCCGATTCTCAGACCTACTGAATTTGCATTTAAATTTGGTAAATATCAGTAAGGCGTTTCTAACATTGTGACACGAGAATTTTATATATACGATGTTTTACGGTATATTATTATGGGGCAATGCAGTTTATATTGATACCAGCTTTGTGCTGCAGAATTATTCGCGCAAGGGTTATTCGCGCTATTTCTAACCTAGTACCTAAAGTATCATTAGTAGTACCTAGAGTTTAACTGTTGCCTCTCAATACATTCTATGTAGTGTATTTTTTTTTAATGAAAATAAGGGACGATACGAGCAGGACGTTCATTTGATGGTAATTGATACGCCCTGCCCATTACAATGAAGTACTCATACAAGTAAGAATTCTTGAAAAACCCAAAAATTCTTAGCGGCACAACACTTGCGCTCGTCAGCTTGAGACATAAGATGTTAAGTCTCATTTGCCCAGTAATTTCACTAGCTACGGCGCCCTTCAGACCGAAACACAATAACGCTTACACATTACTGCTTCACGGCAGAAATATACGCTATTTTGGTACCCATAATCTAGCCGGCATCCTGTGCAAAGGAGCCTCCCACAGCCCTCCGGCTGTCGGTGATAAACCCTTTACTATGAACCAATAACACTAATCACTGATAACACACAAGCAGTGCTTATTATGTAACAGGATTATTGGTAATTCGACGTATTATTATGTTATTACAATTCCCGCTGGGGGAGGTGGTCTTTAATAAGGCTAAATTACAAATGTCATATATCTTAATAATTGTTACTTACAATTAATTAAAAAAAAAAATATTTTTTAAGTGATATCCCTAACTTTTAGGATTAATTAAATTAAATTTACAGCAAGAATTTATGAACGATGCGCGACGCGAACCCGCGACCTCTCTGGTTCCGTCCTTAGTGACTTATCGTTCGCAAATCTTGGTAAGAGTTGAAAAAGACTGTTATTGGTTCTAAATTTTATTTTAAATTTGTATTTTTGTTTTACTTACATTGGGTCAATACGTAATTTAAATACCTTTTAATTAATTTTGTGGATTTTCTTAAGAACAACCTTAAGTTTAGTTCAAACACGAATTTCTTCCGGCTTCTTGTGTGATAATTTTATTTCTGTTTCTTTGAAATAAATTTCGTGTTTTTATACATCGTTCGAAAGCTAAGAAAACAGTTATGTTTTTAAAATAATCTAAAAGCCAAGTTCCATAACACTTTTTTTGTTCTACCAATATGTTGAATTATCAAAATCCATGTAGGTATCTCTCAGTTACTGAATGACCTCACAAACGGAGACTGCCTCTATTAATACAAGTAAGGATAGCTCTTGAATGTCCTCGTAAAGCCTATTCAGAAACAAGGAAGAATTCAAATTCAAATATTTATATTCAAAATACGATTTAAAATCACTTATTTAGCGTCAAAAACTACCACCCAATCAAAAGAGACTGCCTCAGACCTGAGAAGAATGGGCGCAAGAAACTCAGCTGGCTTTTTTTTTTAAATATAAAATAAAGATTACAATGTGATATCATAAAATAAACATTTATAATTAAAGAGCCTGAGGGTGTTTTTATCGCTTTATTGCCAGTCCATGGTGTCATTAAGAAAATTGTTTATGCTATAATAACCTTTCCCACACAAACGTTTTTTAACAATTCTTTTAAATTTCGTAACACATTTGTTTTGTACATTTTCTGGGATCATATTGTAGAAGCATAATAACATAACAACTAAGAATGTCAAGGTTCTTTTACAGTTGTAAGTAGCTAATGAATTCTCTAACTCTCATTAATGTTCTATGAAAACACATACTGTGAAAACTGTGTGTTCTGTGTTCTAGAAACTGATAATAATAAAGTTAATACCAGGAACAAACATAATCTAGTTATGCCTACTACTTGATTTTGCAGACAAACTGTCCAAACAGTTTTGCGGGACTATGTTAGCTTTTAAGATTCTTTCTGTAAATGATTAATAGTATAAATAAATAAAAATATGTTAAGTCGAGTTAGGTTAACCTTTGTTGGGCGATGATTTTTGATGGTCTTTCAAGTATTGATAACCAAATGACATCCTTAAATAATAACGAATTAAGGACATAAGACTGATTGCCAAAGAGTCTCCTTAGTCTGGCTCATATTAGATTATATAGAAGTTTTCAAAATGTGTGAAAAATTAACAGTTTTACTTTTGCTGTCATGTTCAATAGAAGTTTTTCTTATTAACCCCCAAATGCTTTCAGTATACTGGCCTTGGTAACATCTCTCAAATTCCATTATACCTTGATGCAAGTGTACCCCTTGTACTTCTCAATATGCTCCCATACTTTCAATTTATCCAAATGAGAATGTTACATATGCATCTTTAGAGATATTCTACATCTGATCATCGAAAAATTCGTAATCATGTCAGTGATGGCCTACAAAGATTGCAGTTTTAATTTTTGCTTCACTTTTGAAAAAACTCTTCGAATCATGATTTGCCTTTACTAACAATTTAATATACTTTGGCGGAATTAACATAGTGTTAGCTTCCCATTCAACATTGTATTTATCTACTTCATACATAGTATGTATGTACACCAATGTTTTATCGGCAGTGAGCAGCATTATTTCTACTATCCCACAAGGAAAAATAACAGGAGTGTTTAGTATATCCATCTTGCATTCCAGTCATAAAACACACCATTTTGAAGTCTAATAACCTTAACCTTTGGTTTTCATATATTTATTTGTTGTTAACAGCATTTTAATACTGTCAGAATTTGAAGGCATTCATTGGGCACGTAAATCAGAAATGGTCAAACCGCTATAAGTTCTTAAAAAGCAAATATTTTCAATTTGTAATCACATTTTTTTTTATATTTGTAGGTATTTTAGTAATCAGAATATATGAAGTAAAAATGGTATTTTTGTTGACCTGTGTTATCAATGATTTAAAAAGATAAAAGGTATAAAAATGCAAGTATTTAGAATAGCTATTTCATATCATAACAATAAAAGCACTTACTTATATGGGAAGAAATAACATTCTGAGAGAGAATCAATGGCAGATAAAATTCTCCCGGTATTCTTTTTTGTGCTCTTTTTACAAAAATGCAATGAGCATCAAAACAAGATAAGTATAATCAGCAAACAACAATATATCATGGCTATCTACCATAAAAGGCAAGTTGTTATACCTAGTCTTACATGTTTAGTCGAAGAATATTTGCAATTTATGTCAAATAGCTGCATTCTTTCTTTGTTGTACAATTTTATATCTCCTGAAGTTCCTTGTCGAACTTCCATTAAATGTCTCAAAACTGTGTCTAAAAACACCAACATAAATTACTAAGACAGCACACAAAATTTCATACCAATATTTTTTTAGGTTCTGATATTGTTTGTGTTCATCAAAGTAAGAGTATCATTTAATTACTATTGACAACAGTGTGTCGATCAAATTATTCATATAACACCACTAACTAGCATATTGAGCCATAAAACCCATGTTGGGTCGCCTGAAGCTCAGAAGCAATAGATTTTTTTTTTTTATGGAATAGGAGGACAAACAAGCGTACGGGTCACCTGGTATTAAGTGATCACCACCGCCCACACTCTCCTGCAACACCAGAGGAATCACAAGAGTGTTGCCGGCCTTTAAGGAAGGTGTACGCGCTTTTCTTGAAGGTACCCATGTCGTATCGTCCCTTTGTATAGTATGTTGCCTTCATCAAATCAACTGCTTCATATATAATGCTAAATTAAAGATTCTTAGTGCTAAACTTATGAAAGAAGGAAGAGACATAGTCAACAATGTTTTTTGAACTAAGCTACATCATAACTAATGCATGTGACCAATGACTCATAAAGATAATAAGCATCAAGTTTCACATTAGTGGACATCAGTCATCAGGTCATGTCAGACTAGTTACCAATGTATTATAATATTACTTATCATATTGTAATACATATTATTTTGTGTATTTACAAAAGCAAACATTTTACCATCAAACTATACACTGAGCTTCGTTACAAATTATAATTATATGTTAGCTAAAACAAATTTTATTTTAGAAAAAGTGAATGCACAAACCTGTAGCGAGATTTAACGCAACGCGACGCCTCGAAACGTAAAGATCCAACTTCATTATGTCGAAACAATCAACAAAAATTTTACCCAATCATATCTATTTAAGACACAAAACTAACACATATTGAGATAGACTCTAAAGAAAACAAGACAATGTTTTCAACTAAATAACACAACAACGAAAGTAAACGACACGAAAAAAAAATTAAAAGAAAAGACACAACAACCTACATCAAATTCTCATGTTTTACTGAAGTATAAATTTGAAAGTCTGAATCTGAAACTGCTGACAAGTGACAGCTGAACTAAGAAATCGATTCTCTTAAATTTTATATTGGTTCGGGATGCAAGTCGAAGCGAAACTTGAACGCGAAGAGTGCTATTGCGTATCTCAGTTGCCAGCCAGACAGGTAACAGACAATGAAGATCCTAGAAGCTATTTAGAAATTCTATTCTATTACATCCAATTGCTCTGAGACAAGAAGTTACGATAAGTTGAGCTGTACAGCAGTGTCTCGACTTTTCAAACCTTCGCGAAACGCAATGCACTGAAAAGAGACAGGCATATCTCATCTTTAAACAATAACTCATAAACTAATTAGATGTGTTGTTCAGTCATAATTTTGTTATCGTTTCGATGAACATCATAGTATACAGTAAATATAACTGCTTCAAATCAAATAGATTATTTTACCCAATAAAACGTATGTTCGTAAAACTCTGTGAGCAATAAAAAAGCGGCCACGTCCGAGTCGGACTCGCCCATGAAATCCTTCGTGGGCGAGTCCGTAGCAGCAAGAAACATAATATAAAAGTTATATAGAAAGGAAAACGATATTAAATAATTTAAATGGAAAAGGCAAAAAATCTTTGCTCAAAATTATACAGTGCAAATGAGATCTCATCATTTACACGTATTAAAAAAAAAACTACTTACTAGATCTAGATCAAACCAATTTTCGGTAGAAGTTTGCATGGTTATATAATTCATATATTTTTTCGTTTTATCATTCTCTTATTTGAGAAGTTACACATTTTACCACTTTGAAAGCGTCTCTCGCGCCCAAACTATTCCGTTTAGAAAAAAAATGATATTGATGATTAGAAAACTCAATATCATTTTTTTACTTCTTATAGGACAGACAGACAGACATGACGAATCTATAAACATTCTGTCTGTCTGTGATTAAAAAGGAACCCTTATGGGTTTCGTTTTTTGCCATTTGTCTACGGAACCCTAAAAAATTGTCATGTCCTTCTTATGTGAGAAAAATATGTTTTTTCTAAAGATTACATTTTTTTTTGAGTAGGTTACCGGTGGATGTAAAATTTAAATATGTCTGGGTGACGGCTCTATCGAGAAAAACTTGGAAGCCTTCAAAGCATTCTCGCCTTAACTCAAAGCATTTTGTTTCAAATTGTTTACTTTTAGTTTTATTACAGTTTAGTTTAGTTATTATTTCACCAGACAGTCTCATCAAAATTAGAATCGAACCGGAGATTACCCGGAATAAACAAACAGACAGTCAAAATTATTGTTTTTATGTTATTTTGATTGTAAGGTAAGTTTTAAGAGTTACCACCTTAAACACAATGTTTCTTGCAAATAAAATTTCATTTCATTTCCAATGAAACGACTGCGACAGGATAACGTATTTAATGTCCAGTACAAGATACGGCGCGCACAACTATGCTCATCGGGTACGGGCTTACTGAAATGTAACCACAAGACATATGGCGCAATGCCCTTAAATGATATTGTTTTTTTTTTATTTATTTGTAAACTACTAGTTCAACTGTCCTTAATTTAAATGTTTACCTTAACATAAATTACTCTGACAGTCAGGCAGCATTGTTGGTCTAAGACGCAGACTTGGCGTTGTCAAAACTAGTCAAAACTGCATTTACGAAACCTAAAAATGATTTAAATACATTAGGTAAGAAGAACAGAGTGATTCTCAGATGGGTCATGCTGGAATCATAGGCAATAATATAGCCGATGAGCTTACAAGAGCTGGAGGTAAAGCAATCCAATGTGGTCCGGAACCTATTTGTGGACTGTTCGCTGTTCGTCACACCCTGAGAAATTAATGTTAACAAGAAGCACTTAAACTGTGGAGCAACTGAACAGGCTCTAATCATGCTAAAACACTAATAAAGGCATTCAAAAATACAAACGCGAATTAAGCCCTGAGCAGGAAAATCCTAAGCATACTCACCAGGACACCAACTGGGCACTGTCGCCTAAACAGACACTTCAGTGTGGTCGGAATCAAAAGTTAAAAGGATCGAGCGGTTCGTAAATACAACAGGGCTTGACGACGAGCTATAAATATGTTATTAGTTCAATTCTGGACGCGTAACTCTCTAATAAACTTGAATATTTATGGCATTGCACTAAAAATGATGGCGGCAAATGCTGTCTCGCTCTAACATATATTCGAATCTTTTGTTTGTTTTGGTTTGAGTGTCATGTGACATGTCATTCATTCGAAATAAATTGACTGTTAACAATTTTTGTTACGAATTTTCGTTTTCTTTTACTATATTCGAGTTTTATACGGGGTAATGTGGTTAATTATTTTTAGAATAAATGTGTAAGACTTTCTAAAATATATCATGTAATATAAAATCGTGTAAAATATGTGGTTTAAAATCTGGCTGGTCAGATGGGAGTAAGAGTTTTTGCCCTGTGCTGCCCCGGGGCGTAAAAAGAATAGGGTAGTCCCAGGTCCAAGGGTAGTAGGCCTAGTGCCGCTATGTTTCGCATAGGTTAGTGTCGAGGACCGGTGGCCATTCCCCCCCGTCCTTCCCCCCCCAGAAGAAAATATGAGAGCGGTATTTAAAGAGAAATTACCCCAGGAGGGTACCGGCTCTTGTAGAGCCGGAGAATCCCTCCCCGAGCATTCGCGCTCGGGCTGCCCCTCGTATTCTGGGGAGGGCATAGTACCGCGTATGTCACAGGACAAACAGGGTAGCAACACCACGGCACCCCGCTCCACGCTTAATATGGACTTTTCTAACATCCGGGGAATTCACTCCAACTTAAACGCCGTCCACCACCACCTTGAGACGGCGCAGCCGGCCTTGTGTTACCTTACGGAGACGCAGATATCTCGACCTAGCGATACGTCATATTTAACGTACCCCGGGTACAAAATTGAGCATAATTTCATCCCTCATGCCGGGGTATGTGTGTACGTTAGGGAGGATATCTGCTGTCGCCATCTCGGCAATTTTGAGGGCAGGGGCCTGTCTACTCTCTGGCTCCGCGTAGATTTAGAGGACCGCGTCCGCATCTATACGTGTGTCTACAGGTCCCATAGTGGTAACGCAGAAACGGATCACCTCATGGGCTGCGTTCAAGCGGCATTTGATGACGTGCTTGCTCAGATCCCCTCCGCTGAAATCGTAGTCGTGGGTGATTTCAACGGGCACAATGCCGAATGGCTTGGATCACGTACCACAGACTACGCAGGGCGATCTGTGCATAATTTTGCATTGGCGTATGGTCTGTCCCAATTGGTTGATTTGCCGACGCGGCTCCCGGATGTGGATAGCCACATGCCGTCCTTATTAGATCTTCTGCTGACTATACATCCCGATGGTTACCATGTCTCTGTCGACGCCCCTCTCGGAACGTCCGACCATTGCCTGGTCAGGAGTGTAGTGCCTATCCGACGCCAACGTCGCAGATCACCAGCGAACCGCCGCGTTTGGCACTACAAGTCAGCAGATTGGGATAGGATGCGTTCCTTTTTTGCATCCTACCCTTGGGGCAGGGTTTGTTTCCCTTCGGATTATCCTAGTGCCTGCGTTTGCCTGTGCCTGTGTTTCCGGGACGATACGACATGGGTACCTTCAAGAAAAGCGCGTACACCTTCCTTAAAGGCCGGCAACGCTCTTGTGATTCCTCTGGTGTTGCAGGAGAGTGTGGGCGGCGGTGATCACTTAACACCAGGTACGCTGGTTTGTCCTCCTATTCCATAAAAAAAAAGGTAAGCATTTTATGAACAAATTATAAGATAATAAGGAATGCTCAAAGTGATTAAAAGTGATAGAGTATTGATTTAATTTATCTGGACAAAAAATTATAACATTATAATCTATCTGTAGTGTGTGTCACTTTTTTATCGATTGTCGATATTTTATTTTAAATTATTATCAAATTTATTTTTATTTATTTCGTTTTTATGGTACCTATATTTTTATTAATAAGCTTATTGATCTTAAAATCCTTTTTATTATATTATATTGTGGTTATGATGCGAAAACAAAATATTTAAAGCCTAACAATTAGGGTCAACTACTTAACTTCTGTTAATGTGTTCTGTTATAATTTCAGATTCAGGACCCACGCCTACGACTTTATTGCAACAACTGAAAAACGAATACCAAAGACTGTCTAAGCTGAAACTACAACGCAAAACAAAACTATTAATAAAATATTAATTATGTTAATTGTTTTTTTCTTTGAGATAACTAAAACGTATCCCTTAGTTTAAACTTGTAAGGCTTTGCTTAGGTCCATATTAAAATAAACAAAAGAGAACCTTAAAATTATACTATTTTATATTAATTTATATATATAAATATAATTATTTATATAATTAGTTAATTATCGATAAAAATTATGAATTGATTTCAACCCTTTATATTTATTATATTGGCAGCTCTGATATTACGTCATTAGTTGATTATGTTGGTATCAAGATTTAGTACAATACAATACAAGCCACATTTCTCATTATTTTGTATGGCACTCCCGTCTCTTGAACGTAGTGTTTAAATTATCTTTGGTTAGTAGGATTCATTATGACTAGCCAAAGACCAGTTAAATAAATAAATCAATGACGTTCTATACATATTATAGGCAATGCACCTCATGCAAAATCAAAGCCGAAAGGCACATGCCATGAATGACACCATAATAACCTTAGACTGCTGTATGTACATTGCTGCGTTTACTCCAGTTGTTTAAAATTTTATTGGTCAATAGGCAGCAATGTAAACACTATTTCAGTTTCAGCTGCGTATTTAGAATTTAGAAACCCATTTGGACAGTGACATCAGTGGAGTAGCAGTTAGCTATTTTTATTAAATACAGACCAAAACGTGGGTGCTATAAGTTTTAAGTTCGTCAGTCTGTCCCATTTTCCGATCAAGATCTGTTCAGTCGGAGGTTTTTTACGTTTTTAATAAAAAATAATACTCACATTATAAAGGGGAAAGTTTTATTTTATTTTGTTTAATTAAATTCTGTTACATGCGACTTAGTTACTAAACAAAATTGTAGTACTAAATAATTATCACATGCACCTCGTAATAAGGCATAGCAATGAACGACAGAGGGGCAGACATTCAAATATATTTTTCCTCTATCTAGAGGAAAAATGTTACTATTCTATTAATGAATATCTATTCATTAATAGAATAGTAACATTTTTTCAAAAGTAACTTTTTCAAAGAGCTTATGAATTTTTTTATATTGGTTTCGGCTTTAAGTGTTCTGGTAACTTATTATAAATTTTAACTGACATTGGGTAGGGACCAGAACTGTGTAATGTTAATTTATATTTAGTTTGCATAAGATTATTTTTATAGCGAGGTGTGTTGTGCCGGGGCATGTCTATGGTTTTAGTGTATAGATTTGGGCGTTTTCTTACAAACTTACATATTTCGAATATATATGTGCACTGCTGCAATATTTAGTTTTTGAAAATGAGGTTTGCAGCTTTCTCTTTGTTTAATATTTGCAAGCACACGAATACATTTTTTCTGTAAAATAAAGAGTTCGTGTGCATCTACACTGTTGCCCCACAGTATGACGCCGTAGTTTAGCCACGCTTGTGCGTAGGCGTAGTAGGCTGTCACTGCCGTTTTTAAATTTGTAGATTTCTTTAGTTCTCTTAAAGTATATATAAATTGTGATAATTTTAATTTGTATTTCTGAATATTTGATTTAAAATTCACAATGTGGTTTAAGACATTTATTGTTCCTCAAAGGAATTTCCATTTAAATGGAACTTACAGGCTATTTTATAAAAAGTCGGTAACAAAATTGCATCTTAAAGCGTACAGTAAATATAAAGTAATTAAAATAGGTTAATTAGGTGAGTATAGCTTATATACATTTCTAATTTCTAATACAAATATTTAATAAAAATTATAATACAAATATTTAATAATAATTATAATTATAGGTAGATTTAAAACACCATCGGATCAAAATCATACCGACACGGGCCGGTCGACGTCAATAGTCGACGCGAGTCACGGTTGAGTCACAACTCACTACACAAGATTACGTAGATTCATCGATAACATGTTAGTAGATGTGACAACAGAAAATATTATTTCTGTTTAATGGGTTAACAATTAATTTCAAGATATTTATCTTTATGTTTCAGTTTTATTGCTTAATTAAAAACGCACATTAGAACCTAGATTTATACTCAGCAGAGAGAAAATTTTTAACACATTCTAATTTTGTTGTATTATATGTATAGTTTATGTCTAGTTCATTTTTTGCCTCGGTCTTAATTGCATTAATTTCGTTTTCCTGAAATTGATCTCTAAATTATGATCGCTTAGCCAATCCTTTACCTTATTTATAATTGTTTCCATTTTTTCATTAAGTTTGTTACTATTTATAGAAGGGAACACAACGGATGAATCGTCTGCAAACATAACACAATGTACATCAATACCTTTCGGAAGGTCATTGATGTAAATAAGAAAGAGGACACATCCGAGTACGGACCCCTGAGAAATTGAGTCCTGCACCTGCTGGACCCTCGAGGATCTGACGAGTGATATAGTTTTAGAGCTTTCATCTAGATGATCTATTTCGACGTACTGTGAACGATTGCGTAGAAAGGAAGCAAACCACTTATGAGCTACACCGCAGATACCAATGTCTGTTTATTTAAAAGAATTTCGTATTTAATTGTCTCATATGCTTTTTTCATGTCAAATAAAATCCCGATTGCGTATTTTTGATTATTTAATATGTTCAATACTTCATTTATATATTTATACGTTGCCAGAGTTGTCGAGCGGTTTTTTCTAAAGCCATGTTTTGGCGTCATCGAAAATATTAGATGTTTGGCAAAAGGAATATAATCTACACTAAAAACAATTAAAATAATTGCGTATTTTTATACAATCTAATTAATAGATCTTATTCTAGTAACATAGAACATGGAAGCACCAGCTTTCAAATAAAAAAATAATTATCAAAATCAGTTCCAGTCGAAAGTAACAAACATGGAAAAAAACACCGACGAATTGAGAACCTTCACCTTTTTTGAAGTCGGTTAAAAAGAGCGACTCTATTGTTTTCATTTCTGACTGTGTCCTTTCAGCTGTCTCATTCTGACAAACGGGTCTTGTCTGGGGACTTGTCAATAATTAATATCATATTAAATGTAAAAATATTCGTTTTATTAAATTACTTAAGCTTTTTGCATATCAATCTTATATAAATAAAAAAATAAAATACGTTAAGAAAAACCGACTTCATAAACTGAAAAGTATCAAATAACTAAAAATTTAATTTAATCAAACGAATATTTTTACATTTAATATGGTATTAATCAATGATATTTAAAAGTATAGATAGGTTACCTAGACAACATTCCGTGTTTGTAAATGATACACAAACGCACACATGAATAATTTAACATTGCAATAGCACACTACATTAGGATTACACGTCAAAGAAGGATAGTAAATGCAATTATCGCAAGTGAAAAAGAGATAAGTCTCATTTGCTAATTGCTTCGTATTTGCATAGCAAAAACACAGAATCATTCACCAAAAGTGATTGTTTACCGTACACCGTGATTTATGCCTAAAATACGATTAATTCATGAGTTCATGTAATAAAAGTTAAAAAGTAGTAAAACTACATTTAAATTAGGTAAATTAAGTGTTATTGATTTAAAAAAAAGGTAATTTTGATTATAATATATAGCCATATTAATGATATAAATTATTTGTACATAAAATATACAGACATATCAAAACAAAACAGAAATAACAGTAAGTCAAAAATAGTAAGGCTTAACAGTAAGGGTTCCATTTTTACAATTTTACTAACGACGGCTCCCAAAAAGTTTTAAGTTTACAATTATTGTTTCTTGTATATTATATTATTTATGAATGTATTTTTGTAGAAGGTTTATTACAATAAGATAATGGGAGAAACAGAAAATGATCCATTGATTCTTCTGCAGTTAGCAAGGGATATACCGAAAGGGCAGTGTTACTGAAAAAACTCCTACGCAAGCAGATAGCACTTACTGTCTACATCCGCTACCTACCCTCAAACTTGTTTTTGTAGTTTGATAGTTCAGCTATACGCACTTGTTTATTAAAAAATATTAAATTTCGTATTACATTCACTGCAACAACGCCTTTTTTACATCATTTCCTAAATTGTCCTAAAATATACTACCTCGATCATCCCAGCACGGCAGCAGACACGGTAGTTGCGGTATATTCGGAGTATTATCGTATCGTTACAAATGTGTCGTTGTCGATTTTGCGAGTAGACCTCCTTGTACGTTACATACATTCCAAGATTAAGTACAAATAAAATATCAAATAGCCTGCTATTACTAATCTCATTCTATACCACCTTTGTTAGAAGACTTTGAAAGCCAGAACTTATTATAATCATCATAATATTATTTAAGAAAGACACTCACTAACTAACAAGCAAACTCAAGTTCCGCAATCAAGCGGTTACGAACGCTACGTATTCTGCCTACGATTTCACTTCTGGTTGATTAATCTATGACACATACTATTTGTCCTTGTCGGGCTGCAGTTGACATCATATTCTCTATCTTGCTCGAACCACCATATTAATAATTCGAGATTTATTTGTAAATACGAAATAAAATCGTGATAAAATACAAATACGACGTTCTTTTATATAATTTCGTATGGTATCAGCTTATATATATCTTGCAAACATAGTTTTTACATTTTCTTAACACACAGGTTGGCATTTTAGATTATTATTCTCACGCTACGATAACGTTCCGCTTAGCTCGCTGCTATTAGTCGACTAAATGAAATTACGGCAATTGTCTAAATTTGTCTGCAACATTTTGCGCGCGCTAGTGCGATATCTACCTCTTTATTATATATAATATCATTGGTATTAATTATTGACAAGTCCCCAGACAAGAATCCGTCAGAAATACGCAATATTCAGAATGAAAAAACATCATATCAAATAACTAAAAATTTAATTTAATACACCTCATATGCAAACCTTTACCTTTAATATTAATAAAATAAGTACTATTAATTATATGTGCTACCTATTGATGCTGTTTTTTGAGCAGCCAGCGAACGAATCTGGCTAGCAGAGGAATTATGACGTCATCACGCTTTCTTTTGCCCCGTAAAGTTTTGGTGTAGTAAATGCGCATTTTGATCTTAATTTTTACCTAATTGAATTTCTTAAGCTGTAGCTGTCAGCCGCATTTTTTGAGGCAGCATTCAAATGGGTGTATTAAAGTATTCTAGTTCATTAATACAAACTTATTATGACTGCCTCAAAAGCTTATCCTTTCAAGAGGTGTACTCTGTTGATAACCCAAATTTGGCATACAATATTTTTTTAGACTTGATATTACTATTCTATAATTTATGTTTCCCTATTGTAAAAATAAAAATATCCTCTACAAAACGACATAGATGGCTTTCCAGGGGTATAAGAACTTGCTCTAAAATTAAAAGGAAGCTTTTGTGGACGTCAAGATTAACTAAATGTAAATCAGATATAATTAAATTAAAGGCTTATTCCAAAAGATTAAAATCAATTATAAAACTTACACAGAGGTCTCAAAATAACTATATCATAAAAAATTCCTCTAATAAAACAAAAGCCACTTGGAATATAATAAACGGTACTTTGAACAATATCTCTAGAGATGACATAGATGCTATTAGAATTGGATCAATAATTGTCACTGATCCTCAAATGATAGCGCAGGCATTCAACGATTTCTTTATAGATGAAATTAACAACGATTGCAAAAAAAGTGGTTATAATGATAACCCCAAATACATCACTAGACACCATCAACCTAACTCACTTTTTTTTAACCCAACATGCTCCTATGACATTCTGGATGCAATAAAGTCATTAAAAAACACAAATAGTAACGGATACGATGGTATAAATACAACAGTAATAAAATATGTCGCTACCATAATAGCTCCAGTATTAAGTTACATTATGAATCAGTGTATCGAATATGGAATATACCCAGATAAAATGAAACTTACGATAATAAAACCTATTTTTAAAAAAGAAGACAAACTGGATATGCAATTTTATAGGCCTATCGCCTTGATTCCAATCTTATCAAAAGTTTTTGAAAAAATTATACACAAAAACCTGTATTCGTACTTTGAAACATTTAATATTTTGACTAAGGAGCAAGTAGGCTTTAGGAAAAATAAGTCTATCAATGAAGCAATTTATAACTTTTTGGAAACGGTAATGACTAGTTTAGAAAATAAAAAACGAGTGACAGCAATATTTATGGACATGACCAGAGCTTTTGACTATGTCGACCATTTAATACTGACCAATAAATTAGAAAGGTATGGCATTAGAAACAATGCTCTTAATTTAATTAAATCATATTTATCTGGTAGACAACAATCAACAGAAATAACTAAAATAAATGTTATAACTAAAACCAAAATGAAATATTTATCAGTCCCCCGGAAAACAACATTTGGTGTGCCCCAAGGCAGTATTCTAGGACCACTGCTTTTTCTTATTTATATAAATGACCTTCCTCAAACTATTAAGGATCCAATGGTCCTATTTGTAGACGATAGTACTGCCATATTTATTGACAACAATCCATTAACATATGAAAATTACATAAACAATTCGCTTAACGAACTAATAGAGTGGTTAAATTATAATAATCTAAAAATCAATCTAAATAAAACATGCATGACGAAATTTGCTTACAAAAACACACAATCTTATGGATTAAATATAAATTATGACGGTAAAGCAATTAATGAAGAGAAGTCCACAAAATTCTTGGGCATTTGTCTTGACCACAATCTGTCATGGAGAACACACATTGATTATGTCATTAAAAAACTAAATAGGTTCTCATTTGCTCTACATATGCTGAAGAAAGTAGTTGATATGACTGCGGTGTTAGCAGCATATCATGCGTATGTAGACAGCACTCTAAGATATGGGATACTATTCTGGGGTAATGCTCCAGGGATTTATGAAGTATTCAAAGCTCAAAAGAAATGTATCAGATCTGTCTGCTCACTGAAAGCAACCGAATCATGTAAACCTCACTTTATTAAATTAATATTCTTAGAATGCCATCAATATATATTTATGAAGTAGCAGTTATGGTAAAGAATAATATCAATAAATATGAAACGCTAATTTCGAAACGAAACGACAACAAATTACGAACTTTGAAGTCCAGAACAGAGTTGTATCGAAACAGCATCTTTTGCATGGGACCAACAATTTACAACAAATTACCTGACAATATTAAGCGCGAAAATATATTCTACTTTAAAAAGTCTCTCAAATCTTACTTAATAAAAAAAGCATACTACTCATTAAAAGATTTTCTTGACGATAAAATAGTAAATAATAAAAATTGACTTCGACTGAACTCAATATCATTGTATAACATTATATTATAAATTAAACTTAATAAGCCTGTGAAATAATAAATATTGTATGATTGATGTTAATCTAAGTTTGCTTGGGATGTATATCTTTTTTTAGTATAGTACAATATATTATAATTGTTACAGAAATTAAAACGTGAACTATATATTTCTCTATAAGTTTGCATGCCTTGTGGGTTAGGATAAGAGCACTTATTAATAATAAGCCAACAACATATTATTACCTTATCTTGCAAATAAAGATGATTTGATTTGATTTGAAACTGTTGTTGGAGTAAATTGTCAAATTAAAAATATTTGGGATTAAACTATAGGTATTGCTTATAAAACGTTAGGCACTCGAGTGGACTTTTGACTGATCACGTGATCAAAGTACTGCGAGTACCTTACCTCGAAAACGCCAGTGCTCATTACTATGACTATTGATATTAAACTGTATATGGCGGCAATTTATGACGTCATATATTTCCCTAGTTTACTGCGGCAGTATACTGGCAGTCCATTACGGAACGAATTTTTCTACAGTGATAGCACTGTGCAGTGCTCGCAGTGCATATCGGAACGTACCCTAAGTACTAGAGGCTTACCCCGTTATTCATAATGCTCCGCTAACTTTAAACAGCCGCTAAGGAGTGTTTTTTCCCATCTAACTTAGGTCAATAGAAGAAGACAGAGTGAGAATTAGCAATGCTTTAAGCAGACTATTATGAATAAGGGGGTTAGAATATTATAGTGTTAGTGGGTACTAGATTGTAGACCAAGAGTGTAGACTGTAGAGCTGTACGCCATTGTAGACCACAGAGTACCACTTTTTGTTATACTATAAAATTGAAGACTTTTTATAAAAAATGGCAGCCTCTATGTCATAAGCTTTTCTTTTATAATGAAAAGTTATTATTAGGTTTTAAAAACGATTTATCATGTGCTTTTATTTAAAACAAATTTTAAATCGTTTTTTTATTAGGACAAATATTCGTACATGTTGTTGATTAATATGATAATTGCAGTTTTAGTAAGTAGAACTACGTGGTTACTCATTTTACAATTATACCATAATCGGTTTGATTAGATATTAATTAGACCTTTCAAGAAATAAAAAAGCAGCCTTTTTACTGTATCGCTTAACTATATTTGTATTTTCAGTGGGCATAGTCTTGGATCAGATGTTTCGAAGAGCACAGGAAGAGCAAACGGGTAGCTCGAGTATAGCGTTACAAATTGATAATATGAGCGCTGGCACAGCGTCATTAGAACGTGGATTGGTGAGCACAAGAAGGTTGCTCTGGGGTGACAATGTTAAAGAAGATGTGTTCCGTAGATGGGCGCAGGGCTTCCAGTTCAGTGATGACGAGCCTAGCGCGTTGATACAGCAAGAAGGAGGCCCATGCGCTGCCATCGCACCCGTTCAAGGCTTTTTACTGAAGATATTACTGTCAGAGACCCCAGGGCACAGTTTACATGATTTAACCTCTGAGAAATGTAACTCTCTGCTAGTAAGAGCGGCATGTATGATACTAAGCCAGTGTCTGGCTGCCAAATACAATGTGGCGGTGTACCGAAAGAGTGATCCTGATGCAGAAACAAGTACAAGTGTTGATGCCAGTGTGGAGGAACAGTCTTGTGATGCTATTGAACATTTCCACCAAAGAGTTGAGGTTCATTCCTTTCAGACCTTGTCTGAAGTGGAGTCATTTTACACAAGGAACATTCGCATTTTAAAGGATAAATATGGTGTGCTACTATTGTTATATAGTGTTATTCTTAGCAAGGGAGTGGAAACTGTTGAAGCAGAGTTGTCGGAGCTGTCAGATCCCTTGATTCATTCAACATATGGCTATGGATCACAGGGTCTTATCAATTTAATGCTGACAGGTAGAGCAGTTGCACATGTGTGGGACCATGACCAGGTTGTGGGAGGCTTAAGGCTTAGAGGCATTGAGAGACAGAATGATATTGGTTTCCTTACTATAATGGAGCATATGCAATATTGTACAGTAGGATCATATTATAAAAATCCCAAACATCCAGTGTGGGTTCTAGCCTCTGAGACACATTTGACAGTGTTGTTCTCCACCGAGAGACGCCTGGCAGCTCCAGAAACAGTTGGGGAATCTGCTGAAAGAATATTCAGATCTTTTGATCCTGAAGGCAATAATTTTATTCCATCAGAAGCTCTGCAAGATGTGTTGTGTGCAGCTGACCTGGTCAGTGAACCTGAGTATGTGGAATTAATGAGGAAAAAACTTGATGCAGAGAACTTAGGTATAATTTTATTGAACGCATTCATGGATGAATTTTTCCCAGGGTGTGAACGTGGTGCTCCTGACACTTTTACACTTCATCATTACAATGGGCTTCCCCGCAGTAACCCTGGGGGACAGGTTGTGTACCGTACGGGTCGAGCTGCCCTACTGGAGTGTCCCATGAGAGCAGCCACAACTGATCCCATGTTGACTTGTCTACAGACTAAATGGCCTAGCATTGATGTGGTGTGGGATGATGGACACACTCCTTCCCTAAATTAGCACAAGAGGTTCAGAACTTAAAAGTGACAAAGTGAGAAGTCATACAATTAACAATTTGTTGCTGAATATTCCATTACTTTATTGTATTATTTTATTTTTTGTATAGAAAAGAAAGAATACAAGGGTCCTTGGTAAAGTTGGTTGTAGGCAGCTATTTTTCATAAATTTGGGTTTGCAGTGATTCTCAACTTGGAACTTTAAGTAGTATTTTATAAATATGTGATTGATGTGTCGATGTACTTTATTGTTTGATTTAGTTTATGTTTATTACATTATACCAAACAGGTATTTTATTCAAGACATCTTTATTTATTCGAGGAATGGAGCTAAAATATTATTTACTATATAGTGTATTTGGGATTATTTTTATTTGTGTTTTTGGACCTATCTTGGCATAGACTGGGTCATTTCTGATAATTATTATTTCCTATCCTGTTTTGCTTCATTCCTGGAATATTGTATCCTCCATTTCATGTAAACATAATATATTTGCCTCATGATCAAGATTAACTCAATATTTATCGATTTGTTAACTTTTAATTACAATAAGAAATTAAAATCTTGGATTGAAATGAATAATTATAGGTTAATTAACATTTAACTGTTACGAAATATGAATTGCTTTTGTACATCATTTAATTTTGTCTTTATGTTAATGTCTCTAAAGATAGGGCACATTGTTATTCACATGTTGACTAATTGACATCTGAATGAACGGCTGTCTAGCCTATATATGAAGTGTGCAGTTCCACAATATGACAGTAAACCATTCAATAAACCTAGTGATAAGTAGATAACACTGTGAATATAACATTAGTTCGGACTTGTACAAGCTGTACATCAGATTCATGTAAAATAGCTGTGTGTTTGTCATGTAATATATATTGTAAAACATGTTCTGTTATATAAATTAGTAGAACACGCTTTTTTTATTATTAACCAGATTGTTTTAATGTTTCGTAATGATATTCTTCATTATAGTGCATATCGTTTGGTAACGAAGTTATAGCATATTATACTTGATAGTGATTTTAGATGTATGGCACATTACTTTTTCTATGGGTAGCCCAACAGATGAGTATATGGGTCACATGATGGGAAGTTATCACCTCCTTCCACACCCTTTATATATAACAAGTGCTCTGAAACGAAGATAATATTTTTATGTGCATGTTTGTGCATCCGAAATAATATTCTATCAATGTATTATGAGTCAATAATATAATGACCCGTTGAATTTATCTTTCAGTTTGGGACTGAATTCACTGAATGGCCAAACATGAACTCTGTTCTGAGTCTTTATTCTGCTATGGAAATTAATTTTATTGGTGTGAAATGAACTGACAAATTAAAATTATTAATTTTGTGTTAAAAAAATATGTAACACATTGCAAACAGAATTAGGCGCTGGATTATTATTACCCTTACAGACTCTGTACGAAGTAGACGAATCTACAAGCCTCTCGAATAGAATGACGTATTGCAATGCTATCTGTAAAAATTGTTTATATTTACAATCCTTGGGCTAGTTTTTGTTTCGAAGTGTTTTCGTTTACTTTGATTAGTGATTGGGCTATTTACACACTTAGATCTAGAATCTAGTGTAGAAAGGTAGAAAAAACGGTATAGTTAGACAGTAGAATACTAACTCATCATCATCATTTCAGCCGAAAGACGTCCACTGCTGGACAAAGGCCTTTTTGGTACCATGCTGACGGCAAATGCAATGTCAGGCCTTGTTCCAACCATTAAATCGGCAAGCGACCCAACTACTTGTCTGTAGTTATTCAGAATGAACTCATCATTCTCGTTTAGTGACACTACTTCTTCCTTGACTATAGGTGTAGTCACAGGCTTGCAGTTCTGCATTCCAAACCTGTTCAAGACTTTCTTAACATATGATGATAGGTGTATTACTACTTTATCACCTTCTCTGGTTATATATTCCAAGGAAATAGGAAGAAATTTTAATTCTGCCCTTCAGTTCTTCAAGAGACTCGTCAACCAGTTCTTGATCTGTTCCAGCTACAAGCCAATCATCTACATAGAGAACCACACTGTTTCCGTTGGTCTTTCTCTCTTACAAATATACAGGTTTTAAAACCAACTTTGAAGAAATTTAGAATTGTTTAGTTCCAATATCTGGGCGACTACTTTAGCCCATACAGACTTTTCTTCAATAAACAAACCCTTCCTGAACTATCATTATAGCCATCAGGTTGCTTTAAGAAAATTTCTTCTTCCGAAAGTGATCTATACAAAAAAAGCTGTTGATACATCAAACTGATACATCTGCTTGCTGCTATGCTGATTACAGAACGACTGGTCATTTTCGCAACAGGAGTGAAAGTTTGATCATAGTCTTCTTTCTTTTTGCGGAAACACTTAGCAACCTTTGTTTTTGTCTACTGATCCATCAGCATTCAGCTTAACAGGAAAAACCCATTTACATGGAATAGCCTTTCTATTTTTCTAAAACCTATGTTTAATTTTCCTTCAGGGAGTCTATTTCACTATCTATAGCTTTCTTCCAAAGCTCCCTTTCATTGCAGGATACTGCATCTTTGTAACATTTCGGTTCAAAAAATCCATTTGTGATCATGACATAATCATTGAACCTGGTTGGACGATTGATTAATGATCGACCTCGCAGTATTACTCACTCTATCACTCTGTGCATTGATCAATTGTTCAAGATTATGTTCAACCAACTGTTCAAAATAACTATTGTCATTTCTATTCTCTCCCCTTGGTTCAATTGGTTCTTCATGAGAAGACACCGCATCTTCAAAGTTGTCTTCCTCGATAGCATGAGTATTACTCTCCAATTGAATTTCTAGATCATTATGGTCTGTTACTTCATTGTTAATTGGAGCGGTTGTCACTTCCTCGTTGCATTCCTTTTGTACTAGAATAGGAACTTCCACTTCTGTGATATCCTCATCTGGCTCTTGGAATTTCGTTTCTGATGGCTTTTCGTCAAAAATTATGTCTCTTGATGTGACAATGTAATTTGAGTCTTTGTTCCGTAGTCTGTTGTCGTATCCAATTACCGCGCATCTTTTAGCTTTCCAATGCAATTTATGCCTTTTCTGGTTAGGAACATGTGCATAACACACAGAGCCGATAATTCTCAGGTGTTTTATTCTCGGTTTCTTCCTAAACCACAACTCAAACGGAGTCTTGTATTTCACGCAAGAAGTAGGTGTTCTGTTTAAAACGTAAACTGCTGTCTGTACCAACTCCGTCTACAAATATTGAGGTAACTCTTCATGCGCATGCATCATTGCTCTAGCTGACTCTACGATCGTACGGTTTTCTCGTTCACTACACCCATTTTGATCGGGCGTATATGGCATTATTAGCCTTCGGAGTATTCCGTATTTTGAAAGTTCTTTACGGACTAGTTCATTATCGAATTCACCACCATTAACACTAAGGAATTCCTGTGATTCGGTGAGAATTTGCCTCAGCTTTTCAGGTACTTCAGATTAAGCTTTCATAAAGTAGACATAACGAAAGCGGGTGAATTCATCTTTGAAAAGCATACAATTTCGGACATTCGAGATTGAAGGCGGAAAAGGACCACAAACATCCGAATGTATTCTTTCTCCAGGCATTTTAGCTTTTTCTCTAGTGCCAAACTTCTGTCTGTGTGCTTTTCCGAAAATAAATCCTTCACAAAATATACCATTATCCTTTGCCTTAATATTGAGCTCTCTTCCTATAAAAACTTTTACAAGTCTTTTATCCTGATGGCCCATACGTTTAGGTAAGCTGCAGGGTATCTACATTATATAATTATAGTGTAGGTGTACCTACCTACCCGTGGTATTACAATGTCACTAATACCATGCCGTTAAATTTTAAGAAATGAAGTCGATTGACAATCTACCGTTTTAATATATAATAACACGGCTTTGACAATGTGCGGTCTGCGACACAAAGCATAATATATTTACTCTAATAGCCTAAAGACATGGTTGGATTTGATACGGCTGGACCATCGGACGCGGTCTGATAGCGGACGATATTCGATGGTATGTCGTATGTCGTCATAGTACACTAATATAAACACAGTATAATACAAAAACAATAACATTCACATGGTAAGTGATGCCTCAATTATAGGCGAAAATGACATGCTATTCAATTAAATTAAACCACAAAATAAAATAAGAACTATAATATATTATATATCTACGAATACAATCTTAATATAAATTTACGCAAAATATCATCGAAAAATAACGATTGAGGTCATCCCTCCCTTGAAAGAACCGTTTTAATATATTTTTTAAATTTATGTAAGTTGTGATCAAATATGTCGACTTCATCGTGATGACTATTATATTCCCTGGTAATTCTATACAAGGGAGAGAAATAGCCTAGTATCTCGAGTAAAAGAGTATAATATTATATAGGGAAAAGAGAGCCCTCTCTACGCATTATGAGCTGTCTATTTGAAAGCTGGCGCCATTTGCAGATTGGCCCCGAAATTAACTATATATAAGCTCGAAATTATAAAATTCATTTTTAATGTTCTGACGCAATTAAATAACTAACTCTACTTTTTAATGTAGGTGTTGCAATTTTTTACCATGTTGAAATTGCGCGTAGAGTTAGTTATCTAATTTTGTCACAACATAGAACATAAAGGATAGATTTAGTAGTGTAAATATGCAAAATGGAACACGAGAGCTACATACATGTGCAAACGCTAGGCGTAGCCGCCATTTATGACCAGTGGGCAGTAAGTAGTAACACAAATAAAAGTAAGTTGAAAGGTTTCAAAGCGAGTGACAGCTGCCAAAGCTTTCATTTTCGGGCCAACTACCACCGACCAACAACAGATGGCACTACAGTCTTTTGAAAATGTCTCTTTAAGGGCTCATCAAACTTAGCGCCCCAAAAAAAAATTTTTTTCTATTTTTGAATTTTCAATAGCGCATATCGTTAGTTCGTAGTTTTTTCTTAATTGTTCGCTATAAATAATTGTTTGTTCTTTTGTTGTTTATCTAAAATCAAATAATTAAAAACATACCCTTTAGTTAGCCCCCGCCCCCTGTTAATGGGGGGAAACGCCTACTATTTGGTTCTGGCACTCGCCGGTCGCTGCCGCGGCACGCTACGCTCGGCTCGTGCGTTGTTTTAACTGTTCTAACATAACCTAACCTAACCAATTTTAATGAAATGCATTTTTTTTTAAATAAATAAATCGAGAACAAACGGCGAACTAACGATGTAATAAAAAAAAATTAAAAAACTGGGGGGCTAACTTTGAGCTCTAAGTTCCACCCCTGGTAAAAGTGTTCAGTGGAGTACCTACCGAGTAGTGTGCTGTGACTGCTGTGTGGACTGTGGAGTAAAAATATTCTTTGATTATTAGTTTAAACTTTAAAGTGTTCTGTGATTTTTACTTTAGACTTGAAAATGATAAAACACCCATATTCTTAATTCATTTTGGTTTTATTTGTTAATTTTGCCAATCTTTTATCACAAAACAGTTAGTTATACTTAAAATCTTTAATCTTTATTTTTTAGCGTAAAGGTAAACCATAAACATGCTTGTAAACATGAGCTTTTAATCGAATAGGTGTACTTATTCGATTGTATTGAAAAGTTTTAGTTATTCATTATTTTTCTTTGTATTTACTATTTTTGTTTTAAGCTGATGGTCTTGTTAGTTTGTTACCATTGGGCATTGATGCTCTTTTAAACCAAAATTAAAAACTAACAGTAAACGTGACAATTGACAAGATAATACATTAAAGTAGAGAAGAAAAGAGCAACAGCAATGTCTAAGAAAGATTTTGAGAAATATGCATACGATACATATGATCCAATAAAAGTGGGTTCTATTGATGGTAATTAAATGTTTAAAATTTCAAACTAATAGTAATTACTGAGTAGTCAATTATTATTTATTACGCGTAGTGTTACTAGAGTTAGTAAGTCGTAATAGGATTGTATATATATATTGTATATCCCAGTCTCAGTCTCTCAATATTGTTTGTGGCAATGTGGCACCGATGTGGGGCGGGTCGTTTCTTACTCTACATGTCGAGAGTGATGATGGTTTGCCCATATTTTCATGCTCTTGAATAGTCGCTACTTGTGTTTGCTTGATGGTTTTGTCATTGAGTACTCTGCTTCAAATTAATTTACTGATTGCATATTATAAATATGATCAAAATTTAATTGAAAATTATACATATATATAAAATTGAATAAAACTAATTGTGATTTTGATGTACTGTCAATGCCCAGAATTAATAAAACATTTGTATGTGGCACTTCCAGTTCTATTCACAATTAACATTTTCTTATGATATGTCTACAGGGACTGACACAGAGCCTCATGATCAGGCCATTGTACGAGCAATATGTTCAGAATATATTCCAAACAAATTGGTTATAGGAAAACCTGAACTAACAATATTTATAGCACGTTTGAATCCAAGAACATTGCAGGTATTAACCTTAATAATATATTTTTTTAATCTAACATAATATACTTATCATGTGTAAATATCATATTAAAAATATTTCAGGAAACTATAGAATCAGAGTTTTCTAAATTTGGAAAGATTGTGAGATGCCGTCTTGTTAAGGATATTGTAACAGGAAAGTCAAAAAAATATGCATTTATAGAGTTTGAGAGTATGTCAAGTGTGGAGAGTGCCTTAAAGGAGATGCACTATGAGTATATAGATGGAGCTGAAATTGTTGTTGAGAGAGAAGCTGAGAGACGATTGTGGGGCTGGAAACCTAGAAGGCTGGGAGGAGGTTTTGGTGGACGCAAGGAATCTGGTCAATTAAGATTTGGATGCAGAGACAGACCTTTCAGGAAACCCTATAATATAGAACAGGGGCATGGATTGTTCAAACAATGAGTAGTGAAGTATGGCAATATATATTATTTAAATTCCAAGTCTTACAAAATTGATTGTGTCTGTGATAAGTACAATTGAATCAAGATGGTCATGTATTTTGACCTATAATAAAACAACATGTATTAGTATTATAAATATGAGTGATGTATGGAAGCAGCTGAGAGCTTGGTTCCGATCATTTACAGCCACCGAGCAGTATCTGAGTGCAGTACAGGTGGTGCTTTTCATTGGATTAATTGCTTTTCTCTCATTTCTTATATTGCACTTCATAGCATGTTGGAGGGGAAATAATTCATTCCCTCACAATGTTGACATAGACTACACTACTGTAACAATAGATGATTCAGATAGTAAACTATCAACATCAGACCATAAATCAAATTCACCTACAAAACATACCAGTACTACAAGTAAGGTAACTGATAGTAGTCCCTCTAGAGAAACTTCAACTTTAACTACTAATGTAGAATGCACATGGAAGGCATCACAGAAAACCTCTGCGGCAGCCCACTACTATTACAAACAAGAGAAAACCACTGAAGAAAATTCAGTTATTGAAAATGTAAGTCCAGAAACTCAAGAGGGGTCTGTCATAGTAGCAGATGATGGTGATGTTGATGTTGGAAATAAATCACACTTTGTGATTGCTTTGGTTAAAATTAAACTGAATGGTGATATAACATTTGGATGCATTCTCACAGTGATAACTGCACACTGGGCTATCACTGCCGCTAGTTGTATAGAGTCCATAGAAGAGGTTGACTCACTCGACTCATTTGTGATGATGGAGAGGTTTGGAAGGAAAGAGCAAGGAAAAGTCCACACTGTGTCAGATGTGATGATACATCCTCTGTACCAAGGCACCAATAAGAGCTATGATTTGGCTACACTTAAATCTGAAGCTGTATTGACTATTAACATTGCATCTATTCCAAAGTTATCAACAATGTTTGAATATTTACTTATTAACCTAGGAGAGAGTTTGGATATTTATGGATTTGGAAAGTACAGGTAATTATTTTTTATATAATACTTCTATTAATAGTCTAAGGAAATTTGTATGGTTAAATAATAAAACATAATTAAGACAAATTATTAATTAATTATTATTCATATTTAAAAAAAGTATGTGCACATTTATAAAATGTGGGCTGTACACCTGTTTGTCCTTTCTCTTTCATTAAAAAATAAGTAAATAAAATACTCTCAGAGCTTAGCTTTTATTTGAAACATTGATTATGTTTCAAATTCAAATATTTTTATTCAAAATAGGATTAAAAATCACTTATTGAATGTTTAAATTATAACAAACAGCCCATAGTATTTCATATTTAATTTGGTTCAAGAAAATGTACATTAAAACTAATTTTGGTAAATTATTGTCAATAAGATCAGACCAAATGAGAAGATTTCCAATCTCAGTGTGATATCCTAATCAAAAATATTGTAAAAAATTGTTGCCTTTTAATTTTACGTTAAAAGCACATCATGGTACTTGGCACTGATAAATTGACATACATAAGTTATTATTATATTATCTGTCTATGCATATAAAGTTGGGTAAGTTGTTTCTAACTAAAACAAATTATTCTTTACTTCTCAGCCTGATACTTAGAAGAATTGTTACCTTTTTTCAGAACCCCCTTTGTTAACATAATATTCGTTATTTGATAATTATTGGTTAAAATAATATTAAATCTAGATTTTATATCATTATTATCTTCAACTTGGATGTAGTGAGAGTAAACTTAGTTATGCCTTAAATTTTATTATCTGACATCCATTCTAAATGTTAGTCATAGGGAGAAGTTTTGAAACAGATAGTATTGTTCTTACATAACACAAGCTTCAAAAACCCAACCTTCGTTTCCCTTCTTTGTATTCTAAATTCTGTACTTAATTGATTTTATATTTATTATTCTAAACTCGATTTTGTTCATATTTTCTGTGTGAGGAAAATAATTTCCTCCGTTTTTTGTTGTTTGCTATAATCAAGCAACCTTCGGACAGTACAGTGGCTGTACCGACACATTGTACACCAGTACCTTAAGGATTATTATTTAACACAATACCGTTTATAAATTAGGAGCAATGACAGTCGTCCAGAATCACGAAGGTTGAAAAGATCAAGGGTAAGTGTGATGCCGCTGCGACGCTGCGAGGGCTCGCGCTCCGACGACGAGGGCGGGGCCGCCGGCGACGAGCGCTGGTCCGTGCGGCACCTGGCGCACGGCTCGGGTTTGTCGCGGGTGGCGGGTGGCTTGCGCGGGCTTTGCGCGGTTCGGAGAGGGCGGGGCGGGAGCCACGCATGCAGTTGGTGCGCGGGCGCGCCGCTGCTCCGCGGGGGGGCGCTGCTGGCCATCATGGCCGACAACGCGCGCTGTGGCTTGGACTGCGCGCCCGCACTCTACGTGCCACTAGCGCCGCTCAGAGACTGGATACTGTCCGTTACAAATGACAAACCTGTCTTCTGACTTTAATAATAATAAACACATACTACACGTAGTCCTGTTTGTACTGTATTTTTATTTCAAGTCGTCGTCTATTCGAATCTGAAAAATATGCCCGTATGCTATTCACATTTTAAAAGGCGTACCAACCAGCTGATATACCATACATTCAAAAAAGTGAATGAGTAAAGAGGTAAATGTACCCTTGTACACTAATTCATTCAAAGATCGTGTGCCCAGGCACACATTCGGTCGGGAGCCAGCTGCGATGATGCGTCTGTTCGGTTCCTGACAACATATTCCATATTATGTCGCCGGACATGCGCTCTGTGTGCTAGAATGTGGGCTGGCTTGAAGTATTGCCTTGCTCTAAATATTAGGTATGACCTCCAGTTTCTTCGAAGGCAATTAGTCTTTGCCTTCCAAATGAGCGCGGGATTTGTAATCGTTCGAGATTTCGAGACCCAGTACTCCGGGACTATTGTTATGGAGCAGTTATACCTCCGACAATTAAGGAAACTCGAACCTCGGAACGGCTGTGTGCTGGGGGTGGGAGAGAAGATCGCTTACGATCTACTATGATCTGATAGTCCGATGGACTTTCGACAAAGTTAATACAATCTAGCCTTAAGGTGCGTACAAATTACGCACGGCAGCCGCGCGAGCACATGTCTGACACGAATTAACCTGCATAGCCGCGCGAGCCAATATTTTGATATTAATATGGTACCAAGAACTTTCAGTCATAGTTTCAAAGTCTTTAAATTTAGATCTAAGTGACTCTCTTGGTCCCATATCATAAATTCCCCAAATAGCTCTTTTCTGCAACACAAAAATAGTATCGATATCATCAGCATTATCCCAGTCTTGCAAGTCTCAAATCTTGCAGTTTCAGTTTTTTTTACTGCATATGCAGCAGAACTAAGTCTGCTAAATAAGTTGTTTAGGTATATGAGGGCCCCATTGGAGTTTGGCATCTAACGTTATTCCAAGAAAAACAGTGGTATCTACTATTACAGCTTTGTCGTCTGCAGAAGTTGCAATGGTATTAATTTCTAGCTCCGGGATATCACAGGTACCTATAAAATAAATAAAGAAACGGACCTAGGACACTACCCTGTAGTGCTCCAGCTTTTATTTCTCTTATTTCAGACAATGCATCATCTTGTCTGACTCAAAACACTGTGAGTGAAATACGATTAGATACTTGTAATATCTGCAAACTGCTTGGGAAGCTTATTTCTTAGTTTGTGCATAAGTCCTTCCTGCCAAACTTTATCAAAAGCTTGCGCGACATCTAAAAATACTGTGGGACAAACTTTCTTCTCTTCTAGTGCCTTTTCCATTATGCTGGTTATTTTATGGACTTGATCGATGGTTGAATCTTTCCGAAAACAAATCTGATATTCTGGAATAAGTTGTTTACGTGGAAGGTTTCGAAGAACTTCATCTAACTTTTATTTCAAAGTAAGTAAAGTTCTAAATACGTAAACGTATTTTCTTTCTTTCCAAAAAAAACATATTTAGAAATCTTATCAGCTAGACTAATAATTATTTATAAGTCTAAGATCATATAATTCTATTCTTCTCTAATCGTGGTTTTATCACAGACAGGGATAAGAGACAGTCTTCACTGAATTTAACTTATGATAGATAATGGGCATTATGCAACGTGACAGATATAAAGGCTTTACTCTGTATCTGTCATTGTTACGTAATAATATTTTGACCTTAGTCAGAACGTCTACTTATAGTGGTATACTAATATAAAATGTGTTATGTTAACAATGAAAGTATAAAGATGAGAGTACCAGGCTGGTAGAAGACCAGGCGCGGCAAATGGGTGTGAGCAAGGGGCTGGTGGCATGCTCGCTGGTGATGGTGGGGCTGGTGGCGGCCACGCTCTCCTTGTCCGTGATGCAGTTCATAGCGGCCGCCACCATCAACGACACGGCGCTGCTGGAGGAGTAGCCTGCGACAGCACTCCACTTCTATGTTACCTACACTTAAGTGTTTGTCTGAACATTCAAATAAACGGTTTCTAAACTACATAGTCTAGAAACTGGTTATTTTAACGCCATTCTTCATTGTTAACGAATTGATTGTTTAAATACAGGTGCGTGTCTATCTTGCCTATCTATAATAATATATAAATATACTAATTTAAATTGTATTTATGTGTATTTGTATGCCTTCAAAGAATAAAAATTGCTTAAGGTATTTCGTTTCCAACAATAAATAAATCAATAAAAATAAACAACTGTAAAGGAAACGTCAAAGAATTGTTATGGAAATAGGATACTTATACGTAAGTTAAGGTTCGCAGACATGGTCGCTAACTATGGGCCTGATGAGAAAGCTTAGATGTTCGGAGTTTCCCTGCGATATCGAATCAGAAATGAGGAGATCCGTAGAAGAACCAAAGTAGTACAACATAGACCAGATGGTTGCGAAACTTTAGTGGTAGTGGGTAGGGCACATAACTCGGCAGACAGATGGCCGGTGGGGCAGAAAAGGCAGAGAAGTATTATCCAAGCGCTTTGGGTAAAGTTCGAAAGTTTAAGCAACATTAAATTGTATTGGGCGTTAATCCGCATACATCTAGGTGAACCCAACTGGCTGGGTAATGTTAGGTGTTGCATCATACGATCATTACAAAGTACCTATAAGTAGGAAGTATTTTATTATAAACAAAAAATACGAAGAGGATGTCGGATATGGCCCGCCATCCCGAGACCAGCAACCAGTGGAAGGGTAGACCTAGATGTATACGGGTAAGCGGTGAATACAAAATAAAGTTGATTTCAATTGCGGACTTTAACCAAAGCACATTGGTTATACCCGGGTAAACCTAAGTTTACGTCTTAACCTTCTAGCATTAATTTACTTACTAAGTTGTTGCAGTAAAAAAAGCATTGTTAAGTGTGGAGTAGCTTGCAGAAAGTTAATAAGGTATCTGCTAGTTATTGGGTGAAGAGCAAAACTTGAATTGCTTTTGTACAACGTGTCAGCAGACCCTGAGATACAAGCACAGGTAATACGACGGAATCGTAATGCGGTACGCTAATCCTAATAGATGTACTTACTACGGCTACAGGAGCGTCTCCGGCCTTTTAAGCCAGGCCCCAATTTTTTAACAAAACATGTTAAAAAAACTTAATAGCAAAACAGTCCGTCCGCTGCACCTGTTTTTGTTTCATTTCAAACATAAGTCCCGAAAAAGTGAAACCAGCTTTTGTATTTATTTTTATGATCTACCAATGTAACATCCCAAAGAACCAGTCTTTGATAAAAAACAAAGTATTTTCTTTATTCCACTCCATGACTAACAAACCAAATAGATGTATCGCTAGCTACGAATGATAGTTAGTCTTCATTCAGTGAAGGCTAACAAATTAAGCGTTAATTTCCCTCCCCGCAGGCGAACGCAGGTGATGTTATGCATTTCGCGCGTTAACATGTTAAGATGTTTTATTTAAAAAAGTGTTTAGCCACACCCCTAATCTGTTTATAAAACATGTTTTAATGTTAACTAACATGAAAACACGGCGCAGCTTTAGGAAAGTGTATAGGTACGCTTTATTTGAAGGTACCCATGTCGTATCTTACTGTCTCACGACAGAATACACTTGATGACGTAATACGAGGTATTCAGACGGGGGAAAATGACATCTGTCAAACAGCACGTATTTGAATAGAGTAGAATAGGTGTAGCCATGTAGGTCACGTGATGTGTTACCACTCAAACTGGGCAGGCTTGGATAGCCACTTACTTCCGTAATGAACTGCAGATCGAGACAGCATGTCCGGGCTCCAGTAATCAAATAAAACAGCAAATAAGCATTAACGTAAACAATTTATTTAAATATTTGACAATATTGAATCACTATAATACATTCCAAGTCATCACATAATATACAGATACATTATACACGCCGGGCCCGGCTCATCTACTATCTACATCCTCCCACTTTACGATAAACTAAACCCATCTGTCTGTCTGTACAAAAACAAAATATATTTATATTTAAACAGTATAAGATAGCAACGAAATAATTTAATTATTTTGTATAAGAACCGAATGCACCTTTGTATATTAAATAATAATATATTATATACGCCCAATTTGAATTAGCTATAATAATAAAACAAACAATAATTCATTATAATACTAAACTTTCCGACAAAATTAATTCCTAATATATTTACCATTTTAATTATAATAATAGATACTAATAATAGATAGTTTGCGATGGTCGAGTGCGCTTAGGTTTATTAACTCACCCATGTCGCTACTCTATGTCGGCTGCCATGTGTGTCAGCTGTCACGCAGTGGGGCATAGACCATAGAGTGCATGGTTCCGATATTTCCTCAATAATTACATATTGGAGCGTGGATCAACAAATACTTAGATAACAGGGTTGCATACATATGCATTCATTACATAGAAGAGTGAGAACTGTCTGGTCTGTGTGACTGTATTGGTGAAGTAGTTTGTGAACAGTCGTTGCCTCAATGTTAACTGTCTGTAGGTAAAAGTTGCAGTGGACCGATCTATACGTACCCTGTGAGAAACAATCTAAATATTTGCTGTTCGATAGTCATAAATCAACTATTAAATAAAATTAACCCGACATCATATTTGGACCCTGTACAGTGTTACATGATAACATTACAATACAACCACGACTAAATGACAGAACTCCACACTCGTCACAATAATGAGTTCATAAGCGACGAGGCCATATTTGGGAAGGAATTTAGGTACTATTAACAGCTCATTGATACTTATTAAAATATTTGAATGCACGAATATTAGACATGCTACAGTACGAGTAGTGACATGTTTTAAGAAAATAAAAACCCACAGAGCAGGGAAGTAGTATCAGACATAATATATAGATAAATAATGAAGAACAAGATAAATATATTTTTATTACAAATATAGTACAGTATAGCTGTTTAACTATTTCTAAAGGATTTTATTTTAACCTCACTTTTGAGTGAACGAATATTTCTCGTTGTAGTAATAAAAACTTTATAATATTCTGTTATCGATGAAGATATTTCCGTGTTCACAGGGTAGCATGACGCGTCGCTCACTTATTTTTTTTTATATAACGCTAATTATGATACGAATCGTTGCATACAAAATGTACATAATATTGTAAATATGAGACCATACAGTGGAACTAACTGGAGCTTACACAAACTGGAACAGAAACGGTTGGACAGCGCGCTCCTCTATCAGACAGAGCAATAATCGAAGACGGGTGTTCCAATCAGTCCAGTGATAGTTGAAGTGCGCTGGTGCTAGATGCCACTGCGCAACGTGTCGTCGAGGGGGTCGCTCTCGTGCTGCACAATCAAAACAACCATTAGGTACTCCCACTGACCTCTACTATATACGTAACTGGCGGCTATCAAAGTGCTTTTGTGCCTGTTTGATAATCGCCATTTTGGCGCTGTTGGCCATGTAGTGAGTCTGCGGTACTAAAACTAGTGATGACAACCTCAGCAAACACGGATATATGTTGGAAAACTATTTACAAAAAAATGTGTACTTTATTACGTTGTTTCTATAAGTATAAATAACACGGAAAACCAACGAAATTAATTAAAATTGCAAAAATACTTCAGAGTACTGTACGCTTCTTTCGCAGCCATTTGTTTGATACGTCAAAATTAGTTCTCTGGACGCTCGCGAAGGCGCTTCTAATAGGCACAAAAAACTGTCAAACATATGGAACAGCCTGTCCAGTGGTATTTATACAGGTCATTGGCATCTCCACACAGCGTCAACTTACATTTGTTGACGCTTAATAAGTTGATCCTTAAGGATATGTCCCACTACGCCTGCTATGAACCGATGACCCCTACTGACTATGAATGAATGAATAATATATTTTCTCTAATTAACACGACTATTAGTATTTAAATATGAATAAAATACTTTCTAAGGGATTAAAACACATGTAATTCTAACTGTAATTTTTACAAAACGTGTTTATGTAAAAGTAAATTTTTTCTAATTTATTTATTTAACTCTTATTTATAGTTTATGTAAAAATACAGTTACAATTACACGCGTTTTAATCCTTGAAAGTACTTAGTTATTACGACTAAACACGTGGTTCACAATTGATTAGGTAGTCAGCTAAGGCCTTGTTCACACGCAGTGAACTAAAGCTAGCGAATATGCGGTGAAAACACAACACAAAAATATGAGAGCCTTCTATAGCATACATAGGTTCTAGAATAACTAAGTTGACGTCTACACATGCCATGACGTAGGTGACTGCGATGACGTAGACCGGTATTCCATTAATAACTAAGCAGTAGTAGAAATTACTAGCACTACACAATACTGCACAGCCACTTTGTGGAATCAATTACCGGCTGCGGTTTACCCGAACCCATACGACTTAGGGGGGACCTTCAAGAAAAGAGCATACTCCCACCTTAAAGGCCGGCAACGCATTTATTGACACCTGATGTTGCGAATGTCCATGGGCGGTTGCCTCATCTGTCGCCATCCCGTGAGCCTCTTGCCCGTTTGCCCCCTCTTATATATATAAAAAAAACTACATAATAATCAGGAATCATCTGCACTGACTCATAATACTACCTTCAACAAATACGAAATATATGCGCATTACGTACTTTACACTAAATAAATTATAATAGAATGATCGGTAATCGGGACGAGGGAGGGGTACCTGGTGTATGGAGCGTGCGGGGAGGGCGGGGGGCGCGCGGGGCGAGGGCGGCATCGACACCAGGCGCGTGCCGCCCGCCGGTGGCCGCTGGCACGGACACGATAATACGGCCGTAAGGGCTATATGTCACCAGGACACCACGGTGGCGCAACCAGTCGCCGTCGTGGTGTCGGGCGGGAAAATGTATGATAATCGCTAACATTATCCCTTTGGTGAATCAATCAGAAATATTCTCAGTTCTTTTGATGTACGAGTGAAGAGAGAAGTAATAGTAAGTGATACCTCCTATTATAATGCAGTGCTGCTAAACATTCTTAAAATACCAACAATCGGAGCGGCATTGTGATAACTATGAGACAACATCTTGAGTCTCAATAGCATACATATCAAAGTATTTTCTTTCATTAACGCGGTGTTACACATTTAAATAGAATACTTTTGAAGGATTAAAACGCGTGTTAGATTTTTGCGTAAAAGTAACATTTTTATTTTAGGTAACCCGACGTTCTAAGACCTTTCTTTATTACGTTATTCAAAAGAATTGTTAAAAAACGTTTTTGTGGTAAAGGTTACTATAACATAAATGACTTTCTTAATGGTACCACAGATTGGGAATGGAGCGACCGCCCTCAGGCTATTAAATAATAAGTTTAATTGTACAATGTTACTTTGTTACTATGTAAATGTTACTTTAATTGTAAAACATATTTTTGATGAGAAAAAAAAAGCCCGCTGAGTTTGTTGCGCCCATTCTTCTCAGGCCTGAGGCATTCATTTTGGAATGGGTGGTAGTTTTGTTGACTTTCAATAAGTGATTTCACATCCTATTTTGAATAAAAATATTTGAATTTGAATTTTCAGCGGGCCTACCATGAACTCTTATAGCGATTCAATTGACAACCTAAAATTAACTGCTTTGCTATTTCGTACCACGACGTGTTTAGAGCCATCTAATTTAGGTTGACGTCAAATCAACTGACTAAATCGCAATGATGTCAATTGAATCGCAAACTAATCTAGTTCGTTCATTCATTAGTACCATGAGGTAATATTTCAACCTAAACTGGATAGCTTATGTGTCAAAGTGAGCTATTCGAAAAAAGTTGTTACCTTAGAGGAAAGTGAATCGTATTGATAATAACTTTTAAAAAATAGTGAAAAACATACAGGAAAGGAAAATTTTATTGATGAAAGATGAGTACTTTATTGTACTTTCTTGTAAAACAAAATACAAAAAAAAATACCAAAAATGAAAATACTAAAGACGAGGCAGTAAGGGCCCGGGCTATAGCCTCTCTCAAAAAATGTACTCTGTGGTCCTGTCAAATCAATCATCAAACGAGGTGCATTTATAGCTCGTTATTTTTACGAAAACACCTTAGCAAAAATTTCATTTGTAATTCAAAGAACTATATTTACTTATATTACTATTATTTAAAAAAGGGCTTAGTGGTTTATAATTTGACGCTTTAAAGCGCAATTTAAAAATGTATGTTTAGTATTTTCAACGCCAAAAAACCGCTAAAATCATATCATTTTAGGTTTCGAAACGCAACGCATATGGTTCGAGTAAGGGAGACAAACTTATGCAACGACTGTAGAGCGTCACCTTCTTCTCACACCGCGGACCACAGACAAATTTATTTCGTTCATTCTTCATAAGCGATCCAAACGCCATTCAGTAAAAGGCACTTCATGGTACGCATTTTGGTACACTGGCAAACTGGTTGGCATTTGGTAAACTGAACTGCATAGGAATCGCATCGCTTATTTAAAGTTGATGGTAGGCCCTCTGGTCTTTTCAGGGGGCCTGCAGATGAAAATGCACATTTTTAAAAAATCGAATGTAAAAACAGTTACAATTACACGCGTTTTAATCCTTTAAAAGTGTTTTATCTTAATACATATCACAGCGAGGACGTACCTGGAGCGGCGCGGGGGCGGGCACGAAGTACGCGGGGGGCGGTCCGGGCGCGGAGGGCGGGGCCAGGGCGGTGGGCGGGGCCAGCGCGGTGGGTGGAGCCTGCGCGGCCGCACCACCCGGGTTGAACACGTCCACGTACGACTTCTTGATATCTGGTTTTATTTCATGATTATTTATTCATTTTAGGAAACAAACAGACATATTCAAGCATAATAACATAGTATACAGTTGAAAGATTGATCCTTATCAGCAACAGAGTCCATTGGTCCAATAATACAGGTGTATTTGTTTTTGTTGAAAAATTATTTGGGTCGATTTCTGTTTGTGTTGAAGGTCTCCAGGAAGGGATTAATGAAAAATGAAGAAATTTAAATTATTAAATGTTAACTAATTATTTATTAAAAGGCTCTAAATAAAATTACATCTGAGACTGTGGGACGCTGTAGTACAGAGCGGCAAAAGGCGGTCTGTCAAACATACTGACATGTCTATGACATTTAGTTTTTTTTTTAATTGTGTTCTGTTTCATTGTCTATTCACAAAAAATTCCGTCAAAAGTTCAAAAAAATTTTAAAGAACTAAATATGCAGTTATTGGTTCTTATAAATCGAGGGCATGACTCCTTTCCTCTAAGTCCCTAGTTTCCGACTTGGCCATCACCGCCCTTCTCAAAAAACCACCCTGTATAGGTAAAACATAACTCACTCCTGCCGCGCTGCATCTTGTACAGGTTGGCACCTCCCGCGACCAGCGCGCCCGGCGACTGCAGCGGAGTTGACGTCGCCCTGCGAATACGAACAGACATTGTATTGCATTTATTTATTGAAAATAATACATCTCAAATTAATGTAAATAAATCAAAATAGAAGTACTAAGTAAGTTAATGATGTCTCACAGTGAACAAGTAGGTGTGATAATACAAACCATTGCAGGGATATTATATCATAATAACAAAAAATATTTTAGCTCAAAAACAAATGTTGTATTACCCTCACCTTTACCTCAAGTATCCTTTTTTATTTAAAGTCTGTTCAATGTTAATTTTAATGTGGAAATCAATACCTAAATACCATAATTTTAAAAGGCTTAAATCGCATGTAATATAATTACAACATAATATTGACATTAATTATTTCGGTAATTAGTATTATACCCATGTATTATTGATTCAATTTAATTAAAATAAGAATAAATATTAATACTCAGTTATATACACGCGTACTAATCCGTTAAGAAGCATTTAAAATAATTGGTCCTTCGAGTCTAGTCTCGTCTTTCGTAGTAACTGTCAGCATTAAGGGCCGTGTACATACAGGAGTGCGGGCGGAGCGGCGGGAGGCGGCGGCAGCGGTTGCGTCACGTCGTCACTTCCACCGTCGCGGTTCACCCAGCGCTTGGTGTTCTCATCCCACACGATCTGACAAACGAATTTTTTTTAAACTATATTTGTATTCAACACTTTTAGCAAATAATATATAATAGTACAAGTAAATATAAAACTTTTTTTGTTAATTCCGAAATTATAATAATTATTTTGTTTTTACCTGTTCTTGTAATAATTATATAATTAACCGTGCCAGACCTGCCAAACTGTGTGTTAAAAAAAATTCTGAGATATCTCAAGTCAATTTCCTAATATGCAGATATTGGGGTTGAGCAGGTTGATGTGAACTGTAAAATAGATCCTGTCGATGAAGCCACAACCTGAGAGTTGAACAAAGCGTACAAGATTTTATTAACGATACGTCACTCGAACGGTTGGCACAGTTGGAAGTGCGCTCGCACGGAACGCGAGAGGTCGCGCTTTCGAATCCCGCATCGTTCATAAAATTATGATTTCAAATTTTTATTTGTGTATCTCAGAAGTTCTCTGGTCAGTGGTTTAGGGAGTTCATCCCGGACAAACAATGTGACAGGAAGTTTTTATATAAAAAGACAAATGGGATATTTACAATCATGCAAGAGTTTTAGAGTGTGCAGTGACAAATTTAACAGTGAGCATGATAAATATGAGGAAACTCAAATGATCATCGGGAATTTTGAAATGTTGTCTCTTACGGTAGGGTTCTTGTCATCCGGCAGTATCATCTGGTTGGGCGGGCGCAGAGACAGCTTGTTGAGGATTCCGCCGAACCAACCGCCTCCTTTCTTCCCGCCGTCCTCCGCTTTGCCGCCCTCCGTGCCCTTGCTGCTCGGCTTCGGAGTCTCGGACTCGCGGTCTGTCTGCTGCCGGGCACACAACATCGGTTAAACTTCGTGTTCACAACGCCGGAGCCGCGCCGGCGCCATTTTGTGTTGCAATTGCACGTACTATTACGTCACCTCCGCTTGTATTCATACGTGTATTATAAAGTGAAAGAGTTCTACTAGAAAAAGAAGCCCGCTGAGTTTCGTGTGTTCGTTTATCCCAGGTCTGAGGCATAAATTTTTCGATATCTATCTATATAGATTTCGACGTTCAATAAGTTATATCAAATCCTATTTTGTATAAAAATATTAGAATACGAATAAAAATACTTTCATATGAAGCTCTACAAGTAAGTATGATAAATTTTCATTATAGATTTTTTTACAAAAGAAATGTACAAACATCTTACTTTAGTGTAACTCGCCATACTCCTGTATGTGTCGTCATAGCTTAGCTTATATCAATTCATCTAAAACTTTGTCGCAGTTTTTTCTAATATATATCAATTTGGTAGATATAGAGGTATATTTGCTGTCATATTAATGTTAGCCAAATATGTATATGTAAAATTGCATGAATCGTAATAAATCCTTTTCTTCCTTATTTTATTTATGCTATAAACAATGTGTAAAAATGTAATTATAATATTAAAATCAGACAAATTTTAGTTTCATGGACAATGATTTACCCAATTTTTGCTTTACTATTTAACTTGGTATGAATGCGGTGCGCGCGCGGTTTCGAAGCGGTGCCGGTGCGGTTTCAGCGTCGTGTAGAAGGAGCCTTAAAGTCAGCTATGTAAAGCAGTTTGTGTCGTGGTAGGAGTTGCTACTTACGTCGGCGCTGGGTGGGCGGACATCGTCGTCATAGAGATGGGGGCGCGAGGGCGCAGCGCCCGGCAGGCGGATGGCACGGGGGGGTTCCTCTGCCGGTCCGTTATCTCCGTAGCCCTTCCGCACACACGTTTCAAATTAATACGAATGATTAACTTAAAGTAATTTGTGCATAAAAGTTAAAATCAAATATATCACACTGATGGAATAAAACTTTCACTAAGCAGTTCGGGTTATACTGAAAAGCTTGCCAAAAATGAAATGACTATAATGCTGTCAATAATTTTATTGAATGTATTACCTAACGTAACAATTTAGATTGTATCACATTCTCTTATAAAATAAAATAGCTACGGTTTATTTGTGCCTACATCCATTACGTACAGTAAATAAATAGATTCACATAAATTAGATACAATAATATAATATACGTATAATTAAATGTCAAAGCCAACATCCACACATTGATCATTGAAGCTGTAAAGCAAGGTGTGATTGTGAGGGATACGCCCCGCCCATTACAAATCTTGATCGAAGACAAAATTCAGTAGAGCATCACAATTGCACTCATTGAGTCGTGAGATGTTAAGAATTATTAGCCTAATAATGTCACTAGCGCCTCTTACACAGAAACACAATAATACTTGCATATTACTGCTTGATGTCAGAGAAAGGCCAAAATCACCCAATCGGTTAATGCGAAGTAACAAGTAACTGTTAAATGTGGATTGTTTATACTTAAGATTGTAATAGTATTATGTATATTATTACATAATTTCTATATTATTTTTCCAAATTCTCAATAACGTGATTGACGTTCCAGCTCTTTTGCATAACATTACAATCATCTAGAGTACCCCAGAGCGTAAATGTGTTTATCTACACCCATGCTTTAAATCCTCTATTAAAGATTCTAAAACAGTTAGCTTATTGCCAACATTAAAACACCCAATGTTCTAATAACCATTACATCATCCAAACGAGTGTTGTAATGTTGTACTGAATTTCATAACAACACTCCTTATTTTTTTTGCAATCCCTTCATGCTCAACTCTTTGAGAGTTTCAACAGACAGCCACATTCTTATTGCTCGATGCGTGGTATCTGTATGAATTTCAAAAAAAAAAACATTTTCGTTTACGCGCGTTCCACACTACAAGAACGTCACGCGCCGTAAAAAAAAAGTAGGTTATTCGAATCCCCGCTATTTTACTTCGATATTCATATTGTTTTGTTTACAAAAAATGAGCGATGTATTTTAAACGCTGCAAAGGAACACAATATTCAAGAGAATTTTAATTATTGCACTATACAAAATGTAAATTACTACTAAAACAAATAATTCTTTCATTAATACTTAGTTTATTTGTATATAATCAGTAATGGATGATATTAGGTTGCTACTAGGACTGGCTCATTTAATGTTAGCAGTAAGCTAACTGTTTCAGGATCTTTTAGAGGATTCATATTCTGGGTGTAGATAAAGTCTTTTATGCAACTTTTTTTTCTTTTTATGGAATAGGAGGACAAACGAGCGTACGGGTCACCTGTTGTTAAGTGATCACCGCCGCCCACAATCTCTTGCAACACCAGAGGAATCACAGGAGCGTTGCCGGCCTTTAAGGAAGGTGTACGTGCTTTTTTTGAAGGTACCCATGTCGTATCGTCCCGGAAACACCGCACAAGGAAGCTCATTCCACAGCTTTGTAGTACGTGGAAGAAAGCTCCTTGAAAACCGCACTGTGGAGGACCGCCACACATCCAGATGGTGAGGATGATATCCTAACTTGTGGCGTGTCGTGCGAAGGTGGAATTCGGCGGCAGGAATCAGGTTAAACAGCTCTTCGGAACACTCCCCGTGATAAATGCGGTAGAAGACACACAATGAAGCGACGTCTCTACGCAACGCCAAGTGATCCAGCCGTTCACAGGGCACTGGGTCCCCGACAATTCGAGCTGCTCTGCGTTGCACGCAGTCAAATGGATCGAGCTGATACTGGGGTGCGCCAGACCAGAGATGACAGCAATACTCCATGTGTGGCCGGACCTGCGCTTTGTAGAGCGCTAGTATGTGGGCCGGCTTGAAGTATTGCCGTGCTCTATTAATGACGCCCAGTTTCTTTGAAGCCAATTTGGCTTCGCCTCGTGAGATAAATCCACATTTGTGTTTTAATACCCCTTATTACACAGCAGTTACATAAATAACTATAATAAACCGTTATTCAGCATTCCGCATAGCAGGACCGTTTATGTTAAAAATTGTTTTATCAGAAGAGTGTGTAATTATATGGATACTGAACTTTGCCACTTAGACCTTTTTACGTTTCGATCATTAGCGTCATTTAAAAATGCTGTAACCATACATTCAAAAAATCTGTGACCAAATTTAGAAAAATATTGTTAGTTGTATCTATCTTACTAACTTTTATATCTATATTGGTAATCTAAATGGTATCTATATAAAAATTAGGGAACTATAAGTCTAGATTTAATATCCTATTTATGTAAACAATTTATGTATGTGACCATTTGTTTTTATTGAATAAATAAATAAATAACTCGGCTTAAATACCTACTAAGTAAACTCGGTTCTATTGCTTAATATGAATGTAATTGATGAAGTTATTTCACAATCGATAAATTATTCTCTACTTCTTAACAAAACCTATAGCAATACTTCATATACATACTGGATATCTACTATATATACAAATAAAAGCTTGTAATTTAAAAAAATAATATGATCAATCCCTCTAATATTAATCAAGTCCCTATATTCCGCTTGGTGGCAGTGCCTCACTAGTAAATTACACGAGGCAAAGAGCATATAGAGATATTTTTGTCGCACCAGCGGCGATACAGCTGCGGTGGGCGGGGCGAACGATTACGCGGGCCTGATCGCAAGCAAACTAACAAACAAATCATGAACAATATAATCAATCAGCTCTTTTAATACCCACGAGAACCACATATGATGTTAAATCACAACTACAAATCAATTACAAATATTTTGAGAAACAAACACTGAAACATTTACAAAGATACATAAAAGATTGTAAACACAACAATAAAGTTTCCACTAATATACATATCATGTGACAGTCAAAAAAGAGGATGAACAAAAAAAAAGTTACAAAACTTTACGTTGTTTACTAATTCATGTGCGTATTTGTTAAAAATAAGTCAGTTTAAATTAACTTCCTAGGCTTTTCAAGCATTTTTGCAGCCCTTGAGTGATACTTAAATAAGTTGTTATATACTTATACTCCTAGTTCAGTGAATATCTAAAATACATTTGTACAAAACATTTCAGATCTGTAATCTATTCGTAAGAAGTCTATTACAATACAGCTATGTACGTGCGTGATTTTTGGGAGACGGACTTTGAAGTTACTATACTAGTGTACAAAAGACCACTACTTTATTTGTGACGTGGAAAAAACAGATATGAATGCACGCTGAGTATTTAGTCACTAGCCACGTCAATAAATATTAACCGCGCGCGGCCCCTCAGTGTAAGCGGCCAAATACGAATCAAGTTTGTACACTGTTTTCATATTTGAAAAAAAAAGTGATCCGAATGGCTCCTCAGTACAAGATTGGCTCGTCGATGTCGTACGTCTTGGGTCCGGCCACGTAGTAGGCCGCGTGCGGGGCACGGCGGCGCATGCGCGGCTCGCCCCCCGCCCCGCACGGCTCGTCCGTCGGGAACGTGCGCGGCCCGGCCCCGCGCCGCACGTACACGCCGGCGTGGCGGGCGAGCATGCTTTCTAGTATTCGCATGCTACGCTCTATATGGCGCGCGGGAGGAGGCGACGGGGAGTCATTGTAATCGATGTCGTCTACGTCGTCGTCGAGTTCATCCGCGTCCACGTCGCACGGCTCGTCGATGGGGAAGGTGCCGTTGAACACCAGCGGCCGAAAGAGCGGCGAGTCTCCGACGCTGAGCGACTCTCGCGAGCGGCGCGGGGCGCGGGGCGGCGGCGGGGCGCGGGGCAGGGGGGCCACCTCCGCGGGGGCGGGCCGGCCGCGCCGCCGCCGCACGCCGCCCTGCCCCCAGACAAGCCGTTACACACTCACACTTACACTACACACATACGAACAGAACCAAAACGATACTAGGAAATCCGCGCAGTTGAAACACCGAAACTAATAAGAAAATACACTTCGAGGGATACGAGATAAATAACGCGCCCAAGTTATTAGTCATTTTAAACGTTTTTAAATATCATTTGATAATGTCAATTAAGGATTTGAACCAGCCAGTTGCAAGATATACAAGCACCACTTACTGACTCTCAAAATATCTATACTACTACATAAATCTACATCTAGAATATGTATTTGATTTTTTTTGTGATATTTTAAGACAGTTAAAAAATCAGCTATAAATTTGTGCACTCAATATTCTTTCATCCGTCCTCTCTCCACATGAACAAAGTTCGCCAACATTTTCTTTCTAACAACTGTCACTACCTTTCTTATGTCATGTAAGCAATGAATCTTCACTAAGCGATATTGTTGCCATTGTACATACGTCTTGGTAGCCGTAGTGCGTGTCCTGCGGCCAGGCGTAGGGCTCCGGGTAAGTCTGGGCTGGGTCGGGCGCCGCGTCCACCGTCTGTCCGTACTGCGCGGGGTAGGGCGCCTCCTCCCTGAGCTCGTAGGGCTCGTACGTGGGCACAGGCGGCGGCGGCACGCTCTGGAACCGGAACATAAACGTTGATCACCACCAAAGTTTACCACCGAGCTCCTCCTACTCACTCATTAACAATCCAACCACTGAAAGACCCTGTCTGATGAAAAGTCAAATATTATGTTTATTCAATGTTTCTGCATCAGTTATTGAAAGCCAAATCCTTTTCTAAAAATATACCTTCAAATCTGATAAGTATGGGCGCTAGAACTTCAGCCATTAAGATTAAAAATATTTATGAAATTAAAAAGCCTGATGTCAGCACCCCACTCGTAACTCGTTTTTCTTATAGAGAGGATTGTCTACTTCGCCATACGTTCGTTGAAATGAATTTTAATATGAAGAAATGGAAAAAAATTAAACTTTGAATATGAAGTTTTCTTTTTTTTTATGGAATAGGAGGACAAACGAGCGTACGGGTCACCTGGTGTTAAGTAATCACCGCCACATTCTCTTGCAACACCAGAGGAATCACAAGAGCGTTGCCGGCCTTTAAGGAAGGTGTACGCGCTTTTTTTGAAGGTACCCATGTCGTATCGTCCCGGAATCACCGCACAAGGAAGCTCATTCCACAGCTTTGTAGTACGTGGAAGAAAGCTCCTTGAAAACCGCACTGTGGAGGACCGCCACACATCCACATGGTGGGAATGATAACCTAACTTATGGCGTGTCGTGCGAAGGTGGAAGATGGTGCGTTTCTACAACACAAGGCAGATCATTAATATAAATTAGAAAATGTAACGGTCCAAGAATAGACCTTTGCGGTATCCCGATATATCGAGAGGAGCACAACGAGATCTATTTATTGCACATACCTATATGCCACTGGGCAGGCCAACCAAAACCTGAACACCATGGAATAATTTAAATGTCTGTTCCATTATCCTTACAACAATCTTCAGGATTACCGTTTTTTTATCCGATACCGGCTATTGTCCTTATAACAAAAAGTAACTATTCGTTTTAGAAGTGGGAGAGTCACGCTGCCGTCTTTTGACGTCAGCACAATCGGGCCAGACTCGTCCGGGTTAATTACCACACTCGCACAGAATACCGGCGTGAAGTAGCGGCCTAGTGCCGCTATGTTTCGCATAGGTTAGTGTCGAGGACCTGTGGCCATTCCCCCCATCATCCATTGGATCTTCTGCTGACTACACATCCCTATGGTTACCAGGTCTTTGTCGACGCCCCTCTCGGAACGTCCGACCATTGCCTAGTCAGGAGTGTAGTGCCTATCCGACGCCAACGTCGTAGACCACCAGCGACCCGCCGCGTTTGGCACTACAAGTCAGCAGATTGGGATAGGATGCGTTCCTTTTTTGCATCTACCCTTGGGGCAGGGTTGGTTTTCCTTCGGATGATCCTAGTGCCTGCGCCGTCGCAGTAGCCGATGTGATACTACAGGGCATGGATATTTTTATACCAACCTCTGTAGTACCGATCGGTGGCAGATCACAGCGCCCTGGTTCGATGCATCAGTTAAAGCAGCATCTGACTGCAAAAAACAGGCGTATCGAACTTGGGTTGCGGCGCTGGGCACAAAGGATCCGAACTGCATAGTTCTTAAGAGGAAATACAACCGTGCCTCCAGATTTTTTAAGCGGCAAATCGCCCGAACTCGCAAGTTCTGGTCGGTGTCGAAAGCTGGTCTTGGTAACTTCAGCCAGCCGTCCATGCCGCCGTTGCACATGAGGAATGACACCCTGGCCCATACGGCAAAAGAGAAAGCCGATCTCTTGTGCGCTCTTTTCGTTTCCAACTCGACTCTTGACGACAACGGAAAAACACCGCCGACCATCCCGCGGTGTCAGAGCTGTATGCCTGAACTCTGTTTTCGTTGGACGTCAGGAAGTCGAGCGGGTAGGATGGCATTTCTCCAATCGTGCTTAGAACGTGTGCCCCTGAGTTGACGCCGGTGCTAACGCGTATATTCCGGCACTCTTATTCTAAAGGCGTAGTCCCTGACTCATGGAAGTCAGCCCTTGTCCATCCGATCCAAAAAAATGGAGACAGTTCGGATCCGGCAAACTACAGGCCTATTGCTATTACCTCCCTGCTCTCCAAAATCATGGAGAGTATAATTAGCCGTCAGCTCTTGGTATACCTAGAAGGTCACCAGTTGATCAACGACCGACAATACGGCTTTCGCCATGGTCGGTCGGCAGGTGATCTTCTGGTATACCTAACACATAGATAGGCTGCGGCTATTGATAGCAAGGGGTAGGCCTGGCAGTTAGCCTGAATATAGCGAAAGCCTTTGATCGTGTATGGCACAAGGCGCTCCTCTCAAAACTTCCATCATTTGGGATTCCCGAGAGCTTGTGCAAGTGGACCTCCAGCTTCCTCACTGGGCGCAGCATACAGGTCGTTGTCGACGGACATTGCTCGAACCCGAAGCCCGTGAATGCTGGAGTGCCCCAAGGCTGTGTGCTATCTCCCACGCTGTTTCTTCTGCATATCAATGATATGTTGGACACTTCCAACATTCATTGCTATGCAGACGACAGCACTGGTGGTGTCGACAGCACATGCAGGTCGCATGGCCCTTGTATACGGCATCTCTCGGGAAATCGACGAACAGTGCCGGGAGAAACTTGTGTCTTCTATCGAGTCCTCTCTTGAGAAGGTCGCGGAATGGGGTAAATTGAACCTTGTCCAATTTAACCCCCAGAAGACTCAAGTTTGCGCGTTTACCACAAAAAAAACCCCATTTATCGTATCACCGCTCTTCGACAACACTTCCCTTAAAGCCTCGCCTAGTATCGGAATACTGGGTCTCGAAATCTCGAGCGATTGCCTATTTCATGGTCATCTGGAGGGCAAAGCCAAATTGGCTTCAAAGAAACTGGGCGTCATTAATAGAGCACGGCAATACTTCAAGCCGGCCCACATACTAGCGCTCTACAAAGCGCAGGTCCGGCCACACATGGATTATTGCTGTCATCTCTGGTCTGGCGCACCCCAGTATCAGCTCGATCCATTTGACCGCGTGCAACGTAGAGCAGCTCGAATTGTGGGGGACCCCAGTGCTCTGTGAACGGCTGGATCACTTGGAGTTGCGTAGAGAAGTCGCTTCATTGTGTGTCTTCTACCGCGTTTATCACGGGGAGTGTTCCGAAGAGCTGTTTAACCTGATTCCTGCCGCCGAATTCCACCTTCGCACGACACGCCACAAGTTAGGATATCATCCTCACCATCTGGATGTGTGGTCCTCGGTCCTCCACAGGAGCTTTCTTCCACGTACTACGAAGCTGTGGAATGAGCTTCCTTGTGCGGTGTTTCAGGGACGATACGACATGGGTACCTTCAAAAAAAGCGCATACACCTTCCTTAAAGGCCGGCAACGTTCCTGTGATTCCTCTGGTGTTGCAAGAGATTGTGGGCGGCGGTGATCACTTAACAACAGGTGACCGACCCGTACGCTCGTTTGTTCTCCTATTCCATAAAAAAAAAATCGTTGCTAAGAAATTATGATTGTTTTAAGATTGAAAACACTCAAAATAAATACTAAAAACACTTACTTTATAGAAAACCAAACGAAAAAGTAAAAAATAATTTTCGATAAGGATGGGTGTGGCGACCAAAAAAACAGTATTTATTGTGAAAAGGGTGGGGGATGCTTTTTAAAATATTTTGAAAATGACTACCTTTACTTTATCTGCTTTTTTACAATGAACATATATTTTTTTGTTAATCACAATAATCCTCAGTTAAACTTATTGAAAAATATTTTCTACTCTTTTGTTTGGTTTTTTTTTATTAAAGCGGGATTTTTTAGTTTTTTTTAAATATTACTTATTATTTTTTAAAAACAAGTATCTACAGTAAAAAATTTAAACTAGTCTAGTATTAACTCAACCTGATCATGCCAAGTATTTTCATCACGCTGCTCCGAGTAACTCTCGCTCATTTGCTGTTGCTGGTATTGTTGCTGATATTGTTGCTGCAGCTGTTGCTCATACAGCTGATGCTGAGGTGTGCTTTGTTGCGAAATTGCCGCCTGCAACAACAATGTTATTTTTTTTTATTATTAGCATATACAGGGTGTCCCAAAACTCAACGATAACCTGGTACCGGGCGAGAGGCCAAGGTATACCAGTTATGAAAAAAATAAGAAAAAAAATCTATGTCACTTAGTCAAGCGATGCCAGACATTTTTCGAAAATGTTAAAAATTTGACACCCTTTGTCGCATTTTTAGGTACTGTGATCGCAATTTTCACAATTTTACAGTGATTTTTTTAATAATGTTATCTCAAATAACAGTGCTATTAATGGTAACCACAAATGAAAGTAATAATCATTGTTAACTAAGTAAAATAAATTAAATTTTGACGAGTTATGGTTTATAAAATTTATGTCAGTCAACTTTGACTGACATATATTTTTGAAAAAATGTACTACTGTAGGTAGTGACCTATGGCAAGTTTTTTTAAAAGATGGCCCATTTAGTCTAGATTTCAAAATAGTACAACACTTGCCACTTTTCTTGCCAATAAAACTGCTATTTCGTATTTTTTGCGAAAGGAACTCATGGAAAATTTAATCAAAATAAAACGGTAAATTATCGTAACACTTTATTATCCTAAAATTAAAGCAGATGCTCAAATTGTTTCCCTCCAGCACGAATACAAGCTCTGCATCGCCTCAGAAATGACCTGTTCACCAGTCTTGCAAATCTCCTCGCATTGATTTCTTCTGATGCTGCATCAATTTTTGGCGCAATTCTGTTACATTTTGAATTGGTTTTGAGTAGACCTTTTCTTTTATGCATCCCCAGTAAAAAAATCTACTGGATTCAGGTCTGGGGACCGAGGGGGCCATGAAATTGGTCCAAGGCGTCCGATCCATTTACCGGGATATAATTCGTTTAAATATTCTCTTACAGGCCGGGCATAATGTGCTGGGCAACCATCTTGTTGATACCATATTTCTCTGTAGATGTTGAGTGGTAAATCTTCTAGCAATGTCGGCAAATCATTTTGAAGAAAATGCAAGTAGGTGGCGCCATCTAAATTTTCAGTGAATTCAAATGGTCCAATTATTTGACCATTTAATATTCCTGTCCACATGTTGACTTTAAATTGGTATTGGGATCGATCCTCACGCATCCAATGCGGGTTTTCCGTATGCCAACTATGAAGGTTATGTAAGTTTAAATAACCATCTCTTTTAAATGTCGATTCGTCAGTCCACAAAACTTTATTTAGAAAATCCGGATCTTCACGAATTTTCGCTAACATGGTTCTGCAGAAATCAACTCTGGGTGCGTGATCACGTGGTAACAAGCTCTGCACACGTTGTACATGGTAAGGATGAAAATCGTATCGTTTTAAAATTCGATGTGCGGTACTCTTCGCCACACCCGTTGCAATTTCAATCGATCGTACTGAGGTACTGGGGTCATTTTCAACTTCAGCGTCGTAGTTTCCTTGAGGTCTCCCACCAGATATACGAGCACTGGGTAATCGTCCTTTCGAGTATGATGCGTGCACATTTAGGAAGACACGATAATCTGGGTGCCGCTCCACATTCGGGTACCTCTCCCGATACAGTCGAGCTGCCGCAGAGGCATTACAATGGCACTCACCGTAGATAAGATGCATATTTGCATACTCTTGCGGTGTGTACAAATGCGGCATGTTGTTCACACACAGTTTGCACAGCACAAAGTCCAAAAAACAAAGCCAGAGTCGTCAAGTACGGATAGAGTATCAAGTCCAGGGTAACACAAGCCAAAGTCGATAGTACGAAAGTAACACGATTACGAGAGAAGCGCAGTAAACGAAGAAACGATGCGTACTAAATGTTATTATGAACGACTGATGAGTCGTTGTGAGTGAGACGGATAGTGACGTCTCGTTTTGACAAATACCATAACTACTATCCATTTCTTTTTATCATTTTTGTTCATTACAAACAATGGAGACTTCGAACTTTTCAAACAAAAGAATATCAGGTATTTTTTTTTACTGAGGGATCCCTACGCATATCATACGAAATAGCAGGTTTATTGGCAAGAAAAGTGGCAAGTGTTGTACTATTTTGAAATCTAGACTAAATGGGCCATCTTTTAAAAAAAATTTGCCATAGGTAGTGTAGTACATTTTTTTTCCAACGTAGAGTGTCAAAGTTGACTGACATAAATTTTATAAACCATAACTCGTCAAAATTTAATTTATTTTACTTAGTTAACAATGATTATTACTTTCATTTGTGATAACATTATTAAAAAAATCACTGTAAAATTGTGAAAATTGCGATCACAGTACCTAAAAATGCGACAAAGGGTGTCAAATTTTTAACATTTTCGAAAAATGTCTATCATCGCTTGACTAAGTGACATAGATTTTTTTTCTTATTTTTTTCATAACTGGTATACCTTGGCCTCTCGCCCGGTACCAGGTTATCGTTGAGTTTTGGGACACCCTGTATAATAAGTCGGAAAAATCATTACACATTACGACTTTCTTTTAAATTTAGTATTAATTTTAATTTGTAGTTATTTAATTAAATTGCTATTATCTTCAAAATTTGCCATAGAAATGCCAAATGATGGCTGCCAAGTTAAACGGTTAATTGTTTATCTAATAGCTCTATTTAATCCCGCGATACAATCTCCCACTAGTGTGGCGATTCAATAACAATCGTAATCTAGTTGCATATATAATTGGACGTTATTTCAAACCACAATAATATCGAAATTGAGTTAAGAACACAAAACTGGTCACGTGATTCATATTAACGGCCTAACAAAAAATGGCAGCCCTACTGTCACTCTTTAAATGATATCACGACTCAGTAGCCCAACCCACGTGTATGGAATACACTAATATTTATAAAACTTTAAACACGAATTCCTTAAAATGTGATGTTTGTGGCTTGGAACGTTTCTCAGAAACTACGTCCAATTATAAGCTTGTAAAATATAAACCCCCTTATTCATAATAGTCTGCTAACTTAAAGCATTGCTAATTCTCACTCTGTCTTCTTCTATTGACCTAAGTCAGAACGAGAAAACACACTCCTTAGCGGCTGTTTAAAGTTAGCGGACCATTATGAATATGGGGGTTAAACTTATTGCAATTTAATGACAATGCATATATAAAAAGATCTATTTCAATAAAGCGCTCAGTAGATCGCTCACCGCCTGCGTGTCCACCACGTGCTGTATGTCGGTCACCCACTGCTGGTGACGTGGCGAGGGCTCCCCGCTGCCCGCACCCTCCTCCCCTCCCTCTATTGCGCACGCGCCTGCCTCCTCTGCGGCGCCCTCCGCCAGCGCCGGGTCGAAGTACTTTAGTCTGAAAAGCCGGTTATATATATGTTAATAATGGACACACCCGCATCTATTCTAAGTCATAATTATAAAATTAATAATAAAAGTTTTAGCCGAATAGAAGACACTAAAATAAAATTAAAATCTATAATGTATACTGTATTCGAGGCAATAAATAAATTTCATTTCATGACATAGCTAATACAAACAAGTAAGAGCATAAGTATGCTATAAGTATGATAGTATGTTCAAGCTTCACCAGCTATCGGGAAGCCCAAATGATGGAAGTTTTTAGAGGAGCGCCTTGTGCCATACACGATCAAAGACCTTCGCTATATCCAGGCTAACTGCCAGGGCTTCCCCTTGCTTTCAATAGCCGCAGCCCATCTATGTGTTAGGTATACCAGAAGATCACCTGCCGACCGACCATGGCGAATGCCGTATTGTCGGTCGTTGATCAACAGGTGACCCTCTAGGTATACCAAGAGCTGACGGCTAATTATGCTCTCCATGATTTTGGAGAGCAGGGAGGTAATAGCAATAGGCCTGTAGTTTGCCGGATCCGAAGTGACTCCTTTTTTTGGATCGGATGGACAAGGGCTGACTTTCATGAGTCAGGGACTACGCCTTTGGAATAAGAGTGCCGCAATAAACGCGTTAGCACCGGCGTCAACTCAGGGGCACACGTTCTAAGCACGACTGGAGAAATGCCATGCGGCCCGCTCGACTTCCTGAAGTCCAACGAAAACAGAGCTCGCCTAACAGTTTTCTGTCTGAACTGTACTTCAGGCATAGAGCTCTGACACCGCGGGATGGTCGGCGGTGTTTTTCCGTTGTCGTCAAGAGTCGAGTTGGAGGCGAAAAGAGCGCACAGGAGACCAGAACTTGCGTGTTCCGGTCGGGTAACTGGAAAGCTACTGCCGATTTTGACTTTGCACGGGCGATTTGCCGCTTAAAAAATCTGGAGGCACGGTTGTATTTCCTCTTAAGAACTATGCAGTTCGGATCCTTTGTGCCCAGCGCCGCAACCCAAGTTCGATACGCCTGTTTTTTGCAGTCAGATGCTGTTTTAACTGACGCATCGAACCAGGGCTGTGATCTGCCACCGATCGGTACTACAGAGATTGGTATAAAAATATCCATGCCCTGTAGTATCACATCGGCTACTGCAACGGCGCAGGAACTAGTATCACCTGAAGGGATACAAACCCTGCCCCAAGAGTAGGATTCAAAAAAGGAACGCATCCTATCCCAATCTGCTGACTTGTAGTGCCAAACGCGGCGGGTCGCTGGTGGTCTGCGTCGTGGGCGTCGGATAGGCACTACACTCCTGACCAGGCAATGGTCGGACGTTCCGAGAGGGGCGTCGACAAAGACCTGGTAACCATCGAGATGTGTAGCCAGCAGAAGATCTAATAAGGACGGGATGTGGCTATCCACATCCGGGAGCCGCATTGGCCACTCAACCAATTGGGACAGACCATACGCCAATGCAAAATTATGCACAGATCGCCTTGCGTAGTCCGTGGTGCGTGATCCAAGCCATTGGGCATTGTTACTGTTGAAATCACCCAAGACTACGATTGCAGCGGAGGGGATCTGTGCAAGAACGTTGTCAATTGCCGCTTGAACGCAGCCCATGAGATGATCGGTTTCTGCGTTACTACTATGGGTCCTGTAGACACACGCATAGATGCAGACGAGGTCCTCTAAATCTACCCGGAGCCAGAGAGTGGACAGGTCCCTACCCACAAAATTGCCGAGACGGCGACAGCAGATATCCTCCCTAACGTACACACAATTTATTTCTTAGTAGCGCGCACGGTTATTTTTTGACCGTTAGACTCTAATATATTTGTAGAACACCATGGCATTGAAATAATTGCAATTCACCAATATAGTTTGCCAGTCTACTTTGTTCAATTCAATATTTTACAAATACTAGACTGCTTTTGGGAAGCTGTAAAAAGCGAAAAGAGTTTGTTTAAAAGTTCGAGTGACACACTGTCAAAATGTATAGTTAGTTCACTGTAGTTAGTTAACTGTAGTTAGTTATAGTTACCAAGTTAGTTATAGGTGGGCGAGGTAGAATGGTAGAGGTCCTTTAAATTACAGAGTAAATTTCTGCGTCGAGGATAATGCTAAAGTTTGCACCAGGAACCGATTCAAATATTTGTATTCAAAATAGGATTTAATATCACTTATTGAAAGTCAAAAACTACTACCCATTCGAAATAGCATGTCTCAGACCTAAGAAGAACGGGAGCAAGAAACTCAGAGGGCTTCTTTGTTTCATAAACAAAAAAAATAAATTTGTTAGGTCATTTACTCGGATGCTTCTTACAACAACAACGAAATTCAAAAGAGTTTTTAAAAGTTATTTATGTAATAATTATGTTGTGTAATAAGGGGCATTTAAACACGAATGTGGATGATAATAGTACCACTTGAGTGTTTTAATACCTAATCCAACAGTTGCATACAAGACTTTATCTACACCAATAATATGAATCCTCTATAAAAGCTTCTGAAACAGTTAGCTTATTGCTAACATTAAAAAAGCCCGTCCTAGTAACCATAACATCATCCAAACGAGTGTTGTAATGTTGTACTGAATTTCATTACAACACTCGTTTGGGTGATGTAACGGTTATTAGGACATTGGGTGCTTTAAGTTGGCAATAAGCTAACTGTATTGGAATCTTTAATAGAGGATTTAAAGCATAAAGAACGTTTATGTGGTGAATCACGATGGCCAGTGTCCGCACCTGTCCGCCAGCCGTGCGAGCGCGGCGCAGAGCGCGGGGGGGTAGGCGTGCGGGGCCAGTAGCACGGCCCGCGACGCCGCCTCCGCGTAACGCAGAGCGCGCTCGCACTCGCCCACGTCCGCCAGCCGCAGCGCCGCCACCAGCTTGTACACCTAATCCACAGTAGGTTTTTGATTATAACATCGCTACATCTTATATCTATAAACGATCAATTCATGTATATCTAATATATAAAATTCTCGTGTCACGGTGTGCGGGACCGAACTCCTCCGAAACGGCTTGACCGATTCTCATGAAATTTTGAGTGCATATTGGGCAGGTCTGAGAATCGGACATCTATTTTCATCCCCCTAAATGTTTTTTTTTTAAATTTTTGTGACATTTTTTTTAAATTTGTTTGATTATGAGTCAGCATTAAAAAATACATACAACTTCAAATTCTACGATCAACAGTTACTTTTGTATCGCAATTTTAATATCGGCAATACAACGTTTGCTGGGTCAGCTAGTATATATATATATATTATCTGAATTTCGGAAACGGCTCCAACGATTTTCATAAAATTTTGTATACAGGGAATTTCGAGGGCGATAAATCGATCTAGCTTGGTTTCAATTTTAAAAAATGTAGTTTTGTTTTAATGAGAAACAGCTTCAATAACATTAGAATACAAAGATAAATTTCGCCACTATATACAAGACTATAATAGCTCAGATGGGACCTTGGGTGATCCGGATAGCAGAAAACCCCGGTTCGAATCCAGATGTCCTATTAGTTTATTTATTGTACATTCTTAAAAAATCCGAGCAAGGCTCGGTCGTCCGGATATTAATAATTATGGTTTAACCTGCCCAAATACCACAGTATCTAGAGACGAAGGTTTTCAACCAATGTGTGTTGCCAGTGATGACTTACGGCACAAATACGTGGTCGCTAACTATGGGCCCTATGAGAAAGCTCATGGTCGCTAAGAGAGCAATGGAGAGGGCTATTGCTCGGAGTTTCCCTGCGAGATCGAATTAGAAATGAAGACATCGGTAGGAGAACTAAAGTCACCGACATAGCACAAATGATTGCAAAACTGAAGTGGAAGTGAAACAGATGGTCGGTGGACAAATAATAGTTCTTAATGCTCTAAAAAAATATTACTGAATATTAAACGAACCTGCAATTCATTGATGACGTAGTCTTGGCTCAACGAGATCGCGTATTCGTAGATTTCAGTCGCGAAAATCGCCTCATCAGACGCAAAGCTCGCGAGGGTGGTGGCCCTCGGGTCCGCGAGCAGAAGGGAGAGACGCGGCGGGGCTGAGGGGGCGGAGTCCCGCGGAGTGAACGGTGCCAGGGGGTGCGGGGTGAAGGGCACTCCCGCCGTCAGGTAGCAAAACTGCGACGAATATATTAGCCCACGCGACGCGAGACTATCACCTGAAACGCAACAAATTATTATTTAGCTTGACAGTACATGAAATATTGTTTTTTGTTGTAAGTGGATACGAAATTTTTAAGTATCAATTAATTCGAGCTAGTAATAATAACGTTTAAACGGATATGCACCACCGACGGTGAGCACTGTCCGCACATACGTTACCTATCTGCGTGAGCGTGCGTCTGTCTTGGTCGGGCTTGTTGGATGGGTTCGCCAGTATCATGGCGGCGTGCACGCGCCAGTCACCCCAACGTTCGTCCGACACGCACTACAGCACAAAACATTCATATAAAGGTTATGTTATCTGAATAAAGGTCATAATATACTATCTGTACTTTATTGAACTATTTTACTATATTTAAGTAATGTGATAATTGGTAAAAAGTTTGATGACCGAGTAACACCAATACGATTACTGAAGTGACCACGATTTTTTAAATTTTTTTCTATCCCTCATTATGTATCTATCTGTATGGTTATGTTATCTGAATAAAGGTCATAATATACTATCTGTACTTTATTGAACTATTTTACTATATTTAAGTAATGTGATAATTGGTAAAAAGTTTGATGACCGAGTAACACCAATACGATTACTGAAGTGACCACGATTTTTTAAATTTTTTTCTATCCCTCATTATGTATCTATCTGTATGTTTTTTTTTATAACTCAAGAACGGCTTGTACGATCTCGATGTCAATTGGTCTGTAGTAGTAATCATGTGATTGGCTAATAGGCTATATTCTATCTGCGACTTCATCTTCTTAAAATCATAATCGCGCATCTTGTTTGAATGTGACGACGCCCTTTCAAAAATTGATCCTTATCACAAGCCAATTGTAATAAAGGTGGAGTTTGTGGATACTCCGCTATTAATACCTCTAGCTACATTAACTTATCTGTTCAATAAGGGAGAATATAATGCTATTAATTCGGAATTATAAGAAAGTGACTGACATAGTAAATTTTCCTTACATAGCGTAGATAAAGTTGTTACATTATTTTATAAAATCCTTGATAAATTCATTGGAAAGTACATACCGACCAAACGTATAATGCGAGAAGCCTATCCTAAATGGTATTCGCCTGCACTGATAAAGTGGCTTAAAGAAAAACACAAAAATCTAAAAAAACATAAAACGTACAACAATAAATCCGATCAATTGACTTACTTTTTGTTACGCGACAGAACCAAATCACTCGAAAAACGTTGTTATGAGAACTATATAGAAAATGTATAAAGGTCTATCGAAAAGGATCCTAAGCATTTTTGGTCTTACGTAAAATCACGAACCAAATCTAACAGCATTCCCAGCTAAGTGCACTATCTTGGAAGTGTTGCTGACACAGGCGACAATAATTTAACTATTATTTAAAAAATTTAAAATAACAATTATTTTCACTCAACATTCCTCACCCCTAGCGACATTGACTCATCCTCACCTATTAATAATAACTTGTTAAACTGTACTTCTCACTCAAGTTGTATTTCTCAAATCCACATAGACACAGATCTAGTAGCTCAATTACTATTAAAATAGACCCAAAAAAATCAGCCGGACCAGACAATATTGGACCCATATTTATAAAAAATTGTTCTAAAACTTGCAATTCCCATCGCACTCTTGTATAGAAAATCACTTACTGAATGTACATTTCCTCAAATTTGGAAATCAGCTTATATTACACCAATACACAAAAAAGGTTCTACAACGGATGTATTAAACTACAGACCTATATCTAAGCTATGCCTAATAGCCAAAGCCAGGTTTACAACTCATTAAAAAACTCCTTCCACCCACCTCAACATGGATTACTCAAAGGGAGATCTACTGTATCCAACCTTATCTTGCTCAGTGAAGAGAATCTTGTTTCTGACTGAAGCCTGAATGGACAATGGTAGCCAGGTAGATGTAGTATATACCGATTGTAGCAAAGCCTTTAACCGAATAGACCATGAGACGTCTTTATCGAAAATTCAACTTTTCGGCATTGTCGGGGACTTGCATCAGTGGTTTTCATCTTATATTGACCGAAGGTCACAAGCTGTGGTAATCAGTAATTATATCTCGAGCTGGGTAACCATTCCCAGTGGGGTTCCGCAAGGATCGTTACTTGGTCCTGTATTATTCACCATCTTTATAAATGATATTTTTGCTTTCACCTGCTTTCATAACACTCGCTTGCTCTGTTTTCCTGATGATATGAAGATATTTAATACCGTTGCGACTCTTAATGATGTTGAACCACTAAGCTTGATCTTAATCCCTCCAAATGCTCTGTAGTTACTTTCACACGTAAATATAACATTATACCATCGGATTATAAATTAAAAAGTCAAACATTAACAAAAAATACTGTCGTGCGTGATCGTGGTGTTTTATATGATTCTAAACTGTTATTTGATGATCATATTGAACATATAGTCAAGAAAGCTTCAAGCGCCCTGGGATTTGTACAACGCACATGTGCTTCGTTCAAAAACATCAAAACATTTAAAATTCTTTACTGCACATTCGTACGCAGTATACTCGAATATGCTTTCCAGGTGTGGAACCCACACGTACACATACGACACATATATTAGACGAATTGAGAGGATACAATTAAAATTTATTAATTATTTATGTTTTCGACTCAAAATTTCTTTTAAATCAGAAAACTATTACCTATAATCTTTGCAAACGATTTTATATACTCTCTCCATGAGAAAAGAAATAGCAGATACATCTTTCCTCTTAAAAATTACTTCCAATTTAATTGACTGTCCCGAACTATTAACTTTGATAAAATTTAATACCCCTGTTAGTCTTTTGCGTTTCAATTCTCTTATACATACATTATTAGTTAAATCCAAATACAGGCAAAATTCCTACTTGTGGCGAGTGAGCAGTAACTGTAATAAAATCGATAAGCGAGTAGGCTTTGATCTATTCTGCACAAGCGTAGCCTCGGCCAGGCACATGTTGAGTAACGAATTATTTCATTGAATTGTAAGAGCAGAGCATAAGTATATAATTATTATATAAGTATATCTATCACTATCGTTGACAGTATTAAGTGTTCGTAACTATTCTAAACTAATATGTTGCTATCAGTGAGGACCTTTAATTGGCTTTTTGTCACTATTAGATATTATTTAAAACTATTGTACGCTGTTGGTCTTCCTATATGAAATAAATAAAATAAAATAAATCTTCAGGCAATCTTAAAAATTTCGCAATCAAATAACCTTTCCTACTCAAGTTGTATGTAAAAGTTAAGGCATAATTCGTAGTAAGGCACGCCGGTCATTATCGAATCTCATTTACAACATGCCTAATTGACAAACGACAAAACTAATGGCGTAAGAAAGACAACGGATATGTTTTAGACGACGCCCCACCAGTATATCGTAGTGGGCGGGGCCTACTGACCGTGGCGGCGGGCGGGGCTCGCGCCGCCAGCGCCGAGTACAGCGTGTGCAGCGGGTCGGCGGGCGGGAGTGCGGCCAGGAAGCGCGCGGTGACCGATGCGCGCACGCGGCGCTCGCAGAACGACGCCAGCTGGAGCGCGTGGCCCCACAGACCGCTCTGCATCGCCCATTCTGTGAAGCGCAGACAGTTACAGCCGTACTACGGGTTAACGGGTGGGGTCCCAGTGCCACGGCTAGATCACCTGGCGTTGCGTACCAGACGACGCTTTATGGTGTGTCCTCTACCGCATCTATCACGGGGAGTGTTCCGAAGAGCTGTTTCATCTGAGGAGGAACTTTCTTCCACGTACTACAAAGCTGTGGAATGAGCTTGTGCGGTGTTCCAGTGACGATACGACACGGGAACCTTAAAAAAAAAGCGCATATATTTTTTCAAAGGTCCGGCAACGCTATTATGATTCCTCTGGTATTGTAAAAGAAGTTGATGATGACTTAACATCAGGTGACCGAACGTGACAAAACGATAGTATCGTTTGTCCTCTCTTCCATGAAAAAAAAGTTACATCCGTACTCCGGGTTAACAAACAATCAATTTGCCTTCTTTTATATAAAAAATGACGAAATTTTGCACACGTGAATTGTGTAAAGAAGCTCGTTTGTAATGGATTAGGTATAATCATCGTTCTTACTGGTAATTAAAAAAGATTTTTTTTTTTGGATGTAGAGTATGTTGTGGCTCGTGGACGTACTTAATAGTTAATAATCCAAATGTTTTAAGTGTTAATTCCGCCAATATTTGTATTTTAACAAGTCAACACCTGTTTCACCTCCACACGAAGTATCCTCAGGACATGTTGACTCGCGAAACACTGGCATGAGACTGAACTAAATGAGCCGGAAAACGTTCTTTTATATCCTCGTCCCATGAAATGACGCGCTGTGATTGGTCGGCTGTTGTGACGTATTACCTCCGGAAGAGATACGTAACAATGGTGAAAGGACCAAATATGTTTGTTCGTCCAACAAGGTAAACATGTTATTTTTGTGTTTTATTATTTCTAATCAGAATTAGAGCAATCGCTCTAACACAAACAACAGAAATCCTTTTTCACATGTATGTAAAATATAATAATTCTTATTGTTTCCGAGTGAGTGACCGGTGTCAATGAAATGTTTCGCATAATTAAATATAATTAACAGTTGGATAATTATAGATTTCCGCAAAGTAACGCCTACTTCAATAAATTTTAGTTAATAACCTGTCAAACACCATAATTGCATACTTAGAATTAATAATGGGTAATAACAAAGAATCACCTAGAGCCTCCTGCCGGTTGCCGTATATCAAATATTCCCTGAACCTGTCCACAGCGTGTCGTTCATTCTCCACGCCTGTCCTGCTGGCTTCTGAATGCGCTGCAACAGTAACAATAAATGTATATAATATAAATATATAGTCGCAAAAAAATTAATAAACACGCTTTGGTTTAAAAGATAATGGTTGAAATTTAAAAGGAACATCAATTCCTGCCTTATCGACGATAAATGAAAAAAAAAATATAAATTAACATAAATCTTATTTTGCAATTTCAAAAATGGAATAATTTTATCAAATAAATGTATTGTCATCGGTCCACAATAAATCTACAAGTTTGAACGCAATCTGGCCGTTTAAAGTGGGTCAAAATCGAGCCCAAATTAGTAGGCTACAAACAAAGCGTGTTAAAAGAACAATAAATTCTACAAAAATTCGTCAAAAGCTGTAATTAAATTGTACTGTGGCCACACAAAATGAAATAGTAGTGCGTAGTACAATCATCCCGCGTTTTGTATCAAGCACGGAACCTGTCCTATCAGCAGCAGGTAGTCTTTTACGCACATGGGTGAGCTACCGCAACTTTTTTTTTTATTTATTTATTATAAACATACAGTTTCTTCTAAAAATAATACACAGTTTGTCTACATGATCGAGCGAGTATCATAAAAATACATCTTGAAACGTATTTTACAAATATTACTGCAACAATAAATGATAATAATAATAATTCAATAGTTTTTAAATTTATTTTCGTTATGTTCCCGTCGGATGTCCTCTGGCAAACTATTAAGCAGATATTATGGTATTCTATCAGTTTAATCTATTAAGGCACGTCAAACAACTTGCTAAAGAAATAAAGCATTAACAAATAGGAACATTGAACACTACTATTACTAACGTAACGTTTCAGCAGGCGCCGACGAGGGCGGGTCGCGGGGATCGGACACCACCGCGGTCGCGCCGCGGGAACCTGCAACATTAGTAACATTGTTGTAATATCAACATAACTTAATGCTAACAATAATGTTTATGACTAGTACGGGAGAACCTAAATATTAATAAAAATATTTGATGTGAGTTTACCTGAATCCGAGGCTGGTGACTCCGTGTGCTGGTACTCCTTGCTGTTCTTCATCAGCAGCTCGGCGATGTCCGTGCCCATGATCACCTAACGATACACAACAATCACACTTTTGTAAGTTACACACGGCGAAAATAACTGCCAAAGCTCAAATCTTAATATTTTGACTAATCTTGGTATATATAATTCTTCTGTACTTGTATTGACAATGAACTCCTCCTAAACGGCTGGACCGAGATTTCAAATTTAACATGTGTGTACAGGACGTCTGTCGGGTCCGATAGTACTTATATAAAATGTTCTCTCTGTAACAGTATTAGTGGACGCACCCCGTTCTGAGTGAGCAGCAGCGCCAGTAACTCCCACAACAGCACGCAGCCGATGCGGTCGGGCGCCGCCCCCGCACCCCGCGCGCGCTCTCGGCAGTACTCCAGGACGCTCTTCTTGTGCGTCACCCCTGATAACAACATGCGCAACAAATTATTTACAAAAATATTTTAATTATTTAATAATAATATCTCTCACGTTAATTAATGTATCCGCTCCCTTGAGACTTCCAAGAATCAGCAGAGACGAAACATTTTTAATGAGTGTTTTAATAGTTAATTACAAAAGTTGCATACAAGACTTTATCTACACCCATAATATGAATCCTCGATAAAAGATTCTGAAACAGTTAGCTTACTGCTAATATTAAAAAAGCCAGTCGTTACATCATCAAAACGAGTGTTGTAATGAAATTCAGTACAACATTACAAAACTCGTTTGGATGATGTAATGGTTACTAGGACATTGGGTGCTTTAATGTTGGCATTACATGGGCGCCGGCAGAAATAATTTGCAGGTGGTGCAGATCTTAGTCGTTTATCTTCGCCGTATATGTTTGTTAATAAAAAGTTGAAATTTTATTCGGAAACAAACATCTGTAGCCCGGTTTATTTTATTTTCGAGACATTTACAAATTTCTGACTATTCATTATGAATTTATTTTAAATGTACCCAGTCGTCACGGCTCACACCTATTTGTTCGCGACCATCGAAATTGGTTTAAAAATTCTACAGCATACCCTTGGTTAGCCTTTTCTGCTCAGGCTAAAGGATCACTTTGCCGTACATGTGTATTATTTCCCGCACAAATTCATCGAGGCATTACACAGGGGCCATTTTTCGTTCGGCCATGCAAAAAATATAAAAAATTTCATGAGTGTGAGAAATCTCATGCAAATATATAGTGGCATCGTGAATCGGTTATACGTTCTAAAAATTTTCTAGAAATCATGCAAAGAAAAAAAATGTTTATGAACAGATTGATACTGAATATAACAGGGAAATTTCAGAAAACAAAAAATCTTCAAACCATTACATCTAATGTCTTATTTTGTGCTACGCATGATTTACCCCTTCGAGGAACAACAGAAGATGGGTCAGTTTTCAAAGACTAACTACATTTCCGAGTTGAGGCAGGAGATACGGTTTTAAACGACCACTTTGCAGCAACTGGTTCGAAAAATGCCCTCTATGTATCCCATAAAGTACAAAACGAAATTATAGATACCTGTGCTGATGTTCTTCGTGAAACCATTACTGATGAAGCAAAAGAAGCGACATACTTTTCAATCTTGGCTGACGATACAGCGTACATAAGCGGGACTGAACAGCTTTCAATGGGCATAAGATACGTCAAGTTTGACCAAACGAAACACAGTTACGTAATACTTGAAGAATTTTTTGGGTACAGACCACTTCAAAAATTAGATGATGCATCGATTTCTGAAGTTAATTATAACTTCAGAAATCGATGCATGATGTCAACAAATATATTAATATTTGTTGACATCATGTGGTTTAGATCTCAACAAAATGGTTGGGCAAGGATATGATGGTTGCTCCACGATGGCTGGACATGTTGGAGGAGTTCACATATTAAATCTTGTTGTCAATGATTTAAATAATTTGAGTGAAATAAGAAATACTGCTGGAATGATTAAGGAAACTATAACTTTTTTTAGAGAGAGCATTTTACGGCGAAAAAAAATTCCAAATGTTCCCTTGACTTGCGAAACCAGATGGTCTGCAAAGTACAAAAGTATTCGAGTTTTCGCTCAAAATTGAAATAAAATTGTAGAAGCATTAGAAGACCTCTCAGAAGATCAAGCCATAAATTCTAAGACAAAGGTTAGAGCTTACCAACTGCGCACTGCTTTGACCACCACAAGTTTTATTGTGGAATTGCATATTATTGCTACTTACTCGGCAAAGCTTGAGCCTGTCTACAACCAGCTTCAACAAGAGGATTTAGACATTAATTCAGTGAATGACCACATTTGCAAACTCATTAAAATAATAAGAGGGTCACAGACAAAACGCATCGCAGGAATTTACTGCTATATTTGGAGAAGCTAAACAAAGTTGCGAAGACCTTAATATCGAGATTACGAAACGACAGGCTCATCGATCCATCCACAAATCCGAAAACGTTGAAGAATTTTACAGAAGAGCTTTATAGATCCCTTCGATTCGATCATTTCTTCTTTAAAAGACAGATTTTCTGAAACACATAAAAAATCATTTTCTGTGTTACAACTACACCCAAGAATAATAAATGGCCTCAGTAAAGAAGAATTTCTTAGAGAAATTAGATTAATTAGAGAAAAGTGGAAATATCCACAGCCAGCGGCAAATAATATCAGTGGAGTTGATCGATATGAATTTGATTTGATTGAAGATTTCTTTCCTTCGGTAGCAGAAGCGATCAAGATTGGTCTTAGCCTACCCGTCACAACGTGCACAGTAGAAAGATCTTTTAGCACACTGAGAAGAGTTAAAACTTGGAATAGGTCCACAACAGGTGACGAGCGACTGTCTGGATTATGCTTGTTAAGTGTCCACGCAGGCAAGATAACCAAGGACAATAAAGATAACTTAATAGAAAACTTCATTAATAAGTTCGGTCAAAAACCCCGCCGGCTGCAGTTGCTTTTTAAATGAGAATTGTGTAATTACTGCCTACTAATTATTGTGAATAAAAAAATGATTTCCAACAGACGGCTTTTTATTTCAATTATTCCTCGAGATTCCCAAGGGATGCAAGTGCACCTCCCTGCCGGCCGCCCATGGTTGGCAATAAGCTAACTGTTTTCGAATCTTTAAAGCATGAGTGTAGATAAATAGAATTGTTCGCACTTACAATAATGCCTTCCGAAAGCCGATCGAAGTATAGACATTTTTAATGATAAGTTCTCTGCTTTTCGGTATAAACTTCGGAAATTGATATGTTGCTAGACAGGATCTTATTTTGCTGTTCAAAAAACTTATTCATTTTACTTTACTTTATAGAAACTAATTATATAATTGTATTTCTTATTATTACATCTTATGTTGCACAATAAAAATTCTAAATTTATGCATAGGTATGTAGTATTTGCATGTGGTTGTTGCCTGCAATTACAATAACACTTAGATTTTGTTTTATTTAGAATAATATTTAATGTTATTAGTTAGTTATTTTTATGTTGGTGATGCTAATAAACAAACAAATAAAACAAGAAGTAATCCAGCACAACTGGGTTATCCAATGACCTGTATAAATATCACTGGACTGGCTGTTCCATATGTTTGACAGCAAATTTTCCTATTTGAAGCGCCTCTCGCGAGTGAACACAGAACTAATTTTGACGTATAACACAAATGGCTGTATTTTTACATTTTGAATTAATTTCGTTCGTTTCAGCGTTATTTATACTTCAGGAATCAACGTAGTAAAGTACACATTCTTTTTGTAAATAGTTTTCGTATCGATGTTTGTTTAAGTTGTCATCAGTAGTTTTAGTACCGCAGACTCTCGCTACAACAGCGCCAAAATGGCGAATATCAAACAGGCACAAAATCACTTTGACAGCCGCCAGTCCAGTGGTAAATAGTAGAGGTCAGTGAGGTTATAGCGCCTGGCTCACCTTTAATAAGCGGCGCGTTGCAGCGCATGCGGTCGGCCGGCAGGTGGCGCGCCAGCAGCGCTGATAGAGGCAGCAGCGACACGGGCGCGGGCCGACCGTCCGCGGGGTACGCCGCACGAACCAGCACCAGGGCTGCGCCACCCAGCGACCCCTGCACGACACGACTTCACTACATCACCAGTAACAGTACCTACTGGTGAATAACGGCCGTTCCCAATATTCAGTCCATCTCCGGTTATGGCCTACTTGAGATAAACTAATCGATGGTCGAGTGTCTGCCAAATGGACGTATAGCTTACCAGCGATAGAAGTTGTATGGAAATCGCAATTCACGCGTCCCAATATAAGGCGATAAGAATGACTGATCGGGTATATTGGGACAACTCCAGATTATTGACAGCTATAGATAGTATATTGGAAACGGCCGTAATCTCATTAATTACTACTCCTCAACAGCCGGAAGACGTCCACTGCTGTGAAAGGCCTCCCCCACAGATCTTCCTTTAAAAATGAGGGACGAGACTAGCAGGACGTTCAACTGATGGTAATACGCCCTGCCCATTACAATGCAGTGATTCTTGAAAAACCCAAAATTTCTGAGTGGCACTACAATAATTGTGTTTGTCACCTTAAGACATAAAATGTCAAGTCTCATTTGCCCAGTAATTTCACTAGCTACGGCGCCCAACACAACGAAATACAATAATGCTTACACATCACTGCTTCATTGCAGAAATAGACTCCGTTGTGATACCCATAATCTAGCCGGCATCCGGTGCAAAGGAGCCTCCCACTGCTATCTCCACGACAATCGGTCCTGCACTGCCCTCATCCAACGTATAATATAATAATACTAATATTAATAAATATTACTACTGATATTAATTACTACACTAGTTTATAATTGTTACAAGTTTTACATCAGCTAAACTGGACCATTTCAACATAACATAACAGTGACACTTCAGAAAGCCACAAGGGCAAGCTGTCCAGTAGTGATACCTTAATGTGCGCGGTGGAGTATTTAAAGGGAGTCATCCGCTCGGAGCGCACGGTGGACTCCTCCAGGTGCAAGTTGAGAGACGCATCCGTGGTCAGCTCCCTGGACAAAAACGTTGATATTACGAATCGATACACAATTTTGTAGGTTTCATTTACATTTTTTCTGCAGCAGTATTGTGTTAAGCGATCACCTTCGCCCATATTCTCTTGCACACCAGAGGAATCACAGTTGCCGGGCTTTAAGGAAGGTGTACACGCTTTTTTCGAAGGCATCGTCCCGGAAACACCACACAAGGAAACTTATTCTACAGATTTGTAGTACGTGGAAGAAAGCTCCTTGAAAACCGCACAGTGGAGGACCGCCACACATCCAGATGGTGGGGATGATATGTTAATTTGTGGCATGTCGTGCGAAGGTGGAATTCGGCGGCAGGAATCGGGTGAAACAGATCTTCGGAACACTCCCCGTGATAAATGCGGTAGAAGACACATAATGAGGCGACGTCTTTACGCAACGCAAAGTGATCCAGCCGTTCACAGAACACTGGGTCCCCTACAATTTGAGCCGCTGTGCGTTGCACGCGGTCAAATAGATCGAGCTGATACTGGGATGCGCCAGACCATAGTATAATTATATAAGCACGCTTTCATAGTTTACAGAAAGGTATATTGTGTGCAGACTTGGTAACATGTCAATAGAAAGGCTTTCCAGTATCATAATTTTGTGAATCAAGAAACTCATCAAGTAAATTGAATACTGCGAAAGAAAGTTAAAAAGAAGTAAGCAGGGGTATATCTTTGTTGTATCCTCTCCATTCGAAATCATTCATCTAAGTGCTAAAGATATATCGAAAGTCGTTGAGTTTGGTGGTCATTTGGCCAAAGGCGTATGGTACTCAATAAGGCGAGACAGTACTTCACTTCATGCTATCACCATCAACTATGTAAGACGCAAATTCGGCCTCACATGGAGTACTGTTCTCACCTCACCCATTTGACCGCATACAACGCAGAGCGAGTAGCATTCACCGGTTCTGGCTCAGAGTAGTAGGGATTCACCGATCTGGCTCACTTGTTCGTGATGCCTGCTAAAAAGAAAGTTTGGTGTCATACTGGAGTTTTGGTGTACCTATTTAACTACGATTGCGCTGATCCGTTTCTCGATACCTCTTGTAGTTTCAATGTTAGCTTTTTAAGTTAAACAGATTACTAATTACTAATCACTGGTCATTAAGCTAATGATTGATGAGCGACTCAATGCCAATTCCATGAATTTGATAGAGGTAATTAGCATATACTATATATAACATGATTTTAAAAAAAATAATAAAACATCGTTATAGATTGTATCATTTTCAAAAAAAATTATGAAATCATTCCAACTCTTCTTATTAAACTTAAAGTATAGATACATAATGCAGTGCTCGCCACACATTGCGGTAAATTCATTCTTACAGTATTGTAGTTATACATTCTGCAATTCCTTTGTAAAACAACATCAGCTGGAATCCCTGAGGTGGACGACCATATGAATAGAAGTATTGTCCAATACCCTGCTCACCAATGTGTATTGCAACCCAGTGAGAGCCTGGCTTATTATCACTATCTAAATTGCTGACAATATAACAGGGCGTTACAACGTATATCGGCAATCGGTTTGCCGCGTAAGCATTATTTTTACTGGGATCTCGATTGTATTCATATTAGTTGGGAGTAAGGTCCTGTCATTTGGGGATATTGAATAGTTATGTGGATCATAATAATATAAGGACTCAATAAGCAAGACTTTAATGAATTTTATTCATGTATTTAAAACTAATTGGCTTACAATATAAGAAAATATCATTACAAGCGATTCAAATTTGATGAAACACAATTTTTATTAATTTTATTGAATAGGAGGTGATTGCAAACGAACATTGTACCTACTTACCTAGTCTATGGTTACAATCTGGAAATTTTGACTCCATTAAGCCATCAATAATTGAACTTTTCATTTAAGTGCCATTCATTATTTCTCATCACTCTATAAGAAAACCAGTACTAACCATAAACAAATTTACTTTTACGATATTTTAGTATAAAATTCTAGAACTGTTTAGAAACATTGAAGCGTAAAATGTTTTATATGTATTTTTTTCCATTGTAGGGTTTAATGCATTTTTTTTTATGAAAATAAGGGACGAGACGATACGATAAGCATTCTAAAACAATAATTCAGTCGAATTGTTATTGTAGAATGCAAAGCAGTCGCTTTAGAATAGTATTTATTAACACACCAATTGATATTATTTTTAAAATTCAAAGTGTATAATAGATAAAACTTACCTCCATTGCAACGAATTGCACTTAACAATAACACAACATACAAAATATATAATAAATGAACTGAATAAGACGCTTCAATGATTATATTTCTAAAAAGTTCCATATGTACTAAAATATCGCAAAATTAAATTTGTTTATACATTATTAGTACTGTTTTCAAATATTGTGGTGAAGCATAATGGCACTTAAATGATAAGTTCAATTATTTATAGCTCGATGAAGTCAACATTTCCAGATTGTAACTAATGGCTACGTAATGAGTTTGTAGGTACAGGATTCGATTTCAATCAGCTCTTATTCAATAAAAATATACTATATATTAATAATTAATTATTATTAACACAATAAGTTAAATACATAAATAAATACATGAATAAGATACATTAAAGCCTTGCTTATTGAGTGCTTATGTTATTATGATCCCCATAACTGTTCTATCCCCCCAACTGACCTTATTCCCAACAAATATGAATACAATCGGGATACAGAATTATTTGAACAAAATTTATCCCAAACCAATTGCCGATCTATGTAATATCGCTCTGTCAGCAATGTAGATAGTGATAATAAGCCGGGCTCTCACTGGGTTGCAATATACATTGATGAGCTCGGTATTTCTTCTACCGAAGGATATCCCTCGCCCCATCAACATCCCTTTTCTTCTTACTTTATGCCATTCCCCTTTCATAAAGATTCTTTACAAATTTATTTCCCGCAATAATATTAAATTGTAATTTCTATCCTCCATACTTTCTTCGCTTCTATTAGGCACATATTCCCACTTACTTTCACACATTTCTCCCTTAAATTTAGATTAGATACTAACAAGGTAGTTAATATTATGGGTGTTTAGTACTAACTCTTGTAGCCTATTCTTCAGTTCACAAACACAAAACCACAGCTATATCAACCGATCATTTCCTTTTAATCAGCTCTTTTTATACCTCAATCAGTTAAATTAAAATAAAAAATCTCTCCACCTTGACTTTGGCCGAATCGTCGACATTCAGTCGACGGAGCCATTTACTATAAAAAAAAGAGGTGGGTATTGGACAATACTTCGATTCATATGGTCGTCCGCCTCGGGGATTCCAGCTGATGTTTTACAAAGGAATTGCATAATGTATAGTTACAATACTGCAAGAGTACAGAATGAATTTACCGCAATGTGTGGCGAGCACTGCATAATGTGTCTATACTTTAAGTTTAATAAGAAGAGTTTGAATGATTTCATCAAAAATTTTGCAAATGATAACAATCTGTTACAATGTTTTATTATACACTTTATTTAAATCATGTTTTAAAAATAAATGAACACAGCCCAAAACTGTCGTTTTAATCGTTACTAATTACCTCTATCACATTCATGTAATTAACGTTGAGTCGATCACCAATCATTAGCTGATCTGTTTGATTTAAATGGCTAATTTTGAAACTATAAGAGATATCCAGAAACAGATCAGCGCAATCGTTTGAAAATACATCAATATCTCCAGTTTGGCACACAGTTTTTTTTTTAGTTGGCATCACGAACAAGTGAGCCAGAACTCGGGAGGCAGGACCGGTGAATGCCTACTACTAGAGTAGCTTAAACCATCGACCATCAAGTCATCTCCGATCGGCTTAATTGTTAAGCGTTCCACCGCAAAAACAGAATTCCATCACAGAGATTACGTCCAAATGCGAAATACCACCCACACCATGTTGCGAGGAATTTCTTGCCTATTTGTGGAATCAATTACCGGCTGCAGTTCTCCCGAACCAATACAATTTGGGCAGTGCCTCGTTTTCAACCTAAATAAATTTAGCACTAGTATTAAAGTTAATATACTACCTGCGGTAGTCAGTCTACAGATTCTATATAGAAGCAGCAGCGTTTCATACAACTTATGTCGTACTATCGGACTAAAGCGCAACTACGACTAGTTAAATCTACAGTGGCTACCTTACTAGACAACCAATGCACGCCCCTGAATGATATATTCAGGATTGAGGTACCTAAGTATATTGGTAAGTATATGGATAGTGAAGAAAAGAAATGAAGTTTAAGACGAAGGGTAAACAGAAAACATGCAAACAAGGTGTTTTTAGACAAGTTTTGTGGTGAAAATAAGGGATTTGGAGCTATGAACACTACTTTATCCTGTTACACATAGACTAAAGTCTTACTTGTAGGTTGCTAATGCTTATTGTTGGTTACAGTTAGCACTCCAGAGCTATTATGAACTACCAGTTTTCTTTGCAGTTAAACAAGTTTTTTCTCGGCATCATGCATTTGTTTAGTATACTACTATCATAAAAGTTGTTCTTATAGATTTTACTTTTTTATGTAGGTACATTTATTTAGATTAGTAATCAATAATGAGGATTGTAAACAATTAAGCAGTTTGCGCCTGTTAAAATGTTACATTTTCGAATTTTGAAAATATTGCCTTATTTACATAGGAGCCGTGAACTCATATCGCTCAAGGTCGCCGGCATTTAGTGTCGCCTTAAGAAGGCATAATGTCAGCTGGTAGAGATATACGTACGTGTCGTTCCCTTTGAGTCCGTTGGCGCTAGAGCGGCCCGAATGCACGCTGCTGCGCTCTTCGTGCCCCGCCCCCGGCCAGCCGCCTGCAACCACACATGTACAAACATTAATTTTTTAATTTTTTGAACATATAGTATTTTCTTTGATTAACGCGATTGTTACACATTTAAATAAAACACTTTTAAAGGATTAAAACGTGTGTAATTGTAACTAAAATAAAAATGTAACTTTTGCACAAACATCTAATGTAAAACCGTTACAATTACACACGTTTTAATCCTTTAAAAGTGTTTTTGAACATAATCACGCTACCTGCGTTATAACATTCATTATTTTATTTGTTGATTTACAGAAAATTATTGACAAATTAGATATTAAATAAATTGTTATTTCGTCAAATACATCAAGTACTTAAAGTTTGCAAAAAAGTTTACTTAAAATTAAAAAAAAAACTTTTGCCAATCAAGCATTTAAAGAGAAGAAAGAGAAGTTTAAATCTAGCGGTAGATTATTATATAATTTTTAACACATTGAATAGCCACTATATAAGTACAATGTTGTTCTGGGACAGTGGCCATAAACACGGAGGAGTAAAAAAATAAAGACTCCGTGTCACCTTAGATAACAGTGACGCACCAAAACAAGCCGGTAAACGTGTTAATACATACCCACGCACACACTTACACTAATACAAGCCGATCGGCCGCCATTATGACATTTGCCATTGTCCGCGTCTGTGACAAATCAGTTTGAATCTGACCGTATCTGAGAAGACTGAGAGATAAATTATGAGAAGCTTTTCGCCTCATTTTTCCTAAAGACATACACATACCTACCAATTCTAGTGCATACCTTATGATTATTGAACAGCGAAATTAAGGTCCTTATCTAAGAGAATACGTAAAAATTATTTACTGTCAATTTTGTCAAGATTTATTCCATTATAATTAATATTTAGATCAATTTGTACATGTCCTCTTACAAAAAATTTCATTTCATTTCAACTTAACTTCAATTCATATTCATTTAAATTTGCAGTACTAGAGGGTATGATAATCGATATATACTATCCTGTGTGTTTGTTTGCGTGTGCGTGTCGTGTGTTTATTTTATTCTCTGCATTTTTCTTACTTCAGATTTCAGTTAATGTTTCGACAAATGTACGAGTATGTTAGAATCAAGAGAAGTTGAGATATTTTTTTAAAGTCATTAACATAAATAATAAATAACAAAGGCGATTAACGCGTTTTAATTGTTAAGAGTATTCTATTCAAATAACAAAGGTCCCAAAATACTTCTCTGAGAAACACCACTTTTACAGTTGGAAACGGAAGACTGATGAGTTACTATTCCCTGCTTTGCGTTTATAACGTTTAACTGCGTAAATTCCATGTGCCCAAATAAATATGATTTAAACCAAAATAAAGGAGGGCCCCTAATGCCATTTTTCCAATATTTCAATAAAATATCGTGATTTATGAAATCGAAAGCTTTCGACATGTCGACAGTTGCATGTTTTTTGCAATTACTTTCAATCACTTAGTTCAATAGGTGTCAAAAATGCCAAGAGAAGTGGATTTACCCTTCTGAAATCTATATTGATATGGTGAAATTATAATAAAATTTAGACAGTATTTCTAAATTTCAATTTCAGATCTATGTTAGTACCTGTTTCAAAAGACAAATTGGACAGATAAGTCAACACTTTAATATCATCTAGCACACAAGCGTTGATATTATTTAGTGACTACCACTTCTGCAAATTCTAGCTTACTAAATGGCATTACAAAGAAAGAGTTAGGCACTTATTCTACAGCCTTGGCAACATCAGCCGGTGAACTTTTAGATTTAGTTAGCGGAGTGATGTGTTGTAAGTGATGCATTACCTGGGTAGGCGTAGTGCGGCGCGTGGCCCGCCATCAGCTGATTGTAGAGGCGCATGTAGGCGGCGGGGTCGGTGCGCCGCAGCCGCTCGTAGTACTCGTACTGCTGGCGCTGCGCCAGGTATGGGTCGGCCGCGCCGTACCCTGCGGCAGGAGTGCTGGTCAGAAGACGCTCGAACACGTACCACACACGGCCGCCGTCAACACTCACCGTCGTAGTAGGGCTCCGTGGGACGCGGCCGGCGGCGGCGCCTGTCGTCACGAGGCGGTCGTCTTCTTGGCTCGTCTGGGTCTTCGTCGGTGGCGGTCGCCTCGCGGGATCCGGCGCGGGAGCCCGACGAGTACGTGTCACCTGCGGCGTACGAACTCAATGTAATCATAGTGTAACAACGTAAGCTAGGTCAATTCTTCAGAAGTCCCAAGCTCGACTATTAAGCTACACACAAATAAAATAATATTCAAGTCTCTTAGAAGTATAACTGACCAATTTTTTAAGTTGTTCGCTTATCCAAATTTTTTTGTTTACACAATCTGCTACAAAATACTTTTGATAAATAAATATTTTTTGACTATATTTATATACGAAAATAATATAACAGCACCCGAAATATATTTTTTTCAATATAAACACAATCCAAGATATACGCTAACTCAAACTATAAAAATATATTATAGTTTGAGTTCAAAACTCCACTGCATTGAATGCTTAAATTTGATTTGTTAGAACTGTATTGTATCGTATAAAGAATTACCAAGACTTTAGATGGCAGAAAGTGGAAAAAATCTTATATTATGGCGTTTATGTAATTTAATTCTTGCATCCTCGCTCACATCCTATCACTTACACCCGACAGTGAAGCCCCACATACTTCCCATTTCATGTTACCACCCATACAATGGAGACGAGACAGATTTTAAGCTCTGACCACTAAATTAGAAACCTACTACTATATTTGCACTGAATTGAACACTTCTCTTAAAACTTCGCATAATATCGGAATACTGGGTCTCGAACTCTCGAGCGATGGCCAATTCCGCGGTCATATGGATTGGCTTCAAAGACAGGGCGCAGGTCCGGCCACATTTAGAGTATTGCTCTCATCTCTGATCTGGTGCGCTCCAGTATCAGCTCGAACCATTCGACCGCGTGCCCCACAAAGCTACTCGAATTTAGGATCCATCGCTCTGCAAACTGCTAGATTGCTTGGTTTTGCGTAAAGCCGGCGGTTCATTGTGGGTCTTATCACGGGTGTGCTCCGAAGAACTGTATGCCCTGGTGCTGTTTTTTTATTCCTGCCGCAGAACTGCGCCTTCGCACGACACGCCATAAGCTAGGATGATATCTTGGCTTGTGGCGTGGCCTCACCATCTGGATTTGTTGCGTGCCTCAACAGTGCGGTTTTCAAGAAACTTTCTTCCAGGTACAACTGAACTGCTTTTTACGCGATGTTTCCAGGATGATACGACACGGATAAATTCCTGTGTGAAAAAAACGAAGTGTGCAACAACGCTCCTGTGATTCCTGTGATAAAATCAGGTTACCCGTGCAGTCATTGTCCTACTTCCAAAAAAAAAAGATATGCCGTAAAACATAAGAATACATTTTTATCTGATTAAATATAACATGACAATAATTGAGTACTACAAGACGAAAGATAACGTTTAGAAATCATAGATAAGATACAATGAAAACGGTAGTCTTATTGTATGTTGAGCTTGTAAGTAATATCACATAACTTGATCATTGGGAAACATGCTGCATGCCAATTTGTTTTTTTATTAATTTCTGGAAAAATAAATCAGCCGGATAACTTGCATAAAACCGAACCCCTTGTAAAATTAAAAAAAAACACAAATGTTAACAGTCTTAAAATCAGCTATAAGCATAAAACACAACTGTTAAATAAAATTGTACCAAATTCAGTGATATGATGAAAATTTACCAAAATTTTCTGCCTTTTTCGAATACCTTGAAATTTTACCACCTATTCTTTATTTTTCGGTAATGTGACTAGACATTCACAGATAACATTATTTTTTTTGTATATGCAACAAATTACAATTGCAAATTCAAAACTAAAGTTCAATATGTCTTTTAATTTTAGAAAAAATGTCTTTTATTTTATGGTTCTGGTATCAACCGAACAACTCCCCTGAGCACTCCCCGTGATATATGCGGTTGAAGATGCAGAGATAACCCAAATTTATACGTAACGCCAAAAAATCATGCCAACGGGAGATGACTTGATTGCCGATGATTCGAGCCGCTCTTTGTTGCATACAGTCAAATGGTACTGGGGAGCGTCCACCCAGAGGTGGGAACAGTGTGAGGCCAAATTTGGGCCTTATATAGTTGCAGGCGGTATATCGACGCCAAGTATGCCAATACAGGCTGTGGCAGTTAGAGGAGTGATCTCGAATCGAGAGGATACGATTAAGGGAGACTTTTTAACGGCGAACGCACAAACTTGTGTCTTCTTGGGGTCGGATTAATTTTTGTCAGCCCTGTTCCGAGACTTTGCATAGCATAGTCTCGATTTCAGTCAAGTTTGTTCCGGTTCTCGTCGACGCTATCCCAAGACATGTTGGCACGGCCGGTGGTAGGCATACCCTGTACAGTCGTCGGGCGAAGAGGGAAGAAGGGGCCCATCGACTCAAGCATTTGCGCCCATTTATGGAAGAGATATGCAATAAGACCACAGCTGAGCGACCCTGACGGAAATCGTACTAACGGCAATGCCGCTATTTAATGTCAGTTTTAAGTGTGAGAGTGGTATATCTCCAGGCGTGCCGGCCTAATTCCGCTGTGTTCCTTAGGACGTAACATGCCACAACCGTTCATAAAATTAGAGGTAAAATTTCAAAGTCATGAAAAAAAAAACGATTTTGTCGTTATTTTTCGGTGGTCACAAATTTACCATAGCCTAATTCCAGTATATCACTGAATTTTGGTCTTAAATTTATCTCTGTGGTAATGACTTTTTGTACATGTCAATAACTGTTACTTTAATTTAGTGGATTTTACAGAGCGCAGTGAAATACAGGACACTCCACACAGAACACTTAATGTACCTTTACTACTGTCCGACTTTGTATCACTTGAAAATTTCACAACTGGAAAGTAAATGTTCATCAATACAGTTACACATTGACACACCCAGAATGGCAAACTGCCCAATGCTCATCCTCTGAAAGTAACTTTTACTACACTTATGTACTTGACATAAAGAACACAAAAACAGAACAGAGCAGAAAATTAAGCAATACTGAGATGTTTTACGGGTAATTTTGGAGATAAATCAAATTCTTCCACAAATGATTTTTTTTTGCAAAACTTATTTAAAGCATAAGATATATTATGTATGATGTGATATGTGAATATGTACGAAATGAGAGTTTCTTGCGCCGCTTCATCTCTCTCAGAGCGCCATTTGTTTCCGAAGCGGTAGTAGTATCTAGTATATTAGAAATGTCATTAAAAAGAATTCTAAAGGAATCCATTTTGAGAAAATAAATGCCTTTTATGCCTTTAATGTTTTATGCATATAAACAAAGTATGTTTCTATTAAATAAACTTCTCATCAAAAAAATAGAAACAGTACCGCAAGTACTATTCAGGCGAACTTTTAAATAGAAAAGAATATTGATTTCATTAAAAAAAATAAGACAATGCATAGCTGGCCCTTAAGTCTAGACAATGATTCCACAATTCCTAATTTGAAAGATTATAATATGGTATGGTAAGAATGGAAGAAAGAATGTGCACTGAAGAGAAGGAGAGTGATCACCACAGTGCTGCATTGATGTAGGACTTAGTTACGATGGTTGTTTGTGGAAAATTTGGGAAGGCAAGCACTGTTCAAATAACTGAACTTTATTTTGTATCTGTAAGTCACATTCATTAAATGTGCCAGGATACACCCAAGTATCTGAAGCCTCATTTGGTACTGCCATGCCATGGCTCAAACTGCAGCCATTGTAAATTAATACCTGAGCTAGGTCAGTATAACCGTTGTTGTTGACCACTACAAGACAGTTTGAAAAATAAAATTTTAATGTAAAACATTAATATTTGTTAAACCATACCATATTATATCCGCAATAATTAACTAGTTGTATTATTTTTTGATAAATATAAAAATCATAAACCTCCTCGGAAACCCCACCTAAGAGGTGTTTCGATTTCCTTTGATGAGAAGTGTATTTTGAGCCACCGTAGCGCCTATAATCCGTGTATTACGTGGCAACATGTTACGAGCACGACTCACCCCTGCGGCGCTCTTCGTCCTCCTTCTCCCGGCGCCGAGTGCCGTGCTTGCGCTGAGGGTCGATGTCTCTGTATCGCCGCTCGTAGCGGTCGCGGCGCTCCGACCGTCGGCCGCGGCCCTCTCCGTCTCTCTCGTCCTCGTACCTCCGCTCTCGTTCTAATGTACTGTGCCGTTTACTTCTCTCTCGCTCCTCGTATCGCCGCTCCTTGTCATCGGGCCGCGGCGGTTTTGATGCATATGAACCCTCGCGGTATCGTCTGATAAATGAAACACAATAACAAGAGCTTATATTGCAAATTTCAAACAAGAATTCAACAAGTGCTAGATGTCAGTGTGAACATGAAATTACATCAATTCTTATTACTTATTAGAAATTATTAAAGTAAAAAATGTGAACACTCTTACAGCATGAAAAGATTCACATTCTTTCTAGATTTTATTCAGGTGATATTAAAGTTTATGGTAGGTTAGGTGATCTTGAAAAAAACTCACCTGCGATCTTTTTCCCTGTCACTATAGCAGTCTGTGTCTTCAGTTTCATAACGGTGACTGCGGTTACTTCGTCGAGGTTTTCGTAAATCAGGGCTATTCTCTTTACGTTCACGATTCTTATCCTTTCTATCTTTATCTGGTCGCCTGTCATCCCTCTTCCGCTCCGATTCCCGTTCGTAATTTCGTTCATCATGATGGTATCTGCTGTCTTTATCCAAAACCCTCTCTCGATCTCTAATTGATTTATGTTTATCCCTATCGGTCCTGAGAGATGGCTTATACCCTCTGTCACCCTCAGAATCACCAGCAGAAGAACCATGGTTGAGTGATTGTCTACGAGATCCATTTGGTTGATATTCCTTGGAAATCAAATCATTTCTTTCAAGTCCATCATTTATGCTCTCATATGAATGTTCTCTTACTGACATTTCAACAGATGGAACAGTACTCAAGTCTTGTAAGTTTTCTCCTTCCATAATGATGTCTCTCTGTTGATCCTCAACAGGTGCACTATAATCAGGTGCCACAGTATTATTATCTTCTACAGCACCAATTACATTTCTGGATGTATTTCTCATGTTCTGATCCATATAATCAGAGCCATCAACATTTTGCTCACGCAGCTCTGACAAAGCTATGTCTGCCATGATAGGGAAAGTATTGTCCACACCTGTGACTACTCTAGGCTCATTTGCACTACTAAAGTTGGTATTTTGATACTGAGAATATTCATCATTGCTTGGCTCTCCTGGTACCATTCTGTCAAAACCAAGTGGTCTTCTTTCGGTAGATCTCATTGGAGGTGTTTGAGCATAATTATCTGGTAACTGCTGCCCATCTGCTCTTCTATAAGGCCTAGAAATATTTTCTGTAGGTTGACCATCAACATGGCGATCCATATACACTTCACCAGGTTGGTTGTAGCAACTGTCAGATTCATTTTGTTGCCCAGGGACCATTCTTGCTAGTCCTGGTGGTGGTTCTTCACCAGATACATTTAAGTTTTGATTATATTCCATATCTTGTTGACCTACACCCATTCTCCTAGAACTACTTGGTGGAGGACGACTAAAGTCAGTATTTTCTCCATAATCACTGCCAGAGAGATGTGCTGTTTGTAAATATTCATTTCTATCATTTTGTGGCGCAACTTCTAAATTATCTGGTACATGTTGTGTGACAGCAGATGATGTTCTATACATAGATGAAGCCAACAGCTCGTCTGGCTGTTCAGAGTTGTCTGGTGTGGTTTCCAAATTAGCACCAAAACTTGATGGAACATTATCTTGATGTGATATTTTATTAACTATAAGAGGAGATGTTAATCCTCCCCCAGAAGATATTGGTGGAGTCATGCTATGAGGCATCTTGGAAATGGGCTTATGGGTGAATGTACCTGCATGTTTGAAAGGATTCTGTGGCACTGATGATTGATAGTTTGATGGAGATTGTGACATGTTTGATTGTGAAATAGTATTACTCAAACTTAGAACTGGTGGTACTGCATTTGTTGCAGAAGCTTGAATAGAAGACAAGTTTTTTGGTGGTAGTGGTGGAGATGATGTGGGCCTAGTGAGATATCCAGTTGCTACAGGGGGAGGGGGAGGCATAGGAGACTGTCTAGTCGTCACATTGGGACCAATATTAGATGTTGAAATATTGATTCCTTCACTGATTTGTATAGGACTTGTAGCTACAGTGCTATTAATGTGCATATCTCTGACAGACTGAGCTAATAAATCAGCCTGTTGCATGTTAGTATTGAATGGCATTTTGTCATGTGTAAGAGTATCCTCTCGAAAATTTAGTGTGTTTTCATTTGTAGAATTATCTGTGTTTTGATTGTAATTAAGGTTAGAGGAATCAGTATTTGGTCCAGGACTACTCTTATCAGAATTCCGTGACTGATTTTCACTTCTATATGTACTATGCGTCTCTTCTGAATGAGTGAGTGGGCCATCACTAGAGTCTTGGGACATTTGGGATTCTATTGACCACTGTGGAGTTAAATTTTCTAAATGAAACCGCTTTCCTAGTGCCAAATTAGGCATTTGTTCCTTTACTACATCTCTGTCATTAAGAGATTTAACATGATCAGTGGGCAATGCCACATTGTCAGTTATTTCTGTACTAGGTGACACCTCTGGAAAATTATTAGCATTAATTTGATTTTGAGATACATTTGGAATAGGTCCTGAAAACTCTTGGACTTGAATGTTGGACGCAGACTCATGTTTGTTACTTTGTTTCTCTTCCAGTGACCAATTCCAATTATCTGTAGTTGCAAAACTTTCCTCAATTATATTTGCATTTGTATTACTGTAACTTTGAGCCTGACTATTTTGTTGCTGTAAATTTATTTGTCCCGATTTCACATTCTGTTTAGATAGGTCATCCCAGCCCCAACCCCAATTATCCTCCCATGCATCCTTATTGCCCTCAATTTTCTGGTGCACTTGTTGTTGAGGAACATTTTGATAATAATGTTGTTGTTGTTGTAGTTGCTGCTGTTGTGTTGGAAATCTCTGTTGTGGAGGATCATAATTTTGACTGGCTGCATATGTTTGATTGTACACAGGTGATGATTGATACAACTGATTTGTATTTCCTACCCCTGCTTGTTGGGGGAAGGACTGTGTGTATTGCTGATTGTACTGCTGCTGTTGCTGTAGTTGCATTTGCCACATTTGTTGTTGCTGTTGCACTGTTTGGCCACCTTGCTGATTTGTGTACATACTTTGTTGACCTCCATATGGCTGAAAAGTAAGCAGCAAATTTAATTATAAAATGTATTTATACGGAAAAAATTTGGCCACGTCATTGTTTATATGCTAATGTATTTGTTGAATATTGTTATCACTCACCTGACTCGACCCATAGGACGTCTGGTCTTGACCGGTCGGCGGTTCGCCAGCATTCGACCTCTTCATCCAAGACATCCTGTTCTATCTATTATTGCGTAACATTTGAATAGAAACCACTATTACATATGTTATACTAGCACGAAAAGCCTTGTCACTACAAAGTAATATATATACAAAAACACTTTCACTATGTGATAAACCTAAAATTATTGATAGAAAACATTGATTTATCTGGACTATGTACAACACTCGTGTTACGCTCCTTATGACGTTCTCGTTTATAAAATTTTAATTGAAAAATGTATTTGGTATGTAGTTACATACACAAAATAGCAATTATTACCTATTTTTTTCAATTAATTCTTGACAGGTAACCATCGATCGAAGGTGCCTTGTTGGCATCACAGAGTAGCAAATACTATAATTACCTATGTATTCGGTACCCATGAAGTGCATTACATATACATACACACATCAAAAAAGTCTAAGCAACACGTACTAATTTAAATTTTAGGATGGTTTTTCACATTATAACGTTGTATTTTATTTTTAAAATAATATTTTTAGGGTCCTATGATGTTAAAATAACAGCTGTTGTCCTTATAAATTCTTTTATTCACAGAAATTAACAATATTAGAATATACTGCAGAAACTAAGGTACATAAGGAACTAAACATTTTTTTAATAAAATGAAGTTTCTAAAGAAAATGAATTTATTGTGAAAGAATAGGATACTTAATTAAATACAAAGTATGGCCTCCTCTGCTATTTAGAACTTGTCGGCAACGATTATTTATTGAATTAATAAGACTGTTTATGTCATCTTGCGGTATTCGCTCCTAATGGAATTGTAGCAAATCCTTCAGCTGTTGGGTTGTTGTCACTCCGTCCAAGTCCTTTAAGACACGTCTCTGGAGCATGTCCCATGCGTGCTCGATGGGGTTGAGGTCTGGCGATTGTGCAGACCACGGCAATACTCCATTGCCAAGTATTGACTGGTTTGCCGAGCTGTGTGTGAACGCGCATTGTCATGCATTAACATTGTAAAATTGAGCCAAAGGTTTTTGCAAATGGATGGACATAAGGTCAGAGAATAACCTCAACGTAATTTTCAGCGTTCATGTTACCATTTACAAAAACGAGCTCAGTTCGCATGTTCTTCATAACATCCGCCCATACCATAACTGTTGAGCCGCTGTATGGATGAATTTCCAGAATGCACCTGAGCCTTTCAGTATTTCCGGGCCGACGGTACACTCGCACCCTTCTTGTATCAGACTTAAACATTGTTCCTGGGTCCATGTTCTGCGTTCTCTAAACCATTCATTTCGACGAGCGCGATTCCCGTGACGTATCGGTGGGCACCTAATTGGGCGTCGAGCTCGTAGGCCGTACTCATGCAGTCGATTTCACAGTTTGGGGACTTATTATTATTATTACTTCAACACCACTTGAATTTTGTAGCCTCAAACTTACGGCCTGAATTCTGTTCAGCGGGTTCCCTTGTATTATTGTAGCGCTGCCAATGACGACAAATAACACTTCTATGAGAGATACCTGAAATTGATTACTTCCCGCTTGCAACATCCCAACAGCTCTTTGCATTTAATTTGCCGTCAAATGAAATATATAATTGCCGTCAATTGAATATCTAACAATTCAATTTTGTCGCTAACTATATTTAAATGGTTGGTAAAATTATAAAATCAAGACTAAACGTAGTAATAAAAACGCACTTAAATTCAAACAAATTCCCTTTTATTTAATTGAAAAAAACAAAACAATTTTTTTTTTACAACCAGCCAGTATGTAATCAATAACAAAAACGTTTACATATTATGCACTTTGAGTGAATAAAGACTTGGAAATTAATTAATAAAAATGGTAAATTTATAATATCATGCATGTTGCTTAGACTTTTTTGATGTGTGTATTTTATAGAAATTTTAACCTATACAATAACGAAAGTTGCATGGCATGAGCTGTTAAAAAACTATTAACTAAATGGTTATTACTTGTTACAATACTATTACATAACTTTGGAGACTGAACTTAAAACTAGTTAACGAATTACAATTGTTACTTAAAAATCTTTACAAGTTTAGAAATTACACACTAAAGCTTACATTTTGACCAATAGTTAAACATTTAAATCAATAAGAATTGAGAATAATATAATGTGTTCTATCTCGCTCTAAAACTAATGCTATCGCAGTAAGCCGGCCAGCGAGCGCTTGTGTAAGCTCGCGTCGATGCTCGATCGGCGGATGTCAATGAGCACCCACTCCTGTTGCTTATTGATTAAAATTGAATGAATAGTGATCGACGCGCTTTAGTAGAGTACGCTCGGCTTTGCTGTGAGGTTGTGTAACGCGGAGCATATGACTGGTCACGTGAGTGTATCTGCGGTCTTCGAGATAACGTGACGATGCTTGTTCTTCGATCAGCTGACTACAGGATTCTGGTTCAGGTGATCTGCAACATTCTATGACTTGATGTACAGCATTATGTTGAAAGAAAATGTCGAAGAATGTTCTAAATATTTTAAATTTCATTTGCAAATTTCATTTCATGTGCACTATACTGAGGTCGTTAAAGTATTTAACTCTTTAAATTAAAAAACACAATTGACCTATGGGGTCATTCTGTCAGTTTAATTTTATTTATTAAAACTATAATCTCTGTGATTGTGTGATTGAGTGTTGTCTTACGGTATATTACTATGGGGACACGTTAGTGATATTCAAACGATTTTTGTGCTGCAGAAAAGAGCTGTTCGAGCAATCTACAATCTGTCCAGTATAAGAATAAGGAGATCAACATATTAACAGTACCATGTCAATACATATTTGAAAAACTAATATTTGTGCATAAAAATATAGATAGTTTAAAAAAAAATCAGTGACATTCATAACTGCAACACTAGAAATAAACATAATCTTGCTCTGATTTACACAAGGCTTACGAAAATAGACAAATCAGTCAGGGGACAATGTGTCCGTTTTTATAATAAAATCTCTGAAGAAATTTGCAAACTACAATTAAAAAAGTTTGAAGTATTTGTTAAACAGAAACTTTTACAAAAAGCTTATTATACAATTAAAGATTATGTAACAGATAAAAGTGCATGGGATTTGAATTTATGAGCAGAAGGATTGTATTATTCTATTACTTGTAAATTTTCTTGCCTTCAAAAAGTGATGCAGTTATCCTATTTTGAGAAATAAACTATTTGAATTAATGAAATGGTTCTTATAAGATCTAATATTATGGTATATAAAATAATATGTTCTTTTAAGAACGAATCTTTCGGCATACGCTTATTACATATACAGTGAAACCTGGTTAAGTGAGACATCAAGGGACCTGCAATGTCGTTTCACTTATAGAGGTATTCCACTTACCCAGTGTCTCAGATATACAGGTATAAATAAATATCTGTCTCATTTACAGAGGGTTCCATTAATAGAGGTGAGAATACAGGTTGGCACATTAAATTCGGCAGAAACTTCTTCGCGTGTCTTCCCACTTTCATAAACGGATATTAACTTCAGTTTTTCACGTAATGATAACGATTGTAGCTTTCGTTTTGACATTTTTCAAATAAACATCTGTATGATAGTAAAGCGAAACTAAAACTGAAGGTAATTGAAGCTCAAAATTTGTACTTACGTACTTGGAATTACATGTGGAATTTGTGGGTAGAATAAGAATGAGTAAACAAACAATGTTATCTATGATGATAAATCGAAAGAACAAATCCCAGATATAGAGGTTTACCTCGTCCCACTAACAGAGGTAATTCAGTGCCAAAGTGTTGGGTCCTCAGCATGAGTTCCAGTTATGGAGGTTTCTCACTTAACCAAGTTTCACTGTATCTAGTTAATATGCACGATTTATATTTCTACGATCTATAATGCTACGAAGGTACTACGAGTACGTTACAAGTTAGATATTTATATTAATTGATGTTATTGGTTATATGTTTAGCTACATAACAATAAATATATTTTTGAAATAAGTGTCAAGTGAGCTACAGTATTCATTGAGTAGGAAATCGAACTAGAATTTAGAAGGGTCACCACTTCTGTAAATATGGTCAAGGGATGCGATGAGCTGTTCCATATCCTGGTACCAGACACACACTTTTTTTTAATTAATGTTATGGTATGTAGGTATCTAGAATGTTGTCGCCTTGCCCTCCAACCCTCCACTCCACCTTACAAAGCGCAGGTCTGGCCATATATGGAGTAATGTTGTCAGCCTGTCATCTCTGGTCTGGCGAACCCCAGTATCAGCTCAAGCCACTTGACCGCGCGCAACGCAGAGCAACTCGATTTGGCGGTGACCCAGTGCTCTGTGAGCGGTTGGATCACTTGGCGTTGCGTAGAGACGTCGATTCATTGTGTGTTCTACCGCATTTATCACGAGGAGTGTTCTGAAGAGCCTTTTCACCTGATTTCTGCCGCCAAATTCTACCTTCGCACGACACGCCACAAATTAGGATATCATCCCCACCATTTGGATGTGTAGCGGTCCGCCACAGTGTAATTTTCAAGGACCGTGTAGAAAGCTATGGAATGATCTTCCTTGTGCGGTGTTTCCGGGACGATACGACATGGATACTTTTAAAAAAGCGCGTACACCTTCCTAAAAGACCGGCAACGCTTGTGAGATTCCTCTGGTGATGCAAGAGGATGTGGGCGGCAGAGACTCCTATGCTCGTTTTTCCTCTTTTACATAAAAAAAACCCTGCCTCCGAATCTATTCCTATTGTATGTAATAATATGCCACTACTAACATTAACTGTTATTGAATCAAAATTTCGTAAATTGTACAGTTTTGATACCTGGCAGGTCTGGAGAGTCACTTTTCATATTTATATTATTAACTCGCTACCTACAGACCTTTTTGAGGTACCCAGTCACACCACATAACAGGTAACAGTGTCGCTTAAAATTCTTAACACAGATATCATGCACTGTAATTAGTTACTAGTGATTTTTATATGCTTGGATTAGATTCTAAATTTTTGGACAGACTACTTTCAGTTTAAAAGTTTAATTACCAGGGGGTCACAAGCCTCCAGACTATTCTATAATATTACTCGTTTTTCATAATCAACATTTCAGCGGGAAGACGATTGCTGTGACATCATCAGACCATCTTGTGGCCACCAATACTACGCCTTGCGGTACGTGGTCGCCATTCGGGGACCTTACTGCCCCAACAGCCATCTTTCCGTCGAGCTACTGCCACTTCTGTTCCTTAATTATTTGCGCTACGTCGGTGACTTTGGTTCTCCTACGGATCTCCTCATTTCTGATTCGATCTCGTAGCGAAACTCCGAGTAGGTATACTCCCTCTCCATTGCCCGCTGAGCAACAATGAGATTCTTCATAAGGCCCATAGTTAGCGACTACGTCTGCGTTCCGCATCTGGCAACACACATTGGTTATAAGCCTTCGTCTTCAGATACTGTGGTATTTTCGACGAGAGGATTTTACGGAATTTTCCGAACGCTACCCATCCGAGTTGGATTCGACGAGTGACCTCTTTCCCGAAATTGGACCTGCCCAACTGGATTATTAGAGATTATTTGTCCAAGGTAGACATACTCGTAAATAATTTCGAGAGTACAGTTCCCAACTGTTACGGGAGTAGGTGGGACATGGGCATTAGACATGCTCTTCGTCTAGTCGATGTTCATTTTGAAACTATTATCGGAAGCTGTATTGAGGCCATCGAGCATATTCAAATTCAAAAACACTTTATTCATGTAGGTAAATGTCAAAAAAAAAATCTTATTGAATTTACCGCTACTTCGTAAAGGGTTGATCTAATGAGAAGTAGCAAGAAACTCATTGCCACTCTTTTAAGTCAAGATTTACATTTTAATTGTATTACAAATCATTTCAATTACAATATATGCAAAGTGACGCAATAAAAATACTCAAATGTCAAAAACTGAAAGGCTTACACGAGTAAGTCAAAAAAAAGAAAAAAAAAGTAAATTAATACTTATAAACACAAGAGTTATTGAGTATAGTAGATGCATCAATCCACACACACCGTAAATAAATAGAGGCATTATGTGAGCATTTCATTAAATAAAATATATAATAACTTTAAAGGAAATAATAATAGAAAAAAACACATCAAGCAGACCTCCCGGTAACAAGATCATTCAGCCACCACGAGTAGCACCCGTTCACGAGCATGACGCAGGGATCAGCCATCGCCTCCCCCGACCATATTTTAGGGAAAGGGATGACCCGCCCCACGTCGCCGCCACAAGCAGAGGCATTTATGTGAGTCACGAGAAATCTACCGAATAACAAAACAATATTCATCTACATATTATGCAATACTTACTAAATGCCTCTTACTTACAATTTTGTTTCAAATTACATACCTCATAATTATTATTCTTAATATTATTAAAATTCGATCAAAGGCTTTTCATAGTCCACCAACGCCAAGCATAGTGGCTGGTTATACTTCTCCGTCTTCTGTATAACCTGCCGCAGCTTATGTATATGGTACAAAAGCCTTTACGGAATCCGGCTTGTTAGGGAGGCTGGAAGTTCGGGAAGCTGAAGGTTGCAAAGAAAGGAACATTGAAGTTGCAAAAAACCTACTTAACGGCTGGTGTTTCTATTGATATTATCTCCCAAACAAACAGCCTTCCTAAAGCTGAAATAAAACAATTTCAGGAAGAAATTGTCTGACATGATTCTTGTAGCTGCTTGTCCACTGTTGGATCATTTAAATAAGTTTCAGGGTTATCATCTATTCCATTCGGTTTTCGCCCCGATTTAAGTTACCCTTCCGGATTTTTCCCTTAATTTTAGAATCACCTTGTTGTAAACTACCCAAGTTTTGTTCTTGCTCCGTTCTACCGGATACGCTACTCGGGTTAAGACCTGGATTGGTTATTTCATCTTCTTTGCTAATATTCTGCTCATCTATGAAAGCAGAAGGAGCTTTTTTAACCTTTTCTACTTTTTTATATAGTATATTAAGTATCATATTCGGTGAGTTATTTTTGATAAGATTATTTAAATAATCTGTTTTGCTTCCTGCTTTATCAAAACAAAAACCATGCAATTTTTCAAAGGCAGAACAAATACTAAGTCCTACTCTATGTAGCACCCTAGATAAATTTTTTGGTGTAAAAAGTTTTTTCTCGGCTAAGAAGTGATATAAATAATTCCGTTCATTAAAACATGATTTGTGGAATTTTTTTAAGATAGAAGCTGAATTATTTCCTGCCATGCCTAATATTGTGGATAAGTGACTTGCCGTAAACCCTACGCTATAGAAATCATTCAAAAGCTGGGTATTGTTGCCTTGCTCATCAAAACAAACATTGTGAAAATCCTTCAGAGCAGAACAAATGCTAGCCCTTGCTCCATGCAGTATAATAGATAATTTTTTTATTGTAAAACCTGCCTGTGAGAAATGGATTAAATACGCTTTTGCTCTTTCTGTGAAACAAAAATCATGAAACTGTCCTAAGCTACTTACTGATGCACTTAATATAGTGCACAGACTCTGAGGATTAAAACCTATCTTACGAAGATCACTTAAAAGTTCTGTTTCCTTTCCTTTATCATCAAAAAGAGTATTATGAAATTTTTTTAATCTATGTGAAGCATGAGATCCTGATCCACATAACATAGAGGATAAGTTACTTGGCTTAAAGCCTACATCATAGAAATTATTTAAAAGTTCTGTCTCTTCTCCATTGTCATTAAAACAAACGTTATGTAATTCTTTAAAAGCATTGCTAGCTTTAGCTCCTGCCCCACTAAAAATACCAGATAAGTTACTTATATTAAAATTCCTTTCCTTATTCCTTTTTTCAGTAAAATGTTTTAAATACTGTTTTTTATTTCCTTGCACATCAAACCAAAGATCATATAAGTCTTTAAAAGCTTTTGTAGTATTCACTCCTGCTCCACTTAAAATACTAGATATATTAGGTAAATTTATTCCTTCTTTTTTTAGAATTTTTAAATATTGTGTTTTATTTCCTTCTTTATCAAAGCAAAGATCGTATAAGTCATTAAAAGCTTTTGCAGCACTAGCTCCTGTTCCATGTAAGATACTGGACATGCTAGCAAAACTTGCTCCTTCTTTTTCTATAGTTCTCAAATATTGAGTTTTATTTCCTTCTTCATCAAACCAAAGATCATAGGAGTCTTTAAAAGCTTTTGCACCATTGGCTCCTGCTCCATTCAAAATACTAGATATGCTAGATAGATCAATTCCTTCCTTTTCTAGAGTTTTTAAATATTGTGTTTTATTTCCTTTTTCATCAAACCACAGATCATATAAGTCTTTAAAAGCTTTTGTAGCATTAACTCCTGCTCCAGCTAAAACACTAGACATAGTCATAAGATTTACTCCTCTTTCTTCTAGAGTTTTTAAATATTGTGTTTTATTTCCTTGTTTATCAAACCACAGGTCATACAAGTCTTTAAAAGCCTTTGCACCATTACCTCCTACTCCGTGCAAAATACTGGACATATTAGTTAGATTTATTTTTTCTTTTTTTAAGATTTTTAAGTATTGTGTTTCATTTCCTTGCTTATCAAACCATAGATCATATAAGTCTTTAAACGCTTTTGGAGCTTTAGCTCCTGCTTTACTTAAAATACCGGGCACATCAGCTAGGTTTACTTTTTCTTTTTCTAGAGTTTTTAAATATTGTGTTTTATTTCCTTGCTCATCAAACCACAGATCATATAAGTCTTTAAAAGCCTTTGCACCATTAGCTCCTGCTCCATTCAGAATACTGGATACATTAGTAAGATTTATTCCGCTTTCTTTTAAAGTTTTTAAATATTGTGTTTTATTTCCTTCTCCATCAAACCACAGGTTATACAAGTCTTTAAAAGCCTTTGCAGCATTAGCTCCTGCACCATGCAAGATACTGGATATACTAGCAAGACTTATTCCTTCTTTTTCTAGAGTTCTCAAATATTGTGTTTTATTTCCTTGCTCATCAAGAAAAGTATTATATAGCTCTTTAAAAGCTTTTGCACCATTAGCTCCTACTCTATGCAAAATACTGGATACATTAGTAAGACCCATTCCGCTTTCTTCTAAAGTTTTTAAATATTGTGTTTTATTTCCTTTTTCATCAAACCACAGATCATATAAGTCTTTAAAAGCTTTTGCACCATTAGCTCCTGCTCCACCTAAAATACTAGACACATTAGTAAGATTTATTTCTTCTTTTTCCAGGATTTTTAAGTATTGTGTTTTATTTCCCTCTTCATCAAACCACAGATTATATAAATCTTTAAACGCTTTGGGAGCTTTAGCTCCTGCTTTACTTAAAATACCGGATACAATAGTAAGATTTATTTTTTCTTTTACCAGGGTTTTTAAATATTGTGTTTTATTTCCTTGCTTATCAAACCACAGATCATGTAAGCCTTTAAAAGTCTTTGCAGCATTAGCTCTTGCTCCATGCAAAATATTGGATACACTAGCTAGACCTATTCCTTCTTTTTCTAGAGTTTTTAAATATCGAGTTTTATTTCCTTCTTCATCAAACCATAGGTCACATAAGTCTTTAAAAGCTTTTGGAGCACTAGTTCCTGTACCGCCTAAAATACTAGAAACACTAGCTAGATTTATTCTTTCTTTTTCTAGAATTTTTAAATATCGTGTTTTATTTCCTTGCTCATCAAACCACAGATCATATAAGCCTGTAAAAGTCTTTGCAGCATTAGCTCTTGCTTTACTTAAAATACTAGAAACACTAGCTAGATTTATTCTTTCTTTTTCTAGAGTTTTTAAATATCTTGTTTTATTTCCTTGCTTATCAAACCACAGATCATATAAGCCTTTAAAAGCTTTTGTAGCATCAGCTCCTGATCCACTTAAAATGCTGGACATACTGGATAGGTTTATTCCTTTTTCTTTGAGAACTTCTAGACATTCTTTTCCTTCCCCTTCAATTAAAAAATCTAAGAACTGATTAAATCTAGGTGTTCCTTCTTTACCGGCAACACTTTTAGCAAATCTAATTTCTTCATTAATATTGTGTACATCCACACGCGACCTCTTCAATACTATATCATCTTTGTCTGTAACAGAACATCTTCGTTTTCTACTCGTTTTATGATTTTCCTTACCTGTACTCCTTGAATGATCGCTTTGCTTGTGTGAGGAATTTTCAATATCTTGTAATGGTGTAGAAATGTAAGATTGAGAAATATTGTTTGAATTTGAACCAACCACATTACCGTAAGCTTCCTCTCTAGAAACTTTTATGCTTCTCTTTCTATCTTTTTCAATATTACTAAGAAGTGGTACAAGATGGTTCCTGTAATTCACTATGTAAACAATATTATTACCTGTACCTACCTTAACTTTAGTGACATGTAATCCATCTATCTCTTTATCTCTCAATTCTATAGTCCTAATTTTCACGCCATACTTTTCGCATATCATTTTTCCTTCAACTTCAGGTCTTCCCCAAATAGCGTTTTCCAACTTTAGAATTTTTATTTCTGAATCACTTGTATTTTCAATGTCTTCTGCAGTAAATTCAATACGCGGGATATATTCACAAAGTTTTTCACCTTCTCCTTTTAAAGCACTACCCAACCATGAACCTTTTTTTGATTGATTAACCTGTTGTGCATATTGCTTACAATTTTTCCGCAAAGACTTTACACTAAATCCTTTACTACCTGTTTTAATCAGTCCTTTATATTTTAGCTCGTTCAATCCTTGAGCTATGGAATCAAAGAAACAATCTCCTTCACCTATAGCAGCTCCTATCTTAAAGCCCTCAGGCAATTTCTCCCTTAGTGTCTCTAAAAGTTTATTAAGCTTCTTTTTTTCCTCTTCATTCTTTGCATTTTTTATCCCACTGAAAATGGAAATAGGTTCTCTGGTAACAAAATCCAACTTTTCTAGAGTGCTCTTACTATTAGGTGGTTTACCGGACTCTTTATTCTCTGCGAACATATTGAATCACTATACTAAGTTATTCACATGATATTTGAAAAATCGACAAAGTAAAGTTATCTTTCTATGACTAATAACATTATTTCAATAGGTATATATTTCAATATTTTTTGTCATTAAATTAATAATATGGTTGCTTTTGTTAAATTAAATATAGTAACCATGTGAAAAAATTTTTCTTTGGGATGGGATGGTCTACCATGTGATATGTTGTAACTTTTTAATATGGTAACATTACTATGTGCTAAAACCAGCGATATTAGCTAACCTTCGCTAAATCTACATATGAACTGTTTTGAATAACTTTGTTTTATTTCATAAGATCAAGAGTTATTTTGTAAAATATGCTCCCTTTTGCTATAATGAAATTGTTTGACAGCAGGACTGTCAAACTGTGTGTCAATAAATTCTCTCATAGAAACTATGTCCATACAAAACAAATATCCAAAATCGAAATCTAATGGAAACAGACATGGAACTTGCTTTATTCACTGGAAATAGGACACTGGATTTATATATACATATAAAGATAAATATTTTAAAGTAAAATCAATATTTAACAATAAAAACAAATGTTTCATTGTTAAGACAATATTCATAGAACAAACATTGAAAATAAGCCACCTAAAGTGATATAATTTTATGAACTCAAAACAGAAGCTGTAAGTGAAAGCCTTTTTGTTACTGTGTGAAATGCAAGTAATTAAAAATCTGTAGCATGTGCCTTAGAGCTGGAGATATGGGAGGGTGCAATTGATATAATATAGTATTTTTATGTTTCCCCTATTACAAGCAATTGTTATATATATATATATATATATATATATATATATATATATATATAGGATATATATATATATATATAATATAGGATAGGATGAAGCCAGCAAAGAATGAGACAGAAATATGTATAATATTGAAGTGAAAACTTCTTTATCATTGTTGTGATTTGAAAGTTGATGAAATGAAAAAAGAGCAGTCACATCAATTCATAATATTTTACATGGGAGATAATGAGATAGGAGGCATAATACACCAGGCGATCATAGTTAAAGGAGAGATTGTCTTAAGTATGGCGCGAGTATACCTAAATATATTCTGACTCCAAGCACACGACATATTACTACATAGACACCAGGAGAACATATTATTATATATATTAGTGGTGGTAGGAATGTCTTTCATAGCGGTTGAAATCATGTGTCATCCTAGCAACACATACCAGGAATTCATATGCAGTTTAGAGGTTCATGCACCATGCAGGTTTCACTTCTGACATGTGTACTTTGTACGCACTCAATGTTTTTATTATGAACAAAACAACATCAGCTAGTAATATCTATAAATTTGTAAGATACCTTGATGATATATGTAATTTATAAAAAACAAATGTTATGTTCTATCTTCTATTTAAACAGTTCATGATTTCGAATAAGTGAATTATAATAATTTAATATGCAAGCGTAGTAAAATCATAACTTTTTATGTTTAATACTTACCATATACTTGTTGAAGAGTTTCCTTATTATTATTATTGACTTGTTTAAGACCAATGTGTGTTTTGGATCGTGGAATAAAGTCATCAACGTAAGGATTTGCTCTCTTTGCCATGTCAGAAAACTTCTAAACAATAAATTAAATCGACATTAAAAAGTTAAATGCAATCAACGTTCTTCAGTGTTCAGAGATTGGTTTAGTGCGGTACCTATCTTCACTGTGGCACTTCAAAAAAAAGTCTGGTATTTAATGGTACTTGATAGTATTTTTCCATAGTAATTTCAATTTGCAGTTTCAAGGAGGTTAATATTTTTTGATTTTTCGACCCTTCATTATTTCTTCATTATTTATTCATTTTTTTTCTTTGATTTTTTTCATCCAATATTAGGACAGGCAAAGGGTTCAATCCCATACAGCCATTTCTTCTTCGTTTTGCTTTTTTATTATTTCTTCAAATAACAATATCAAGTTTTTTTTATTTATGGTTCTCTGTCTCTGAAAGTCGACGATTCAGCCAACGTCAGGGTAGATAGGATTTTTATTTTTATTCGACTAATTTAAGTGCGGAAAGAACTAAGTTACAAGAAATGATCGGTTGATAAAGCTGTGGTTTCGTTATAGTCTAAAATCCCACCGCTCAATTTAGCAGGTACGTGTTATTTGATTAAACTTATTTTAAATGAACGCTTAGAGTGTAAGCAATGTATTAGCCATAGGTTGCTTAAAAAAGTTTAGCCGCAAGCCTATACATCAACAGGGTGAAATACAGCAAAATTTAAAAGCTATTGAACACTGGACAAAGGAATGGTTACTTTCACTGAATGTCAACAAAACCACTGTTCTACATATTGGAAAAAATAATCCCCGAGTATCATATTGGTTAGACAATAAGCAACTAAAAGCGGTTGATACACAAAAAGACCTAGGAGTGATCTTAAGCAATGATCTAAAATGGGAAGCACACATTGTGGCTACTGTGAAGAAAGCCATCTTGTTATATGAGACAATCCCGTATAAAATGTTCCTTTATACTGATATGTTTCGATCTCTTACCAGTCATTTGATTGTTTGCTAACATCTGTGCAGCCAAATTATCATTATAGATCGTAACAGTTTGTTGAAAAACTCCAATATCTTCCAACAGATATTTCAAGTGTAAAGCTTCCTTCGTTGCTTCTGTCATCGCCATATATTCGGCTTCTGCTGTTGACAAAGCCACTGTTCTTTGTTTCTTTGATGCATAACTGATAAGGCCACCACCATACTTAAAAATATAACCGGTATATGAACGACGGTCAACGGTACATGCCGCCCAGTCAGCGTCAGCCATGCCTGTTAGTGCCATTCCTGATTGTTTATATCTGATGGTTACATTCTTCGTTCCTTTTAAAGAACGAATCACCCTTTTTGCAGCTTGCCAATGTGTATTATCAAAACATGTATTATATTGGCTCAAATAACTAACAGCAAACATTATATCTGGTCTTGTGGCTACAGCGAGGTACATTAGAGATCCAATTAACATTTGGTATGGTATATTCTCCATCTCTGTGAGTCCATTACCCTTCTCCAGTTTCAGACCAGTCTCCATGGGCGTTGACACTGGCTTACATTCAGCCATGTTGAACTTATTTATTAAATTTTCAATATAATTCTCCTGTGACAATGTTATTTCTCCCCCTACATTGGTGAATTGTATGCCCAGGCAATGATGGAGTGAACCCATATCTCGTAACTCAAAAACTTTTTGCAGTTTTGTTTTGACTTCTCGTAACAGCATTTCTGATTTATATGCTAGTATTTAGTCATCCACATAAATGTTTGCAAACAGCTTTTCTCCTCCTTTTTCTAATATATACAAGCAAGGATCCGCTGAAGAATTCTTAAATCCGATTTCCAACAATTTCTCATATAACTTTAAGAACCATTGTCTTCCTGCTTATTTCAAACCATATATGGCTTTGTTTAGTTGACATATCCCATTATTTTTATATCTATTTATATCTAAAAGCATTTCTTTTGCTTTTTTAATCAACTCTATGTCTTTATAATTAACAATTTTATAAATTAATTACAACTTTTTATAAGCTTGCTTTGTAGACATAGTAACCAAAAGTCTTCTTCTATGAGTAAGACCTCTATGATACATCTCAATCCTGTACCTAATCAGAAAAGCATTCTTCAACATCACGAAGAAAACATTTCTAAAAATCTATAAAACTTATATCAGACCATTATTGGAGTATTCATTTCAGGTCTGGAATCGATATTTTGTTAAGGATATAGAATTGTTGGAAAGGGTACAGAGGCGAGCCACTAAGTTGCCTAGGGAACTGAAAAAATCTTACATATGAACAAAGACTTACATAGCTTGGACTCAGCACCCTCAAAAGCAGGCGAGAAAGAGGCGATCTAATTGAAACATACAAAATACTAAATAATTATTATAATGTCCCAAATTTTGAGAGCATGTTTCCAAGGAAGAGCAATCCTAGACTAAGGGGACATGATATGAAGCTAGATAATCAATTAGCATCATCACATCCATTGAAACACTTTCTGACCAACAGAGTCGTTCATATATGGAATAGATTGCCCAAGGATGTGGTTAAATCAAAATCTGTTAATCAGTTTAAGAATAGACTGGACAAACATTTGGATAGATATGGTAAATGATATAGACGCATCAGCGAAAACTGCTTAGTCTTTTATAAATAATCGCAATGATGGCAGTTTCAACATAACTAAAATGGATGTTATAAAACAATTAAAAGGCCTTGATGTTAATAAAGGGCCCGGACCAGACGACATACCACCCATTATTTGCTAAACGTTGTTCTGTTTTCTTAGCAGAACCGTTATTGCTAATATTTAATAAATCTTTTTTGTGACGGTGAATTCCCAAGTATTTGGAAAAGAGCCAGGGTAGTTCCCGTATTCAAAAGTGGGGATCGAAAAGATATAGCAAAGTAAAGACCAATATGTATTTTATCAATATTTTCTAAAGTTTTTGAAAAATTAATTTGTCCGCTACTAGCATGGTACATGAAACCAGCGATGTCAGAAAACCAGCACGGGTTCATTAAAAAAAGATCAACTATGTCTAATTTAGCCTTCTTTGTGGATGACGTAACAATGGCTCTGGATAATACAGCTCAAGTAGATTGTGTTTACGCGGACCTATCGAAGGCGTTTGATGTAGTTGATCACTATATTTTGTTAGAGAAACTCCGGAGATACAGTATCTGCAGGATTCTACTTAGCTGGTTTGAGTTGTACTTAACGAATCGCAAAATGAATGTGGTTTTAGGAGGATATAAGTCCCACACATTTGTTGCGACGTCAGGAGTTCCACAGGGCTCCAATCTTGGGCCCTTGTTATTTGGAATATTCATAAACGATATTATTGAATGTTTCAAGTACTGTCAGTTCCAAATATATGCTGATGACCTAAAGATGTATAGTAAGATTAATGACATATGTGATTCAATTCATATTCAAAGGGACTTGCATAGACTTTCTGATTGGTGCGATCTCAATAATTTAAAATTAAATCACTTGAAATGCAAAAGCATAACATTCAGCAGAAAAATTAAAAATGTTGAGTTCGATTATAGTATCAAAAACAACATTTTAGAAAAAGTAAATCAAATAAAAGATCTTGGCGTGATCGTAGATTATAAATTAAGCTTTATACCTCATATTGACAATATAGTTAAAAATTCACTAAAATTGTTGGGATTCATCAACAGGAATACAAAGGCATTTAGAAAGTCTTCTACTAAACTAGCACTTTTTAATTCGCTTGTTCGAAGCAGACTTGAATACTGTTCTATTGCATGGAATCCATATTATCAAATACATAAGAATAGGGTAGAAAGAGTCCAAAAGAAGTTCTTACGGCACCTAGCATACAAGGATAAAATACATAAAAAGGTTAACACCTACACTGATCTTTTAAAATTTTATAAAGGGTCGTCACTGTCTGACCGCAGGGACTTAATTGATCTCTCTTTCCTAAAAAATGTTATAGATGGAGGGGTCGATTGCCCAAATCTGTTGAGTAGGGTTCAATTGGCGGTACCAAAGCGTAATGCTAGGTCACATGTTATCAAAAAACTAACGTTCAGGCCTAGATTAACTAGATCGAACCTAGGCAGATCCGCCCCTTTGTATAGAATAGTTGTCACCTACAACAACTTGGTTAAAAGAGCCGGTATAGATATTTTTCAGCACTCTGCCCCATGTTTTAAAAAAGAAGTAAAAAAAATTATGAAAGTACTGCAAGATGGTTAGTCATTGTTCGTAGTTATTGTTTTATTCTTTAGTTTTCCTTGGTTATTAAGTAAGAACATAGTAATTTTTTTATTAGCCTTTTTCTTATGGCTTTAATTTGTAAAAATTTTTCAAAAATTGTTTTCAAAAGTTTTAGTTTAACAAAGGATGTATATAATACTATTAAGCATGTCGAGTTAGCCTGTAAGTGGAGTATACAACATTATAAAAGAATTTTTAAATGTATCTATAGATTAAGATAGTTGTATGCAGGTTGGCGTGTAATTAATTTAAGTAGTTATAATTAATTTGCTGATGTAAATTGCACCCATACATTTTTTTAATAAATTGTACGTCATTTTAAGGGAAATTAAATATGGAACTTAAAAATAGGTGGTTGCCAGCTCAGTCAGCCGCAACTTTAGGGTTGACGGGTCATGACAACTTTTTTAAAACCATTAAATTAATGGTTAAAAAAATTGTCCCCGCGGCCGCAAGTGCGCGACTTCAAAACATCGACTAAAAAAGTTTTACTGAACTGACATAGTATCATAGAGGTCTTAGAGTATCATAGACTCATAGAAGAAGAAATTAGTGACTTTTGGTTACTATGACTACAAAGCAGTTATTACGTTGTCATGCTTGTAAAAAGTTATAATTAATTTATAAAGTTGTTTTCTTAAATAATGGTGAATGCACTGATTTGCTCATAGTCTACTGCTGATACTCTGCTCTATCTCATATAACAGGTTATGGGCCCAGAAACGGGCATAAAAGAGAAAAATGAGTAATCACGTGCACATAGAACAATTGAAAAGAGAAAACTACGATACATGGAGGATCCATGCAAAAGCTGTACTATTAAAACTTGGCTTTTGGAGCTATGTTTCCAATAAAATTAAGATAATAAAGAATAATAATAAAATAAGTCTGATAATAAAGAAAAAATTAAGAAATGGTGTCTTGACAGCGGATGTACGTCATATATGAGTAATGAATTGAAAAGATTCATTAATATGGACAAAGCTGATAACAAAACGTTAAGGTTAGCATCAGAAAACTGCCTTGCACAAATCGAAGGACGAGGTCCAGCAAAACTTTACACCTATAAAATACCAAATCAGAAACTAACTGAAGCCTTGTACGTACCATCGCTGACTACAAATCTAATGTCAGTTGGAAAAATAACAGACAAAGGTGGAACAGTTTTATTTAAACAAAAAATGCTATCGTGATGCGAAACAATAAAATTCTGTTAAAAGCAGAGAGACATTCAGACGGTTTGTACTACGTTAAAGAAAACATAGAAGAGAAAGCTAATTACTGCGAAGCAAGCAAAATGCAGCAATGGCATAGAAAGTTAGCACATCTAAATGAAGGACAAATGAGAATAGCACTTGATAAGAAAATTATGGAAGGCTTAGAATTCAATAAAAGTGACACAGTTAAAGACTGTGAAGTCTGTGCTAAAGGCAAAGCAACAAAATTACTGTTAAATGCACCTAAAAATGAGCAACGTACAAATGAAAGATTAGAAATTGTGCATACTGATATATGTGGTCCCATGAGGCAGCCATCGAAAGGGGGTTCCAAATACTTCATCACATTTACAGACGATTATTCAAGATATACAAGAGTATATACAATGAAAACTAAGGATGAAACTCTATCAAAATTTAAGGAATTCAAAAATGAGGCTGAAAGATTTACCAAAAAGAAGATAGTATGCTTACAAAGTGACAATGGGAAAGAATATATTAACAATAATTTTGACATATATTTGAAGGAGAATGGCATCAAAAGGAGACTTTCCGCACCATACACGCCAGAACAGAATGGCTTAGCAGAAAGAAAAAATAGGAAATTGCTTGATAAAGCTAGATGTATGTTGATAGACGCCAATATGAAAGAAGTTTTTTGGGCTTAAGCTATTAATACAGCTAACTACTTGGCAAACCGTAGTCCTTGCACAAGTATTGATAACGCGACTCCATTTGAAAAATGGGTAAAGAGAGTTCCGTCAGTAAGACATTTTCACATATTCGGAACTAAGACGTTTGTACATAAGAATGGAAAGAAAAATGGAAAATTTGAAGCCAGAGCGACACCTGGAATTTTTGTAGGATATTTGGAAAATCACAAGGCATACCAGATTTTCAACCCAAAAACAGACCAGGTAATGATTAGCAGAGATGTCAAAATACTGGACAAAATGTTTTATGAAAACGAGATCAAAGGAGAACAAAAACAAGATGTAGTTAATAAAAAGGAAATAGAAATTATATTTTCTCCTGAAAAAGAAAATGTAGAAGACAATAAAGATTTGAAAGAACATGAAATTGATGAAACTGACCAGGAATTGAACAATGATGAAATATTTGTTGACGCAAATACAGAAACAGATGAAATAGATCCGACTAGTTCTACTGATAAAAGACAGAGAAAACCACCAGCATGGCATCAAGATTATGAGATGGATGCTGAACAATCATTCCTCTGTGAAATAGACGAGAACATGGATGAATGGGAAGATGCAATAATAAGCGAGATTGAATCTCATATTAAAAATAATACTATGAAAATTGTACACAGGAACGAAAGCAAAAATTTGATTGATAGTAAAATGATTTTAAAATATAAATATAATGCAATGGAAGAAATAGATAGACGAAAGGCACGACTTGTGGCGCGTGGGTTTAATCAGAAAGAAGGAATTGATTACACTGAAACATTTACACCTGTTGCAAAAATGAGTACTCTTAGAATACTTATTGCACATGCAATTGAAAATAAATTTAAGTTATCCCAACTAGACGTGTGTACTGCGTTTTTAAACGGCCATTTAGATGAACAAATTTATATGAAGAAGGCGAAAATTCTGGATAAATATTTAAAATACATTATTACACATGGAAAAGACATAGAGTTGATTAAAAAAGCAAAAGAAATGCTTTTAGATATAAATAGATATTAAAAATAATGGGATATGTCAACTAAACAAAGCCATATATGGTTTGAAACAAGCAGGAAGACAATGGTTCTTAAAGTTATATGAGAAATTGTTGGAAATCGGATTTAAGAATTCTTCAGCGGATCCTTGCTTGTGTATATTAGAAAAAGGAGGAGAAAAGCTGTTTGCAAACATTTATGTGGATGACTTAATACTAGCATATAAATCAGAAATGCTGTTACGAGAAGTCAAAACAAAACTGCAAAAAGTTTTTGAGTTACGAGATATGGGTTCACTCCATCATTGCCTGGGCATACAATTCACCAATGTAGGGGGAGAAATAACATTGTCACAGGAGAATTATATTGAAAATTTAATAAATAAGTTCAACATGGCTGAATGTAAGCCAGTGTCAACGCCCATGGAGACTGGTCTGAAACTGGAGAAGGGTAATGGACTCACAGAGATGGAGAATATACCATACCAAATGTTAATTGGATCTCTAATGTACCTCGCTGTAGCCACAAGACCAGATATAATGTTTGCTGTTAGTTATTTGAGCCAATATAATACATGTTTTGATAATACACATTGGCAAGCTGCAAGAAGGGTGATTCGTTCTTTAAAAGGAACGAAGAATGTAACCATCAGATATAAACAATCAGGAATGGCACTAACAGGCATGGCTGACGCTGACTGGGCGGCATGTACCGTTGACCGTCGGTCATATACCGGTTATATTTTTAAGTATGGTGGTGGCCTTATCAGTTATGCATCAAAGAAACAAAGAACAGTGGCTTTGTCAACAGCAGAAGCCGAATATATGGCGATGACAGAAGCAACGAAGGAAGCTTTACACTTGAAATATCTGTTGGAAGATATTGGAGTTTTTCAACAAACTGTTACGATGTATAATGATAATTTGGCTGCACAGATGTTAGCAAACAATCAAATGACTGGTAAGAGATCGAAACATATCAGTATAAAGGAACATTTTATACGGGATTGTGTCCAGAAGAAATTAGTGACCATCCGTTACAAGGACACAGAACATATGGAGGCAGACCTTTTTACAAAGGCATTACCACAACCAAGATTGTTAAAGCTTCTAAAGATGATAGGCGTCACTCAGACCTTGGGAGTATCATAGAGGTCTTACTCATAGAAGAAGAAATTAGTGACTTTTGGTTACTATGACTACAAAGCAGTTATTACGTTGTCATGCTTATAAAAAGTTGTAGTTAATTTATAAAATTGTTTTCTTATATTAAATAATGGTGAATGCACTGATTTGCTCATAGTCTACTGCTGATACTCTGCTCTATCTCATATAACAAGATGGCTTTCTTCACAGTAGCCACAATGTGTGCTTCCCATTTGAGATCATTGCTTAAGATCACTCCTAGGTCTTTTTGTGTATCAACCGCTTTTAGTTGCTTATTGTCTAACCAATATGATACTCGGGGATTATTTTTTTCCAATATGTAGAACAGTGGTTTTGTTGACATTCAGTGAAAGTAACCATTCCTTTGTCCAGTGTTCAATAGCTTTTAAATTTTGCTGTATTTCACCCTGTTGATGTATATGCTTGCGGCTAAACTATGCAACCTATGGCTAATACATTGCTTACTCTCTAAACGTTCATTTAAAATAAGTTTAATCAAATAACACGTACCTGCTAAATTGAGCGGTGGGATTTTATGCTATAACGAAACCACAGCTTTATCAACCGATCATTTCTTGTTACTTAGTTCTTTCCGCACTTAAATTAGTTGAATAAAAATAAAAATCCTATCTACCCTGACGTTGGCTGAATCGTCGACTTACAGATACAGAGAATCATAAATTAAAAAAAAACTTGATATTGTTATTTGAAGAATTATCGAAGGGTCGAAAAATCAAAAAATATTAACCTCCTACTAATGAGTTTTTTTTGGCGGGAACGAGTGAACGAAGGAAGGCGCGCTTATACAAAAAAAAATTGTTTAAATTATTGTTCATTGTGCATATATTTTTCATACTTGTAAATTGTTTATCCTGGTTTATAAATATTCGATTTTTGTGTATATAAATTGTTAAGTGCGCTTCCCCATCGCCATGGGGAAGCGTACAGGTAAAAGGCCGAAGAACGGCCAGAGCGACGCAGAACCAGCAGACGAACTTCCCCTATCCGAATCCTCGGTATCTGACGCGGAGGTGACTGAACGTCTCATTGTAAGAAGAAAGGATAAAGAGAAGTATACCCCTTATAGAGCGACAAATTATTATAGGTTGTACGACGAAAATTCAAATAAGAAGGAATTTATTGTATTTCTCAATCGCAAGCAGGGTGAAGTCAAAATATCAGACAAGGACAGGTTGGGTCTGTCAAATGGAATCAGGAGGCATTGCGTATCGGGTGTGTTGCACCTGAGGTCCGTTAATGCTTTTAAAGTTGGTGTTACCTTTGACCTGCCTAACAATGCGAATGTATTTTTAAAAAATGAAAAGTTACTTAGCGAGTTGGAGATGGTTGCCTCAATTCCGGCTTCTGAAACGGAGGTCACTGGAGTTCTTACTTCTGTTCCCACTGATTACTCCAACAAAAAAATTCATCAATTAATTGCATCGAGTAAAAAAGTTATTGCTGTGAGAAGGTTCATGCGGCGAGTAAAGGACCCACAGGGTGTTGTCTCCTTTGTTCCAACGCAAACTGTTGCAGTCACATTTGCATCAACGTTGTTACCTGAGTATGTAACACTTGATCACTGGAGGCATGAGGTTAATGTATATGTACCCCCTATTAAACAGTGTCTACGCTGTATGAAATTTGGCCATATTGCTAAATTTTGTAGAAACAATGAAGTTTGTTCCATATGTTCTGACAATCACAATTTTAAAATGTGTCCAAAAACTTTAACAAAATGTGCCAACTGTGGTGGAGATCACATAGCTATCTCATCTACCTGTCCTCTGAAAAAACAAAAAATTGAAGAAAACAAAGTGAAGTCCCGTAGTGTTAGATACTCAGATCTCTTCAATGAATCTGCTTTCCCTCAATTAAACTCAAAGTATATTGACACACACCTGAGCAATCTTATAAAATCTGACAAATTTATGAACCTCTTGGTTGAAGCAGTTTTACAAATTTGTACGAATAAAGATAAGTTAACTATAAATTCAAATAGTATTAAGGAAATTCTGAATAACACTTTTAGAAAAAAGACATCTAGTTAATTGTTATTATGGATACATTGAATATAGTGCAGTGGAACGCTCAAAGTATTATTAGTAATAGGCTTATTTTTACAAGGTTTTTATATGAAAATCATATTCATATTGCTATAATTTCGGAAACTTGGTTAAAACCACATCAGTATTTTTTAATAAAAGGCTATAAAACAATAAGGAATGATTGTGGTAATAAACACAATGGTGTAGCAATTTTTATTCATAATAATATCACATTTTCTAACATAAATACATATTTTGATAGTGCTCTACAAAATGTTTGCATTAAAATTAAAATTAATAACAAAGAACTGAGTATTGTAAGTTTTTACAGTCCTTCCAATTCAAATCCTCCATTTAATAAAAACAATTTAAACAGTTTAATTAAGTCCATTCCAGAGCCAATGATATTTGCAGGTGATTTCAATGCTCATCACATGTTGTGGGGATGTGTTGATACATTGCCTCGAGGTAAAGATGTTTTAGAGGTTATAGATGAGAATGGTCTTGTTATTCTGAATAATGGTCAAGCTACCACAATAGGATCTCCATCTTGGCGTCCTAATGCTCTTGACTTGACTTTGGTAACTCCATCATTGGCTCTTTTATGTGACTGGTCAGTTATTGACAGTCCTCTGGGCAGTAGTTATCATCTCCCTGTAATAATAAAAATGGCAGTAAGTAGTGATAGTAGTAGTTTGCAAAACACATTATGTAATAATCTACATTTGCCCACTCACCCTAATTATAAGCAGGTGAATTGGAGTATGTATAGTAACTTAGTTGTTTCTTATTTGGATGATGTTAAATTTGACACTTTATCTTCAATAGATGCTTTTAATTCCTTTTGTAATATTTTACTTTCTGCTGCCAAGCAGTCAATCCCTAGCTGTCTGTTTTCCAAAAGTTCTAATAGTAATAATGTTACTAGTTCTTGTTCACAAAAATCTTTTAAATATCCTTGGTTGCCTTGGTGGAATCAGAGGTGTACAGAAGCAGTTTTAAATGCTAAAAATGGTTACATTAATTTTAAAAACAACTCCACTGATGAAAATTATGTGGAGTTTAAGAGATTGCGGGCTTTAAAAAAACTTATCTTAAAAAGTGAAAGAAGAAATAGCTGGATAGGCTTGTGCAATTCATTTAATCGTTGTACTCCTTTGTCTTCAATTTGGGAATACATGCGCAAATTTAACAAAACTTACATTCCTGACAGTGTGTTGAATGATAGTTGGATTCCAGATTTTCTACAAAAGTATACTTCTGACTTTGTATCAAATGAGTTAACTAACTATGTAAATGTTGTTAATGATAGTAATAAATATTTGATAGAGCCTTTTTCTTTACAAGAACTAAAATCCGCTTTATTTACTAGAAGAGATACATCTTTCGGTCTTGATACCATTCCATATATTTTACTCAAAAAACTTAATTGCCACAGTCTCAACATCTTTTTAAATAATCTTAATCGCCTATGGAAGGAGAATACTATTCCTGCAGAATGGAAAACAGACTGTTTAATCCCAGTTTTAAAGCCAGACAAAAATAAAATGTTACCCGACTCTTATAGACCTATAGCTCTCACGTCTTGTGTTGGGAAGATATTTGAGCAGCTTCTAAAACAACGTCTCGAGTTCTTTATAGAACAAAATTGTCTTTTGCCTAATAATCAGTTTGGTTTTCGCAAAGGTCGGTCTTCTAGGGAGAGTATAGCGCAGTTACAGCTTGATGCGCATCAATGTTTAGCAAGTAATCAGTATCTTTTGTCTGTATTTTTTGACATCTCAGGTGCCTTCAATAGTGTAAATATTGCCGTGCTTTGTGACGAGTTATCAATGTTAGGGATACCAGGTAAAATAATAAATTGGATGCAATCCTTTTTGACTGACAGAAAAGTATATGTAAAATTTAATAAACATTTGTATGGACCACGACTCTCTTCTCTAGGTGTTTGTCAGGGGGGAATATTGTCTCCTTTAATTTTTATTATGTACATAAGACGATTGAACCTTATTTTGGGGCCAAATATAGTAAACCTACAGTATGCAGATGACTTAGTCGTCTATGTATCGGGAGTTGATCTGATTAATTTAGCCGCTACTATTAATAAAGCACTTGTAAATTTATATCAATACTTTTCTTATCTTAATTTAAATGTAAATCCAACCAAATCAAAAGTCTTTGTGATTGGTCGTAAACGCATCATATTGCCTCCCATTTTATACAATGGCATTCCACTGCCTATTTCATGTGACATAAAATTTCTAGGTGTAACATTTACTCCAAAACTGTCTTGGAAAAAATATACAGATAGTGTTATAAATAAAGCGAATAAAGCTTATAATGTATTAAAATCTTTGTGTGCAACGTCGTGGGGAGCGGACCCTAAAATATTGTTAATTTTGTATAAATCGCTTATTCGTAGTCATTTTGAATATGGCTTTCATTGTTTCGCCGCAGACAGCAAAATTGTTAATAGTCTGGATAAAATACAAAATAAATGTATGCGTACAATATTGGGTGCACTTAAAACTAGCCCAATAGCTGCTATGCAAATCGAGGCCAACCTTCCTCCTTTGTGTATTAGATTTAGTTATCTTAAAGAAAGATTTATTTTAAAGCTCTATAGCTTGCCGACGAACAATCTTCTTAAGAATCTTATTGCTTATCAATCGTCTTCATTTCAGAGACAGTTGTTTATCTTGCAAGATTTTTCTTCATTTTTTAAATTTCTACAAGATTTAAATATTCATCGGAATAATGATATACTTCCCTGCCATGCAGGTTCTTTTCGATGTAAATATTCTGCAATTAATGTTGTAATAGATCCAAATTTAACTTCAAAAGAGGAGGTTCATGTATTATTGTCAGAATGGTCTAATTGTAAATTTGTTTATACGGATGGCGCAAAAAACAATAATAATGTTTCTTTTGCAATCTACCTTCCTGAAATTAGGAAGGGTATTGGCTTTAAGATTAATAGATATGCCAGTATTTTTACTGCTGAAGCCGTCGCTATTCTTTTTGCTTTAAAGCATATTAAGAAACAAAATCAACTTAATAAGAAGTGGGTAATAGTTAGTGATAGTATGAGTGTGTTAAAAAGTTTGTCAAATAACAAAATGAGTGCTAACATCAATTACATCATTTTTGCTATAAAGGAATTGTGGTTCGAACTATGTTTAATCGATATTAAAGTGGATTTCGTTTGGGTCCCGTCCCATATAGGAGTAGCAGGAAACGAAAGCGCTGATTTTCTAGCTAGAACTATCATTAATATATCCGATCTATCCCTATATCCTGATTGCAAAGATCTAGACATTAACATACCATATACAGATATAATAAGTAATCTAAAACAGCGTATGACTCTTCTTTGGGGAAGATATTGGTACAATTGTACAGAAGTTGAAAATAAGGCTCATTTGTATACTTTGTTAGATAATCCCGTTAATAGCACACCCTGGTTTTGTAAGTTTAAAAATAACGCTCACAGAAAGTTCTATACTACAATAACACGAATGCGTATTGGTCACTATCGATTGAATTTTCATCTTCATCGCAAAAAAATTGTCTCCTCTCCTTTTTGTGACCATTGTAATAAGCAACAAGATCAGTCTCTGGATCACATCTTTTTTGATTGTTCGTCCTTTGGCATACAGCGCCTTGTGCTGATGGATGAGCTACTGGAAATATATGGTGCACCCAATATAATCCCGCTCTCAGTAATAGATCTATTAAAGGACACATCAACTTATATGTCCTTGTATAAATTTGTATGTAGTACTGTAAATACATTGTAATTTGTAGATACATACGTTGTAAATTTGTTTATAATTATGTAAATACGTTATAACTCGTACATATACAACTAGTAATAGCATAGCGCAATTCCGAACTGAACAGATAATGTAAATAGGTAGGTATTATTCTAAAAAGTTATGCAAATTACACTGGATTTGACTTTAAGAAAAGGGGAAAATTATTAGAGACTATATTACTGGATTTGGACTTACTAAAAGGAAAATATGGAAAATATTCTTTAGAGAATTATACATTAACGGAAATGGTAAAATAACTGATGACTTTAAGACTGGATTGGATTTGATGAAAGAAACTACTATAAATATTCGCTATCGAATATACATAATTGGAAAAGGAAAATGGAAATAATGTAAGATGAAATGAGAAAACTGGATTGGACTTTTTGTAAAACAAAATAGTGAAAATAATAAATACCAAAGAAATGAAAATACTAACGACAAGGCAGTAAGGCCCCTGGCTATAGCCTGTTCGAAAGAACGAATTAAATTAAAAAAAAAAAAAAATCCTACTAATGAAACTGCAAATTGAAATTACTATGCAAAAATACTATCAAGTACCATTAAATACCAGACTTTTTTTGAAGTGCCACAGTGAAGATACCGCACTAAACCAATCTCTGAACACTGAAGAACGTTAATTGCATTTAACTTTTTAATGTCGATTTAATTTATTGTTTAGAAGTTTTCTGACATGGCAAAGAGAGCAAATCCTTACGTTGATGACTTTATTCCACAATCCAAAACACACATTGGTCTTAAACAATTCAATAATAATAATAAGGAAACTCTTCAACAAGTATATGGTAAGTATTAAATATAAAAAGTTATGATTTTACTACGCTTGCATATAAAATTATTATTATTCACTTATTCGAAATCATGAACTGTTTAAATAGAAGATAGAACTTAACATTGTTTTTCATAAATCACATATATCATCAAGGTATCTTACAAATTTATAGATATTACTAGCTGATGTTGTTTTGCTCATAATAAAAAGCTATTGTGGTTGGAACTTCGTAAAATCCATTCTTACCTGATATCTACTTGGCGAAAGGAATATTCCTACCAAATTTCCAGTCTCTACACCTTATTGTTCCAGAAATATTGTGATGAAGATGAGTCAACATATAGGTGAAGTTCTCTTATATATTATATATATTTATATATAACAATAGATTATTGGTCAGAATGATTCTAGATACAGGCTGGCTTGATTATCATATTTTCATGGTGGTTCATTAAGGTCTCTATAACAATTGCTTGTAATAGGGAAAACATAAAAATACTATATTATATCAATTGCACCCTCCCATATCTCCAGCTCTGAGGCACATGCTATAGATTTTTAATTACTTGCATTTCACACAGCAACAAAAAGGCTTTAACTTACAGCTCCTGCTGTTAGTTCCTAAAATTATATCACTATAGGTGGCTTCTTTTCAATGTTAATGTTTCATACATTTGTTTTTTATTGTTAAATATTGATTTTACTTAAAAATATTTATCTTTATATGTATATATAAATCCAGTGTCCTGTTTCCAGTGAATAAAGCAAGTTCCATGTCTGTTTCCAGTGAACTCCTAAACAAATGAATGGATTTAATGGAGATTACTTCATAGAGTGCAGTTTATTCCAACTTGAGAGATAGGATGGTTTTTATTTTGATTTTGGATATTTGTTTTTTATGGACATATTTTCTATGAGTGAATTTATTGACACACAGTTTGACGGTCCTGCTGTCAAACAATTTCATTATAGCAAAAAGGAGCATGTTTTACAACATAACTCTTGATCTTATGAAATATTATTGACAAATAAAACCTTTATATATTAAAACTATAACAAATCCTGATTAAATTTAAGTATATTTAAATCTTTTAGCTTTTTTATTCATTTTATTATATTGTTTCAGAAAAAACATTGAGTATACTATTTAATGGCGCAAAAAACTCTTCAACAAATATTAGAATACCAGAGATACAGAGTGATAAAAAGGACAATTATAAACAGTTGTTTATATCACCGGAGGGCATGCTTCAACATTGTGGCCAATTGGTAAGTGTGCTATAAACTCTAAAACTGTTAGTGAAATGTGACATGATTATTCAAATTCAATTATTGAAGTTCTACTTATTTAGGTGTGTTATCAAAAACTGATGAGGGATATTTTAATATGTGTGCACATCACTCTTAACACAAAAGTAATAGGGTGAAGTTGGTTCCTAAAATTTTCTGACGTTTGTGACATTCATTATTATTTTTTTGGTTTATTCGTCCATTATTAGGATAGGCAAAGGGTTCAAACTTCAAGCCCGTATAGCCATATTCATTAGTTGCTGCGTTCCTAGTGCTATTCTACACTTGTAGAGTAGGAATAATTAATTTGAAGGATTTTTGCTTCGTTAGGCCAAACAAGTATAACTTCTTGAGTGCATACATAAGTACAACAACACTTTTTTAATTCAAAATAGGATTCAAAATCACTTATTGAAAGTCAAATCCACCCATTCAAAATAGACTGCCTCAGACCTTAAAAATGGGAGCAAGAAATTTAGCGGGCTTTTTTCTCATAAAAATATGGATATCAATGTAATATCATACAATAAACATTTATAATTCAAGAACCTGAGGGTGTCCACTTCATTTCCAGTCTGTGGTATCATAGTCATCATTATATCATATAATAATAACATAACTCAACACATCATTTTGAAAGTGTCTATTTGATTCACAATCTATTTTCAGAAAACAGAGAATAATAAACATGAATGTAAATGTGGTGGTAGAGAGGAGGATGTGTGTGCATACTGTGAGACACCCTTGTGCTGCTCCTGTGGGCATAACTGCTCTTCCTGCCACCAGCTTTACTGTTCCAGCTGCTCCATCATTGTGTGAGTGTTGGTGTTGGATCATGGCAGTAAACTCTACCAATACATTAATTATCAATGGCAATATTTATAGGGCTGATTTACCTTCCATATGTGTAAATCGATGAATGATTATGAATTTAAAAAATACTTTAGTAAAAATAAAATTTGGTAGACTCCATGTTGCTTGTTCTGAGCTACAGTTGTAATAAAATTAACCTGTATCAGCTAAATTATAATTTTGAGTGTTATTTTTTCAGATCTGAAGGCACAGAAGTATGTGTGTCATGCTATCGGTAAATTGGGAGGATATGGAACAGACACAATCATGTACTTGAGGCAAATCATGTTCTAAATGCAAAAAGGCCTAGCGGCCAGAGTGGTTGTGGTTACATAACTAACAGTATTCAAGTCAGTGGTAACAAGATGCTCTGCCACTAAAGATTTAATTTTTTTCTGCCAGTTCCTAGAAATTGGCAGCTCTCATAGTTTGAACAATTGAAAGCTGGGTCCTATATTAAGCTGTGTTATCTTCATGGTTCAGTTATTCATATAATTTTCATTGATCAAGTGCCTTCAGTGCACCATCTTAATTTAATTATTAACAATTCTATTTTTATTAAAAAATTAACAAGACAAGCAAAGAAAAGTCAACACAATCCTAGAGAACCAACAGCTTGACAGTCAACTGAGACCAAACGAGGGTGTAGATTCCTCTGATTTCTGTATTATTATAATTGAATGAAAAACTAGTGATGTAGCAAAAACGAATAATTTGAACAAAAGATACCTCTTGGCAATACTTTTTAACAAGTGTTTGACTTTGCAATCAGAAATTATTTGAAAACATTTTTGGACAAGCTTCGGCGACATGATATTTTTGTGGTTAAAAGTATTAAAATAAATAATTGACTTGATATGTAAAGTGTTTGTGGGTTAGCTGCTACAATAAAAGGTTGACTAATAACACCGTAAAAGATAGAGCATCATGTGGAACAAGAAAGATACCAGAATGACTGTGGAGTCAAGGCTTGAGACTGGTTATTTGACCTTATAAATATCCGGGCAGTACATTTGATCAATGTTATTAGAGACTATTACCGTGACATATAGGTACATATATTTATTAACAAGAACTGCTTGCTTAGTACTGTAAAATTTAAAGTTTGAAACAACATAAAAATATTAAGAATGAATGCTGGCAATGGATATTTTCCCAATTTGCTTATATTTTGTTGGCTACATGTGCATTGTGTGTTTTTTTATGCAGATAAATTTCTTCAAATATATTTATTCATTTTGTATTATAAATTTAGATTCCCGATTGAGACATAGTATGCGGAATAAATCCTGGATTAAGGCAGTAATATCAAAAATAAATGAGAAGATTTTTATGATGTTGATACATGTGTAAGATAAGTTAATTTGACAAATTTGGATGTAGGTATTTATTATATGTTCAATTTTTATTGTTTACCGTCCATTCCCTAGACTTGTAATATTGAATAAATAATTTAGAATAATGAGTTGAATTTTTTTGCAATTGCAACCCTAATAGTACAATATCCCTCTGCTTGATTTTGCGGGTACGTGTTTTTTGATAAAACTAATTTTAAATGAAAGGAAGTATGCAATGTATTAGCGATAGGTTATCTATAAAAAAAATGAATAAAAAATAATAATCATTAAGGTCTACACTTTACCGCTATATATATTATAAACATTAAACATAATGAGCGCCATCTAGCGACGGTATGATACGGGCGTAAAAATAACGCAGAGCCATCTCTTAGCCTGGGTACACTAATTTTACAAAATAAAAACATCACTTGCACATCTATGATCTATCTCTGGTAAGTATATATTGTATTATCTATGCTGTAGACCATATTGATTACAATAATTATAGTTGTTTATTTATGGATAATAATTAGAAGTTCATATTTGTGTGTAATGTTCGACAGTTACCTCATTAATACCTGGGTCTTCCGCGTAGGCCCTCACGGGCCTCAGGGTAACTGTTCGGGGCGATGGCCCCTTTCAGTGGTATAAACGCCGCCTGCAACTATAGGCGGGGCTTTGGGTGGGACCGGTTGGTCCATGGTATCATATCCGGTGGTATCCTGCTGCAGTGCGATCGAGCCCGCGTGGTGTCGCGAGCGATCTGCGGACTGCGGCAGGGTGGTAGGTCTGTAGTTGTCTTGCGCCCGCCGCTCAGCGTGGTCGAGCCCGCCAGTAGTGTACCGGTGAGCGCCCGTCAGTCAGCGGCGAGGAAGCAGTCGTGTCCTAGGAGACTAGGTCACGTGGTAGTCCTCTTATTAGTCTGGACTCTCGAAGCGCATTGGAGACTGTTGCGCTGAGGCCAGTGGCGAATCGATCGACGTCTGCAGGGCTCTCTACTGTAAAGGACGGCGAATGTTCGGCAAAGATTCGGAGAAGGTAGCGATGTCATCATCGGGATTGTCTTCAGCGTCAAGAGAACTGCTTGGTGGTCGGAGATAAGGTGGTCATCCAGGACGTCTAGCGATGGTGCGGCGTATTGCCGCGCGTGTCGGCTATGTCGATGACGTCCGGCATGTGGGCTGCACAGTACGGGTAGTGCGTCGGGACCTCTGGTCTTAGCACCCCGTAGCCGTGACGGTCTGCGTCGTACAGGAGGCGTTTGCCATCCGGGCTTACAATATTGGAGTTCCACGCCGTGTGTTTCGCATGAAGTAGCCCGCGAGGATCGTGGGCAGCGGCGAGTCCAGCAAGGTGTGGACATCAGCCAAGGCGAACACACGGGTGGGCTGACGCTCCATGCAGATCTCCACGCCTAGGGCGTATGACGTCTGCAGTTGAGGTACTGGCACCAAGACTGCTAAACCCCTGTAAGTAGTACCGATCGGCAAGATATGGTCCTCCCGGTACCGGGATGAGATTTTTCGTACGCTGGAGTTGCGCGAACGTCAGACATCCCGGTCTGCCCGGACGAGCGAGGATCGCTCGCACGTGCTCCGGGACGTACCCGAGCTCACGCAGCTCCGCCTCCACTACTGCCGTCTTTGTGTTCGCCGGCAGGCCCTGGGTAGCTACTTTAGCGCTCGTCTCCGCGGGGAGCGAGTAGCAGAACCAGGATATTCCAGCGACACTCCTAACTCCTGGTCAGACTTCGGGATGAAACGAACGCCTTTGCAAAACGGGCGTCCGTTAGGGGTGTGGCCGAGGATTTTCTTCAGCTCTCGGAAGTGTGTCGGCCAGTCCAGAAGCACCTCCACGCTCAACGGCGGGTAGCGACTGGTCGCTTTGGTGGTCGGAGTGGCCCAGGTGGGGGCGGCTACCGCTGCAGCGATGGAGTAGGCGGCGGATGTGGTAACGTCGCCTGGCACTGGCGTCTTTTTGGACGCGGCAGTAGCCGCGTATGTCGGGCCGATCGAGGTCTCCATCGAAGAGCCCGGTGACAAGGTCGGGTGGTGTTCGTGCCGGGGTTTTGTCTTCTCTTTGAGGGGGCGAGGGGAAGCGCCCCACGGGGATACCCAGCTGCGTGGCGGGATAACGTGGCATACGTGGGTGAGGCGCTTGCACGGTATGCTTCGCCGTTGCAGGTATCGCCGTGGGTACGGCAGGAGTAGGTGTGACGGCAGTCGTGGGCGTCTGTCGTCGCCTGGGCGTAGATGGTTGAACGACGGACGGGATAGATTCCGTGGACAGGACCGTCGACGGCGTCAGCGGACTCGCGACGAAGGTCTCTTCACCGGCTCCCATCGAACGACCCGCTTGAGTGGCATCAAATTCAAATATTTTTATTCAAAATAGGATTTAAAATCACTTATTGAACGTCAAAAACTACCACCCATTCAAAAGAGACTGCCTCAGACCTGAAAAGAATGGGCGAAAGAAACTCAGCGGGGTTTTTTTTTAAATATAATATATGGATTACAATGTAATATGTACGATATCATATAATAAACATTTATAATTAAAGAGCCTGAGGGTGTTCGCTTTATTCCCAGTCCGTGATGTCATTAAGAAAATCGTTTATGCTATAATAACCTTTCCCACACAAACGTTTTTTAACAGTTCTTTTAAATTTCGTAACACACTTGTTTTGTACATTTTCTGGGATCATATTGTAGAAGCATATACATCGCCCAACAAAAGACTTACTAACTCGACCCAACCGAGTAGTAGGCATAACAAGTTTGTGTTTGTTCCTCGTGTTAACATTATGAATGTCACAGTTTCGTAGAAAATTCCTCAATGTGCTTATGAACATACAGAACATTATCAAAAATGCATTGAGAAGCATTAGTCAAAATGTTTATTTCTTTAAATTTTTCTCTTAATGATTCTTTAGGACCTAGGTTATAAATCGCGCGAATAGCCCTCTTCTGCAGCACAAATCAAGAGTAATGCCAAGAAATACAGCAGATTCCACTGGTTTTACCACCTCTCCATTTAACAAAATATTCGCATCTACATTTTTAGCATTTGGCGCGGTGAATTTAATATATTTGGTTTTATGACTATTTAACAATAAGTTATTGGCGCTAAACCAGTACACGATGTCAGATAGAGCATTGTTTACTTCGTCATATAAAACTTGGCTTCGTTTCACTTTGAATATAAGTGAAGTGTCATCCGCAAACAATACTACCTTGTGTTTTTTTTCTACAAGGTTAGGTAGATCATTAATATAAATTAGGAAGAGGAAGGGTCCAAGAATAGATTGTCCTTGTGGTACCCCCATACCGAGAGGAGTCCCAGGAGATCTCCTGCCATTCATCTCGACCCTCTGAATCCTATTATTTAAATATGAGATCAGAAGATCGAGTGCAGATCCTCTTATACCATAGTGACATAGTTTCCTGACCAGCGTTGAATGTTGAACACAATCAAAAGCCTTAGATAAATCACAGAAGATACCAAGTGCATTCTGTGATTCCTCCCAGGCCTCAAAAATATTCCTGATGAGTTCAACACCTGCATCCGTAGTCGAGCGTCCCCTAGTAAAGCCAAATTGTTTTATATGAAGTAACTTATACGTGTTAAAGTGAGTAAGCATTTGGTTTAAATTAATTTTTTCAAAAATTTTACTTAGAGTCGGCGACACTGAAATTGGGCGATAGTTATTCGGGTCAGAAGTGAGTCCCGATTTAAATATTTGTGTAATTTTACTATACTTCAGAAGGTCAGGAAACACGCCATGTTCAATACAGCTATTAAAAACTAGTGCTAGATATGGTGCTATGACGTCAAAAACAGAACTTACTATGTTTACAGATATGCCCCATATATCAGCAGTTTTTTTTCATTTCTAAGGATCTCAAAGTTTTAATTATTTCTTCTGGGCTAACAACACTGAATTTGAAATTTTGTTAACATTCCTTAACATTTTCCAAAAGAAGTGACTCGGCAACACTGGTGGAGGAGACAAGGTTGCTTGAGATGGAAACTGGAATGTCAGAAAAAAATTTCTCAAAAGCAGAAGCTACTTCCTGCTCAGAGTGGATTTTTGTATTGTTTATTATAAGATTATATTCAAACTTGCAGTCTTTCGCTCTTCCAGATTCCCAGTTAATAACTTTCCGAGTCATTTTTATTTTATTTGAAGCATTTTTAATTATTTCTCTAATATGCATTGACTTAGCAATAGTACCTACCTACATACTTTCTTAAATAATTTTGAATATTTTTTCACATATACAAGGAACGATACATGATGATCTCTCACTATATAGTTCATATAACCGTTGTCTGCTCCTATGAATACCACCTGTTGCCCAGTTGCAAGAGACCACCCGAGTTGACTGTCTTTGAAGTAAATATAGAAGCAAACTCTGTTTAAATTATTTTAAATAACTTCCCATACATCTCATTTGGACTACTGTTATAATTCAAATACAAGTTTGAGAGTTTTTCCGAAACATTGCCTGTATATTTCTCCATTCGCCTATTGTTTACCGGAACAAACATAAACTTTTTAGTTGAAGTGCATTTGTTTACTTCAATATTAAAAGAGGCTAATTGACCAAAGTGGTCTGAGCTCAGTTTACTAATTATTGATTGAGAAATAGGTTTATAATTAGTAAAAATATTATCAATACAGCTTTTAGAGGTGCTGGCTACTCTAGTAGGTTCTAAGAAAATATTTGATAAATTATATGATTTAAACAAAGATTTGAATCTAATACTTGCACAAAAACCTTGCGCCGAAGTGGGCGCGGTCGAGTCCCGCTTCGCTGCGATATCGCCGGTAGGATTAATGGTGGCATGCTGGTTTAAAATTTTTTTTTGTCTTGCCTTAGGCGCGGCCCAAACGGAGGTGCTGGCACGCCAGCATCCCCACCGGATTGGTTCCCGGGGCTTGCTTCTGGAGGTAGACCGGACCTAGACCATCGGACCGGGTGTCGTGTTGACCCAAAACACCAACCGTGGTCAAAAAGAAGGTTTCAGTACAAAGTAGCACAGTATGCTGAAACACTATAAGGGCCCGAGCGCCGGTGCGAGTCGCTAGACGTCAGCAGACTCAGGCAGTCGAGCTCTCTCCTTCTAAATAACCAATAATCTCCGTTATAAATAGGGTAACTATGGTAAAGTCTTGTTTTAATAAGTAATTTAAGTAAGTTTTTTGGTATCACTAGCTCTATCTATCATGTATGTAAAATGATCGCCATTTTTTTCATGTGCCAATGTAGGGAATCTGCACCCCCCTGGTCTTTACTTTTTAGCATTTTGCAAGAGTACACTGGTCGTTATGAAATCTGTATCGCATGAGCTATAAGTATTTAAGAAATAATGAATTCCACAACAGACTCATTAGGGGCCATCCATAAATTACGTCACACATTATGGGGGTCGACGAAGTGTGACAAGGAGTGGGGAGGGGTCTCAATATTTGTGACATCACAGTTTATCCAAAATATTTATTATTATTTTATATCTAAGTATTACAATTCTAAATTTAAACTACATAAGTACCGAGGTACTAAAGAATAGCATAAAATTGTTGCAACTCTGACTCTGTCTGGGTGACTAAGGTTTAATTTGATTTGTTGCCAAATTTTAAAACAACGTTATTTCTTAGTTCTGCTGTATTGTGAATTTGTAATAACTTGTGAAACACTTTTAAAATGAACAAAAAATTATTAAGGTTTACCGTAAATTATACGAAGCATACAGTGCAGCTTATGCTGACGAAAAAGTAAAAGTAGGTATAAGTTAACACATTATGGAAAGATATGAAGATAAGTGACAGTGTTGTCTCTCTTGAGAAGGTCGCGAAATGAAGTAAAATGAACCTTGTCCAATTTAACCCCCAGGAGACTCATGCGCGTTTACCACAAAAAAAACCATTTGACGTATCACTGCTCTTAAACAGCACCTCCCTTAAAGCCTTTTCTAGTATCGCAATACTGAGTCTCAAGTTATAGATTTATTATTATTATTATTGCTAATTCCGTGGTCATCTGGATGGCAAAGCCAAATTGGCTTCGAAGAAGCTGTACGTCATAAATAGAGTAAGGCAATACTTCAAGCCCACAATCTAGCTCTCTACAAACCGCAGGTCCGGCCACATGGAATATTGCTGTCATGTCTGGTCTGGCGCACCCCAGTATTCACTCTATCCATTTGACCGCGTGCAACTTGAATTGTCGGGGACCCAATGCTCTGTGAACAGCTAGCTTGGCTTTGCGTAGAGACATCGCTTCTTTTTGTGTCTTCTACTGCATTTATCACGGGGAATGTTCTGAAGAGTCGTGTCAGCTTATTCCTGCAGTCGAATTGCACCCTGGCACGACACGCAACAAATTGGGAATAATCCCCAAGCTATGGAATGAACTGCCTTGTGCGGTATTTCCGGGATGATACGACATGAGTACCTTCAAAAAAAGCACGTAGACATGTAACAACGACGTTGGAGGGGTCAAAAGATCACGAAATTCGTGTGATGTAATTTATGGATGGGTCCTTAACTAGCTACAATTAACACAAATAAAACTGAAAAAAAAATCGAGTGACGTATCGTTTATAATATCTTGTATGCTTTGTTCAACTCTCAGGTTATGGCTTCATCTACAGGATATACTTTACAGAAATTGACTTGAGATGTCGCTTTTGCAAATCTACACAATTTGTTATGTTTTTAAAGTGATGACCCTCACTTCTGGGATTAATTACACAAATAAAACTGAAAACACAATATTATGAACGATGCGGGACTCGAAGCTGCGACCTCTCGCGTTCCGTGCGAGCGCTCTTACTACCTGAGCCAACCGTTCGATCCCGCAACGATCATAAAATATTGTGTTAATTCATGTTAGTTAGGGGCCTCGTACAGCTGTCGGAAGTCATGGGTGGGAGTAAATCAAAGCCATTTACATATTTAAAATATCCTTTATATAAAATTCCATCATAGCACAGAGATTATTTACATTGAACCATACAACATTTAAAATTACAATAATATCTTATCAATAAGCACCGTGTCACCTGCCGCAGACGTCACATATCAAAGCATTGGCAGCTATTAAATAATAAGTAGGCATAGTTATTTTCGTCGCAATCACTAGAAATCCAACACGACTATTGTACGTACATTGTACTGTGTAGAAACGAAACTGTTTATGATAAGTACCTATTATATTTATTTTGCAATAGTTCACATCCTTGACAAATTTGCGTAGTATGAAAATACTCAAGAAGAGATGCATATAATACGTAGAATATCAATACACACATCTTCTACTTTCGAACGTTTAACTTAACGTAGACAATATTTTACATTATATAATATAATACCAGTGGGAGGCTCCTTTACACAGGATGCCGGCTAGTAATGTGAAAACATTACTGTGTTTCGGTCTGAAGGTAGCCATAGCTAGTGAAATTACTGGGCAAATGAGACTTAACATCTTATGTCTTCTAATGCCACGCAGGGTTTTACAAGAATCCTGAGCGGCACTGCATGGAAATGGGCAGGGCGTATCAATTACCATCAGTTGAACTTCCTGTCTCGTCCCTTATTGGCAAAAAAATCCTACATTCTTTAGACGCACGCCTATCCGCTGCAGAACTGCACAACGACGTACAATGTTTTTGGTATTTCTCTTGGTATATACAACAACGTCTACCAGGGAATACACGAACTCAAAAATGATTGCCAGTATACATCCGAAATTCACAACTCCATCTTGAAAATAATAACATTTTTTCGGCTGATTAATTTTTATGGAGGTAGAAATGGAAAAAAAAGTAGTAATAAAAAGGTACCACATCCTCCGGTGCATTACTCTGAATTAAAATCCAATGCTAGTGCGGAACGTGTTTTGTTGATTTAAAATATTGTAGAAAAACAATTGACGAAACCGATTTACCCTTGAAATGTTGAATAGTTTTAATAAAGGCTTCATTTTTAAATCCTGAAGGTGGATCATGATGCTCCTTTAATATTCTTGGAGATGAGGTAAATGTAATGTACCTATAATAAACAATTCAAATTAAATTATTTAAAGACAAATATTGACGGAATTAACACTAAATGAAACTCAAAACATTTGGATAATTATGGATTACCGCAAAGTAACGGCTCTTTCAATAAATTTTCGTAATGTATAATGTTAACATGATAATATACGATGTATCATTCATAACTTTATCATTTTATTCTTGCACAATGATTACGCAACACAATTTGAACGTCCACAATACCACGGTATAACATACGTGGCATTACTATGTAATGATTAAGCATATTTACGATCGATCTCGCTCATCGTTCGATGCTTTTCGTAGTACGCCCAAACATTGCACTCGAATTTAAATTTTGTCCAGTAACCTCAGTAGACGTAAAACGCTCCTTTTCCGCTTACAAAAATTTATTAAACGATCGTAGACACAATTTGTCTACAGAACATTTAGAACAGTACTTAGTAGTATATATTTTTAAGGTAAATCTTAAATTTCATTGTTACCTAAGTAGGTATATCTTGTAATAGTTTTTTTCACAAATACTATTGTCAGTACAAGCCTTCATAAAATAAAAAAATATTTCAAAATATGACTTTTTATTTTTTCCTGTTTAATTGTATGCATATTTTGGCCCTTTTTGTGGATTTTCGTGCATATTTTAGCTATTTTACTTTGGGCATTTTTTGTAGCAAATAATCCGGTCTCTAGTAATGATTATATTTCAAGTTTTAACAACACAATATAAAACAAAGTCCTCCGCCGCGTCTGTCTGTCTGTTAGCGATAAACTCAAAAGCTACTTCACCGACTTTCATGCTGTTTTCACTTCATGGAAACCGTGGTTTTCGAGGAAGGTTTTAGTATATAATTTGTTTAGTTTTTCTATACATTTTTGTGACCGATATATATATCACCGATATTTGTTGGAGGCGTAGTAAAAAATAAGCCGTCTGGGACAGTCCTAAGTGCAGAGGCTGTCTGGCCGTGGACTGGAATACGGGGTCGCTCCAGGAAGTCTGCGAACACCCCAGGAATGTTCTGAACTTCTGGAAGGAGCTGCACGGACCCATGCTAGTGGTTTAATTGAGGAAATAGGAGCCCCTATACCATACCATACATACCAAGCCGTCTGGGAGTTTTCCCTTTGAGATTTAACTAAAAAAAGTATGGTGGAATTATGTATCTTGTATAAGTCTACAGAAAAGTCCGCGACGGCATATTATGTGTATCTCTTATGGATAACATACTATATCGATTTTAATTGGTAATTAAGTACTTAAAAGCTGTTTACACAAATACGGTATTAATCCTTATCATTTTAGTACTAGATACATTTTATAAAATCATTCAGAAATATCTTTTTGTTTCATTTTTAACTCATAAACAATGATTACACATAGCTTTAGACTACATTATTCCCGAATACTTACATTTTTTTTCTATTAACAGAACAGCGTCTGTCGGGTTACCTAGTTAATTATTAATATAATATAATTTAATACCTTTAGATATCTAGCCACCTAGGTATCAATTTACTTTGTAGGGTGCGGTATATCGTAGATGATTTACATTAAATTTGCATTTAAAAATTCTGTACAGGACGTGACGACGGTACCTCAGCGCATATCTAGATGTAGATAACAAGGTGTTTTTCTTTTTGAAGTAAAACCAAAGATTTAATAATAGTAATAACGCTTGACTTGGGGAGTAAGCTCGTGAATGCGTGACGAGAGCGTTACGAAAGTGTAATCGGGCGAGGTGAAAGGAAGTTGAGAGGGAGATATAAATTAGTTAAGATAGAAAGAGAGAGACTATTTGTATTTTAATGAATAATACCAATATTATAACATCACATCAATCTTTGTAAAATATATAAACAATAATAAGTATGTAAAATGAATTAGTACTATGTTAGTTAATTACTTAATATGTCACTTGACAGTGACATTTGGGAAAGATTGGAATGTCTTGGTGAAGTGTAACCTAAAAAGAGTGATTAATATTTAATACTAGCTGACCCGACAGACGTTGTTCTGTATATAATAAATAATGTTTTTTTATGAATTTGTCAATAATATATCATAAAACCAAGAATTGCTTCATAAAAATGCACCCTGTTGTTGTAATAAAATTGTTTCACAGCATAACTGTCAAACCGTCTCGTCAATAAATTCGACGGGGTACGCATCAAAGGAAAAACAAAGAACAATGGCGAAATTTTACCTGACTATAGGAATAACCGTCTAAGGTTAGGATAGTTACAAAAAAAAACTTCGTAGATAAATTGACTTGTTAGATAAAATTGTATTGCACAAGGAACCGGAGAAATAAATAAAATATTTATTTCATTTTCACATTATATGCTGTCACAACTATGAAATCACATCCATTTTAGGTTAGATCAAGGAAAGCTATCTGTCAATATGACTGACAGCGATGAGCGAGTGATCAATGAGTTTCTAATTTCTATACCTGTCACCTATGATCTACCTAATGCTAATAATACCTATCAATTATAGTTACCGCTGTTGTGTTGTTTTGTGCTTTCTTTATTTTAATAAGTAGTTTCTATTTTACCTGGCTTGGTTTTGGAATTGAATAATATATTTCTCTCGTTTTAAACTCTGATTCTCGAACTACTTCTGCTCTCCATTACCGGACTATGATATGCCCCACGATTTGGTCTAACGTACGCTGTTTATATAACAATAAACAAAATAAAATATTTTGCTTGTTTAATTTACTGCTACCTACTTCTACAAAATAAAATCTTGGATTGAGAAAAAGACATTAGAAAACTAGGTACTTTTTTATATCAGTTTTTTAAGATTATAAAAATGGAAGTATTTAGTTTAAAAGTCGACCCGAGCCTTAAATTCGGGTGTAGGTTAGGCACACTTTAGAAGTACCTACGACTATGGATTGCGCATTTGACTTCCCTCTTATAAAATTACTTATAAAGCTATGGACAGCCAACTCTGGTTTGTTGCAAATAAACTGTTATTACCATTGCATCAAGTAACAAGTTTCCATTTTATCATAATATAATACTCAGAGTTGTTGACCGTAGACAGTAGTACCGTATACGTTAGTAATTAGGTATTTATTAACTATTTGCCTATGGTTACTAGTTCCTATCCTTAAAGATTATTGGAATTAGTGTTATTCCGTATTATTGTTGTTGGAATAAAATAGATAAGTATAATATAGTTAGAACGGTAAAGTAATAAAAATAAAAACCTCACCTAAAAACTCAAACAAAATAATCATTTATTTCTCCACTATCCCGGTTCCAAATTAAAAATGAATAATATCAGTAGATGCAGAAAATTATAGAGAATTAATTAGTACACGTCAGTTCTTGAGACGCTACCATTCAATTTCAAATATTTTGTAGTATGAAACTTCGCTATTGTTCTTTTTATTTATTTCCAAGCATTTTTCTATTTATTCACCTTTTAAACATTCCCTGTACTTCCACAAATAATTTAAGACCAAAATTAGCCAAATTGGTCCAGCTATTCTCGAGTTTTAGCGAGACTAACTAACAGCAATTCATGTTTATATAGATTAAGAGATTCGTAATTAAGAAAAGATAATATATATAGGCTTTAAAAGTTATTTTTTTCATTAAAGAGAAAAACGCAATTAGGCTTTTCTTTCATCATTTTATGTGTGATGTGATCTCTTTAAAAGTATAATAAAACTGTTATACGATTTTTATTTTAAGTTTTTTTTTTATAACTGGCTCCGTCGACTGAATGTCGACGATTCGGCCAACGTCATGGTGGAGAGATTTTTTATTACAATTTAGTTGATTGAAGTATATAAAGAGCTGATTTAAAAGGAAATGATCGGTTGATATAGCTGTGGTTTTTTTGTGAACTGAAGAATAGGCAACAAGAGTTAGTACGGTTAGTAATAAACACCCATAACACAACAAATAAAGTAAATTGTTTCAGTGATAAGAGTCGTAAACGTCAAAGTTTAACTTTACGTAAATATTACACGCACACACTTTTTTTTATTTCCAAGTATAGCGTCAGTATTATTCTATACAGTATGAAATTAATCTCAAGGTCCTCTCTTATAGAAAATTATTCAATATCACTGTAATATGTAAATACGAAAAAGCCAAGTCACTGTGATGGTGCGATGGTTGGTTGGTTCTGACAATCAAAGATGTGAAGGTGAACTTCATTAACGCCCTATCGACTTTTTGTTATGGCTGTAGAAGATGTATTTGTTACTGCAGCTCTTAAACATAACTTAATACTATGACGCCAAAGCGTGTCATTCGCACTTCAGATTGTTTGCTAATAATGAGCACTGAGTAGGTACTTACTAGACTCAGCACACTGCACGTACGGGTAGATAAATAAATGGCAGTCTATCGAACTAATTATTCTATTAATATAATATGTTACTAATGCATATTATAGTAGGAATGGTGAGACACTAAAGATGTCAATTAAGGAAAGGAGTCGGTTCAAATGATGTACTTAATTATATAAAAAATTAGATACTACATAATTTTTGAACAAAGTTAAAAATATAACAAACAAAAAAAAAGTGTGGATAGATCACCGTTGAGTGCGCGATTGTTTCGTTAGATGAGTGCAAGCGCCAAAGGGTCCGCAGTGTGTAGGGTAACCATTTAGTAATTTGAAAAGTCCTGACATTTTGATAAAAATCCAAAAAGTCTAGACTTTTATCGAAATCTCAGTTGATCTCGATTGGATTTCGTTTCCCGTAAAGATTAAAAACTTACTTGATATTAGTTAATGTAGTTTATATTAATATATACCATTTAATAAAAAATAAATACCGGACAAAATACAGTGCGGTACAAAATCCATACTAGAGTCTAAGTCAGTACCTACACGTCCGGATCAATCGGGACGGATGGTAACCCTAGCTGTGTGTCCTTCCCGCCAAATACCACGCCCCCGAGTATCGATAGTGTCTCACCAGTCATTCTTTATATTACATATACTTATTCATAGCACGTTACAGTGTGATTGTTTTGTAAAAAGTTCCTCGCGTGAAGATATATGTAAATTGCGACTCAGTGTGACATAGAGGTGTGTCATTGAAGGTTTTTAAATTAATTTAATTTAACTGTTTTTTTTTCAATGGTCAACAGGTTGAAAAACTGTTAAATCGTCAACGGGTTTTGAAAAATCAGTTAATGCATTTATTAATAATTTTGGTTTTTATTTCGTCAATATAATATCAATTCAACGTTTTCGTTCGCAAATTCGTCAACTGTTTTGAATTAAGCTGTTTTAGTGAGGCATTAAATTTCTTTATTTATTGCCAGTTACGGGCGAAGACGTTGATTGAATTTAGTAGCTTATTATGCTCAACAGGTTTTTTCGTTGAAGAAAAACAGTTAATTCGTTAACGAATATAAAACTGTTAATAAAAACAGTTTATGGATTTAACGACCACCTCTAGTGTGACATATGGCAGTAGCAGATCGTGGGTGCAGAACACTACACGACTTGTATTTGTCTAATATCGGCAATAATAATAATAATAGGCGGTAATACCGGCAATACCTACAACTTGTTAAAGTGATTTGCAAATGGGCTCGGTCCAATAAGCAGCAGTAATCAACACGAAAACATTGCTTGAAATAATAGTTTAAGAATTATACATAATATTAATAAGTATCTATCGATGTTTGTGTGGTATTCTCCGCTGTTATCATATAACTGATAACCGGATGTAACTGGTAATTCATCTTTATGACATTGTTATAAATAGTTCAATACTTCGATACGTGTTCGCCACGATTGATGCGTAGTTGGCGTCGCAAGTCCCGGCTACAAGAACAGGAAACGGTACAGGAAGGTAGCCGCCACGCCCAGCAGCAGTGGCACGAGCCAGGCGCTCCACGCGCTGCAACAATAACATAACCATCAGCTCACGTCCCGTCTTATAAATACATCTGCATCATCGCGACAGTGATACAATACAAAAGTGGACTGTGAGTTTTTTAAGTATGTAAACAAGCTAATCAGGGTAAAATAAATAAATTTTATTACCAAAATTAAAATACATACAATGTAATTAAAGTTAAAACAATACACTTAATCTTAATTGTGAATATTTGAGTACATTGTAGGGTATTTGTACTGAGTGGTGGCTCTGCACTAAGCATAATGCCTGTCACACAAAAGCCGGGCAACACAGTTACTTATAAAGTTACTTCTATTTGACTCGCGGAACATAGCATTCAGATTCTAGACAATTTCTTAACAAACAACAATGTGCGCGTGTGTGTATGTGTCAGTGATTGTGTGTGTGTGTGAGAAAGCTACCAATGTATTTACTAACTAGCTGATACCCCATGACTTCATCCGTGTACACACAGAACTGAGAGAAGAATACTTATAACATAATATGCTGCCGCGATGAATATTAATTTTGGTATTTTTCACACCTTGGGTTGCATTATTGAAGTTTTAGTCATCCGGGGATAGTGTAGCTTCCCAACAGAGAAAGAATTTTTCAAATCGGTGTAGTATTTTCGGAGCCTATTCAATGCAAACAAACAAACAATCAAATCTTTCCTCTATATAATATTAATATGAATTACAATATCCCATTGCTTGCTCAGTATATGGAAATATTGTGTGCCATGTAGTTAATTTATCGTATTAATTTATAGTTTATTTATTAACTACGCATCACGATTACGCCTACATAAAATTTATTTATTAACTAGCTGACCCAGCAAACGTTGTATTGCCGATATTAAAATCGCGATACAAAAGTAACTGTTGATCGTAGATGGGTGAAAATTTTAAGTTCTCAGTCTCTTGAATGGGTGGTAGTTTTTGACTTTCAATAAGTGATTTTAAATAAAAATATTTGAATTTGAATTATTAAATATTTAATGTAAATTACTGAATCTAGCATAATTAATATGTTCAAAAAAAGTAGAGCTCGTAAGAAGAACTCACAAGAAACTTAACACTTTATTAAATCAAATAGAGTATTTAATAATATAATGGCTGTAATATAAGGTACCTATATAACAAAGTAATATGTAAGGTGCTGCATTCAATATAATATGAATCGAATACAAAGTTTAAAACGTTTTAAATATGAATTATTAAAACAGTAATAAAAAATAAACTGTAAATGTTAATAATTATACCAACATTGAATGCATCGACCTTTAGCTTGATTTAATTATGTTTGTGTTAGAATGCTTTGTGAAAATGATGGTCGTAATTAATTGGTACATAACGAAAGATAAAGTAATCTCTCGCAGGTTTAAGAACAGAATAAATTGAGTTTGACTCGCTCAATCACTGACCTCTACTATACACCACTGGACTGGCGGCTGTCAAAGTGCTTTTGTACCTGTTTGATATTCGCCATTTTGGCGCTGTTGGCCATGTAGCGTGAGTCTGCGGTACTAAAACTAGTGATGATAACCTCAGCAAACATCGATAGATGGTGGGAAACTATTTACAAAAAAAATGTATTATTCGTCAAAATTAGTCCTCTGGACGCTCGCATGTGGCGTTTCAAATAAATTTGAATTAAAATTTGCTGTCAAACATATGGAACAGCCTGTCCAGTGGTATTTATACAGGTCTTTAGGAACAATAGTTAAAAAAAAGATACACGTGGAATGTTGACAAATGAAAGACATATTGATGAAGTAAGTATAGCTCGTGCGAGACGCTCGTATCGAGTGATCTTGAGAACCGAGAGGTTACACAGCACTGCCTGGTGCACACACCACAAAGGTAGTTATCAACGATAATTACCTTTTATTTCTCGGAAGAATTAAAGAACCCTGGCAAAATTCTGATGTAATTTCAAGTAAGGATTAGAATACTGCTTTTTTTCAAATTGACATAAAAATAACTACCTAGGCACTACTGCTACCACAGAACAGTAAAGAGATCTCTTTAAACCGTTCTGTGACTACTACTACTACTAGTAGGTGACTGTCAAAATAGTCAGAATAATATTTTTTTGGACATGCAATTGATTAAATAGGGTAAATCACCCTTTTATTGGCAAGCTATAAACTGTTATTATTAGCATTATTCAGTTTTATTTTAAAATCAGATATCCCATAGATGAGGTAAGGCTGTTACAATTAAAAAAAAATACGAATATTATGTCGTTATTTATATTAAATTTAATTAAAAAACATCCTGAAAAAAGGCGCAAACATCATTGAAAACTTTTTAATAGCTGATACACACATCGGGTAAAGATAAAGCTGCCAGTATCCAAAGATTCTAGGCTATCTTCCACTTCCGAAGCCATATTCAATTTCTTAGCCTCATCCAAAGCACTGTAATTGAAAATGAAAGAAAAAAAATTTTTTTGGTAATCATCAAAAATCCACATTGTTATATATCAACATACATTACACGCTATCTTTTATTGTGTGCCTTGCTTCCATAACTTAATATCAATACTTAAGGAATTTAGATTTTTCTATGAATGAGTAGAAACTTATCTATGCCAATAAATGGGTAATTTAGATTTCCCTTTTCTTTCCCTCGGTTCGCCTACGTATTTTTCTTTGATGTTTTAATCATCCACCTTAAAATAAATTAGGCACAGGTTATCATGTTGCAAGTCCGTACGTTTGTATAAACATTATATTTAATTTCAAAAGCATCGAGTATAAAAAATATTGAAGTAGGCTTAATTTTGCGGAAATCCTAAATTATTCAAATGTTGTGAGCCTTGTTGAGTGTAAATTCCGCTAAGATTCGTCTTCAATCAATTCGACACGTGTTTCGCCTCTACACGAGGCATCCTCAGGAGATGTTGACTCGCCAAATTCTGGCACGAGACAATGCATTTAGTTTCTTTTTCTTATATTACATAATATTTTTCATATCTTCCAAAACTTATAGATACGCTCTTAATAATGAAATAGGTAATTAAGTATCTAGTAATATTGTTAATCGAGAATTAAATATATATACTTACTTACTAATGCACTTCAAGAAGGTAGTGTTTAAATAAACTTGCGGAAACACAATTCAATGCCAACTTATTAATAGGCTGCATGGATTTTCCCTGCTAATTTCATTGAACAACAAAAGTCCAAGCAGGTGAAGCTAAGGGCCAAGGCTCGTCAAAAAAATACTGGAGATACTAAGAATGTTTGAAGAAGTTTTTTTCATCGTAATGTTATCATACAGTATTCTATCTTCATACAAACGGCCCGAATTCAAGTTATACCTACGTGTCTCTAGTTCGGTAGACACTCGGTACACCGGACAGTTGCGAATGCGATGCAGTGATGAACGAACGTTGTTATAGTTTTGTGAGCGTACGCTTTGAAAACACTTTTTCTAGAATAGTTTATTATTAATTCTAATGTTGAATAGTTTATTATTTATTTAAAACTTCAAATATATTCACGTTGCGTTGATAAGAAAATGTCGTCTAAAAAGGATTTAATTTTAACCGAAAAAAGATCATTATTATTATTATAGGTACCGTTACAGCTATTCATCATTAGTTTCATGATGTTAATCAATGGAGAATAACAAAAAAATTTTGGCGTTACTTTGCGGAAATCCAAAATTATCGAGTTTTCTTTAGTGTTAATTCCGCCAATATTTGTTTATAAACAATTCGACACGTGTTTCGTTTCTACACGAGGCATCCTCAGGGCGTGTTGTCTCGCCGAAATCTGGCACGAGACTATTATTAGAGACCAAATATTATTAATATTGATGATAAGTGTTAATAATATTGAGGTACAAATTATTATTATGACTAAATAAAGGCTTGTTTCTATCGCCTTTTCTTTTTATTACCTCGCAGAAGGTGTGTAAAGTTGAGTATTCACCTCCGAAGTAAAGATTGTATTAGGTAGTGAGTGGTTTTAATCTCTCGATTCACCCGGCACTCTACACAACTCCCTCGCTTCGGTTAGGATTTAATTTTAGGGCCCTTCGCTTCGTTCACGATATTATATGACGTACATAGCGTAATAAAGTGCTTTACTGCCTTGGTGAATAATATTTGATGAACACTTTATTTCAATCTTAGTTGTTTTGCTAGAAAGAAACTCAAGTAGATGAAATTAAAATACTCTAGGTTGACAACCCTAGCGCGTGTTTACTGTTTACTTACGCTGCTTAGGTATTAATTAAAGGACAGGGGCGAGTTACAATACTCTACGATAACATTACCATGCATTCTTCTTCACACATTCTTACTATCACTACAGGTATGCGAGAATGTATTAAATGACAAGACACGAACAGTTTAAACACTTTATTCAGCATAGTACAACGACGTATAGCGTATAACAAGATTTGGCCTTCACAACTATATTTTCATAGACTACTTAGAATTTGTATGTCGAACACTATTATTACAAGCTGCGACATAACGCAATTACCACCACCACTGTCCACCAATGACCAACCACCGCCAGCCGGTACGATATTAGTACTTTATGCGATCTGTACCCACCACTTAGTGCAGTGTGGTGTCAATAACCAGAGAATTCATCACACGAAACGTCCAGTGACGGTGGCGAGATTATTGTATTACGTACAAACACCTATTAATTTATCCGTTCATTTTTTGTAACCACGTGTGTTTGCGACAGAGCTAATGCAAAAGTACATCAATATAACTCATGAGAGTTTATAAATAACTGATTAAAAACCAGAATTATTCGAACGCGAAATAACTGATATGTTATTAAAATAATTTGTGCCGGGGACTACGCTTGGATTTCTGTTCAGTCGACTGAACCGAATGTTCAGAATGGATAAATCTTTGTCGAACTGTTGACGGTAAGAACGGTCACTGACCCCTTACAAATTATTGGAAGACGCTAACATAGGTACTGTCGGCACAACAAATATAACAATTAAAATACGCAATAGCGAAACATTTTAAAATTGTAAACTAATAAAAAATAACATTGAACCTGTAAATATTACTTTATATAGGATACAGATCTATAAAATAAATCACATTTGGTCTTCCTAGATTAAGTACTGAGGTATGCGTTGACCACGCCCAAGTGATCACCTACAGATTGCACGGAGCCGTTGAGGTTTATTAACAAAAGTGGAATGATATAATATGAGCTCTTGAACGAGGCAATAGAGATCAATCATACTACTATACTAATTACCTTACTCAAACAATTCCTATGATAATGAAGCAACACTTATTATTTGGTGACATTGATATAACTTAAATTAATATATTTGCGCTTATAGCAATGGCATACGAAGCTAAGAAACTATTTAACACGTGTTATAACTTTGAGCCCAACATGTATAACTAATACCCACTTAATTACTAAATAGGTAACTATTTGAGCCCAATATAAAATTAAGTAATATAAAATATACCGAAAATAGGGTTGCCAATGCACTAATTCTAGTAAGCTTCATAAGATACATAATAGCTTTAAGGGTAAATGTATACACTTTTATAATAAAGTACCAGCCACTGTTCAGGCATTATCTAAAAATAATCTAATTTCAATGTTTTATTAAAAACTGGCTCTGTCGTAAATCCTACTACTCAACAGCTGAATATCAAAGTGATCCCACAGCCAAGGACTAGATTATGATTATTTTATAGCAATAGCAATGACAGAACGATATTGTATATTTTATTAAAAAGAGCGCAAAAAAAGAATGGTGGGAGAGTTTCTTGCGCCACTCTTTCTCTCTCAGAGCGCCATTTGTTTCTGAAGCGGTAGTAGTGTCTAGTATATTAGAAATTACAGCAATAAGAATTCTAAAGGAATCCATGACACCATGATCATTTATAAAATTGCTAGGGAAACACAACTTTATAACTATTAAAAACATGTTACATTACAATTTATAATACTGAACGAAACAGTTTTCAGCCAATCTAAATCATATAATATAATGTGTTTATGAAATATTTAGTCATAATGATACTTGACTTCACATATTACGTTTGTAAACTAAATTTATGAACGGGTACTGTCCGAGCGCTCTTCCACCGAGCAAACCGTTCGAGTGACGTATAGTTCATAAATCTTAGTATCTTGTTTAAGTCTTAGGTTGTGGCTTCATCTACAGAATATAGTTTACAGTGATTAGAAAATTGACTTGAGATGTAGCTCTTTCAAATCCAAACAATTTGTTATTTTATTTTTTTTTGTAATAATTATAATTTATTTAAACAATTTGATATAGCGATAAAAATATAATATTTACAATTGTCTTTGTTTTTATTATACCAAAAAATTTCTTTGGATGAAAATTCATAAGTGTTTAAAAACGGGTTATGTTGAAGCCCCAGGGAGGATGTAATAGTTTGCATTTAAGCGACATTGCCCCCTCTTAATATGATATAGAATATGAATGCAATCAAAACATAATATAATAGGTTACTCATATTTTTTGTATTAATATATATATTTTGTTTAAAGTTTCAAACGAGAATTTGTGTCAATTATTAGGGGTCCATTCTTAGCCGTCGCCACAGTAGACCATATTTAACTTAAGGTACTCTAACCCTCAATTCTGGGATTATTTACACAAATGAATACATGATACATGACTGTAGTACCTACTTCTATTTCACTCTTAGATGGCAACCCTATTTTCATAATAAGCAAAATATGTGCAAGAAGTAAAAAAAGTGCAAATATGTAAATATATGAATGAGGTCAGCATGATGTATGTATGTGGAGTGTGGCTGCCGCCGGAGGTCACGCGGTTGCTAGGCCAGTACGCACTTGTTGGGCTCCTGGGGCTGGTCGTTGTTCCAGGTGGTCGCGAACGAAGCCTTGCTGGCCGTGCGGTCAGCTTCCACCAGCTCACCGATCTTGTACTTCTTCATCAGAGATCTGCCAACAGACACACGCAAAATCATTGATACTGTTTTTTGATGTAATACTTCTTTAGGCGTGACTTGGGGGTAACTCAGAATATTTTTCTGACTGACTGAAGAAAAAAATCAATTGTAACAATTTTTAACCATTATAATTTAATGGTTTAAAAATTGTCTCAAATTGCTCAGTAATATTTTCTGAAAATCTCCAAGTGTATTTGTTCATTTGTGACTACTTTGTAATCTATATATATAAAAATGAATTGCTGTTCGTTAGTCTCGCTAAAACTCGAGAACGGCTGGACCGATTTGGCTAATTTTGGTCTTGAATTATTTGTGGAAGTCCAGAGAAGGTTTAAAAGGTGAATAAATCGAAATAATTTCTATGAGAGAATTTATTGACGCACGGTTTGACAGTTCTGCTGTGAAACAATTTCAATAAGACAGCAGGGTGCATATTTTACGAATTCTTGATGTTATTTATTTATTTATTATTTATTAGAAAAGGCTTACCAACTAGACACACAATTAATATTATGACTACTTATAATATAAAATTTCTTATATTTATATTTGTATATCTAACTTATAGGTATGCACAGCGTTGCCTCCATTTATTATTGTAAGTTAAGTAATACTACTACAATATGTGTTTACTATTACTAAAAACTATTATTTTATACATCCAAATTATAAGGGTTCAAAAGCGTATTTTTTAAAATTCCAAATGTATTAAAATTTATATCTATACTACTATTACTATGGAATTTACTGTTATATAATTTTGAGATAAGTTGGATAGGTGAATTTGAGCCATAATTGTTTCTGAAAAATCGTACATGTACTGGCAGATATGTACTAATACGACAAGGATAAGGTGGTACACATAATCCAATCTTAGATAGAAGTAATGGACAGTCTAATTGATTATTTAATAATTTATATAAGAAAAGAATTTGTGACGCATTTCTTCGCAATTCTAAGATTTTCATATTGAAAAATTTTAATTTGTCTTTGTAACTTATAATAGTGTAATTATTAGTGACATAACTCAATTTGGATATAAATTTCTTTTGAACTGACTCAATCCTAGTGATGTACGTTTTGTAATAGGGGCACCAAACTACCGAATTGTATTCAACCTGAGATCTTACAAGGGAATAGTATAGTATTTTAAGCGTAGGAATTGATGTAAAAGCCTTGGTGTTACGTAAGAAAAACCCAAGCATTTTAAAACTTTTGTGAGCTATTTTGTCAATATGTTTATCAAATCTCAACTCCTCGTCTAAAATGACACCCAAATCATTGATATGGTTTATTTGATTTATTTGTATGCCATCAATATGATATTTACTCTCCAATTTCTTTCGTTTCCTAGAAAATTTTATAAAATGACATTTGGACGCATTGAGTTCCATCAAATTATTTTTACACCATAACATTACACGATGGATATCATTCTGTAGTTTCGTTTGATCCTCTGAACAAGTAACTGTACGATATATTTTTAAGTCATCTGCATATAACTCGTAATTTGATTCTTGAATACTTTTGGAAATGTCGTTTATAAACAGTGTAAACAATAATGGTCCCAAATTAGAGCCTTGAGGAACACCAGATGTTTGTTGAAATTCTCTAGATTGATACCCACTTATTTTAACTACTTGTGGTCGATGAGCTAAATATGATTCTAACCATACCAATACACTTTCTGAGAAGCAGTATGCATCTCTTAGCTTGTTTATTAGCAGGGTGTGGTCGACTTTGTCAAACGCCTTACTAAAATCTGTATACACAGCGTCAACCTCCTTATCATTGCTCATTTCAGTTATAGCAGAATCAGTAAAACACATCAAATTTGTAAGGGTTGATCGTTTTTTAACGAAACCATGTTGTTTTTCACTTATTAAATGTTTAGTTTCCCATGAGATTTGGGAACAGACAAAAGATTCAAATATTTTGGCAGGAGTACTTAGTACAGTAATTGGTCTATAATTTTTAATATCCGATTTATTACCCTTCTTGAATATAGGCACCACCTTCCCTTTTTTCCATTCACTTGGAAATATACCATCCCTCAGAGATTTATTATATATTATTGATAAAGGTATCGATAATTCCGCAGCACAATTTTTATAGAATACGGGAGGTATACCATCAGTTCCCGCACTTTTATTAATGACAAGAGACATTAACTTATTTTTAACTTCTGTTTCGCTTACCTGTAGGTGATTTGTGCTATTTTTATTAAATTTTGATGTAGTGTGTCTATCCTTTTGTGGTGATACAATTTTTGATGTGTTATTATATATAGATGAAAAGAACTCAGCAAAAAAGTTAGCAATCTCAGTGCCATTGTTCGATGAACTATCGTTTAATTTCATTAAAGATGGAATTACACTTGTATTACCTCTTTTAGATTTTATGTAAGACCAGAACATTTTTGGGTTTACTTTTATATTATCTTCTATTTTTTTTATATATTTTTCATAAGCACTATTTATAAGCACACGAGATCTTTCTTTTAATAAGTTATATTGTAGTTTATCCATTTCATTCATATATTTTTTGTAGCGTTTTCGTATCTTTTCTTTCTCATTCAACACTTGAATAAGGTTATCTGTGAACCAGGGAGGGTATTTATAATTTCGTTTGAATTGTTTAGGAACATGTAGTTTTATAAATTTATGTAAAATGGAATAAAATTTCGTTACCATAGCATCTATATCCATACAGCTACTTAATTCTGACAACCAGTTTATCGATGAAATTTCACTTTTTATTAATTCATATGCACCCTTGAAGAAATTGAGAGAATTTTCACGGACATTATTTTTTTCTTTTAAATAACTCATTTGAAGCAGGTCTAACGATACATTTAATGGTGGATGATGATAATCCGTACTTGAGATAGCATCTAATGTCTCCACTACCGTCACACTCTTTATGTCTGACAGCACCAAATCTAAAACTCTACTATTTTTATTTAACACAGAATTAAATTGTTTACTATTACAAAAAGCCATGTGGTCAATCAATGACGTACCTATTGGAGTTTGAAAATTAATGGGTTCCAGAAATTTATTATCATCCTCTCTGCTCCATTTTATAAAACTCATATTAAAATCCCCAATTATCAAATGTTTCTTAGATTCATTTACAGCAATAGATGATTTCGAGAATAAGGCCTGAAGAACTGTTTTATCAATAGGAGGAGACATATATACGGCGCATAAGCTTAATTTGTCAAACCCATTAGCAATTTTAATCTCTAATTCTACCCATAAGTCTTCAGCAATACTTTCAAAAGAGGTCATTCTATGAGATTTAATACATTTATGTACGGCAATGAGAACACCGCCACCATCCCTATTACTATATGAAGAATTAGACTGCCTATCACGTCTATAAATCTCATAGCGATCGTCAAATATTTCTCCATCATAAATATTGCTTTTGAGCCAGGTCTCAGTTAGTATAATTATCATATAATTATGTAATAATACGTTTTTATTAATCTCCTCCAACTTAGTTCTCATTCCCCTTATATTTTGGTAGTATATATCTAATGTTGCATTATTAAAAACATTTAAATTAATAGACATATAAATTAAATTAAATTAAAATCTAAACAGAACGGTGAGAAAACAATAAACAAGAATTCTAAAATAAATAAGAAAATTATTTAAATAACTTTTCCAGTTGTTCCGGGCTCAAAATAGTCTTGGAGAGAGAATTTTCGTCTTTACGGATAAATATTTTACTGTTTCTTACCCAAACAAATTTATAACCGTTTTCTTTGGCTTTCTTTCCGGCATCAGCGTGCAAGGATTTGTTGGCTCGCGTCAAGTGTTCGTTCACAAATATTGGCACTTGGGGACCAGCAATGCCTAATAGCGTTGAGGAGAGTTTAGTGTCTTTGTGTGTCTTGTTATATAATATAACAGCTGCAAGTAAATTGTCGCGCATTAATTTGTTAGGAAGCTGACATATAAGGGCTCTTGGCTTATTTGATTCACGATTATACTTAGCAACTCTCGTAGCCAATAAAATATTCTTTGACGATGAAAGGTTAAACCTAACTACGCTACAGAGTTGTTCGACAATTTTCTTTGTATTTTCGTTTCTATGTTCCGGGATTCCAATAATTTCTATATTGCTCTGTCGTGCAATTTGCTCCATAAACCCAATTCGAGATTTTAACTCGCTTACGGTATCACATAGGGTGTCTTTTTCAAAGCGGAGAGATGATATTTCCGTGGTTTTGGAATTGACAACTTCTAATAATTCTTCGTATTGATTATTAAGAACTGCGGTGGAATCCTTTAGTTGTTGTAACTGCTGTTTAATTGGTTCCAACTCCGAAACCAGAACCTCCCGAATAATACTCGGTAATTCCTGCGTAATTACGTCGATAATCTTATTCTCAATTTTACTTATAACACTTGACGATATAGTAGAATTGGTTGCCTGCGTTTCTATAGACACTGTGGAAGTGCTATTTAAATTACATTGTTTAGTGTTTGGGGAGCAACTGGAACATATTCACTGTGATCGTGACTTTGTATCATTATTATTATAACCAACACATTCAGAATGGTATTGGTTATTGCATTTTGTACACTTCAAACGTTTTTGTGTAACAAGAATAGTTACTGAACATTTTGTGCATAAAGGCATTACGGAACTTTATATGTTAGGTAAGTAGGTAACTTGTACAAAACGATTCATCAACCACTTAGTTCAATAAGTGTATGTCTTAGATGTAACTCTTATTAATATTTGTTAAAATATTATTAGAATATTTACATCGCTTACAGTTTGCTCATCCAGTATAAAACCATATACGGCCGTGTGTCATATGCCTTTATCGCCGCAATCCTCAAAGAAATAAGCACTATAGTGGAATGCAATTGTTAGCACTTTTTTATACCTCACCGTCACTTTCAGAATAATTATTCTCTTAAATACTTAGCACAATACTTTAAATTCACTTATTTAAACTATTAAACTGTTCACGTTTTAATCAAAACATTTATTCGATCCAGACTTTATCCATTCATATACAACTTACAATAATTTAACTGTCGATATACCGCGTTTAAATAATTTTATTTTAAAGAACTTGTGTACGTGTGTAATATAACGAGGATTACTCGTCGTTCTGATATACTATTATTATTTACATTATTTTATTTATTATATACAGAACAACGTCTGTCGGGTCAGCTAGTAAATAATAAATAAAAGTTCTCAGTCTGACGTTTGCAACATTCGTGTATTTTTCTTCGTCCGTCGGACAGGCGAAAGCTCCGAGCCCATAGAGCCATATTCGTTAGTATTCAATAACAACGTTATATTGATATGTGTAATATTAATAATTTTATTATTTTTATTCAATTATTAATTAATAACACGGCTTTAATTAATGTAAGTATATATTTAATGGTATAAATTAAAACTTCTTGTCTTTCAACTTTTTAAGAATATTTGTTATATACTGGATGTCCTAGAATAGGTGGGACAAAAACAAGGGCAAACGAAAAAAACATATTTTATCTACGAGCTGTATCTGTTAATTATTGTTAAAGTTAATTATTATAATTAAGTTTTACTTCAATCGCGCATAAAGATTACACGCACACCCTTTTTTATACGCTTTATATTAGCTTCACCTGTATGTTTGTAACCGACTTCTTTGAGCGCGATTTTGACCCACTTTAAACGGCTAGATTTCGTTCAAACTTTGTAGATTTATCGAGGACCGATGACATTACACTAATTTGATAAAATTATTCAATTTTTCAATTTGGGAAATATGATTTTTGTTAATTTATATAATTTTCATCTATAGTCGATAAGGCAGGAATTGATGTTAAAGTACTTAATAGTTTTAAAAATACGCTTTTATAGAAAATTTAACTAAAAAATGAAAAATAAATAATAGTTAAAAAAACTAAAAAGCACGCTTTATATAAATATCAACTAAAAAATAGAAAATTAATTTAAATTGAAAATAGTGCAAAAAAAATATATTTTATTGTAAAAAAAAAGCGTGGGGTGTAGAAGAATTATTATTTTAATAATATCTTAAAAAGCACCCCACCAAAGCGCTGCTTAAGGGGCGGGGCTATTTTCAATTTAAATTTATTTTCTATTTTTTAGTTGAATTTTATGTAAGGCGTGCTTTTTAGTTTTTTTTTAACTATTATTTATTTATATTTATGGAAAAAGAGGACAAACGAGCGTCCGGGTCACCTGGTGTTAAGTGATCACCGCCGCCCACATTCTCTTGCAACGCCAGGGGAATCCCAGGATCGTTGCCGGCCTTTAAGGTGTACTGTTCTTTGGCAGAGGAGGACAAACGAACAAGCGGGCAACGACTCATCTGAGTGATCCTCCAGCACCGTCTTATCACCGTGGAAACACCAACAGGCAAGGATTGAGGTCCCGTTGACATCCACTTTTGAATACAGGAGATTCATTTATAAGTAAAGTATATTAAAGATAAGGCAAGATGGAAAGAATTATAAAATAAGTAAAAATTAAAATAAACTTATAAAAATGCTACATTAATTTTTATTACACTATTACACATTATTATTAATTTAACTAATCAGTGTAAGTATTTATTCAGTTAAAAACTGATATTATTGTTCTATTGAACAAACAGCTCTCTCACTTATGCATTGTAATTCAGTATCCATTAATTATGCATTTCAGAATGCTATTATGATATTTAAATTTATTTGCACCCAACTCTGCAGTATGACGTCATGATTGGCAGTAAGTATGTTATTTGATGAATAATTATAAATAAAATAATATATTGTCAAACTTTCTGCAATTAGTCAATGCAAAGCAAGTCATTATTTTCATTCAAAACGCAGAGGTAAAAAATATTGTAAAAACTCCCTAGTGTGAAAAATAATTTAAACCTGGTATAAAGAGGTTTTGTCAAGAAATCTCATTCAAATATATATTCAAATATCGAACTGGCCACTGTAACAAGATTTAATAGATTTTTTATTTTTTGTCCATTAGTAGGAAAGGCAAAGGTTTAAAGTTCATTTTATTCGAAGACGATGACAAAGGAGCGTACGGGACACCCTGATGTTAAATGATCGCCACCTTATTTAAATAAAATATAAAGTGTAATTTAATGTAATAGTTTTTATAATTACATAAATTCGGTAGAAGCTCTGACCTGTATAGATACCACTGGACAGGCTGTTCCATATGTTTGACAACAATTTTTTTGTGCCTAGGTATTTGAAACACCACTCGCGAGCGTCCAGATACCTAAGTTTGTCGTATAAATAATACAAATGGCAGCGAAGGAACGTACAATACTATGAAGTATTTTTGTATTTTGAATTAATTTCGTTCGTTTTCCGTGTTATTTATACTTCAAGTATCAACGTAATAAAGTACACATTTTTTTTCTAAATATTTTTCCACCGTCTATCGATGTTTGCTGAGGTTATCAATCGTTACGTGGTCAACAGCGCCAAAATGGCGAAAATCAAACGGGCACAAAAGCACTTTGACAGCCGCCAGTCCAGTGGAATATAGTAGAGGTCAGTGGATAGAAGACACAATGAATAGTCAAATGTCTCTACGCAACGCCATGTTCAAGAAAAAAGTCATGCCAAGTGATATTCAAGTCAGCGTGCGTTGAAACACCGCACGGCCCACGCAACGCAGTCCAGACTATTCTTGCAGCTCAGAGTTCGACGCGGTCAAATGTTCCAGGTAATACCAGCCTAGCGAAATACTCTAAGAAAAAAGCGATTCACTCGATTGTATGAAACGTGCAGTCATTGATAGATTGACAGATGACGACTATAATAAAAAACTGAGATAGCGGAAATCCGCTACGTTTTAAGCAACTGTTCGCTTGCAAATTTAGCCGCATTATACTTCGTCTGAACGTTTCATTCTGAACTCTATTTCAATTTTTACTTAGGCAGTACCGCCTCTTATTCCGTAGTATTTACATCCTCTTTGGCTAATACTGGGGGGCACAAGACTTGAACAGAACAGACAGAAGTTGCGCCAACGGCAATCGAATCCGCAGCCGCATCTCTATTCATTCGAAACAGCAATTCTTTTGTAAAATGTACTACAATAAGTGAACGTCAACATATTACAATATTATGATATAATCGAGGACACGGGCAAAGTTCACGTGTTTCAAGGTTTATCTTGAGATTGCGTTCCACGACACCTACGAGCAACGAATATTTTTACTCTTAACGACCTACGAGTATGAGTGACGCTCGGGCAGAGCAACCTTGCGGTGACAGCTAACGACATCAGGGACCTCACACGGTCAAAAAAAACTAGGTTTAAAAAAAACGACTTCAAAAACTGAAAAGTATCAAATAACTAAAAATTTAATTTAATTCACCTCTACCTTTAATAAAATGCTATTATTTATATGTGCTACCTATTGATAGGTTTTAAGTCGGTTTTTTTAAACGTAGTTTTTTTTTTTACTTTTTAGTGTCAGTTAATAATTATAATATATAATCAACATGAATGAAAACTAGTTAAAAAGCCGTACACAAAAAAATATTATATCATCGAGGTAAACAAAAATTTTCATAAAATGAAAACTACGGGGCCAAACTATATAAAATTTTTATGGGACCAAATGGCATCTATTTTACATCGAACTAAAAATTACGTAAATCGGATCATTAATCTCAGAGTAATCGGTCTACATACATAAAAAACATACCGATCGAATTGATAACCTCCTCCTTTTGAAGTCGGTTAAAAACAACATCAGATTGGCTGCGAGTACTGTATTACACACATGCATCGTTTGTACTAACATGATCATTTAGAAACTATATTGCGAATGTTGGAAGTACAATGACTAGTCATGCAATAAATTATCATAATTCATTTGTTTTCTTTTTATCTTAGCGGGCAGCGGCTAGCCCATACGACATCTACTCGATGAGTATCAGGTAGGTAATTTACTTTCTGCGAAGTCATGTTATTTAATTCGATCGTTACTCAATACTCTTGTTTAGTTCGAAAACCTAAAAGGATTTTTTTTGTAGTTTACTCGTACGCCTACGTGTAGGTACTAGGGGTGAGACGTATTTATCGTCACAGGTATTTGTAACAGGTATTAAAATATCAGTCACTGTGACAGGATATCAAAAATAACAGTGACAAGTATTAGGAGTATTTTGTAACAACTAGTATTTTAGTAACGACTGTTATTTGAGTAACACCTGTTACTGAACAAGTATTTGATAACAACTAGTATTTTAGTAACAACGGTTACTGAACAAGTATTTAATAACACCTAGTATTTTAGTAGCAACTGATATTTGAGTAATACCTGTTATTAAACAAATAATTAGGAGTATTTAGTAGGTATTTTTTTAACAGCATTTTGATACAGCTATAATTGTGTGATTTGTAGGTCTGTTATATTATTTTTAATTCAATAGGTAATAAAATAGTTATGGTTCAACTATTCTTTTAAAATATATGGGATAAGAAAAACCCTGTTTACTGAATATTTTTCTTTTAGACACATTTGTAAATACTAGATACATCACTTTCATACATTTATTTAACATACAATTGTTAAGATTAGATAGGTAGGTACCTAATTAAAATATTGAAGTAAATTTCAAATGGAAGACCCTGTCTCTGATATCATTTTTCGTAATCGTTTTTATTCACAGTTATATTGTGCCTACGAGTAGGAAAATACGGCTCACCTCTTCGAAAGAAAAAACCTATATTGATAATTTGATAGTACCTACTGAATAATATATTTTTATGATGTTTATTTCTACTTTATTGTTGAATTATTCGTATGATAAGGGCACATTTTTATTGTGTACTAGGTAAGGATCACTGTTTAAGCATAGGTAGTATTGAAACATAATGAATACGAAATTATAATGATTATTTTTATTACATCAAAACTATAAAAATAATTAATAGGTCTGTACAGCTTTACCTAAACAGAACTTTTGAAATTCGAAGTTACCACAAGAGAAAGTTCGATGTAATACGTATAGATGGCGCTAAAAAGTAACACCAAAGAACGAAAAATATACGCCTCACTACAGTAGCTAGTATATTATCACAGATAGTATTAAAATAACAGCTAGTATTTTGTAACAGGTATTTGTCGCTGTTACTTTTGAGTCACAGACACCGTCATACCTAGTATTGCATTTTGCCTAGTACGTCTCAACTCTAGTAGGTACCGAACCTAATCGAATAATACAAAAAAACGCCTGTTTAAAAACATGATATGAGGGGAGGGTTGCATCATCCCACGTTTAATCATTCGTTTAACTTCAAATTCAATTAACGATGTAGCTTTAAAATGAGTTGCACCATCATACGCTCGTTAAAATGACATAAGTTTTATACGGTAACAATAACCCCTGGATTAAGCGTTAAAGTTATTGTCAAACACCTACGCATACATGTCTGTGATCTGTCAGTTGAATTAAAATTTGTGTTCTTGAATTTTATTTTAAAAATAATTATTCCGTTTTTTATTTATTATTTTTATTTAGAGTTCTAATTATGTCATTGCTCCAAGAAAGGTTGTAGAAAGTCATCCGGAAAAATAGGTAAGACGAAATTCACAAAAATTTCTCAAACGCATCATTTGAGGATTTTTGTTCTTACATCATAATTCTCTACTACTTATAATAATTCTATAGATACAAAACAATAACCAATAATTAACAATTATACATATATACAGCGAAAACACCCAATAAAACCAAATAACTGCGCCGAATACACACTTATCTGTCATATCGTGAATAACAATAACAGCTATCAATTGTCAACACATCATTTCGTTAAACTATTGTCATATGAGAAAATACTGCCCACGTATTTTAAGCAGATATGCGCCTCATTTCACTAGCAATCTTAATTACTTTAACGATAACTAATTGTATGATGATGCAACGTAATTTGTCGATGTGAACCAATAGTTAACCTTAATAGGAACATTAACTGGAATTTTGGTGCAATCCGCCCTAGGACAGTTGATGTCAACTGTCAGAATACCTATAATTATTTAAAATGATTGTTCTATTCACAGACTTAGAATATACCAGTGAATATAAACAAACAAAGCATGCAAAGAGAGAATCACATCTCTTAGGAGATACAGAAAGATAATATATTGTTACTGTATCCAATTTATATTGACAAGTCATTAACAATCAGTCACGTTTGACATTTATAGCTCCATAGTGTTTTGAATATTAAATAAACTTAGAATAAGAGATCATTAAATATCATTAAGTACTTATATTAATTAATAATTTAAGTAATTCTATATGTGTATGTCCTTTTATAGTGTAATAGCATGTATATTATTTGTTTCAGATATTATAAGAAAATAAAACTTTATGTAAAGGAGACACATACTCATAGCTACTTTAACGTGATACTGGCAAATCTGTGGTGTGTCTTCCACAGAAGCCACAGTAGGAAGAATAGAATAGAACCACTAATTAACTCACACATCCCACCAATCAAAATTGATCACGCATCACCATATTATGGTGTAGTATAAGTAGTATGTATAGTCGTAGTAGTTCTAGTATTATTCTAAAGGGCTGTTTCACAATGTCCAGATAAAGTTGCAGATTGCCATAGGCTAGATAAATTAATGGCTACATAAAAGTTCCAGATATAACAGATTGCGTTTTACAATCACTATATTTAATTTCTAGAGGACTTATCTGGCAGATTGGTCTGGCAGCCTCGCATTCAATAGTTCCGTTTGACGAAATGAAAATAAAAAAAATGAAAACAGCCCGTAAGTCTATAGCCCTAACACCCATTATACTATACTTAAATATTATTTATGACTAGTGCCGACTTTCATGTATAGTGACGAGATGGCAGTTGGCGCAGTAAAGTCCTAGAATGGCGGAAGACGTAGTGATGATAGGCCCCCACAAGATGGATTGACGATCTGGTCAAGATCGCTGGAGTAGGTTGGATGAGGGCAGCGCAGGACCGATCGTCATGGCGATCGTTGGGGGTGGCCTTTGTCCAGCAGAGGACGTCTTCGAAACGGATGGACAGTCATGACGGTGTACTATCCTCCTCAGCACGCATAACTCACCTCGCGTCGGAGCTGTGGCTGACATCCTCGAAGGCCTCGCTCGCATCCTTTCCGGCCAGCTCCATGAGAACTTCGAGGCCGCCGGGATGCTGAACAACAAATATAGTGCTTAATACATCTGGTCTGGACATATTGAACAGAATAAGAATCCACTGATCACTGAGCCTGCAGGTGGTACAAACCACCTTATAATGAAGGAAGGGAGAGATAAAGAATTTTCGATAGGTACACAAACGAAGTCATAAAAGACAGTAAGTGACACGTCACGCCAATTTCTGGTGGACCTACCTAACTGTACCTTTCGTTACACAAATAAAATTTGTGAACGATGCGGGACTCGAACCTGCAATTTCTCGCGCTCAGTGCGAGCGCACTTCCAACTGAGCCAACGGTTCGAGTGACATATCGTTGATAAATATTATATGTTCAGGTTGTGGCTTGAAAGTTGAACAAGACAGTTTTATGCTAACGATACGGGCCTCGAACGCTTGGCTTAGATGGAAGAGGCCTCGCGCAGGTCGGAAGTTTGAGTCTCGCATCGTTCACAAATTTTGATTATTGTAATTAATCCCAGAAGTGAGCGTTATCACTCTAAAAAAATAACAAATTGTTTCTTTCATTGTAATTGTGCAATTTTCATAGGAAGGGCAAAGTATTTGTTAGTAGAACATTTTCCCTACTGGCGTTGATTCACTCAAGTTAAAGCGATTATGACATAACACGACATCAAATCTTCGACAAATCTTGCCTGTTCGCAGCTTCGCTAACATTAAATAACAAGACACAAGTAAACTTCTAACACTGTCCTATTAAATTTTATCTTCTACCCTCGAATCTGGACTGTGATATACTTAAATAGCTAACTTAATATTACTAACGAACAACTTAACAAACTTGGGAATAAGGAGGAACGGTGGCTAGTCTGTCAACTCGTGGACGGGTTCTGCTTGTTGTGCCAGGTAGACCTGTTAATAAATCATTGTATTTGTTTGATGCGATTGCTAATAATTATGACAGTAGTCACGACTATCATTTTAAAGGTTGATCTATGTTAAGTTAATGCATCCAATATTATACGATAATTTATACTTATACCTTCAGTTTCTTCTTTGTTTTTATGAAATAATTGATATTATTTAAACTCGATTCAAATATTTTATGCAAACAAATTCAAATATTATATTTAAACCTACAAACTAATTTGTTACCATGTATACTACAGCCATTGTATTCCGTAATTCAAATTACCTAAATATCTTTAATGACGATTCAAAAACACTTACTTTAAGACTAATTGAATAAAGTTTGTTTGACATTGACTTTGAGCGTATTCAAATTTTGCAATTAGGTTCGGACAAGGTTCAATCTCAAATGACGATTCGATTTCGTCGGAATACTCATATTCTTTTTTTTTTAATATAAGTGGGAAGTGGAGAGCCAACCACCCATGGACATCCGCCAAACCAGGGGTCAAGAGATGCGGTGCCGGCCTTTAAGGTGGGTATGTTCTATGCTGAGTCGTATCCGTTCGGGAAAACTGAAGCCAGTAATCGATTTCACAAAGTGGCTGTACGAGGCAAGAAGTTCCTCACAAAAAGCGTGTTTGTGGAATACCAGACGTTAACATAATTTGTTCCGGTTCTCGTCGACACTATCCCGAGGGATGTTGGCACGACCGGCGTGGGAAGCATTCGCTGTATCGTCGAGAGAGGAGGTAAGACGAGCCCCATCGACTCAACCACTTGCACCCATTATGGGTGAGATATACAAGAAGATCACAAGCTGAAGAAACTTGACGGAAGCCGTACTGAGAGTCGCTGATCAGTTGATCCTTTAGGTATCCCAAGATCTGGCGGTTGATATTCGACTCCATGGCAATGGTTTTGATTTTGCACCACGATAACGCATCTTCGCACATGGCTATCATTGTGAACGAATTTTTGACCAAAAACTCAACAAATAGCATCAGGCAACTACCTTTTATTCACCAGATATGGGTCCTAACGACTTATTTCTTTTTCCTAAATTCAAATTACCACTTCGTGGCACCTGTTTCCATTCGGTAGAAGACATAAAGGAGGGTTCGCGACGAGAACTACAGCCTTTAATAATGTTTTGACTGATGAAAAATTATTTGATTATTCGTTGGCGTAAGTGTATCATTTCAAAAGAAGCTAACTCTGAAGCCCATAAAATATAGCACATAAAATTGAATGAATAACTAATATTTTGTGTATTATTATCGATCTTTTGCCGATACTTTTTGGACAAAGTAGTAGTAGTACTATAACCAAATATTGTTACAAATTGTATACCATGACACTATACCAATTGTAACATTTTATTTATACTAGTAAGGGTGGGCATACTATATTATTCCGTATTCAAATTCCAAAGAGCGTCCTCGTGTTAATGTGGAACTATCTATTACGTAGTCGGGGGTGCTCCGCGCATAACGTCACGGGTTGATTGCATCGATTTGCCCTACTTTGGCAGCAATCTCACTGGAATGTTCTATTAGGAATGTGGCTGTCGTGCGGACGGGAATGTACTTGGAGAACGTCGGTGGGTGGGGTCACATTAATATTATGAGATGTCAATTATGTTGTGGTGTCTCGTCACAAGACGAATTAATCTTTAATATTATTTAAGAGTAGAACACTTCTATTGCTACATCGAGCATGCGAATCACCCTCATGTTAAGTGATCTCCGTCGCCATCCTCTCCTGCAACACCAGACCTATTTCACATTATATCAGCGTTGTTGGTATTTAAAACGGTGTGTGCAGAATGTTGTATAGAGTGTGGAAACACAATGGTTTTATGGAGTTTCCTGATGATGCAGTAGCTCATGTTAAGTGTGCATCAGATTCCACCGGTCTTATCAACTCTCCGTTTAACACTAGCATCCACATTTTAGACGACTGAAACGGTCAATTTTATATATTTCGTTTTCTTAACAATAAATTAACAATTAGGTTATTAGCGCTAGACCAGTACATGATGTCATATAGAACATTATTTACTTCGTCATACCTAACTTGGTTTCTTTTAACTCTGAATATGACTGAAGTGTAATTCACAAAAAAATAAGTAGCTAATCCGATTTTTTTCTTCAAGATGAGGTAAATCGTTTATGTAAATCAAGATAAAGAACAGTAAAATAATAGATCCTTGGGGTATCCCCATACTGAGAGGAGTCCCAAGAGAACTCCTGCCGTTCCCATCATCTTTTTATATTCTGTTGTTCAAATATAAAAACAGAAGATCAAGCGCAGCATCTTTTACGCCATACTTGCATAGCATCGTGACCAGTGTTGAACGTTTAACACAGTCAAAAGCCTTAGATAAACCACAAAAGATAGCAGTCAATTATAATTTAAATTAAACGCTTAAGAATATTATCATATTTATTATACCTAATAATGATTATAAATACATAATAAGAGTTTGAATAACTTAGCAAGAAACGCAATTTTTGTTAGTTTGAATAAGAGAAATGGTTTATTGTGAGTTATGAGATGAGATATACCAACGCTTCTATACTATTTAAGAAGTATTACAAATTATTGTACATTATTTCTATACATCTCTTAAGGTTTAGCGTAAGCCGTATAAATTTATGTTTTGTCGACTTGGTTGTAAAATATTCAATTTTTTTCTCCGTAGTTAATGGAATTTGAAATCACTTATGACTTTACATATTAATTATTTAACGTCAAAAACTACTACTCATTCGAAAATTGATATCATTCGCATGGCAATACATGTTGTAGACATCCAACATATCGTATATTGATGATATGCAGAATAAACACTCTAAGGGATAGCTCACAGCCGTGGGGAACTCCATTGTTTGCGGGCTTTCGGACCTGTATGCTGCGCCCAGTGAGGAAGCTGCTGGTGGAAGTTTTGAGAGACGCGTATCGTGTCATACACGACTGCCAAGTATTCTCCCTTGCTTTTAATAGCCACCACACATCTATATGTTAGGTATACCAAAAGTTCAACCGCCTAATGACCATGTTGAAAGCCGTACTGTCAGTCGTCGACCAACTGGTGGTCTAGGTATAACAAACGCAGTTGAATAATGCGCTGCATGATTTTGGCGAGCAGGGAGGTAATAGCAATATGCCTGGAGTTAACAGCATCCGAACTGTCTCTTTTTTTGGATCGAATGGACAAGGGCTGACTTCCAACAGTTCCGGGACTACGCCTTTTGAATATGAGTGCCGGAATAAACGCCTTAGCACGGGCCGCGGGCGTCAACTCAGGAGCACCAGTTATAAGCACGATGGAAGTAATACATAGTTTTAAATTAAAATATAAAAGTTATTTACTTACTAAAATACCAAAAAGATTTACAAATAGATAGCAAAACTGTGTCCAGTTACATAATAAAACAATAAAATTCTGTGATATGCGGGTAGTTATAGTATTTTAAGCGCAACTAATATGCGTATGATCGTTAATTTTTTACTATTGTGTCATATTTTATTTATAATTTTTGTATATTTTCTTTTAAGTGTTGTATGTAATATATTTAAAATATGTTCAAACATTTCGGAACCACTTCGCGATCTGTGTCGCAATAGATTGGCTCAAAACCAGCGTTGCAGCAGCAGTACCTGTTGCAGAATATGCTGAACGGTATTAAAAGTAAGTACTCATTACAATTCATAATTAGTTATGTGTTATAAGAGTTTTAACTTGGGAAAAAAATATTTGTTATTTCTTTTTGTTAATAAAATATTATGTCTATATCTTAACGCCACCCGCCCACTCGATTTTCTACGTTCAAGGAAAACAGAGCTCGCCGAAAAGTTTCCTGTCTGAACTGTACTTCCGGCATAGAATACTGACAAGAGATGGTCGGCGGGGTGTATCCATCGTCGTTAAGAGTCCAGTTGGAGGCAAAAAGCTTTTGCCGTATGGCCGACGGTGTCATTCCTCATGTGTAGCGGCATTGACGGCTTGTTGAGGTTACTAAGAGACGACAGGCTTTCGACAACGTCCAGAACTTCCGAGGCAGTTTTATTTCGGATCCTTTATATGTAGGAACGCAACCAAGGTTCCAATAATAATATTTTTTGCAGTCAGTTGTTGCTTTCACTAACACATTGGACTAGTGCTGTGATCTGCCAACAATCAGTACAGCAGAGCTTGGTATGAAAATTCAAAATATCCATGCCCTAATTGATTCAATTAATTAATGAATATGAATTAATTTAATTATTAGGGTCTCAGTTTATTATTACAAAGCAATTAAGATTCGTTATATATAAAAGATAATTGAAACATTAGTTAATTAATAAATACTTCATTCATGAACTATCTAAAAACAAAGAAATTTGGTTAGAAAGTTTATAAATGGGCCAAATTTCAATAAACATCATTTTATGTCATTGTATGATAAACAGATGACAATAGAATAGGTTCATTAACTGTTTAATAAATTAATTTCTGAAATGTTCTTTTTAATATAATTTAAATGTACAGGCTGTAACAAAACATAGTATCAAGCGGATGTAGAGACGTAGAATAGACTTAGAGCTGGGCTCTAGATGGCTTGCAACGGTCATACAACAACACACCAAGGAACTACATAATAAATACTGGACGGAAGTGAGTGGGTGCAGTCAAGTAAAAGAAGCTCTACCTCTAATAGGCATTAAACTCTCTCGCAAGTGTTTAAAACTCCCATGACCAAGGTTATGTAAGATAACTCATGTAATAATATATAGATGTCAAGGACAGTCTAATATGCAGAGCCTGGTTGGAGGCAGAAGAGATGGTGCCACACATCATTCTAGTCTGACCATATATGGGGTTAAACAAATGGGGTCACTAAGGATTCTCCCCAAGGTCATGGGTAACATCAGAGTTTTAGTAGAGACCTTGAGGAGTTGGGATAGCAGGGTTAGCCACTCACCTCATCACACAAAATAGGTGTGCCATAATCATCAAGTTATAGATAGTAGCCCGTGATAACCAATAACCTAGATTCATTTATCATTGATAGTGCATTTCTACATTTTTTCAAAGTATGTACGTTTTTTTATTTAGAAAATATGTACATCAACGTTAAAACAAATATGGCCTCTATATCCCCCTCTTGTAATGCAGTGGAATGATATATAAGACAGGTCTTATCCTAGATAACATGGCTTTTACAGAGCTGTGATACTACAATGTGTTATATGTTATAGTGCAGTAGTCTGGTGGCCTAAACATACGAGCTGTAAATAACAAACTACGACACTTCCAATGATTGGTCTTGTACAGCTATTACAAGATGTATGTGAACTAAACCTACTCCAGCTTTAGATGGCATTTTGAATGTTCAGGATCTAGTCTTAGCTCTGTCATCCACTTTTTTCAGCAATCTTGAAAAATATTCAAGACGCGAAGTGTTTCCACTATACTTATTTTATAATTACTTTCACATTCAACAAATACTACTTATCAGAAGTGGTTATTTCCATCATAACCACCCAAAACATGCCACCAAATTGTAACACCAACATTAATATAATTTGCAGTGTATGTACTGTTAGCCCACTGTGGAAGTGAGCTAACAGTACCTTGCTAAACACACAAATTTATAGTATCACTGATTGTTTTACTATAAGGATTGACAGTATGCAATAACTAGTTAGTTTTATATTCTATTTAGGAATGTATGGACTTTAGTGAATTTTCCAGTAATCTATACTAATATTATAAAGCTGCAGTGTTTGTTTGAACGCGCTAATCTCTGGTACTACTGGTCCGATTTGAATGATTCTTTCAGTGTTGGGTAGTCCATTTATCGAGGAAGGCTATAGGCTATGTTTTTTTTTCAAAATTAGGGATCCGTAATAAAATTGCTATTTTGTAACACAAGGTGTAAAATCGAAAACCTATTTTTGCGTGCGCTGCAAAAACTATTGACAATAGAACAAAATGATGTACAGGCTATTATATAGGCAATATCTTATTACTTATAAAACTATCGCATGAATTATACTTTATATGGCAAAACAACGTTTGCCGGGTCAGCTAGTTGTAAATATAAGTAATAATACCAAATAATAATAAATTTAAATCTGAATGCCTACCACTTTACGAAGTTGACTTTGTATCTAGTATCTTTTGTAAGGTGAAGATATGCTTATTATTTACTAAATTTATATCTCCCATGTTAGTAGTAGTATAGCATAAATGACTTTATAAATATTTTTATATTCGTTAACACCATGGATTGGGTGATTGCTATTTGCCACAGACATACCATAGTGGTGAGTTCTGTCTCATATTGCAGTTGCTCAACATCAATAAGAAGTTTTAAAATTTCAATAACTAAAAGCAGGCTGTGCACACTTGTTAAACGTACAAATATAATATTTATATCAAAAAAATAAAATTCTTACCTCTTCCAGGAACTCTGTGACATTATAAACTCCATTATGAATTATAAGTATACAGTCGGTTTCAGTATTGCGGGCCTTGAGTTCTTCGCGAGTAAATAGCTTAACTTGGTCTTGCATGACGAATCTTTGTAAAAACACAAAGTACCTAACCAAAACCTTAAAATTTTTTTGGTTCCACACTACCAAAAACCCAATATTAATTATTTACGTAATAAGTAGCTAAGTAATATTACAAATTTTGTAGCACAACAAATATTAATTAGTTTTTTTCTGAGAAGTTAATAATTTTCCACGATATGATTATCGAATTGAATTAATATGAATTGTCTTCTTAGCTGCTGCTTGTTGTCTGATAGACTATTAAACACTACGTTCTTAGTTCTTACTGAGAACATACTAAAGTGACTGATAGGTAGGTAGTCATTGACATTTGACACTAAATGCAAACGTCACATGACGTTGACTATAGAAATTAGAATCGAATAGTCTGAATATCGACTTGTCAAATGTCGTAGAGTAACAATTAAACACTGGTAATTCACCTGTCTCGCATTTTTGGACGGATAGTGTATAACAGCTAGGAACCTAATTCGAAAAAACTGAAAAAAAAGATCACAAATGAAGCAGGCGGGAAATTCGAATTTCGAACTTGATTACAAAACTGCGAGGCGACGTCGCATCGCAAAAATCTGCGAGCTCCCTCTACCCATCGCAAGAACTTGCAAATAGATTCGCATCGCGCATTCCTGCGATGTGAACCCAAAATCTTCTTTGTTTCTTTTTCCTGTATCTCCTAAGCAATAATAAAAGTGCACACTTCTTTTTACGATCCATGTCACGAACGTTTTCAATTCAAAATACGTTTAGTACGGTTAACGGTCGTCGAAGGAATGGTCACCCTGGGAGACGCCTTGCCGCACGAAATCGCATCGCAGCAATTTGTGTCGTAATTTTCTGCGTTGCGAAATCGCATCGCGTCGCATCGCAGTTTTGTGTACAAACCCTAAACTTGTCATTCTTTAAAATTTCCATAAAATTAATTAAAAACAATATCCAATATATATTAAACAAAAAATACAATTCAGTACCAGCAACAGTTTAGTAGTAATAATAAGTAACAATTAAGAAATTTTGTAATTTAGTCAAAGTGATTTTTCCGCGGATGAAAGAGGTTTTCATATGAAAGGGAAGGATGCAAAAATGGAACATCCTATTCGGATATGCTGACTTAAGTGCCAAACGGCTTGGGTTGCTGGTTCTGTGATGTGGACACCTGATAGGCACTTCACTCGCGACCTGGCAATGGTTAGACATTGCAAGAAGAAGTAACTATAGGGATGTGTTTTAATTGGACAGTTTATCATTAGTAAATATTACTTTTTCTCCATATGTGCATGTCCAGTTGCCAGTTGGCAAAGGTCTCCACCAATATTCTCCATTTCTGCCTTTCTGTGGCTACTCTAGCCCAGCCTGTTCCTGTAACCTGTCTTATATCATCATCCCCACTACTCTGTGGTCTGCCCCTATTTCTTTTTCTATTCCTTGGGTACCACTGGGTGACTAATTTACTCCATTTGTCTGTTTATCTAATCATATCCCATTTACACTTTTGTATTCCTATTTTCCGGGTTATATTCTAAAGTTTTGCATTGATCTGATGCTGCTATTCCATACTATGTCCATTATTTTGATCACTATGAAACTTCTTTCCATGGTGTGCTAACATATGAATAGTTTATTCATTATGTTTTTTGTTTAACCTTATTTTTCACTTTGGTATACTAAAACTGGTAGGATGCATGTATACTACTTTATAATACTTTGCTTTAGGTTGAATTATGTAAGCTTTTGTCCTTCATTATCTCTTTAAGCCCCCAGTATTTTTTTAATTTTCAGTATCTTTTTTTATGTTGTCTTTTGGAGAAATCAGTAGTCCAAGAAGTATGTATTTTCCACATAATATGTGATCTAAATAAATAAGCTAACAATAATAGACATTCATTATTTCTATCACTTTATTTACTTACACTATAAACTATAATTATACACCAATAGCGAAAGAACATCACACTCTTATAGTGGAGGCTGTCTGTATCTCCGGTTGTTTGTGAGTTCCATCACAAAATGGCCTGTTCTTTGTTTGTTTACAATTACATAGCCAGTATTCCTTAGTTTGTTCCACTTTAAACCTTATAGGTCTGTAAATAAATATATTATTGTATTATAACATACACCTACACTATGTTTAAATTAAAAAAATATATACACATTTATAACTAATGTTAACATTTTAAAGCTCTATAATATTAATGGTATAATGTTAAATATTTTTATGATACCATCATAACATATTACATAGCTTTTACTATTTTTTACTACAACAATACTGTTTTCTAACATACATATTGTAAATTAATTTTGTTAAAAGGTTATAGATAATATTTATATATTTAGCACCATGTCTTTTGTAGTTTTGTAAAATATAAGATTGTTATTTCTTAACTTAATGTTATTAAATTACTATTTAGTTTCAGTCACCTTTGCGTAATTTTAAGATAAATATCTCTATGTGTCCCATCACACAGAGGTTGGGATTTTGAACGACCACAAAGACACCACAAATAATTCTTCCCAGCCTCTAACTTAACCTTAAACGGCTTCTTGTCATATACAATTCCATTAATTTTCTGTTCATTAGCTGAATAAACAGATGCTAACGAATTATTAGGTATTTCTGGTTTCGGAGCTTTAGTGACATAACCAGCCTGAAAATGTAATTTTTATTTTTCGACTTTTACAATGACCATCAGAAAAACAACATTAAATAAACATACCGTTTTGATTGACCATCTTGCCAATACATGTAATGGTATAACCTTCTTGGTAAACATTTTTAATTTAACCTTTAAAAGTTTGTGATACTGTTTAGCATTGAATATTTTTAATTTCTATCTATTACATTATACCAACTCTATTAATTTAATTACTATACTAACTTTCAGATAATCATAAATATTAAATAATATTATTATGTCGTATGACGTATCTTGCCTCACCAAAGAGAATTTAAACACTGCCTCTCTATCACCACCAAAGATTATGTAATTACTATGAATATTCTTCGAGTGAACTACCTATTGCTAAAGAATATCTTCATTTACGTAGGTAGTATTTACATTTACAATTTACATCCCATTTTTCTATTCCCAATTGACAATTGACATAATTATGGTATTGCTATTGTTATTGTAGTGATAAATGATAATAATTTTTAATTGATATATTTTAAATTGCTTCAAATCGTTGAGAGAAATTACTATTTTAAATATTCCTTTCAAGTTATGATGATCGTTAGACTAAGCATTATATTCTCATCTCTGTTATGATGTCAAGAATACGAGGAATTGAATGCAGTAGCTTAAAGTATCCAAGGGATATGGTGACTTTAAAAAACAGTAAAACTAGAAAGAGCAGGAATTCAATTCGTTGTAGTAAAGATGATCCCGAAAGTAGGTCTACATAATTTCTATCACTAATTTATAATATCTCTGTCAGCTGACTCTGATAGCATTAACTCATCGTAATTATATATTGTAAATCATTCATTTTTAGAAGCTCAAATAGATGACTTGTTATGTAAGTTGCCGAAGTTGAATAAAATATTTGACCTGCATCGAAAAATTGGTGAAGGGACATTTAGTAGTGTGTATCTGGGCTCGCTGCGTCAACATGCCAACTTACCAGACACTCAGAAGAGATGGTTTGCCATCAAGCACCTGGTTCCTACCGCACACCCAGCACGCATTGAACATGAACTGAGGTGTTTGCAAGAGATGGGGTAGGGTAAAATTTAATTTATCGTATTATTTTTCTTGTTTATGATTGCAAATTTTTAACTTCATTATCTTATTGCTGTGATACCTTCCATCTTTGGAAATAAATAATTCCTATCGCTAGAATAGAATCATCATTTGGTTGTTGTAATAAAATGTCTATTATTCAAATAAACTACTGAATAGTGGTTGTAAATAAATACATTTTGAGTATTGTATTGTTAGATGTTATGTTAATTATTAATAAGGTGTTTTCTTTACACAGAGGAAGGCACAATGTTATTGGAATTGAGTTATGTCTACGACATTTGGACACCACTGTATTTGTGATGCCTTATATACCTCATAAGAAATTCTCTGTAAGTACGGCTTTTATTAAGTATGTTAATGATATCTTAATTGTATACTTTACACTAAGTAGTACTTGTTTTACTTTCATGCATCCACAGGAACTTTGGGCTACAAGGTAGATTTTAATTGTTTTTTAGTATGTTTCATATAATATAGTATCTAGGAATGGCCTGACTCTACAGGTTAATATGCTCATCTCATATTAAAATCAATCTAGCTGTCCATCTTTATGTATAACTTATTACTTTGTATAATTACAGGAGTATGTTGGTGACATGGATGTGAATGAGATCCGAGAGTATATGCGTGCTCTTTTGGAAGCTCTTAAACATGTTCACTCATTTGGAGTCATACACAGAGATGTCAAGCCAAGCAACTTTCTATATGATCGTGATAATAAGAGGTAATTCTGTTACCTTACATTTTGGAAGCACCTTTATTGTCAATTGTATGTTTTCATTACCATCAATACAAGTTGTCAGCAAACTTCAACACAACAAGCTTAATGAGAAGAAGTGACAAGATATTCTTTATCACCCTTTTGAATCAATCAATCGATCAAAAATTTCGGCATAATAATTATTAAATTAGTTAAATTCATAATTTATTTTTATAAATGCCTGGAGGGTTAAATATTCACACATGTTAAGTTTATTTAGAATGTCGTTATGTTTAACCTTTCCATTCCGGGAAACTGTTCATGTGGTATGCCTCAGATCTGTGTGATTTTGGAACTTGCACAGCATTCTGTTATTGCATAGTTTTTTAATAGATTGCTTATAATTACGATGATTTGAGTGAATGCATCTGAAAGCTATTGACAAGCTATAAGACCATGCAAAATAAACCATCTCATAAACAAAATAGGGGTCGGAACTTGGTAAGGGAATAGTGTGCTGTACTCTCGGTCTTTAATTTTTACTAGGGTAGTCCCACCTCTTATTGTCTAGTATTTACATCCTCTTTGATCACTAGTTTTAAGTGTTGAGTGGCTGATGTTATGATAGAACTCTCTGCTCCAGGTATTTGTTGGTTGACTTTGGCCTGGCACAGCGAGTTTGTAGCTCTCCAGATGAGCCCCCTCCTGCACACACCAATACCAAAAAGAGGCCAAGAGACGAGGTATCTATAGTTCAGTATTCTTATACATTACACAGTAATATTCACAATATTTATTTATTGTTGAATTAGCATGACAGCGCCACTTACACTAATTAGATGAAGCACAAAAGGGTAAAATTACACAAACAGGAATATTAAAGAATAATTGAATGAATCTTACAATTTCTATGTTCACCTTGTACTTTAGTATTTCAGAAACAAGAAAGAAAGAGAAAAAAATAGCAAAAAAAATCTAACAATAGTAATCTAATAATCCTAGCTCTTCAGCAATACATGAATAATAAAATAAAATAATGTTAATAATTATGATGTATTTATGCATCTGTTAATTATTATTAAGTTTTACTTAACACACATAAAGATTACACACACACACACACACTTTTTTCTAAGGAGCACAAGAAATTACAGTTCACACCAATACAATTGAATAACCAGCCTCAGATGAAGAAGTAAATACTCCTTTGGTGCCTAAACTATTAAACCTGAAACTGGTATTAAACTATTTTTTTTTAAAGTTAAACTTTTATTACATCATCTCAAACTTTTTCGTCTGTGTGTTGCATGTCGCGTGACGGTCGGGCGGTATAGTTTGCAGCAGCTGACCGTGTAGTATATAGACTATTACTCATTTGTACCAGTGCTCCAATCTATTTAGTTTGTTTCACTTTTACCGTGGTTTCATAAAACCACACAATCCTTTTTTTACTAAACTATTTTATTAGCTATGCAATGTTCTGACATACTTATGCACTCACACTATGCAATTTCTAGGAAATTGAGGATTCTTCTAGTGCCAAGAGATTAGCGCTAGACCTATCTACAAGCAGCCGAACAAACAGTGGGGTATCGGGTCCACCCAATAATGTGCTTGACATAAGGAGGCCTGTAGTCAAGTGTCCTGTCGCGAAGGTAACTATTTCGTGTTTTAAATACAAGTTCGAACCTAGCGAAACTCTCTAAGAAAAAAGCGATTCACTCGATTTTATGAAACAGTCATTGACAGATGAAAGCTATACCAGTGGAAGGTTCCTTTGCACAGGACGCCGGCTAGATTATGGGTACCACAACGGCGCCTGTTTGTGCCGCGAAGCAGTAATGTGTAAGTATTTCTTTGTTTCGGTTTGAAGGGCGCCGTAGCTAGTGAAATGACAATGGCAAATGAGACTCAACATCTCATGTCTCAAGGTGACGAACGCAGTTGTAGTGCCGCTCAGAATTTTTCGGGGTTTTCAAGAATCCTGAGTGGCACTGCATTGTAATGGACAGGCCTTTACCATCAGCTGAACATCCTGCTCGTATCGTCCCTTATTTTCATATAAAGAAAGAAAAAGAGTTTGGCTGGCACCTGGCATACCCGATACGTCGAATTACCAATTACTGAATATCAAGACATCCCCTTCAGGATGACTTTCTTGCTGTCTCGTTAGGAGAACAGAGAGAGAGAGAACCAGGAGTTTGTCCAGGTAACATTATGTATTGAACACTTTTATATTATATTAAATCATGTTGAATACAGAATGGTGGTGCAAGTAACGTGGCTGTAGGAGGGGTCGTCGGCCAGTGCGCATGCGCGAACGTGGGGGGAGTGTGCGCGCCCTGTATGCGGAGGAATACTGCGCGGGCGCCGCGAGCCGGGACGCAGGTACGTGAGGGGCGGGGCGGGGGAGCGAGGGGAGGGAGCTGGGGATGGACTTAGTATCTGTAGCAAGAACTTGGAGGTAAAAAATATTGTAGTTGATATAGCTTTAGTCCACGATTCTAATGATACCACTCTTATTACAAGGTAATGCACCGTTTTCAAGAAAACAAGGAAAAAAAAATTCTAACCGAAAACGGGTAAATCACTTAATTAAAACGGTACATGATCGCTGGCATGGCGGCGGGAGGCAAAAAACTTGCTACTAAATGTATAACAGTAAAATGAACGTAAAAATAGTCTGGGAGTTTTACCCGTAGATGTCACAATTTTTTTTCGTTACTTTCTTGAAAACTGCATTACCTTGTAATAAGATTAGTAGCACTATAATCGTGGCCCAAAGCTCTATCAACTATAATTTATCAAAACTAACATAACCTAACCTAACCAGGTTAGGTTATGTTAGATCAGATAAAACAACGCACGAGCGTAGCGTGCCGCGGCAGCGGGTGCCAGAAACGAATTCTATGCGTTTCCCTTTGCCTCCTCCCCATAAAAATTTCCCCCTTAAAAATGTCATAATTTGAGGTTAGGTTATAATTCTTTTTTCTCTGGAACGGTGAATTACATTATTTTAATAAAAGTGGTACTGGTAGCATTATAATCTCTATCAATCTCAATATTTTTTACTTCACAATTCATGCTACGGGATACTAAGTTTTAACCGGGAGCCGGCCAGTGACGAGTTCGAGAATCGAACAAATAATTATTTTATTAATGTAATTTAGGTCGATTAGCTATTCGCCCGATCAGCAATATTAACCGCGTAAGGCGGCCGCTGCGCCGGTGCCCCGTGACGATCAGTTCACTCACAGCAGCGATCGAGTGCTCCCATTCATTATATCTGCTCATATATAGCCTTTATTTAGCAGCAATTTAATAAAGTCATAGAGTTACACCAGTGGGCGGCTCCCTTGCACAGGAAGCCGGCTAGATTATTGGTACCACAACGGTGCCTATTTCTGCCGTGACGCACTAAATAATTTTTTAGAATTTATTTATTCAATAGAAACAAACGGTCACATTCATAAATTGATTACATAAACAGGATATTAAATCTAAACCTAAAGTTCCCTAATTTTTAAAACAGCCAATACAGATATGAAAATTAGTAAGGTACAACTAACAATATTTTTCTACATTTGGTTACAAGTTTTTAAATGTATGGTTACATTTTTAAATGACTTAAACATGAAATGGTCTAAGTGGCAATGTTCGGTATTAATATAATTACACACTCTTCTGATAAAACAATTTTTAAAATAAACGATCTTGCTATGCGGAATACTAAATAACGGTTTATTAACACATTTACGCTCACATCTACGGGGTACTCTAAATGTAATGTTATGCAAAAGGGCTGGAATCATTCACGTTATTGAGAATTCTGAAAAATAATATAGAATCAAAATAATTGCGACGAAACTGTAAAGACATAATGTTGAATTTTTTGATTAAAGTCTCATCGTCCACATATTCGTGACCAAACCTATAATCCAGCCGTCTTACAAACTTTTTTTGAACACTTTCTATTCTTTCGATATGTTTACAATATACAGGATGCCAGACTGTACAAGCGAACTCAACATGACTCCGTACAAAACTGTTGTATAATATTTTATAGGTCAATGGAGACTTGAAAGGCTTAGGCACTCGCAAAACAATCACAAGCGTATAAACAACTGGTTGTTTATACGCTTTTGTCAAAATGTGATCTATGTGTGGGACAAAATATGTCAATTAAGAGTCCATAATGACACCCAAATCCCGAATTTGTGTTACACGTGATAAAACCTTACCGCCTAAAGTATAACTGTTGTTAATTATGTTGCGTTTTCTGCTATAACTAATTAAGTGACATTTATCCAGATTTAGAAATATTTTACGGTACAATACATCGAGACTTAACATCTTATGTCTCAAGGTGACGAGCGCAATTGTACTGCCGCTCAGTATTTTTGGGGTTTTTCAATAATCCTGAGCGTCACTGTATTGTAATGGTTAGGCCGTATCAATTACCATCAGCTGATCGTCCTGCTCGTCTCGTCCCTTATTATCATAAAAAAACAGTTAAAATTAGCACAGTTTTTCTCTATCTAGTGTCGAGCTAATACAGTCTATTAATACGTGAACCGTTCCGGCCAGGGGTTCCGGCCGCCCGAGGTGCTTCTGAAGTGGGCGCGGCAGGGCACGGCCGTGGACACGTGGGCGTGCGGCGTGATCCTGGCGTCCCTGCTGACGGGCCGCTACCCGCTGCTGCGGGCGCCCGACGACGTGGCCGCGCTCGCCGAGCTGGCGGACCTGCTGGGAACCTCCGCCTTGCAGCGGGCCGCCGCCGCGCTCGGTAACACACCCACAGTAGCACGTGATCGATCGATCTCGAGATATAAGGCCGTGTTTCCACCTGCAAGACAACTTCCGCGGGAAATGTGCGACAGTCTGTCTGACAGCAGCTTGCCAGTGAAAACCCCGTTGCAAGTGCTGTTGCGAGTAGTTGCGAAAGCATATCTAAACATGTCTGCATCGACTCGCGACAGATCTCGCTGCTTATCGGTCTAGTTTCGTATATCACGCAGCAAGTTTCGCCCACACGGCTTAGGTTTTTGTTTAAGTAAGTTGAAAATAATGATTTAACGACAAAGTCGGGATTGGCCTCTTGAAGAAGCTGATTGCGGGTATGGACGAAGGTGGACAAGTGGATGCTGTTTTCACCGAATTTAGTAAAGCATTTGACCCAGTTAATCACTTCATACTATTACGGAATCTTCTATTTGCTGGAATACATGGAAATCTATTCAGATGGTACTGCTCTTACATTGGTCTCAACAAGTTGTTGTAAAGGGCTATGCCTCTTCTTGGAATACTGTTTCTTCCGGAGTGTCACAAGGCTCGTTACTAGGCCCTCTATTATTTAATATATTTATTAACGATGTAGGCGTTTGCTTTGAATCTTCCAATTTTTTTCTGTATGCTGATGATATGAAAATATTCTTAAATACCACCCGAGATTCAGATTGTCAGCTTCTCCAAGCGGATCTAGAAAGATTTAAGGCATACTGTCATCTTAATAAACTAGTCCTAAACATGTTAAAATGTCATTTCCATTACTTTTTCACATAAGTATAATATAATAGAACACAAATATAAAATAAAGGGCGTTGTTCTTAATTCTGTTAATGAAATAAGAGACCTTGACACATGACAGTAAACTTACATATAAAAAACACATTAACAGTGGCAAATAGCTGATAAAGTTTTTTACTCTTAGTTACTCCACTTTATGATAGATTCTTCTAAATTAACATCACAAATTGGTATCAAAGTGCCCAATAACTACACCAGGACAAAATGTACAATATACGTTCCTCATTGCAGTACTAATTACAGGCAACATTCATATTGTATAAGGTGGTCACAAGCAATAAATCAGATATTAGTTGACTTGCCTGATTTTGATCTATTGAATACGTCACCAAATGCCCTAAGGGGTTGATTGACGGGGCGTTGGATGAGTGAGTGTTCTCTTGAGTGCTGAATACATATAAATATTATAATTTCCATTCATTTTGTCTTCGTGTATTATATCTTATATACTCTTATTGTATTACTTCTTGTTTGTGGGTCCACCGGCATGCGGATTATAAAAACCGAATTAAAAAAAGCTATGTGCTTAAATCCGTCGTAAAATAATTATCTACAACTGAGATATTCGAAAAACTCGCAGCATCAAAACGAGTCTTTCCTTCGGTGATATCGAATATCTGAAATGTGTGTCTTGTGACTTGTTTTTTTTATAACGTCACCGAGTTTTACTTCTAACACTTCTGTGTTAACAGCTAAAAACTAAAAATTTAGAAAAATCAACTACGATCATACGAATAAAATTGAAATATAGTTGACCATCTTTCAGTTGTATTTCACGTAATAACACCAGCTTCACATCTCGTAGAAATCCATTCTCGAACCCAAATTGATCTATTTTTCTTATTCAATAACAATATTGTTAATGCAGCTGCTACACGTGCGCGTCTTGGCGGCATGATTTCATAGTATATAATAGAATAAATTGCGATAATTCCTATCGCGACACTCGTAAGCTCTCGTGTGTATACCTACCTACCTCCGCGATAAGTTGCGACAGTATGATATGAAACGAGGCCTAACGCTTAGTTGCCGGCGTGTGTCGCAGGTCGCCGCTTGGTGGTGTCGGGCTCGCGGCCGGGCCTGTGTCTCCGGCGTCTGGCGCGACACCTGCGAGCCCCCCCGGACCCCGCGACCGCTCCCCCCTCGCCCCCCTGCCCGCGCTGCTTCCAGCCCACCGCGCGCTGTCTGTGTCTGGACGCGCGCCACAAGGTACGTACACACCTCACTGACCTCTACTATACACCACTGGACTGGCGGCTGTCAAAGTGATTTTGTGCCTGTTTGATATTCGCCATTTTGGCGCAAGAATAGTCTGGACTGCGTTGTGTGGCCCGTTCGGTGTTTCAACGCACGCTAACTTTAATATCACTTGGCATGACTTTTTTCTTGAACATGGCGTTGCGTAGAGACATTTGACTATTCATTGTGGCTTCTATCCACTGACCTCTACTATATTCCACTGGACTGGTGGCTGTCAAAGTGATTTTGTGCCTGTTTGATATCCGCCATTTTGGCGCTGTTGTAGCGAGAGTCTGCGGTACTAAAACTAGTGATGGCAACCTCAGCAAACATCGATAGATGGTGAGAAACAATTTACGAAAAAAAGTTGTGTACTTTATTACGTTGATTCTTGAAGTGTAAGTAACACGGAAAACGAACGAAATTAATTAAACATGCAAAAATACTCCAGAGTATTGTACGTTCATTCGCAGCCATTTCTATTATATGTCAAAATTAATTAGACGCTCGCGAGTAGCGCTTCAAATAGGCACATAAAAATTGCTGTCAAACATATGGAACAGCCTGTCCAATGGTATTTATACAAGTCAGTGACACACCTTCACAAAATTAGTCCATGTCCATTTGACTACGTGTATAGCCGAGTGGTTAGCGATCCTACCTTCTAACTTAGATGTCCCGAGTTGAAAATCCCGGTAAGTGCAAGCATTTATATGATGAATATTGATGTTTGTTTCCGAATCATGAATGTTTATATGTATTTATGTATGTTTAAGTAAGTATATTGTTTTAAATATAACCACAGGCTATATGCTTAATTTAGGGCGAGATATTTTTTTGTAAAAGGTTGTCAATATTATTATTTTTTTTTATATTGGAACCCAAACACAAGATGATGGCTCGTATCCGGCTCGCCACAAGGTGTCCTGTGATGAAGCAGAGCCTAATAACAAAATTAAAAATAATATCTACAGCGGCTTATTGAAAATAGATAAAACGTCATATTATGTAATGTACATTTGAATAATTTTTTTTATTTAATTCTTGTATAAAGGCCAACAGCGTAATAGTGACAAAAAGCCAATTAAAGGTCCTAACATATTAGTTTAAAATAGTTAACCAACACTTAGGTTAATACTGTCAACATTAGTGGTAAATATACTTATATCATACTTATGCTCTAACAATTAAGTCAAAAAAAAAAGAATTCTTTACCCAACATGTCTAGCCGATGCTACGCTTGTGCAGAATAGATCTAAGCCTGCTCGCTTATCAATTTTATTAAAGTTACTGCTCACTCGCCACAAGTAGGAATTTTTGAATATACATATGGAAGTGGTCGGCTGCCGAACGTGGCAGAATTATACGGTGGTCTGCAACACTAGCTGACTCGGTATTGGCTGCTTTCTGTTATATACAGGGTGGTTTTTTGAGAAGGGCGGTGATGGCCAAGTCGGAAACTACAAGTCTCAGAGAAAAGTCGTGAAAGGAGCCATGCCCTCGATTTATAAGAAAACAATAAATGTATATTTAGTTTTATAAAATTTCTTGAGCTTTTGACGGAAATCGGCCCGAATGATATTTCAAAAAAATTACACCTGTATTATTGAACTAATGGACTTAGCCATCACTGCCCTTCTCAAAAAGCCATCCTGTATGTTGCTGGCAGTCCAACTATCCATGACTATCGTTGTAGGAAATTGCAGATTAAAGTTGCAAGAGGATCTGACAAACATTTCAAACTCGCTAACGGCCGTTTCCAATATACTATCTACAGGTGAGATAAATTACTACCTTCTACTGTCAGTAATCTGAAGCTGTCCCAATGTACCCGATAAGTCATTCTTATCGCCTGATATTGCGACGCGTGAATTGCAATTTCCATACAAACTTCTATCGCTGGTAAGCTATACGTCCACCCATTGACAGACAGCGTGAACTGATAAGACGAGCTAGCGTCGATAAGTTTATCGGGACAGAAAAGCCAACAATAGTTACGATTTTTATCTCAAGTAGGCCACAACCGGAGATAGACTGAATATTGGAAACGGCAGTAAGTGTCATCATTTATCGTGTTCTGGTCCGCTTCAAAGCGTTATAAAGACAAAGACTGATTCAAAGTAGTTGTTTACCCCACGCTCGAGAAATGCCATGATCAGGTATAAATATATATTATAACTAGCTGACCCGACAGACTTTGCTCTGTAGATAATAAAAAAATACGGTTTTATAGGAATTTACAAATAATATTTCAAAACATCAAGAATTGTTGCGTAAAAAATGCTCCCTGTTGTTATAATGAAATTGTTTCACAGCAGAACTGTCAAAACGTGCGTGACTAAATTCTCTCATAGAAAATGTGTCCATACAAAACAAATATTTAAAATAAAAATAATTATGGGTCCCAAATCGAAATAAAAACTATCCTATCTCTCAAGTTGAACCAAACTGCACTCCATGAATTAATCCCCATTAAAATTCGTTTAGGAGTCCATCGCGGACAAACAACGTGTCACGTAATTTATATATATTAAGATAGGTAACACATTGTAGGTATTACAGTTCAATTAGAAAAAAATACAGGATTTTGATTACAAGTGTTATCTAGCTTTGAGTGGCGGACCGTTATTTAATTCTATGTTGAATTCGGTTTTGCCTGGAAATAGTACATTGTGATACAAGAGTGGATAGTAGGTTAGACGTATCAGAAGACGTCTCTGAATACAGTTGTGGGAAAGATTTATAATTTAACTAGCTGACCCAGCAAACGCTGTGTTGCCATATAAAGTAATAAGAAAAAAATAAATACTTAAATTTTTTGGGGTATAAAAGAGACAGAAATATCACTATTACAAAAAGATAACCGAAGTAAAGAAAGTTAGATATCACATAGATATACGCATCCTTCTTTGTATAAGGTATCGATCTACATAGAGGATGGATCGACATATTTGTTGTCAAATGTCAAATAGTAGGGTAAGCGTTTAAAAATTTAATTTGTGACAAAACTTAAGATTTATCATTTTAGAAATAATCTGATAGATAGTCAACAACTGTAGCTAATCTGCCAACTGTAGGTAACTAAAATTAAGTTTGTTTTTTACCTCCTGAGAAAGTAAGAAAGATATAAAGATTTTTATTAGTTATTCATTTTAAACTATTCTTTCAATATGAATTCTGAACGACGAGGGACACATCAAAGGAAAAACAAAATTGTTGTTTTTATTTAATTCCGAGCATTTCATATTTATTCACCTAAATAAACCATAAACCCTCTCTGGACTTCCACAAATAATTAAATATCAAAATTAGCCAAATCGGTCCAGCCGTTCTTGAGTTTTAGCGAGACTAACGAACAGCAATTCATTTTTATATATATAGATGTTTATTTCTACACACATACGTTCATTTTGACAATGAAACGTGGCAACGGGTTCGTACGCGAATGCAGCGCAGGCCATTCGAGCCTCTGAAAGTGCGGCATGTCTAACAACTGTATTGAAATAGTAGATTGTTAACCAATTGATTTTTTTACCTGTGTTAAACACTCTACTTTTCATTTCGATTATGAGGAGAATAAAACTATTGTTTGTGCCATTTTTATTGTATTTTTGAAGGCTTATCATAATGTAAATCAAAGCATTAGTATACAAGACAGGCAAAGTAATGCTTACGTAAGTAACAGGATAGATATAATAACTCTACTGGTCAAAAGACATAAGTCGAAGCCAAAATCGATAAATAATGACATTTCAGTTACAGTCAAATGGCTGCTTCTTAACAAAAAGACATTTGAGATCCTTTTTTTAATTGAATTATTTTCCTGGCTTAATCAGGATTAAATAGAAGTCTGAAAAATCTTATGAATTTATAATATGTAAATTCGTAATAGTGACGTTTTAATACGCTTAATAATTAACTCAACAATTATTTCGCCATTGTCCTTTCAAATATGGAACTTACCACGTAATTGTTGCGGTTTATTCCGCTCAAAGAAGTTTGCGCTAAGTTCACACTGGCTGTTTAGAAAGTCACATGGCCGCAGCATTTTTTTTAATTAATTCTATTTTACATAAAACTCTTCACAGCAGTTCTATTTTTAAAGTTCATTCCGACCCTTAGGTGGGAAGTAATTTGTATGAGTTTTTCCCTCTCTATGGAGGGAAGCAGCATTTTCCACCCAATAATCAGATCAAAACAACATTACTTTTCGAGTATGAGTAATGAAAAATATTTTTTTTTATTTTACACTCAAAGTAAAGCTACATTCATTAAAATATGTAATAAGGCCTTAATTTCTTCGCCAAAGTAGCATTCACAGTTTATTCATGTAGGTCAAGGCAGTGACACTTATGAATGTCAAAAGTTTTCTTTTCTTTTGATTCGACGACCCGTACCAAGTCCTCGCCACAAGCAGTGATTTTCAAGCGAGCATGATGAAACCTGTCACGAGAACTCAACTAAATAACTATAAAATAATGTTCTCCAAATGATTTAAGTTTTCTTTAGTGTTAATTCCGCCAATATTGGTTTTTAAAATAATTCGACACGTGTTTCGCCTCTACACGAGGAATTAACACTAAAGAAAACTTAAATCATTTGTATAATTATGGATTTCTGCAAAGTAACGCCTACTTCAATATTTTTTTTTTTAAATAATGTTCGACTAGATATTAAGCAATTTGTATGATATTCAGGGGGGCGTGGCTGAAGCCAGCGTGTGTGGGTTCCCGGAGAGCGCCTTCCAGTTGGCGGAGCAGCTTCTGGAGCCGGACCCTGCCGCGCGTCTCAGCGCTGCCAGCGCGCTGCATCACGCCTTCCTGCAGCCCTGACTCCTTACAATCTCATCTGGTCATAGAGTTCATCATACGAACACTCCTAGTCATGAAGCTTTTACAAGTGGGAGGCTCCTTTGCACAGGCTGCCGGCTAGGTTATGGGTACCACAACGGCGCCTATTTCTGCCGTGAAGAAGTAATGTGTAAGTATTACTGTGTTTCGGTCTGAAGGGCGCTGTAACTAGTGAAATTACTGGGCAAAGGAGATTTAAGATGTTACGTGTCTCAAGAGCGCAGTTGTAGTGCCGCTCAGAATTTTTCGGGTTTTTCAAGAATCCTGAGCGGCACTGTATAGAAATAGGCAGGGCGTATGAATTAGTAGTCTCGTCCCTTATTTCATAAAAAAAAACGAAACCTGTTTTGTAGTTCATTTCAGAGATTTAACTTTATCTTATGAAATTATTTTTCATTAGGTGTTTTATACAAACAAAAAGGGGAGTCGCAACAGCTCATGCGAATGGTTTTTGTTTCAAAAATTGTATATTATGGTTCTTATAAGGTAACTACCGTAGTTGTTGGTGATGTTGTGAAAAAAACCTAATAAATGTAAGAGTTGTACCTTTTTGATGTCATTGATGTTAGATGTGATTGCTGTCTTGCATGTATGGTATTGTGACAGCTGTACAGAGGGTAGATTGAAGGATAATATATTCAAATACTTAAAAAAAGGGTTTCAAAATAATTAATTGAAAGTAAAAAAATTACTAGCCATTCGAAAATTTATACTTCGAACCCGAGAAGAACTGGCGCAAAAAAAAAATCGGCCTTGAATAGCCTGAGGGCGATCGCCCTCTTCCTAATCTGTGGTATCATTAAGAATGTCACTTACGTTATAGTAACCTTTACCAAATAAATGTTTTTAACAATATTTTTTTAATTATATAAAGCAAAAAAAAAAAATAACAAAAAAACAACCGATTTCAAAAAGACTATTCCAAAACAATAGATATAATGTGCACTAAAAAGTATAAAAATAATTGCGTATTTTTATACAATCTAATTAATTAATCTAATTCTAGTTACGATTATTGTTATTTTTGGAATCGGAAATTTAAGAATGGTTTTCTCATGGATGCCATTGTCAGATCTGGACCAAATTACAATGGGACCACACGGGAAGCACCAGCTTTCAATTAAAAATTAGAATTATCAAAATCGGTTCACCCAGTCGAAAGTTTTGAGGTAACAAACATAAAAAAAAGAATATACCAATGAATTGATAACCTCCTCCTTTTTTGAAGTCGGTTAAAAAGCAATTTGTATTTTTCTAAATCATATACCAGCTATGGTTATGATTACGCGTGAGTAAGTTATCCATATAATACACCAAATAAATTAATTAATAATAATATTAGGTAAGCTTGGCTACAACGTGGAGTGAAGAAAATACAGATATGATCTGTTATACATGAGCCAAGGTGTAAAATGTTTGTTACTCAGTGTATGCCAAATTATAAAACAACTTGTATATATTTTAATTGGTTGTTTGTGTGATTTTATAAGTTATTATTTGTTATTATTATAAATATATTATTACTAGATGATGCCCGCGACTTCGTCCGCGTAGATTAAGGGTTTTTAAAATTAATAAGCAGGTTTGGAATTGAAGATTATCTCGTGTCCTATTCCAGTTCCGGTTTCCGTTTTCGCTCCCGTTCCCAGCATATTGTACGAATTTTATGTCGAGGAAGATTGCTATGGCAAACTAAACCTAAAATGACGTGAATTTCAATTTTTCAAAATTCCCGCTGGAACCATAGATTTTTCCGGGATAATATGTAGACTATGTCCTTTCCCAAGCGTCACGCCATGCCATAAAACTTGTTTAACTTCAAAGAAAAGTGGTAGTTCAAACAGGCTCAGCAGTTTTAACTATAACCAACAGCAAACATTAGCAACCTACAAATAAGACTTAGGATATGTGTAACAGGATAAGTAGTGTTCATAGCTCGAAATGCTATACTTTCACCACAAAACTTGTCTAAAAACACCATGTTTGCGTGTTTTCTGCTTACTCTTCGCCTTAAAGGCATCGCCCAGAACACACTATCACTCAGCTACTCAAACAAAGCGCCATGTGACGTTGCCTCACCTGATTTATATATAAGTGTCTTACAGCTGTGCGAGAGCTGCGGTCATGCGGCCCGGTATCCACCAAAACGGAGAGGAGATAAGTCGCGAAGCTATCAGGTTATTTCCACTAAAGTGGAGAGGAGATGTGCTGTACTTATAACAACGCCTTCGGGGACACCGCTCGTCCGCCCGCCTACTTGCATCTTCGCTCTGCCGTGCCGCTTGATCGCTGGACGCGGCACAAAAAAATATAGAAAAGGAGACATCTCCTCTCCTCTTCACTTGATCCATTTCCACCGAAGCTAAGCGAAGAGGAGATATGGAAATAACGATATCTGATTGGTTATCAAAAAACATCTCATCTCCTCTCCGCTTTGGTGGATACCGGACATTACTACGACCGCATTGACATTACATTAAAAATGTGTTCTTGCACCTCATATTCTATTTATTGTCTTGAATTTCATATATTCATTCCGTTTTGCCGTGATTGACTAAAACTCATCCACCTATTCTAACCACTGATGACTAATCACTTTGGACTACGTCCTCAGTATTGTAAGAATATTAATATTTACATTACTTTGGTCTTGATCTGCATTAAGGGATTGTACTGTCACCGTAGTTAGCACGTTCACTACCACAGAGTACCATTGTATATACTAGTAATAGAGAGTTACCTCAACTGTTTTGGGAAAACAGAGTAGCGCCATCTGTTAGCGTGTTTTGATAACCTACTTTAAAATTATGTTACCTACATAACTATGGTTATAAAATATTAAAACAACAATAATTTTCAAGTGATTTTTTTATAACATTAATTATTGTAATAACAATTTTCGTTTTAGAATGATTATTATTATTTATGAGTGAACAAATGAACTCGACAGTTAAAGGTGTAAAGCACAAACAATAAAACTCAGTCTGTTCTTCCAGAAAAATTACAGAACACAACATACAAAACAAGTAGGTATGGGCGGCCATTTGTCAATTATTATTGTGCCGTGCACGTGACATTTAATGTTTTAGATTTTTAATATGACAGCAGCGACATATCTGTGCAGGTTTTGTACTTATTATAATGCTATCAAATTGAAATGCTTAATATATTTAGTTCTTACTACTGCAATATTTTGGTACTTTTTATAGCTATGCGTATACCTTATTACCGTTGCGATATATCTAAGATTGTACCTATACTCTGTTCACTACTATGCTCAGATATGGTCTAGAGATACTACTATATACTACTCATTTTAAAACATTTTTTGTAGAGAGAGAGAGAGAGAAATGTACTGAATGTCTTCTGTGTGTTACCACAAATGCAAATTTTGTTAATTTTTAAATAAGTTACGTTTTAATATATTAAAATTGATTTTTTTTTATTAATTGTTTTCTTTAATGTGGATGTCTTCCCTGTGCTTCTCCAGGGCGTAAAACGAATACGGGGTTCCAAGAGGTGGTTTGGGATTGTGTGAGGTATATATAAATGGGGTAGGTAATCATTACCAGTGTTAGACCACCCCAAGGACCACAACCGGCCCTACTAAATACCACGCCCAGGGGAAGATTTCCACCGATGGTAGTGGAAGATATGTCCAACCGGACCCAGCACTTCAAGGTCCTGCGTGCAAAGTTGGGACGGCCCTCGATTGGCCCGACCTATTGACAAGGGGGTCCGCTTTTTACCAGCGGACGAATTTGATTTGAACGCACCTAGAAGTCAAAGCCGTCCTGGTGTACCTCCTCGACGCCGGCAGATCACAAATTGAAATTTGTGATTCGGGGCCTGTCGATCGCTACTAAGCCAGGGCACATACAAGACGCATTGCGCTCGTTGGGGTACAGCCCCAAATAATTCCGGCAAGTGCCGGAAGAGACCGACCAGGATGCATTTTCTTAGTGGTCCTGAAGTGGACGGTCGCACCCCCGCCAACAATATGACATAACAAAACTATTCAATATGGCGGGTGTCAAATTCGAAGCCTGGCGCTCGAAAGCAGGATCAGCACAGTGCGCGGACGCCTTTTCCGGCACTAATACTCAAAAGTCAACTCAAAAATATGCAGGGAGCTTGTATATTTTCTGATGAATTATAATCTAAAACTAGAAATAAATAAACCGACCAGACCTGTTAGTAAAACTTGCTTAGATCATTTTCCGCACAATTCAAAACAATCCTGTCAGAGTGAAATAATAGGCTTCGGTTTATCCGACCATACGGCTCAAATATTGACAGTTAAAGTTAAAAAGTTTAGTCAAATCAAAACCTGTAAAACATTAAGGCTATCCGAGAAAAATTTGATTAAATTTAGAAATCATCTCGAAAGCTTACCGTTTTCAGATGTATATAGCACGGAAGATCTCAATACGGCCTATGATAACTTTCTAGAAATGTTCTTACTCCTATACGAACTTTGTTTTCCGTTCGATTCGATAATAAAATCGATCAAAAGATCAAATGGGTTTCTAAAGGTATAAGGATCTGCCGCAAAAAACAACGCCCATTGCTCTGGAAACAAAAACTTCAACCTACAAACGAAAATAAAAATACTTTTAAGCAATACTCAATAAGATTTAAAAAATATATTAAACTGACTCAGAAAGCACAAAACAACTGTTTTTAATAAAGAACTCTAAAAATCTAAAACATCCTGGCAGGTAATAAATAGTACAAAATCAATAACTGAACCCGTACCTTGTATAAAAAAAACATGATACAATAGTAACCAACCCTATTGAAACAGCCCAAGCATTTAATGATTTCTTTGTCGATCAAGTCTCAGATCTATCTCTATGCTCAAATAGAGACGTCAAATTAAAAAATAACCCTTACTCAATTTTTATGGCCCCTATCGTTCCTAATGACATAACCAGAATAATAAAATCTTTAAATCGTTTTGGATATGACGGTATTTCAACAAACGTCATAAAATTTGTTTTTACTTCAATAGCCGATACTCTATGCCATATTATTAACGCAAGCATATCCGCTGGAATTTTCCCCAATAGCCTTAAGACGATAATAGTTAAACCACTTCACAAGAATAATGATAAAGGAGATAGGACAAACTATAGACCAATAGCTTTAATCCCTGATTTTTCTAAAGTCATTGAAAAAGTAATTTATGAAGCCTTTTATTCCTTTGTGATAATATACAATACTTTGTGTGAGGAACATAAAGGGTTTCGTAAAAATAGAAATATAAATATGCAATGTATGATCTAATAAATAAAATAATAAATAATGTAGATAAAAAATACCTACTTGTGCCATATTTACCGATATGTCTAAAGCTTTTGACTCTGTAAACCATGAAACGCTTTTGATCAAATTGAATACTTACGGCATAAGAGGAAATGCCCTAGAATTAATAAAATCTTACTTAATCGGACATCTTCAATATACAGAAATATCCAGTATGTGTCAAATCCAAACGTGTAGTATTTATCTGATTCTAGGGATATTAAATATGGCGTGCCGCAAGGCCGCGTTCTAGGACCGTTATTATTCTTGTTTTATATTAACGATCTTCCCCGCAACATTTATTTCCCTTGTGTGTTATTTGCTGACGATAGTGCAGTTCTAATACACTGTCTCAATAAACAAAAATATGAAGACGAAATTAATAATTCACTGAATTCAATAATCCTCAATGATAATGCGCATCTTGATATTATATAATATGGTGGGATTCAATCTGGACCCATTTCTTTATATATGATGTGCTTAGTGACTTAACTAAATGCAAAATGGATTTATACAATACCATTAGTTTCCAATGATTCAATATATGAGACAGAATGGTCTGAGGGGTAATTAATATACATGGAAGAGTATCTTGCAAACAGACTGTAATCCCCTGACCAACGACCTCCTTCATATTTTTTACAACCATCGTTTGGGGTAGTTGGATTGCATTCGTGTTTGTCTTTAAGGTAAGTGTAGAAATATTTATAAAATTAAAAATTGTCCTCAACATGGGCAATGTAATTATTATAGCAAATTCGAGCTATATTCTTACACCTTTTACTGAAAATTTGTAGTAATTTTTCATATAAGGAAATTTTTAAAAACTTTGAATTTATGAAGTATTTATTGTTTTCCATTGTTAATTTAATAAGTATGTTGAACCCAAGGTGCATTATGACATTGTTATAATACTGCTCTGTGGCAGAAAGAAGTGCTTTTGTGGTATCTACCTGGCCTGTGCAAAGCAGCCTCCCACTCGGACATAATTTTCACCATACATACACACTATTGAATGTGCATCCTTTTGCAGTATTACCAGGATATTACAACAAGAGTACCTTAAAATAAAAGCATGGCTAAGGCTGGTAGCACTTCTCTGATTCCTCTTGTTTTGCAGAAAAGTGTGGGTAATGGTGATTACTTAAAACTAATAACTCGTTTTTGTGTTCTCCTCTTTCATTACAGAAAATTCCCACTCCACACCAAGATATTATTATGTTGACACAGAATAGATGAATTAATGTTCAAGTTGCTACTGTGGAAAAGTAGTAATAGCGAGTTATTGAATAGTAATAATAGCTACATATACCTATATGAAGGGCACAGGGGAAGAATATGCAATGTCACATTTTTACTTTTTTTAAACTGGTAATGCCATTTTGTAGTGTAAAAGGGGTAGAACGGAACGCAAAAACGTTCTAGAGAAGAACATGCACAGTCACAGAGTAATCTTCGTTCAAAAATATTAATACAGTGCAATAACAAGCAATGTCCAAGTCGTACAGGAAAAAAATAAGCATTGTCCATGGTTGTCAGTTTGACATATGTTATTTTTATTTCATTCGTCTGTTTTGTTATGCAGCGTGTGTTTAGATTATATCAAGATATAATTCTATTTCAATCAATTATTTGAAGTGAAGAATGTCGTCTCAAGAAGAAGACGACGTTAATCTGAAGCTAGCTACCAAAAAACGTAAAGTTTACGGTCGTATGTCGGAAGTTAATAAGAAAATTAGACTTCAAAGTCATGAAACTGGATTCAACTGTAATTGCAAGAGACACAAGTGTTTTGAAGTTGTCAATGAGGAACAGAGGACCAGAATTTTGAAATATTTAAATCTACTGTCATCTAGGGATGAACAAAACCTTTATTTAAGTGGCCTAATAAGTGTTTTAGAAATTCAAAGAAGACGACCTAGAAAAGAGTGAGACTTGTGGACGATATCCAACCTATTGATGTACCAGTATGTGCTTCTGCATTTATTGCAATACATGGAATAACAAGGCAAAGAGTATGTACAATAAAAAAATCGTTACTTACAGCAGGTAAAGCCCCAACCGACATGCGAGGTAAACATAATAACCGCCCAAAAAAACTTAGCTCAGCTCTTAAATCTAAGGTCATGGAGCATATAAGGTCATTTCGTGGAAGAAAAAGTCATTATAGTTTACATGATAGCTCAAAAATTTATTTGCCCGAAGAGTTGAATGTCAAAAAAATGTATGATATGTTCGAAGACAAACAACAATTGTCCTATGAAACATATCGATATATATTTGTAAATAACTTCAACATAGGATTCGGATACCCGAGAAGTGATACATGCAGTACATGTGATGAATTTTTGGCTAAAACAAAAGCTCTTAACAACTTCAGTGCCCACTCCGCATATTTGCGGGGGGCGGGCTGAGCGCGGGGTGCCGACCCCGCAAATTAGCGGAGTAGTGCCGCTCATTTTGTATGCCTCAGTATGCGCCCGGCACCGTCCTTGGCGACACGTTTATTGATCGGCACTGCGCTTGAACGTTTCAAAATTGTTACGCAAGTTGTGGATTTAGAAAATTGTGTTTTGTTTTGAAGATATTAGCGTTAAATTATGAGTATTCAACCGGGGCCTTCGCGGCCTAAACAAAAGAAAATGGCGCCAAATTATAACATGACTGATCGTGATATTGAAGAGCAGCTTTGGGACAACGACTCTGATGATGACTTTCAGCTTGAGGACATGTCATCAGATGATGATGAAGAGGAAATCGAGCGGCAGGTTATTACGCAAATTGCGGCTAGGGAAGTACAATTGGCGTCGCAACGAACTCGTAGAGTCCCATCGTTGGAAGCGTTACGACCACCAGAAAATTCAGCATTGTCTGAAGAAGGATCTTCTTCTTCATGGACAACAACATGCGAGCTAAAAAAAAATTATTTCACTAAACAAAATGAGTTCTTAGGCGCGCCTGACCCAACTCCAATAGCATTTTTCAATTTCTTCCTTGAAGATGATTTTCTTGCAATGATTTGCGATAAAACTAACGCCCAAGCCGAAAAGTTATTCCTCACTGGTATTTTGGAATCATCAAGAATAACTAATTGGAAGGACGTTGATGTCCCTGAACTGAAAATATTCTTTGGTTTACTATTCCACATGGGTTCCATTCAGCTGCCCCGATTACAAGATTATTGGAAAACGAGCCGGCTATTTTCAATACCTATTTTTGGTCAACAGATGAGTAGGAATAGATATCTGCTGATAATGAGATGTCTTCACTTCAGCTCGGAGACAGAGATTGTGGATGACGATCCACTGTACAAAATACGTAGTGTCATTGATTATTTCAACCAAAAAATGAGTAGATGCTATTATCCTGGCAAAGAGCTGTCGTTGGATGAGAGCATAGTTCTGTGGAGAGGGCGTCTGAGATTCAAGCAATATATATAATCAAAACAAACGATATAAGTATGGTATCAAACTATACATGTTGACTGAGCCTGATGGTCTCATTTTGAAGTTTCGAGTATATGCAGGAAGCCAAGACCGTGATGTTGCTGGAAAAGGGCACGCCGAAAAAGTAGTAATGCAATTGATGGAGGATAAACTCCAGAATAGACACTCATTGTATATGGACAACTATTATAATAGTTTCCACTTAGCTAAACGTCTTCTAGATAACAAAACTTATTGTACTGGAACGTTAAGAAAAGATTTGAAAGAAAATCCAAAAGATGTGGTTCAAAAAACACTGAAAAAAGGTGAAAATATTTCAAGGTTTCTAGAAGGTGTGCATATTGGAAAATGGAAAGATAAGCGTCCAGTCATGTACATCACCACGGAATATGAAGAAAAAAGGATACCAGTTGCTAATAAGCGTGGCCAGTTCAATGAAAAACCTGAAACTATTGCCAAATACAATGAGTTTATGTCAGGAGTTGACCGACAAGACCAACTGCTCGCATTTTATCCGTGCGAAAGAAAAACTCTTCGCTGGTATCTTAAGCTAGCTATCCACACCTTTCAACTTCTGTTCATAAATTCTTACAAAATGTACAACAAGTATTCTGGACACCAAAAAATGACACTCTACGATTATCGTTTAGGTGTTATAAGCGAGCTTTTACCCGAAAAAATCCCTTTAGTGGCTGTTCCAACCGGCCCAAGCAGAGCAAGAACGAGCAGAGAACTGCCACACAAAATCGGTAAAATAACTGAGAGAAATTCCAAAGGAAACATCAAACGTAATCCAAAATCATGGAGAGCATAATTAGCCGTCAGCTCTTGGTATATCTAGAGGGTCACCAGTTGATCAACGACCGACAATACGGGTTTCGCCATGGTCGGTCGGCAGGTGATCTTCTGGTATACCTAACACATAGATGGGCAGCGGCTATTGAAAGCAAGGGGGAAGGCCTGGCAGTTAGCCTGGATATAGCGAAGGCCTTTGATCGTGTATGGCACAAGGCGCTCCTCTCCAAACTTCCATCATTTGGGCTTCCCGAGAGCTTGTGCAAGTGGACCTCCAGCTTCCTCACTGGGCGCAGCATACAGGTCGTTGTCGACGGATATTGCTCGAACCCGAAGCCCGTGAATGCTGGAGTGCCCCAAGGCTGTGTGCTGTCTCCCACGCTGTTTCTTCTGCATATCAATGATATGTTGGACACCTCCAACATTCATTGCTATGCAGACGATAGCACTGGTGATGCCGTATACACTGGCCATGCAGGTCTCTCTCGGGAAATCGTCGACCAGTGCCGGGAGAAACTTGTGTCTTCTATCGAGTCCTCTCTTGAGGTCGCGGAATGGGGAAAATTGAACCTTGTCCAATTTAACCCCCAGAAGACTCAAGTTTGCGCGTTTACCGCTAAAAAAACCCCATTTGTCGTATCACCGCTCTTCGAGAACACTTCTCTTAAAGCCGCGCCTAGTATCGGAATACTGGGTCTCGAAATCTCGAGCGATTGCCAATTTCGTGGTCATCTGGAAGGCAAAGCCAAATTGGCTTCAAAGAAACTGAGCGTCATTAATAGAGCACGGCAATACTTCAAGACGGCCCACATACTAGCGCTCTACAAAGCGCAGGTCCGGCCACACATGGAGTATTGCTGTCATCTCTGGTCTGGCGCACCCCAGTATCAGCTCGATCCATTTGACCGCGTGCAACGCAGAGCAGCTGGAATTGTCGGGGACCCAGTGCTCTGTGACCGGCTGGATCACTTGGCGTTACGTAGAGACGTCGCTTCATTGTGTGTCTTCTACCGCATTTATCACGGGGAGTGTTCCGAAGAGCTGTTTAACCTGATTCCTGCCGCCGAATTCCACCTTCGCATGACACGCCACAAGTTGGGATATCATCCTCACCATCTGGATGTGTGGCGGTCCTCCACAGTGCGGTTTTCAAGGAGCTTTCTTCCACGTACTACAAAGCTATGGAATGAGCTTCCTTGTGCGGTGTTTCAGGGACGATACGACATGGGTACCTTCAAAAAAAGCGCGTACACCTACCTTAAAGGCCGGCAACGCTCCTGTGATTCCTCCGGTGTTGCAAGAGATTGTGGGCGGCGGTGATCACTTAACAACAGGTGACCCGTACGCTCGTTTGTCCTCCTATTCCATAAAAAAAAAATCAAACGTAAGATGTGCCGCAAGTGGTCAAAATCTCAAAAGAAACGGAAGGATTATATGTGGTATTGACGGAAGGATTATACGAAACCCGCATTGAAAAACCTGGTCTGTGTTTTGACGAATTCCATTTGTCCATGTAGAGTTTATTACGTCATAGCTGTTGATTATATTATATAGCTCTGAGAATAGCATTAGTATTTTATTTGAAGTTTTATTTTGTGTTTGAAGCTGAAGAAGAAGCTTTTTTGTTCAACTCTTTTTTTAATTACTTACTGTTTTTTACTATAGATTTTAATTTTTAGCTCTATTTTTGTAAGCTTACTCATTTGAAAAACTAGTGATTTGTTTCTCGTAAGTACGTAGTAATCAACGTAGTAATCATTTCTGTCACCTATGTATAAGAAGGCATGTCCTTTTTTATCTCGACCCATAAGAGAAATCAACGTTGGAAAGGATCATCCAAGGTCAATTTTTCATAGAGAACATTACAATTCTGCCTGGACATCGTCTGCTCTCATGGGACCAAAACAAAAGTTGAAGTCTCATGATTATACTATTGGTGTCTTAGAGTTTTTACTACCAGAAAGGTTGTACATTGAGAGCCTTCCAGTTTCAAAAGCAAAATTTATGGATATCCAGGCTTTGTCAAAGTTTTGTGGATCAAGAGCTAAGGAATACTTCTCACGGATTAAATATAGTGATGCATAAACAATAACAATTTTATGGACAATGCATATTTTTTCCCTGTATATTCTGTGTTTGTTTACTTTTTTCTGTTAACTTAAGAAATACAACCAAAATGTTTTTTTTTGTACTACACACCCAAAACCAATATATTTTCTTCGTTAATTAATATGTCTTTGTTTTATTTAAGTTTCTTTTATAACATTTTTCAAGGATCAAAATGTTAATTTAACAATTTCTCAGTTCATTGTTTCAGTGACATTGCATGTTTTTCCCCTGTGCCCTTCATATAACAACAGATGTTTAAATTTATTGTTTCACTCCAACACCATTCAACCGATCTGTATGAAAATTGGCATGTATATGTAATTTTTCATGGAGAATTATTCAAATATGATGCAGCTGCATGGGAAGCTTCCCACACCAGGTAGTGCTGGAACCACCAATTTCTATATTATTTAAAGAAATTATTGTTTATGCTTTTGTTTTGTTTTTTTTTTTCTACATAAGTAATTAATATTATTTTGTATGTAATTTTAAGTTGTTTCTTTTTTCTTTTGTAATGACTTAAGCATAACACTTTAAATAATATTATGTATTCCGACAACCTTTTGTACACAGTAAAACTCGAATGAGTTTATGTAACTATGTACAAGAATTTTGTAATTTATATTAAGTAATTTGTTAATAAGAAATAAATAAATAAAATAAATATGTATAGCTGTAAAAACAATGCCTGGCAGATTCTACTAGTAATTAACTTAACTATATAACAAAAATATGTCAAACAACATATTTTATGTAAAAAAAATTAATATATTCAATAAACAGTCTTAGTTGTGTAAAAACATAACTGTAAACACAAAAATGTAATTTTCAGCATCTTATGTAAAATAATATTATGTAGCAATGTTTAGCACTTCTAAAAAAAATTATCATTACTATATCCTGTAAGATGGCAGCTTCACCTTAAGTGTTATAACCCCTCAACTGGGACCTAGACATAATCTGGTGGCAAAATGGCGATAACTGCGCACCAGACATATTATACTCGACCCGCTATGGTCTAAGATTTATTTTTTCTTTATTTTAATTGTGAACGCAATGATGTAAGAATGAAACAAAACAATCTTGGATAAACAAGGAAAGCATTAATGTCAACAGCAGACTCAGGGCCATACAATTTTTTAAAATATTCTTTCATGTATTCAGGTGGGCGAGCTACCTCAGTTAAACGATGTTTTGTTATGTAATCCAGCGGGAAAAAAGCTTCAATTTTAGCTAATGATTGATAAAATAGCAAAGTCTTTATCTCTAAGATTATTAAACAATGACATAGTTTATTTCATAATGAACACACCAAGTTACATGCCTATACTCTTCATATTTCTGAAAAATTTATTATATTGTAACCGGACGCACTCAAGTGCCTGCAAGATGTGTGTGGCCGTCACAATTGCGCCATTTTAAATTCTACATATGTCTGAGTTGAGGGGTTATATAACATTCACTGAGGAAGTCACATGCCCAATTAAGATGACATTGCACCATGTCTTGACATGGCAGTTGATAGTTTCTGGTTCACATCCACTTCATGTTACTGGATCACACAACTTCACTCTCATTATTATGCTTACACCATAGTTCAAGTCCAACACAATCTAATTCTTCCAAAAATTAGGATTCTGCTGTAACCTCCTCTCGAAGTTCTGATACCAAGTGTGCAGTGTGTTCAGAGGTATGTAAGACACTCCAGGTGTCGGTGTCATCTGTTCTTGTGTCACAGAGAATGATGCCACATAGTTTACTAGATTCTCCAACATCTTTTGTGCAAATGTCACATAAGTATTTGTCTGCTGTGTCTATAAATAAAATAAATTTTCATGAAATAATTATTGTTGTCTGTAGCATATCTATTTTAACACATTCCTTTCAAAATCATGACATGTCTGCCCAAAAGTTATGTTATTTATATGCTAATAAATAACATAACATTAGCACATAAACACAAAAGCTAAATTTAACTTTCTGGTGATGGACTGGGAATCTTACAATATTGACTGTAATAATATTATTTAAATTAGACAATCAACTCACCAATAGTGGCTCAAGGACTTGAGCATTAACTTCAGGTTCTATAGATATACCAATCTGAGCATTGTGACAAATTTGCTGTTGACCAAATGCATTCATGAATTTATTCTCATCTAAAATTAATAATAATAGAAAATGTAAATTAATAAACTTAAGCTTATATTTATAACAAAAAATGGTAGTTCAATATGAATACTTACTGGTCAATTCATGTAGTTTCTTTAAATTATGAATTTTAAAAATTGCAGAAGGTTTCGCATTGGAAATATGGCCTAAAGGTTGCCAATTTGGTGGGGCATTAGGATCCGGCCAACTCCAGTACACGATAGCAACTGTACCCGGCGGCAAAGGCGTCGTTCCCGTCAAAAATACTACGGCATGATTTATAGAGTCCACATCCAGTATTGTGGTCACTAAACTAGTCTCCGACACCGGCGTGAAATCTGTCTGCACCTTTATATACCAGTAAATATTAAAATAAGATATAACACACAAGTGAATTAGAGATTTTTTAGTTACATTTTATATTTAAAAAAATTCCTCACTATATAAATATGAAATTTATCTAAAAGTACAAAGGTAAACAATGCACATAAATTCTGAAATTAACACTTACAAGCCTTCCCGACACGACTAATCCGAACATATTAGCTATACGTATGTCTTTCAATTTAATATAGAGTTCTCTAAAGCATATTCTGATTGGAAATCTTTAACACTCAATCATACACACAAAACCACATGCACCATTATTTTCTAGAAAGACCTGGAAATTGGCATTCATTACTAAAAGTAGAATGCAGTGGTTTCGATTCTCAAACACAGACTCTCGAAAGCACAAAGTAGTCAAACGTCATACCTCAAAGTGCGAAATCCGTAGTGTTGCCCGCTTATTACATTTTTGCATTTAGATATATATGAGGTACTTGCTTGGTTACTAACAACTTACAACTAACTTCTCCATTGTATATTAAGTCCCCTCCGAATCCATCAGATATTTCACTATCCAGCTCGAAACATAACAGAGTTCTTAAAAAGACAGATATTGATACGGATATAGCTTCTACCTCCATCCAAAATGTATACAATCATCCAATTTAACTTGTGGTTATTAAGGAAAACACAAAATTACGAGTATCCCGCATTAAGGATGATCCCTATTCCCTTCTCAGGCTATACGTATCAGAGTCGATCAACTACTCTACAGAAACTAAATTGCCAACATCTGCCCGGATGGAATTTAAAAAAATAATTAAAAATAAAAAAAATAAGCTAGATTCAAACTAATTTATAGATAATCCATTTTAAACAGCAGATAAATAACTAGGATGCGCAGTCACTCGTCGTACCGCTTCGCTGCAGCGTGTATTTATCTGGTGTTTCCAGGTCTTTTTAAAAAATAATGCTGCATGTGGTTTTGTCTGTATGATTGAGTCTTAAAGATTTCCAATCCGAATATGCTTTAGAGAACTTTATATTAAATTCAAAGACATACGTATAGCTAATATGTTCGGATTAGTCGTGTCGGGATGCCTGTTAATTTCAGAATTTATGTGCATTGTTTACCTTTGTACTTTTGAGATTAATTTCATATTTATATAGTGAGGATTTTTTTTTAATATACAATGTAACTAAAAAATCTCTAATTCTCTTGTGTGTTATATTTTGTTTTAATATTTACTGGTATTTATAGGTTTTCAGACAGATTTCACGCCGGTGTCGGAGACTAGCTTAGTGACCACAATACTGGATAATGTAATGATCTCTATAAATCATGCTTGATTACTCCCGCGTTCGATTCTCTCAACATCCAGCGACTTCTAGCCAAATTAACTTATTATGGTTTCACGCCACAAACTTTGAAATGGTTTGCCAGCTATTTGTATAACCGTACACAGACCGTTGCTGTGACACATGAAAATGGCTCAACCGAACTTCCAAGCTGTTGTGCTGTCACACGTGAAGTGCCTCAGGGCTCTATCCTAGGTCCTTTGTTATTTATTTTTTACACATCCGACATCATTACGACCATTGAACACTGTAACTTCCACATGTATGCAGACGATATACAGCTCTATGTCTCTTTTGACCCTTCAAATACCCTCGATGCTATTTCCATGCTTAATTCAGACCTTTCTCGAATATTAAAATGGTCCTCATGTAACTCTTTGGTGCTCAATGCTACTAAAACAATTTGGATATCATAATAAATAATGTGGTGATTGAACGGGTTCCAGTAACTCGACACCTGGGTATTCTCTTTGATGAGAATCTCAGGTTTGAGAAACATATCAATGCCATAATATTGGTTTTTATAGAATTAAGGTTTTGTTATTATTAGGATTAGACCATAAATTACTGAAACATTGCGTCTTAAACTTTGTGAGACTCTAATACTCTTCAAGTTAAACTATGGTGAAAATGGCCCGCTCGAAGGATGCAGTACAGCGGGTCCAAAACGCTTGCGCAAGGTATTATTGGGACATTCCTCCACGAAGTCACATCTCCTCCTGACTCACTACTCCGTATCTGATCAAACATAAAGTTTTAAATATGGAGTATAGAACAAGCCTGCATTTCGCAGCTCTACTTTTCAATGTGGTCACCTCTAAGGCTCCCGCATATTTATATAAAAAATTTAACTGGTTGAGTAACACGAATACCTTGTACCACAACAGTGACCAAAGCGGCTCTATACTGTCTTCTATCTTTTAGTCGGCATCATTCTGCTGGCTTCAAAGGTAGTTTTAGTTATAATGCAACTAAGTGCTGGAACAATATTATACCACCACCTTATAAAGCCTCATTATCAGTTAATTTCTTTAAATTAAAAATGAAAAAATATCTCTTAAATGAACATCAAAGTCAGTATTCCAGCCTTAGTTGCGTTCAAATAGACTAGGATTTTTGAATTTCGTTTTATGTTATTATTTGTTATGGCTATGATTCTGTTCTAATTTGTAATTACTTTTTATAATCTGTATATTTTGTTCTAGTTTTTAAGTTTAGTAACAATTGTTTTTTATGTTAATTAGTAAAGTCAATTTTATTTAGGCGAGGTGTCGCCCTTGAGGTTCATGTGTCACGCGGGGGCCACAGAAGATCAGCGTTGCAACACATTTATGTTGGAACACATGCTGAGTGGCTCCTTTTTTAAACACCACACGTTTTATATTTTTTATATTTTTAAATTGTTTCAATTTTGTTATTTTGGTGCGTGTGTTTATAAATAAATATTTTTCTTTCTTTCATAATTTAGAATAATTTGTAAACCATGTTTGTTTTGTTGTAAACATGAGTCGAAATTCAAAATTTTGTCTCGACAATAACCTAGAAAATTTCTAAAGCTTTCTACTAGTTTTTTTTGAAAATCGGTCGAGAAATGGCCGAGAAACAATTTAACACAGAAATCAATTGGAGTCAACCGGTGGGAGCTCCGCTCTGCTTCGCTTCGCTTCGCTCAATTAGCATAAATCCCTAATTTTGATATTACAACGATGGGTATTGTCCGTCAGGTTCCAGTGGACGAATGAGTTTGTTGAGTCCGTTGAACATCCCACAGGTTTTAAAAAGATTACAACAGCTCCCAGACTAAACTGAAACGTAATCCCGGATGGTTAAGTTTCATGTTCTTATCTTAACATAAACACTGCTCACCAAAATATTCCTGTTTCCCTCCCTTCCCTTGATCCCTCCTCATCCTATTATGCACCTACAATCCACATGAGCAAGGCTAGTATTAATTCTACTGCCACAGTCTCTCATAGGAAAACTCTTACATCTTCTCCACACTCTAGAAGACTCTTTAAGCAAGTTATATGGAAGAGCTTCTCCCCAGGCTATCATCGCTGAGGTAACTTCAGCCCTTCCGAATGGTTCAGCACTAATCCATCTCTTCTTCTTGTGCACACAATGACGACATCAAGAAACACTCTCAGCATACCGTACAACGTTGCTCACAAACTATCTCAATTCATATTTCTCAGTAACAATTATCGCCCTAGTATCAATTCTGCAATGGAACACCAGATTGAAGCCTACCTCCTCAGAAACATAGTCTTATTCACTTTATAAATAAATATCTTCCTTCTGCCATCGCCATCTCGTAGACATGACCCCTCCCTGGATGATACTTCAGGGACCTTTAGACATGCGTGTGGCGGTGACGTGGCCCGGGTCGTTTCCATCCCTAAAATATAGTCGAGGGAGGCGATGTCTGGTCTATGCGTCATGCTCGTGAACAGGCACAAGATGGCTTGATGATCCTGTCGCCGGGAAGTCTACTTCATTGGAGTTTCTTACTCGTTCTTCTGTAAGGAATTTTGCCTTGCGAATGAGCTGTATGAAAAAATGACATCTTTCAAGTGTAATGTAATTTGCCAATGAAATAAAATATTTTTGATTTGATAATCGCATAGATGGCGATGGTACAGGCTGTGGCTTATTTACAAGACGCACCCTTCACTTTACCCCTTCAAAACCAGCATCCCGGTAAAAATATTGTTGCAGCAAAGGTTTTGAACATCGTGTTCTCGATATACTCAACATCATTCAACCAGGATTGCAGATATTATTTTAACGTATTTCTCCTCCTATGATTTTAATGGACATCACATGTTTTGGAGCTCTGCTTGATATTCTCGAAGAATTTAATCTTTGCGTAAATCATAATGGCACTCCAACCCGCAGGGGTTCACCTTCTCAAAATTTTCCTTCTCAACCCTTTCTCTAAAACATGGATGCAATGCAAATTGGCGAAAATTATCTATTTGATTTGATGAAATTTTTTGAAGTTTTCCCAAGTCTAATGCTGTAGGTGCCCTTTACTTGGCAGAGAAAAAATCTTCGAATATCAAAATAATTTGCATATGGCGTAATATTTATAACCCAAAGATGCATAGAAAAATGCAAAAAAAAAAATATCCGATGAGAGTAGTTTTTCAAAAAACACATGTGTCCTGTGGGATACAGTGCTAAGAGTCCTTGATAATATGTTAAGATATCAATTTATCTCTAAAGATACATAGCCATGTTTCCTATGACCTTATTGTATAATAATTTGGTTGGAAAAATAAGAAAAATGATCGCATTTTTAATAAAAAATCAGTACTTTTTGTTAAAATCCAAAAAATAAAACATTTAGTATCATTCCTGTTGACAAGCCAATAAAATAAACAAAAAAATAATAGATTATCTGAGAAATAATATGATAAAATGGGATTTCGTTAGGTATGCTTGCTATGGAAATTAAAAAAAAACCATTTCTGACGGCCAGTAGATATGGTATCCATACCACACTTCATGCAAGACATTGGTCTGCCCTTTTATGCAAGGTTTGCATCGATCCTTGGCTCCAAATGTCGGAAAATGATTATATCCATCAAATCTGACGTAGTAGTTGGCTTTGCAGTAAGAGGTTTTTTGATGGTTTCTTTGGTGCTTGTGGCATAAAATCAGATTTGTTTGATAGTTGTTGTCTCCCAGAATTCAGTAGCCCTTGTATTATATGATTATGTATAAAATCCATCCGTTATTTACGCACATGCCCAAGATCTGTGAAAATATTGGCAAGTAATTGCTACGACTTTTCATTGCAGTTCTGTAGAGGGCAAGCAATATGTTCGTAAGATCTACACCTACCATGCGCGCGTTGCAGTGCCTGAGGATTAAGGACAGATGCGAGCAGACCAACTGGCGTTTCGGCCTCGTGTTCAAGTTTTTTATTTACCCAATAGAAATTTAAATGCTTTCTTTCTATGGGCGCTGGTCTTTAACAGCTAATCTTGGCTGTTTAGAACGCGCATTCTTTAAGTTGGATGAGTATTATCTATGATGTTTTAGTAACTATTCTAGTACTAATTAGTAACTTTGAAGTATGTTTTAGTTATAAAAAATTACTACATTAATTAGTTATAATCGAAATGTAATCTGTAGGTAAATCTAAAAAAATCATAAAAAATGCATGACAGCCCTACTTTAAACGAAATTTGTTTAAATTACGAAGTATCTATTGTTTATGTTAACTAACAATTAACAAAGCGGCAGCTTGTTTAATAACAAAAGCATTGACGTTCGTTTTTATAAACAAGCCAAAAAACTTCAAAAGCAATAAATTTTATTGTGTAACCCGAGCCCGTTGACCTTGGCGTCGGTAACGCGCGGCCGGCGGCTACTAGCGAGATTTAAATTACAAAAAAGTGGCCAAGTGCGAGTCGGACTCGCCCACTAAGGGTTCCGTAGCAGCAAGTAACAGAATATAAAGGTTCTAGTAGTTCGTTGTAACTTTGATCGATGTTTATATAATAGCGTATTTTATTTCAATGAAGTTATTGATAAAGCGATTTATGTCGTATTAAATTAAAACTATTTACTATATCTGGTTCACACAAATTTTCGGTGGAAGTTTGCGTGGTAATGTACATCATAATTTTTTTAGTTTTATCATTCTCTTATTTTAAAAGTTACAGAGTGAAAAGAGACAAACATATCTCACCTTATCTGTCTTGAAATGCAAAAAAATAATTTGAAGCTATTTTAATTATAATCATTGTGATCACCAGTCTGGTGACCATTGTGATTTAATTGTTGCTCATTCCCACTACTATTTTAAATCCCAGTGAATATTATGTCATGTACTTACCCTTACAACTAAAAACTGATTGCATCCAATCTGATTGTCCATAAAGGTGACAAATTTTCCCAAGTATATTAACAGACAAAATTCTGATGATTTATTATCATGTTCCTGTAACAAATCCTAGAATTATGTATATAGAAGCCATAGTTTAAGGGTATTTTAGATTATGTAGGTCCACAAATTCACTCAGCTTTATAATAAATATACTTTTCATTATGTATGAGCAATAATAATTAATTTATTTAACAAACATCCATAGTAAATATTAACACAAATAACTTTAATAGTGGAGAGAAATAATACTTTTATTACTGTAACACAAAAAATAAACATTATAAATAGTTTAAACAAACAACTTAAGCTTAGCTTTTTGATAAATACTTAAACAGTGTAAATGCAGTTATCTCAGAGAGCAGTTAATTGATAACAAAACTATGAACTCTGAGTGATAACATAAGGACAGTAGTGTGGAGTGTGTAGTTTCACAAACATGTCTCAACTGTGTCATTATTGTTTAGTTTAAATGTTACAATAAATATATTGCTTATGTCAGATGAGAATCCGCACTCTGGTAAGCAAATTTCACTGAACAAATAATATTATTGCATTTTGATTATTGTAGTACCTAATATACCACTATAATATAATACCTACTACAACACCGTGTATAATATAATCATCAAATATACACATATTACTCTACTGATATTGTATCATTTAGAATAAATAACATTTCATAATATTATGTTACTCAAAACATGACAATTACATATCTTGACAAGAAGCACAAACAAACTACTACTAGTTATTATTATTAATACTAGTGATAGGTAAATATTTATTATTGTACTCTTTTGTTACAACTACTATGCATTGCAACATTAATTGTGCTTAATCCCTCATGTATGGGTAGTCAATCTCAGTTAGAGGAGCAAAGGTTTCCTTGATTGATTGTGGTGATGTCCACCTCATGACATAGTTAGGACCTCCCGCCTTGTCATTGGTGCCTGACATGCGTCCACCTCCGAACGGTTGCTGGCCCACAACAGAGCCTGTAGACTTATCATTGATGTAAAAGTTGCCTGCAGTCATTTTGAGCTCTTCAAGAGCTGTCTCCAAGAATTTCTTGTCTTTGGAGAACACAGCTCCAGTAAGAGCAAATTTAGTAGATGAACCGACCAATGCCAATGTTTTCATTAGATCCTTATCATCATACACATATACTGTTAAGACAGGCCCAAATATTTCTTCAACCATCAGTTTGTCATGAGGATCTGAGGTTTCAATAATTGTAGGTTCAACAAAGTAGCCTTTGCTTCCATCAAATCCACCACCACCAATGATTTTATTCTTGGGATTACCTTTAGCATTTTTGATGTAGCCGGTAATCCTTGCAAAGGCTTTATCATCAATCACTGCACCCATAAACACAGAGAAATCAGATGGGTCACCAACTTTTAATTTAGCCCTCTCTTGGAGCAACCCTTCTTTAATTGGTTCATACAGGGACTTAGGAACATATATTCTTGAACAAGCTGAGCATTTTTGACCACAATACTCAAATGCAGATCTGATTGTTCCATTTACAACCGATTGTATATCAGCTGATGGATGAACAAAGTGATAATTTTTTCCCCCACATTCACCAATTAGCCTTGGATAATTACTGTATAGGTTTAAGTTTTTTCCAACTTCATTCCAGAGCCAATTGAAGGTTGGAACTGATCCAGTGAAGTTGATGCCAGATAATTTTGGTGATTTTGTAATGGTACGTCCAAATGTAGGTCCATCAGCTGGTACAAAATTTACTACACCTGATGGAAGACCAGCATCTCTCATAATGTTAAAGATGCGCCAATTGGACAACAATGCAGTGTCAGATGGCTTCCACACTACACCATTTCCCATGAGAGCAGGTGTATAGGCTAAGTTTCCACCAATGGCAGTGAAGTTAAATGGACTAATGGCTGCAATGAACCCGTCCAGACCTCTGAACCTCATACTGTTCAAAGTCACTGAAGCATTTTCAGATATTGGCTGATATTTGGCATTTTCTTTTAAAAAGAAGACATTGAATCGGAAAAAATCCACCAGCTCAGCAGCAGAGTCTATTTCCGCTTGGATGGCTGACTTTGATTGACCTAGAACAGTAGCCGCATTAAGGCTCTGACGGTGGGCACCGGCCATCATGTCGGCAGCTTTTTGCCAAATCTGTACCCTCTCATCAAGAGGCGTGCGGTCCCAACGTTTCTGTGCCTCGGCCGACACCTGGATAGCCTTTTGGATAGTTTTCTCCGAGGCATAGTAGAACTTCGCAATCTTGTGGTGATGGTCGTGCGGCATCACCTGGAAGTGGGGCTCTCCTTCCTTGATGGTCTCATCCCCGATCACGATCGGCACCTCCTCGGTGACCGCTGCGGTGCGCTGCAGCTCGGCGGTCAGCAGGTCACGCTCCTGACTGCCCGCGCGGTACCCCAGCACCGGCTCGTTCTGTACGCCGAAGTTATGTAGCTTCGGGAGCTCCACCACACTGGAGACGCAACGCTCTAGCGAACGCGCGCTCAGCGCTGTCCGCGAACATAACACTGCCAACATTTTGTTACCAGCTGACAATGCAGTACTACCGATAAAAACAGCAAAACACTGGTAAGATGGTGTTTTGATCGTTGGGTGTCAGCCCAGAGGGTTTCTGAGACTTGCAACTGCGGGCTTTTACCACACTGTTACGTAAATCACGTATTCATACCCGTAGGTACGTAACTCATAGATTTTAAGGCTGAGGCTGCTTATTTTGAGTTGAACGAATGAAGCGGAAAATTACCGAATTGGCGACAATTGTAATGACCTTCACTTCACATTTTGTCAATTTAAATGCAGTAAATAAAACGCTAGCTTGTAGGTCGAAAGAAAATTATCGATACCTATTTTTTTTTTTTTGCGCCATTTATTAGCCTGCACGGTTTGTGCGTCAGCCATACAAAAAGGTGAGGAAGTGTGTCATTGGATTGAGAATTGGAACGGAATTTGGAAAAGGATCAGGTAAATTTAGTATATAAGTACATAAATGGTTATAATTTTATATCGTTAAGAAAAATAAAACTAGCTAAAATTCTATATACATCAATATTTATATTAGATAAAAGGACAGAAATTGAAGTAGGAAAAGGAATTTTAATGTACAAAAGCGAGGAAATAAAAGCGGAACGGTCATGTCGAGGACAGGCAAAGAATATATGATTAAAATCCCCAACGTCATTGCCACACTCACATATATCACTAGGCAAAAGGTTAAGCCTTGCCAGATGCAAGGGAATGCATGCATGGCCCAGCCTCATACGAATAAGAGTCGAAGTGGTAGCTTTACCAAACGTCAGATTTGAAAACCACGGTTTAGGAGGTATATCCACCTGGATCGTGCTGTAATATCGACCTTTAGTCTGACTTGAAGAAAGCCACATATGTGTCCAAGAGTTGAATAACTGGGATTTAGGAAGGAGGGCCAAATCACAACAAAAGTTTTGGTACGGAACCAGATCTCCGTCATTGACCGCAGCTTTGGCAAGGCTATCAGCCTTGGTATTGCCAAAGACTCCTGAGTGCCCCGGAATCCAAGCAAAGGAAACTGTGTAATTTTTGCTACAACATTGATACAATAAATCACGACATGCAATAATGACTGGATGATTGTTACTGCTAAAAGGAAATCTGTCCAAGGCTTGTAGGGCACTTTTAGCGTCGGTAAAAATTATTGTGTTTTTTAATTTCATGATTAAAATGTATTCCAGAGACTTCAGCAGACCAAAACATTCTCCAGTAAATACTGAAGTCTCTGGAGGCAATTTTATTTTCTGTACAATGCCAAACTGTTGATGAAAAATGCCAACTCCCACACACTTCTCAGGACCGGGTTTGGAAGAATCACTAAAAACTAAATGGCAATGTTTCCATCGGCTGTCACTGTCAATAATATCCATAAATTTGGCATTGGCAGAAGGATCTTGTTTACAAACACCAAAGTCAAACAAAATAGATGGATTTAAAATTAATGCATCATAGTTAACACAAAATATAGGAAGAAATTGTGATCTATGTGTTGGAGCTTGAAGAGCTAAGTATTTTTGGAGACTAACAATAAGGCATGGCGGCGATTTATGAGCCCAGTACGAATAATCCATACATTCCAACAGAGACCGTAACTTATAGTAAAGAGGATGAGTATAAACTTGTAATGCTCTAAACAGGAACCTGTCACAAAGAAATTGACGTCTGAGGTGCAGGGGGGCTTCAGAACATTCCACCTGCAAAGCGTTAATAGGGCTCGACCGCATAGCTCCCGCAATTATTCTCAGAGCCTTAGACTGGATAATGTCTAACTTATGGAGAGCTACTGCATTACAGGGTTCAAGTATAAATGTTCCATAGTCTAAAATGCTTCTTATTAGAGCATTATATAGAAGCTTTAGAGAGAAAGGATGGGCTCCCCACCAAACTCCAGAGAGACAACGCAGTATGTTTATAATCTTCTCACATTTGGCACTTATATAGTAGCAATGAGGGCTTCCTGTAAGTCTTGAGTCTAAAATTACCCCAAGAAATGTTGCTTCACTTTTAGTGGGAATTCTAATGTTATTATAAAATACAGATACTGCTGGAGGAAGTCTCATACGTGAGAATAAGACTATAATACTTTTAGGAACCGAAAGGCTTAAAGTGTTATTGTCAAGCCAGACTTTTAATAACTTAAGGGAATGTGTCATAGTATCAGACATGTTGTCTACAGAATCACCAGACACATAGAGGAGTAAATCATCTGCATATTGGAGTGTGTTAACTTTACCCTTAAGGGAGGCTTCCAGATCATGAGAATATATATTGTAAAGTAAAGGACTTAAAACTGAGCCCTGAGGTAAACCTTTCCAGGCAATACGGGATTGGTAGGAGTCTCCTGATATTACTTTAAGCATTCTACCAGAGAGAAGATTGATTGTGAAGCTTATAAAAATTTGTGGGATATTCAAATTAGTCATTTTTTGTTTCAGAATTGAAAGGTTGACATTATCATAGGCTGCCGACACATCTAAGAATGCCGCTAACACAGACTTATTGTAAGAAAATGCCAATCTTAAGTCTGTCATAAAAATACTGAGACTATCCATTGTACTCCTGCCTTTCCTAAATCCAAACTGGTTTGGTGATAGTAACCCCTTACTCTCAATAAACCATTCTAGTCTAGTTTTAATTAAATGTTCAGAAATTTTGGACATAACTGGAGCTAATGCAATTGGTCTGTATGATGATGGATCATTAATCGGTTTGTTGGGCTTGTGTATTGGGATAACTTCATGGATTTTCCATGATGGAGGAATATTACCTGATGTTAAGATTGAATTAATTAAACTGAGAAAATAAGAAAGGCAGGAATCATTCAGGTTTTGAAAAAAGGAATATGGAATTCCATCGTAACCAGGGGCTGAGTCCCTTAGTTTTGAAAGAACCCCTTTGAGTTCTGAAAGGCTAAAGGAAATGAATGAATTGCTACTATCATGCTGGGGGAGGAGAGAAAGCTGTGAGTTAGAAGACATATTATCTATAGATGGGACAAATGGTGGAGCTAATCTGTCAAGAAACAAATCAACTGTACTGCTATCCATAAGAGGAGACCTTGGAGGTTTAAAAGAGGATCTGAATCTACGAATATTTTGCCAAACTTCAGATGGAGAAATGTCTGGTGAAATTGAGGCACAAAAAGATTTCCAGCCATTGAATCTTTTTTGTTTTAATAATTTACGTGTTTTAGTTATAATATTACAAAGAACATTAAAATTTTGTGATGTAGAATTTTCTCTGTAATTTTTTTCAGCTATCTTTCTCTCAGCTATCGCAGCAGAACACTCACTGTCCCACCAAGGAGGTGATGGAATATACCCATTGCCATTATTATTTTTAATAGGAAAAACTTCCTCAGCAGCCTGTAGTAGGGCCTGTGTAAAAGCTTCATTACAAAGATGATTATTGCTATCATTTAGTGGAGGTATGGTTGATAAATTTTGTTGAACTTTATCTCTATATAATGACCAGTTAGCATCCTTAAGTTTATATTTTAATCGGGAAGGAGACTTTGACAACTTTTCGCTAATTTTTTGAGGAAATGATACAATTAGTGGAAAGTGATCACTTCCATATGAAGACGATAGAGGCCACCAGTTTAATGTAGGGGCAAGGGAGGGACTACACAGGGTTAGGTCTGGTGCACTAATACCCTCATGGGGCTGTGACCTTCTAGTAGAACAGCCAGAGTTTAGAAGGCATAAATTATTATCATCTAAGATGTCTAAGATTCTAGCCCCATAATGATCAGACTTAGAACTTCCCCACATAGAATGTTGTGCATTGAAATCTCCCATGACTAAAATAGGGCGCGGGAGTGAAGATAGAATGCTACAAATATCATCAAAGACTTCAGTGGAAGGGTGAGGTATATACATATTTACAAAACAAATATTATTTACACTAGCAGCAATAATGGAAAATTTATCACTGTGATTAGGGATGGGTATGTGGACAAAGGGCACACCTCCTCTAAGAATTAGTGCAACTCCACCATACCCATCTGTTCTGTCTTCTCTAAGACAGATATGTCCTGGAATTCTAAAATTGAATCCGGGACGAAGCCAAGTCTCTTGAAGAGAGACTGCAAATGGTTTGTAACTATTCAATAAATAAATTAGGTCACTTTTTTTACTATTAATACTCCGGCAATTCCACTGAATCACTAGAGACTGGTTTTGTGGATGGTCCTGACTGGCCATGATTTAAAAAACTTTTCAAAGTAGCAGCATCGTTGGACGGTATTTTAATTATATTAGATTGTGAAAGGTACTGAATGATAGAAATGATGAGATCCTTTGTTATTATTTCTGACAAATCATTGTAATTTTTGAGACAACCTGTAGAAAAGGAAGAAATGTTGCTGTAATCTTGGATAAGCTCTGCATGCGCTTTTTGATCATATCCCTTACTAGAATTTCTGGGACGAACTTTGGGTTTCAAGAATACTGTTTTCCTATATGACTGTGTGGGACTCTTAGAAAGGCTTGTTAAATTATTGGGGTTGGAATATGTAATAGTTGGACCAGTAGGGGCCGATGAAGCAGAAGCAAGAACGTCAGCATAAGATTTCGAAACTGGTGGATGGACTTTACTGGCTTCTGAATAAGATATAGAGTTTCTAGCCATTGTTTCCTTAATAGCTTTTTGTCTAGCATACTCCGGGCACTTTTTGTCGGTTGCGAAATGGGAACCAGAACATAAGATACAGACAGCATCATTCCTTTCAGTCTCACAGCTTATACCTGAGTGGTTGTCACCACATTTGTAACACCTTGGAGTGCCTCTGCATTGCATTTTGGTGTGACCAAAACGGCAACAATTAAAACATTGCAGCGTGGGGAAAATATAAAGCTCTACAGATAAGGAATTGAAACATATAAAGACCCTGGGAGGTAACACCTTCCCGTCAAAGGTTAAAACTACGGTCTCAGTTGGAATGAACTTGGGTGTCTCTCCATCATATACCTTTCGGTTTAATCTCCGAACTTTCAAAATGCTTCCACAGTTCTGCGGAAGCTCAATATTTTCTATAATATCTTTCTCATCCCAGTCACATGGCACACCTCTCACAATTCCCATGCGGGTGATAGTGAAGGCCGGAATAAATGCTTTGTATTTATTAACATCAAGAGATTTGTGATCTAGAAATGTGTTAGCATCCTGAAATGTTTTAAATTGTAAAGACAACCTATTCCTTCCAATCTTTTTGATGCTTCCCTCTACAATGTTTTTTATCAAACTTTTTTTAAGGAAAAATCCAAATTGTACTGGGTGAATAGATCCGGTTTGATTTGGTAGTAAGATTTTTTGAACATGGACAACATAAGGCGCAGGGTCTGACGCGTGGTAAAGTGACCGAGCAGAACGAGGGTTACTTGTGATATTATTAGACTGAACAGCCTCATTATGGTGGATTTCGGTGTTTTTATCATTAGACTCAAGCATGTTAGGAATAACATTATCCTTCAAATCATTGGGAGAGTATTGGGAATCTGATGGACCCTTATATCTGTGATTTTTTCTCTTCCTTTGATTTCTATCTGAGATTCTCTTTCTTTTAATTGATTTCGTGTTTTCCGAACAGTCCGTATCTATAATTGAACTTTCCGTTTCCATTCCCGACGCATCTATTGTGACTACATGAGACACCTGGAGGGATGCCCCTCCAGGGTCTTCGGGCTCCAACATGGACGCCAAGAGAAAAATTCTATTTACATATAATACAATAAAATGACTTACCAGGTGAAGAGAAAAAAACTAAAACTATAAATAATAAACACTAACTACTTATATATACACCTTACAACTTAACTGATCCTATAATATCAAATTAATTTAACTTTCAAAAGTTTTGCCAAAAAAGGACGTCCGCCTACTTCTAAACTTCCCGCCTTTTTCCGGTATTCTCGATACCTATTTGTCTTTCTTCTTTTGATAATTTTATTGTGTCAACTGTCAATTGTCAGTACTCTGTTGTCATATTTTATTATGTCACAGTGAGGGCATAGTAGTGAGGTAGCATAGACTTATAGTATACTAGCGTATAGACTATAAACAAACCAAGCTTGCAATACTGAACATCTATAACGGAGGTACAGCAAGATAGAAAAAGTAAGCGAATATATAGTTAAAGTAACCCATTTTGATTGAAAAGTCGTAAACAGTCAGCCACGCCTGGCTTTAGCTCCATAGTCTTGGAAGAATTATCAAGGAGGCCTTAGTATTTCGAATAGGTGCTAAACCGCTGTCAGGTCTTCCTATTTTGTTTATTACAATAATTGGAGAATTTACGGTTTATAATAATACTATGGAAACTGTTTACATAAAAGGCTATTTACAAGTTTACACCAATGAGAATCGTGTTAATATCGCGTTTTATTTTATTTTTGTGTACCAAAGTCAATTAAATTTTTGTGATATGGCATTTGTTTCACATTCAAATTTGACGAAAAAGAATAATTATATATATATTTAATGTAATTATTGGCAGCTAATTGATATTTATCGAATTTCTTGTAATCTTAGTTATGTATTGAACGTCATTGGTTTACACAGATAGCTACTAGCTTAATTACAAAAAAAGATTAACTTAAATTTAATTAAAAGAAAATTATACACAACAGGGGATCATAAAAACAGAAGTTCTAAGTAATTAATTTGAGTAAATAATGTATTATTGATAGTTACGTTTAAATTGTAAAATTTAATTGTTGAATAAATCTACGTCAGTTTTTGAGCGCTATTTAATTTCTCCTTTTTTTATCGATAACGAGCGTAAGGATCACGTGGTATAAAGTAATCACTGCCGCCCACATTCTCTTGCCTTTAAGGAAGGTGTACGTGCTTTTTTTGAAGTTACCCATATATCAACCCGGAAACACCGCACAAGGAAGCTCATTCCGCAGCTTTGTAGTACGTGGAAGAAAGTACCTTGAATTCAGCGGCAGGAATCAGGTGAAATAGCTCTTCGGAACAATCCCCTTGATAAATGTGGTGGAAGACGCACAATGAAGCGACGTGTCTACGCAAATCCAAGTGATCCAGCCGTTCACAGAGCACTGGGTCCCCGATAATCCAAGGCAAGGTGTTGTCGAAGAGCGGTGATACGACAAATTGGGTGTTTTTAGTGGTGAACCAATCAAGAGAGGACCCGATAGAAAATACAACTTTCTCCCGAGACTGGTCGACGATGGCCCGAGAGAGACCTACATGGCCCGTGTATACGGCATCACCAGTGCTGTCTGCATAGGAACGTATGTTGGAGGTGTCCAACACATCATAGATATTCAGAAGAAACAGGTAGGGCAGCACAACAGCCTTTGGGACACTACAGCGTTCACGGTTTCGGGTTCCAAGGATATCCGTCGACATCGACCAGTGAGGAAGTTGGAGATCCACGTGCATAAACTCTCGGGAAGCCCAAATGATGGAAGTTTTGAGATAAGCGATCAAAGGTCTTCGCCTATATCCAGGCTAACTGCCCGGCCTTCTCCCTTGCTTTCGATAGCCGCCGCCAATGTATGTGGTAGGTATACCAGAAGACAATGGCAAAAACGATACTGTCGGTTGTCGATCTGGCAATCAATTATGCTCTTCATGATTTTGGAGAGCAGGGAGACAATAGCAATAGGCCTGTAGTTTGCCGGATCCTATCTCCTTTTTTTTTTGGATCCGATGGACAATGGCTGATTTCTATAAGTCAGACTACGCCTTTTATGTATGAGCGCCGGAATAAACGCGTTAGCACCAGCGTTAACTCAGGGACACACGTTCTAAGCATGATGGGAGAGATGCCATCCGGCCCACTAGATTTCTTTACGTCCAACGAAAACAGAGCTCGCCGAACAGTTTTCTGTCTCAACTGTACCTACTTCAGGCATAGTGCTCTGACGCCGCAGCTTTCTCTTTTCCGTATGGGCATTCCTCGTGTGCATCGGTGGCAGGGACGGGTGGTTGAAGTTACTATGAGCAGCTTTCGACAACGCCCAGAACTTGCGTGTTCCAGTCGGGTAACTAGAAAGCTGCTCGCCGATTTCTCGATAGCTGCACCGTACAAAGGGAATGTGAAGAAGGTACGGGCTTCTTTTTTTATTTTTTATTTATTTATTATAAACATACAGTTTCTTCTTAAAACAATACAAAGTCCTGTAAAACTGTGTATATCTAATGTCAGCCAAGGTAGATTTATAACTACATGCATAGATGAGATGTGCTTGAGTCGCGTGACGTGTGGAGGCGAGAGCGGGGCTGGGGCGGAAGGACATCGATTCCAAAAATAACAATAATCGTAACTAGAATTAGATTAATTAATAAGATCGTATTTAACTCGCAATTATTTTTATACATTTTAGTGCATAATATATCTATTGTTTCGGCATAGTGTTTTTTTAAGTCGGTTGTTCTTTTCATAAATTTATTTTTTTCTATTTAAATTCGAATATTTTTATTGAAAATAGGATCCAAAATCACTTATTGAACGTTAAAAGTACCACCCATTCGAAATAGAGAGCCCCAGACCTAAGAAGAAACGGCCGCGGTTCAGGAGCTCAGCGGGCTTTTTTTTTAATTAAAAATATGGTTACCATGTATTATCTATACAATATATAACAATAAACATTTATAATTAAATAGCCTGAGGGTGTCCGCTTCATTCCCAATCTGTTGTTTTGTACATTTTCTGGGATCCTGTTGTAAAAGCATATCTATACATCGCTCAATGAAGACTGAGGCATAAATTATCTAATAAGTGGTAGGTTTTGAGCACAATTCGCTAATAAATCGGCACACAAATATTTGATTGTCAATATTAAAATTATTTTATTTAAATACGTCATTATTAATACACATTACGTAGCTAGAATTCAATAATTTAATATAAAATAAACATTCGTTTGTAGGTACCACTCTCAAATACTAACTTTTAAATATCATTATTTTTGGCTAAATAATTTTTTATGCATGATTGTTTTAAGCACCTCTCTAATATTTTTGGAAGGTGGTTAAAGACCTAATACAAATAACATTTGCGTTATTTTGATGAAGAGCTGTTCTACAGTATGGCTTCAAAAGGCGAGTTAGATGTTTTGTTATGCCTTCTTCGGAATAAGACAAATTCTTTATTATATACCAACTAGTCAAAACAAAATAAGGGCCACAACGTTTATAGAGTATTCTCATGAATTCTTGAGGACTAAGGGTTAGTTAATGATTCGATGGAATAAATTAATTGATTTTTATTGTGGACAGCATAAAATAATGATGGAAAAAATTTAAAAAATAAACTCCTATTTTCTAAAAAACTTACATTATTTTTACATACACACATTTAAATACAAAAAATATTCAGTGAGAAAAAATATCGGAAAAATAAATATAATGTCGGTTGATTTGTGACTTTCCTCAGTGTCTAGTATGCCCTCCTCGTTTTCTTATGCACTCTTGAAGCCTAGTAGAAGGTACACTCTCCACCAGGTGCAGGTACACCTGTTTCTCGAGGAATTTGTTCGCAGCTTGATTTGAGAACGTTTATTAGCTGTACTTCATTGTGCACGGGTTGGTTTGTGCTTCGAATACTGCGTTTCAGTAAATCCAACATGTGTTCAATGGGATTGAGATCCGGACTGTTTGCAGGCCAGGGCAACACCTGTATACCAGCCTCCAGGTCGGCCTCGTTATTCGCCGAAATAGGGAAATTTTTGGATTTTTCAAGAATCCTGCGGCATTGCATTGTAATGTAGGCGTATCAATTATTGTCAGCTGAACGCCCTGCTCGTCTCGTCACTTATTTTATTAAAAAAAAAATAGCAGCTGTGGGAACTCATTAGGCTAAATTTTATTTTAATTACTTTAAAATTTTTATATTGTATCATATTATAATTTGTATTTGTATATAAATATTTAGTCTGAATTAAAATTAAATTCCTTACATTGAATAGGTATACTCAATGATCTATTTTCCTAGTTTCGTTTTGAATCGGTTTTTCCCTCCCTACAAATATAAATTCAGGAGGTTTCTCAATACCACGAGTAGATCTAATAATAATATTGACACACTTTCACACAAATTATCTTGCCTCGAATTAGGCATAGCTTGTACTATGGTTTGCAAGACAACGATATATTTAATAGGTAGACCACACTTACTTAAACATACATAAATACATATAAACATCCATGACTCGGAAACAAACATCCACACTCATCATATAAATGTTTGCAACTACCGGGATACGAACCCGGGACCTCTAGCTTAGTAGGTAGGATCGCTAACCACTCGGCTATACAGGTCGTATATAATAACTTTGAAGAATCTAGCTAGGCTAGTAACTTGGTTCAAATAGCTGTGGAATTGGTGAGTTAAAGTCTTTAGACAGCCACTCCGCATCCTGATCGACAGATCCTGATGAGTCATCACTTGCTCTGAAGCTGCCTACGTACTGAACGAGAAGAAGGAGGGGCTAAAGGAGGATCATCTTCACCCGTTTCTGACTCTGAAGAAACCACGTCTTCTTGAACGGGTGCGTTGTAATCAGCATCCGAAGCATTACCATCTTCAAAATCATCTTCATAGTCAGACTGGTCAAGCATATGGCTGATTTCTTCATCTTTTCAGGAAGTTCTGTGGATTAAAAGTGAAATTATTACGAAACTACACGTTGAGAGCTTGAGACCCAAAGTGCAGAAAAATTTACATAAATATTCAATGCAAAATAAACTAGTTTAACAAAGCGAATTTCGATAAATAATATTAGAATCGAATAATGTACTTATTGCTCAATGAAAATTATATGAGTTTTACATAATATCGATTAAGATCCTTTTGATAAATTAAGATGAAAACTTACCAACGCGGACGGGCGGTGCCATCTTCTCAGAAGTACATACGTTTGCTTGACAGTTCGTGTCAAATGGATGGCAGTAACGAAATCCATAGAGAAAACACATCAACCTAACACGTCAACTGACAAAATTCAATGGCGTGAAAATTCAAAAAGCCCACGAGTTGTTTGAATGTTTTGTACAGAAAAATGTACAATAGGTGTCACTGACTACTGAGTCACGTGTTGTGCTGGAACTGACGGAAGTAATTTATTTTGTACATAAAAATGTACGGGGGGTCTTAGGAGGTTAAAAGTAAATATAAATATAAAAGTTAATAAAACAAAACGATTCGCATAATATATTTTATTGCGTCCAGCATCAGTACACATTAACAATTAAATACTGACGGATTTGTCGCATTTGTCGAAGCGGTCGCACCGACCCACGTAAACAATAATAATATGACACTCGTAAAGAATCAGAACAAAACAAAAGGCACGTAGGTCGACCTTCTCTCACCAACCTACTCCTCTGCATCATGCCCACCTCCCGCGCAGGGTGGCCGGGAGGACCCACTCTCTCCTATCTTTTTGTTAAACCTATTTCACATTGTTTATGACTGTTTTACAACAGGCACAAAAATCAATTTGTATGACGTGTAGGGAACGGTCAATGCGTCCGACCTCCCCCCACCCCCCTCTCTCACGCACGATCATTACAAAGAAGCGTTTAAAACACTGACTTACATAATATTAAAGCAATTATAACTACTAAATAATAAGGCGCCACTTGCACCGTTTGAATTCGCCTCCAAGCCGAATAATGTAAAGTACCTACACGTCAAATGTCACGTGCCACCTCTCCCCGCCTCTTTGTACACTCTCCAATCACTGATCTGTATAAATACAACTGGACAGGCTGTTCCATATGTTTGGTAGCAAATTTTTTGCGCCTATTTGAAGCGCCACTCGCGAGCGTCCAGAGAACTAATTAATAAACAAATTAAATAATGCAAATGGCTGCAAAGGAACTTACAATACTTTAAAGTGTATCTGCATTTTGACTTAATTTCGTTCGTTTTCCGTGTTATTTATATCTCAAGAATCAACGTAATAAAGTAGACATTTTTTTTTGTAAATAGTTTCCCACCATCTATCGATGTTTGCTGAGGTTGTCATCACTAGTTTTAGTACCGCAGACTCACGATACATGGCCAACAGCGCCAAAATGGCAGACATCAATCAGGCACAAAAGCGTTTTGACAGCCGCCAGTCCAGTGGTATATAGTAGAGGTCAGTGTCTCCAATACATGTAAAGCGATCGATTAAATGCTCAGTTAAATACATCAATTTGTAAAAAATCTTATAAAATCGTTATTAAAAATACAATTAAGCAATATGGAATGACGTTATAGGAATTAATCACAATAATTTGGGGGCAAATCCCCCCCGCCCCATACCCCGGGGCGACGCCGTCTGCCTTCTGTACGCACGCCCAAACACACACAAATAGAAACGGTTACGTGATTTGTCTACCTAAATAAGAAATATTTAAGTCATACAAATGGAAATTCCCACTGGCTACCAAATAAATAAGCAATCTTGACACGTGTAATTAACAAACATAAACTTGTTATGTCTACTACTCGGCTAAGTTGATTTAGTAAGTCTTTTGTCGGGCGATGTATATGCTTCTACAAAAAGATCCCAGAAAATGCTCAAAACAAAAGTATTACGACATTCAAAAGAATTGTTAAAAAAAGTTTGTGTGGTAAAGGTTACTATAACATAAATGACTTTCTTAATGATACCACAGATTGGGGATGGAGCGACTGCCCTCAGGCTTTAAATAATAAATTTAATTGTACAATATGATGTTGTAAACATAATTTTTGATGAAAAAAAAGCCTGCTGAGTTTGCGCCCATTCTTCTCAGGTCTGAGGCATTCTTTTTGGAATGGCTGGTAGTTTTTGACTTTCAATAAGTGATGTCACATGTTTTGAATAAAAATATTTGAATTTGCATGTGTTTGTGTGGCGACAGCAGCAGATAAAATGCATCGTAGATATAATAATGATATTTCTAATCAGTCCAGCTCGCGCTACTCTACAGCTAAGTACGTACAATGTGCCAGCGACAGTCCGCTATCTCACACCGACTACCTACATTACTTCTACACACAATAATAATTGAGCAATACGTTCTATGGTCAATAATTATTAATAATATAAAGAATTAAATTACAATCACTATCGCATATACAATCATCGTCTAAAATTATCGAAACACAGTTCCATTACAACTACCAGAAAATACATAATATTATCAATTCAATCATTCAAATATAAGAAATTATAGAGCAACATATTTTTTTTAAATTTAAATAGATAAGTGTGTCCGACAGCCCGCACGCCCGCACGCACTTCGCACGCAGTGCGGGCAATCGTCGCACCTCACCGCCATGTTCGACACAATAGTTCTCAACACCTCGTATATCGTCACCCACACTGCACACGGTAGTTGTCGCTCAGAACAGCAGGTCGGTAGTTTGGCTGCGCGATTCGCTCCACGAGCGAGCGCTCTCGGCGGCGCACGGCCTTACGTCACCGCCTTCCGCCCCAGGCCCCGCCTCCTCTGAGAACACACACGGAACATACTTAAAACATAAGTATTTACTGGCCATTAAATAATGTTAACACCAGGAACAGACGTAAGCTTATAATGCCAACTACTCGACTAAGTCGAGTTAGCAAGTCTTTTGTGGGGCGATGTATATGGAGCGACCGCCCTCAGGCTATTAAATAATAAGTTTAATTGTACAATGTTACTTTAATTATAGAACAAATTTTTGATGAAAAAAAAGCCCGCTGAGTTTGTTGCGCACATTCTTCTCAGGCCTGAGGCATTCATTTTGCAATGGGTGGTAGTTTTTTGACTTTCAATAAGTGATTACACATCCTATTAATAAAAATATTTGGATTTGAAATTGTATTTGAATCAATCAAGAACATAACTCATCCCCAATTACGCACAATCACCAAGTTCGAGGTACCTAGAATTAATAACTACTTCTAAATTATTAAAACTTTCGTGAGTCATTATTAAATTATTTATTAAAACGACTTTACTCGCGTTTTTGTCGGTGTCGGTACCGAATAGTTTCGGACCATTCGGAAGTCCTTCATCAGGGTGAGTGTGGTGGGTTCGCGATAACGTCCCACCTCTTAGGCAGAGTAAGAGGCGAAGAGACACCGACAAAAACGTGAGTAAAGTCGTATTAATAAATAATTAATAACCTGTATAGCCGAGTGGTTAGCGATCCTACCTAATAAGCTAGAGGTCCCAGGTTCGAATCCCGGTAGGTGCAAGCATTTATATGATGAATATGGATGTTTGTTTCTGAGTCATGGATGTTTAAATGTATTTATGTATGTTTATATGAATTTATGTATGTTTAAGTAAGTATATTGTATTAAATATATCATTGTCTTGTAACCCATAACACAGGCTATATATGCTTAACTTGGGGCAAGATAATTTGCGTAAAAAGTGTGTCAATATTATTATTATAACTACTACGGCGATAGAACTATGAAAACACGTCAAACGTATTTATTAAACAGCTTTAGAAACATAAACTAGTAAGAGAAAATTTAAAACTAAACTTAAGAAATATTTATTGTCAACACTGCCTTAAAATTAGATTTTTTATTATAGTGTTATCAATATATTTTGCTAATTACACTTGTACAAAATCAATGTTCTTATAAGCATTCATGTATTACAAGAGACTTGATCCTGCAGTCAAACTGTCTAAACCACAGACATAGATTCAAGTAGATTACGCAAATCCCTCCGTCTGTATCAAAACCAAGCGTGCCCTGTTTTTGTACCTACTGTGACGTCATTAAAAATGCCAGTGCATCGAGCCTAACGTTTAGCCACTCACCTCATCATTAGTTGATGTTTTCAGTACATCAACAGTCAGTATTGCTTATTACTAAAATCGGCAATGTATTATAAATCTTTATAAAAAAAAAGCGTCAAAGGAAGAGCATTGCTCCTCTTTTTGACACGCGAAGTACATACACTCGTCTGCATGTCTGATCCATGTCTGTGGTGCAAACAGTTTTGCGGGACTATGTGAGATTAAGATTCTTTCTGTAAATTATTAATAGTACAAATAAATAATAAAAATACATTGTTGAGCTGACTCACTGATTAAAACTACATTACATTCTATTTGTAACAATCCGCTAGAATTTCACCAGCACAACCTTTTACAAATGGGAGGCTCCTTTGCACCGGATGCCGGCTAGATTATGGGTACCAACGGCACCTATTTCTGCCGTGAAGCAGTAATGTGTAAACATTATGGTGTCGGTCTGAAGGGTGCCGTAGCTAGTAAAATTACTGGGCAAATTGCAAAAAAAACTGCTTTGCAATGGGCAGGGCGTTTCAATTATCATACAGCTGAACGTCCCGCTCGTCTCGTCCCTTATTTTCATAAAAAAAACCTCACACCACTGAAGAGCGGTAGAGAACGGCGGGAACAAAAATAGTATAGCAGAAGGATTTAACTATTTGATGGAGTTAGAGGACACCAGGAGGGTCATTATATGTATATCTATATGCTCTATCGTACCAATCGCACAGTGACAAAAACGTGGTTAGCCGTAAGATGGCTGTTAAATGCTAAGCTCCAGTCGTGATGCCGGGGTCCCGACTAAATTAAATACGCTGTGATAATGGATTAGTAGATTATTATCACTGATTAGAAACAAGTTAAATCACGAGCCGAGCTCGATGTGGCGCCGTTGTCGGCACGGTGGAGAACCGCGAAAGTTCGGATGGCTTTTTTTTTAAAAAGGGACGAGACGAGCAGCGCGTTAAGCTAATGCTAATTGATTGACGTCCTGTCCATAACAATGCGAAGCCGCTTAGGATTCATGAAAAACCCAAAAATTCAGAGCGGCACTACAATTGCGCTCGTCACCTTGAGACATAAGATGTTAAGTCTCATTTGCCCAGTCGTAATACAATAATATTTACACATTATTGCTTCACGGCAGAAATATGCGAAGTTGTACGTTGTGTTGTACAAAATTATTGCCGTCATGTGTCAATCTATCAATGACTGCACGTTTCATACAATCGAGTGAATCGCTTTTTTCATAGTTTCGGTAGGTTGATTTAAAGACATAAAATCCCTGCTGCCCTGGTTTTCGTCATTCGTGTTAAAGATACGGATGTGTGGAGAGTTTTTAGTTTTGTCTATGGTCAGTAATAGATGACGTCAGTATGACCAGGTCTAGCTGCGGTCTCGCTCGGGGTACGCTTGTGTTGGACTGTCGCTTCTATTGTAGTTAATACCGCTAGGAACGTGGATAAATAAATAACATTTCATTAACATGCACTTTTATCATTATTTTTTATTTATATCACTCAGGTAACTGTTGTATGTATATATATGAAGGGCACAGGGAAAGATCATGCAATGTCACATTTTTATTTTTTTTTAAACTGGTAATGCCATTTTGTAGTGTAAAAGTGGTAGAAAGGAACGCAAAAACGTTCTAGGGAAGAACATGCATAGTCACTGAGTAATCGCCTTCTAAAAATACTAATACAATGCAAAAACATGCAAGGTCCTAGTCGTACACGGAAAAAAAATGTTTTGTCCATGAAAGCATGCCCTTTTCAGTCTAGGCCAATAAAAGAAATAAGGGCTGAAAAAGAACACTCAAGACTGTTATTTCACAGAGAACAATACAATAGTACGTGGACATCGGCTGTGGTAACTGGACCAAAAAAAAGACTGGAGCGATTGATCACAGCGTAAATCTGGCCAAAACCTCAGAGTTTGTTCTTCCAGAGCAATCATATGCAGAGAGTCTTCCTGTGTCGAAGGCAAAATTTGTGGACATCCAGTCCTTGTCAAAATTTTGTGGTACAAAAGCCAAAAACTACTACTCACAAATTAAATTTACGACTAATTAAAAACAAGTGCTCATTATATTGTGTGTATCAATACACAACAGATTGTTAAGTACCTACCTAATAAAATAGCTTTTATTATCTTACCTTGTCTCATTTCTCATCTTATCTTATAGTCAAGTAATGTTTAGCAAAAAGTATACTCCAAAATCTTACATAAAATAATAAGTTAGGTTTCACTTCTTGTATCTTATTTTTTTAGATTTTGCGTGTATTGGTTGGACATTGCATGTTTTTTGGTTGTATATTCTGAGTAAGTTTAGTTTTTTTTAATTGTATAATAATAAATAATTTTTAATTGTAAGCGACAACTATTAATGAAACTGCCTCTCTGAAACTGAAATTTTCCCGCACAGCCACTTTGTGGAATCAATTAGCGGCTGCGGTCTTCCCGAGCAGATACGACTTAGGGACTTTCAAGAAAAAAGCATACTCAAACCTTAAAGGCCAGCAACGCATTTATTGACACACCTGTTGTTGCGGATGTCCATGGGCGGTTGCCTCACCTCTCCCCAATCCCGTGAGCCTCTTGCCCGTTTGCCCCCTCTTATATAAAAAAAATACATTCCATCACTTCACTAATTAAAGCGAACGTAGTGTGCGCACCTGGTGGTTTGTCTGCGAGGTCGTCCGGGACGTGGTCGAGGGCCGCGGGCGCCACGCCCAGCTCAAAGTGTTCCGCGAGCGTCTTACTGGGCGTGTAGTGTCCCAGCCCGCCTCCCGCGCCATCTGTACACACACACACACATACAATACATGTTTCACCGTGTGCCATCTTTTCTTTAAGGTGAGGTGGTGCAATTATTGGGTTTAATATAAAAATCTTATAAAATTATAAGTGTAATTTGTTGACTACAATATATATATGTAACAAGCTACATATAGAAGTAAGCTGTGAAGATGTTGCGTGTTGGAGCGTGTATTGAGGTTTATATACAGAGGAACGAGTATTGTACGCCGATTATATCTCAAATATCCGGACGACGATTTTAAAGAATGTATTGATGAAATTCGAACCGGGATGTTCTGCTTTCCGGATCACCCAATGTCCCATCTGAGCTATTACAGTCTTGTATATAGTGGTGAAATTTACCTTTGTATTCTAATGCTATTGTAGCTGTTTCTCATTGAAACACGGATAAAACTACTTTTTTTTTCAACTGAAATCTAGCTAGATCGATTTATCGCTCCCGAAATCCCAAATACTAAATTTTTTTAAAATCGTTGGAGCCGTTTCCGAGATTCAGAATATAAATATATATATATACATACAATGATTGCTCGTTTAAAGATATACGATCTATGGGTTATAATTAAAATATTAGCTCTCGTCATAAAAAACAGACAACAGAGGGATGAAGGTTTGAAGCTAGTGGGTCTAATACAATAGTTGCCTGAGTGATATAAATAAAAAATAATGATAAAAGTCCATGTTAATGAAATGTTATTTATTTATCCACGTTCCTAGCGGTATTAGCTACAATAGAAGCGACAGTCCAACACAAGCGTACCCCGAGCGAGACCGCAGCTAGACCTGGTCATACTGACGTCATCTATTACTGACCATAGACAAAACTAAAAACCCTCCACACATCCGTATCTTTAACACGAATGACGAAAACCAGGGCAGCAGGGATTTTATGTCTTTAAATCAACCTACCGAAACTCTATGAAAAAAGCGATTCACTCGATTGTATGAAACGTGCAGTCATTGATAGATTGACAGATGACGGCAATAATTTTGTAAAAAAAACGCAGATGGCCGAAATCCACTACGTTTCAAGTAACTGTTCGCTTTCTAACTTAGCCGGATTATACTTCGTCACCAATACAATACTGTAACTACTAGTATTTTAAACTTATGTCAAATCACTGCACTTTTTATACGAAGCTAAATTTAATTTTTACTTATACATTCCCGCTTTTTATTACGTAGTATTTACATCCTCTTTGCAAGTGGTTGCCGCCGCACACACTCTTTTGTAACACCAGAGGAAACACAGGAGCAGTGCCGGCTTTTTAAGAAGGTGTACGAGCTATATTTGAAAGTACTCATGTCGGATAAATCTGGAAACACCGCGCAGAGAAGCTCGTTACAGAGTTTGTACGTGGAAGAAGGTTCTTTCAAAGCAACATTGCAGGGAATCACCACACATCCAGTCAATGAGGATGATTTTGGCTCGTTTTGCGAAGCTGGAAGCAGGAATCAGGTGTTTTAGAAGACATACACATAACACACAATAAACCTGGTCACTCATTCATATGGAAGTGTATACTTGTTATTTATGCAACTGTTGTGTAATAAGGGACATTAAAACACGAATGTGGGTTAATATGAATGGTGATAATAAATATCTATTTATTTTACTAGTATCACATGAGTATTTTAATACCTAATTATTACACAACAGTTGCATAAATAACTATATCTACACCCATAATATGAATCCTCTATAAAAGATTCTGAAACAGTTAGATTACTGCTAACATTAAAAAAGCCAGTCCTAGTAACTATAATATCATCCAAAGGAGTGTTATTATGAAAACGGTTGATGTAATGTTGTACTGAATTTCATTACAACACTCGTTTGAATGATGTAATGTTTATTAGGACATTGGATGTTTTAATGTTGGCAATAAGCTAACTGTTCTAGAATCTTTAGAGGATTTAAAGCATGGGTGTATATAAAAATATATAATAAACTCCCAAATAATGTTACTAAACTGCTGTTACATAAATTTAAACTTTTTTAATGAAGAAAGCGTATTATAGAGTTCAGGAATATATAAACGATAAAAATGTATGGATAATATGAAAACTGTTAGGGGAGGATAAATTTTGGCCTCCTGGTAGTCTCTTGAACCGATGGCATCAAAATTGACTATCATAAAAAGAAATTTCATTTCTATGAACAGACGTTCCTTACAAAAGTACTGGATCCTCGACAATCATGTCTGATTGACATGACAAAAAGGTGCACCAGACCAGAGATGATAGCAATACAACTCCATATGTGACATGCAACTCATAGATATAGAGGGCTCATAATATGTGAGCCGGCTTCATGTATTGTGTAAGTCTGGAAATTCTTTTATTGAAGTGAAAACTTCCTTAGTCGCATTGGTCACTTTTTGGTAGGGGACAATCTTTTGGGTTCGCGTCACCGACATACTCATTACTGGCGCATGCGATAAATACATCCTCGTGAGTTCGCATCACTGAAATGCTTATAGCAGTATACCTGTAGCTGTACAGCTGACGTATTGTGCAACATTAGTTCTGTGTATATCTTATAAGTGAAATTGAATGGATTTCTATTTAGCATTTAAATGAAAAGTTCAATATGGAAATACTGTGCCTTGTTGAAATAGTGTGTTTCATGACTGTCGCACACGATAAATAAATAATTAATATATATATTGTTAGACACTTTTTGGATGGGTGAAATCTCGTGAGTTCGCATCACCGAAATGCTTATAGCAGTATACCTGTAGCTATACATCTGACGTATTGTGCAACATTAGTGCTGTATATATCATATAAGTGAAATTGAATGGATTTCTACTTAGCATTTAATGAAAAGGTTAATGTGTATATACTGTGTATTCCTGAAATAGTGTTCTTTTTATTAATTTAACTATTAATATAACTAAAAGTTATAAGTTTTTTCTTCTATCAGCAGTCTACACCTGCCTTTTGTTTGGACGTGGAGTTTTTTGGGGGTTAGCAAAACGAGGTTCGTATTAGCCCCTTACGTGTTAAAAGCGATTCTTCCAGCGAGCACCAATTACTCACATACGAGGACAACGGAGCGTGGGTGTCGTTTCTAGTTTGGTGCACCCGAGGCCCATCTCATTCGTCGAGATGCAGTGGGGGTTGCGGGCTATAGCACTACTGTGACAGCACACACAAACACACACACTAGCGCAAATGGTGGACGTGCTCGAGGCCACGCCACCGTGTGTCGTATGGTGCGAGAGTAGTAGGTACAGTATGAACCGTGTCTTATATGTAGATCTCGTCGGGCGGGACGGGCGCAGGTGCGGACCCGGGGGGCGATGTGACGCCGCGCCGGCTGTGTATCACTGTGTGTACTTTACAATCAAGCATGTATTACTCTCCAATATATTTCAACATTTCTCATGCACATTTTCGTGGCTAATAGACATCTCGTGCAATAAATAAATATTTAGATATAAATATTAAATAAAAGTAAATAGCAAGAAATTTCGAAATAAATAAATAAATGGTGATACTGAAATAACGTATCATTCTTTATTTTCTTAAGAATTTTGTAAAAATAAACTCAATGTTAATAACTACAAAAGGCTATGAATGCAATTGTTTTTCAAATATTGGCTTTTTTTTTCAAATAAAATAAAATACTCGAATCTTATCGTCATAAGAACGTCCTACTGACATACATTTAGTTTTGAACTTCAAGTAATTCTCCTGCCACAGACAAACTATTTAAAGGAGATGGACAAAATGTGCCCCAAAGTGTACTTTAAATATATTACAAATAACTTAAAAAAAAAAATATTTTTAGAATTTTTTTTAATCAGCTACAGCAGATGTTGAAAAAACAAGTCTTAATAAAATGTATTTTATTTATTAATAGCATTTTGTTCTAGATTCCAGCCTGGCGGTTTACTTTTAATTTAGTGTAGGATATTATCGCCGAAGGTATGTTCTTTTAAATGACCAATGAATGGATACATAATCTTAATCTTATCTTAATACATATATATAAATTACGTGACACGTTGTTTGTCCGCGATGGACTCCCAAACTAAAGACCGGATTTTAATGGGGATTACTTCATGAAGTGCAATTTTGTCCAACTTGAGAGATATGGTGGTTTTTATTTCGATTTGGGACCCATAATTATTTTCATTTTCAATATTTGTTTTGTATGGACACATTTTCTATGAGAGAATTTAGTGACGCACGGTTTGACAGTTCCACTGTGAAAAAATTTCATTATAACAACAGAGAGCATATTTTACAAAATAATTCTTAGTGTTATGAAATATTATTGACAAATTTATAAAAATCAGTATTTTATTTATTATGCACAGAACAACGTCTGTCGGATCAGCTAGTTAATATATATAAATTACGTGACACGTTGTTTGTCCGCGATGGACTTCTAAACTAATGAACGGATTTTAATGGAGTTTACTTCAAGGAGTGCAGTTTAGTCCAACTTGGGAGATAGGATGGGGATAGTTTTTATTTCGATTTGGGACCCATAATTATTTTATTTCCAATATTTGTTTTGTATGGAAATATTTTCTGTGAGAGAATTCAGTGACGCGCGGTTTGACAGTTCTGCTATGAAACAATTTCATTATCGGTCGTTTTCAATAACCTATCCATCCTTAGTTTAACTTACTAGACTTAGACAAATCTATCCTTTTACGCTTAATTACATTTCAATAGCCTATTGACATAAAGCATTGGACTATATTGGACATAACTATGGATAGATAAGATCTTGTCATTAAACGGTGACAGCAATGTATCCGTAACTAGAGATACGTTATTGAAAACGGCCGCATAACAACAAGGAGCATATGTTACGAAATAATTATTCATGTTATGAAATATTATTGACGAATTCATAAAAAAAAATATATTTATTATGCACAGAACAACGTCTGTCGGGTCAGCTAGTATAAGATATAAGACTACCGATTATTCAATGATAAAACACCATTCGGGCCTAATAATAATTGTTTAGGACCTAATAGTCAGCGACTGTCAGTAATGGTATCTTGTGAGCCCCACGCGACAGGTCGAGGCAGCTGCGAGCTGTTATCAACAATTGTCATACGAGGTAAATTGCCGAGTTATCATATTAGTTTTATATAAAAGCGATAGCCGCCACGCGGTGCGGAGAGTTGGCTACACTCGGTCTTGTGAGTAAGTTCTGTATAAAATTATGTGCGGAAATTAAAGTAATTCGGGAGTGAAAAAGTGTTTTTTAAAAAGGCCACCAGCGCGTCGTACTCACTCAGGTGTGTGTTGTCGGCGAGCGTGGCCAGGCTAGCGGCCGGCGCGGGCGCAGCCGAGGGTGTGTCCTCGCACAGCGACGTCTCCGAGGGATACTCGAAGGTGCGCGTCAGCGAGTCATCGAACTGCAGCTTCAGCTGGAACACACGAGAGACGATCAATTATGAGAGATGGACAAACTAGTGTTCAAACATCAACTTTTAATAAGCGATGCGATTCCGATGCAGTTCAGTTTAGGTACTGCTGCCTCGTCTTTAGTATTTTCATTTTTGGTATTTATTTTCAGTATTTTGTTTTACAAAAAGGCCAATAAACTATTCTTATCTCATCTTTCATCAATAAAATTTTCCTTTTCTGTATATTTTAAGAGTCATTATTTTTTAAAAGTTACAACACGATTCACTTTCCTCTAAGGAAGTAGCAATCGAATCGCTCACTTTGACACATAAGCTATCCAGTTTAGGTTGAATTATTACCTCATGGTACGAATGAATGAACGAACTAAATCAGTTTGCGATTCAATTGACATTATTTTTGACATTCAATTGATATTATTGCGATTTAATGAGTTGGTTTGACGTCAACCTAAATTAGATAGCTCTAATCACGTCGTGGTACAAAATAGCAAAGCAGTTCATTTTAGGTTTTCAATTGAATCGCAATAATAGTTCATGGTAGGTCCGCAGGTGACGAGCGATCACCGCCGCACATACGCTCTTCATTACCACAGGAATCAAAGGACCGTTGCTGACTTGTAAGGTCATTAGTGGACGCGTTCTTTTTTAAGCGATCCATGTCGACAAGGCGCAAAGCAGCTCATGATAGTTTGGTCACACGTGAAAGAGAGTTACTTAGGAACTGCGCAGTGGGGGCACGCCACCCATCCAGAGAGAGAATATGTTTCAGGTGAAGCCAGCAAGTTGACAGTGGGCTCGGCAGAATGACTAACAACAGTTACCCTGATAAATGCGAACGTAGAGACGTCTCTCCGTAACGCCAAGTGATCGGGCCGTTTAAAGAACTGCTTTGCACGCGGTCCGAGTTGAGACTGGGGTGCACCACAGGTGAAGGCAGTACTCCACTATTGCTTATAAAAAATATTTTAAAACTTGATGTGATCAGGAGGGTCAGACGGTACTACTTCACGCCAAACCACCGCCTGTAATTATATAAGGCACATACTCAGTTCCAGTACCAGCTTCTTCCAATTCACCGAAAACAGCCAGGAGCAGCTCATAGGTCACTAGCGTTGAGTAGAGCTGTGCTTCGTGTACCTCCTACCGCGTGTATCAACGATCGTGTTCGGACAGGCTGCTACTTGACCATATCACATGTGGACCTTGATCATTGAGCATATTTTCAACTCAAGTCTTCACCACAGATATTACAAATAATTCACGGATCTCTGTCACATACCAGTGGGAGGCTCCTTTGCACAGAAGCCGGCTAGATTATGGGTACCACAACGGCGCCTATATGTGTCGTGAAGCAGTAAGCAAGCGTTACTGTGTTTCGGTCTGAAAGGCGCCGTAGCTAGTGAAATGAGACTTAACATCTTATGTGTGTAGTGCCGCTCAGAATTTTTGGGTTCTGCAAGAATCCTGAACGGCAATGCATCAATTACCATCAGCTGAACGTCCTGCTCATCTCGTCCTTTATTTTCATAAAAAAAATAACATTATAACACGAGCCACTCGCCCGCATACTAAAAAAAAATAGTATCCAGTAACATGACAGCACATACCGTGGCGACGCGGTCGCGGCGGTGCGGCGTGACCTGGCTCGGCGCCAAACATGAGCGTCCATTGATCAACACGTTGTCGTTGAGGAAGCGCACGCGGCACGGCGACGGCGGCCGCCCCTCCCCCTCCTCGCCGCCATCCCCTTCGTCGTCGTCGTCCTCGGGGGGCGGGGGACGAGCGCCCGGTAGCAGCACCACGCCTGGTTCACCCGCCTGGAACGCACAGATACGACACATCTTAATCTATATATATAAAAATGAATTGCTGTTCGTTAGTCTCGCTAAAACTCGAGAACGGCTGGACCGATTTGGCAAATTTAGGTCTTGAAGTATTCGTGGAAGTCCAGAGAAGGTTGAAAAGGTGAATAAATAGGAAAATTCTGCTAAATTAAATAAAAACAACAAATTTGTTTTTCCTTTGATGTGTCCTTACATAATTTTTATGAGAGAATTTATTGACGCACGGTTTGACAGTTCTGCTGTGAAACAATTTCATTACGACAGCAGGGTGCATATTTTACGAAGTAAATTTTGATGTTATGATATATTATTGATAAATTCATATAAAAACATCATTTTATCTATTATATACAGAACAACGTCTGTCGGGTCAGCTAGTTGCTATACGGACGATCGAGCCTTGCTCGGATTTTTAAGAATGTACAAAACTTGAACAAAAAATAAACTAATAGGACATCTGGATTCGAACCGGGGTCTTCGGCTTTCCGGATCACCCAATCCCATCTGAGCTATTATAGTCTTGTATACAGTGGCGAAATTTACCTTTGTATTCTTATGTTACTGTAGCTGTTTCTCGTGTATTGTTGTAGTGTTTTAACACTGATAAAACTACATTTTAAGCTATTGTATAGCTTCTATCGCGGGCCTTGAGCGTGGAGACCGAATCCAGTAATTCCGTAACGAAAATAACCTAACACTTACTAGATGTATATAGATATGTCGTCACGGTCATTGCAGTTGCCGTGGAACAGCGGTCCCAGGTTCGACCCTGGGGTACGTCTTGATTTTTTTTAATTTCTTTATCACGTTTTTTTAATTTTTATTATTATGACTAGCATTTTTATTTAGTTTCACCTGTCCCGTTGTCTGTCTGTAATCAAATCTTGCAAGTTAAAATTTTACTCACTTCCCGTTTGTTTTTTATTTAAATTAATTTTATCAAAATTAAAAACTGCATAAATAAAATAAATAAATAATTATAATTGCAAAGTTGATAAAAATGCTATGCAATAGCTTTGTCGCGGCAGTCTTTAATTTTATGAAAATCGTTTTAGCCGTTTCCTAGATTCAGATTATATATATACAAGAATTGCTCGTTTAAAGATATCTGATAAACAACACAATAGCTTGACACTCGCGTCATAATGGTGATCTAAAGATGTAGTGCTTTGCAACATTGGTAACTAGTGAAATTTATCCACCGAGTATACCAAGAACAACCGACCTAAAACAATTTTACCGGTGTTTAGTAAAAATCTTTGAAAACCTAATACTCAACCGACTGCTTCCACATTTGACGGTAAATAATCTACTACACGACTAGCAATTAGGTTTTACTTGGGGAAAGTCAATCATGGATGCTGAAATGGCACTTGTTTATGTGCAACATGTGTTTGACTCTTGGGAGGACTCCCATGAAGCAACAGCTATTTTCTGTGACCTTTTGATTGCGTGAATAGAATCTACGTACTAGAATACTTAAATTGTATAATATAATATTAAGTAGGCTGAGTTGTTATATAATTTAAAAGATGGGCTGGAAGTTATTTTGTCAGTCCTCCCGATGTTTACGCCCCTTTACGAACAGATGTACCTTTATGACGTTTACCAAGTGTTGTTGCAATATGTTATATTGTCGCTCCCTATGGTAAATAAATATATTTATATTTCTATCCCAACACTTCTTTATATGTATTGGTGATATTTTCTATAAGAAGACACATATTTACAGAAGTCAAACCGCAGGGCACAGCTAGTTACTTATAAATTACAATTCTCTTAAAGAAGTCTTTTAATTAATTTAATGCTTCCTACAGACTAATAAAATCGAACCTTAAAATCTCGATATTTTTATTGTTTTGTTTACAAAAAACGAGCGATTCATTTTAAACGCTGCAAAAGAACATTATATTTGAGTGAATTTTAATTATTGAACTATACAAAATGTAAATTACTACTAAAATAAATAATTGTTTCATTAATACTTAGTTTATTTGTATATATAATCAGTAATGGATGATATTAGGTTACTGCTAGGCCTGGTGTTTTAATGTTAGCAGTAAGCTAACTGTTTCAGAATCTTTTAGAAGATTCATATTCTGGGTGAAGATAAAGTCTTGTATGCAACTGTTGATAATTAGGTATTAAAACACTCATGTGATACTATTATCACACTCGGCTTCGCCTCGAGAGATAAATCCACATTCGTGTTTTAATACCCCTTATTACACAACAGTTGCATAAATAACTATTACCAAGTGTTTTTGCAATATGTTATATTATCACTCCCTATGGTTTGTAAATATATTTATATTTCTATCCCAACACTATGTGTCTTTATATGTTTTGGTTACATTTTCTATGAGATTACTAATATAACATACTTATAATACAATATGCTGTGCGAGAGTATTTAAAGTTAACAATACTGTATATATATTTAAAAACATAATGGATTTTAGGAAAAAATTAATAGTGTGTATGCATGTAACTTATATTTAGTTCAAATATTAATTTATTAATCTTTATTATTATTGATTATATCTTAAAAAGTTTCTCTTCTTAAATGTTTGCTGAATGTGAATTAAACATAAATGCAACGCGAAATATAAAATGTCGAAACGTAATGCTATTGGTTGAAGCGCAGTGTGACGTCAAAGTCCATATAAACACGATTGGTATGGTTGCTAGATATTATTTTTGGTGATTAGCGATATAATAATAATTATTTACAATTACTGAAAGTGGATTTGTTAAAGCGCAAACAGATAGCTTTCCAAAAATAGACGCGTTCACTAGTTTACAACAATATAAACAAGCTGTTGTTGGAGATACTTTATCTCTTCTAATTTACGGATCGGATAGTTATCTGTAAGAACAAGAAAAAAGTCTTTATTATATTATAGATACGACATGGGTTCAAGTCAGTATTCGTTTATGTCAACCCTTGGTAATCAAATTTCGACCCCAAGGGTCACTTATCAAGACGCAACACGCGAAACCCCAAAGTTTATCTGTGAATGAAGATCGAGATTCGAGACTGTCAAATTCAGAATACTTTTCGATTTCATAAAAGCTTTCTGCTCAAGTGATTTCAAATTTAATAGTAACAGACCACAGTTTATGTTATACTTTATCGATATAATGTAATTTTTATAAATGTACGTTGAACAACATCTAGATTACTTATAATTCATAGAATGGATTCTTAATGCCGATACAGAGTCATGTATGAACGCAATAATTTTTTTTCTAACACTGAACATGAAATATTTGGTGAGCTTTCTTAGACATAGTCTGTACATGAAGATCGAAAATAAGTGTTGAATCAAATGTCTCACCGCGGTCTCATATACTAGTAACTCTGTCAAGGACATGAATTATGCAGAATATATCTAAGGTATCAACCTATGATCTTCTAGAAATTGTACTAAATTTTCATTTATTTATTGCAAGAGTCTATTTATAATAATAAATAAATAAATAAATTCTTTATTTTGCTAGAAAACATGTAACAATGGGTGTAAGTAGTTTTAATGTATCAATGTTATCGGCCATTTCTGGCATGCAAAATTATTATTAACAAAATTCTAGTTATTATTATAATTGATTAACAAACTCTATATTTTAAGCACTTAGGTTAATTTAAATTATAATTATTATTTTAAATGTCATTATTTAAAGACTAGAATTAATATATATTTTAAAGTCAATTTAATTTAACCTAATGTGTCAACATTTCATTTATGGAATAAAAACATTTATCTATAAGCCATGTAAAAAGATCCTTTTTAAATCGTTGGACGGGTAATACGCGTAATCTTGGAGGGAGTTTATTAAATATTTTTATACACATGACATAGCTACATTTTCCGTAGGATGCATTATGAAATTTGTGTGCAATCACCAGTCTGTCACCGTTTCTTGTATTTCTCGGATAAATATCTCTTGCTTTTGTAAATAAATGGTCATGTTGTTTGACAAAGATACATATTTCGTATATATACATACAGGGGAATGGAAGAATACGTAATTCTTTAAACAGTGGTTCACACGAATCTAAGTAAAAAGCTCCTGTCATAGCTCTTAAGCATCTCTTTTGGGCCATGAAAGCCCTATTAGCCTCGCTAGAGTTTCCCCACAAGATTAGTCCATATCGAAGTACTGATGTGACATAACCATGATAAGCTGCCAGGACTGTACTTTGTAAAGCCGTTTTACGCAATCTATATAACACATAAACATATCTATCAATTTTTTGGCATACCATGTCTACATGCTCTTTCCATTTTAGATTTTTATCTAGAAGTACTCCTAAAAATTGAACATGCAAAGCTTCTTCTATTTGGGTATTTGTATAATTTATCTTAAGGCTATAGTTATTAGAGCGGTTACTTAAACTAAATTGCATAAATGAGGTTTTTTTAATATTAACTTGAAGATTATTATCCTCTAGCCAATTTACCACTGTATTAATTTCATTATTAATTTCACTTTCATAAATATCAATCTCATTTTTATTATTACATGTCATAATTATTGATATATCATCGGCAAATAAATAACAGTCATTTTTTGTCACACTAGGCAGGTCATTAATATAAATTAAAAATAATAATGGTCCAAGGACGCTTCCTTGCGGAACACCAAATCTATTTAATTTAAAGTTTGATTGTTGGGCAATTATGGTAGCCTTTTCGTCGATACAATTGATCTCCACACATTGCTTACGGTCTTTTAAGTAGGACTCCATCCAGTTAAGAGCTGGTCCTCTAACGCCATTTTGCTCCAACTTATCCAACAAGATGGTGTGTGATACGAAGTCAAAAGCCTTGCTCATATCAAAAAATATTACACACGTTGGTTTTTTTGAATCTATATTTTCTGCTATTTTGTTAACCAGTTTAAATGCAGCTAATGTTGTCGACTTGTTTTTTTGAAAGCCAAATTGTTGCTTGTTTATTATATTATTTTTTGTAAAAAAAATTGTTAAACGACCATACATTGCTTTCTCAAAGACTTTTGAAAAAATAGATACGAGTGCGATTGGGCGGTAGTTATTAAGTTGTTTTTTATCGTCTTTTTTATGTAGTGGCTTGACCACCGATAATTTTAGTGCGTCTGGGAATTCACCAGTTTCAAACGACAAATTGATTAGGTATGTTATAACTGGTACTAGTTCATCTTTGCATATTTTAATAATTTTTGTGAGAATTTCATCATAGCCTACTGCTTTAGTATTCCTCAACAATTGTATTATTTTTAATGTTTCGTTTTCCGTTACTGGATTGAGAAAAATACTACTTCCAGTTTTATTTTGATTTATACAAGGTTTCAACTTTCGCTTTGTCAGACATTTATCACTGCTGTTAGTCAAATTTATCCAATAATCATTAAAACTGTTTGCTATATCTTTAGTATTATTAATCTCATTATTATTTACTATAACTGATTCTATACAAGTGTCACTATTGTTACTTTTTGTTTCATTTTTAATAATTCTCCACGTCGCATAGCATATGTTTTTACTGTTTGCTACATAATGGGTATTACTCAATTTTTTTGATGTGGCAATACAATATTTAAGTGTTCTTGCATATTTCAAATAATTATTCTTATTGCTATCGTCTTTTTTTCTACATTTTCTATATCTTAATACTCTTTTTATTTTACAGCTTATTCGAATACCTTTAGTTATCCATTTGGGCTTTCCATTGGATTCCATATTTTTTATTTTTATTCTCGGAAAACAAAGTCTATATAATAGAGTTACTAAGGAATGAAATTTGCTAAAAGCGTTATTGAAATTTTTTTCTTCATAGACTTCATTGAACGACAAGCTTTTTAGGTAATTTTTGAATATCTCAATATTATAATTACTATAATTACGTTTGTACATAAACATAGATATTTTATTTTTAATGTTAACACTTTCGAAACTTAGAATTTGTGCTGTGTTATGGTCAGAAATACCGTAATTATGTAAAGAACCTATAGCGCCATCAATATTACTTATTATATGATCAATGCATGTGCTATTTCTCGTTGGTAGATTAATGTGTAATCTAAAGTTAAAGTTTTGCACGATTTGCTTTAACTGTTGAGAGATTTTATTACAATTCAGTGTATTAATATTAAAATCTCCTGATATAATAATTTTTTTATTCTTTTTACAGTATTTCTGAAGCACGGTTCTTAGTTTTTCAAAAAATATACTTACATCAGAATCAGGTGTCCTGTAGATACAAATGATAAACAAATTTTTGTCCACTATGTCTATCCCACAACATTCAAATGCTTTCGGTTCACACAAAGTATGTAGGTATTCTAAATTTTTTGATCCTATCCCTTGTGATGTTAATATACAAACACCACCCCTTCTTTTTATTCTACTGTAATTTGATGCTAACAGATACCCATTTAGTTTTATATTACTTTCATGCCCTTTTGGAATGAATGTTTCCGTGAAGCATAGTATGTCAATTTTATCTGTATTTTGCAGATCTTCAACCATGATTTCTATTAAGTCTTTCTTTGCTAGAAAGCCAGCAACATTTTGGTGAAGAACTTTACAAGTGCATGTTGAATTATTAATTTTTGGCACGAAAAAACAGTTTTTCCCCATTTTTGCTGTCATCAACTTTATTTGGTTTAAAATAAAAAGGAATTGTTCCCTTCTTTGGTGCATCCTGAGATGAATTTAAAGTTTGATCATTTTTTGAAGTTACGCCATGAGTCACTTTCTTAAAATAATATGGTATCGTTCCTTTTAGTGTGGAACGATTTATGTGTCTTTGTTTTTTGAAATTCAAAAACCTTTTATTGTAGTCTATTTGGTCAATTACGAGATTTATTTTATGGCATATATTATAATACGGCGTGTTATTTCGATAAATGTTTTCATCGAGATTAAGAAACGTACAATTAGGAAACTTGTTACATATCAATCGCAACATGTCATTAAGTTTCAGTTCATTCAAATGCCTACTGAAAGTCACACTAGTTACAATAATATGGACTTGTGGTAGAGAATTTATTTTTGTATATAAGTCAGATGATATTTTAATTGGATCACAGTCATTTTCACCTACAGTTAATATTAATTTGTCGTTACAGGAAAAATCATACAACTCACAAGATTTGAGGATGTCCCCTGTCGTTGCATCGGGTTTGATGAACGCTTCAATTGTATATTTTTCATACGGATTAGTTCTTCTCGACTGAATGAGCGCTGAGGATAAATTTTTAGATTGTTGACTTCCTATAATGCAAATTTTTCTTCCTGATTTTCTTTGAATATTGGTACTTTTTTGAGCGAGTTTTTTATTAAATTCAGAATTTAGTGGTACTGCTGGTGCATTTTCTAAATTAATTGGTATTTGTTCTATTGCTTTATGAGATATTATATTGTTCTGTATAGAGGATTTTACTGACGGTGTGCGTTTAGACTTCTTTGTTTTTGTTCGTAGCGGTGTGGAGTTGATTGAAGGATTACCGTCGCTTAGCAATGTTTTAAGTAATTTTATTTGTTTTTCATTTTCTTCAATTAACTTTCTTTGTTTTGTGTTTTCTATATTTAGTTTGGCAATTTCTTCATGAGCACTTTCTAATTGCCCAGATAGGGTTGCTAAGTCCTGTTTAAGGTCTAAAACCTGTGAGCTTTCGACAGTACCAAGATCTGGTAAACTACATGTGCTGACATCTCTGAATGTTGAATTATGTAGGTCTTTCATTGAACTACAAAATGTTATATTTTCTAATGATTGATTATGTAGTGTGAGAGTATTCTTGCTGGATAAATTACTAATATTTGAAATGGTTTTATCTAACGAGATACTTTGTGTCAGCTGTTCAGTATTTGAAAGATTTTTTATTTCCTGTGTAGAGCTTTTCCTACATTTATGACATTTCCATTTGAGTCTCTTATCGGTCGACATTGAATTGTATCTTTTTAAAGTAATGCTAGCACATTTTAAGTCAAACGTGTTATTGCAATTAGTACATTCCAAATATTCTTTCACTTTTATAGTGTGTGTGCACGTTGCGCAGATATTCCTTCGTTTTGATCTGGTATACATCCTGCTATAATATTATTTACAATAGGAAAATATTATGATCTATGCTCAATCAATTATATGTAAAAGGACAATCAATTATTTACAAAAAAAGCCTTAATAAAAATTAAAATACAAAATAAATTATGTACCTGTAAGGATTCAAATAAAATTCCAATGAAATAAACAACAATAAAATTAAAATTGGCCAAAACATATAAATAAAAACACGTTATATCTACAAAAATGAAAAAAAAAAAAAAAAAGAAAACATAAGATTCGAACCGTAATCATCAACACGTTAGTCCGATGTCAAACAACAAAGCTATTCAATAATTAATAACCGGGTTGAAATGTGTGAAGTGACAAGCTACAAGCCCACGTCAAATATAGGCTCAGACGTCATAAAGATTAAGCACGGATTTTGAACTACCGACGCAAGTTATTTTACACCAACACAAATTTACTTAGTGTCTTTGAGCGCAAAAATCACAATGGTTGAATTTAGTTAAATAATACCGGCATTGTTGATTTCACGTTGTAATGAATAGCCCTTGTGTTTGTTGTGTTTGTTTAATTATTATGATAGTTATCAATATCACCTTGTTGTAACAGTAATCTAATGAAACCCTAATGAAACGTCGAAGATTGCACTCGGAGTTCAAAGGTATTTAGTGCCGGATGAAACGGTTAATTTCTGTAAAGTAACGCCTGTATTTGAAGTATCGACACTAAACTTCATTATAAAACTAATGTAAAACAGACTTGATTTATAATTTTTACTTATCTTTTGATTTCAACTTTTACGGAGACAACCGCTCACTGACACCATGACACTCGAAACACAATATTGAAATATTAATACTAATATTACTCGATGAAATAAGGATTCTATAAACTGGATTGTCACATATTTTAAATTTAACTTCAAAATTTAGTATTTTACACCGTAAACATCCTCACACTACTCACAATAATTAAATACAATTAAAGTGTTAGGGAGCACTCAAGAAACACGTCACTTTGTCCGATCGACCGATCCGACTTTCGAATATACATCATTATAAAGAAGAAGCAATCATTGTGGTTCTTTATTTGTTTTAATTTTTTTTGGCATAGTGAAGTATGACTGAGCTGAAAGCATTTCTCAAAACGTTAGATAAATATAATAAAGAAGAAAGGACCTAAGATTGGAACCTTGAGGGACGCCTGATTTCGCAATGTAGACATGAGAAGACGAGTAACCATTGAGAACAACTGATTGTGGCCAGCAGTCGATGTAGGAAGAGAATCACCGAAGGGGATTGCCCTGAACTCCGTTATAATTTATTTTGGTAAAATTTAATGATCCACCTTGTCAAATGCTTTTTGAAAGTCTGTATAAGTACTATCAGCACAGGTGAATTGATCTAAGCTCTAAAGTATAGTGTGAAGTTTGCAGACGAAACTCATTTACGAACAAATGGACCAATACGCATGATGACAGTATCAAATAAGAAATGGTTTTAAGAAATGACGAATAGATTCTAAAAAATGAGTTAGTTTTTATTGTAAATTTGAGATTAGTAAAGATATTAAAAATTTAATGAACTAAAAGTATAAATATACGGCAGTTGGCCATGTCAACTGAAACGTGAATGACGTCACGCTTCAAATGTCATCACTGCGTCGCTTTAATATAATATTAATTGGTCATTATGTAACTCGCTACCATTGATTTATGAGTCGTGACGTCATAATCGGCCACCATGACACCTACGAGTATTTTCGCGCGTAAATCAAACTATTTACAAAAATATATTAATTTGCGCTACAGATTATTAATTACTATCATAACTAGACGTGTATCAACAATAGATGAGAAATACAAATATGTACCAAAATTTATCAATCTAAATGCCTATTATATTGGAACCTTTTTAACATCATAATGAGAATTGAGATAAGATGACGTTTGCAATCGCCACGCCAATATTGTCACACAGAGGATGATTTCCATATATTGAGTAGTCATATGCACTCTAGGAAAGTCCTCGAATGTCGACCACGTGCCAGAAGACGCAGTGTTGGTAGGCCTCCCACAAGATGGACGATACGTTGAATGAGGGCAGCGAAGAACCGATCGTCGTGGAAATCTTTGGGGGAGGCTTTTGTCCAGCAGTGAAGGTCTTCCGGCTGATGATGATGATGCACTCTGGGATGTACGTTCGAAAACCGACGCCCATTAAGAGGATAACATACTATTACCTACAAATTTTATTTTACTTGCCAGTTCTCTTTAATACGTTGACAAGATGTTTCTAATTTGACGACCCATATAGCCGAAAGGTAAGTGACTCTGACTACTAAGCTAGAGATCCTGGGGTTCGAATCCCGGTAGATGCCATCATTTATATGATGAATATGGATGTTTGGTTCCGAGTCATGGATGTTTATGTGTATATATGTATGTTTAAGTAAGTATATTGTATTAAATACTCCTTGTTTAAGATTGCCATAGTTATACAGAAAAGTTTTGAGTGCCCGTTGTTTCTGCACAAATGTGTTTATATCATTTATTACAATTTAAGGGATTAACACACACCACAAAGAGCTTTTTACGAATACTTCGATAGTTTTGATAATTATTATTCAAAGTACTGGTTGTACTAACCATTTAGAATTCGTATACAAAAAGAATGTTAACATAATGTTGTGCAGGTGCGTTCATCGATAATATAACAATGGTAGGTAAATAACAATGAGTTAGTTCATGTGAGCAACGACAAATAGTCATAATATAAAACAATTTTAACAATATTGTAATGCTTAGTACATAAAAAAAAATAAGTGTTTACAAGATATCATGAGTGACAGCAATTTAATTTAAAGACGCAGTGCAAAGACATACCTTATAATATTATAGTTTAAAAAACTAATAACACGCTAAAGAGCTAAAAATTCATTTTGGTATTCGAAAATATTCTTATATTCGATAAATTTAAGGTTAAAGATAATGGTCGAAATTTAAAATTAACATCAATTCGTGCCTTATCGACGACCAAGATGAAAATGATATAAATTAACAAAAATCCTATTTTGCAAATTGAAAAATGGAATAATTTTATCAAATTAATGTATCGTCATCAGTCCTCGAGAAATTTACGAAGTTTGAACGAAATCTGGCCGTTTAAAGTGGTTCAAAATCGCGCCCAAATGAAACAAATGGTACAAACAAACATACATACAGGTGAAGCTAATAAAAAGCGTGTAAAAATATATAAAATTTTGAAAATATCTGTAAAACAGCCACAAAACTTTTTATGTGGCTTTATCGGTTCTTCATTTGCCAAGTTGGGCTATTAATTGAGATATAATCTTAGCGGTTGTATCGCAGATATGTATAAAAAGTTAATTTTAAAGTACACTTGTCACTCGAAGTTCCAGCTGTACACACGGTGACTGGTCACCATGGACATCTCCAAAGTTTGCCAAATGCCGGAGGCACAAAACAAAAATAACTGTTTTAGCCTTGGTGTAGTCGTCACTGGTATATGTACTTATTATAATTATGGTCAAAAGCATTCACTAAGCAAGAGGTACAAACAAAATAATGCCAGTTTACAAATTAACTGTTATTGTATCAGGTGAAGCTTTCTTTGTCACAGGGAGTAAACAACTAGAGGACATACTGGGCGAAGAACGCAGAGCAATGTTTTACCAGAGGAAGCTAAAACATTTGACAAGAGACCGAAGAGTTTGCAACGATGGTTAGAATGCAAGACCTTAAAGTAACTTGCATTTTGGCCAAAGTACTAATGCTAATAACTACCTGACACATAATATAAGGCCTGACCACAGATGGTACCCACTTTAGATGCAAACATTTAAGGATAAAGAAAGAGAACGCCCCTCTTGGACAGACGCAGTGCAAGAAGCACGACATATAGTTAACAGCCGCGGTACAAAACTGATCGTCATAAATAGGACAAGGGTACAAGAGCAGCATCCGTAGACCTAATCAGTATAATGCTCCGGTTCTGAAATAACTTGGAATGTAACGAGTGCATTATATGCAGTGATCTCGTTTTGTCTGCGCTGTGTAAACAGGACGAGAAGAGCCGCACATGAATATTTATTGGATATAAATACTATATTCTGGATTCAAAACAAAATTTGAATGCCTTGCGGCGATTACATTGGGGCTAATGTGATCAACGATGAGGCTTTATTTAGTAGTTATTGATTCTTGAACCAGTTCAAAATGCCATGCCAAGGGTTACATATCATGTGATATATACATTTGATCCTGCATCCTGAAAATGCATTTTATACTCGACCTTCCCGGAATGTACCTTCGTATTCATGTTATAATTGGGCCTAAAATATGGCATTTATTACGCACAAATATACTTTACAACCGATTCCAATATCCGAATTATTTAGAAACAAGATTTTATATTATCTGTCAATCAATACTGAATCTGCGTTTCATTATATCAATATTGATTTCCAAAACCATAAATTATAGAAAACGTGCGATTTGTCACATTCGTACAAACCAAAATCTAAAAAATACAAATATATCATCCTATAGATGGATTGCCAATGAGAGTCCAAAAGATATCCTGAATTTAGAAACTCTCCGATCTGGTCAAGCAATAACGGCAGATGTCTAATGTGCCGAACTCCCGAAAATGATAGCAAAACTAGCAGTGAAACAGCCCCGACTGAATGATGAATCGGTCATCGGCATTATTGCTCCATGATAACGCCAGACCTCATACAGCACGAGAAACCGTTTTAACTCTATAGGAACTGCAATTATTACAAACCATTCGTCATCCTCCCTATTCGCCAGACCTTGCTCCAACGGACTACCATTTCTATCATGATTTGGACAATTTTCTACGTGATAAAAAGTTTTCTTCTCAGGAGGCAGTACAAAATGTTTTCAGACAGTATGTCGAATCTAGATCACTACAGTTCTATCGCAAAGACATAAAAGACCTTCCTATTAGATGCCAGTAATGTAAAGATAATAAGGGTAATTATTTTGACAAATAAATTAAAATAAAAAAAAACGAATTTAATTTTTTTAGTACAAATCGAAAATTTCATACTTTAACCTAATATTTTGATGGAATACGATGCTGGCTAGGGGCTAGCTCTAATTTGTACATATCAAGTGTAAGCCTTAGGTATGTTTCACAATATGCGAGTGATAACTTGCGACTTATCTATCGTAATACTAATAAAGACATCGTTTGCCACAATGATTGATTACGAGGAACTAAACATGAGAAATCAGACAGTACAAGCAACAAACAAGGCAGTATCTAGTGACACACACACACCGATAACCAGTTTCAGTTAACCATCCATTTTTTACGACATTTATACAGGGGTAAAATGAGTCAGAGAAGGAAGTCGTTATAAAGATTTAAATAGTCTAGGGCATTCACTCAAGTCAAAGGCAGTCAGAACTTGATTGTAATTTTAACTATTAGTATATAAATAAAGTCCTATCTAAATCTTAATCATGACGGCTATAATCTTGTAAAAACAGAGATAGCCGAAATCCACTGCGTGAAGCAACTGGCCGTTTTCAAACTTATCCGGATTATACTTCGTTGCCAATCCCCATACTGTAATTACTACTATTTCAAAGATAGTCATGACTTACGCATGTATCATACTAAACTATTTCAATTTTAACTTAGAAAGTCGCGCCTGTTATTACGTAGTATTTACATCCTCTTTGCTTATCTATTTTCTATTCTATACTATTCTTCCTACTGTGGCTCACATAAAGTAAACCGCCAAACTTAGAGTAGGTATTTGTTTTCTATTATTAAGGGTAGTGATCGATGCTAAGTCTGCCGCTTGAAAGGTCAAACAAATGGGCGTCACTAATTGTCTGTGTGTCACTACTGTCAGTTTTTATTTAATAATCAACGGATCCAATGTCTCCATTAGCAGCTTAACGAAACTCTCTAAGAAATAGCGATTCACTTTATTATATGAAACGTGCAGTCATTGATAGATTGACAGATGACGGTTATAATCTTACAAAAAACGGAGATAGCCGAAATCCACTACGTTTTAAGCTTTTGTCGCCAATCGCCATACTGTAATTACTACTATTTTAAACTTATGTCAAATTCATCTGCACGTTACATACTAAGCCAAAATTTAAATTTTTACTCAGGCAGTTCCGCCTATTTATAACGTAGTATTTACATCGTCTTTGTCCATTAGTCATATGTCATTGAAATGAATGCAACATTGTATAAATTGCTATGGGTTCGTTATGGATTAATATTTTCGTTACGTGGACCCGGCCGTACACGTGCACGCGCATGGCTGTCTGAATGAATAAACTCGCTTCGAATGTATCTCAGTATGACACACTATACTATATTTATTTATTTAACACATAAATTTTGAATGTGCATTGGTTTTCTGGTAACGAACTGGAATGGAAAACTGAAACGAACTGGTGGAATATGAACTATTGCTTACAGTAGGTTTTTAGTATATAGCGTAAGGAAAAAAATTATGAGTGGGTATCAAATTAACTAAATTGCTGCCTCAAGTCACGGACTAGTAAAACAATAAGGACTCCGTATCACTTTACATAACAGTGTAGCACCAAAACAAGCCGATCAACGTGTAAATACATAGCCTCACGTGTGCGTGGCCTGTAGTAGTTTAAGTGTGTGCACTTAAACTACTACAGGCCTATAGGCGGCCATTATGACAATTGTCATCGTCTGTGACGGATCAGTTTGCGTCTCAATAAAATATTTTAAAAATGCCGTCATGCGTTGTGATAAAGTGTAAAAACGTGTTTGTGGCCATATATGATTATTTAAGGCAGAAAAAATTGTGTAACTTGTATCCCCCGTAACCGAACACACACTAGCATAACGGTGCTTCACTTGCTAATATCACGGCGCGGAGTCCTTCTTTTTTTACTCGTCCGTGCCTCAAGTACAGAGTTTAGAAGACAGATGGCTCGTCTTATGCGCTTGAGATGAAATGACATGCTGCGTATGTACGTGCTCTGGATGTTATCGAAGTGAGAGCAGCGAGCGGCCAGTTCATTAATTATGCAATAATATAATATATTAATTAACACACTTTACTCGCGAGTTGGTGAACACATACCTGACTTGGCAACAAATTAGAATGTTGAAGCTATTGTTTAAAATTGTGGGCGCGGCATCAAATGATGGCTTCGTGTAATCAAATACACAAATTATTTTGTTAATTTTTCATGTATATTATTATAACATGCATGTTGGGTTGAAGATGGGTATCTTCAACCCAACACATAATTTACAGAAATTTACAACTTTACTGTTGCTTCTCTTATTAAGTTTCTCTTTTTTGTGATTATTTAGTTTTAATATATGCTCTTTACGCCTGAAACACAGGTTTACCTTGTTCAGGCGCAGTGTTAACTAGCTTTTATGTAAGACTTGTATTGTTAACTTGTTATTTTGTAATTTAATAATCTCTTAATAAATAAATTGACAAAATCTCAATATATTATTCTTGTTAATGTATAAGTGAATTTGCTAGAAACTGTCATAACCATATTGTTAAAACCAGGAACAGACATAAACTTAAAACACCTACTACTCGGCTAAGTCGAGTTAGTAAGTCTTTTGTGAGGCGATGTATATGCTTTTACAACACGAACCCAGAAAATGTTCAAAACAAAAGTATTACGATATACAAAAGTATTGTTAAAAAACGTTTGTGTAAAAATGATTTAAGTTTCCTTTAGTGTTGATTCCACCAATATTTCTTTTTAAACAATTTGACACGAGTTTCGCCTCTACACGAGGCATCCTAAGGACGTGTTGTCTCGCCAAAATCTTGCACGAGACGTTTGTGTCATTTAAATGTGTTATTAAAAAATAGCTCCGTCGTAAATCCTACTACTCCACAGCTGAATATCTAAGTGATCGGACAGCCTGGGACAAGATTATGATTATTTTATAGGAATAACAATGACAGTACAATATTGTATATTAAAATGAGCGCAAAAAAGAATGCTGTGATAGTATAGTGCACCGTTTCTTCTCTATCAGAGCGCCATTTGTTTCCGAAGCGGTGGTAGTGTTTGAAGTGACAACAAAAAAGAATTCTAAAATTTATTTTGAATAATAAATGCCCTAATTTACTAATGTCAAACTTTATATATTAAAGGCTATTTTAGAATTTGAATATTTATATATATATATACTAGCTGACCTAGCAAACGTTGTATTGCCATCTAAAGTAATAAAAAAAATTCAATAGTTAAAACTATTGGGGTATCAAAAATATATGACGATCACTTTTCAGACCTACCAAATATATCGCACTACACTAATTATTATATTCGATTGCCATCTTGCAACTCTATTGTGGATCTGTGGATGGAATAGAATAATATAATAAGCGCGGAACAGAAATAGGTGTTGATCAAAAACGGGTGGATTTTTTTTTTGATGAATCATCATAAAATAAAAATAAAAAAATTTGTCAAAAAAATTAAATATTTGGGGTGGGTCACCCTTATCATATAGGAGAATTAAAAATGTTGATGTTGGCCGATTTTCAAATCTACCCGATATGCACACGAAACTTCATACAAATCGGTTCAGCCGTTTCGGAGGAGTTTTGTAACAAACACCGCGACAGGAGAATTTTATATATTAGAAGACATATATATGTTTACAATGAAAATGGTCTTAGTTTGAGGCTCTTTCACGCGTAAACCACTCATCGTATCGACATGAAACGACCATCATCGATGCGAAATTTATCCTAGATAATTTATGGCTACACTACTAAATTTTAGTACAAAAATTTATTTCCTTTTAAAATTCGCCCAGCGAAGCGGGCAGGAACGGCTAGAATAATCATATAATAACTTAGCCAACTTAGTATGATACTAAACAATTTAGGTAAGCCAGAGCGTTCATTATTATCTGCTATACTGTAGTAAGCCTTCTCAGTCAGGTTACATGTTTATGTCAATGTCGTACCCAGACCGCGTGTTGACCCACGACCTCTCGCCCCGTGTTCGTCACACCCGAGTGTACGCAACATAATTAAAGCTCGCTGCATACGTAACGTGTAGCGCGGGCACGGCTTTAAACGCGCGGTCATACCTCAATATCCACAAAAATTGGTTTCTTAGAGAGTCGATTACAACATAACGCAATGAAAATATTCCGACTTTGAAATATCCAATAAAAAATTTGGAAGTTGCTTCCCAAATTAAACTTAGTAAAAATCTCTGTTTTTTTTTTATGGAATAGGAGGACAAACGAGCGTACGGGTCACCTGTTGTTAAGTGATCACCGCCGCCCACAATCTCTTGCAACACCAGAGGAATCACAGGAGCGTTGCCGGCCTTTAAGGAAGGTGTACGCGCTTTTTTTGAAGGTACCCATGTCGTATCATCCCGGAAACACCGCACAAGGAAGCTCATTCTACAGCTTTGTAGAACGTGGAAGAAAGCTCCTTGAAAACCGCAGTGTGGAGGACCGCCACACATCCAGATGGTGAGGATGATATCCTAACTTGTGGCGTGTCGTGCGAAGGTGGAATTCGGCGGCAGGAATCAGGTTAAACAGCTCTTCGGAACACTCCCCGTGATAAATGCGGTAGAAGACACACAATGAAGCGACGTCTCTGTGATCCAGCCGTTCACAGAGCACTGGGACCCCGACAATTCGAGCTGCTCTGCGTTGCACGCGGTCAAATGGATCGAGCTGATACTGGGGTGCGCCAGACCAGAGACGACAGCAATACTCCATGTGTGGCCGGACCTGCACTTTGTAGAGCGCTAGTATGTGGGCCGGCTTGAAGTATTGCCGTGCTCTACGCCCAGTTTCTTTGAAGCCAATTTGGCTTTGCCTTCCAGATGACCACGAAATTGGCAATCGCTCGAGATTTCGAGACCCAGTATTCCGATACTAGGCGAGGATTTGAGGGAAGTGTTGTCGAAGAGCGGTGATACGACAAATTTCCAGCGATAACAACATTCTTTTTTAAAAGAATTTAATTGAATTAGTATTTTTCTAAAACTTAAATTCAATTTAATATGTATATTTTGAATAAACAAAAGAAAACCAGTAAAATAAATGCCCATTTGCAGCTTAGCCACATGCTCAACACACATATTGTACTATTGATTGTAGCGTTTACAATCCTAGTCAGTCCGCGCCTTAAATGTTGACGGGACGCGAAAGGAATGTTGTTTAATAAACACTGACGGGAATTTACAATGTACACGCACCGTGACAGTAACTCTGAACTAACATACTAGTGTTGTAAACAAGGATTGATTTGCAATGATGATGTTGGATTCTTTCATTTGAAGCATTGGCATAATTTTTTTAATGAAAATAAGGGACGAGACGAGCAGGGCGTTCAGCTGATGGTAATTGTTACGTCCTGCCCATTACAATGCAGTGCCGCTCAGGATTCATGAAAAACCCAAAGTTCTGAGCGGCACTACAATTGCGCTCGTCACCTTGATACATATGATGTTAAGTTTCATTTGCCCATCAATTGCTATTGATTTGATGACGAAGAACCTACGGCCGTAAAGAGGAAAAGGAGATTTTCTGTACATCCAATGCATTCGGGTACGCAGCAAAGTTACGGACGGGACGGAGCACGCGCGGGCCATCGTGCTAAATATCGTCGCCGACCGCGACGGTACTTATCTCTGTTGTTTACATTTTCTATGAAACGATATATAAACTTCACGTCCCGTTTCGTCCGGATAAAAACACGTTACGTATGCAGCCAGCTTAAGTCCAACATGTCGTCGGCCGATCGGAATACCGGCCGCGTTCGGCGCTACACTATCACACGGCATTCAACGCGGACAACGAATCGTAAGCCGATGGAATCCAATCATTCTCACTTTCATTTCCATCGAATTAATTATAGTTACGTTGAACCTTTGATTGGCATCGTCTGTTTACTGTGGCGACTGGCACATATCATTTAAGACATCAACAACACGATCTTAGATAATTTATACGTCTAGATAGAGTCTTTTGCTGTTAGACAATCGATAAAAACAGGCCAGGAAAATTGATTTAGTGTGAGTGACAAGCTACGTCTTACACTCGCGATTTGTTTAACTTGCTAAAAATAGAGGTAAGTTCTAAGTCTATTTTTACGACGTTTACACAGCTAGACTAGCTGTGTCAAGACGTATAAATTATCTAAGCACACGATGATCTATCTTGATCTGTTGTCTCGGTCCGTGGGAGGACGCATTTAGGTTATGGTATTTGTATATATGTATCAGAGATAAGAATTCAAATTCAAGCTGTTTAACCTGATTCCTGCCGCCGAATTCCACCTTCGCACGACACGCCACAAGTTAGTATATCATCCCCACCATCTGGATGTGTGGCGGTCCTCCACAGTGCGGTTTGCAAGGAGCTTTCTTCCACGTACTACAAAGCTGTGGAATGAGCTTCCTTGTGCGGTGTTTCCGGGACGATACGACATGGGTACCTTCAAAAAAAGCGCGTACACCTTCCTTAAAGGCCGGCAACGCTATTGTGATTCCTCTGGTGTTGCAAGAGAATGTGGGCGGCGGTGATCACTTAACACCAGGTGACCCGTACGCTCGTTTGTCCTGCTATTCTTTTAAAAAAAAAAAAACAAAAATTCAAATATTTTTATTCACAATGGGATATTATATCGCTTAGGTATTGAAAGACAAAAACTTTCACCCTTTCGAAAAACTATGCCTCAGACCTGAGAAGAACCGGCGCAAGAAACTCAGCGGGCTTCTTTTTTTCATAAAAATATGGTTTTAATGTTATAATATGGTAGAATTAAATTTAATATTTAATAGTCTGGCGGCGATTGCTCTATTACCAATCTGCGGTATCATTAAGAAAGTCATTTTTTTGAAGAGCGGTTTCTTTCGATACAGGCATTAATTGCGTACCGGAATACACTAGCCCAAATTATGTTATTGCTTGTTTTAAACAATGTAAATAAATATATTTTTGGTTTTGTTATAATAACCTTTACAACACAAACATTTTTAAGAATTCTTTTGAATTTCGTAACACATTTTCTGTACTATATGGATTTGGAAATAAAGATTGCATTAATATGTATATATAAAAATGAATTGCTGTTCGTTACTCTCGCTAAACCTCGAGAAAGGCTGGACCGGTTTGGCTAATTTTGGTCTTAATTATTTGTGGAAGTCCAGAGAAGGTTTAAAAGGTGAATAATTATGAAAATGCTCGGAATTAAATAAAAACAACTATTTTGTTTTTCCTTTGATGTGTCCCCAGTCGTTCAGAAATCAAATTGAAAGAATAGTTTAAAATGAATAACTAAATAGAATTTTTATAGCTTTCTTTCTCAGGCGGTAAAAATTAAACTCAATTTTAGCCAACTATAAGTGGCAGATTAACTGTTGATGGAACAGAATAATATGCAATAATTATTATTAAACTACGATACATTTTATGTACCATTTGATAATATTTGGTAGGTCTGAGAAGCGGTTGTCATCTATTTTTTATACCCCAAACATTTTAATTTTTTCTCAATACAACGTTTGCTGGGTCAGCTAGTTATAAATAATGTTAAATTAATGATGCAGTATTGAAATGAGCCACACTAGGCCGGTTCTGGCACGCTAGTGTAACTTGACTTTTCACTGGAGTCATGGTATTCAGACAGGGTCATGGTCGCAAGCGCGTCGCGGAAGCGATACCAAGCTGTCGCAGAAACGACAACCTGCGGAGTTATTCAAGTGAAGTGTATCCGTTCAACGACTTGCCAACAAAGAGGTCCTGACTGCGAGCAACCACAATTGCACTTTGTTTATTCTTATTTATAATAAAATGGATTCTCTTTTTCTTTCTAAATTAATAAAAAAGATGTCAACATTATATTTAAAGTAAGTATACAATCTTAATTTATATATATATATATATATATATATATATATATATATATCCAGTGCCCTGATGTTTGTTTCCAGTAAACTCCTAAACTAATGAACAGATTTTAATTACTTCATGGAGTGCAGTTAAGTCCAACTTGAGAGAAAGGATAGTTTTTATTTCGTTTTAGGACCCACAATTATTTTTATTTACAATATTTGTTTTGTTTGGACATATTATTTTATATGAGAGAATTTTTTATTGACGCACGCAAAACAATTTCATTATAACAACAGCGAGCATGTTTTACGTAATAACTCTTGATGTTATGAAATATGACAAATTAATAAAAAACAGTGTTTTTTTTTTTAATTATGTACAGAACAGCGTCTGTTGGGTCAGCCAGTTATTTATGTTTATGGATTAATAGGATGAAGTTATTCTGTACGAAAAGCTGCAACACACGATGTTGTCTGATTAAAAACTTCAGAATGCGTTATCTATATATATATAATGGTCTTTGTTTGAGGCTCATTCACACCTAAACCATTGATCGTATCAACATGAAACTACCACCAATCTATGCGAAATTTATCCTAGATGGTTTATGGCTACTTATTTTTCGAATTCTTCTTCGTCTTTTTTGCTTCCTTTTAAACATTGCCCAGCGTAGCGAGCGGTAACGGCAAGTTATAAACGCAAACTTTTTGTTGCGTTCGTTTTATATTATTAGTGTGATCATGCGGCCGCGATTCGATCGATGTGTGTCAGTAGAACACAGTAGGAGTTTGCTATATAACTCAGACTGATTCATAATCTCATAAAAAGCGTTCGTGCTCCTCGTAAGGTTTCATCGGCCACCAAATACATACAGTATCGTTGGCAACCCTTACCGCGTTGTTCCACACACCCACTGTACGTGGACCATTATATAAATACTAGTAGTTGCCCGTTGCATTCGCAACTAAGGCTAATCTCAATAAAATGTTTAATATGAGAATAACCATGCCATAAACAGAGGCGTCTGCTAATTCAATTATCATCGAGTTGTCATACTGAAACATGCAGGGCAAGCCTGTCAGCCATTAAGTTGGCATAGCGACATCCCATTCTGCACAGACTCACGCCAAGAAAGAGAAGATATTAGTAGGAGTACAATTATTTTTGTTAAAAAAATAATTCAAAATTCGTAATTCAAAATTTTCTAAGCGCACAACCAACACTATCCAGGTTTTACAAGTTTCCTGTATATAATATAAACATAGATGTTATGGACAAAGATGCCCACTTACTCTATAAATATTTGCCGATTGTGAAGTCGTCACCGGAAATATTTGGACAAAATTGTGACAGAACTATTCTCTGATTCATGCTAGTTATAGGTAATTAACGGGAAACCGAGAACGGATACAATGTACTAGATTGTACATAATGTAAGGACCATTTTTTAAATTTCTTAATAGCGAACATGACAAACAACGATTATTAAACGATATTCGTAGCATCACATTCTAAAATATTTGAGGTATCAATGACAACTGACACTGAGAGGAGGCTACACAGTTCAACACAGACAATATAATTAGATACTTATAACATATAATAGTATAGAGAAAAGAAAGAGAAATCGACCAAAATTATAACCGAATGGTACCCTAGAGAAAACAGACGAAGCAGGGGAAGACAGACAAAGAGATGGGAAGATGATTTTAAGAAAGCAGTGATCTTAGAATGGTTACGTATAGCAAAAGATAGAGACAAGTGGAAAGCCTTGTTGAAAGGCCTCCTCGCCTTTGTCGAAAGACAAGCTTTTGCAAGGGGAAAACAACCGAATGTCAACGATAGCATCTAGTTAGTTTAAGTTAATGATATTTTGTTACCTCTATTATACTTTAAATATGTTTTGTTAATTAAGATAAAAATAACAGCAATAAAGGCTTATTTTATTTTATTAATTTTATTATATTATCAATCACCTATATATTATATATATTTACACTGAAAAGAAACATTCCAGCATATCGGTACAGCCTAAGTTAAATGTAAAATGTTCAAGTGATGCATTCCTCAATACTGACAGACACGTCATTGACTCCACCAGCTTTTCATTGAGACACATTAGCAGCTCCGTCAACAGTCAACACAAGTTGAGAGGTAAACAAATAACTTTGTACATACGATGAGAATTAATTAGGAAAAGTAGAACGTGTGGAGTTAGATACATTGTTTGAAAGACTGTCAGAGCTCGCACATCTGGCGCATCCGCCGGTAACAAGACAATTTTTTTTTTAATTTTTTTATTAGACAACTTAAAACTATCATTACAGGCTAACCTAATCCGATTTATTCATTCTTAATACTTTTTATTAAAATAAGACAGTTTTAATGGATTAAAACGCGTGTAATTGTAAATGTTTTTACATTTAGTACCCCTGAAAACGAGATCTGGAAAGGTCTTGAAACGTCGGGTTAACTACAACAAATAATATGTAACTTTTACACAAAAATCTAATGTAAAAACATTTACAATTACACGCGTTTTAATCCTTTAAAAGTGTTTATTTAAATGTGTAACACTCGCGTTAATTAAAGAAAATACAAATTTTTATTATTCAAAATTATTAGTATGTCGTACAAAATCATTTAAATCAATAAAGAAAAAACCTGAGTAATTTTTTATTTGGCATTAAGTAAATTATCTACTTCTCTACAAGTACCGAAGATAAAGCGCTTAGGTATGTCGCTTGTGATAATTATTATCAATCACCCATATATTATATACTATGATATTATTATTGTATGGAATTCATTAATATTATCAAGTTTTGTTGTATTTGTTTAGCATTATTTGAGACTCCTTCTTCTCATCACCATCACCCAATCAATAAAACTCTGAATATGTTTCCTACCGACCGACCGGTAATTGTTGCAAATGAATAAAATGTAGGTAATAAAAAGTCTATGACGTAGATTGGGTTCAATAATTTGTTTAGCTGCTTGCTCGACGTAAATTGATCAGTTTGAATCAAGGTCACGTAAACCAGTTAATTCCGCAACAGATGTTTTAATAACGTCTACTTCCTCGTTTTGGAATAATTCTTGTTTCACTGTATGAAATATCAGAAATATCCCTTATACACAATAAGTAGCATATCTTTGCCTGCGGCTTCCAATTATTCTGAACACAGGTTGGTTGCTTTATTTTTGTACAAATTACGAATAAAAGAGGATTTAAAATTTGGTTTGGTTTATTGAGGTTTTGGTTAGGTTTGAGTTATAAATCGACTTATGAGTGAATATATCGAATGCTTTATCCAAGTCCAGCAAACAATGCGTGTTTGTGTGCCTCGAATCAAACTATAAGTAATTGCGTGCTATCGTGCCATCGTCATCAGCTACGCCTACACTCCAGTCGCGAAGGCCTTTCGATTTTTATGAATTTTATTATATTGTACGTATTCGAGATCGATTGGGAGCAATGCTCGCTGCATCATTTGCCAGGCGGACAATCGCAGGCTACAGCCGCTCTACAGCCCACTGTCCTTGCTCGGTCAAGAACCTCCAGTCAGTCCCAATCTTCGCTAATCGCTTCCAACTCGTAGTTCCTCAGTCGAGCTTCACGGCGTCCAACTAACAAAGTCTGGACCCGCCACAGCAATCTTAAAGCCCTCGAGATTATGTGTATAGTTCTATTTGGACAACATTTCACGCCACAGGCACCCTCGCTAGCCGTTGGGAGACATTTGTCGTTCAAAAAACATAATAGAGAGCTCATCTTCTGTGGTCACTACTTTGATCTGTACATGAGGACTGCCCTGGCTGGGCCTTTTTTTTCTGTGTTAGTTTATCCAGTCCATCTTAATTTCTGTTTGCCCGTACATATTTGAAGACCGGTGGAGTTTATTGAAAGCAAGCTTATTGTACCTACATAAAGCAAATTCTTTTAGGTAAGTTGGGTGATTGACCACTTTTAACGCTCTAATGCCTCACTTCTTTCTGATTGCATCTGCGTAAAAAGCGGATGGTACCAGACGCGCGTCCTAGAAGGTCCCATAGGGCACACGGACGTGGCAATTACAACTTCCGTGAGTACCCAATTAGTCAGAGTACCGCAATATTATACCGGCCATTTTGTAGTGTTCGGCCTCAACACCCAACCACCCAAGCTGTAATACCAGCCGGCTCGACCATGTCCCAAAGATTGGTGGCCGAACAACAAGAAGCTCGCCACAGCCGCTCGTGTGACTCACCCTCCTTATACTCGTGTACGGACTTCGAACCTATACAATACACAGTACCCTCGATAACAAAATAATAATATGTAGATATAACTAATTCAACGATTAGGACTTCGTTAAAGTAAATAATTATAATCTTTGGTGCGGTATATGTTAAAAATATAAATAGTTGGTCGGGGAAAGACTATTTTAGCATATAGTATGCATAAACTTGTAATAAAATCTCTTTGGCTGTTTTATTTGTAGTGCTGGTTTTGTAGACATTAAAAAGGTTACATTTCAAAAAAGTAACAAATTAGTAAAATGTTGTTTTCAGCTATTTCTCATTTGTTTTTCTATCGGTCGAAGTAAGTGAATCTATACGAAGAAATTCGATAATGTTCTCTAACTGATGAGAAAAAATGGAACGCAAGCCGCGAAGAAGACTTAAATTACAACTTAATGATGTTTCAATAAGAGATAAAGCACAAAGTTGGTTTAAAGCGATTTCCGGGAATTTTGATGTCAAAGATCAAGTAATCAAGAGAGGAGTGCAAGAACTACGTCTCACGTCGTTTGATCAAAAATCTCATAATTGCTGGAACGGGATTATGTCATAACTTACAAGATGGTAAAAAGTCATCAAATAAAATGGCACAATGACTGGAATTATATGTAAATAAACTTCTTATATATTTATTCAATTAAATGTTAAAAAAAAAATTTAAGGCGAAAATAAATAATAATTGATTTGATAATGTAAAGATTGCTTATAGACTAGTGTACTTCAATTATTTTCACAGCATCATGACGTACGGTATTTTACTGTGGGGTCATGCTGCTGACATTGATAGTGTTTGCTCTACAAAAGAGAGCTGTTCGTGCTATATATCAGCTTGGTTATAGACAGTCTCTCAAAGAAAAAATTATGGAAATAAATATTAGGACTGTTTATTATCAGTACATTTATGAAAATTTAATATACGTTGACAAAAATCGTCTACTTTTTGCTCTTAATAGTGATTTTCAACATTATAACACTAGAAATAATTGATTGCTTGTTACTAATTCTAGTAGGCTTCATAAGATACATACTAGCTTTAAGGGTAAATGTATACACTTTTATAATAACGTCCCAGCCCCTGTTCGGGCATTATCTATAAACTTAAATGTTTTATATTCAAAAATGGCTGTGTCGTAAATCCTATTTCTCCACAGCTGAACATTTAAGTGATAGCAAAAGTAATGACAGTACAATATTGTATATTTTTATGAAAAAGAGCGCAAAAAAAGAATACTGGGAGAGTTTCTTGCGCCGCTAGTGTATTAGAAATGACATCAAAAATAATTCTAATGGAATCAATTTTGAGAAAATAAATGCCTTTTTATGCCGTTATAAATTCCATTTCCGATTACTTTTTGTGAAAATTTAATTTGATCTGCTATATTTTTTTTCTTTCAACTCTTTTTAATTTAAATAATATCTAGTACCTACTGAGATTCTGATATCAAAAAAGTATGAGTAGTTAACCTTTAGTAATTAAGTTTTAATAGGTAATGTAATTTCAGATCAGGTTCTCCATAAAATCGTAATCTATTGGCTGAACATGTTTTGTATATCGTCAGCAAATGCAATAACAAGTATGTGGCTACATTTAATTCAGAAATGCAAAATACATACTGTATAAATGAGCAAAATTGGTGTGGCCACTCCGTAGAGCGCATTGCTGATGATGACCATCAGCGTTTGGTGAACCCAGGCTTATCGTGCCAGACTATAAACCAAATGCTTTAATAGAACTTAATCCTCAACACCCAATCTCATCAAAACGAAGTAAATAAATGAAATTGTAATTGAAGTTATAACGCGGAACGACAGCTCTCATGAGCCGCGTGTGGCGCGAATAAAATATGAGATCACAGCTGTTATATCCCGGCGCTCAGGTGTGCGGTGTGCGCTCGATCAACTATCAACACGAAGCGAGTGTAGACATTGGGGCCCACCGCGGCTCCTTGAGGCACACCACAACATGATTAGCCACTGTCCAACAATCAGCTATCTTAATATAGGATACCAGGAGCACCACCTGACGAGGCCGTCGGCCGTATTTAATGAGTCATCTATCATATCTTTGTTTCCTTCTGTTTAGTGATACTCATTTTACTGCGACAATTCAATATTATAAATTATGGTTTTATGACTTTGTACAGCCACCTCTATGTGTGAGTACTTTCTATAGTTTACGGTTCGGATATTTTCAATTATTGCTTTCATATAAAAACAAAGATAAGAAATGTACCTACGTGTATTACAGTCAATAATTTATGAAGGTTTACACCGATAACGATGATTAATTTATTTATGTTAGAGATTATCGGCGACTTGGCCACGAATTACTTGTTTTTTAATAATTATTCATTATGTGTCTAATTTTAAATAAAAGTATATACCTAATGATTTTTATACCATTTACTATTCCATATAACTGTTTAGGTATAACGATCATCATTTTCACCAAGCATTCTTACACAAACAATGAATTCAAGCTCTTAAGGTTGATGCATCCAATATACGAGAATTTATTCATTATTATTTTTATAAAATAATTAACGATTCATATGTTGAATGCAGCATACAAACTAATTTGTATTGTGTATTACAGCCATTGTAAAATACTCTATTTGATGGAAAAGAGTGGCCGTTGAGTTTCTTGTGTGTTCTTCTCACAAGCTGAACTTCTTCCGAACATAATAGATGGTAGATTAAATAGAAGGTAGAAGAAATATTTAAAGTGACCACAATAGCGCTTAGTTTAAGCCTAATTGAATTAAGTTTATTTGACTTTGGTAAGGTTCGAAAAAAAATCCCCCTAACATAAAAATTCGTCAAATTTTACTTTAATGATCTTAAAATATTTTTTTTGGAAGGTACACGAGGAAGGCATGAAAATACCAAAGCGTTTTTGGTTTTAGAATTTGTAAGTACGTTTATTTGAAGCTTTCGGGTCGACAACTCTCGAGATATCTCTCGTGCTGCAAGAGAGTTTGGGCCATCCAGCCTGTGATCATATACATCAGTTGACCCGTGTGTATGCACGTTTGTCCTCCATTAAAAGAGAGAGATACAAACAAACTAAACACACTTTTATAGAGACATACTGAATTATTATAAATATTTTTAATACAATCCATTTTTTTATAACATTATGGGACGAGACGAGCAGGACGTTCAGCTAATGATAATTTATGCGTCCTGCCCATTACAATGCAGTGCCGCTCAGGAATCTGGAAATACCCAAAAATGCAGCACTACAACTGCGCTCGTCACCTTGAGACATAGGATGTTAAGTCTCATTTGCCCAGTAATTTCACTAGCTACGGCGCCCTTCCGAGCGAAACACAGTAATGCTTAGACATTACTGCTTCATGGGACAAATAGGCGCCGTTGTGGTTGTGGCCCACTGGCTCCATGTAACATTATAGTAAACAAAATATTATTATAATGTGTAAGGTAGCGGATACTGCCGTTTGGCAAAATAGAAATTGAACATTGCGTAATAGTTGCGATCTTCGCTTCGTTTAAATATCTGAACAAGTCCGACGACTTATCTAATGCTAATGAATGCGAACTTTACGTAAATGTCGATGGGCCGGGCTCACGGAACGAACTACTACTAACACTGGCCACTCGCCGCATCGCCCGCAGACTCTTGACAGCGGTCGTGATGGAGTCAATAGCCATGATAATTTGGAGTTCCTAAAACAATCCGTACGATTGGCAGTGAAGAATTTTTCCCTGGAAAAGGTGCGTGCTTCTATTGATAACTGGCCTCAAAGTATTATGGACTGTATTGCAGCTAAGGAAAACCAATCCGAATGAGCTTTTTATATTTTAAATTATTTTATATTTATGTATTAAACTAACACACTGTAAAAGTATTACAGTAAGTTATTTGCAATAGATTTTTTTTGTTTCTTTGTATCAGTATTGATCATCAACCAGTATTCATGAAGTGTAATTATTACCACCGGTGTTTAAAATAAACGAAAAAGGAAACGGTTTATCAGTAACAAATTACTGAACACAATATGAGAAAAAACAACCAACGAAACTAGCAAATAATTGACAAATTTCGTTCACTCTACAATTTATTAAAAATCGCTAGTTTCCCGCTCCGCTACCGCGACCGGTAGACCTACATTGATACCCTTCCATTAACAAGTATTTGGTCCATAATTTAAGGCCGGATTGGTACCAACGAAAAGGTCGCCCCGTTTCAAATGAGACCGAAATTGGAAATAAAGAACCGCAAATTGGGTCTGAGGCACACGCTACACGGACGTAAAACTGTCGCTTTCTGCGAAAGTAAAATTGAATTGTTGTGGGCGCAGATGAGAGGACTGGCTCTTGTGTCCGCCTCCCACGATGTTAGTTACGTCGTCGTATTGCGCTGACGTCACGGTATTGGTGACGCGACACGGCCGTAAGGCTTCTCAGATCATTAATACAGATTGATTGTAACGTAACTCGATATTCCGTCGCTAAATGATGTTATACGATACTTTAGCTAAAAGGGAAATTTTGTAATTCGGGGACAACATTTTTCTTTAACTAAATATTATCAAAGCGAATATCAATTTCATTACTTTCAAACATAGCTCGAGTGAATTGAATTTCGTACTCTGGCAACGTGAAGCGTTCCGCGAGAAGATAATATTTACATTTATAAAAATCTATAGAGCGGACTTAAGACTTTGCTCAGACTTTAGTCAAGTAAAACTTTTCTGAATGCGATAAAACCCGTACTTGTGTTTTGCATTACGCTGTCTTAGCTTAAACTCAGCATAATTTCAGCCGTAAAATGACTATAAGAACGAATTCAAAGATCGTGCTAAGCTTACACTCAGCTAAGTTTAACGTGAGTTTAGTCTGAGCGAGAGATGCTTGAAATCCCTTGGACAGCATTCCGCACCAACCAATTCATCCTTCACACTCTAGGTGTAAAAACCAGACTCTCATCCATCTGCCTGCGTAGAATCTTAGAGTTCTTCGGACATATCGCCAGAAAAGGTGGCCACAACCTCAAACAACTGATGGGTATTGGGAAGGTAGACGGACGACGCCTCAGAGGTCGCAGCCCTATAAGATGGTATGACCAAATCCGCACATCTCTCAATACTGGATGTCATGACGTAGCCATCTGTGTCTGTCTTTGACAGACACAGATGGCGAACTATTGTCAAAAAGTAGAATCCGCAGAGAAATCACGACCCTCAGCAATGAGGAATACGACGCGAGGAGGAGGAGTCTGAGCGAAGTATAAGTACGCTTTATAGATCTCAGATTCGTATCTCTGAGCTAGCACCTCGTGCGGACGCGATACATCGCACATCACCTCACATAACACATCGACTCTCTCCCACACGTTTTTTGGCAAACATTGATTGTTGTCGGTCGCGACTCGCGGTGGAGTCATAGAAAGTGACAGGTGGCATGCGCGTGCGCCGCAGATACTTCCGCAGCCGCGCCCCGCGTTCCGCACCCTGCCCGCCGTGCTCCGTGTGCCTCGTACGTAGTAACCCGCCTGACAACTGACGGGCTAATAACTACTACCCCGTAGTTGTAAGTTCGGACACGATAGCATGCAACGCAATCACCTTTTCAATTAATTTATAATTTTCCTAGTAGTTGCCCGTTGCATTCGCAACTAAAGGTTTTATCTCAACACTGCCTGTCAGCCATTAAGTTGGCATTGGGACATCCCATTCTGCACGGACGCACGCCAAGAAAGGGAAGATAGGACTAGCTGACTCGACAGTCGTTGTTCTGTACATAAAAGTATTTTATTTATGAATTTGTCAATAATATTTCATAACATCAAGAATTATTTCGTAAAATATTCTGCCTGGTGTTATAATGAAATTGTTTCACAGCAGAACTTTCAAATCGTGCGTCAGTAAATTCTCTCATAGAAAATATGTCCATACATATTTATTACAAATATTGGAAATAGAAATAATTATGGGTCCCAAATCTAAATAAAAACTATCCTATCCCTCAAGTTGGACTAAATCCCATGAAGTAATCCAAATTAAAATCCGTTCATTAGTTTAGGAGTTCATTAATTAAGATATAAGTATTACCTACCTCAATGAAAAACCACAATATTTTGAATTGTACCAAGTTGAAAATCATCGGTTACGCAATATGTTTCGATCTTCGCCCAACACGTAGTACCAATGTATTTTCGGGTTTCAAAGTCGTATGAACGTTCATTAGATTTAAGGTTGGCAACGCTGCTATGATTCCTCTGTCTAGCATAACACATCAGATGACACGTGCGTATGGTCGTTTGTCCTGCCATCCAGGAATAATATTGAACTGTACGATTATTGATTTACTATCACAAATGATATTATAACTTAAATCGTAAACTCTGAATTGATACACGTAACGCAACCTACCAACCACAGTGCAGTAAACGGGAACAAGTGGTTCACAATCGAGCGATTAGCGTTTAAAGATCAAAAAGGCCGCAATTTTTGAGGATGCTCGTCTTTAAAGCTCGAACTTTCCAGATCCTTCCTAAGCCCTCGCAGCACCACGTTGTGAGTACCAGTACAGTCCAGCCGCACTGTGTGACATATTGTGACCATGTGCTCTAGTGTAAACTTGAATAGGTACACCGCGGAACACATGAAGTGTTCCGCGGTGTACCATAGTGAGAGGGAATACCACACACCTAAGTATTGGATGACATACGGAACGCAGACGTGGTCGCTAACAATGGGCCTTATGAGGAAGCTCATTGTCGGTCAGCGGGCAACGGGCTCGGAGTTTCCCTGCGATATCGAATCAGAAATGAGGAGATCCGTAGGAGAACCAAAATCACCCGCAGTGGGCAGGGCACATAGCTCGACAGAAAGATGGCCGTTGGAGCAGTAAGATCCACGAATGGCGACCACGTACCGAAAGACGTAGTGTTGGTAGGCCGATACAAGATGGACCGACGATCTTGTCAAGATCGCCCGAATAGGTTGGATGAGTAATAAAAGAAGCTATTGAAAATATATTTGAACATCGGGTACCTTTTAAAGCAACAATTCAAAAGATTTGCAGGTTGGTGCACTGTTTAAATTTTCGTGTGCCCGTACAGAAGCTTGTATCAACAATTCCGACGGAATGTTTTCATAACAACGCCAATGCGAACAATGTATTGAGGTTATGATAACAGCGGGGAGCGGCCCAGGCGACTTGTTCACGGCACCTTTTTTATTTAAACACGTCCAATTCTGACTTTAATCTTAATTACATGGACCATATGATTCGCCTAGACTGTAGAGTCTAGAGCATAACTTCCCAAAGTGGTCCGCGGAATTTCGACGGGGTCTACTTTAGCGCGACAAAAAAATACGGGTTGCACTTGGGGAGTGCTGGCAGAAATGAAAACTTAAACATTAACGTTGTGCATTTTTGAATATATTGTAATGGTTATCAGAATAAAAGTACCTACTAGCATTTATGTGGTTAAATACAAACGTCAGAATATATTAAGGTATACTCACGGCATACCTAAGACAATTTCTTTTTCAACTATCATTGCCTGGTATACCAAAACACTGTATGAAATTGTCTTACGAATTTTCGATCAGAACACGTAGCATGACGCGAGTTTAACATTTTATAGTTGGTATTTTATACTCTGGATGGGCCCAAGAAAAGTGCTCAACGCCGCTAAAGAAGATTTCACTTAAAAAATGGGGTTTCACAATTAGTAAGCGGGAGTCGACGAAAATTTATCTGCTTTCGGTAGTGAAGAACTTAAATATGAACTTGACTTCACCAATTAATGTGGGCAGATAATATTTTAAGGAGCTAAGCGACTGTTTCTTGTAAAAACTTGGATATTCCATATTTTGTACAACGTGTCAAGACTTCCCTCGTCATATTTTATCGATAAACGATTTAGTGTCGTTACAGACCTTTTAACAAAAAAAAATGATGTGGTGTCGTGGGACACCAGGTAGGAACGAAGTTCCTTCGGCTAATGTAGAATAGACCAAGTGCAAAAAAAAACGTTCTAATATGTCTATAATCGTTATCATATATTAATATAATAATATTGATAATATATACACTACTCGCTTGTGTCGCGCCTGCGCACGTCTCATTTAACGGTTTTATTCCACGCACTTTTTTCCACGGACTTTTTCTTACGGTTTTACTATCACATTTTTTTCAGTTCGGTCGCGCAGCAAAATCCCTATCCCCTCCAAGCCTGCCGTAATATCATGAAATACCATTAAAGATATGACTATTTTGTGATTGTAATTGTGGAAGTTACGTAACGACTGTTACATTACAATGTAATGTAAAAATAACAATAATTAATAGTGTAATAATTACATATTTCAATAAATATTACACAAAAAACTATTTAAATCTACCACTCTCAATGTTTTTTAAATGAAATAAGTGAAAATTGATTGGTTCCTTTTTTCCTTGTATTGTGAGTAGATATCAAAGAAAAGATGGATGGAATCACTTTTTTGATTGCCCAATTTTAGTTTTTTGACATACACATCACAGCACAATCAATTCTCTATATTCAACTTTTTAACTAACTAATTAACTATTAATTCGTGGTTGGAACTAGGGCTTCCAATCTCGCGTCATTTTCAAATCCCGTGTAAGGCGGTATTACAAGTTTGCGTATCCGCGGGATTTGCGTTTTAGACAAGAATCATTCTCGAACGCAATACTTCTAAATTTACTGTCAAACATTAATTTGCTTTGATCTCTAAATAACTTGATTTCATAATAACTTTACAATTAAAATAAAACTCTTGTATTACACAATTATTTTTTGTTTTAGTTACGTTCGGATACGTACGTAATTATTACAGTGGTAGGCAGAGACCACATCATTCATCTAAAAATGCCTTAAAATATATTTATTTCTAAGTGCGGGATCCGGCAAATCCCGAGATCCCGCGGGATCGACAATTTCCACGTCCGCGAATACCGAGATTGGACATCGACTGCAGCATTGAAAGCCCTAGTTGGAACTCAGCTGCAACATAAATTTCCATAGCAAGATCTTAGTTTAGAATTAACCTCTATTTTAACTGTGTGTGCCGTGTAACGTGCACATCGCTCTCAACATTTTTAATTCGATTTAAGTGGCTAGAGTCAAAGATTTTGCTTGAATTGTGTCTAAAGTGAAGCCTTAATAGTAACAATAGTGCGTTATAATTAGTTCAATGCAAAAATCGTGGATTTATCTCAGTTTTAAAATAATTAATGTTCGCAAGTGAGTAAATAATAGCGAGGGTACTTCTAAATTGTACGTTTCGTTATTGATACCAAAGACTATTGTGTACAATACTTTCTGACAATAATTTGTCATAAGCCACATGCAATTGAATTTTTCATTCCGACATCCAAGTCACGGTTAGCTCAATTGTTTAGTTGTAACACTTTGATACCCGGAGTACGGCGTTTTTTTTTTTGTTTTTTATTCTATTTTCTTTTTCATTTCATTTATTTGAGCAACTTTACTAGCAGCATGGATAGCTCAAATATAACTATTCGAAAGAAGAACCCCGTCGGAAATGATTCCCAAGGTACGGATGACACCTCCTTCGAAACTATTGATGATACGAATCAACTTTCACTTGTCACTGAGTTAAAGGATCGTCTTGACAAGGTTGTGTCTGTATTAGCAACTCTTGGAAACAAGCTTGATGTGTACACCTCGCGAATAATAGACAATAGCATCGCAAACATAAATTTTGCACGACAGAATTTTGACAGGGTTATTGAGCAGCCACTATGTGAGCTTAGCGCTGCCACGGTTGAAATCTTAAAAAGAACAGGAAACGTCGCGAATCTTATCATGGTAAAGCTTGCAGCAAAGTTCAGCATCTGCCACCAAAACCTTCTTATTGTCCATCGACCAATAAGGCTAATGCAAAAGTATCGCAACCAGCAGTACATGACTCGAATGTTCCAGCGGCTTCCTGTAACGACCCTGATGATGACCAGTGGATAGAAGTTGCAAGGAAAAGTCGTCGACCAGCTTCGTTATGCGGTACTGCCGGTCCAGCTAGTACAAATCTCAAAGCAGTGGAGCCTCGTAAATACATGCACTTGTGGAACATGGAGTCGTGTGTTGAAGATGTAAGAGAGTATCTTCGTCAGCTTTGCCCCACCGGTACTTGTACAGTACAGGAATTGAACCGAAGAGGAGATTATAAGTCCTACAAGATTGGTATACCTGTGGCAGCTTATGAGGTATGTTTTTCAGCTGAAGCCTGGCCCATAAACGCCAGAATTAAGGCTTGGGTTACCCACCAGAAGGCAAAAATCAATGACGCTACCATGGTTCCTGTTACTAGAGGCAAGAAACAGCCCTTTCGTTCAGCGTAGTCGTCATAAAACCGTTAAAATCTTCTATCAGAACGTCCGCGGTCTGAAAACGAAATTGCGTATGTGGCGGAATAATTTAGCAATGAATGATTGTGATATTGTAGCCGCTACGGAAACATTTCTTGATGCCTCTGTGGAGACTTCTGAGCTTGAATGTGCAAATTGGAGTATTCTACGCAGAGATAGAGACACGCCATGTGGTGGTGTGGCGCTTGCTGCCCGTTCCCGTCATATTGAGCAGATGCCATGAACTGGAGACCGACAATGGTGAGGATCTCTGGGCATCCTTTTCCCGGCATGGTCATCGGTTCTACGTTTGCGTTGTATACATTAAACCTAGTGCTAGAGACTGTGATTATATGGAGTGGTTTTGTAAGGTGGAGCACACAATTACTGTGTTAAAAGCACCAGTTCTAATACTAGGTGATCTCAATTTAAATAGTGCATCCGTAAATATTAATAATTATTATTGTTATTTTTTATCATATTGTAATCTGTCTGAGAACAACATTATCAAAAATATGTTTGGAGGTATGCTTGATGTAATTCTGGTTCGAGAGAGCGATGTGTGTGGAGGGGTGCGTGTTATAACTGCTGAAGGTATAGTTCTGCCCGACGCGTATCATCCACCATTAGAGATTGAAGTCAGGCTCGATACATGTCGCCGTTCAGATTTTCTTGAGCCATCTAATATAAATCCTTGCAGGGACTGGAATTTTAGTCGATGCGATTATGAGCTTTTTTCTGCATTAATCGAGGCAAATTCTTGGCGTTCAGTTCTGGAGGCACATACTGTGAGAGATGCAACTGAAAATTTTTATAAATCCGTTTATAATATCTTTGACCAGTGCATGCCTAGGAAACGACGTAAAGAATGCCATAGTAAACGTTACCCCGTTTGGTTTACGTGTGATATTATCCGAGATATCAAGTGTAAGATGAAGTTGCATAGATTATGGAAATGTTCTTACTCACCAGAAATATACAGAAGATTGTCAGAACTTCGAGCAGATCTTAAAACCCGAATAGAGTCATCCTATTGCGACTATATTAAGTATATTGAAGTTAACATCAAAGCCAACCCTCGCGGTTTTTGGCGTCACGTTTCAAGCCTTCGCACCAAAGGTGGATTTGAACCTAGTGTGACTTTTGAGGGGCAAACTTTTTCAGGTGTTGCTGCTGCAAATGCTTTCGCCAACTTTTTTTCAAGCACATTTTTGCCAGATGTACCTGTACTCGATACAGATGAAGCTTATGGCTTCGATAGAACGTATGACAGCAATTATGTAAACATCTTTCATATTACACCTGATGATGTCATAGGTGGAATCAACAAGTTGAAGCAGAGCAGTTCCGTAGGACCGGATTGTATTCCTCCTGCAGTTCTAAAGCTGGCAAAAAAGAACTTTTGTATGCCTCTTTGTCATATTTTCAATCTTGCCCTGGAATCGGGAGAATATCCGTCCCAATGGAAGTTGTCGAGAGTTACCCCAGTACCGAAAAGCTCTGATAAATCGAAAGTTGAAGAGTACCGTCCTATTGCAGTGTTGTCTTCGCCCGCAAAGGTATTTGAAAGCATTATTCACAACTACATATACGCGCAAGTGGACAAATACATTTGTGGCGAGCAGCATGGTTTTAGACCGAAAAGATCTGTAGACACTAACTTGTTGTCACTAGTTGATTTTATCTCGGAAAAACTGGATCGTGGTTCTCAGGTTGACGTGCTCTACTTTGACTTCCAGAAAGCATTTGACAGGGTCAATAATGACATATTGTTACAAAAACTTAGCGCTATTGGCTTTGCACCGAGACTTCTCCGACTTATCGCAGACTACTTGCGTGACCGTCAACAATATGTCCGGCTTGGTCTGTTCGAATCCAATCATTACCACACGCGATCTGGGGTTAGTCAGGGATCGATACTGGGGCCTCTTCTGTTTCTTTTAATGATAAATGATCTTCCAGATGTGCTTGGTAATTCTCGGTGTCTCCTGTATGCTGATGACCTGAAACTCTTCAAAGAAATCAAATCTGACTCAGATTGCATGGCACTCCAAAATGATGTGGAAGCTGTGTTCCAGTGGAGCTTGAGGAACCGTATGGCATTTAATACGTCCAAATGCTTTGCCATGACTTTCGGTCGAAAGTGGTGCCCAATAGAGTTTGATTATAGAATTGGTGGTGATTCGATATCTCGACCAGAAACTATCAAAGACCTGGGTGTCACATTCGATCGAAAATTAACCTTCCATGATCATATTACCACTCTGGCCAAGGAATCCTATAGAATTTTAGGCTTTGTTTTGAGGAATTCTGGGGATTTCACATCTGAACCAGTTATAAAGCTTTTATTCGGTGCTTTAGTGCGCAGCAAGCTAGAAACAGCTATGTGTGTGTGGAATCCGCATGAAAGTACTTATGTACTCCTTCTCGAAAAGGTGCAAAAAGCTTTTCTTAGGTACCTTTACAAACGTACGCATGGATACTACCCCTATATGTATCCCACAAAATTTCTTCTGGGTACATTAGGCTACAACACCCTCGAGGTTAGGCGAAAACGACAGCAGCTCACAGTTATGTGCAGAGTTCTCAGAGGTGATATAGATGCGCCGAGTTTGCATGTTGAGCTATGTAGAATCTTTGTACCGGACAATTACTGTTCGAGGCGCAAGCATAGATTGTTCTCAAGTCCGACACATCGTACTGTGGCTCGCACCAACTCACCTATACCGAGGTCTCTCTCTGCTCTCAACGCTCTTCTCGAAGCCAACCCTGCTTGTGATTTATTTGCGGATGGATGGCAGACGATTTTAACAGAGTGCTTGCGTTTTTGTGAGAGGAATGGATGAACGGTATTTGGATGTTAATTAATTGTTAGTTATTTACAGTAAACTTTGTATTTATTAACTATTATTTGTGTAATATGTCTAGTTTGTAATTAATTCTTACTTTAATATTGTAATTGGCTTACGCCGTTTTATTAAAGTATAAATAAATAAATAAATAAATTATATTCACATTTTTGACCAGTTTTGGAATATGGTAGAAATGTAGCTGCAGAGGGTCCACCGGAACAAGCTAAGTTTTGAAATTGGTCTTTCAGAACTGGGATCGTCTTGCAACCTCAAGAGGATCCCAGCGTAAATCTAGACCCGTCTACGCAGTTTATCGTAGGAGGTGACATTGCAGGTCATCGTGCACTGTACACGTGTACAATCTTAACTAAATTGAGGCAAAAACGCAGCGTAAAAAACGGATGCGGTTTTCAAGGAACTTTCTTCCACGTAAAACAAAGCTGTGTTATGTGCGGTGTTTACGGGACGATGCGACATGGGTACCTTCAAAAAAGCGAGTACACCTTCTTTAAAGGTTGGCGACGCTCCTGTGATTCCGCTGGTGTTGCAAGAGAATGTAGGCCACGATGATCACTTAAGATCAGGTGACCCGTACGCTCGTTTGTCCTCCTTTTCCATAAAAGAAAGACGGAGTTTAAGATTTGTGACAAATTCGTGTTCGGGGCCAGTTTGTCACAAATCTAAGTGATGAATCGAAGTGATGTATAATGAGTAATTACGAACAAATCTTTCCTTATGTTGCCTTACATAGGAGTTATTCATATAATTAATATTACAAGCAGGATTTGGTGCTTTTTAATAGACCTAGCAAGGCACTGCACCGCGTATTACAGACAAATTCGGAAAACTGAGGATTCTTAAGCAATGTTAAGAACACGCTTCGCTTCGACGACGTTTACCAGTGCGAGGCTCCTTTGCACAGTATGCCGGCTCGATTATGGGTTCCACAACGGCGCCTATTTCTGCCGTGAAGCAGTAATGTGTAAACATATTGTTTCGGTCTGAAGCTAGTGAAATCACTGGGCAAATGAGACTTAACATCTTATGCCTCAAGGTGACGAGCGCAATTGTAGTGCCGCACTGCATGGTAATGGGCAGGGCAATTACCATTAGCTTAAGGTCATGCTCGTCTCGTCCCATATTTTCATAAAAAAAGGTGGACTTGGAACAGGAACAGTGGACAGTAACCTTCCGACATTGTGTTATCAGTTGCGCTCGCCTTATCGACACGGATCGTGCGGCGTGACAGCCAAGGCCGTGCTCCGTGCTTTCATTGACGTCTACGTAACACGATTCATAAGAAATGTACCTACATTTGAGTTGTCCGCATACTACTTCCTTCTTATATATCAACATGCTTTTTAAAAACAATTTTGCGAATGTTTTTGATAATGCCATGAATGAATTTAGTGCGTCATGCAAATAAAATTTTATAAACAAAATAGTTACCACCAACCAAATGATTCTAGTCACTTTATTTATAAAACCTTCGAGCGATTCGGTCTTTAAAATTATTATACAAAATTTAAACTCGCGTAAGGCACCTAGTCTGGATGATATTAAGGTATCAGATATAAAATTAATTGGAAGAGATTTCTATTGCAACTTCTATATAGCCATATCGTGGCTATTGCAAACTAAATAAACTGCAGTGTAATCAAATTCGTTCTCCCGATTAATTAAAAGAAGGCTGTGGGAGGCCTATATTTAAAAATGGAAACCATAGTGATTATTCTACATATCGACCCATAACAATACTATCATAACATAGATTGATAAAATTGTTGCAAACTTATTATGTGAACAGATAACATAGTTGTTACAGGATACATGAAGTACAACAAAATCAATTTGGATTCCAGAGTGGCCGGAGTACTTTGAACCTTTTATCAAGATTTATTGTCGAGGTAAATAGTCAATTCAATCTTAAAAAGCATGTATTAGTATTATTTATAGACTTTAGTCGCGCCTTTGATACTCTGTTAGATATTAAACTTATTAACGAGCTAGACTTTTTGTACAGTCCGTGGTCCATTACTGGAATGGTGTAGTCACTATCTAAAAAATCGGACATTCAAAGTGAAAATCGACAATACGTTCAGTAATCCTGTCACGGTAAGAAAGGTGCTGCTCAAGGTACAGTAGTTGGACTGCTAACCTTTCTTACATATATCAATGTAACCAATCAGATACCTTATAGTTCACGAACATATTGTCTGACTAGATAAAAACTATCACTCGGGCAAATCCACGCCCATGGAAATTTCAACTTGGAAAGTTAAATCTCACACATATCTCGGGTCGGAGTAATCACGTAGACTGTGTATGCAACAAACTTAGACAATTCTTTGCAAATATCTCAATTCTTAAAAATCACATCCCCTATAAAGTCAAATTAATGCATTTAAACTCGTTAGCCGAATCATACGTTCAGTATGTATCAGCAGTTAAAATCGTACTTACAACAAAATTTATAAAATTCAAATTCTTAAAAATATCAGAAAAAGAATGCGGGTATTTTAATCATTGTCAAGTGTTACCAATTTTAAAGCAAAATGAGTATTCAATCTTAAACAAAACTTTAAATTTTAATGAAAACGGTTGTAGATCATCCTTTGTATACGGACGCTGTTGACCTAAACCGGTTGCACGTGCTTCGTGCATGCAACGTGTTTAGTGAAAGAATATCAGCTTACATAATGCCTAAACTAATTAATAAATTGCCACGGGACATGACTGACTTGTTGACTGCAACAATTTAAAAAAAATACTTTTTGAGACATGCCTGACCACCGATTCACCTATATTTAATTACCTAATGCATAAACAATTTATTGTTATAATTACCTTCATTTTTATTTGGAACATTATAGTTATTATTTGTTATATTAAAATTTAAACTAGTAATTATTTTATTGTGACTCTTAGACTAATCTAGCAATAGTACAAACCTCAGTAGTTTTATGCTTTAAAACCATTAAGTAAAATCAGTATTTTATTCATAAATAAATTTAAAAATTGGAAAACGGTTGACCCGAAAGGCCATCCTGCAACTTCCCGCTAATTCCATACAAAAATATAATTTGTGTTATTTTGAGCTCTTCGACCTTAAAAGTATTAAAGTTTAACAATGTTGCCCTATCAAAAGTTGTATTGGAACCAGCTTTATAAAATGTAGCATTTGAACGAGAATATAATAAAACTAGTTGCACGTTTCATTCGCAACCAAAGGCATTATCTTAATAAAATGTTTAATATGAGAATAACCATGTCATAAACAGAAGCATCTGCCAAATCGATTACGATCACAATCCATCGACAAAGCTGACGCAGCAACATCCCATTCTGCACGGACGCACGCAACGAAAGGAAAGATTAAAGTAAATCAAATCGAAATCATTTTATTCACATAGGTCACGGAAATGACACTTATGAATATCAAAAAAAAATATATTTTTCTTATTGAATCTACCGCTACTTCATAAAGGGTTGAGCTAATGAGAAGAAGTAGCAAGAAACTCATTGCCACTCTTTTATATCAAGATTTACAAGTAGGAAGTTGTAAGTCATTAATGTTCGATTCGATATCGAGTCGTTCGAACAGCGCACAAAGTAGAGCGGAGACAAATAATTATAAAATGGCCGCGGTGTCACTAGCACTAATTGCTCGCCGTTAACAATTAGAAAGCCTCTCCGTCAAGTTCTCGACCGTCAATCGGTTCGCACTCATTGATTGTTATGATGATTCGCAGGAAAATGAGAGATGAGACCGGGCGAAGTCGAAGACGTTAGATAATGCAGCCTAGCGTAACTCTCTACGAAAAAAGCGATTCACTCGATTGTATGAAACGTGCAGTCATTGATAAATTGATTCCACCTTCGCACGACACGCCACAAGTTAGGATATCATCCCCACCATCTGGATGTGTGGCGGTCCTCCACAGTGCGATTTTCTAGGAGTTTTCTTCCACGTACTACAAAGCTGTGGAATGAGCTTCCTTGTGCGGTGTTTCCGGGACGATACGACATGGGTACCTTCACAAAAAGCGCGTACATCTTCCTTAAAGGCCGACAACGCTCTTTTGATTCCTCTGGTGTTGCGAGAGAATGTGGGCGGCGGTGATCACTTAACACCAGGTGACCCGTACGCTTGTTTGTCCTACTATTCCATAACAAAAAAAAAAGATTGACAGGTGACTGCTATAAGCCTGTACAAAACGGATATAGCCGAAATCACTGACCTGTATAAGTACAACTGGACAGGCTGTTCCATATGTTTGACGGCAAATTTTTTGTGCCCATTAGAAGCTCAACTAACGAGCGTCCAGAGAACAATTTTCACTTATAATACGAATGGCTGCGGAGGGACATACAATACTCTGAAGTATTTTTTCATTTTGAATTAATTTCGTTCGTTTTACGTGTTATTTATACTACAAGAATAAACGTAATAAAGTACACAATTTTTTTTGTAAATAGTTTCCCAAAAGATGTTTGCTGAGGTTGTGATCATTAGTTTTAGTACCGCGGACTCTCGCTACATGGCTAACAGCGCCAAAATGGCGAATATCAAACGGGCATACAAGCACTTTGACAGCCGTCAGTCCAGTGATATATCGTAGAGGTCAGTGGCTGACATCCACTATGTTATATGCAACTGTTCGCTTTCAAACGTAGCCGGATTATACTTCGTCGCCAATCGCCATACTGTAATTACTACTATTTCAAATTTATATCAAACCACTGCACAAACTAAATTTTAATTTTTTGTTAGGCAGTCCTGTCTCTTATGACATAGTATTCATATTATCCTCTGTGAGTAAATGTCATTCGCACCCTACGCATGCTAGATGTATATCTATCGCGACATCTGTCTGCCGACAGTATTTTCAAGTTGATCTAGGGTCATAGGTTGGTGACGCATAGAGCAATGCATTTTGCATTAGCGTCCGGATCAGCCTTATTTATGCCAAAACTATGTATTATATTATTAATCATGTTGGCAATATTGCTATAAACGCACCGACAGCTGTCGTCGATCAACTGACGCCGTTACTGCGTAGGAGTGATAAGGACACAGATTATAATTACTCCCTAACGCAACGTAACTCAGTAACGGTCCATTTGTTTACATTCTTTATCTCGTCTCGTTGGCCTTAGTATAGAAGTATTAGAAAACTAAATTTAATTTTACTAAAAAAGTTGAGGGTATAAGAAAAAATATTGTTTTACAATAAAACATCTCAGTCGTCTTAATGAAGAATGATAATAGGTCGACGGTGACCTGAAGAACTATGATCACTACAAAACTAACCTTAAACCTGTTCCTTCGGCTGGCGCGCAGGATGATGCCATCGTTCTCGATGTAGTCGGGCACCTCCTTGCGGTTCGAGAAGTTGAACACGACCGAGGTGGCGGCGCGCTCGGCCGGCCGCAGCCCGCGCGCTCGCACCACACCCGGGTCACCTCTCTCACTCTTGTCATCTTTGTCACTTGTCACACACTTGCGGTCCGGTGCGCCGGTCCACGCGCGCTCGATGCTCGCGGCCCCGATACGCGACACGACCCGTAACTTGGGCTCTATCTTTTCCGCGGTGCCGTAGCCGTTCGTTAAATGCTTTTGCTTTGGACTTTCATCGACGCGGGCCTCCGGTTTTAGATCCGCCTCTGGCGTCGGTTCCCGAGACACCGACACACTTGATTCGGAATCATTCAAGACGGTCTCGGTGTGGGGTTCGGGCGTCGGCCGCGGTAGGGGCTCCACCAGCGCGGCAGGCGGCGGCTCCCTTCGCTCGGGGCGCGGCGGCGGCGTGCTCTCGGGCGGTTCGGCCGGCGGACTTTCCGGTAGTCGTGTCTCCTGGAGGGTGTCGCCTGTCGTCGGCGGGGAATTGGAACGTCGGGAGTCGGTCGAGATCGCCGGCATCGGTTTGATGACTCCTATTCGTCGCGGAGAAGAGAGACGGACTCGGTTCAGCAGCACCGGATTCGTGGCGGACACCGGGGGAAGGTGAGAGCCCCGCTTCGGATCTTCGAACGAGTACCGCACTGAAGAACCGGCGCGCGCGATGCCCTCCAGCGCGGCCCGCGACACCTGCTTCGCGTCGGCGGCGGGCGGCGCGGCCTCCCACTCGGCGATGGCGGACAGGTCGGCCGCCGCCGGGCTGGGCGAGCGCCGGCTGGGCTCCGGCGTGGAGCTGCGGGGCAGGCCCTCCAGGCAGCGCAGCACGCCCGACACGCGGGCCGCGGGGGCCGGCTTGCGGGGCGCTGCACACTCGAATTTGCGAAGGGTGGAGCGAACCACGTCCGGCGGAGGGCGCTCTGCGTCACGCAAGAGCGGCGCGGGCCTGCGGGGCGGGCGCGCCGTCTTAGGCAGCGCGGGGGGCGGAGACGGAGGCGGCGGCGGGGGCTGCGGGGGCAGGGGCGGCGGCGGCTCGCGGTCATCGCGGGTGTCCAGCCGGCTCAGCGCGTCCACGGAGCGCGCGCGCTTGACCAGGTCGCGGCGCGGGGCCGACACGGACGCGGCGCGCGGCGGGTCGGCGAGCGAGGCGGGGCGGGCGGGGCGCGCGGGCTGGCGCGGCGCGGGCGGCGGCCGCTCGTCCAGCAGGTGCTCGAGCGAGGCGGCGCGGCGCAGCACGGAGGGCCGGCGGCGGGGCGCCTCGCGCAGCGCCAAGCTGAGGTAGCGCGACTTGAGCCGCTTGACGATGCCGGGTCCGTAGCGCAGCTCCTCGTCGTCGTCGGGCGCGGGCTGCGCGGGGGGCGGCGGCGGCGGGGGCGGCGCGGGGGCGGCGGGCGGCGGCCGGGCCCGCGCCGCTCGTCGCTGCAGCAGCTCCCGCTTCCACTGGGGCAGGGTACCGGTCGACATGCCTGCACACAGAACGGGGCTCACTCTCTATATCTGACGAAGCATTATTTAGATGTCTCCTAGAATGTTACTCAATCATACCTTCAGGACCAAAAGTCGTACACAATAGTAAGGATACAAATAAATATAAAGCATGCAGATAAAAACAGTTCCATAAATTAAATAATAATATAAAAATATTTATATATAACAATGAACAATAATTAAAAGCAATGCAATTTTAAAACCAACTGTAAAGAGTACAACAAACAAAGAATCCACGTCTTGATTTTGAAAGAACTGAATATCATAGTAAGTTTATACATATACGTCTGTATAAATACGAATATTCAAGCTCTTCGGGTATATCACCGGTAACGAGAACTCCATGGAACATCTGGTGGTATAAAGGAAAGTTGAAGTCAAAAGATCTCTTGGACACTCTCAAACACGGTGGACAGATCTCATAATATTTGTTACACAAGTGAAACAAGACCACACCCACTCTGTCAAGAATGAACGGTTAAGAATTAAAATAAATATTTATTTTTTTTTTTTTATAGGACTAACGGGATATATTTACACTTTCCAAAAAAATTAAATTAAAAAAATATACACGTTGATTAAAAACTTCCTCTAACATATCCTTCCTTTTCAGCCTTTTCATCACTGTGGAGCGGATTAAGAGATCATTAGCCAGGGTATTTGGGTAGACCGAGAGCCGATCACCATACTTTCTTTTGAATTTCTCAATTACAGACTGACCACTGGGAACGCCAACATATTTGTGGATCTCATTTTAGTCCGAGAGCTGGCACAAATTTTTGGGAAGATATTTGAGGCAACCTGAAAAGTGTTCCATAACGGGCTAAATGAACCCCTAAATAATTTTATATGTTGTAGTTTTATGTTTAAAGAATAAATAATAAGCCAGACGATTTAGTCGGGGATTTAACATAGCCAGATGCGTGCGGAATTTATAAATGATTGCTGGATTTTTTTATAGCTACATGTCAAATAAGAAACAAACAAAAAGAAGTGGGAGTGAAGATATAAAGCGTATAGGAAAGGCCTCAAGTTAAATAACTGAGCTAGCATAATCTATATATATATAAAAATGAATTGCTGTTCGTTAGTCTCGCTAAAACTCGAGAACGGCTGGACTGATTTGGCTAATTTTGGTCTTGAATTATTTGTGGAAGTCCAGAGAAGGTTTAAAAGGTGAATAAATAGGAAAATGCTGCTAAATTAAATAAAAACAACAAATTTGTTTTTCCTTTGATGTGTCCATACATAATTTCTATGAGAGATTTTATTAACGCAAGGTTTGACAGTTCTGCTGTGAAACAATTTCATTACGACAGCAGGGTGCATATTTTACGAAGTAATTTTTGATATTATGATATATTATTTTATTTATTATATACAGAACAACGTCTGTCGGGTCAGCTAGTTTGATATAAATAATTTCAAGAATTCGCCGCCATCGCTATATTTGCTTTTCAAGTTTGGAATGAAGGATGTTATGATTCACCTTATCAACAGAACGCCATATTCTGAATAGTAAAGTTTTCTGTTCATTCAGCATGATTTATCAACTTAAATTTTGTATAAAAATGAGTGTACATTCACTGTTATAACATTAATGTTAACACCAGAAACAGATATAATAATGCTTCTACAGCAAGATCCCAGAAAATGTTCAAAACAAATGCATTATGATACTAAAAAGAATTGTTAAAAACGTTTGTGTTGTAAAGCCTACTATAGCATAAATGACTTTCTTATTATACCACAATATATTGGGAACGGAACGAACACCCTCAGTCTATTATATAATAAGTTTAATTGTACGATATCACATTGTAACCATATGCTCTATGAAAAATAAATAGAATTAAATTTTTAAGACTTTTGTGAGTCATTATGGAGCCCGCTGAGTTTGCTGCACCCGTTCTTCTCAGGTCTGAGGCATACTTTTTTGGAATTTGAATTTGTCCAATTTCTCTTGCAGCACCAGAGGAATTAAGTGTTGTTGGCTTTGTAGGAAAACGCAGTAGTGTTGTTGAAGAGCAGCTAAACTTTTTTTAATCAAAATAAGGGATGAGACGAGCAGGACGTTCAGCTGATGGTAATTGATACGCCCTGCCCATTAACATGCAGTACCGCTCAAGATTATTGAAAAACTCAAAAATTCTGAGCGGCACTACAACTGCGCTCGTCACCTTGAGACATAAGATGTGAAGTCTCATTTGCCTAGTAATTTCAATAGCTACGGCGCCCTTCAGACCGAAACACAGTAATGGTTACACCTTACGGGTTCACGGCAGGAATATGCGCCGTTGTGGTACCCATAATCTACCCAGCATCCGATGCAAAGGAGCCTCCCACTGGTAAACGAATATATTAGATAAGTTTATTCTATCACTGGTCGACAATTTTTTCAAGAGAAACCTGCATGGCCTGTGTATATGGCATATCCAGTACTGTCATCTACATGATAGTGGATACAAAATGCAGAAGACTATGACCAGCAACTGTAAGTAGTAGTATAACTAGACTAGTAATAGCACACAGCCTTGGCGAGTTCCAGTGCTATGTGCTTTAGACTTGAGAAATATCCTTTCACAATGACTTGTCTGCTGCAAGCAGTAAGAAAACTAGTGGTCCGCTTGCTCATATACTAGAAGTCTATGTGTAAGATATACTAGAAGAACCTTAACCAACCAACCATCATGAAAGCCTTACTGTTGATCATTGTTCAACTGATAACCCTAAAGGCATACCATGCACTGTTATTAATGCTCTCCACAATTTTAGAGTTCAGGCAATGTCTTTCGCTAGCTTGATTTAAACTGTCACCATATAAAAATGAATTATGATTGAAGTCCCTAATAAATAAATTAAATAAGTTCAAATCAATTACTAGCAGATCCGACAGACATTGTTTGGTGTATAATAAATAAAATACTGTTTTTTATGAATTTGTGAATAATATTTCATAATGTCAAGACTTATTTTGTAAAATATATCCTCATATAATAAAATATCTATCTAATATGTTGTTACAATGAAAATATTTCACAGAATGACTGTTAAACGAGTTCACACGAGGAAACAAACACCAGGACACTGGATTTAAGTGACCTAAAATTAATATAACTATATCATAATTGTGTAGTTTTTGTTTCGGGAAACTGAATCATCTATTAAAAATGTATGTAAACATACACTTTGAACTATAGTTAAATAATAATTAATTTAATTAGGTTTCTTCCCTATCTGTATCTATCTATCTATTCATTCTAATCAATTATTTTTTATTGTATCTCTGAACCTCAATTTTTATAATATACATCTTGTTTTGACAATGACAGCACAGTCACAGCTCTTTTTATACAGAGCTAGGCTAGGTCCCCAAGCAACATTCAACTTGTTAGAGAAGCTATTATTACAACAATTATAGTAAATACAACGACATGAGAAACACAAAAGAATACTACTCACCTTGCAAGTGGTGTAAGTTAGCAATTCTTATATTTTAAATATAACAATTAATTATAATACTGAAGAACAATTATTTATATCAATTAGAGACTAGATAATTAAATGTGTATCTCATTTTATATTCATAATATGGAATACCAACAGCTATAACCAATAAAACAACAATTTATTTGAAACAGTGGGTTAATTAGTAAACATATGTTAGAGGAAAATGTTAATATACAGAAATAATTTGGCTGACTCACATAACTCTGTGCATTCAAACAGTAAATAGAGTCATAGATACATGGGACACAGAAACAATAGATGAGCTCATTAAATTAGCTTATTGCAATTAATTATGATACAATTTTATTCATAATTAAATATTGAGAATGGTGAGATCCTGAAAATAGAAGTTTATATGTGACTAATATACAATGCTGCTCACATATACAAGTCTGCTCGAGTCTCATGCCAGATTTTGGCAAGACAACACGTCCTGAGGATGCCTCGTGTAGAGGCGAAACATGTGTTGAATTGTTTAAAAACAAATATTGGCAGAATTAACACTAAAGAAAACTTAAATCATTTGTATAATTATGGATTTCCGCAAAGTAATGCCTACTTCAATAAATTTTAATAAATGTGACTCATTATAGGGTGTAGCGAAACCCATGGGGTGTCGGTGAGAAAAAAAAAATTACTCATAGTCACACTGGTGTGACCACTTGTCGGGAATGTAATTAATAGGTACTAGTAAGGCTGCTGGGTAAAAGATGGGACTTTAATGGATAATTTGATCATGAAAATGACTAGAGCATTACAATAAAGATATTAATGATTTACTAAATAGCCAGGAAGCTTGAGACAACAGCATGCATGACAAATAATTTCTGGGAAAGAGTTTGCAGCCATTCACTTGCATTAAATATACAAGAAACGGGAAAATAGGAGGGAGTTTATTATGTTATAATATATAAAAAAAATCTGTTAATTCAGCACCAGCATGCAGGTGGTGCAATTCAGGTTGAAAATATAGAAGACATTGTCAAAAAATGACTTAAATGTATATACAGCATGCCTTGACATCTCTATCTAAATAGCCACATGATAAAGTACTAACCAAAGTCCTGTGAGCACTCCAAGATTGTCTCCACCATCATCTTGCAGCTCCGCACCAATGTGCCCTACACAGCTGAATGGCACCAACACAAAACAAATAAGCATTTAATAAAATCAAGATCGTACAGCAAAATAATCACTAAGTCTATTCCATTACTTGTACTACTTATAATATTATAAATAATATTCAGTAAATTGCATAATACATATGTAATGAGATCCACACAAACACAAACACATAATACTTTATAATATATTATATTTATTGTTTAAAGTAAATATATAACACTACTTTTTAAATAAATAATACTTATTGTATATAATATAGGTGTTTTTTTTTTCAGAATTATGGGCCTAACAATATAAATATTTTAAAACCCATCCATACACATACCAACTCAGCATTGGTGACTGTTATCAATGTACAAAGGTATAATACTGATAAGATACAGAAGTATTCTAAATAGCAAGCAATACAGTTCCTATTAACATCACATAACAGGCAAGTGGCAACACATCAGGAAGCTAGCCTAACATAGCAGAGACGTCGATGACCCCCGCCGCGGCCCGCGTCTCGGGACCTGAGTCGACCGCCGCATGCCGTTTTAATTCAACTAACTGTATTGGCTTTTTATTATGTACTATCATAAAGTACGCACAATCAATGCGTTTGTAATGAGCACTCTCATTATGGTTATCGTTATAAAAAATCTGCCCTACAACAATGCATTCCACTTTGTCATGCATACTATATAATATTGTAATCAATTACATACCTATTAGTAAATATCCATTAGTTTCGATCACCGCACGAGTAGACAAACAACTTTTAAAACCACATTATTGCCTTATGGGTAAGTTCTGGCCAAGCACAACAATAAAACATAAATAAAAGCACTGCCGGTTTTTCAAAATTTTTGTATTAGAAACATAAACATATCTTTGTATTTATTTTTCAACTATTAAGTGATATTGATTGAGTGATATTTTGATACACATAAAATGCAGTTACACGATAATCTAAATACAAATTTGAAAATAATTCACAGTGAACGTGAAGAACAAGAGTAAAAATACTCCCAAGTCCCAACAGTAAACTGTAAACACCTGATGACTGAAGTCTGCAACTGCATGCCATTCACAATGCCACTCGTGTATCGAACCGTGTACACCGAGTATAAACTTACACTATAGAGTAACGACTAACGACAATAGAGTATTCAAACTGTCATCTGATTGAAAATTCCTAAGATATACCAAATTTTGGATCTGGTGTATCAACTTGTGTTTCAATATCGATTTTTTTAAATCGTCGGTGACTTTATTCTATTCATTAACGCCACACACTAGCAAATTGCTAATCATGAATAGAATAGAAATAAATTAATTCTTCATAGGAAATGACAATAACATAACATATTCCATAAACACTTAGTAAATTCAAATATTTTTTTTCGAAATAGGAAATGAAATCACTATATATCAGAAGTAAACAACTACCACCCATTTGAGAATTAATGCCCCACACCTGAGAAGAACGGGCGCAAGGATTTTTAACGAGCTTCTTAATTTTTTAAATTCGACACAATCAACTTTATAATAATTTAAATAGCCTGACGGCGGTCACTCCATTCCCAATCTGTGTGGCATTTAATTGAATATTTTCCAAGTAGTGGCACTCTTTCATTCATTACACGAAGAGTCTGGTCTTTGGTCGTAATAATTGGGTTTTCGGAGAAGAATTTATCAAATTCGTTAGCAATATTATTTTATTTTATTTCTAGCTAGCTTTGAAGATTTCTGCAATTCAAAAACAGATAAAAAGTACCTATCTATACAAACATAATACCTATTTTGTGTGTTTAGATTTATATTTATGACTGTTGAATCAGTAGTTTACAAAATATAAATAAAATTGTTTCAATATCAAAATAATATAAAGACAATAATCTGTTTGTTTATTTGGGTGATCTCCGAGGAATGACTGTATCAATTTTGATGAGATTTTCCGGAGAAATAATAACTAAACTGTAATAAAGAAAAAATAGAAAAAAAAAATTAAAAAGAGATTATAGATGGCGTTTATTTTCAACAGGGATTATACATACAGGGATTATTATAGAAAAATAATTGTTTTCCCTACATAATATTCCATAAGAAGGGCTTGACAATTTTTTATGGGTTTCAGAGTTTTACGAACATATTAATAAGCAAGTATATTGGGTTATATAATTTTGTACCAGTCATATATTTTACTGTTTACTACGATGTTCGTGGTCGTCACGTCGAGGTGAGTGGCCTGTTTCACAATGCGATAGAGGGTCACCAATAATTGTAGCAAGTATAGCTGGCGGTTAATTATGCAGATAGCAATAGGTCTGTAGGATCCGAAATGTCTTCTTATTTTGAATCGGATGGACAAGGGCGTTAGGCTGATCTACGACGGGAGGAATGCCATCCGGCCCGCTAGATTTCTTGACGTCCAAGGAAAACAGAGCGGAATCATCAGCGGTGTTTTCCGTTATCGTCAAGAGACTAGTTGGAGGCAATAAGAGTGCACAGGATATCAAAGTAAAATAAAATTTATTTAATTACGTTTAAACTACTACTACGTACTACGAAGCTGTGGAATGAGCTTCCTTGTGCGGTGTTTCCGGGACGATACGACATAGGTACCTTCAAAAAAAGCGCGTACACATTCCTTAAAGGCCCGCAACGCTCTTGTGATTCCTCTGGTGTTGCAAGAGAATGTGGGCGGCGGTGATCACTTAACACCAGGTGACCTGTACGCTCGTTTGTCCTCCTATTCCATAAAAAATAACTTAGGGCTTTTGAATAGTCACTATAAATATTTCTTTTAAATTACTGAATTTACCATAATATGTTCGGAAACAGTGCAGCTCGTGAAAAGAACATACAAGAAATTCAACGGCCACTCGTTTCAATCAAATAGAGTTTTTTACAATGGCTTTACAGCCATTATTACTATACAAAACAAATTAGTTTGTAAGGTGCTGCATCCAATATAGCAATCATGCTTAAATGATGTAAACTTATTTCATAAAAAGTAATATAGAATAAACTCTATCAATATAAATTATCGTATACATATTGGATGCATCAACCTTTAGAGCTTGAATTCATTGTTTGTCGGCTTTCTCTTTAGCCTTATGGGCCAGGTTGTCATTACTCACGTACAGTGGCCGCAGGCAAAGAGCGGCAGTTTGACAACACCCAGAACGTGCGTGTACCAGTCGGGTAGCTTGAAAGTGTCTCGCCAATTTTGACAACGTGCTGAGATTTCGCACAGGCGATTTATCGCGTAAAGAAAGGCACGGCTGTATTTTCTCTTTAGATAGGCAGTTCGACCCAGATCGAACCCAGATTGCAACCCAGATTCGATATGCCTTTTTTCTGTAGTCAACAGCTACTTTAACAGATGCATCGCACCATCTGTCACCGATCGGTACTGCAGACGTTGGTATAAAAAATGATTTTAATATTCTGGACTGGAACGGGCTGGACATCAATATCAAAGGCGAATACATCAATCACCTTCGATTCGCAGACGATATCGTAATCATGGCAGATACCATGGAAGACTTAAACCATATGCTCGATGGCCTCAATACAGCTTCCCAAAATGAACATGGGCAAGACGAATGTCATGTCCAATACCTATGTGGCACCTAGCTGGGAACTGTACTCTCGAAATTACTGACTAGTACGTCTACCTTGGACGAATAATCCAGTTGGGCAGGTCCAATTTCGGGAAAGATACCACTCGTTGAATCCAACTCGGATGGGCAGCGTTCGGGAAGCACCGTAAAATCTTCTCGTCCAAAATACCACAGTGTCTGAAGACGAAGGTTTTCAACCAGTTTGTGTTGCCAGTGATGACATACGGAACGCAGACGTGGTCTCTAACTATGAACTTTAAGAGGAAGCTCGATGTCGCTCAAAGGGCAATGGACGGCTATGCTTGGAGTTTCCCTGCGAGATCGAATTTGAAATGGGGAGATTCGTAGAAGAACCAACCAGTAACCAACATAGCCGAGATGGTTGCGAAACTGAAGTGGCATAGTGGCACATAGCATGACAGACAGATGCCCGTTGGGGCAGTAAAGTCCTCGAAAGGCGACCACGCACCGGAAGACGTAGAAGAAGGGCCCCCCACAAGATGGACCGACGACGATCTGCTCAAGATCGCCGGAATAGGTTGGATGAGGACCAATTGTCAGGGCGATTTTTGGTGGAGGCCTTTGACCCAACAGTCGACGTCTTCTGGCTGAAATGATGATGATACGCTAATGCAAAATTATGCACAGATCGCCCTGCGTAGTCTGTGGCGCGCGACGGAAGTCATTCGGCACTATGCCCTTTGAAGACACCCACGATTACGATTTCAGCGGAGGGGATCTGAGAAAGCACGTCGTCAATTAACGTTTGAACGCAACCGTTTCTGGGTTACCACTATCGAACCTATACACACACGCGTAGATGCGGACGCGGTACTCAAAATTTCCGAAAGGGCGACAGTAGATATCTTCTGTAATGAACACGCATCTTTTACCTGTTCTGTGGTGGAATGGCTGTGCTTGTAACCGAATTATTTTCAAGTAACATCCTAATACCATGCATTGATAGTTTCCTGTATGTGAAATTTTATTTGTGATTTTTGCGCTGATAATGAATGGTATTTAGTATTATGACGTTTACAGCTGGCATATTAAGAGCGGCAAATGCCCTGCGGATGACTTCATTAATGCTGGCGTGACGACTGATACGGCCAGCCGATTTCAGGCAAGATAGCCCGTGGCGCCCAAGAGCATCTACCTGAACGCCACATCTACATTGATGTGGTTCATTCAGTTTTATACCTAGCCGTAGTGATACGCATATTGACAATGTCATATTGTCAAGGCAAGGCTTGTAACCAAAAGCCCGACTCATATTGTGTCACGGCCAAAAGACGAGCACGCTCTGTTCTGTTAGTAGATGAGATCAAAAGATCACCAAAGGCTGACTTACAAAGAAGTGCGTCCCATGCTTTTTGACACTTTTAATCGTCTGGAAAATTTTGAATATTTGCAATATTTAGCCAAGCATTGTTAGCTTCGTACAGCAATTAATTCATACGCAATCTCTGAGTTACCTGGTACATTTTTTACAATTCTAGTAACCAAAGGCTGCGCACTATTAACAGAAGATAGAAATGCTGGTAACTTTGCGAGTACCCAAACCACCAAACCGTATCGGTAAAGAGGCTTGAGACCATGCACGATCTGTTAACGCGCAATTCAAAACGGTTTCTAAAATATTTTTAAGTAAAATATCAATTACATCAAGTAAATTTGGAAATTTCCATAACGGGCTAGACCTTAAGAGGTACGTAAATTTTGGAACAAATAAACAAGGCCGAATAAGCATAAGGCAGTTAAGGCCATATGAGAATTAATTTTAAATAATCTGTCCGAAACGTTACTTTTTTACGTTTGAGTATGTTTGTTGCATCATTTTACATATTATATTGTAATTGTAATGATTTGTAAATCAATGGAAATGTAAATCTTGTATAAAAGAGTGGCAATTAGTTTCTTGCTACTTCTTCTCATTTGCTCAACTCTTTACGAAGTAGCGGTAGATTCAACTAGAAAAAATTTTTTTGACATTCATAAGTGTCATTTCCGTGACCTACATGAATAAATTTATTTTGATTTGATTTATTAAATTTTTTAATGTGATCGTCTAAGATCGTTGGAATTGAAACAGGAAATAATGGAGCTCTAAGAAGGTGAAGTGAATTCTTATACAAAACTTTAAAATTGGGGGCCAGAACATTAAATTTATTTGTAATATCAACCCGGTCTGAAATTTGGAATTTTTCGCCGATAAAAAGTTCGCATTTCGAAAAATTTAACTCAAGGCCGATTGAGCTAAAACTTTCTATTACAACTTTCAAATCATCTTAAACAGTGTCCACTTCACCACCCAAAGTGCCATCATCCAAGTACCAATCATTAAATTTTGATTTTAGTTTTGATACGGCGGAATGAATGGCTAGGCTAAATATTGCTGGACCAAGAGGGTCGCCTTGCTAATATGTCGCCTTAATAATAATTTGGATGGTTTACTATAACATTGCCAAATATAATGGCAGATTGAAAGACTTGAATTTTTAACTTCTCTCAGTAGAGCTCCCCTATCAACAGAGTTAAAAGCACTTTGACAGCTAATTTAAGAAAGACATAAACAGAGTTACTGTCCAAAAAAGTACGCGCAGCGTGGACTGCAGCTTCGCAACCACCTTTGCAGCCAAAAACCCAACTGAGTTGGGATGGATTTAGTTGATAGGAAAGGAGAAATATGTCTACAACAAAATTTAGAAACAAGGCGTCGAAAGGTGCAGCTCACGTCTATAGGACGAATACCACCATCTTTTTTCTTAAGAGCGCATATATTCGCGCCATATAAAATTTCGGTAATTTCGGTATTGACTTTGCAAGAAAGCATGAGATTTACTAAGAGAACAATGTCCTCAAGCAAAGCTCTACCTGCATCCCCCGTGGAAGGACATATTAGATCTTTAAGATGCTGGGGTGTTAGTCCATCGGGGCCGCCGGCAGAACCAGTCTTAAAGGACATAATTGCTTTTAATACATCAGCATCGTGTGCCCGTAGATGATTATCGGAAAAAGATGCTTCTGGAATAACACAATTAGCATCTGGTGATGGGTGTTTACATTGTAAAGCCAAAAGTGTTTCATTTGAGTCATATATTGTTGAAGTATACAGGGTGGGCCAAAAGAAGTCATCCGATGTTGTTTGGCTCTCTTTTTTTTCTAAATGAAAAACTTCGATTCTGTTTTTTGATTATGTTTATTTGAACCTTTAGAATTGTAGTGGTCAAGCCAAGCAGATGATATCGGTCAAATGGGCGCCGTCACTATTGATTGCCAAACGGGCTCGTTTTATGGAATTTTTCATCATTTCAGCGAGAACTTCTGCCGACAGATTCTCGCACTCGTATCAAATGTTGTCGTTGAGGGCTTCCAGAGTATCGGGCTTGTTCACGATAACACGGGACTTCAAAAAACCCCACAAAAAAGTCTGAAACGGTTAAATCGGGCGATCTTGCGGGCCAGTGCAAGTCGCCAAAACGAGAGATGAGGCGACCCGGGAACGCCGCCTTCAAAATATCGGTTGTGGCTCGCGCAGTGTGTGCCGTTGCTCCCTCCTGTTGAAACATGTCCTGCAGTCCTAATTCGTCCAATTGCGGCAGAAAAAACTCGGTCAACATGGCCCTATAGCGCGCACCGTCCACTGTTGTCGTTTGGCTAGCGGCGTTCTCGAAAAAAAATGGCCCTATGACTCCTCCAGCGTGCACAGCGCACCAAGCAGTCACGTTGAGCGGGTGTAATGGCTCCTCGTGCATCACTCAGTTGGATTTTCGGTGCCCCTGAAGTGATAGTTTTGCTTGTTCGCGTACACGCGTAGGTTGAAATGAGCCTCATCGCTCATTATGATTTTGGTCGAAATATCGTCCACTTCTTCTTCGAGATTGAGGATGGCTTGGGCGTAGGTTACGCAGGTTTGGCGGTCGGCAGGCAGCAGCTGATGCACGGACTGGACTTTGTACGGGAACATGCGCAGGTCTTTGACCAAAATTCGCCTTAGGGACGTCCGGATGATGGCGAATTGCGTGGCACGGCGTCTGGTCGATTTTTCCGGCGACTGCACGACATCCTCGGCAACAGCGGCGATATTCTCGGCAGAATGGGCGCTCCGGGGCCACCCACTCTTGGCAACGTCTCGTGAGGTGCCATACTCTTCAAGGTTGGTGGCCAAACGGCGCAGTGTTTGCGCAGTCGGTGTCAGACGGCCGGGGAATTTGCGACGGAATTCGCGCTGCGGCAACACCACAGACGAATTGTTACACATAAAAAATAGACACAATTATTCCACGTTCTTGGGAAGTGTTCTGCTCCATGGCTTGTTTACTTGTATTCTGCATCTGTCTAGTCCATAAATGTCAAAACAGATTTGACATTGGCGGCCATTTGCAAAAATGAGAGCATCTTCCAATAGGGTGATTTCTTTTGGCCCACCTTGTATATGTAGTTCTACGTGGTGGACATCTAGAATTTAAAAAACTATCCAAAATTTGATATATGCCAAAGTTTTTCTTTTACGTTCCATTGAGAACGGAGAAACTCTCAATTTATCAGGTTTCTTTGGTTCTTGTTCATTATGTGAGTCGGAATTATGTTAAAAACTTCGCGTAATACGGAAACTAACTACTAAGCGCTTTTAAGAGTACTCGAGGGAGTGTGAAAAGATTTTTAGTTGTCGAGTTCGCAAAATAATGAAAATCGTTTAAATTTTATATTTGCATTTTATTTATATGAATGAAATAAAGGAAGCTATGAAAACATAACAAATATTTTAAATAAATCTCCTACATCCAAAGGCTGAATATCAATAAGGTCGCAAAATCGTGCTACCATAACTTTGTTGAAATTGTAACATTGTTTTTACTGCAATATAGAATTTTTATTCAATAATTTTCATTCAAAAGACAGAGAAAATATTCGGTGTGTAGAGAGGCGAGTGGAAAAAAGAAAAGACTTTTGTCTAGTTCTGGTTCACCGTCACCGTCGTTTTATGTATCTGTATGAGGCCTAAGGCACACGAGGTCGCGAGCAGCACCTTCCTAGTTTTAAATAACTTGTTCAATGTTTGAACCTTCATTCCATTATCTTAATATACATAAATCCAGTGTCCTGATGTTTGTTTCCAGTGATCTCCTAAACTATTGAACGGATTTTACAGGGATTTACTTCATGCAGTGCAGTGCAGCAAGAGATAGGATAGTTTTTATTTCGATTTGAGACCCATGATTATTTTTATTTCCAATATTTGTTTTGCATGGACAAGTTTTCTGCGAGAGAATTTATTGACGCACGGTTTGGCAGTTCTGCCTGCATTTAGCTGGGCAATCTTATAGGCATGTATCAGTGCTTTCTGATCCTCCCCTCCATTCAGACCTGCCTCCTTCTTCTTTCCGAGCAGTTCTTCCTCCTCCTGGAGTGTAGGTAATTCCAAGTTGTTCAGGTCTTCACCTACTTCAAGACTGTGTGTCGTCCGTTACGGCCGAAGTACCTTCACCGGTTTTCTTCTTTAGTCCGCTTACGGGCATGGTTCCGAAGCGGAAGAAAAGCTGAAACTCTTGTTGTTCAATGTGCAGTCGAGCTTGGTCACAGATGCCAGCGTGTATCAAACTCCTCCTTCTCTTTTGGTTTTGGCTACTCTCCAAGTGTCGACTTTGGCACCTCTGTTCTGCGCCGCCAGTAGCTGAATAAGGGTGGAGCCCTCGAGATCGGAGCTACGTGGCAGGAAGATAGCGATGAAGTGGTCTTGCGGTATTTCATCACCAATGCGAGTGCTTAGTTCTGTTCCTTTCCAATCACTGAGTTTGGGGATGAATTCCTGGACCCAGTTCACAGTGACTTGGTCGTAACAGTGCAGAAGTAGCCATCCCGTGCGGAAGGTAACGCCTGTGAAGCTTATGGACTCACCAGGTTTTGATTTGGCAACCTCAAAGATGATTGCTACCTCAAGTGCACTGATTTCATCCTTGGTCAAGGTCTTGCAAGGGTGATCCTTGGCTACTATGGCTACCTTGATGGATTTGGTAGCATGTGCAAAGCTGACTTATGGGTTGACAGGACTTGTCTCCAATTTGCCCTCTTAGGTAGCGGTTTTTGGGGAAAGAGTTTCTTTCCTGCTGTGGTCGGGGTGGCTCTACTAGCGATAGCCAATTTCCTCGCATCCTCAGGCGTGCGTCCTTCATGTAACAGGCAGAGGTATCTTTTGGTGGCTGCACCGCTTAGTCCTCCGTAGGGGGTCGTTTAAGCCGCCTGGCTCACCCAACTGTGGGAGAGCGAAGGCGAACTTCGAGGCCCATTTCTTCTTTTTGTTTGTCCTCTCAACATCCTGACTGTTGGAGGTAGGAGGTTGCTTAGCACCGCTCTCCTCCGCAGGTTTTCTGCTTGAGGGCAGGGGTTTTGCTTGCTCCAGATTCCGGACAGACTGGACCTTGGTCGAGGGGTGTGAAGACCGAGGATGCCCGGTCTTCTTCTCAACTGTCGATGGAGTGGGGATGACTTTCCTCCTACTACCTCCATCAAGTAAAGCTTCCTCAACTGCCGAGGCAGTAATGAGATGCAGGGTTATTCCTGCATATTTTGTTGATTTTTTCTATTTTTCTTTTGTCTATATAGAAACCACGAGTAGCGAGGGAACTGAAGGTCCACCCCGGCAGAGCCCCGCATGCCGGGGCAAGGGGTAGAATACGATGGGGTTCCCCCTGGTGCCCCAAAGAGATCGTTCGAGACACCGTCATTACAACCCCGGTGCCACTCAGCCGTCAGCACGATGTTTCACACCTTGGCTTGGGTTTGAGCTCCTCGTTGGTTGCCAAAGTTTGACTTTGGCAACCAACAGGCGTTTAGCGTAAGCCTTCCCGCCACGACAAGATCAAGACTATATGCTACACTAGGATCAAGCATCACAGCAAAGCAACACAAGCAAGCAGTAGCGGTATCGCAACAAACAAGTAACTGCAAATGCGCGCGGCCTGAGCCCCATTGCACCATCTAGTCAGAAAGGTCATAGCGAAGGCGTTCAGTATAACAACAGAGAGCATATTTTACAAAATAGTTTTTAATGTTAAGAAATATTGTTGACAAATTCATAAAAAACAGTATTTTATTTATTATGAACAGAGCAACGTCTGTCGGGTCAGCTAGTAATTATAGAATTAATTATATACATAAATCCAGTGTCCTGATGTTTGCTTCCAGTGAACTCCTAATTTATTGAACGGATTTTACAGGGATTTACTTCATGGAGTGCAGTGCAGCAAGAGATAGGATAGTTTTTATTTCGATTTGAGATCCATGATTATTTTTATTTCAAATATTTGTTTTGCATGGACAAGTTTTCTATGAGAGAATTCATTGACGCACGGTTTGGCATTTCTGCCGTGAAACAATTTCAGTATAACAACAGAGAGAATATTTTAAAAAATAATTCTTAGTGTTATAAAATATTATTGACAAATTCATAAAACACAGTATTTTAATTATTATGAACAGAACAACGTCTGTCGAGTCAGCTAGTAATAATATATAGTAAGAAATAATTGAGTTTCAAACAACGATATTATAGTATTAAAAGAGGTAGATATGTCACTGGCACGCCGAAAATCAATCGCCTAAATGAAGTCAATTGGTACCTTTGGTCGTAGTCGCTCTCTCGATACGAAAACGGTACACACGCGTTTGTTGTTGACAGAATTGCTTACAATCTGATATAATTACAACATTAAAATGCCGTCTTGTGTAATAATACTTACGAAATTAAAAAAAAATCATTATGAAAGTAAAAAAAATCATAGAATTACGTGCCACAGTTAAGAAATCATGAATTATAACATTTTATTAGATTTCATTATTAATCGAACAAAATAAATATGTCGCCATGACAACGCCGATCGCCACCAGGCCGATCAGAGATTAACGTACAGAAATGACAAAATATTGATGCTGTCTGTTACGAGATGATCGAGGTAGAATATTTTAGGAAATGATGTAAAAAAGTCGTTGTTGCAGTGAATGTAATACGAACTGTAATAATTTTTAATAAACAAGTGCGTATATAGGTAGCTGAACTATCAAACTACTAAAACAAGTTTTAGGGTAGGTAGCCGTTGTAGACAGTGAGTGCTATATGTTTACGTAGGAGTTTTTTCAGTAACACTGTCCCTTTCAGTATATCCCTTGTTAACTGCAGAAGAATCAATGGATCATTTTCTTCTTCTCCCATTACCTTATTGTAATAAACCCTCAACAAAAAGACATTCATAAATATTATAAGATACAAAAAATAATAATTGTAAACTTCAAAACTTTTTGGGAGCCGTTGTTAGTAAAATTGGGACCCTTAGTACTGTAGATACCTTTCGGTTTTGTTTTATTGTCTGTATGTTTTTTATTATTTTCTGTATCAATAATTGATATCGTCAATGTGGCTATATATTATAATCAATATTATTATTATTTTTTAAAAGCAATGACACATTATCTACCTAATTTCAATGCAGTTTTACTACTTTATAGCTTTTACTACATGAACTCATTAATGAATCGTAATTTAGGCATAAATCACGATGTACGGTAAAAAATCATATCTAATGAATTAACTGTATTTTTTCTATACAAATACGAAGCAATTAGCAAATTAGAGTTATCTCTTTTTCGCTTGCGATAATTGCATTTACTATCCTTCTTTGACGTGTAATCGTAATGTAGTGTGCTATTGCAATGTTAAATTATTCATGTGTTCGTAAGTGTATCATATTCAAACACCGAATGTTGTCTACGTAACCTATCTATACTTTTAAATATCATTGGTTTCAAATAAAAGAAACCTTTGACAGATCTTTCAACGGTGAAAGAAAGGAGTCCAGTATTGATATTTTTTTGAGTAAAACTTCTTTAAAGATATTTTTTCTGACGGAAGTACTTCCGTAACTTTGACTATTTTTTTAACCGTTAAAATTGAACTGTTAAAAAATTGTTTCCAATTGTCCAGTAATATATTTTTTAAAATCTCCAAGAGTGTTTTTTTTATTACTACTTTAGTAATAATTAAATTATTTATAAAATTTCAGTTTTTTTTACATTTGCGATGCATTCTTCAATATTCAATAGCAACGTTATATTGATATGTGATGATAATCTAACCTTCAATTTCTTATTCTGAATTAATTTATTTAAAGACTGAAATTTTTTAAATTGAGAAAGTGTTATGCATGATATTTAAACAATTTTTCACACTTCTTCTTTCACACTTCTATTTGCACAAATTAAATTTTTCGATACCGACTTTTCCGATAGAGCAAGGCAAGACAAGTAAGTCGCATTGCGCTGCGTAATTTGTCGGCGATATTTATTTTATTTGTGTTGATAATTTTTCTTTATGGAAAATAAGGACAAACGATCGGGTCACCTGGTGTTAAGTGATCACCGCCGCGCACATTATCTTGTAACACCAGTGGAATCACAGGAGCGTTGCCGGCCTATAAGGAAGGTGTACACGCTTTTTTTGAAGGTACCCATGTCGTATCGTTCCGCAAACACCGCACAAGGAAGCACATTCCGCGCTCATACACATAGGATGATATCCTTATTTATGGCGTGTCATGCGAAGGTGGAATTTGGCGGCAGGAATCAGGTCTAACATCTCTTCGGAACTCTCCCCGTGATAAATGCGGTAGAAGATACACAATGAAGCGACGTCTCTACGCAACGCCAAGTGATCCAGCCGTTCACAGAGCACTAGATCCCCGACAATTCGAGTTGCACGTGGTTAAATAGATAGAGTGAATACTGGAGTAAGCCAGACCAGAGATGACAGCAATATTCCATATGTGGTCGGACCTGCGCTTTATAGAGCGCTGGAATATGGGCCAGCTGACCGCAGAATCGGCAATCGCTCGAGATTTCGAGACCCAGTATTTCGATACTAGTCGAGGCTGTAACGGAAGTGTTTTCGCAGAGCGGTGATACGACAAATTATATAAATCGTGATGCGATCTGGCCTCAAGTGGCATAAGCTCACTGTACCCGACCTGTTGCATGGAGCACTCAAAACGTCAATTTTTGCCGCCAAGTGCAGAGAAGAATGAGTGTCTAATAATGAAACAGATGGTTCACTTTTCCTTTGTTTTTACTTGAATGGTAGTCTGACTGGACAACGGAATTAAGCGTAAACTGGTTGTCAAAGATTAATTTAATTCCGTTCATCAAACTCGTTCTTTCCTGTTCAATGTGATTTTCTTAATCCTATCAAATTATGTCCGAGCCGGTGTTTGAATTAGAATTAGCTTATCGGAGGGAGCTGAACAAGTGGGCCGAGTTCGCCTCATTTTGTTTCGTTCGGAGGGCTTAAAAGTTATGAAATCTTTAATGGAGTGAACTCCCTACCACCCCCACTAGGCGTCGATTTGACTGAGCTTCATCCATCAAATAAATCTTTCTATACAGTAACGAAGTAAAAACTGTATATTGTATATTTTTTTACCATCAAATTAAAACTAGCTCGCAAAAAAAAAGAGAATCCAAAAAGTACTTGGTATTAAATTTTTGCCTTTGGCTGTTTACGTTTAACTGTTTTTCTTTATGTATGTCCGAATGAAATATATAATATCCGGTAGAATGAAAATACTACTTTGGAGGTTATGCATTTATGAGTTGTGAAATGAAACAAACTATTATGGCGAGCGCTCAAACCCGGCGCGCAATGTTCACTCACTTTTGCTGAGGTACCTGTGTTTCTATTTAATAAAATTAGTAAATTATATTTTGCAAATGTTAAAACTTAGCTTACAAACTTACATTTTGAATTTAGAATTGTCGTTTAATGTTTTATAAGTAGCATAGAATAAAACGAGAACTGAAAATTTTAATTTTAAATGATTATGATTACAAGGTGGATAAATATTTATTCAAATAAAACAAATCTTATAACTATATTTACAATACTATGACTACATAAAATTAAAACTATCATAACGTGGAAGCGTACCAAGAATACTAGCAGCATTTCCTCGTTGGATAGCTAGGCTGATCCCTTGACCGAAATATCTGCCAGCGTTTGGGTTTCCAGTAGCCTTATTGAGGCGCGAAGATAGTATTTTGAACATTTTCCGCGCCTCTGGGTCCCACGGACCAATTGTCTCGGCACCAAACTACACAAAGATATATGACTCACTGAGACCAACATTTTTGCGACGCTTGCTGTAATAAAAATAAAAAATAATGATAATAATATTGTCACACTTTTACACAAATTATCGTGCCCCAAATTAGGCATAGCCTATGGATACGATATACTTACTTAAACATACATAAATACATAATACATACAGAGTGTATTCATAATTAAAAGACTTCCCTCAATTTAAACATTACTAGTACCTATAGGTACTAGTAATGTTTAAATATATATTTGTAATACTTAAATTAATATATTTATAAAATATATTAATTTAAGTATTATAGTATAATGCGATCGGCGTCTGGCGATAATATTAAGCGTCTTCGTTGGAGGGCGGCGCCGTGTCCTTGGCGATCGTTAAGCCCTTCGCTGTGTATTTCTTGATTTATAAGGGTTTTATTTTATTTGCCAGCTGAAATATCCCTTCAATTTTATCGGCTCTGTTCGCTTCGAGACAAGCTATCTATTCGCTTGATATTATTTGCGTTTTATGTATAATTTTTTTGTACAGTTAACCAAATAAAATATTTGACATGTGTGAGTTTGGTAGATGTAAATGGAACGTCCATTGTGGCTCTATGCTCTGTGTCAACGTACCTACACCAATTCATTCAAAATAATATAGTAAAAAGTGTAATTCTTCGCTCCACTCTAGATTCCAAAACACGGGCAAGGGATCAGAGATGTTTTTTAATCTAGGGATCAAAGTAGATACGTCACTCGAGTTTAAAACAGTGTCGCCCCCGAGGTGATCATTCTACATTTTGATCACCTATATAATAAATAAAATAAATGATTAAGTAGAATTATGTATATTTATCAAACACTTAGTGTGACTTGTTCGTGGATGAATGGACGGGATTAATGCCAAAAAGGTTGAATTATGAAGTACAGTGAGCGACATGAATGTCTGAATTAGTAATGAATTGTCTGTAATTGGTGTTAACCGTTTTAATTAAAGTAAGTAAATAAATTAAATAATAGAGGACAATATTTATATTTGACCAGTTATAATGGAAGTGCAAGGTAAGTAATAATTTTATTATTACGTTCTGACACAGAGTACACAAGTAGAGAGAGATGACAGTGTACCAATAATGTGTCCCGGCATGTAGTAAATAAACTTTTGGTAACTATAAACTATTTCATTGACGAAAATATCCCATATCAGTTGGTCAATTCCAAAACCCTACTAGTCTACAGCTACTTTTACTTTTATCTTAGCAAAATTCATCTTAATTTGTTAAACGACGGCTTAAGTTCTACGTTCTGTAGGGGCTCAATGTTCGTGTTCTCGACGTACTGAAATACGTAAAAAATAAACTTTCTCCCTTCAGCAATTACAAAAAAACACATATTTGCCAACTTTTTTTATAGTACTAGTTACTCTACACCTTTCCTTTCCTTTCCCTTAAGGTGAATTTTGTTGTTTAAAAGTAAGTGCGAACTGGTATGGTTTTGGATTTGACCCTCTATATGGGGTATTTTCGGCGATGTAATAGTTTATAGGTAGTTACTTCTTATAAAGTTTTATTATTACATACCGAGACACATTATATAGTATGAGTAACCTACTATGGTATTATGTATATTTATTCATTTTATGGACAACCAGTAGCTGTTATATTCTTATACGATTAATTATATGAATGTTGACAAAATATGAATTGAATGTACAATAAATTAAGGTGTACAGCAAGCACCGTCTTTACTATCGTGACACCGAGAACACAATAATATAAAATAAAACAAAAATTACAAAAATAAGATACGTTTGCGAATTAAAAAAAAAAGAACTTAAGTCATTTAGTACCTAACAATCTCGTAACATTTTCTTTAAACGTAGGTAAAGAGTCTTTAAGAATATTTACCTTATTACAAAAAAAGTCTTGATAGACGTGGTATGGCAGAAAATTGCTTAGGGTTAGTTTTGGCAAATGGCTGATGGAACAGGCGAGCTCCAACTTGCGCACGCTGGAAACTCGTAAGCTGATGGAGTGCACATGCAGGACATCAGCAAAGAGAAAAGTGCTACTGTCTTGTATGTGAGAAACAATAGCATTAATGAATACGTTGAGCAGCCATGGCCCCAAATGTGAACCCTGAGGTACTCCAGAGACCAGTACGTAATTGTCTGATTTGATGCCCTTCACCTTTACGTATTGACTTTTGTTCGACAAGTAGGAATTAAACCATTCCTAAAGTGAGCCGCCTATTCCATATAAATTTAATTTTCTCAATAAAATATTGTGACTTACTCTATCGAAGGCTTTTACAAAGTCCATGTAAATTGCACTGATTTGTACATCGGCATCAACTGCATTTACTAATTCATTATGGTATACAACCATCTTAGTGCTCGTTGAACGGGATTGAGAGAAGCCACGTTGCTCATGTACGAGAATTTGTTTTGTATGGCTTTTTAAATACGGATAGAGCAAGACTTCGAATAAATTCGCGAAAACGGATAGAATTGCGATGGGCTTATAATTCAAAATGATGTTTTTATCTTATTTTTATGAATAGGAGCTACCTTGGCGATTTTTTATATATTAGGGAATACACCAGTAGGCAGGGCACATAGTTCGACAGTCAGATGGCCGGTGGGGCAGAACAGACATTTCATTTACATTTTTACACAGAAAATTTTACATCCATTATTTTTTATTTAGAGATATATTAATATTATCATAGCCAGCTGTGTAAAAGTTGTAGCGTAAAATATTGTTGGATTTTAGAATTGTACCATTGAAACAATGCATATTTCTAAAGTTCCTTCTTTCCTTTCTTTTAGGTGTGTGTCAACGTTGACTAGGGCGTCATAACAAGCTCTGACAGCTAGTTAGTAACATTGTTATAGTGTACGAGAGTATTAAGTGCCAAGAAATCAACAAAAATTTGATCTCATAAGGAAACATTATTAATTATAGAAGATAAATTGTTGTTATCACAAAGCAATGGCCATGAAATAAAGTAAATGTTAAAGTCGCCTACTATGTGGATGTTATCTATTTTTTCAGAAACTCGATTAAAGTTATCGATAAAGTGCTTAAGCATATTTTTACTCAAAGGAGGTATACATCACATAAACAAATAGTTTTACCTCGACTGATATCTATGCTAACAATCGTCACATTGGCTATCTTCTACCTTGTAGTGATTTGAATTAAATTTATTTGAGACTGCGATCAGCACTCCGCCACCATAATTACCTGCACTAAAACCGAAGCGTTTCTTGTCTCTCATGTATATCGTGTAACGACTGTCAAACGATTCTGCATTATGTATTCTATCATTAAGCCAAGTTTCATTTAAAATTATAATGTCATAGTTTGCACATGTAAACTGAGCATAAATAATCATGTGTTTTAGTTCGCAGTCCTCTTACATTTTGGTTATATGCATTTAATCTATTAAATTTTAAAATTATAGATATTATATTAAGATAGCACTGCAATACCTAACATAAAGAAATTATAGTTTTCTAAGTTTATCTAATAACTCATGGTTTCGTATATAGATGGAATCCCTGTTTTCTTTCTTCGTCATAAGGACTCGTCCTTGCTTTATCCAGACAAATTTGAATCCCTTTTCCTTCGTGATTTGTCTGGCAACGACGTGTAGCATCTTGTTCATTGTTGAGAGATGCTCCACATTGTTGATGGGGGTATAAGATGTATTTACTTTACAAATACGATCGTCATGTTCACGAAGCATCTTTATACAAATAATGAATTCTAGCTCTAAAGGTTGATGCATCCAATAAACGATAATTTGTATTTCTACAGTAAATTCTTTATTACTTTTTATGAAATAATTATTATTATTTAAACATGATTCTTTTACGGGATGCAGCATCTAACAAACTAATTTGTTATATATATTACAGCCATTGTAAAATACTCTATTTGATTGAAAATAGTGGCCGTTGAGTTTATTGTATATTCTTCACACGAGCACAACTTTTAACGAATTCGTGTTAAATTCAGTAATTTAAAAGAAATATTTGTAGTGCATGCTTTGCCTTATTTAATAAAGTTGATTTGAATTTGACCTTGAAAGTAAAGCACTCAAAGGTACATAACAGTTATTTTCTAAAATCTTCTTATTTTATGCCATGTTAGTCAATGATATTATATAGATACTTTTAAATATCTTTGATGTTAGTGACATATAAATGGAATACAGTTAGAAACGGTTGATCTGTTTAAATATCTTGGACATTTAGTACCTACCCTGAGAGTCGATGTAGATGTTGAGCTGGAACGAAGTGCGATGTCGGTATGATCTAATATGGTGATCCGTAGGTTTGCCCGGTGCTCTTCAGATGTTAAGATTACTCTTTTTGGGCCTACTGCACCTCATTCTACAAGTATACTTTACGCAAAGATCGTACAGCGCCCTTCGGGTCCAGTACAACAATGCTTTTAGGATGTAGTTGGGGCTTCCTCGCTATTGCAGCGCCTCAGCGATGTTTGCTGAAGCCCGTGTTTACTGTTTCTATGCAATAATGCTAAAGAGAGGCACTTCGCTGGTGCAGCGAGCAATAACGGAGTGCTGCACTGACAGATCGGCTTGACGCGTTTATATAAACCGCTGTTGTGAACTGCACGTTACGATACGCCTTGTCCATTACAATGCAGTGCCGCCCAGGATTATTGAAAAACCCAAAAATTCTGAGCGGCACTACAACTGCGCTCTTCACCTTGAGACATAAGTTGTAAAGTCACATTTGCACAGTTAATTTCACTAGCTACGGCGCCCTTCAGACCGAAACAGAGTAATGCTTACACATATATGCTTCACCGCAGAAATAGGCGCCCTTGTGGTGCCCATAAACTAACCGGCATCAGATGGAAAGGAGCCTCACACTGGTTTTGTTATTTATAATGTAAAATTTAATTATTTTAATAATTTATGTATAATTATATTGACCGTATTGTGTAAACATTTGGGTGGGCCATAGTAGCCATAATGAAGAATTCAAAAAAATAAACGAACTAGGTAAACACGTAGCGTAAAGATGATGATAAGAATGATTTGTGTTTTCTAAATAATAAAAGATTTTTTATACTACGTTTTTTATATATTAAATATTGTTATCATGCCATCAATAAATTATATTTTTGAAGTAGCGGTAATTGTAAAGATTAATATTCATAATGAAACCCCAACTTCGAAACGAAACGACAACAATAATTACGAGCTTTGAAATCCGACAGAGTTGTTTCGAAACAGATTCTGTTGCATGGGACCAACAATGTACATTAAGTTACCTGATACGGTATATATATATATCTTAGTACGCTTCCACGTAATGATAGTTTTAATTTTATCTAGTCGTAGTATTGTAAATATAGTTATAAGATTTGTTTTTATATTATAATATATTATGTTAATCAATTAATTAAGTTTAAAAAAGGGTACCTATAGGTATTACCATAATCTAAGTTACCTGATTAGATATTAAACGCGGAAATTTTTCTTTAAGATGTTTTAACTAAATAATCTACATAAATATATCAGTGAAATTGCCTGTGAGATAAAATGTGCTTTAATAAAATAAAAAAAATTGTCATCATTTTAATATTCATATGGTCACTGTAAGATGTTATATATATAAACAAACAATCCACTTAGGCAGGTCCAATTTCGCCAAAAAGGTCACTCGTCGAATCCAACTCGGATGGGCAGCGTTCGGGAAGCTCCGTAAAATCTTCTCGCCCTAAATACTACAGTGTCTGAAAACGAAGGTTTTCAACCAGTGTGTGTTGCCAGTGAAGACTTACGGTACGTAGACCTGGTCGCTATGGGCCTGATGAGCAAGCTCATGGTCGCTCAGATGGCATGAAAAAGGGCTATGCTAGGAGTTTCCCCGCGAGATGATTGCGAAAATGAAGTGGCAGTGGGCAGGGAACATAGTTAGACGGACAGATGGCCGGTGGATGAGGGCAGCGCAGGACTGATCGTCGTGGAGATCTTTTGGGGAGGCTTTTGTCCAGCAGTGGACGTCTGATGATGATGATGATGTTGATGATGAAGATGTTGCTAGGTTCTCGAGTATGGCATCCACTAACTGAAATAACTGCTGTAGTTGTCGTTTTAGAAATTCCCATAGATGCAATAGGATTGAGGTCGGGACTTCGTGCTGGCCAATCCAAACGGCGCATCCCGACTTCACTTAAGTAGGCGTCTAAGTCACCCGCTCGGCGTGCTTGAGCACTGTCATTCATGAACACAGCAACACTTACTGTTACAGCTAACACTGTTTCGACATGAGGAAATAGGATTTCCTCCAAAAATACCTCTGCATAACGATTTCATGGACTTCTCAGCACTTCACGACGTTGCTTCATACCAAATAAAGACATTCTGGCATTCATTCTACATCTCTCCACGTCACACAATTTTGAGAAATTCGTGACCTTGCAATGCCCACGGAGTAATTCAGGATCTCTGGCTGGTCTTCGACTGTGTATATCGACTTTTAGAAGTCTCCTCCTGACAGTGTAGACGCTAACACACTCAGAATTCTAACATCTTCAAGATTGTTTTTGATGATATTTTAGGTAGATTTCCGATTTCGTAAAGCTTGACTCACAATATATATCGATCATCCCTCAGTACAATACATCGTTTACTTCCTGGTCCTGGTCTTCATTGCAAAGAACTGGTTTCTAGAAACCTAGCCCAGGTCCTCTGAACAGTGGAACGACTGACTCCAAACCGTTCCGATACATAACATTGAGTACAGCCTTCTTGAAAAAGAGTCACTATATTACTCAAATAGAATTTAAATATTATATTACCAGGGATAATTACTTTGTGTGCCATATTTAGGTTTAAGATTTGCAATATTATTTGCCACTACTTTTTAATAAGTAAAGTACAATTGTTTCTAATCAATTGAATGCATAAAAATGTTTAAGATTTCCATACTTGTACAGTAAAGTTTTGAGTGCCCATATTTGCAAATGGGTTTACATTATACTATAATCAAACTTCTCATATTTGGTATCTTAATAAATTGTTAATTTTGTAGCCCTGAAGATTTCTATTAACTGTATCAAAACCTTTTTTTCAGCGAGCACTGCAGACTCTGCTAAAGTTGTCATGTTCATAATGCGCAAGTACTCCGTGTCCTTGACGTCCCTCTTCGAAGAGGATGTAACGCTACATATTATCCGTCTTAAGCAAAGCGTGGACGCCAAATTATGCTTAGCGATGCGATCACACATTCTCTTTCTTCCACTAAATTCTGACTAGATTATTATAATGCCGATTACATCTTTGGATTTCCTAATTAGATCTCCTGCAGATTGAATAATCTATTAAACTATTAAATGGAGCTCATTGCAATTTACAAATTAAAACCTCTGTTAATGTCATGCATAGACAGCCAGACTATTAGACAACTGTTAGTGTTCTGTCAAATATTCTATATTATGTTCTTGGTTTATAAATATCTACAATAGTGATTTTCATTTATAAATGAATAATTCAAAATGATCAAATTAGTTCTGCGATCAATTTTAGCAGTGATAATTGTGTTTGTGCTGCAACATGTGGAGAACGAAGCCTTAAATTTGTCGAGTAATAGAACGCGGCAGAATCGGGGACGGTACGCCACGTTCCGGAGCATGGAGCACGTTGTGGGGGGAGGGACGCGGCGGTTGTTTGGTGGTCGCTCGGCGGCGTTGGAGGAGTGGCCGGCTGTTTGCGCGCTTCTGGACCGCTACTGGTCGGCTCGTTGCTCCGCCGCCGCACTCACGCCGCACTGGGTGCTGACAGCCGCACACTGCGTGTCGCCGCGCCTGGCTTACGTCAAGTACAACACGCGCCGCCCTGCCTCCAACGAGGGGGATGTCACGCCGGTGCACTATCTCTATCGGCACCCCAAGTTAGTTGATTGTTATTTTAGTTATAGTACAGGGGCAAATGGGTCACCTGATGGGAAATCAAAATAACCTTTTATAAATGAAAGAATTCGTGGACATCCCCAATATCCAATCCAGATGCGTTGCCGGCCTATGAAGTGATAGCATACTCTGAGGTTGGTGTAGGATCCCTAAGTCGAGCGTATTGGTTCCAGAATACTTGTAAACGGATGATTCCTCGAATTAAGTAGAACATTATTACGAAATGCGAGGTAGTGGAATGATGAAACTCTCCACAATACCGATCGTTGATGACTTGACCCTCTGACAAGAAGTTAGTAGTGCAAATTTACGCCCAGAGGTGTGTTTGGAATTCTACCTTTGCACGATATGCCACAAATCAGGGGGCCTACTCCTAAAATCGATATTCGATAAATCGTGGCATTAGTCGTGTCGAATCCTACTCTTAGTTACATCGTATTCAATGTCGAAACGATGATTGAACGAACGAAACATTATTCGATATTATCGGTCCTAACCCTACTCTTAGTTGAAAATGTCAGAGACGAATATTCGAATTTCACAAATAATCAAACGTCACATTTACGATAATAAAATAGATAAAGTTTCAAGTTCTACAGATATATTTGCCATACAATATACATACTTAATAAATATAATTGAAATAATTATATGTGATCTACTATTCAACAGGTTTTTTTACTACTAAGTCATTTAAGTCATTTTGTTGATCGGTTATGCATAGAAATAATGCAAATGCCGCCTGAGAAATAGGATGTCGACGAGGAGGGTTGAGTTACTTTTTTTTACATTTTATTATCCCCGAGTTTTGTTTTATTTATTCAGTTTTAAATGGTCATATTATATTCATTACATATTTTTTTTATATTTACATTATGTGTTAATGATACCAAATTGGTGGTGCAGAGTCTGGCATGGTCCTTAGCGCCTAACAGCGACATAGCACAGATAATGTTTAGGTTTGAACATATTTCATTCACAGTAACATCGTAAAAAAATCAAAATATTCGTCTATGGTAACGATAAACGATAAAGAATTCGAACATTTGTTAGAGTGGCATAGTTGCGATATTTTCGGAGTATTGTCGTATCGTTTCGAATGTATCGTTGTTGATTTTGCGAGTAGACCTCCAGGCTATAACGAATCTAGACGTTTGGTGTTCAAAGGATATCTGTCGTATGGTCATGAATACACGACGCCAAAAAGCTCAATGCAGATTTTGGTAGAACGTGATCGTTTTTTGAAAACCGCAATGTGGAGGACCTCCACACATCCAGATGGTGGAGATGATATCCTAATTTGTGGCGTGTCTTGCGAAGGTGGAATTCGACGGCAGGAATCAGGTGAAACAGCTCTTCCGAACACTCCCCGTGATAAATGCGGTAGAAGACACACAATGAAGCGACGTCTCTACGCAACGCCGAGTTATCCAGCCATTCACAGAACACTGGGTCCCCGATAATTTCGACCTCCAGATGACTGTGGAATTGATACTCACTCAAGATTTCGAGACCCAGTATTCCGATATTAGGCGAAGCTGTAAGGGAAGTGTTGTTGAAGAGCGGTGATACGACAAATGGACTTTTTTCAGTGGTAAACGCGCAAACTTGAGTCTTCTGGAGGTTAAATTGGACAAGGTTCAATTTAGCCCATTTCACGACCTTCTCAAGAGAGGACTCGATACAAATTTCTCCCGGCACTTGTCGACGATTTCTCTGCATCCCGAGAGAGACCTGCATGGCTCACGTATACGGCATCACCAGTGCTGTCGTCTGCATAGCAATGTATGTTTGAGGTGTGTAACATTACATTGATATGCAGAAGATACGGTGTAGGAGATAGCACACAGCCTTGGGGCACCCCAGCGTTCACGGGCTTCGGGTTAGAGCAATAACCGTCGACAACGCCCACCGAGGAAGCTGGAGGTCCACTTGCATAAGCTCTCGGGAAGCCCAAATGATGGAAGTTTTAAGAGAAGCGGCTTATGCCATATGCGATCAAAGGCCTTTGATATATCCAGGCTAACTGCCAGGGCTTCCCCCTTGTATAATTATTTGTATATTAGTAAGTTACCGGAACGACGTGATGTATTTGCCTTCCCCTATTGACATAATCTTTAATATTTATTTCTTTGGGCCCCATGTTGGATATAAATAGACATCAAAAATATTGTACAGATTTGAGGTGAAACAGGAGGATGAGGGTCGCGGCCCTGACGTGACAGTGCTCCACCATGACGTGGGCCTCGTGCGCACGCGGAACAAGATGAATCTCGACGCCGTTGCAGATCTGAAGATGATAAACAACTTGCGCATCCACAGCGGGTTTGATCTGCAGGATAAGAATGTCAAGGTTACACCTCCACACTTAAAAGATGCTTAGAAATTAAGGTTGTAATATATGTCACAGGTTCGTTCTTTGTGCTACCATAACCTAGCTTCTCCAAACACTCGTCTCAGTACAGCGGAGGGCTGGTATCTGGTTACCTACCTGTAAGCTATTGGTACTCTTATCTGTAGACCCACCTGTGATGACAAAAAACTGCTCTATATGTGCCTTAGTCCATGATTGACAAGTACAGGAAGGCATATTACACAACAGGTGCTGGGGTTCGGGCGAACAGAGCGGTCAGTGCTGGGAGAGGAGCTTTTCTCGGTGGAGCTGCACCTGGTGCCGTGCGAGCGTGAGGGCTGGTACCACTGCGTGTGCGGCATGACGCTGACTGGAGACGCCCGCGGCGTGTGCTCGGGGGACTCGGGAGGGCCCGTGCTGTACAACGGGGTACAGGTGAGGGAAGGACTCGTACTACTTCGTGTGCGGCGCTACCACAAAGGCGCCTATCTGCGCCTTCCGTGAAGCAGTAATGTGGAGGCTCGTTTGCACAGGATGCCGGCTAGATTATGGGTAGCACAACGGCGCCTATTTCTGCCGTGAAGCAGTAATGTACCTAGGGTACGTAACTAGGGAAATTACTGGGCAAATGAGACTTGACATCTTATGTCTCAAGGTGACGAACGTAGTTGTAGTGCCGCTCAGAATTTTTGGGGTTTTCAATAATCTTGAGTGGCGCTGCATTATAATGGGCAGGGCGTATCAATAACCATGAGCTGAATGTCCTGCTCGTCTAGTCCGTTGTTTTCATTAAAAAAAAAACGCAAATAATTATTTCATGTTGCTTTTCAGTGATATTCCGCTCACAATGTATCTAAACAGCTTAATCATTGAAATTAAATTAATTTGATTCTTTCAAAACTGGTCTTGGTATTATTGTATACAGAAAAGGTATGAAGATAATATTTATAACTAGCCATTATATTATTCTTTGTTGAGGAATTTTAATTTCTTGATGTAGAAATAAGAACCCTTTTTAGTACTTATCATGTATTGTGTAGCTACTGCGAACAATATCTTTTTTTGTGACAAGAAGATGGCATAGGTTGTGATGCTGTAAGTTTTGATGAAAAAATGTAATTTGTACAGGAAATTATGTTATTGGTTATTTTTTGTGTAAGTATCAGCCCTGGTGAACGGCACACTAACAAATCTGCAGAATCAAATCAAATCAAATATATTTTATTTCGTAGGTAAATTGCACACATGAAATATGTCATTTTTTCATACAGCTCGTTCGGAAAGCAGATTTCCTTAGAGATGAACGAGCAAGAAACTAAGGTTGCTCTTTTCAGAACAAAATGGTATTAAAGGTTCTTATTTTCAATTAAATTTACAAACCATTTCAATTCCAATATATGCAAAGTGTTGCAACAAAATACACAAAGGTCAATTACTAGATGCCTTCACGAGTAAGTAAAAAAAATGTAAATTAGTAAATAAATAGATAGTTATTGTTATTCAGTACTAGTTGACCCGGCAGACTTCGTACTGCCTCAATGGATAAATAAAGGACTTAAACATTTGCTTAAAAAAACTTAAAACAAACAAAAGGAAACCTTTTTTTATTAAAAAAAAAAAAAATGCTGGATATGAATGAAATTTCATTATTATTTTCGATTAATTACTTATGATGTTGCATACTTACAAAACAGAGTTTTCCTAAAATACTGGCTAAGGTTTCAATTTGATATTGACAGACACACAGTTATGATGCAGCCACAGATACAGCTGTTTAATTTAAAGCTTTCTGATAAACTATATTTTTTGTTCTGTTTTGTGGTGCGGTTAGATTCAGAAATTTTATTTATCGACAAAACTTAAGATTTATCAATCGACAGTTTGTTGCCAAATGTCAAATAAAATTGTTTGCGTTCAGAAATTTAATTTATGACAAAACTTAAGATTTATCAATCGACAGTTTGTTGCCAAATGTCAAATGAAATTGTTTGCGTTCAGAAATTTAATTTGTGACAAAACTTAAGATTTATCAATCGACAGTTTGTTGCCAAATGTCAAATAAAATTGTTTGCGTTCAGAAATTTAATTTGTGACAAAACTTAAGATTTTTCAATCTACATAAAAATAATCTGATCAACTGTGATCAATGGCTATGGCTACCTAAAATTAATATAAAATCTAAATAGTTATTCATTTTAAACTATTATTTTAATTTGATTTCTGTTCGACGGGGGACACATCAAAGGAAAATCAAAATTGTAGTTTCTATTTAATTCCGAGCATTTTCATATTTATTCAAACCTTTTAAACCTTTTCTGGACTTCCATATAATTATGGAAGATTTGGCTAATTTTGGTCTTAAACATTAGTTTATCGGTCCAGCCGTTCTCGAGTTTTAGCGGGACTAACGAACAGCAATTCATTTTTATACATATATATAGATTTACTTAAAGTTGTACTTTACAGTAGATCAACCCACACATACCGTAAAAAAACAAATAAAATTTGGAAACAAATTTATATCAACGATGCGGGATTCCAACCCACGACCTCTCGCGTTCCGTGGGAGTGAGGGTAATCACTTTATAAACATAACAAATTATTTAGATTTGCAAGAGCGACATCTCAAGTAAATTTCCTAATATGAAAATATTGGTGTTGAGCAGGCAACTGTAATGTAGATCCTGTAGATGAAGCAACAACCTGAGAGTTGAACAGAGCATACAAGATTTTGCAAACGATACGTCACTCGAACGGCTAGCTCAGTTGGCAGAGCTTTTGTTGAGCGCCATCTAGCGACGGTAGTCGGTACACAACGGGTACGGGCGTAAAATATTTTTAAAAATAACGCAGCGCCATCTCTTAGCCTGGGTACACGAATTTTTTATAATAAAAACATCAGTGGCACATCTATCTCTGGTATATAGTGTATTATCTATGCTATGTTCTGCATCCTCATGAGCGCGCGCTCTTCTCACGTGACGGCTGTTGACAGGTGGGCGTGACGTCAATGGGTCCGGTGGAATGCGCGCGCGCGGGGGACGTGCCCCCCCACGGCGCTAGCAGCGTGTTCACCATGCTGTACCAGTACGCCGACGTGGTGAACGCCACCATCAGCGACACGGAGACGGCGCTGCGCATGCGCATGATATCGCGAGCGTCGCCCCACCACGCCTCTACGGCACCCCTCCTGCACTTACTATCCTGGTGTGCTGTCCGATATGTCTGTGATACACACACATCGATACCTACAATGTTTAAATAAAATAATAAAGTAAAAAAACCTTTATTTGTACTACTTTAAATTTTGTACAAATAAATTGCTTTTATTTATGAAAATAAGGAATGAGACGAGCAGGACGTTCAGCTGTCGGTAATTGATACCCATTACAATGTAGTGCCGCTCAGGATTCTTGAAAAACCCAAACATTCTGAGCGGCAATTACACATTACTGCTTCACGGCAGAAATAGGCGCCGTTGTGGTACCCATAATCTAGCCGGCTTCCTGTGCAAAGGAGCCTCCCGCTGGTAAAACTTAAATTAACTTGGATATTAAATTAACTAGATATTCAGTATTTATTATTACTGAATGTAGTAGTTGCCTCTACGGCTAAGGCCTCCCCTAATCCTTTCCAATACGCTCTATCTTTGGCTCTTCTCATGCAGTCCGGTCCAACTCTTTTAGTAAAAATATCACACAATCTCCTCTTTTCTCTCCCTCCTTGTCTAGAGCCTTCCCATGGTATCCATTTTGTAACTCCTTTCGTCCATATTAAATCGTCTAATCTTCCCAGCCAAATTTCAGCCGTCTGATGCTTCCTATGGCGTCAGTGAGTTTAGTTTTGTCTCTAATATATCTATTGTTTATTTTGTCTGTAGACACACTTAATATTAACACTCTATTTTATTGGTCGCTAGTACCTATATCCGACAGACTGTGTTCAAATATAAATAATAACATGTTTCTTTTTTAATTTTTGTGAAAGTCAAGTAAAGTTCAGCTCGGCTCCCATTGTTAATGAGGTTTTTCTAAAAGGCCATCTCGGGCGGTTATTATTTACCGTTCTGTGACCGTATATATCATCTTCCAATCTCATCACGAAGCTGGTGGTTCCCTCGTATTTTTGGTAGAAGTACGTTAAAGTCAGGGCCGTACATTGGTTTTCTAGCAAGGTAGGCTGTAGATATAAGATTTATTTAGGTTTATAACGAGGTAGGCACTGCCTAATTGCCTATATGATATGCACGCCCCTGGTCAAAGTTGAAGAAATAATACACCATCGGGATTCGACAACATGCGTAATTGGTAACATTATGGGACAGCCAACAATGCTTATATCTCATGAACATCCCTATTAATATTATAAATGTGAATGTAAGTTTGTTTGTTACGCTTTCACGTCTAAACCACTGAATAGATTTTCATGAAATTTTGTACAGATATAGACTAGAGCTTGGAAGAGGACATATGCTACCTTTAATTGTGAAAAAATAAATGGAGGAGTTTAAATAAGGGATGGAAGTTTGTATGGGAATTCGTCATTTTCGGAGATAAAACCATGAAACTTTGTATTTAGGCACTTGATAAGCAGTACTTAAAAACATTAGGTCGAGCGTTTTTGAAACTTTGACCTACGTGGGTATGAAAGGTTCGTAGGGAAATACTATTGAAGAGACTGTCCACAATCACAAGGGATATGCACTGTATCATTGAAGAGCGCCACCAGCAGCGGAAAGAGCAGTTTGTAAGGGTAGATATTATGTGCAAAGTATCCTAAATTAAAATATTGCCCAAAGTAACTATGTATTCTACGCGGATGAAGTCGCGAGTAAAAGATAGTAGATAAATAATAAATCACTAATTGGTATCATCGGCGAATTGTTGCCAGTCTGTTGGAACACAATTTTAACAAACACCCATAGATGCCGCTACTAAATGTAATGCACGATGAACAATATGGATACCACTGAAAATATATATGAATCTGCAGGGTCAAATGGCTTTTAATAATGAGAAAAGTATTGGGTCAGAACAGCGTTCGGGTGCTGTACTACGCCCTACTGGATCGAGTATAAGACGAAAAAAACAAATTGTTTACATTTGAAACAGCGACATCTCAAGCCAATTTCCTAATATGCAATTATTGGGGTTGAGTAGGTTATCAACTGTAAAGTAGATACTGTAGATGCAGACACAATCTGAGAGTTGAACAAGGCATAACAAGATTTACGAACAATAAGTTACTCGAACGGTTGGCTCAGTCGCGCTTGGCCGAAACCCGAGAGGTCACGGGTTCGAATCCCCCATCGTTCATAAATTTTGGTAATAGATTTAATTTAATTAGTCCCAGAAGTGAAGGATATCACTCATAATAAAGCTTGTTGATATAGACTCTGACGTCACAGAAACCCCGCGCAAAATGACGCGTCTGAATAGCCGATACATATTGCCCGAAAAGAATATTATATCAAATTTAAGTATTTTTAAAAATCATGCAGATACCCTATTCTATTCCGTGTACACCAACGCGCAACAGCTGTAGAATGCTGTGGAGCATGTGCACCTAAAGTACCCTGTCAATCTGTAGTAACTTATTCCGTACTAGATTTCTTCAAGCACGGATACTTAATAAACGCATGCATTTCAGTTTTAACTATATTCGACAACACGCTCCGAAAAACTGAGAACAAAAGACTTCCATTTCTAGCAAACAAAAGGTCTCATCAATATTTCAGCTTTACCAGGCACTATTGACATTTTTTGGTTCTAAATTGTTTGCACCTCACGGTTACTATTTACTGAACGCCCGTCGTTATATTTACATGCCTCCAGCTCGACAATGTTCAATTAATTTTATGCCACGAAATTTCAAAGTAAAACAAGCCTTGATTTCTTTTCAAAACAGAGAGCTAGATAATAACGCAGATATTTCCTACGGATAAGGAGGATTTGAATATTGAAATTGGTATGTAAACTCTGTTCCTTCTATGTAAAGAGATTTTTAACAAAGATTGACTTTATATTGTCATATTTCGAACTGGCCACCAGAAACTAAACACAAAATCGAACAATGGCGCTCTTGCTAAGAATTTACGAACACGAAGAAGTCGTCAAGTAACAGTGATTTATATCCACAGGCTTTTAATTTTAGCGCTTTAGGGGTTACAAATTATCTACTACAGCGTACGATCGTTTTGATGAAATAAGAATATTAAAAAAAAAAAACAGAAAAAACAACCAACTTTAAAAACACTATTCCAAAACAATAGATATAATATGGACTAGAAAGTATAAAAATTAATCAGATTGTATAAAAATACGAAAATAAATAGTTTTTAAGTTTGGCTGTTTTTTGTTAATTTTTATTTTATTTTTTAGTGAATCTGAAGTACACTTACTAATAATTTGTTAAAATATGTGTAGATGCAGCAATGAACGTAAGCGCATTGCAATTTGATTGCAGCACAGAGTACCTTTGTATATATACGAGTAATGCAGACAGAAATTCTGCCACAGATCGCACCGTTACTGTATGTCGTTAAGGAGTTCCATTGATAATCTTATTCGACTACGACTATTACTTGACCATAACGACGGTAGGTGACTCAAATATCTGGATGGCATATAAACGATTCGGGCGAGTATCGTTAATTTGCTCCTAAGAATTGAAGAGCTCCGTTACTTTGTCATGGATCCCATAATAAGAACCTAACCAAACTCTCATCAAACTACCATTGTAACATCCTTTCCAATAAAAATAATAATAATCGAAGTGATGGTGACCTTGATACAATATTATTATATTTAAATACAAATTATTAACTTATTTAATGCAAATTTTTCGCAAACGTTGCCAAAAGTACATCATTCAATTCCTGAATAAAGCCTGTCTTACTGTTGGGCGCCTTGAATCTCTCGTTTCATTCAGGACTCTCAATAACTACTCAGAAGTTGTAATTAAAAATAAAAAACTCGAGTCATTCGCTACGCTCAGGTTCCATTTTAACGCTCATGACGTAAGAAAGAACAGCCTAAAAACAAAAATTATGTGCTGCAATGCCGAGGCTGAATATGTGACCGTGCACGGTCAACGGTTCGACAATCGTACCGAATACGTCTACTTAGGTCAAGTTATAAGTCTCGCGAGGAGCGGACAGGAACGTGAGATAAAGCGACGTATTCAGTTGGGATGGGGGGCTTTCGGCACACTTTCCGATGTGTTCAGAGATAAACCTCAAGCGCAGTACATTCGAACAGTGCGTCCTACCCGTAAAGGCTTATGGAGCCGAGACTTGGACGCTGACTCGGCACCTCGTCCACCGACTACAAGTCTCCCAATGATCGTCTATGAAAAGAGCTATGTTGGGGATTTCTTTTCGCGATCACGTTCGGAACACCAAATTCGCAAGAGAACGGGACTAACTGACATAGCAAAAACCATTGCCTCTAGGAAGTGGAAGTGGGCTTGTCGTAGGTCCGATGGAAGATGGGGTAAAAAGTTGTTGGATTGGAGACCACGAAAGGGGTTCAGGAATGTTGGAAGACAGCCAGCAAGATGGAAGGACGATTTGATGCAAGCGGCTGGGACGGAATGGATGCGGATGGAAAACTCAAGACCGCACAAAATGGTCTAAAATGGAAGAGACCTTTACTCAGCATTGGGTAGATCAAGGTTGAAGAAGACGTAAGACAGTCCGTAAGACTTTCCCTTGAGGACTATACTATTACAGTACACCTTCTCGAAAAGTCCCTTCGGATATTTCGTATGGGTTTACACTTTTAAAACCACAAACTTTAATAAGCTATTGTTTATTAAAATATATAAAAATTCGCATTAAATTTTCCTCGTATTATCAGTCGGTGCCAATCTACAAGAGCTGGGGCCTGTGTCTACAAATTCCACCTTCGTGTGGATCCCAACATTCGCCCCTTGGTTGCATTATTTCACTATCGGAATCAGTGCGGCAAGGCCATCAATATTCATTATGTGATCCCGGAACCACCGGCGTCAACCCGCACCGCCCCCGGCTGACTGCAGCGCTTACCTTATCGGGGCCGGATTGAACCCCAGTGGGCTGGACTTATATTACAGTACTTTATGTTAGGTACGTATTTAGGAGCAGTTCGTTTTTACTGAACATTGAATTTGTATGATTAATTAAATTTATCCTGTGTTTTATTTTATAGAAAAGGAGGACAAACGGGTCACTTGGTGTTAAGTGATCACCTCTCCCACATTGTCTTGCAACACCAGATGTATCACAGGAGCGTTGCTTTTTTTTAAGGTACCCAAGTCGTATCGTCCCGGAAACACCGCACAAGGAAGCTCATTCGACAGCTTTGTAGTACGTGGAAGAAAGCTCCTTGAATACCACACTGTGGAGGACCGCCACACATCCATATGTTGGGGAGGATATCCTAACTTGTGGATTATCCTAACGTGAGCAGGTGGGATTCGGCGGCAGGAATCAGGTTAAACAGCTCTTCGGAAAACTCCCAGTGATAAATGTGGTAGAAGACACAATGAAGCGACATCTCTACGCAACGCCAAATGATCCAGCCGTTCACAGAGCATTGGGTCCCCGACAATTCAAGCTGCTCTGCGTTGCACGTGGTCAAATGGATCGAGCTGATACTGGGATGCGCCAGACCATAGATACCAGCAATCCTCCATGTGTGGCCGGACCTGCTCTTTGTAGAGCGCTAGAATGTGAGCCGGTTTGAAGTATTTCCGTGCTCCATTAAAGACACCAGCTTCTTCGAAGCCATTTTTTTTGCACTTCAGTGTTTCCTCTAGAGTTACAAAGTGAGTTTAAGAAATAAGAAAAATTTATTCCATGCCACATACATTAAAATACAATCTAAATACTTAATATATATTTCTAATCCTAACTTTACTAAATATGCTTTTTTTCGAGGGTAGGTGTGAAAAAAGTTAACACTGTTTTTAAAGAGCTCCGTATTTTCAATCATCTTAAAATTAAAAAAAAAGTAATTTTATACTATTATTTTAGTAGATTTAGTGTTAAGTGTGATAAATGTGATAAATAGTACCCACCAGACAGTACTTATTCTCCTAGTGAAAGTCAATTAAGTTCACTTCTTTAATATCCCTTTGTTCCGATCACTACGTATCACCAGTCATCATGGATGCATTAAAAGACTCGCTCAACGCCATGGCTGAAATGTTCGAACAGAAGATGAGCGAGTTCCAGCAGGGCCTAGATAATGGACCCATTACAAACACTTCCCTGGCTGCAGAGTTTAACAGCTTCAGGACCTTTGTGCTCTCTGCCATGAATACTTTGCAGAGACAGGTGGAGTTCCTTGGTATAGAGGTTGATCGTCTGGAGATGCGTAGAAGGCGCAAAATGCTACTAGTGCACGGAGTCAGCGAAGATAAGTCGGAAGATGTTACTTCACGTGTTTGTAAAGTAGTAGGGGAACATCTTGGTGTGACTGGATTCTCTGTTGCTTCCATCAAGTCATCCCATCGCTTAGGACGTCCTTCCGAAAAGAAACCTCGTCCTATAGTGGTAAAGTTTGCGGATGTAGCATTGCGGGATAAGGTTTGGTTCTCCAAAACTGGATTTAAGGGCAGCGGTTTAACTGTGTCAGAGTTTTTAACAAAGAGTCGTCATAACTTATTTATGGAGGCAAGGCAGAGATTCGGCATAAACAAGTGCTGGACAAGGGATGGATGCATACATATTATAGGCCCAGATGGTTCACATCACCGAGCTGAGTGGAAAGCTGACCTACACAGCATACCACAGACATCTAAACAGACATCTAAGCCTCTGACTCAGGGTACTGCCAGTCTCACCTCCAGGTCCAAAAGAACGGTCAAAAATAAGTAATAGGTATCATTAATCTGTAAGTATTTTAAGGTAATGTAACCTTTAAATAACTTGTACAATTCATAGGTTTAGTTAACTGTAAGCTTTTTGTAACTTCTAATTACCCATGTCACTACCACAAAGCCTAAGCTATCCTAGTATGAATCTTTATGTTATGTATATGAATTAAACCTTTTTTTATTTAGTATTTATAACTTATTACAAAATTTCATAACCATCCTGTGTTGATAATTAAGATAATATATAAAGAATGCATATACCTAACTTGTAATGCACCACATTGTAACATTTGTGTTATAGTTTAATAGTTTGGTAACAAGCCTGCAGTATTCATTTACATCCTGTTCTGTTTTTTAATACCAAAAATAAAATGGAACATCATATAACTATTAAATGCTATTTATTAAACATTTTAAATAAACAATTTTCCATAAAATTTGATAATTTGATATTACTAAATGCAGCTTATATTTCAAACATTTTCAATTGTTACATAGTATAAATGTCATACTACATAATTATCAGATTTATATTGCCTATGCTATTTCTTTCCTGTGTATAATATATTTAATAAACTGTAGTTTTAGTGTAATAAATCAAATTCCGTTGTTGATACTAGGAAATGAAAACTGTAGTTGTTACATAATAGGTACCTATTAAATTACCATTGTTATTTGTGTAGACTGTAGTGTCTTGTGTGACTGGCAGATGTACGTGACAACTGTCATCTAATGACAGCTGTGACATTTGACATACCAGCCGCAGACTAAATAACTGCTTTGGATACAAGGCTTTTGGTCATCACTGCGCTGGCATTTATAGATTATTAGAATTAGATTATAGAATTACATGATTAGTAAGCTAAGTTATTGAAGCTGTAAGATAGCGCCGCTTATTATTTTATTATTTATTTTTTCTCACCCTTAATATGGGTCAAGGTATTAAAAATATTATGTTTTAATTACTGCATCATGTTTTCACCGTAAATAAAATTTGTACAGCATAAAAATGGAGTACTAAGATGGAGGCGCGCAATCTTTATTTCTTTTTTATAATAATTTACGTGAAAATTACAAGTCTATCTCAAAACAGCTTCATAGATATAGTTTATATTATTTTTATTCTTTTAATTTGTATATGTACTTCATTTTTATTATTGTAATTTTTTGTCTTTAGTCACTTAGTTTTTAGTCCTCTAAGTTACCTATTTAAAACCTACCTATGTTTTTTGAGGGTTTTGAGATAAATAGTTTATTTTTGCTAAAAGGAAAAAAGGGTTACTTTTTCATTTTTGATTGTTTTTACTTTATCTTTTATTTTTTTTTTATTTTTTATTATTGTTTGTTTTAAGAAGTGAATTAATCTCTCCTTGCAACTGGCGGGTGGGTTCGTTAATCATTTAATTTAATTTAATTTAATTATTTTTGTATATTATTTTTTAGTTTAGGAAACTCGTTGCAGGTATACTTTTGGATATTATTTTATATAGGATTATTTTTTATGTAATAGTATAAGTAGTAATAAACAGTAGATAATTTTTAAATATTATCAAGATTCAAAATGTCACATAACTCTAGCCTTGATGATTTTCAGTCTATAGTCTCTTCTGGTTCTAGTGGTGAAGAAAGTTTTCAAAGTGTATCTTATATTCCTATTGACGTTGCTCTCAGTAATCACTTCCCAGACACACAGAAAAACTTTAATATAGTTCACCTAAATGCACAAAGCATTCCTGCACATTATCTTGACCTTCAGGCGTCGTTTGATTCTAGCAATGTTCATGCCGTACTTATTTCTGAGTCGTGGCTTAAGCCCAGCCTCCCTTCTTCCTCTTACTACCTTCCAGGCTACCACCTCCTTCGCAACGACCGTGTGGGTAGAGTTGGTGGCGGCGTTGCAATCTATCTTCGATCTCACCTTCCGTTTTCAATCATAAGTTCTTCTAGTGATTCCATGTCACAGAATGAAGTTGAGTATCTTCTTGTTGAAGTTATCCTTTCACATACAAAAACCCTTCTTGGAGTATTCTACAGTCCTTCACTTAATGTCGATTATTTCTCTTCCTTTGATCATATCCTCGAGAAATTTGTACCACTATATGATCACTTGATTTTGATGGGTGATTTTAATACCTGTCTTCTTAAAGATGACCATCGTTCAAAAAAGCTTTTGTCCGTTACTGATTCCTACAATCTCCATATCCTTCCTCTTACAGCCACCCACTTCTTTCCTCACTCCACTCCGTCTCTTCTTGACCTCATCATAGTCTCTAAGCCCGAGTATGTAAACTCGCATGGGCAATGCTCTGCGGATGCTTTTTCCTTCCACGATCTCATTTTTCTCTCCTATAAAGTACGCCCCCCTAAACGTAAACCCCAAATACTGATGCAGCGGAATTTTTCTGGGATGGATATGCAACGTCTTTCTATAGACGCACAAACTATTGATTGGGATGTCATTTTTAATTCTAATAGTATCAACGATAAAGTTGATATTTTTAATTCTTTGCTAATACAGCTGTATGATAAGCATGCGCCAGTTAAACCCGTGAAGATAAAGCATTTACCTGCTCCTTGGCTTACTGATGATATTAAAAAACTGCAAATTTCTAAAAATCGAGCTAAATCTATTTATAAGCATAATAACTCTGATCTTAACCGGGAAAAGTATATAAGATTAAGGAATCGTTGCAATACAATGTGCAGAGACGCGCAGCGACGCCATATCTACTCGTCTGTTGAGAACGGTGAAACCAGTAAAGTTTGGAAATTCCTAAGAACGCTAGGAGTTGGGAAGCAACAACATACAGTTTCCAATAATCTAAATATTGAACAACTTAATCAACATTTCTCTCAAAATTCATCTTTTCTTGACAATAACACTAAAGCTCAAACGCTTAAATCCCTATCCTTAATCCCAACCCCTGACTTTCCACCGTTCAACTTCTCTCCCTTCACTGATTCTGACGTTAAAAAAACCATTTTGTCTGTTACATCTAAGGCCGTTGGTAGTGATTGCATTAGTCGTAATATGATCCTTCCTATCATAGATATCCTAGTTCCTACAATCTTCCATATTCTTAATTTTTCTATAACGTCTGGCCAATTTCCTGTAGCCTGGAAAGACGCTAATGTTATTCCAATACCTAAAATTTCTAAACCACATAATCTTTCTGACTATCGCCCCATATCTATACTACCTTTTCTTTCCAAGGTTCTTGAACGCTTAGTCCATCAACAATTCTCTATATTTATTAATAAGCACAGTGTTCTTAACCCTCTCCAATCTGGTTTTCGTCCAGGACATAGTACGACTACTGCACTTATAAAAATTACCGATGATATCCGATCTGGCATGGATAAGCAACAGCTCACAATACTTACACTACTCGACTTCAGTAATGCCTTCTGCACTGTTGACTTTGATATTTTTGCTGAGCATGTTGAGTTCTATTAACGTATCTCCAACAGTGATAGGGTGGTTTCGAAGCTATTTACGTGGGCGTCGGCAAAGGACTAAGATTGATGATAACACTTCAACCTGGTCTAACCTTTCCGCTGGAGTTCCACAAGGCGGTGTACTATCTCCTCTTCTTTTTGCAATTTTTATTAACTCTATAACTAAAAATTTAACTTCCTGGTATCATATGTATGCAGACGATCTCCAGATATACTCACAATCTTCTCTCGAGGGTCTGCCTTTAGCTATTAAAAACACTAACAAAGACTTAACTACAATCGTGGAATGGAGTACTGCCCATGGACTAAAAGTGAATCCGTCGAAAACTCAATGTATTATTGTTGGTAGCTCACAACTAACCCATAAAATTGAGTGGGGTAATCTACCTCCCATTTCTGTAGGAGGAACTCTTATTCCTTTTAGCTGCTCTGTTAAGAGCTTGGGCGTATTCATTGATCGGAATTTGTCTTGGCACCATCAATTAAAAGAAGTTAGTAGGAAGCTCTATGCTGCCTCTCACTCATTAAAAAAATTCCAAAATTTTCTTCCTATTCCCACGAAAACTTTACTCGCTCAATCCCTTCTCCTGTCCATTCTTGACTACGCTGACATTTCATATGTCGACTTAACCGAACTCCAGTTGGATAAGCTTGAACGATTGCAGAACATGTGTATTCGTTTTATATTTGGACTACGTAAGTATGACCACGTGTCTGAATTTCGCAAAAAGCTCAAATGGCTCCCTATCCGCTTGCGTAGAAATTTCCATATACTTATACATCTCTATCGTGTCCTATTTGATCCTAAAACTCCTATATATCTCAAGGAAAAATTTTCAGCATTAAGTTCTCACCAACTATATCTTCGGTCTGTTCATAATCTCTTGCTTTGTACACCTGTTCATAAAACTTCCTTTTTCAACAATTCATTTGCTGTGCAAGCTGTTAACCTATGGAATTCTCTTCCCTCTGAAATCAGAAAGGCTCAAACTCTCCAATCTTTCAAAACAACGCTCCATAATTATTATTTATTACTGTGACAATTTCAATACTAGTTCTTTTCTTGGAATTATTTACTGTATGTTTAAATTATATGCATATCGATAACACCACCTTCTGTTATCTTTTCAACTATAACTGATTCATTATAGGTTGCCTGGTAGAAATCGCTCTTAAGCGATAAGGCCGCCTATTGCTTTTTGTAGTCTCGATTTTTGTTATGTTTCATAATTTTGTGGTATGCAATAAAGATATATTTCATTTCATTTCATTTTATGCTGTGTGGCAAAATAAAAGGCCGATGCTCAGCTTGTGCTGTAAACCAATACTGGCTGCAACGCTGATTTTCTAAGTGCCAGTTTGGGTGCACACAAACTGGCAGTGCTCACAAGGGGGTCGGTATCACTCCCACAGGCAGTGTCTGCAGAGGGTGGGTTTTTCCCTATTGAAGGGAAAAATAAAATATATCGGGAACTTGACGTATCACTGAGGGGAAAATTTTTGCAACAGATTTTTTTCATGGCGTAAATGTAAGGGAGGCTGTCACATATATGGATGAACAACATAAGCGGTGCACATCCCTGCTGCGTAGGGTCTGAGCTAGCCCCAATTGTATTCTGAAGGAATTTTCGCACAGCTTCGATTGTCAGTACCTGAATCACTGCTGTATGATACATGTGCTGACAAGTCGGTCCTTAAGTTACTTTGTTACTAACGTCACACGTTCATACAAATAATACTATTTCTACTTCGGTCCGTCAATAATCTTCTCCCGAACGGAGATTAAAAGCGTTTTCGCAATATGGTCTGAAAACACAGTCCGGAGTAGTCGTAGAACTAATTCTATTATATTTAACGCATTAGATCCGGCTTCCGCCATGTGATTTCTTTCCGTCAACGGTTAACCTCCGTTCCTGAGAAGATTATTGACGGGTCGAAGTAGCCATAGTTTTATTTATATGAACGCTCGCATACTGGGTCAGATCCGAATCCGAATTACAGGGATGTGTAGTGTTGTCTACCTTCATAAGAACTTATACGTAAACAATAATAAATATTGTCTTTTTTTTTATGGAATAGGAGGACAAACGAGCGTACGGGTCACCTGGTGTTAAGTGATCACCGCCGCCCACACTCTCCTGCAACACCAGAGGAATCACAAGAGCGTTGCCTTTAAGGAAGGTGTACGCGCTTTTCTTGAAGGTACCCATGTCGTATCGTCCTGGAAACACCGCACAAGGAAGCTCATTCCACAGCTTCGTGGTACGAGGAAGAAAGCTCCTTGAAAACCGCACTGTGGAGGACCGTCACTCATCCAGATGGTGGGGATGATATCGTAACTTGTGGCGTGTCGTACGAAGGTGAAATTCGACGGCAGGAATCAGGTTGAACAGCTCTTCGGAACACTCCCCGTGATAAATGCGGTAGAAGACACACAATGAAGCGACGTCTCTACGCAACGCCAAGTGATCCAGCCGTTCACAGAGTACTGGGTCCCCGACAATTCGAGCTGCTCTGCGTTGCACGCGGTCAAATGGATCGAGCTGATACTGGGGTGCGCCAGACCAGAGATGACAGCAATACTCCATATGAGGCCGGACCTGCGCTTTGTAGAGCGCTAGAATGTGGGCCGGCTTGAAGTATTGCTGTGCTCTATTTATGACGCCCAGTTTCTTTGAAGCCAGTTTGGCTTTGCCCTCCAGATGGCTACGGAATTGGCAATTGCTCGAGATTTCGAGACCCAGAATTCCGATACTAGGCGAGGCTTTAAGGGAAGTGTTCTCGAAGAGCGGTGATACGGCAAATAGGGTTTTTTAAGTGGTAAACGCGCAAACTTGAGTCTTCTGGGGGTTAAATTGGACAAGGTTCAACTTACCCCATTCCGCGATTACCCACTCCTGACCAGGCAATGGTCAACGTTCCGAGAGGGGCGTCGACAGAGACCTGGTAACCATCGGGATGTGTAGTCAGCAGAAGATCTAATAAGGACGGCATGTGGCTATCCACATTTGGGAGCCGCGTCGGCGACTCAACCAATTGGGACAGACCATACGCCAATGCAAAATTATGCACAGATCGCCCTGCGTAGTCTGTGGTACGTGATCCAAGCCATTCGGCATTGTGCCCGTTGAAATCACCCAAGACTACGATTTCAGAGGAGGGGATCTGAGCAAGCACGTCATCAAATGCCGCTTGAACGCAGCCCATGAGGTGATCCGTTTCTGCGTTACCACTATGGGACCTGTAGACACACGCATAGATGCGGACGCGGTCCTCTAAATCTACGCGGAGCCAGAGAGTAGACAGGCCCCTACCCTCAAAATTGCCGAGACGGCGACAGCAGATATCCTCCCTAACGTACACACATACCCCGGCATGAGGCATGAAATTATGCTCAATTTTGTACCCGGGGTACGTTAAATATGACGTATCGCTAGGTCGAGATATCTGCGTCTCCGTAAGGAAACACAAGGGGGGGGGGGGGAAAGGACGGGGGGGAATGGCCTCCGGTCCTCGACATAGCGGCACTAGGCCGCTACTTCACGCCGGTGTTCTGTGCGAGTGTGGTAAGTAACCCGGACGAGTCTGGCCCGATTGTGCTGACGTCATAAGACAGCAGCGTGACTCTCCCACTTGTCTGATTTAGAACTGAGTTTTACTTACCTTAAGCACAACAATAAGCAAGTATTTCTTCTGGCGGTATACATTGTCCAAATTAAGTGTCTTGTCGCAAAATATTATCTTTTATGTGATGTAAGATAAAATCGAAAGTGGACACACTAATTCGGTAGTAGGAAATTATGAAATTTCCTGTCGCATTGACGTAACACTGCATGGTGATTGTGAAAAGCTCCTTTGAAACGTCAACTCACCGAGAAAACCACCCAGAATTCTTTACTTGACTTAAGTTGACGCCGATTGAAAGGATTCATGATCAACGACGTGAATGCTCCGGTGAGGCTTCGTGTAAAATGCCGTATGCCTAAAAGTGGCGCCTGAATTGCTTGAAATTGGATCAGATATCGGACTAGTGCATTAACAATATTCGAATTCGGTCCGAGGTTTCTAGACCTGTATTTTCACGGGTACGGATCGGACTGATCTCTGATCGGACGTAGTGCGAAAGCGCTCTAATTGTTCCCGGAAAGAAACCGGATGACGGAAGCCGCATCTAGTGCGTTAACTACCATAGACATAGCTCTACGACTACTTCGGACCATGCAAAAGCGCTCTAACAAAGGGACGATGTGACGTCATCGACATCAGGTCAGAAATAATGTAATCGGGTATTCATCTTGTTTACACTCTATAAGATGAAAGCAGGTTTTTATTTAAATCGAAATCTTTCTTAATCATTTAAAATTCTTCGTCGCAGCCTAACCAAATTTGGCTATATTTTCAAAATTCACTTCCACCCTATTGAAGGAAGCAATTACTATGAGTTTTTCCCGCTCAAGGTGGGGAGCTCGTCTACCCGCTAATCAGATCAAACAAACAACTTTCCGAGATGCGAGTGAGAGAAACGGAAATAATTTTTGACGTTCACAAGTATACAGGGTAGAAGTAACGTGAGGATGATTCACGCAACGCTTACTCGCAAAAAAACAAATAACGAATTTATTTTTTAGCTATTCAATATTTAACAAGTGCCTAAAGATTTTATCAGTGGGAGAGCCTCCCACTGGTAAAATATAAGGTATACTTCACGCATGTATTTTGTTTATTGATCTTGTTGTGAAAGCATAAAATATTTCCCAACGAAAGACTTCCTTACTCGACTTAACTTAGTAGTAACCTACCAGGGAGGCTCCTTTGCACAGGATGCCGGCTAGATTATGGGTACCGCAACGGCGCCTATTTCTGCCGTGAAGCAGTAATGTGGAAGCATTACTGTGTTTCGTTCAGAGGGGCCTTAAATGAGACTTAGGTTCTCGTTCACCATGTCCAAGTAAAGCTGTGATTAGTACTCGTAACGTTAATTGGAAGCTATATGTCATGAGTATCTTATGCCAAATTTACAAGCGAAAATATGTCTTGAGTAACTACTGATTGGTTAGCGGCCGCTTTCAATAAGGTTATTGAAAGCGGCCGCTGAGCCGCATAGAAAGGTATCTATCCTTAGTTTAACTTACGGATATATTGCTGTCACTGTTTAATGACAAGATCTTATCTATTCATAGTTATGTCACATATAGTTATAGACAAATGCTATCTGTCAATAGGTTATTGAAATGTAAGTAAGCGTAAAAGGATAGATTTGTCTACCCCTACCCCTAGTAACTTAAACTAAGGATAAGGATTTTGAAAAAGGCCGTAAGTGAATATTGAATCTATCACGTCATATTCGTTCAATTTTAGTTCAAATATCACTTGTCAAGCTTCATTGCAGATTGTCAGTTAAGATTTTGTTGAATATATAGCGTTCACTTCACTGTTTGCCGCCCGTTTACCTTTGAAACTAGAAAACGTTTGGAAATAGAATAATACAGTTTTTTTTATTTAGTGGTTACTTTTGAGAAAATCATTATAATGCATAAAATTAAAAGAGAGAGAACTGCAAACTTTACTTTACACGAGAGGTTAGAGGATATTTTGGTATTATTAATACCGAAATATGCTGATACCTTGGAAATTAGATATACGCATACTTGGTATTTATTTATTTATTTATTGGTTCCCATACAACATACATGTATTAATAATTACAAAATAACGCCAGTATAAGTAAATCATTATTAACATATACGTCAATTAAATGGAAACACTTATGATTGTAACACGTGATATTTAACTTAAATAAATGTAGAGTTATATAAAACAATAAATAATTTTATGTTACTATCACGACTTAGGAAAATGCATGTAACTTGTTAGCTGAGATATAATAAACATATTTTTAAAACACACAAACTAAAATTATATCCTACATATTATAAGTATAACATACAATAAAGCGAAACTGATACATATTTCAAAAAACATAAATATGAAGCACATAAAGATAAGCTAAGGCTCTAACAGGCGCAGAGTGTCTAAAACTAGGCGTCGAAAACTACACAGACTATTAGAAAAAATATCAATACAGTTATTGATATTTGCTAAGTCATTATATGAACGAGATAATCTATTAACTGGTGCATTATGTGATGTCCACAATCGAGAAGTTGGAACATAGAAAGTCCTTACATTTCTAGTCCTACAAGGATTACAGTATAGTGAAAACCTGGACAACAGTTTAGTATGAATATGATGATTTACAACTTTATACATGTCATGTATCTACTATTGCAAGTAAAACATGATGAGACATCATTAATGAACAAAGCAAACAATAAAGGACCGAGATGAGACCCTTGAGGTACTCCAGATGGAACCAAAATGGCGTCAGAAAAAAATCCGTTGATAGCTACAATTTATGTGCGATTTTTAATATATGACGTGATCCAACGCATTAAATCACCATGTATACCACATTCCATTAGCTTTATAAGTAAGAGCTCGTGGTTGACCTTATCAAACGCTTTTTGAAAGTCTGTATATATAACATCTACTTGTCCCTTGTCATCGATGGTCTCAAATAGATAGTCAATATATTCAGTTATGTTAGATGTTGTTGATTTACATGATACAAATCCGTGTTGTTCAGGAATCAGTATAGGTTTAATAAAGTTGTAAATATGTCTATATATAACGCGTTCAAATATTTTCGCAAAGCAATTAAGTATACAAATAGGTCTGTAGTTACGAGCATCTGTCTTTTCACCAGATTTGTGAACAGGAATTACATGAGCAATTTTCCACTTCCAAATCTTACGTATGAACAAAGACTTACACAGCTTGGACTCAGCACCCTCAAAAGCAGACGAGAAAGAGGCGATCTAATTGAAACATACAAAATACTAAATAATTATTATAATGTCCCAAATTTTGAGAGCATGTTTCCAAGGAAGAGCAATCCTAGACTAAGGGGACATGATATGAAGCTAGAATATCAATTAGCATCATCAAATCCATTGAAACACTTTCTGACCAACAGAGTCGTTCATATATGGAATAGATTGCCCAAGGATGTGGTTAAATCAAAATCTGTTAATCAGTTTAAGAATAGACTGGACAAACATTTGGATAGATATGGCAAATGATATAGACGCATCAGCGAAAGCTGCTTAGTCTATTATAAATAATAATAATAATAATAATAATAATAATAATAATAATAATTAAAAATAATAGAAAGGGGTGCAGAAAGTTCAACATGACATAATTTAACGAAATGTGACGGTATTCCATCCGGACCGGGTCCTTTATTCGGATTTAGGTTTTTCATAACTCTAGTTACATCATCCATTTGAACAACAATACTGCTGAGACAGTCTAAATTACTATTATGGGCGTTAGTAACAAAATCACATGACATATTAGCCTCATACACAGTGTGAAAATAGTCTGCAAAAATTTGACATATCTGGTTACCATCTGTAGCAATTCTGTTATCTAATTGAACAGTAGGTGGAATAAGTGAGCATTTATTTTTATTTTTTACATAATTCCAAAATAGCTTACTGCTACCTTTTTTAAGACTAGACTCGATATTACTTATATAAGTGATGTAACAATCTTGCATCATTTTCTTTGATCTTTTACGCAGAAAAGAAAAGGTATCATAATCCCGGGGGTTTTTAAATTTTTTGAACTTTTGGTGATATTTATCCTTTTCCTTTAAACATTTAATTAAAGAGTTGTTAAACCAAACTGGTATAGATGATCTACGTTGCTGTTTGTAAGGTGTATTATTTTGAATTACATTATTTAGAACTTTATAGAAGTTAGCCAGATCATCATCTATGTCAGTAGATGAGAGAAGTGAATGCCAATTGATATTGTTAAATTCTTCTTTACATTTTTCAAAGTTACACTTCCTAAAATTAAATGTCTGACTACGTTGACAATATTTAAGTACTGGTTTAGATATACCATGATTCACACTGACCTCAAAGGCAGGATGGTGTACATCTTCTCGAGACAAGGCTTGAGATGGCTCAAGTGATACGGAAATTTGGCGGGAGAAAAATAGATCAAGCGTATGATTATTTCTATTTTTAATATAATTATGTTGTTTAAGGTTGCCAATTGACATTAAGTCCAATAAAAATCTAACTCGTGTGTCCATAATTGCAAAATTAGACTCTACAGTTTTTGATACATTATCTATATGCCAGTTTAGATTGGGCGTATTGAATCACCTAGTAAAATTAAAGACTCATCTGTGTTTGGTAGAATATCACTAGTTTTATGATAAAACATTTTTAACTTTTCTATAGATAGGTCCGGCGGCAGATATACAAGACCCAATTTAGTACTTATGGTTTTGTGCTTATCGTCACTTTTAGTAACAAGATTAAGCCAAATACATTCAATGTTACATTCCCAAACAGTAACCCTATTGGCTACAAAACATTTTTTTATAGCAACCAATACCCCTCCACCAGTAATTTTATGACTAGTGTTAACATCACGGTCTCTTCTGAAAATATTGTAACGATCGTCTAAGAACTCATTATCCCTAATAGAAGAGTTCAGATTAGTCTCGGTTAAACAGATTACGTCATAGTTGTTATTTAATACATTTATATAAAAATCATATAGCTTCGTTTTAAATCTGTTTACATTCTGATAATAAATTAACATAATGTTAAAAACAACAGGAAAGGATATGAAATATATATAAAAATAAAATAAAGTGATAATTGCTTATTATCTAAGAAATGCTTTTGAGCTTATCTAAGCTGTTAATATTAATAGCTGGAGAGTGTTCGTCCTTTCTCATGTATACCTTACCGAATTTGACCCATACATATTTAAAATTCAAAACTTTTGAGGCTTTTCTTGCTTCCATATGCAGATGTTTAGCTTCAGGTGAAAGATTTTCAGCGACATATATTGGCTTTCTTTCTCCTATAATACCAAGGTCCAAAGAACAAAGCATATCTTTTGGGTTAGCTTTATTATATCTATGAACCGCTGATAAAATTAAATCACGATGTTTCGGTGTCATAAGAGTAACTACAATGGTGCGGGGACGATCAGATACAGTACGTTTAGCTACTCGATTGCATGAGATAACAACATCATCTGGAAGTGACACAGATATTTTATCAAATAATTTTTTTATAATTGTATTTAAATTTTCATTCTTCCTTTCTGGCACAGCTTGTATTTCTATGTTGTGGCTTCTTGATATTCGTTCCAGTTGCATAACCTTACTCAGAAGGGATTTGAAATTGTGATCGAAAGTAGAGGAGTCATTCTTTAAATCTGAGATTATATAAGAATGGGATGAAGATTCAACTTGTAGTGCCTCATTTTTTTTGGAAAAAAAATCTAATGATTCATTGTGTTCTTTAATTTGACTTTGAATGACTCCAATTGAATTTACTGTGTCATTAAGAACTTCTGTATTACGATTGTTGCTTTCTTTTATGTTATTTGAACATTCAATAACCGAATCGAGATCAGTTCGAAGTGACTGAAAACTTTTCCTCATATCAGCCAACTCAGTCTGCAAGGAATTAAGGCCATTACTGAAAGCATCAAACTTCTCCTCCTGACTGGTTAGTCTTGAATGCATTTCACTACGAAATGATTTAAGTTCCGACAGTAGAGCAATCAGTTTGATTATTTATTATACTCGATGTCGACGGCGATGTCTCTATACGTAGTGGCACTCTTATAGGTGTATTAGTGTTATCACCACCCTTCCGAGTAACAGCAGTACATGCAGGACACACCCAATTGATACGGGCTATTTGTACTGAATTTGAGGATATGCATTCAGTGTGGTATAAACCATTACATTTAGTGCATCTAATTCTGTTTTGTGTTACTAGAACACCAATATTACATGCCAAACACTCTCCAACCATGATTATTTAGCAATTGTATGGATACGGCATTGACGACGAAATAATACCAATTATTACGAAAATTGAGGGTACATGAAATTTTTTTATTCACTATGTGATTGTTTGCAAATTTAATAAAAGTTTATCACTGTAAATACTGTACACTTTCACAATATAACATTTACCAAGGTTCAAAACACTTTATACTACAAATACATTACAAAAGTCTGCAATTTAGTAAAGTTAGACACTAAAAATATAATTAAAATCTCTAAGCACAAGTTCCACTGTTGACAGTTGACAAGCGTTACAAGTATTTGTTCCATGGAAGAATAATCTAAATCATCCAATTGATGATCAATCAAATCGACTAAATCCATATCTAATAATTTATATTTTACGCTACCTCTGAAATTCGTTGAAAGATGCACAAAACAACAACTGATAATAATAGTAGGCACATATTATGTAAAATGCAACTGTCAAATAACCGTGCTAATTGGCAGAAGATGCGGCAAGTTAGTTACGGAACAGTTAATCTTAAGATTAGTGTTACTTTAAGGTCGTGAAATTCGCATGTTATGTTACTATTGTTTTTACTCACTAGATGCGCTTACTTGATAGTTTACTTGAAGGTGGTAAAAGAGGGCCTTCACATTTTATGTCTGGAGACAAGCGGAGTTGCAATCCCACTCAGATTTTTTAAAAAAATAAAAGAAAAAACCTCAATTGAAAACTAAGCAGATCCAATCGAAAACACTGCTAATGTTTAGTGTGAAGGCCCGCTCACTCTGGATCGTCAAATTCGATAATATATAAATAATAAATAAATTCTTTACTGCCATACAAAATGTTACAAAAATAAAATGAATAAGTTATAGGCTATGCGATGAAACAATAGGCAAAAGGAAAAGGCTCAGCTTCACCTGACATGGAATCATGGATTTATGTTTCCATGCAGCGCTGTTTATCAGCCACTCCCCTCCTCCCTGAGGTGTTGAGTGGGAGTGGATGTATTATGGCTCCCCGATTACCTACTTAAGCTATCTTTATTATAAAATACTAACTGACCCAGCAAACGTTGTATTGCCGATATTAAAATCGCGATACAAAAGTAACTGTTGATCGTAGATGGGTGAAAATTTGAAGTTGTATGCATTTTTTAATGCTGACTCATAATCAAACTAAGTTAAAAATATGTCAAAAAAACTTAAAAAAAAATCGTGTAGACAACCCTTAACATTTAGGGGGTTGAAAAATAGATGTTGTCCGATTCTCAGACCTACCCAATATGAACTCAAAATTTCATGAGAATCGGTCAAGCCGTTTCGAAGGAGTTCAAAGTTTAACACCATGACACGAGAAAACTGAAAACACGCTTTTAGTTTGGTTTATTAATAAAAGGGTGTTATTTAAAACTATTACTTGCATTTTTGAATTAAAAATTTTCTTTGGTATTCGAAAATTTCCTAAAATTAGAAAAATCGGTTACATATAATGGTTGAAATTTAAATATGGCCTCAATTCCTGCCTTATCGACGATATATGATAATCACATCAATTGACAAAATATTATTTTGCAAAATGGAATAATTTTATCAAATTAATGTATTGCCATCGGTCCTCGATAAACTACGGAAGTTTCAACGATATCTGACCGTTTAAAGTGGGTCAAAATCACGCCCAAATGAGTCGGTTACAAACAAACATACATACAGGTGAAACTGATAAAAAGCGTGTAAAAAAGTGTTCTTCATACCCTTGCAAGTATATGTAAGTGTGTGTGTGTGTGTGTTTTTGTTTGTGAGTGTGGGCGTGTGTTTAATATATCAATATTATTTTTAAAAGAGACATCGGTAATTGACTCAAACGAACGACAAAATCTCAGAAACTATAAAGCCTACAAACTTGGAATTTGGAAGGTAGGTTCTTTTTAGGACGTAGGTGTCAGCTAAGAAATGGATTTGAGAAACACCTCCCCTAAGGGGGTGTAAGGGGGGTCGAAGGTTGTATGAAAGTCCTATGTTTTTGAAGTTAGAGACGTGAAAATCGACATTTAAGTTAGTAGCATATTGGTATTTACGCAGACGAAGTCGCGGGCAACTGCTAGTAATATAGTATAATGAAGCAGTTGCGTCACGTTCACAAGAGAATGTCCAATTTCACAGGCAAGCAAACATCGAATGGTATTAGTGTTGTTCATGTAACAAATCAAAGGGCTGTATAATCAAGTCGCCAGCAAGTAAGACGGACGGGCGAATATCCTCCAGTTCAATTATTTCCGGTGAGATCACAAAGGGTCCCCTCGCCTCGCCCCCTGTCGCCCCGCTGCCCATACACATCGTATGTCTGATCTGACATTGAAATGAGCGAATTTCGTAAAAGTGACGATTCGATCAGTCGGCTTATTTGGGTAGAACTAGCTAAGTCGTGCGAATATGGAATAAAAATAAAATAACAAAAATTTACAGTTGTAGAGACTGCCGATGGAAGTGAAAACTTAGAAGTTTTAGTATTAAAATTTGAATTTTCATAATGTTTGAAATTAAATTATCAATCACTAACGCCAAAATAAATACGAGGATTTAAAATAATTTTCTGTTATTTATAATTTGCATCATAAAAAAAATAGTATTTAGGACCCACTATTGTACTGCACTCTACAATTTAACAATTCAAATTATAATCAAACAAAATCCATTCAATTTCACTTACAAGATATACACAGCACTAATGTTGCGCAATACGTCAGCTGTATAGCTACAGATATACTGCTTTATGCATTTCGGTGATGCGAACTCACGAGATTTCACCCATCCAAAAAGTGTCTAACACGCAGAGCACTCGGCCGCTACGCGTGCATCAGTTATGAGCATGTCGGTGACGTGAACCCATAAGATTTTCCCCTATCAAAAAGTGCCCAACGCGGTTAAAGAAATTTTCACTTCAAAAATGAAGGCTTTATCCAAGTGAACCTTCACCCGAATGATTCGTCTGATCCAATCTTCATCTTTAAGTAAAATAGATATTCATTACCTCGCTCGTCTTGAAATTAGTTTAATTTATTACCTTTCTAAGGAAATATTTAACAAGAGAAGCAAAAAACACGTCAACGGTATTCCATAAAAAAATGTGTTTTCTAAAATAAATATTGGAAACTTTTGCTTTATAAGATTAATTGGATTGCTCAATTAACAAGCATTGGCGTTCAGTGCACCAGGAGGCTAATAGGAAATAAATAGACCTGAATACAGAATTGTATTTTAATTTATTTAATTTTAATTTTAATTGTATTATATTATTTTACTTTAAACATATATTATTGTAAATTTAACTGGGTGCATACCTTTTATTAAAGATATATTATTAACCGGTGTAGATCCAGAATCGTATTGCAGTCATCATGCTGCAAGCTGCATTTCTTGGATCTTGTCTCGATGGTCGGGGGAATGTATCCGTACGCAAGGCTTGCCCGACTTACTCTCATAATGCACAGAAGAAGGATTTATGAAATAAGGGACGAGACGAGCAGGACGTTCAGCTGATGGTAATTGACACGCTCTGCCCATTCCAATGCAGTGCTACTCTGGATTAATGAAAAACCCAAAAATTCTGAGCGGCACTTAAACTGTACCACCCTGTACCTGTAAACTGGACCCAGTAATTTCACTATCTACGGTGCCCTTCAGACCGAAACACAATAATGCTTATATTACTGCTTCACGGCAGAAATAGGCGCCGTTGTGGTACCCATAATCTAGCCGGTATCCTGTGAAAAGGAGCCTCCCACTGGTAATCTCCTTACCTTTCAGTAGAAGTTCAAATTTCTTAAGCCTTAATTATTTAAGCCCACAACGAAAATCAGCATCAACAAGGCATCGAAGATAAAATTGAATTGCACAAAATTGAGCTAAAAGGGCCCAAAGTTTCGCGATAAAAAAGTAGCGGAAGCGTTTACCGCACATTCTCCAACATTTTTCAGTATAAAATGCCCTAGTTAGCTACATATCAGTTAAATAGACCAGAATCTAAACAATCTAAGCCTGTAACTATATTGAGGTTAACTCTCGAGGATTAGATATGGAATGAATAAAAACTAAAAAATGACAGCTGAGCAGATCTGATGGGGTTCCATCAAGGCGAAGACTTGTATCCAATCTCCAATAGATTCTCTCTAGGGTCACACCTATTCGCAATTTGTATCAGTTTCGCTTTATTGTATGTTATACTTATAATATGTAGGATATAATTTTCGTTTGTGTGTTTTAAATTTATGTTTATTTTATCTTAGTTAACAAGTTACATGCATTTTCCTAAGTCGTGATAGTAACATAAAATTATTCATTGTTTTATATAACTCTACATTTATTTAAGTTAAATATCACGTGCTACCATTAATAATTACTTACTTATACTAGCGTTATTTTGTAATTATTAATACATGTATGTTGTATGGGAACCAATAAATAAAAAATAAAAAAATAAATAACTAAATAAATAAATAAATAAATAAATAAATAAATAAATAAATAAATAAATAAATAAATAAATAAATAAATAAATAAATAAATAAATAAATAAATAAATAAATAAATAAATAAATAAATAAATAAATAAATAAATAAATAAATAAATAAATAAATAAATAAATAAATAAATAAATAAATAAATAAATAAATAAATAAATAAATAAATAAATAAATAAATAAATAAATAAATAAATAAATAAATAAATAAATAAATAAATAAATAAATAAATAAATAAATAAATAAATAAATAAATAAATAAATAAATAAATAAATAAATAAATAAATAAATAAATAAATAAATAAATAGATAAATAAATAAATAAATAAATAAATAAATAAATAAATAAATAAATAAATAAATAAATAAATAAATAAATAAATAAATAAATAAATAAATAAATAAATAAATAAATAAATAAATAAATAAATAAATAGATAAATAAATAAATAAATAAATAAATAAATAAACTTTAAAACCGTACCATCGCCAACCAATTATCATCTGCAAAGCTATCGAAAATATACTTTATATGAAAATTTACGAACAAACTGAACACCAACTGTGTAATGAACAACATGGTTTCAGGCCTAGAAGACTGTTGCTGAATTCTTGACTTTCAAAAAACTGCCCAAAGTAACTATTCAACGCGGATGAAGTCACGGTCATCAGCTAGTAATAAATAATCGGTAACACCGCTTGTTAGTCGTGGCTGATGTAATGTTCACATTACTTGTCAGTAGATTGTCTATATTGTACTCCACAGTCCATAATGCACCAGATAAATTTACATTATAAAAGAGTATATTATGATTCCACACTATATTTCAGTCCGTTGTTATTATCAACGCTATTTTATTGTAAAAGACAATTTGTTATATATTATTCAAAGTCACCGACCGTCTCTAATCTACTCCACATAATATAATATAATGCCGGTTAAACAAACAACGGAAAGAGACCCTCCGTCTGACACGACCCATACTGCTATAAATAACGTATTTTAACTCGAAGTCATTTATTGCGGCGTCATCGTTACCAATTGCTACTACAGAACCGCACAAATGTTACTATCATTTTCTATTTTCGCGTTTGTTTTTCTCAGAAACGCAAATGCCGAGAACAACTTCTATCCACGATACCATTTGGCGCCTGAACATGGCTGGATGAATGATCCGAACGGCTTCTGTATCTTCAATAATGAGTACCATCTCTTCTACCAGTACAATCCAAACAGCAGCTACGTACCTGGGATAGCACACTGGGGCCACGCCGTGAGTAAAGATTTGTTCCACTGGAAACATCTGCCGATTGCAATGTATCCTGATCAATGGTATGACGAAGGCGGAGTATTTTCAGGAAGTGCGTTAGTAGACAATGGCACCATGTACTTGTACTACACAGGTAACGTGAATCATCCGAACGAAACACCAAACCACAACCAATACCAGGCACTGGCGATGAGTACAGATGGAATCAACGTGGCTAAGTACGACAATAATCCTATAATAAATGGCACCCAACTACAACCTGATCTCAGAGACCCTAAGGTTTGGAAACATGGTGATAAGTATTACATGGTCCTCGGAAACTCTTTCAACGATGGTAAGTTGGGAAGAGCTCTGTTGTATACCTCGCCTGATAAAATAAACTGGGAAAAGGCATCAGTTCTGGCTGAATCTGATGGTTTTCTTGGTTATATGTTTGAATGTCCTGACTTTTTTGAGATCGATGGATATTTTGTGCTACTTTTTTCACCACAGGGTATCAAGCCAAGAGGAGATAAATATAGAAACTTGTACCAAACGGGTTATCTCATTGGTACATTCGACTATGAAACTAATAATTTCACAGTTCTCTCCAAGTTTCAAGAGTTTGATCATGGACATGATTTATATGCGACACAGAGCGAAGTTGATGAAAATGGAAATAGAATTGTGATTGCCTGGTTTGACATGTGGGATCAAAATTATCCAGAAAATGCTCAGGGATTTACTGGCCAAATGACAATACCGAGAGTTATAAGTGTAACTAATGATTTGAGATTGAAACAAACACCAGTGCAGAGTATATCTTTAGCTAGAGGGCGTAATACATATTCGGGTAGAACTAAAGGTGGAGCAGTTGTTGTTTTAGAGGATAACGTAGGTGAGGTCGTGGTTAAAGCACCTAGATACAGGGATTTTGCACTTTTCATAGAATCCGACTCCGGTTCGGTTAAATTGAGTTATGATTTCAAAAAAGGACGCGTTACTCTAGACCGCGGCGGTAATGATGGTGTTAGAAGAACATCTTGGAGGCCACAGGATAAGCTTCTATGGAAAATTTACATTGATTCAAGCTCCATTGAATTGTTCTGCGGAGAAGGTGAGGTTACTTTTTCAAGCAGATTTTTCCCGACTGGCTCAGTGAGGTTACGTCTAGCTCCTCACAGTGACGCAGAAGAAATGATCGTTAACGGGATGAAACATACTGTTGATATTACCAGCGCCAACGAAGCAACGGGTTGATATTGACTGTCGTACAATTTTGTAAATTAATATTATCATACAGTCAGTTTTACCTTATTATATTTTAATAGCAGTTCACAAAACTATATAGTTTCATTCTTATGCTATTTATATATAAATAATATACATGCAGTAGAAGTTAGTCCAGGAACTGAATTTATTTGTTGTCTTGTGATCTCTTCTTATCTCCGACGCTTAATGCCGCTTAGTTATACATCGCCCAACATGCTTAAAACGAAATTTTATCCTCAACTTCCACCTGGACTACTAAACTGTGGAAGGAACCTGTCAAAAGTATAAGTCAAGTAGACAGGACTTGCCAAGTTTAGTTACTTTCATAGTCTTGTAGAATATATCATTTGGTCTATTATTACAGGCAATGTAGCCGATACAACCATTGTTCTGCATAGAAGGGTTATGTGCCCTGTTTATAACTTAGGTTCCCAATAATCATTAAGAGAAAATTTTTAGCAAATTAATATTAATTGTTGCATCTCAATATATTCTTGATAACATTATGTTTGTTCATATATTACAAAATCTGCTAGAAACTGTGATAGTACTTGTACCTAGGTTTTTTTATGAATATAAGGGAAAGACGAGCAGAACGTTCAGCTGATGGTAATTGATACGACCTACCCACTACAATGCACTGCCGCTCAGGATTCTTGAAAAAACCAAAAATTCTGAGCGGCACTACAATTGAGCTCGTCACCTTGAGACATAAGATATTAAGTCTCATTTGCCCAGTAATTTCACTAGCTACGGCGCCCTTCAGACCGAAACACAGTAATGCTTACATATTACTACTTCACGCCAGAAATAGGCGCCTTGTGGTACCCATAATCTAGCCGGCTTCCTGTGCAAAGGAGCCTCCCTGGTAGCTTACTACAAGGTTAATTCGAGTTAGGAAGTCTTTTGTTGGGAAATATTTTATGCTTTCACAACAAGATCAATAAACAAAATACATGCGTGAAGTATAGATTTTACTATAGCATAAATAAATATTTAAATTAAAGTACACTAGAAACACACACACACACACACACAATTAGAAATGAAGCGCCTGCTCCCTGGCTATTTTTAATTGCGTTGTTTCATGCAATTTTATTAAAAAAGAGACTAGCTGAATTTCTTGCGCCCATTCTCAAGTTTTGAGGCATATCTTTTCGATTAGGTGAAGGACTTTGATAATACATAGGTCAATTTAAAATACTAAAAATATCCTCAAAAACTATTATAATTTTAAGTAACTATATGATATTATTATAATTTAGTTCACTCAGATCTTTATAATTGGTCTCATAATGTGTAGCTAGCAGGCTTGCCAATCTAAGGAAGCTCTTTATAACGAGTCATATTTACGGTTCAGTAGGTACTACTCAGCGTCAGAATTCTGTACGACGACATGTTAAATGTGTGCACTTGGAAAAGCTTATACAGGGTGGGCCAAAAGAAATCATCCGATGTTGTTTGACTCTCTTTTTTTTTCTAAATGAAAAACTTCGATTCTGTTTTTTGATTATATTTATTTGAACCTTTAGAATTGTAGTGGTCAAGTCGAGAAGATGATATCGGCCAAATGGGCGCCGTAAGAATTGATGGCATGGCATGTTTTATGGCATTTTTCATCATTTCAGCGAGAACTTCGGGCGACAGATTCTTGCATTCGTGTCAAATGTTGTCCTTGAGGGCTTCCCGAGTATCGGGCTTGTTCACGATAACACGGGACTTCAAAAAACCCCACAAAAAAAGTCTGAAACGGTTAAATCGGGCGATCATACGGGCCAGTGCAAATCGCCAAAACGAGAGATGAGGCGACCCGGGAACGCCACCTTCAGAATATCGGTTGTGGCCCGCGCAGTGTGTGCCGTTGCTCCGTCCTGTTGAAACCTCATGTCCTGCAGTCCTAATTCGTCCAATTGCAGCAGAAAAAACTCGGTCAACATGGCCCTATAGCGCGCGCCGTCCACTGTTGTCTCTTGGCTAGCGGCGTTCTCGAAAAAAATGGCCTATGACTCCTCCAGCGCGCACAACGCACCATGCAGTCACTTTGAGTGGGTGTAATGGCTCCTTGTGCATCACTCGTGGATTTTCGGTGCCCCTGAAGTGATGGTTTTGCACGCGGAGGTGGAAATGAGCCTCATCGCTCATTATGATTTTGGTCGAAAAATCGTCCACTTCTTCGTGTCATGGTGTTAAACTTTGAACTCCTCCGAAACGGCTTGACCGATTCTCATGAAATTTTGATTGCATATTGGTTAGGTCTGAGAATCGGACAATATCTATTTTTCATCCCCCTAAATGTTAAGGGTGGTCCACACGATTTTTTTTTTAATTTTTTTGACATTTATTTTTAAATTTCTTTGATTGTGAGTCAGCATTAAAAAATACATACAACTCCAAATTTTCACCCATCTACGCTCAACAGTTACTTTTGTATCGCAATACAACATTTGCTGGGTCAGCTATACAAATATATTGTCGACGACCGCAACCACTCATCGAGGTGTATAAAAAGGTATTTGTTTTCTCAAAATTACTCCCTTTAGAATTATTTTTGGTGTCATTTCTAATATACTAGCTACTACTACCGCTTTGGAAACAAATGGCGCTCTGAGAGAGAAGAACCGGCGCAAGAAACTCTCCCACCATTCTTTTTGCGATATTTTTTAAAAAAATATACAATATTGTACTGTCATTACTATTGCTATGAAATAGTCATAATGTAGTCCCAGGCTGTCCGATCACTTAGATATTCAGCTGTGGAGTCAATGACGTTCTATTGTGGAGTAGTTGTATTTACGACAGTGCCATTTTTTAATAAAACATTTAAATTTATTTATAGATAATGTCTGAACAGTGGCTGGGACTTTATGATAAAAGTGTATACACATTTACCTTTGACATTATGTACCTTATGAAGCTTACTAGAATTAGTTACAAGCAATCCCTTATTTCTAGTGTTATAATAATGAAAATCACTATTAAGAGCCTAAAGGTGACGATTTTAGTGAACTTTTATTAAATTTTCATAAATGTACTGACAATACCACGAGGTGATGTGTAACCTCTTACTCACAACTTCTTCGCTTCCTGCTATCTTATATTACTACTAGGATGACGCAGTCGCTCATCGTACCCCTTCGCTGCGGCGTATCTTTGAGCGAAGCAAGGTAAACTAAGTCTGCGTACAAAAACAAAACAAAATTAATCTAAATAAAAACAATGAAAAGAATTTTTTGGAATTTGGCGCCATATTTAAACGTGAGGAATTAGCGCCTTATTTGGTCACATGAGAAACTTGTGCTGATTTGCAAATTCAATAACTAAGAACCAATAGATTTTTGCCTGAACATACATCTGGCCATACTTAACATTTTGAGCAATATCGGCATTATAAGAAAATCAGGCAGCCGCGAGACATTTTGTATCTAGTATTGCACATGAGCAAGTTATGCTAAGTCATCATAATAAGTGAATCAAGTCGAAATTCGAAATTCTGTCTCGATAATAACCTAGAAAATTTTGAAAGATTTCTATGAGTTCAATTTTTTTTAAAATCGGTCGAGAAATGGCTGAGAAACAATTTAACACAGAAATCAATTGGAGTCACCCGGTGGGAGCTCCGCTCAACTTCGCTTCGCTCAATAATATAATGTCCGGACGGCCGAGCCTTGCTCGGATTTTTAAGAATGTACAAAAATTTAACAAATAAACTAATAAGACATCTGGATTCGAACCGGGATCTTCTGATTCCCGGATCACCCAATGTCCCATCTGAGCTATTACAGTTGCAAAATTTACCTTTTTATTTTAATGTTATTGTAGCAGTTTCTCATTAAAACAAGGATAAAACTACATTTTTTTAAATTGAAACCTAGCTAGATCGATTTATCGTCTCCGAAATCCCTTGTATACTAAATTTGATGAAAATCGTTGGAGCCGTTTCCGAGATTCGGATTATTTATATATACAAGAATTGCTCGCTTAAAGATTTAAGATTAAGTTTAATAAAATATTCCTCGAGAAATCAGCATAAAGTGAATTAAGACGTTTGTTAGCGAAGAAATTGTAAAGTTGAATAAGTGGAGGAATATGTAGTGACGGAGTTAGAAGTTGCTTCAGTTGTGACGTCATCTGCAACTTGGACGGGAGTTCCAACTTTGTCTCGCCGAGCGGCCGCTTACCGCCCGAGTCTGCCTAATTAATATAATAGTTTCCTTTGTGTCTCAAAGTGCGCCGATCACTTTAGCACAGAACACTTAGCAACACGTCCAAAAGTTAGGTACTGTGTAATGGACTCGAGGACAATATAATATGGATAGGGAAAAAGTATTTTCGCATTTAGTTTTTATAAACTTGTTATAAAATCTCTATGGCTGTTGTGTGTGCAAATTTGATGAAATAAAAAATTTAACAAAAAAAAATCAACCGATTTCTAAATCACTATTCCAAAACAATAGATACAATAATATGCATTAAAAAGTATAAAAATAATTGCGTATTTTTATACAATCTAATTAATTAATCTAATTCTAGTTAAAAAAATAATTATCAAAATCGGTTCACCCACTCGAAAGTTCTGAGGTAACAAACATAAAAAAAAACCTCTTTTTTTGAAGTCGGTTAAAAATAATAAAAAATCATGTTCGTTATCATCTTTTATTACAATTGAATGTCACAATTTTGTGAACAACTGATGAGATTAAAGCAACAAATTGTGATAAAGCGACCAAATTGATCAATAGAAAGGGTGTGGTAAAGACCAAACCTTTTTGAAGTTTGAAAGCGAACAGTTGCTTAAAGTGTTGTGGATGTCGACTATCTCCGATCCGATCCGATCTCTGATGAAAGCATCATAGATGATAACGATTACGATAGACCTCACACATCTTTAGGCACAGCAAACAGCCTTCCAGATGGCGGTCAGCCTAGCGAAACTCTCTAAGAAAAAAGCGAATCACTCGATTGTATGAAACGGAGATAGTCGAAATCCACAACATTTTAAGCAACTGTTCGCTTTCAAACTTAGCCGGATTAAGCTTCGTCGCCATTCGCCTTATTGTAATCACTACTATTTCAAACTTATGTCAAATTACTGCACGTTTCATAAAATTTAAATTTTTACTTAGGCAGTCCCGCCCCCTTTTACGTAGTATTCACATCCTCTTTGAAGGCGGTGTTGGCGTAGACATCAGAGTAATTAAATATTTTAATGTAGATGGAAGTCTATGGGTACGTATGGCTTTGGTGGTTATAAAGTGTTATTAAATCTCTACAGTTATATCAACAAATTATTTGTGTTTAAAAGTTCTTTCAAGTACTAAAGTGGTTAAAAGTAAGTGGTTGCAACAGGTGGTTAGACCGTTGTATCATCACTGAATCAGCGAAAACTACAGTTAACTATGAATGTATATGTACAATATGACGTGTATTGGTCGAATCATTATCCCTTAGTTGTGCAATGTAATTTGAACAACATTAAATCTGAAATAGCTGAAGTAACATCCAGCGTCGTTAGCAATAGAGTTAAATGGGGTCTTAGAAACAACGATCAAATAAATCAATAGCATGCATTGTGTGATGCTGAATTTAAAACTATCGAAATACCCCCAAAACTGATTAGTTGTTGCGATAAGTACTGTAATAATAGAAGTCATCAAGCTATTCTTGATAATATGTATTCTAAAATAGTAAAAACATTGTCATACAAAGCTGCTATATCATATAAGAATAGAATTTTCAATAAATCTAACCACATTATTGGGTGGAATAAGAATGTAAAGGGGCCTCACAAAGAGGCGCGATTAAAATATCAAATGTGGGTTCTTGAAGGACGTCCCCCAAAGGGTAAATATATGGTGAGATGACAGAAGCTAAAAAAATTTTTAGTTCCAAATTAAAATGGTGTCAGGTTAGGCAGGATCAGTTTAAAATGGACCAACTTGCTACCAAATCAGGCTACCAAAGATTCAAAAAATTTTGGAATAATACAAAGAGCCTCAATGTTAAACCGACCTTCCCTGTATATATTGGTGATGCAAATGAGCATAAAGAAATTGCGAATAATTTTAAAAACCATTTTTGTATACGGTCACCCCTGCATTCCGATCTGTACAAGGTGAGCGATGCTGAGGTCTTAAATACGCATGACAACATAAAAATTGCGGCCAAGTGCATTTCGGATATTATTTAAAAAATGCGACGTGGAAAATCTCCTGGGTATGACAGTCTCAGCATTGAGCACTTTAAGTATTCTGATGTTCATCTTCCGCGTGTTCTCTCTCTGTTTTACACTTTGTGTATAGGCCATTCGGAAGCATTAATGCGAATTAATGTCATCCTTGTTGTGAAGAATAAAACAGGTGACACTTCTGACATGAGCAACTACCGTCCCATATCCCTTGCTACAACCGCGGCTAAGATACTTGACAGCTTGCTCAATAAGCAACTTGATAATTATATTCAAATCCATGATGCGCAATTTGGTTTTAGAACTGGTACGTCAACGGAAAGTGCTTTATTAACGTTAAAGCATACTGTCGGTTACTATACCAATAGGAAAACCTCAGTGTTTGCCTGCTTTCTAAACTTGTCTAGGGCGTTTGACCTGGTGTCATATCCAGTACTGTGGGACAAGATGAGAGGTGCAGGAGTGCCAGAACGGTTCACTGCCCTAATCAAGTATTGGTATACCAATCATAAAAATCAGCATAGGTGGATGGATGCTCTGTCAGAAGAATATCGATTAGAATGTGGTGTTAGACAGGGAGGTTTAACGTCTCCGTTACTCTTCAATCTTTATATAAATCACTTGATTGAGAAACTGAGCAGCACACACGTTGGATGCCACATAGATGAAACCTGTTGTAAAAATCTTAGTTTCGCGGATGATATGGTACTGCTTAGTCCCTCAATCGGAGTACTTAGGAAGCTTATTTCCATTTGCGAGACATATGCAGCGGCTCACGGCTTAAAATATAACTCATTAAAGAGTCAAATTATGATATTTCGAACTCCAAAACACAAGTCACGAATTTTCCTTGCATATTTATTCCAAATAAAAAGCTAAAGATTGTTGATAAGTTCAAATATTTAGGTCACATCATTTCGAATGACTTAAGAGATGACTATGACATAGAGCGGGAGCGTAGAGCGCTGTCAGTGAGGAGTAATATGCTTGCCCGCAGGTTTGCACGAAGCACAAATAATGTTAAAGCGTTATTATTCAAAGCATTCTGCCAGTCTTTTTACTCGAGCGGCTTGTGGGTGTCATATTCGCGCGTGGCATATAGCGTCCTACGTGTCACATATAATAATGCGTTTAGGAGGCTGTTAGGGCTGCCGTGACGTTGTAGCGCTTCTGGAATGTTTGCTGATGCATCTGTGGACGGTTTCCATGCCATAATGCGCAAAAAAGCTGTCTCCATGTTGCAGCGTCTACGTGTAAGCAGTAACAGCATCCTAAAGATGATAGCTGCCAGAGCTGACTGTTCCTTCCAGAAACACTGGATACAGTTAGCTCTAGGTTTATAAATATATTTCATTAATAATACTAACGTAGTACATAAGAAATATTGTTACTAATACATTTACTAATATATATGGAGATGTGTCTGAATTAAATAAATAAATAAAATAAAGTACTAAAGGTAATCGTGATATAAAAAAAACTTCGTGATGAATGATGTTATCAAATCAAACTAAGTCAGATATAGGTATTCAGTTAGGACAAGAAATGACACTTGTGAATGTCAAACCATATATATTTTTCCATTTATCATCACCTCGATAAGATTGAGGTTTAACAAAAAGGCAAGAAGTTCAATGCTACTCATTGGAACTACTTACAACTTTATCATTTTATACATTATTCTAATTAAGGACAATAATTGAATTAAATGCTACCAAAATACTCAAACGCCCCATGATTTACACGTCAACGTCAAACATTACACCAGTAGGTAAAATAAAAATTAAAAAAAATCTACAGCAGTTATTGTGTACAGTAGATGCATCAATCCACACACACTGTACATAAATTAAAACGAATTATGGGAGCATTATATCAATTATTATTATTGAGGGTGCAAATTATAAAGCAATTTGTCAAGTGTCAAGTTGCAAAGCTGCCAGCTGTCAACCCTTAAACATTTGGATGAGTACACCCTTATTGATTTACATTACGTACCGAAAAACATTGTAATTTATACTGCACCGAGAGCTAATACATTTCCTGTGCCTGTCCTACTGTGTTTACCTGGTACTACCAACTTTCTAATTCCCAATTAGTCGACAGCATGCAACGTGGGCACCATCTTCGGACTTCAGTGATGGTTTGGTGGGGCTATGAAGAAGTGACTGAGCCATACATTTGTGAAAAAGGTATCAAAACATTGGCACAAGTGTATCAAGATACCATTATTGAGAAGGAAGTGAAGCCCCTTAACAACACCATGTTGAATAACCAAGAATGGTCCTTCCAGCAAGGCTCAGCGCCGGATCATAAAACTCGGTCTACGCAGTCTTGGTTGGAAACGAATGTTTCGGACTTCATTAGAGCTGAAGACTGGCCGTTGTCTAGTCCCGATCATGATTTATGGTCAGTTTTAGAGAGTACGGCTTGCTCTAAGCGCCAAGATAATTTGGAGTCCCTAAAACAATCCGTACAGTGGCAGTGAAGAATTTTCCCCTGGAAAGAATGCGTGCTTCTATTGATAACTGGCTTCAACGTTAAAAGGACTGTATTGCAGCCAATGGAGACCACTTCAACTGAGCTTTTTATATTTTAAATTGTTTTATATTTATGTATTGAACTAACACACTGTAAAAGTAATAAATGTTATTTGCAATAGATTTTTTTTTCTTTGTTTCAGTATTTATAGCAAGACTAGGTATATCTTGAATTCGGGCTCAGTGAGTCCTTCTATACTGTCTGGTATTTTATTGCAAAATTGAATACCGAGAATAACTATGAAGGAGCCCTTAACTCTAGCTAACTTATAAAACGGCATGTAGAGTTTATTCTTTCTTCTTGAATTGAATGAATTCAAATCACAATTTTTCTTGAATTCAGTAATATTTTTTCTAACATAGTAGGGGTTAAAGTATGCCGTTTTATTGTATTTATGTAAGAGGTCTTTCGAATTGACATAGAACCTTCATGGTTTGGGACTTTTGAGTGAATTTTTTTTCACATGGTACCTATGTAGTTCTACTTTTAAAAAATGTACAACATTTGATTATCGACTTTCAGCTTTCTAATTTTAATTCAGTTTAGATAAGAAAGATGGATACTTCGAAAATTTGAGTGATTTTTGAATACGAGTTCCGACGCAGCACTAACGCGGCAGAAACAGCTCGCAATATTAATGCTTTCGTGATGAATTTGATTTGAAGAACGAACCACGTTGAAGGCAGATGAATAACAATAACAATGAATTGAAAGAGATAGTGGAAGCCGATCCGAGCCAAACTACCCAGGAATTAGCAGCATGGTTTAACGTTCTAACCTAACTTAACCTTACCAACAATATTGGCTCATTTGCGTCAAATATTAAAAAACCTAATACATTCAAATTCAAATTTTTATTCAAAATAGAATATAAAATCACTTATTGAAAGTCAAAAACTACCAACCATTCCAAAAGGTATGCCTCAGACCTGAGAAAAACGGGTGAAACGGAAGCGTTGCCCCATAGTAATATATCAAAAGACAATACTATGGAAATAACAAAAGTAATCTAGTCACGCCGTATCTATGTCAGTTAATTGTCTAATCTGATCAAACGCGTATGCTGCAGAACTAAGTCTGTTCGCCAATCCTTCAATATGGGGTCCCCATTGTAATTTGGAATCCAGAGTAATGCCAAGAAATATAGCAGATTCCACCGGTTTTATCACCTATCCGTTTAACAAAATACTTGCATCTACATTTCGTTTTCTATTTAATAATGGGTTTATAACCCATTATATTGCTATAATATGTACTGTGATAGTAGGGTTAGAATGTTTATCAACTTAATTTTTCCCGAAGCGAGTCTCTCTGTCGCATATTATAAATTGCTCTAATAGCTCTCTTTTGGAGCACAAAAATACTTTGAACATCCGCAGCATTACACCATAATAACAAACCGAATGACATAATGCTATGGAAGTACACAAACACACCTAACGAGCTGTATTCACATTTTTTGTCAACTGTATTTTAGTTAATTTCACAGCATTGTATATATAATACAAAGCAAACCAATAACATATATACTAGGGCACTCAGAAAGTTTTGCGAAAACATGTTTTTATGTTTGAAGTCTTGGCTTATTGTAATGGTTAAAAAATAGGTCATTTACGGGTAAAAATACAATTGTTCGAATTTTAAATCTAAATGCTTAGTCTGGCCATAAACACTGTTACAATTAAAACTAAATAAAATATTACATTTGAATTTGAAATCTATCATTTTTATATGATTGTTCATTGAGTTTTATCATTTTGGCGCCAATACTTACATTGTACAATATTTTGCGATTTTAAAATCGAGTGGGGTGATAAAGAGAACCGAAACACTGTGATTTCATTACACAAAGTAGAATAAGAATAAGAACACCATGCCAGACAAAATATAGTTATTATATAAGCTATAATATTAATTGGCAGTTTCATCGAAATAAGTATAGGAGTTTTAGCGCTAAACAACAAGACATCCATAGGTATCTCCTCACAAAATTTAGTATTTATAAGTAGGTTGAAGGTTTATGTTAGGTTGTTAGTTAGCTTAAATGTCAATCTAGTATTACTTGCAAATCAAACAGAAACAGTAGATTTCTTGGAGTTAGTAAGTAGCCTGTGTGTTAATCTAGGTCGTTAGCAATTTCCTTACAAAATTTCATTAAAATCAGTCATGCCATTGGGGCGTTAAGAATAACAAATAATAACACACGATCACAAACATTGTTTACCAATTGGCATTGTCGTTTTCAGTTTGCTATATATGTCTTATGTCATAGTTTTTTATATGCAAACGGAGGACAAACGAGCGTACGGGTCACCTGGTGTTAAGTGATCACCGCCGCCCACATTATCTTCCAACACCTGAGGAATCACAGGAATATTGCCCGTCTTTGAGAAAGGTGTACGCGCTTTATTTGAAGGCACCCATGCCGTACCGTCTCGGAGACACCGTACAAGGAAGCTCATTCCACAGTTTTGTAGTACGTGTAGGAAAGCTCCTTGAAACCCGCACTGTGGAGGACCGCAACACATCCAGATGGTGAGGATGATATCCTAACTTGTGGTGTGTCGTGCGAAGATGAAATTCGGCGGCAGGAATTAGTTGAAACAGCTCTTCGGAACACTCCCCGTGATAAATGCGGTAGAAGACCCACAATGAAGCGACGTCTCTACATAACGCCAATGTGAGTCGAGTGGCTCTGGAGTGCATATGACACATCTATATTGAATGGATTACCATAATACATATGATAATATGACGCGCATTGCGATCAACGTTCTAGTGGAGCGGATTGTGACAGATGTTCATTTACATTACCAGACATCCCTACTAATATTATAAACGTGAATGTATGTTTGTTTGTTACGCTTTCACGCCTACTCTACTTAATTGAGTTCGATGAAATTTAATACAGAGATAGAATAGAGCTTTGAAAAGGACATAGGCTACTTTTTGTCGTGAAAAAATAAATGGAGGGGTTGAAATGGAATAGGGGTTGAAAAGGGAATGGAAGTTCGCCATTATCGAAGATGACTCGATAAAACTTTGTATTTAGGCACTTGATAAGAAGTAAACAAATATTTAGTCTAGCGTTTTTAAAATTTTGATCTGTGTAGGGATGAAAAAGGGATGAAAATTCGTGTGTATGGAATTCCAAAAAGCGTCGAGCTTTCACGCCTAAATCCGAATTCGATTTTGATTTTATTTGGTACAAAAATAGACTAGACCTTGGTAAAGGACATAAGCTACTATTATTTTGTAAAAAAAAGGCATGAACGGGTTGAAATAATGAGAATTGATCATTTTCGGAGATAAATCCATGAAAGTTTTTATTTCAAAGATATTTTTTCGAACATTTTTTAAAACTTACACCTACATGGGGTTGAAATAGGAGATTAAAGTTCGCAGTGAAATACTAATAAAGAGACTGTCCACAATAACAACGGATATCCACTGTATCATAGAGGAGCACCGCGCCCGCAGCATAAAGAGTAGTTTTATATTATTTGCAAAGTATCCTAACTAATAAAAAATGCTGCCCATAGTAACTATCCCACGTGGACGAAGTCAAGGGAAAAAGCTAGTATTATATAATATTGAAATATTGGTAACAGGGCACGGTCCTGATCAAGCTGCTTGCTCTACGTGTACTCAAATTATTCCAATAAACAATTGATTTCAGTTCAAAACGGTCTAACAGAAATGTCAAATGAGATCACACCATGTTCAGGTGACGCGGTTTCTACCGCTACTACACTGTCTTATATTAAACGCTTAGATTAAGGATTGGTCTCCGGTGCGCTCCAACTAGGTACAACAATAACTTTTTTATTACGGCAACTATTAGACGCTTGTATACGTGGCATCTTGAGACTCAATGGCATCTTTCAATTTTTTTAACATACGCTTCGTGTTATTTGAATTTTGATGATATGTGATCCACATGTGGCACGTCAACGTCACACATTGTTGGAGACTGGCTCGTGTACGCCACTTGGGCGTAGTATAAGTTGGAGCGCAGCGGAGACAAATCCTTAAACAAAAAACTAAGTAAAGGTTCTAAATAAGTAATCACCAACATATAATGTACTAAAATCTTCTGCGAAACACACTGCATCTAATGGTACAAGAATTATTCTAATCTGTTCAGTAGTTTACGCAGTATAAGCGAAGGAAAAAACCGGCCATACATTTATTAGTACAATATAGATTCTTGGGATAGAATCTGACGTCACACTGCGCTTCAACCAATAGCATTGCGTTTCGATGTTTTATGTTTCGCGCGTTTTTTTGCACTTTTGTATATTTAATATTTATTATTCAGCACAAATTTAATAAAAAAAACTATTAAAAATAAAATAAATAATAATAAAGATTTGAAAAAATAATAATTCCACTAAATATAAGTTACATGCATATATAAACATTTTTTTTTCTAAAACCTTTCTTCTTATACAAATAAAATTTGTAAACAAAATTTTTTAACGATGCGGGAATCGAACCTCTCGCGTTCTGTGCGAGCGTTCTTTCTCTGAGCCAACCGTTCGAGTGACGTATCGTTCTTAAATCTCGATATGTCTTCTTCAACTCTCAGGTTGTGGCTTCAGATTGGGTTCGAGTCCCGCATCGTTCATAAATTTTGTTTACAAATTTAATATGTATAATTAATCCCAGAAGGGAAATAAAAAAAAATAACAAATTGTTTTGAAAATGTTAGTTCGACCAGTCACCACTTTAAAGATGTCAACTTGCTGAAACATGAATAATAAAGTATCTTAGTTAATTAGATCAGAGAGAATAGGGGCGCAGATTTACTGAAGATACGGCTCTGTAGACAGCTGCACAATTACTTGAGTTTTTTTTAATTATGTATTTTTAGTTTACAATTCTTACTCAAGTAAGTCGAATAGCTCGAGTATTTTTGTAGAACCACTTGTAATAAATACATTGGATAAACTGAACTTGTAATAAAATGATAAAATGAACTTTATTATCAAGGCTGCTTTCCCGAGAAATCGCAAAAACAGCGCATAATTAAAAGCATTTCTTAACGCTTCATATAAAGCTCAAATCTTTACAAAATATAATTAAATGTCTACAGAATATGAGAAAAAAATTCATTATATTCTTCACATTTCTATCTTTAATAGACATTACGACAAAAATCACTAAGGTACCCTTGCAGTTGGAGCCATGCTAATCATTCAATTTAGATAAAAACATTAAGAAAAATCATTTAACCTTTACAATACTGTTTAACATGATATTGTTTTGTTATTTTTGTAAAGAAAATTGTATAATATTTGTAATTAATTTAAAATGCTTCAAATTATGAATTAAAACAATGATCTTGGGCGAGAGAGGTAACCTAGCTTCGCTCGATTGCTCAAGGCCGTTGGCTCGGTCCCCAGCCTTAAATGTAACATTAATTAAACTATTCAATGGTGCGAATAAGGTACGCACTGCCGGCCGTTTGATTGGTGGTTGGCTGGCGGTTTTATCCGCCGCAGTTAGTTGCTAAGCTTCATTATGTAGGTATATAAACATACTGCATTTATCCGAATGATGACTAGATAACAAACTGAAAACGAGTGGCGAACATGGTAGTTCTCTTGGCAGCGGTTATCACGACCACCCTCTCATTATCATCATTTTATACGAGCAGTCTGTGGGTGCAGGAGCAGTCAATGCCCTGCGTGTTCAGTATAATAATGCGTTCAGAATGTTATTGGGGCTGCCACGATACTGCAGCGCGTCGGGGATGTTTGCTGAGGCACACGTAGATTGTTTTTACGCGATAATGCGTGTTACGTGTACGTCCCTGTTGCGTAGGGTACGGGCTAGCCCCAATGGTATTCTGAGGGCATTTTCTCACGGGTTCGATTGTCAGTGCCTGAACGACTGCTGTTTGATACTTGTGCTGACAAGTCAGGCCTGTCCTAGATTAGGAAGGTTTAGATTTTAAGATATCTTGTACTAACACTAGGTTTTAAGTTACTTTGTTACTAACACATTATGATCCTTTGTTAGTCTAAATAAATAATTTATTATTATTATAATAATAATAAAATCACCAACCTGGCCCCTCAACAATTACAATTATTTGCCAAAAAGATTAAGACCCCGTGCTCGTTCATTGTATGAATTGTTATACTTACGTAACGAAATGTCATTGACTGAATTATTAGATTATTAGTATTGGGAATATAATATAGGTATTGCTAAGTCAAAAATATAGGTTCCAGATAAGTAATAACTATCATATCATATACTAAAATATTCTCCGAAATACGCTGCATGTTATGGTATAAGTAATATTACGATTGTTTTGTATTTTATTTTATTATCAATTAATAAATACAATAATATATGGGCACGTAAGGTGCCCATGAAGCTTCCTACGTTACTTCTCTGTCTTGCCAAACTGATTCACTGACAAAGGTACGTGCCAGATCTTGAGTTGCATTTGAAATACGTAACGCGCCCGGAGAACTCTTTTATGAGATTCTGTGCGGCGAGCCATCACCTCAACCCCACCGAGTGATTTATTTTCACCGCTTTAGGTTCTGTTTCTGCTGCCGCCTTAGATGTAATCTTTTGCTCATACAAGTCGCATCACAAGCTTTCCATTAATCTAGAGAATTAACAATCAGTCATCGTCACGTCAAATACAATTCGGCTCTAGGATAATTGGCACGTTGACGTCAGCAACAGCTCGACCCCGGACGTCTGGTGTGAGAGACGGTCCCCACTGCAGCAGCAAGATAAGCCATGATACGGTTATGTTATCATATAGTATTCTATATTCATACAATCTCTAGTTCTTATTAATCTCTAGTTAAAAGTCCGACGAAAGAGACCTCGTCCAGAGGACTTTGCAACGATGGCAAGAACGCTCGAGTACTTCAGGAAAGGGACGTTGGACCTACCAGACTAATGCGTGAAATTGCACCATGGGTTAACCGCAAGCATGGGCGGATTATTACCTGACCTAGATAATCTTTGGCCATGGATGTTATCGACAGTACCTCCACAGATTTAAACATGACGACTCCAGAGAGTGCCCAAACTGCAAAGATGCATTCAAAGATGCGCATAATGAATTCTTTAACTGCCCCCGATACATAACCACTCGGTACAAATAGGAGAAGGCACTAGGTACAAAAATAACACCTGATAAACTCATAAGTGTAATGCTTACTTCCGAAGTAGCCTGGGGTGCAACGAATGCATACGCTGCAGAGATACTCGAAGATTTGCGTAGGGCGGAGAGGGCAAGAAAATCCACCGTAGAGACTATATTATTTTTTTAATTGGAGATATCAATGGCTACATTTGCCCCCGTGAAGAAAGGCCTTGCAGTGATTCAATAGGAGATAGAAGAAAAGGCGGTTTTTGAGTTGGTCGTTATTGATTTTCATACCGAGTCCGACATACATAGATCCAAGCACTCGCCGTCGAGTGCGATGTCTCTTCAAACCTTAGATAGTTTATATGTTTAGAAAGAGCTGTTAGACAACCCATAGAAACAGGCCAGGTTTAATACTTTAGTGTGCGTGACAACCTACGTCTTACACTCGCGATTTGTATGACACTTAGTGTCAGTGTGAGTGCATTGCTGAAAATAGAGGTTAACTCTAAACCCAATTTTTTTCGACGTTTTCAGAGCTGTCCAAGTCTATCTAGACGTATAAATGATCTAGGCCTCTTATCTAGAGTCTAACAGATATATTAGATCGTTAGTGATCTTCTCTCCAGTCCTTCTCAGCAGTCGGTCCGAGGTTCGAGTCACCCTCCGAGATCGTGTGAGTTACAAATATGTTCTCCTCTTCCGGTAAGGGGTGTCCTCGTATATGGGCACCGGAGTCCGACATATGGGCCTCGAAAACGAAAAGTTCGGTAGACACTCGGTACACCAAATGGTCGCGTATACGTAGCAGTCTGATGAACGAATGTTGTGATAGTTTGGTGAGATTGCGATTTGAGAATACTTTATGTAATATTTTATTTTGAATACTTTATTTAACACATAAATCTTTCACGTTGCTTTGATACGAAAATGTCATCTAGTGATACTTAAGATAGATTACACTCCGAGTTTATTAAATCAACCGCTTTAAGTTTAAATTATTATTGAACCACTTCCGAATATATTAAAACTTTATTATTATTATAAGTACCATTTTAGGTATACATCATTCATTTGATGATATTTTTTATTAATGGAGAACAACAACTTCGCTCAGAAGTTAACTCTAGGGTCCTTCGCTTCTGGGCGCCACGGGCAAGTGTCTCGACACCAAACGGCACAAATATGAATCACTGAGTCCGACATATTTGCGATGCTTCCTATCTTCGGAAGTCGAAGCAGCAGCTCCAGCACTAACTGACGTAACTTGGACATGAGAAGGAGCCAGAGTGTCGACGCAAGTCGCCTCCCACACCAGCGCACTTCCCCGTGCCAAAGCAAAATTAGGATCTGACTCAAGTAAGTTGATGAAATTAAATACTCTAGGCGGGCAGCCCTAGTGCGTGTTTATTGTTTACGTACCACACTGCTTAGGTATTGATTCAAGGACAGGAGCGAGTTACAATAACTTCTGTATGATAACATTACCGTGGCCATGGTGACCAAAACTGTCCACATTGTCTCCGTAGCTTTATATAAGCATAATAAAAATGTCTCTCAACAAGTAAAAAAAAAGTAAAACTTATAGAAAACCTACTGAACAAACCTTAAGGATTATTTATATGATGGGAAGAGTTGGGGATGTTTTTTTTTGCGAATATAAGGGACGAGACGAGCAGGACGTTCAGCTAATGGTAATTAATACGCCCTGCCCAATACAATGCGGTGCCGCTCAGGACTCTTGAAAAACCCAAAAACTCTGGACGGCACTACAATTGTGCACCTTGAGTCATAAGATGTAAAGTGTCATTTGCCTTTCATGTCGAAACACAGTAATGTTTACACATTACTGCTTCACGGCAGAAATAGGCGCCTTAGTGGTACCCATAATCTATCTATCTATCCTGTGCAAAATAGCCTACCACCGGTAAATCCATTCGCCCTGAAGGATTATTAATTATTACGTGGAACGGGGCGTTCACCGTTTTTTTTTATGCTCGTAAACGGTTTTGTTGATCCCGTTATTGGAAACTCTGCTCCATGTTCTTAAAACTAAAATTAATTGATTACTTTATTCAATTCATTTAATATTTAATTTACAAAGTTCAAACTCCCTTAAGTTTTTTACCTTTATAAGAACTTAAAATTGTCGTCTCCTGATATTCTTATTCAAATTCAAATATTTTTATTCAAAATAGGATGTGACATCTCTTATTGAAAGTCAAAAAAAAATACCACCCATTCCAAAATGAATGCTTCAGGCCTGAGAAGAATAGGCGCAACTAACTAACTATAACTACTTATACCGGCGTGAAGTAGCGGCCTAGTGCCGCTATGTTTCGCATAGGTTAGTGTCGAGGACCGGAGGCCATCCCTTCCCCACCCCCCCACACAAATTATGAGAGCGGTCCGTACAAAGATATTACCCCAGGAGGGTACCAGCTCTACCAGAGCCGGAGAATCCCTCCCCGAGCACTCTCGCTCGGGCCGCCCTTCGTATTCTGGGGTGGGCACAGAACCGCGCATGACCGAGGACAAACGAGGCAGTAACACCACGGCACCCCGCTCCACGCTCAACGTGGACTTTTGCAATATCAGGGGAATTCACTCCAATTTAATCGCCGTCCACCACCACCTTGAGACGGCGCAGCCGGCCTTGTGTTTCCTTACGGAGACGCAGATATCTCGACCTAGCGATACGTCATATTTAACGTACCCCGGGTACAAAATTGAGCACAACTTTTTGCCTCATGTCGGGGTATGTGTGTACGTTAGGGAGGATATCTGCTGTCGCCGTCTCGGCAATTTTGAGGGTAGGGACCTGTCTACTCTCTGGCTCCGCGTAGATTTAGACGACCGCGTCCGTATCTATGCGTGTGTCTACAGGTCCCATAGTGGTAACGCAGAAACCGATCATCTCATGGGCTGCGTTCAAGCAGCAATTGACGTCGTGCTTGCACAGATCCCCTCCGCTGAAATCGTGGTCTTGGGTGATTTCAACGGGCACAATGCCGAATGGCTTGGATCACGTACCACAGACTACGCAGGGCGATCTGTGCATAATTTTGCATTGGCGTATGGTCTGTCCCAATTGGTTGAGTCGCCAACGCGGCTCCCGGATGTGGATAGCCACATGCCGTCCTTATTAGATCTTCTGCTGACAACACATCCCGATGGTTACCACGTCTTTGTCGACGCCCCTCTCGGAACGTCCGACCATTGCCTGGTCAGGAGTGTAGTGCCTATCCGACGCCAACGTCGCAGACCACCAGCGACCCGCCGCGTTTGGCACTACAAGTCAGCAGATTGGAATAGGATGCGTTCCTTTTTTGCATCCTACCCTTGGGGCAAGGGTTGTTTCCCTTCGGATGATCCTAGTGCCTGCGCCATTGCAGTAGGCGATGTGATACTGCAGGGCATGGATATTTTTATACCAAGCTCTGTAGTACCGATCGGTGGCAGATCACAGCCCTGGTTCGATGCGTCAGTTAAAGCAGCATCTGACTGCAAAAAACAGGCGTATCGAACTTGGGTTGCGGCGCTGGGCACAAAGGATCCGAACTGCAAAGTTCTTAAGAGGAAATATAACCGTGCCTCCAGATTTTTTAAGCGGCAAATCGCCCGTGCGAAGTCTAAGCACGCCGTCAAAATCGGCGAGCAGCTTTCCAGTTACCCGACCGGAACACGCAAGTTCTGGTCGTTGTCGAAAGCTGCTCTTGGTAACTTCAACCAGCCGTCCTTGCCGCCGTTGCACATGAGGAATGACACCCTGGCCCATACGGCAAAAGAGAAAGCCGAGCTCCTGTGCGCTCTTTTCGCCTCCAACTCGACTCTTGACGACAACGGAAAAACACCGCCGACCATCCCGCGGTGTCAGAGCTCTATGCCTGAAGTACAGTTCAGACAGAAAACTGTTAGGCGAGCTCTGTTTTCGTTGGACGTCAGGAAGTCGAGCGGGCCGGATGGCATTTCTCCAATCGTGCTTAGAACGAGTGCCCCTGAGTTGACGCCGGTGCTAACGCGTTTATTCCGGCACTCTTATTCCAAAGGCGTAGTCCCTGACTCATGGAAGTCAGCCCTTGTCCATCCGATCCAAAAAAAAGGAGACAGTTTGGATCCGGCGAACTACAGGCCTATTGCTATCACCTCCCTGCTCTCCAAAATCATGGAGAGCATAATTAGCCACCAGCTTTTAGTATACCTAGAGGGTCACCAGTTGATCAACGACCGACAGTACGGCTTTCGCCATGGACGGTCGGCAGGTGATCTTCTGGTATACCTAACACATAGATGGGCGGCGGCTATTGAAAGCAAGGGGGAAGGCCTGGCAGTTAGCCTGGATATAGCGAAGGCCTTTGATCGTGTATGGCACAAGGCGCTCCTCTCAAAACTTCCATCATTTGGGCTTCCCGAGAGCTTGTGCAAGTGGACCTCCAGCTTCCTCACTGGGCGTAGCATACAGGTCGTTGTCGACGGATATTGCTCGAACCCGAAGCCCGTGAATGCTGGAGTGCCCCAAGGCTGTGTGCTATCTCCTACGCTGTTTCCGCATAGCAATGCATGTTGGACACCTCCAACATGCATTGCTATGCAAATGACAGCACTGGTGATGCCGTATACACGGGCCATGCAGGTCTCTCTCGGGAAATCGTCGACCAGTGCCGGGAGAAACTTGTGTCTTCTATCGAGTCCTCTCTCGAGAAGGTCGCGGAATGGGGTAAATTGAACCTTGTCCAATTTAACCCCCAGAAGACTCAAGTTTGCGCGTTTACCACTAAAGAAACCCCATTTGTCGTATCACCGCTCTTCGAGAACACTTCTCTTAAAGCCGCGCCTAGTATCGGAATACTGGGTCTCGAAATCTCGAGCGATTGCCAATTCCGTGGCCATCTGGAGGGCAAAGCCAAATTGGCTTCGAAGAAGCTGGGCGTCATCAATAGAGCACGGCAATACTTCAAGCCGGCCCACATTCTAGCGCTCTACAAAGCGCAGGTCCGGCCACACATGGAGTATTGCTGTCATCTCTGGTCTGGTGCACCCCAGTATCTGCTCGATCCATTTGACCGCGTGCAACGTAGAGCAGCTCGAATTGTCGGGGACTCAGTGCTCTGTCAACGGCTGGATCACTTGGCGTTGCGTAGAGACGTCGCTTCATTATGTGTCTTCTACCGCATTTATCACGGGGAGTGTTCCGAAGAGCTGTTTAACCTGATTCCTGCCGCCGAATTTCACCATCGCACGACATGCCACAAGTTAGGATATCATCCCCACCATCTGGATGTGTGGCGGTCCTCCACAGTGCGGTTTTCAAGAAGCTTTCTCCCTCGTACTACAAAGCTGTGGAATGAGCTTCCTTGTGCGGTGTTTCGGGGACGATACGACATGGGTACCTTCAAAAAAAGCGCGTACACCTTCCTTAAAGGCCGGCAACGCTCTTGTGATTCCTCTGGTGTTGCAAGAGAATGTGGGCGGCGGTGATCACTTAACACCAGGTGACCCGTACGCTCGTTTGTGCTCCTATTCCATAAAAAAAAATAACTCAGCGGGCTTTTTTTTTCATCAAACATATGTTTTACAATTAAAGTAACATTTACAAAGCAACAAAGTAACATTGTACAATTAAACTTATTATTTAATAGCCTGAGGGCGGTCGCTCCATTCCAATTCTGAGGTATCATTAAGAAAGTAGTTTATTACACACTTTATATTAGCTTCACTTGTATGTTTGTATATTTGTATGTTTGTAACCAACTTCTTTGGGCGCGATTTTGACCCACTTTAAACGGCTAGATTTCGTTCAAACTTCGTAGATTTATCGAGGACCGATGACATTACTCTAATTTGATAAAATTATAAAATTTTTCAATTGCAACATATGGTTTTTGTTACTTTATATAATTTTTAAATAAATAAATCACTAATAAGTGCCATCTAGTAATTTATTGTAAACTAAAAAAGAAAACGCGCGACATGTCAAGACAGTTCCACAAAATTAAAGTATCTAATTCGTTTAGAAGCGAATAGATGGCGGTGAATTTATATTTCCATCATAAATTATCAATGCGTGATTTAACTGAGCTAATTATTATTATAAGAGCTAGTTCGGGGATCTCGGGCTAGCTGAATTAAGTGATCATTCAATATAACTAAAATATTTTTATTCGCAAATATTACAATCCCTTCATTCAATCTAAAAAAATTAACTAAAAAATGAAAAATAAATAATAGTTTAAAAAAATAGAAAATAACTTTAAATTGAAAATAGTGTAAAAAAATATTATATATTTCATTATTAAAAAAGCGTGGGGTGCTTTTTAAGATATTATTAAAATAATAATTCTTCTACATCCCACGCTTTTTTTATAACGAAATTTATACTATTTTCAATTTAAATATTTTTCTATTTTTTAGTTGAATTTTATATAAAGCGTGTTCTTTAGTTTCCTTTTAAACTATTATTTTTTAGTAACCTTTACCACACAAAGGTTTTTAACAATTCTTTTGAGTAACGTAATATTACAATTTCACTAGTAATATTATGATGTACCGGTAGATTGTCAATCGACTTCATCTCTTACAATTCAAAGGCCTGGTGTTAGTGACATTGTAATTTCAAACGGTACACTACAGTGATATTGTAATGCAATGGGATCATGTTTTTTTTTTATGAGTTTTAGTGAATTTGAAGTACACTAACTAACAATTTGTCTAAATATGTGTCGATATACTAAATTTTTCAATGCAACAATGAATGTAAGTGCTTTGAAATTTGATTACAGACAGTTAGAAATTCTGCCACTGATCGCACCCTTACTGTAAGTAGTTAAGGAGTCCCATTGATCATCATATTCGACTACGACAATTAATTGACCATAAGTATGTTATGGTAGATGACTTAAATATGCGGATAGCATAAAAAAGATTTGGCCGAGTATCGTTAATTTGCTCCTAAGAATTGAAGAGTTCCGTTACTTTGTCATGGATTCCGTAATCAGAACCTAACCAAACTCTCACCAAACTATCTTTGAAGTATATCCTTTCCAATAAAAAAAGATTAATCGGATTCGGTTGGTGTGATATTGAGTTATTCGTAAATTTATCATCCACTTTGCTATTCGTATGTATAGCAAAATTTAACTTTTATGGTTTTCTCATCGATGCCATTGTCAGAACTGGACCAAATTACAATGGGACCACACGGGAAGCACCAGCTTTCAAATAAAAAATAATTAACATAATCGGTTCATCGAGTCGAAAGTTTTGAAGTAACAAACCCAAAAAAAAGAACGTACCGACGAATTGAGAACCTCCTCCTTTTTGAAGTCGGTTAATGAGTAAGATCGATTTACAATCTACCGGTACATTATTATTCGTAGGTTGCACTAAAAGTTTTGCGTTACTTAAAAAAAACAATATTTTATAACCAAAATATGTTATAATGTTTATTACTTTGATGTTAATTGCTGCTAATACTCTCCTTAAATTTTAAACATTTTCCTTGTAAATTTGAACCATTTTTTAAAACACACAGATCTGAAGGCAGGTTTTCTACGTGCTGATTGAACGCTATCACTGTCTCTTCGGCATTGGTAAAAGTGAAACCTCTCATCAAATCTTTGATTTTGGGGAAATTACAGAAATCACAGGGTCGGGGCTATGTGCAGTATGGGTGACGAGTTGTACTTTTTTGGAAGCTAAAAATGGCTTAGTTTTGTTGGCCGTGTGTGAAGAAGCGTTATAATGATGTAGGAGAACGTGGCTTTTTGGTCGTTTTCGCGCTTTTTTTAACACGCTGTTCAAACAAATGGTAGAATACCACTCGGCATTAACACTCTTTTGACCTTCAAGTGGCATTGTGCAGAGAAAAAATGCGATCATTTTTTTACCAACGTTTCTCGCCTGCCTATTTTTTTTTGCCTGTTCTCATTTTCAAACACCCATTCACAAGAATACTGTTTTTTTTTCGGGTTCAAAACAATTAATCAACGATTCGTCTCCTGTGACACTGCCATAAGCAACATTAAAATGTCCGTGGTCGTACTTCATTAGCATATGTGAGCACCATTCCACGCGAGCCCGCTTCTGCTCCGCTGTCAGTTCATGAGGGATCCAACGATATAAAAGTTTCCGAACTTTCAATCATTCGTGTAAAATTTTCTGAATTTTGCTCATATCAATCCCCAATAGTCCTCGAATTGTCTCATAGGTTTTTCTTAAATAAGCCCCTTAACAGTAGCCACATTATTTTCGTTAACGGCGGTTGAAGGCCACCCTTCATGAAATTCGTCATGTAAAGAAACCCAACGTCTCTCAAATTCAGCAAACCATCGCCTCCCGGTGCTCAAGCAAGGTGCTTCTCTCCCTTAAGCACTTTGAAGACAAGCGGCACAGTCTTGCGGAGAGAGAGAAAGAACTTTTTAAATCATAAAAAATCATCGCTCTAAAATCTTTTCGACTTAATTCCATTTTCGTTGCGTACGTAGAACTCTGATGTGTGATTGACAAATTATTATCCGCCCGTTGTTTTTTATTACTAAGAAGGTTGCAACGTTTCAAAAAATATAACATTCGAAATTCAAATAGTTCCGATTAGCTAGAAGTGCATAACTTTTAGTGTGTCCCATGTAATATCACTAGTGATACTCGTATTATAATATCACGCTTTTAAAAATATACCTACGACATATATATAGTATTTCGTATTTGATAAAAAGTAATTACGTTGACACAACACAGAACACAATACAACGCACTACACAGATGTTTGCGAATCGCCAATATTGTGATCTTAATATACTCATGGTCGTATAATGTCTCCTCCATGACTATAATAATTATTATGTTATATTTATGTTCGCTAAACATTAATATAAGTTTCGTGTCAAATGTTATGGCCTATTAACTTCATACGATACAATTTATTGTACGAATATAACTATATTTTGTGCCATTCACAATTATATGTAGCATTCAGTAAATACTTTTTAAAATCGGCTTTATCCACAAAGAACTTTTTTTTATGGAAAAGGAGGACAAACGAGCGTACGGGTCACCTGGTGTTAAGTGATCACCACCGCCCACATTCTCTTGCAATACCAGAGGAATCACAGGAGTGTTGCCGGCCCTTAAGGAAGGTGTACGCGCTTTTTTTGAAGGTACCCATGTCGTATCGTAGCGGAAACACCGCACAAGGTAGTTCATTCCACGGCTTTGTAGAACGTGGAAGAAAGCTCCTTGAAAACCGCACTGTGGAGGACCGTCACACATCCAGATGGTGAGGATGATATCACAGTTATATTTCCTCTTAAGAACTCTGCAGTGCGGATCCTTTGGATGGACCGGATACGCCTGTTTTTTGCAGTCAGATGCTGCTTTAACTGACGCATCGAACCAGAGCTGTGATCTGCCACCGATTGGTACTACAGAGCTTGGTATAAAAATATCCATGCCCTGCAGTATCACATCAGCTACTGATATGATATCGATCTGATACGATATATGATATATAGAAGATCTAATAAGGACGGCATGTCGCTATCCACATCCGAGAGCCGCGTTGGCGACTCAACCAATTGGGACAGACCATACGCCAATGCAAAATTATGCACAGATCGCCATGCGTAGTCTGTGGTACGTGATCCAAGCCATTCGGCATTGTGCCCGTTGAAATCAACCAAGACTAAGATTTCAGCGAAGGGGATCTGTGCAAGCACGTCGTCAATTGCCGCTTGAACGCAGCCCATGAGGTGATCCGTTTCTGAGTTACCACTACGGGAGCTGTAGACACACGCATAGATAAGGACGCGGTGCTCAAAATCTACACGGAGCCAGAGAGTAGACAGGTACGGGTAGGGACCCGTACGTACACACATACCCCGGCTTGAGGCAAAAAATTGTGCTAAATTTTGTACCCGGGGTACTTCAAATATGACGTATCGCTAGATCGAGATATCTGCGTCCCCGTAAAGAAACACAAAGCCGGCTGCGACGTCTCAAGGTGGTGATGGACGCCGATTAAATTGCAGTGAATTCCCCTGATATTTCAAAAGTCCACGTTGAGCGTGGAGCGGTGTGCCGTGGTGCCACTGCCTCGTTTGTCCTCGGTTATGCGCGGTTCCCTCCTGGGGTAAAATCTCTTTCAGTTCCGCTGTCATATTCAGGTGGAGGGGGGGGGGAATGTTTACTTTATTAATAGAGTGTATACAAAATAAACTTATTCGGTTTTAAACGATTGTAGGATATAGCGAGCTGAGGGTAAGAATGATCTCATATCTATTGAAAGTGCTAAGAGGGCAGGTGTATAATAGGGATATATCGAGTAGACTGTATATTGATGTTCCGGTTAGATAGGTATGCGCTGACGTCGGACGCAGTTGCTGATGGTGCCGTCCAACTTGCGCACCAACTTGTTAAGCCAGGCAGCGGTGACGCTTGCACTTCGCACAATTAATGAAATAGCGTCAAAGACGGATCTGTTTTGTTGCACTCAGGGTGAATTTACGAGAGTAGCATTATCTATAATATTTTATAAAATTTAAGGATAAAAATGTAATAATGTTACATACATTACATACCTCTATGGCATTGGAATATTCTGTAATGTTAGTGTGTATTTTTATAAAATAAATAAATCTATATAATATATATATATATATATATATAGCTAAAGACTTGAAATTTGGTAGGAATATTCTTTTCACCGAGTAGAGGTCTGCTAAGAATTAAGTGCGGATTTTACGAAATTCCATCCGCAAGAGTTTTTATTATGAACAGAACAACGTCTGTCGAGTCAGCTAGTAGTATATAAATATATAACTTTAACACTCCAGAACTGCTACGTTTCCCGTTGAATTCATATTATCAGCAGCTAAACAGTTTTAACGTATTGAATCCTCATACGCCGCATGGTACCCGACAAGCGTAGATAACAGCTAGTATTGAGTGTATACTCTGTGCCAGTATCAAAATCTATAATATACTCATTTACGTCGCTTTCTTAACCTTTGAACCTTTCTTAGAAAAGAAACTCTGACGACGATAGATGTATCTATTGACAACAATAAAACGGGCTATCTCATATCAGTACATCGAATTATCGACCCGACCTCCTTAGGCTAGGTACATGAAAAGTAGTTCCTCCATTTTTGTTTTTAATTGCTATTTTTACGACTACAGTGAGCTACAATAGTGACTACTACATAAATGATTTCCGTTACACCAGAAAAGTAAATTTATTATGATATAGTAAGTGTTCCGCATAGTGTTTTATTTATTTCCGTCGCTAAGGAAAAACTCCTTCAAATTGTAATAGAAATGAGGAATTAAATAACGTCAAATGTTAACATAGGATTTATTCGTTCAACATTGTACAAACAGACAACATTAAGGCTTATTTGTGAAGCGACATAAAAAGTGATTCAGTTTGGTGGAGCAAATGAGTTTGTTGATGTGGCTGAGTTATGTGAGTCATCACTCACTAGGGGTTCGGTCTCCCTTGACTTCACGAAACACTCGCCCCCTTGCGGGGGGATCTCCACAGATCTTCGGGACCATTAACATTTGTTTACGCAATTTAATGAACAGTTATTGTTATAATTATAATATTTAGACTTTGTTATTAATCCTGATTCTAGTCCTAGCACTACTACAATAATTTAGTACATGAAATTACTATATTTACAATACCATGAATACATAAAATTAAAACTATCATTACGTGGAAGCGTACCACGAATACTGGCAGCATTTTCGCCTTGGATAGCGAGGCTGATCTGTTGACCGAAATAGCTGCCTTTGTACATTCTCCGCGCCTCTGGGCCCCACGGGCCAAGTGTCTTGACACCAAAAGGCACAAAAATCTATGACTCACTGAGACCGACCTTGCTGCTGCGACGCTTGCTGTCTTCAGCAGTCGAAGCAGCCCCAGCACCAACTGACGTAACTAGGATATGAGAAGGAGCCAGAGTGTCGTCGCAAGTTCGCCGTGCCCAAGCCACCAGCGACATTCCATCAGGACGCTTGCCATCGCGGCGGGTAATACCATTTGGCTCTAAAACAGCTGGTATATTAAGAGCTGCATAATTTAGTTGTAATCCATACTTAACCTTTAACAATGATTCATTAACATATGAATTTGGTGTAACGATAACAATAACCCTTCGATAACTGTTTCGTAATGATAACGAAATATGGTTGTCTGATTTTGAGATATGCCGCTGAGCCCGTTTCGGTTTATTGTTATTTATGACACAACCGATATATTTTAGTTGCTGGCAGGTCGATTCTCTTTATTAAGTAAGCATATATTAATAGAATTTTCTAGCTTAGAACAAAGTAACAGAGGCTGAATTTTGTTAATCTAATTACATATGATGTCCTGAACTCCTTAGCATGATTGCGTTACGAACTCCAAATCGAACATTAAGAAAGCATGATTTACTTTACGTACCTACCAGTCATTCTCAATATAGAATATACAGTTACATACCACGCGCCACCAAACTGTTCAATATGTATAATTGTGATAGCCGATAATTGATATTTTTAGTGGTAGTATAAAAAGCATAAAAAGTGCGTTCGCAAATGATTTTACGAAATCATAAAATGTATCATAAGTGTATCTTTATATCTGTGTATGTATAACTAAGGGCCCGTTGTTTGATCACTAGTTAAGGATACCATTAGTTAAAATTGACGAAATTCTGCTTTTCAATCTATAGTAATGATAACTATAGTTATAATTTTAACTATTAGTTAAAAAAATTGACTACAGGCAGACGTAGTAGTTATCTTTTTGACTATTTGTTAAGTTGTTTGTTTACGTCAATCGACTCTTTCGCGGTTTTGCATTTTTGACCTAAAATAATGGATTTAAGTGTAGCAAGGCATTTTCAAGATTCGGAAAGTTCTTCCGATGGTGAAATTGTAGTAGAATATGTGTTGAATCGCCGTCCTAAAATATTCCGGGCTAGAATTATGCAGCTAGATTATTGGGATGAAGTTGAATTTTTCGAAAGGTATAGGATGTCCAAAAGTACGGTACTTTGGATAGTTGCTTAAGTGAAGGATTCAGTGGAAAGACAAACGAATAGGTACCTACCTACGGTTATTTATGTAAGTACTTATTTAAACTTGAACAATCTATGTAAAGTAAAAAAGTAGCCTCAATTTTTATTTCATGTTGCAGAAATCATGGAGTGAGCGCTTTGGATCAGCTGCTACTGACGTTTTCCCCGTGGTTATTTGTATAGCAACACAATTGACTATAGTAAGCCTTAACCATAGTCAAAATTTTGTTGAAACAACGTACATCTACTTTAGCTACTGGTTAAGGCGTTAACTATAGTCAACTAACTAATGGTTACTGTAACTATTAGTAAAAATTAACTATTATTCAAACAACCGGCCCTAAGTGTTTCTAATCTATAGTTATAGTTAGACCAAGCAAATTCCTTTCTATATGTGGAAGCTTGTAATTCGCATTTAGAATTATGTTTACTATTGTTTATATTGTAAATGTTGCTGTAAGCTCCATAAATAAAATAAAATAAAGAATATTTACGCTCGCTATATTTTATTATATTATATAGAGTAATTCATCCAGAATCACAGAAGACAGATCTTCCATCATAAATATGACAGCATTCCCTAAAGAAGTTATAACACGAGGAGGAAACCAATTCTACGTGAGAGGGACACTTACTCCAGCGTTCTTACTCCGGCCATCTGTGGTGGTCTTGAGAGGGTAAAGCCTCGTTTATGGTCCACGTCAAACGAGATAATACCATCTCTATTATGATTTGGAAATATACTATTGGATTTCAGAGACTGAACCCAGCGTACAGACGTGATGCCCCCGCTGAACAGCCTTAGTACAGGCTGGGGAGACTTCAACTCTTTTTAACATTTTTCGACTTTCATTTTGTATTTTGATATTTTTTTAACTTTCCGCTTGAAAAATTTCAAAAATCAGGTAGCTACTGGTTTTATCTAGGTATGTATGTACCTATGTGTGTGTGTGTTTGTGTGTATGGATGTATGTAAACCTCTTAAACCTTTTGAACGGCTCGACCGATTTCATCGCGGTTGGCACTATTCGAAAGGGCTTGAACAACCTTAGATTATGAATTCTGACTGGTTCGGACCGGTAGATTTTGAGAAATCTTGAAACAACTACGAAAAAAATTCTAAATGTGTTTTTTTGGAACAGTTTTTAAACGGCTTTACCGATCGACTGAATTCTGCGCGAAAATCGGTTTATTCATTCGAAAGTAATTGCGATTTAAAAATTTATGAAATTGGGTTTTATTTAACTTTTATCAGACTTAGAACATAGAACAGCTACTTAACTCTTTAAGCACGAAGAGCCGTCAGTAATCAACCGTTTTCCTAATTTTTGTTATATTACCCGTATCAAAGTCGAGCGAATTAACATGACAACTCGCTTCAAATCACTTTGTAATAGATCCCATCCCATTCATTACCTGCTGTTACTGTGCGAGAATAGACGCGATATGATACTGTTGTACGTGATTAAAGGGTTAAATGTTTCGGAGCAATTTTAATATATTATCTTCTACTTTTATCGTGCGCGGAAAATAAAAAAAATATCTTGAAATAGCTCCTATTACGTCAAGGAAAATAATGACTTTGTTTCCCTGTTCATCCTGTGCGGAGGAGCCTCGCTCTGGTGAATAATGTTCACCCGCAGCACTCTCGGATTCGCAAGTGTAGGGTGTGTCGCGTTCTATCACACTCTGCTAAGTTTTATGTAAGTTATCTGGAAGGCAAAGCCAAATTAGCTTCAAAGAAACTGGGCGTCATTAATAGAGCACGGCAATACTTCAAGCCGGCCCACATTCTAGCGCTCTACAAAGCGCAGGTCCGGCCACACATGGAGTATTGCTGTCATCTCTGGTCTGGCGCACCCCAGTATCAGCTCGATCCATTTGACCGCGTGCAACGCAGAGCAGCTCGAATTGTCGGGGACCCAGTGCTGTGTGAACGGCTGGATCACTTGGCGTTGAGTAGAGACGTCGCTTCATTGTGTGTCTTCGACCGCATTTATCACGGGGAGTGTTCCGAAGAGCTGTTTAACCTGATTCCTGCCGTCGAATTCTACCTTCGCACAACACGCCTCTAGGATATCATCCTCACTACCTGGATGTGTGGCGGTCCTCTAGAGTGCGGTTTTCAAGGAGCTTTCTTCCACGTACTACAAAGCTGTGGAATGAGCTTCCTTGTGCGGTATTTCCGGAACGATACGACATGGGTACCTTCAAAAAAAGCGCGTACACCTTCCTTAAAGGCTTCCTTAATAGCTCTTGTGATTCCTCTGGTGTTGCAAGAGATTGTGGGCGGCGGTGATCACTTAACTAAATAGATTAATAGATAGTAAATCGTAAAGCCTATTACTCCACAGTTAAATATCTAAGTGATCAGACAGCCTGGGACTAGATTATTTTATAGCGATAGAAATAACTGTAAAATATTGTATATTTTTATTTAAAGAGGGCAAAAAAAGAATGCTGGGAGAGTTTCTTGCGCCGCTTCTTCTCTCTCTGAGCGCCATTTGTTTCCGAAGCGGTAGTAGTATCTAATTATAATATTAGAAATGACATCAAAAAGAATTCTTAAGGAATCAATTTTGAGAAAATAAATGCCTTTTTATGCATTTTTTATTTAAACTGTGATTAAAACTCAGTTATCTGTGCGAAAGCATTTTCTATAAGTTTTACATATTTTAGATTTTAGATTAATCTAATGAAATCCCTATAATTCACGCGTATTAACGAATTGCTTCTGACACAAAATTATTATTTTATTAACTTAAATTTTTTGCTTTTCCCAGCAACATACACTATTTCATATTAACCTGCACTATATTGAACAAGAACATGATTGAGATGGTGTGAGTATAAGGTGATATACCTATTTGTGTTAAAATGGAAAATATTATCTATTAGCGAATAACCAAACTATCTTAATCATTCAGATTTTATCATTAAAGCTATTATCGTTATTGCAGATAAATACTTTACGTCTAAGAATATTAATATTAACGCGTAATTTATTTATTTAAAGTGGATGCACAATTAATTAGTATTGAATTAAAAAGTATTTAATATTTACTTCGCGCATATCGAAATATGCGTACTTATACTTCACTGTCTACTTCATCTATCACTTCAGCCGAAAGACGTCCAATGCGGGAGAAAAGCTTCCCCAAAATATTTCCATCAGGTTTTGATAGTAGAGGTCCTCCAAATCCTCTGGGTGTCGTAAGAGGTGACTGAGGGATACAATAGTCAGTGACAGTAACGTACTCTAGGGTGTGTGATACGGCCAGCAGAGTATCATGCAGCCACAGTCTGCTTAAATAATAATAATAATTAAATCGTACCAAGATCTTAAGATTAATTTTTTTATATAAGAGGGAGCAAACTGGCAAGAGGCTCACGGGTTGGTGAGAGGTGAAGCAACCGCCTATGGACATCTGCAACAACAGGTGTCAAGAGATGCGTTGCCGGCCTTTTAGGTGGGAGTATATTAGAGTATACTCTTTTCTTGTAGGTCCCTAAGTCGTATTGGTTCGGGAAAACTACGGCCGATAATTGATTCCACAAAGTAGCTGTGCGAGGCAAGAAATTTCTTGCAAAACACGCGGTTGTGGAATGCCAGACGTCAGCGTAATGTGGGTGGTACTTTGCACATATTGTCCGTTGGTGGAATTCGGCCGCTGGAATGAAACCGATCAGCTCCTTTGAGCACTCCCCGTGATAAATGCGATAGAAGATGCAGAGAGAACCCACATCTCTACGCAACGCCAAAGAATCAAGCCGATCAGAGATGACTTGAGAGTCGATGATTCGAGACGCTCGTATGCGTTCAAATGGGAGAAGCTCTTACTGGGGAGCACCCGCCCAGAGGTGAGAACAGTACTCCATGTGAGGCTGAATTTGCGCCTTAATTTCACCATATGTACCTTCCCAAATCAATAGTGCCCCTGTGCACTAAATATTTCAGACACACCAAAACTGAAAGTGCCGTACGGCATCCTACTCCCACACCAAATTCTGACCCTTATTTTGTTTATGAGATTGTTTTTTTTTGTGTGGTCTTATAGCTTGTTTCAATAGCTTTCAGATACATTCACTCAAATCATCCTAATTAGAAGCAATATATTGCTACACGTAAAATAATAAACGTTACCAGAAAGCTGCCAGCATGCTCGAGCATGCGATTTTTCGCATCAATCTGAGGCATACCCAGCGATCAGAGTTTCCCGAAATGGAAAGGTTGACTGTCTTCCAGAGAGTTGTAGTTGTCAGCATAACCTTTAACCATAATTAGTTTCACACAGAGAGCAATAATTCCATTTGATTGATTGAAATAATCCTGTAATCACAGTAGACGTATTATAAATTGATTATTACAAGGCGCTCTTGATATTATAGAAATGCAGGTCATGAACAATTAATATGAATTTCCTCCGTCATGACGTGTGTTTCGTTGAAACGTAGTGTAGATCTTCAACTTCAATATAATAAGAAACATCTTTGTATTCACAACATAGAGCTGTGTCATATTATCCGTTCGTATTCGACGTCCATTTCCTGGCAGCACGGCATCCGACTGCTGCAAGCTGCAACTCACTCTGAGCTGAGTGTCTGACTGGCGTTTTCTAATAGATTTCTATTAAGATCGTGTCGCTGCAGTGTCCTGCCATCGTCGTAGGTCTGTCCGCATTGTGTCGTATTTATATCTTTTAATAAAATGATGGAGATTTTCATTTGTGCGCAAATCACTAAAAAACTACTCGATAGACTTCGATTAAGTCTACTAAAATAGTAGGTAGATAATCAGGTAGGGTTGATACCCTACGTGCTGATGCACAGTGACTTTAAAGTTAACATATGGGCAAATAGTATTTTCTTTGATTAACGCGAGTGTTACACATTTAAATAAAACACTTTTAAAGGATTAAAACGCGTGTAATTATAACTAAATAATAGTAATAATAAGTTACATTTTTATTTTAGTTAACCCGACGTTTCAAGACCTTTCCAGATCTTGTTTTCAGGGGGCTGTAGATGAAATGAGTTAAAGATTTTAAAGTTTAGCGCCATTTATTAGAGGTGGTATTTGCTGTAAACAGTTGGTTTTTGGCAAAATTTACTGACAGTGACCTATTCTTTTTTAACCGACTCCAAAAAGGAGGAGATTATCAATCCGATCGGTATTTTTTTTATGTATGTACTCCGATTACTCTGAGATTTATGATCCGATTTACGTAATTTTTGTTTGATGCGAAATAGATGCCATTTGGTCCCATAAAAATTTTACATAGTTTAACCCAGTTTTCATTTTATGAACATTTATATGACAATTTTCGTCTACCTGGATGACATAATTGTTTTCTGTGTACGGCTTTTTTTGGAGTTTTCATTCAGGTTGTTTACATATTATTATTAACTGTCGCCTCTTATGCAAACCTTTACGTGTAATATTAATAAAATACTACTATTTATATGAGCTACCTATTGATAGGTTATTAGTCAGTACCAAGCCATTAACAAGATAAAACTTAATATTATAAATAATACTACTTACTGTAAATATTTAGGTTGTCTGTCTGCTTGGGTTGTTTTGTTCTAGACGAAGCTATCCTGCTCAAAGTCACGCGTGGCGAGTGTAGTGTACCTTTATTACATTTGGCTTGGCACCGACTTCAAAGCTAGCAATATGTAGCACATACAAATAATAGTATTTTATTAATATTTAAGGTAAAGATTTGCATTTAATTAGATTTAAACGCGGTTTTTTTTTGGTATGGGTTATGTTTTAGAGATTATTGGATGGAGAGTGTTAGATAATATATACTATCTTCTTCTAAATTTCAATATAATCGTAACTAGAATTAGATTAATTAATTAGATTGTGTAAAAATACGCAATTATTTTTATACTTTTTAGTGCACATTATATCTATTGTTTTGGAATAGTGTTTTAAAGGCGGTTGTTTTTTTGTTAAAATTTTTTTTTTAATACATTTCTTCGCGAAAATTTATTTTTATCCGCAACATAGTCCAACAATACAGCATGTAATTTTTCTGAAAGATTATTCGAGTTAATTTAAGTCAAGAGATCAAGAAATTTAAAAAAATTAAATATGCAGTTATTTATTCCTTATAAATCGAGGGCTCCTTTCATGAATTTCCTTTAAGTCTCGTAGTTTCCGACTTGGCCATCACCACACTTCTCAAAAATCCACCCTGTATAACAGTCGATGCAGTAATTTCGCTCGTCTGCTCTCTGCCCCAGGTGAAGTCACTGCACGCGTAGTGTATCAAGGTATCAGCAATCTTCACCGTTATACTTACACCGAAACGGACTTCAAATCTATTGTTATTTCTGTCCCGTATTTCTTTCCACTTCACCCATCAGTTCTGTTCCATTTCAGAAGTAAATGGAAACGACAAGAGGACGGCCAATCGCCGGTGTGGGTGACGCGGAGATATGAAGAACATTTATATGAAGAACTGCTGTCACATCTGGTAGAGATTTTATTTTATAAGATGGATGTGATCCCGACGCGACCGAATAATTTATCTGTTGAACCTAAAGGGTATCCTTTTGAGGCACGTAGCTGCACAATATATGAACACTCTTCCCTATCGACCACAATCTTAATAGAAACATTTGATGGACTCCTTTGATCTTCCAGTTTTTCAGAGTATTCTGTGGCATTTAAAGAGATTTGTTTATTTACAAGCTTTTTATTAGCTTCACCTGTATGTATGTTTGTTTGTAACCGACTCATTTGGGCCCGATTTTGACCCACTTAAAACGGCCAGATTTCGTACAAACTTCGTAGATTTATCGAGGACAATACATTTATTTGATAACCTTATTCCATTTTTCATTTTGCTTAATGAGATTTTTTGTTATTTTATATAATATAAAATCTCATATAAAGAAAAAAAACGATTCATCTAAAATTATGAAATTTTCGAATACCAAAGAGAATTTTTAACGCAACAATGCAAATAATCTATACTAATATTATAAAGCTGCAGTGTTTGTTTGTTTGTTTGTTTGAACGCGCTAATCTCTGGTACTACTGGTCCGATTTGAATGATTCTTTCAGTGTTGGGTAGTCCATTTATCGAGGAAGGCTATAGGCTTTGTTTTTTTTTTCAAAATTAGGGATCCGTAATAAAATTGCTATTTTGTAACACAAGGTGTAAAATCGAAAACCTATTTTTGCGTGCGCTGCAAAAACTATTGACAATAGAACAAATTGATGTACAGGCTATAATATAGGCAATATTTTATTACTTATAAAACTATCGCGTGAATTATACTTTATATGGCAAAACAACGTTTGCCGGGTCAGCTAGTAGAGTTATAATAGAGCATACAGTCATATTGACATATTTCATGAAAAGTTAAATGTTTTCAGATCATTGGTTTGTGATAATTTAAATAATTACTGATTATTATTTAACCCCATTCTTACATTTTTTTTTCTGAATACTTATCTCATTTGTAACTAATTTATTAAAGTATTGTTTAATAGGCGTGTATAGTATTGTGTAACTTATATAGCTTGTAATTAGTTGTTAATTTGTATTACTTTTGTTTTCTGGTTTTTATCTTACCGTTGCTTACCTTTTAACTAAAAGTGTCGGTATAAATTGTTGGAAACTTCACTGGTGAAAGTGTAAGTTTTAAGATTTGTTAATAGTTAAGTATCATAATACTGTTTGCTTCCTATACATGAATAAATAAAAAATAAAATAAAAATAATAATTTAAAAAAACATGCTCTTTTAAATATAAACTAAACTAAAAAGTAGGAAATGTTTTCTATTTTGTTGTTCGCTTCTCTATAAAAAGCGTGTTCTTAAGTTTATTTTTATTATTTATTTCGTGAAAATAACAGAACCATTATCTAATATCTAGGTACATATAAGTGGCTTATAATATATTCTGCTAAACCAATTGTTCCTTAGACATTTCTAACTAAGAATTAAAGTTACTAACGTGACACGTACAGTTTGGCGAACTAACTATAACTGGAAGAGAACATTTAAAAGTATAACTTATTTTACAGAATATATATTAAGCTTCATGTACCATAAGAAATACGAAGTAAAGATAAAGCTCTTTGAATTTTTCTCTTGTGGATAATTTAATGTTTTTATAAATATAATATTACTGATATAAATTTAATTGTTTTCATGATAATAAGTTCGCTCTGCCCACTAAAATACAGTCCATACAGCCAGGATTCTATAAACCACTAATCTTAATAATGAAGTGTCCTGATGTTTGTTTCCAGTAAACTCCTAAACTTTTTATTTCGAATTGGGACCCATAATTTTGTTTAATTACAATATTTGTTTTGTACAGAAATTCTATGAGAGAATTTATTGACAGTTCTGCTGTGAAATAGTTTCATTATTACATCAGGGAGCATATTTTACGAAATAATTCTTGATGTTATGAAATATTATTGACAAATTCATAAAAAAAAACAGTATTTTATTTATTACTAGCTGACCTGACAAACGTTGTTTTGCCATATTAATTATTTTTAGAGTTATACCGTTTCTTGGACATAGCAACATTACTTTATTTTTCTGAAATGAAAGAAGTTTTCTAAAATTAAGGTAGCCTAAGTTACTCCTTATTACATCAGCTTCCTGCCAATAAAAGTCCCGTCAAAATCGGTCGAGCCATTTCAGAGATTAGCCGGAACAAACAGACAGACAGACAAAAATAAAAAAAAAAAAATATTTTGGTGTATTCATATACATGTAGTAAAAACAGTTATTTCAATATTACAAACAGACAATCCAAGTTTATTTATATGTATAGATGTATAGAATAAAGATGAATAGCTGTTCAGAACAATGTCTGTCGGGTCAGCTAGTCTTAATATATATAAATTACGTGACACGTTTTTTGTCCGCGATAAACTCCTAAACTAATGAACGGATTTTAATGTGGATTACTTCATGGAGTGCAGTTTGGTCCAACTTGAGAGATAGGATACTTTTTATTTCGATTTGGAACCAATAATTATTTTTATTTCCAATATTTTGTATGGACATATGTTCTGTAAGAGAATTTATTGACGCACGGTTTGACAGTTCTGCTGTGAAACAATTTCATTATAGCAGCAAGGTGATGTTATGAAAAATTATTGACAAATACATATAAAAACATTATTTTATTTATTACTCGCTGCCCCGACAGACGTTGTTCTGTAGATAGTAAAAAAACAACTGTTTTATAGTTCAAAACATCAAAAATTATTTCGTAAATATGCTCCCTTTTGTTAGAATGAAATTGTTTCACAGCGGAACTGTCAAACCGTGCGTCACTAAATTCTCTCATAGAAAATATGTCCATACAAAACAAATATTGAAAATAAAAATATTTATGGGTCCCAAATCGAAATAAAAACTATCCTATCTCTCAACTTGGACCAAACTGCACTCCATGAAGTAATCACCATTAAAATCCGTTCATTAGTTTAGTAGTCCATTGAGGACAAACATTGTGACACGAGATTTATATATATTAAGATATACAGAACAACGTCTGTCGGGTCAGCTAGTATTATATAAAAATGAGCACAAAACATGATAAGTTCGATTTGGCTCGTATATTTATAGTTATTCATGTTCATTAAATTCAGATGTTGGGTTTTCTGTAATGAACATCCTTATTTTTTGTATGTATATCGATACTTATTATACATATAATGTTGCCAGGAACAAATTGGCATTGACCCGAGTCGTGCTTGCTAAAATTACAACTTATAATAAAATGTAATTATAAGATTTATTAGGGCCGGTTATGTTTTTATGATTTATAATCTCAAGCGGTCAATTTAACTTAACATTTAAAACGAGTTTTAATTAGGATCTTATCTCAAGTATAACGTGAAGTTAAAACATTTGAATCATTAATCTATACATTAAGTAAAATTGGAGTCTGTTTGTAATATTGAAATAACCGTTTTTTACTACATGTTTCTATCAATATAATATATATATACACCAAATTTTTTTTTTAATTTTTGTCTGTCTGTCTGTCTGTTTTTTTTGCTGTAGGAATTAGTTTTTATTGGCAGGTAGCTGATGTAATAAGGAGTAACTTAGGCTACATTTATTTTAGAAAAATTCTTTTTTTTAGAAAAATAAAGTAATGTCGCAATGTCCAAGAAACGATCAAACTCTAAATATAATCTCTAATAATAATAATTTATATGGCAAAATAACATTTGCCGGATCAGCTAGTATTATTATAATTAGATTCACTTCGTTGTAAATTATTTTTTATATTTTTCTTTTAGATATCAATCTGTGCACTTTGTACGTCACACAGCGGATTCTTGTTTGAGCCTCGAGTTAACAACAAACGTATTGGTCGCAAGTGTTTGTGTTTTCTACTTCCAAGGGGGTGGGTTTAACCCTTAAATATGTGAAAATTATATGCTGCCGATATTATCGAATCAAATCAAATCAAAATCACTTTATTCATGTAGGTCACGGAAATGACACTTATGAATGTCAAAAAGATATTTTGTTTCTCATTGAATCTACAGCTAGTTTGTAAAGAGTTGAGCTAAAGAGAAGAAATAGCAAGAAATTCATTGCCTCTGTTTTAAACAAAGATTTACATTTTCATCGTTTTACAAATCATTTCAATTACAATATAAAATGTAAAGTGAGGCAACAAAACATACTCAAGTATCAAATAGTCGATGCCTTACATAGTAAGTGAAAGAAGTGAATACAAATGAATACAAAATAAAAGTTATGAAGTACAGGAGCTGCATCAATCACACACATCGTAAATAAATAAAGGTATTTTGCGAGCATTTTATTAGTGATTATAAAAAAAATAAAATAACTTTTAAGAATCTGAATATTGTAATAATATTAAAATAGTGTACGTATAAATTTGCCATAAAATCTTTTTGGCCCTACTGTTTGTATCTGGCTGGATTTGATGAAAATAAAAAGCTAATATTTATATATAAAAACAAGCGACTTCAAAAAATGTATTCCAACACAATAGATATATTATGGACTAATAATATAAAAATAATTGCGTATTATTAGATTTAACGTCAAAAACTGATAAGATTAGAGCAAGAAGTGGAAAGAAAGCAGGTGGAATAATTTAACAGAAAGTGTCTGGTCTTGCATCACAAGCTTGCCAACTCAGAAAAAACTTAACAGTTTGGCTGGGAGAAGTTAATGCATCAAATTCAAATTCAAATTCAAATATTTTTATTCAAAATAGGATGTGAAATCACTTATTGAAAGTCAAAAAAAACTACCACCCATTACAAAGTGAATGCCTCAGGCCTGAGAAGAATGGGCGCAACAAACTCAGCGGTTTTTTTTTTTACAATTAAAGTAACATTTACAAAGTAACATTGTACAATTAAACTTATAATTTAATAGCCTGAGGGCGGTCGCTCCATTCCGAATCTGTGGTATCATTAAGAAAGTCATTTATGTTATAGTAACCTTTACCACACAAATGTTTTTTAACAATTCTTTTGAATAACGTAACACCTTTGTTTTGAACATTTTCTGGGATCTTGTTGTAAAAGCATATACATCGCCCCACAAAAGACATACTAACTCGACTAAGCCGAGTAGTAGGCATCATCAGTTTATGTCTGTTCCTGGTGTTAACATTATGGTTATGACAGTTTCTGGCAAATTCACTTATGTGCCTATGAACATACATTACATTATCAATAATGTATGTCTCAACAAGATGGACCGACGATCTGGTCAAGATCGCCGGAATACGTTGGATGAGGGCAGCACAGGACTGATCGTCGTAGAAATCTTTGGGGGAGGCCTTTGTCCAGCATGATGATGATGAACGCATGTCCTTGCACCTTCAGATTACCATTTGTTTCGCTTTCTTCAGAATTCTATTGGCAGTGTCAGGTTACCACCAAGAGAGGACTGCTAATACTACTTGTCACGTTTTGTTTGAACAGAAGTCCTGGAATTTCTACTAGAATAGGATCATGTCACTACAAGAAGGCAAAAAGTCATCGAACAAAATGGCACATATGCAGCTTATTACACGAATTAAATTTGAAAACAAAACAGCTTATGAATGATGCGGGCCTCAAACCCGCGACCTGTCGCCTTCCGTGGGAGCGCTCTTCCACTGAGCCAACCGTTCGAGTGACGTAAAGTTTATAAATTACTTTATTCAACTTAATAAGGATACTAACGTAAATGATAATATTCCTTTTGCCAAACATACAATATTTCGATGACGCTCAAAATGGCTTTAGAAAAAACCGCTCAACAATTATTACTCTGGCAACGTAAAAATATATAAATGTATTGTGTAAGTATTAAATACTGACTGAATACATTAAATAATCAAAAACACGCAATCGGGATTTTATTTGACATTAAATTTTTACCAGTGGGAGGCTCCTTTGCACAGGATGCCGGCAAGATTATGGGTACCACAACGGCGCCTATTTCTTCCGTGAAGCAGTAATGTGTAAACATTATTGTGTTTCAGGCTGAAGGGCGCCATAGCTAGTGAAATTACTGGGCAAATTAGACTTAACATCTTATGTCACAAGGTGACGAACGCAATTGTAGAATTTTGGGATTTCTCAAGAATCCTGAGCAGCACCGCATTATAATGGGCAGGGTGTATGAATAACCATCAGCTGAAGACAGCATATGAAAGAATTAGATACGACATTCTTTTAAATAAACTGTATGACGTTGGTTTGCTTCTCGGAAATCGTTCACAGTAGGTTGAAATAGATTATGTAAATGATAGCTCTAAAACTATGACGCGCTTCAGGTCGAGGGCCACGCAGGTGCGGGACTCACGGATCCGTACTCTGATGTGACCTCTTTCTTATTTACATTAATGACCTTCCGAAAGTTATTGATGTACATTTATATGTGATGTTTGCAGACGATTTTTCCGTTGTGTTCCCTTGTATAAATAGTAGCAAACTCAATGAAAAAGGGAAACAATTATAAACGAGGTAAAGGAGAGCCTAAGCAATCATAATTTAGAGATCAATTTCAGCAAAATCAAATGAAAGCAATTCAGACCAAGAAAAGAAAATGAACTAGACATAAATTGTACATATAATAAATATTTTTTTTTAAAGATAATACGATAAGGATACGAGACGAGTAGGACTGAACGTCCTACTCGTCTCGCTAATAGTTATTGATACGCCCAGCCCATGACAAGTGTATCTGAGGATTCTTGAAAAACCTTAAAACCCTGAGCGGCACCGCAATTGCGCCCGTCATCTTGAGACATAAGATGTTAAGTCTCATTTGCCCAATAATTTCACTATCTACGGCGCCCTTCAGACCGAAACACAGTAATGTTACACATTACTACTTCACGGCAGAAAGAGGCGCCGTTGTGGTACCCATAATCTAGCCGGCATCCTGTGCAAACGAGCCTCCCAGTGATGAATTAGATTGTGTTCAAAATTTCTCGTTGCCAGCATCACTCGTTGCCTCATTAATATCCAGGTATTAATACCTAGATATTATTGAGGTTATATTAATTGTTCTTTACATAATACAAATTAATTCGATGTTTGGAACACAAAATCTCCACAACGCATGATATTAATATGCAGTGTGACCGGAAAATAAACAGGGACATTACCCGAAAAATTGGGTAATCCATATTTTAGTGGTATTCTAAGTAGATAATTCATTTTTTTATGGAAATAAGGGTCGAGACGAGCAGGACGTTCAGCTGATGGTAATTGATACGCCCTGCCCATTAAAATGCAGTGCCACTCAGGATTCTTGAAATACTTAAAAATACTGAGCGGCACTACAAGTGCGCTCGTCAGCTTGAGACATAAGATGTCAAGTCTCATTAGCCCAGTAAATTTTTAGTCTTTACCAAGATTTTTTTATGGTAGTGTGGAAGACTACTTCAAACCGACCCATATTTGTGTGTTTTATAACGTGCGGTTCCGGCCACATAACGAGTATTGTATCTTTGAGCAGAGCTGCTCGTATTGTCGGGGATCCAGTACTCTGTGAACTTCTCCGTTACTTTGCGTTGTGGAGAGACGTGGCTTGGCTTTGTCACGGACATAAAAGTATGAATTGTAATTTTGTCTTTCTAGGAAGATGACGCAGTACCGAGAACTGAACTTAAGACCCTTTACCCTGTATAAGTGTTACTATATGATGTATAATTACTTAGCAACCAAATCAGTATAAAGAACATAAGTAGTTGTTTATTCTCTAAAAATCTACTTATTTGATACCACGTCAGTGGCAAAAAAGAAACCAATTTAAGAATGAATTTTGTGTAGGTATTCTTAGGAATAAGAAACGTTAGTACGTCATTTTTATATTAGTTAAAAGAAAGATATTGCAAACAAGACAACAAACCCGCAATCCTTACTTTCAAGGTGTAACTGTTTATGTAATTTATTTATTTACTCATAATATGACGATATTTATTTTTATTTAAGAAAACACTCTGACTATCAGATAGTAAAAAATCGGAGTTACAAGTAACGTGGCTATATAATACTATGACTAATAACGGGAAAAAATTTGTATTATCTGGTATCCCCCCTAACTGCACACACACTAGTGTAATGTTGCTTCACTATTTAATATCATGGCGCGGAGTCCTTCTTTTTTTATTCGTCTGTGTTTATGTCTAGTTCATTGTCTTTTCTTGGTCTGAATTTATTGAATTAGGTGTTACTTTGTGGAAATCCATAATTATACAAATGATTTAAGTTTTACGCCTCTACACGAGGCATCCTCAGGACTTGCCAAAACCTGTCAATGCCTCGTGTAGAGGCCAAACACGTGTCGAATTGTTTTAAAAGAAAATATTGGCGGAATTAACACTAAAAAAAACTTATCATTTGTATTGGTCTGAATTGCTTTAATTTGATTTTGCTGAATCAATTTCAGCAAAATTCTAAATTATGATCGCTTAGGCACTCCTTTACCTCGTTTATAATTGTTTCCCTTTTTCATTGAGTTTGCTACTATTTATACAAGGGAACACAACGGAAAAATCGTCTGCAAACATCACATATAATCATTACATCAGTAACTGTCGGAAGGTCATTAATGTAAATAAGAAAGAGGACACATCAGAGTACGGATCCGTGAGGTGATTGAGTCCCGCACCTGCGTGGCCCTCGACCTGACGCGCGTCATAGTTTTAGAGCTTTCATTTACATAATCTATTTCAACGTACTGTGAACGATTTCCGAGAAGCTAACCACTTATGAGTAACACCAACGATACCAACGTCATACAGTTTATTTAAAAGAATGTCGTATCTAATTCTTTCATATGCTGTCTTCAGCTGATGGTAATACGCCCTGCCCATTACAATGCTGTGCTGCTCAGGATTCTTGAGAAACCACAAAATTCGGAATGCCACTACAACTGCGTTCCTCACCTAGGGACATAAGATGAAAAGTCTCATTAATTTCACTAGCTACGGCGGCCTTCAGGCCGGAACACAATATATTTTACACATTACTGCTTCACGGAAGAAATAGACGCCGTTGTGGCACCCATAATCTAGCCGGCATCCTGTGCAAAGCCTCCCACTGGTAAAAATTTAATGTCAAATAAAATCCCGATTGCGTGTTTTTGATTATTTAATGTATTCAGTCAGTATTCAATACTTATACAATACATTTATATATTTTTACGTTGCCAGAGTAATTGTTGAGCGGTTTTTTCTAAAGCTATTTTGGGCGTCATCGAAATATTGTATGTTTGGCAAAAGGAATATTATCATTTACTTTAGTATCCTTATTAAGTTGAATAAAGTCATTTATAAACTTTACGTCACTCGAACGGTTGGCTCAGTGGAAGAGCGCTCGCACGGATGGTCTCTCGCCTTCGCCGTCCCGGGTTTGAGTCCCTGTTTTGTATTAATTTTTTTTTAATTTGTGTAATAAGCTGCATATGTGCCATTTTGTTCGATGACTTTTTGTCTTCTTGTGGATAGTGACATGATCCTGTTCTTGTAGAAATTTCAGGACTTCTGTTCAAGCAAAATGTGACAAGTAGTATTAGCAGTCCTCTCTTGGTGATAACCTGACACTGCTTGAAGAATCCTGAAGAAACCGAAACAAATGGTAATCTGAAGGTGCAAGGACATGCATTCATCATCATCACCATCAGCCGGAAGACGTCCACTCCTGGACAAAGGCCTCTACCAAAGATTTCCACGACGATCGGTCCTGCGCTGCCCTCATCCAACGTATTCCGTTGATCTTGACCAGATCGTCGGTCCATTTTGTGGACATCTTGGGGACATTCATTATATGCATTTCCCCGCCAAACTATTATGTTTTTGCTGATTGGCTAAAGACGTGTGTGGACTAGTGTTTTCGTGATGAAAGACTAGACTCTTTCTATTGGTCAATTCCGCCTGTCAAAATTCCGCCAAATTATTGATTTTCAAATTTTATTCGTGTATTAATCCCAGAAGTGAGGGTTATCACTTTAAAAACATAGCAAATTATTTTAATTTCCAGAATACTTTAAAGCTGAAACCAATATTAAACATTCATAAGCTCTTTGAAAATGTTACTATTCTATAAATGAATACTTAGAGGAAAAAAATTTTGAATGTCTGCTCCTCTGTTTTTCATTGTCATTGACATCAATTGTATTTAGTTACTTAGTCACATGTAACGTAATTTAAATAAATAAATAAAAAGATGAAGCCAAAACCTTGTTGAGAGTCGAACAAAGACATACTCGTATCAAGATTTATGATCTTTACGTCACTCGGTCACGGAGTCCCGCATCGTTCATAAGTTTTATTTTCAAATTTAATTTATGCAATTAATCCCAGAAGTGAGATTTGAGATTTATCTCTTATCTGTCAAGATTACTAGTAATAGTGACGTCATTTGTATTGTTAATTAATTTTTTGCTTCTTTATTCGAAAATTTTTCTTTTGTAGATTTAGATTTTCTCTCACTTTGTCTTTTCTGTATTTCCTCGAGTTGAGTTTTTATTGGTATACTCGAAAAAAACCTAAGAATGTCTTTTACTAGTGTTCATAATTGTTGAAACATTAACATAAAATCAACAGGCAGCAGTAGGGGTAAGTAATTAAAAACGCTAGGGGGTAATTAGGCTCGTTCCCAATTACCCGCCTAAGTTATATAAATGTAGGTGAACGCCATTTTGAATTGTATTTATGGTGAACTTCAAATTTACGTGATTTGAAAACTGATACTACGTGCATGGTAGTAACAGAATATGGTGCTTTTGATTAAAAGAATGTAATAGTTACATCTAATATAACACACGTCAAAAACTATAACAGAAACGCAAAAAAAATATTCGACTCACAGTAACAGCATGCGTGCTGTCTTTCACTCTCACTATTGCGTACACACTGAAGGGTATTGGATCCGTCCGCTAACGAATCCGGGACGGTCTTGTGCCAAGGGAAGTATTACTTATCTAACTGTTGCCAATTATCCACCTTTCTCATTTCTCCCACTCACCCCTAGTAAATAATCTACAGAACCTACCGCGCATTAGCAGCTAGCAATCGGCAAATATCGGAAATTTGGATCGCGTTGTCGTGGTACTGGTAGCGGAATATGAGGGATACTCCGACACAGAACTGGTTCAAGCAACATCAATACGAGTTTCATTTCCTGATTCAGATCACTTTGATTGATTCAAGGAAATACAAGACCATTAGATATATAATAAAATGATAATCAAAAATAATTACTTTTTTATTTATCTCACGAAGTCTAACCTCGAAGCTCATGGGAATACCCCACTAGTAATTGATGAACTTACCGTGTGTCTTTTACCGCATTTATCACGGGGAGTGTTCCGAAGAGCTGTTTAACCTGATTCCTGCCACCGAATTCCACCTTCGCCACGACACGCCACAAGTTAGGATATCATCCTCACCATCTGGATGTGTGGCGGTCCTCCACAGTGCGGTTTTCAAGGAGCTTTCTTCCACGTGCTACGAAGCTGTGGAATGAGCTTCCTTGTGCGGTGTTTCAGGGACGATTCGACATGGGTAACTTCAAAAAAAGCGCGTACACCTTCCTTAAAGGCCGGCAACGCTCCTGTGATTCCTCTGGTGTTGCAAGAGATTGTGGGCGGCGGTGATCACTTAACAACAGGTGACCCGTACGCTAGTTTGTCCTCCTATTCCATAAAAAAAAAACTATGGACTCAACATCAAAGGAAATAAGAATGGTATTACCCGCCGCGATGACAAGCGTGCTGGTGGAATGACGCTGGTGGCTTAGGCAGGGGGAATGGCGCTGATATGGGAGGTGACTTGGGTCGACACTCTGGCTCCTTCTCATGTCTAAGTTACGTCAGTTGGTGCTGGGGCTGCTGCTTCGACTGCCGAAGACGGCAAGTGTCGCAAATATGTCAGTCTCAGTGAGTCATACATTTTTGTGCCGTTTGGTGTCGAGACACTTGGCCCGTGGGGCCCAGAAGCGCGGAGAATGTACAAAGTACTATCTTCGCGTCTTAATAAAGCTACTGGAAACCCAAGAACTGGCAGCTATTTTGGTGAACGGAACAGCCTAGCTATCGTGGCAACGTGGAAATGCTGCCAGTAGTCTTGATACGCTTCCCCTTAATGATAGTTTTAATTATATATAGTCATACCTAGTATTGCAAATGTAGTAATAAGTTTTGTTTTGTTTGAACAAATATTAATATAAATTTACTATGAAGTAGTCGAATCCAAAACAAAAAGTGCGCTATCATAAAACCGCCTCAACAGTAACAAAAAAACAGGTCTGCGGTCACACATTGACCTTTACGAACCAAATAAGATATACGCACAGAATGTAGTGGAATTTCAAAGTTATTTTCAACTACCACCACACCAGTGCCATTCCCCGTGCCCAAGCCATCAGCGTTATTCCATCAGAACGCTTGCCATCGAGGCGGGTAATACCATTTGGCTCTAAAACAGCTGGTATGTTCAGAGCGGGCAAATGCACTGCGGATGACTTCATTAATGCTGACGTGACGACTGATACGGCCTGCCGATTTTAGGCAGGATAACCCGTGACGTCTAAGAGCAAATTAAATAATTAAGTAATCACTTTAAATTAGATTGTTTCAGCTTCTTTAGGAAGCTATATAAATTTAAATTTGGATCACAATGACTCCATTTTTAAAATATCGGTCAGATCGGTGAAGTAGTTGACAACAAAGCTTGCTCGTGGGTCCCTACTGGCTGGTCTACTCTGTAGAGGCCGCCGCACGTACTTACGATTTCGACACCTTTACGGGAAGTGAGACAGGCCTGCTATTACGAATATTTGAAGTAACACACACAATACAAAATTGATAACTAAAGTACTGCTTGGATTTAGAACATCATATTATTATGCATATGTAAAGTAGTATAAACTCAACTTTTGCTGATAGACATTAGAGTTCATTAAGCGCTCTGCCAAATTATATAATTTAATAAATAAAGGATTACAGAAACATTCAAAAAACATATATGAATGTAAAAAACTTACATCTAACTGGTTAGAACCCAAATCCTATAACTGGGTAGAACAGTTTCTGAGTAGCTAGTTGTGTATGCTATATATATATATATATACACACACGCACAAACACACACACACACATACACACACTTGCACACTAAACACTCATTTCCCTTCTTTCCCCCTTCTCTGATCATGTCTATCTTATATATAGTAGTAACATAAAGTATAATGGTAGAACTTTCATAAATAGTTTTAAAGTACATATTAGTTCACTTGTGTAATTTGCGTAGTAAAAAAAAAGGTCAAAATTATATTTTTATTAGTTAACTTTTACATGTATGAATAACTCTTAAGTATAATATAATTTTGTTTGTTATAAATAAAGCCTAAAGAGCGGTGACTCCCAACACAGGCGATAAGCTTAAAGGGAGACACCTGCCCCTAGTTTTTAAGTACTTTTTGTTAAAGAAATAAACAATTTATTATTATTATTATTATTATGTGTGAAGGTTGACGAGGTCTCTAATGTATGAAGCAAAACCGCAACATAAGGCGATTATTTTAAAACTTCTACACATTAAGCACTCCGTCACTCATTCAAACTTTATTCTATTTTCAATTTGACCGCGACGACTTTCAAACAAGATTAACACTCATCATAAGTTTTTAAAAGCCATTTAGGTAGGTAGATATTATAATATACTAGCTTTTATCCGCGACTTCGTCCGCGTTGAATAGTTACTTTGTGCAATTTTCTTTATTTTTTAGGATACTTTTCCAGTAATACACATACAAACTGCTCCCCCCCGGCTTCGCTGTAAAAGCCTTTACGGCTATCAGCACAGAGGAGGTTTTTAGTCGGGTCTTTACACCTGAGCCCGACATATGGGCCCCGCTTCGGGTAAATAATGTCTTCAATAGGTAAATATATTTCCTCCTCTCAAAAAAAAAAACAAAAACAAACTGCTTTTTTCCGCTGCTGGCAGCGCTCTTCTATGATGTATATATATATATATATCCCCTTGTAATTGCAGACAGTCTCTTTAATAGTAATTCCCGGTGAACTTTAATCTCCCTATGTCATCCCCATGTAGGTCAAAGTTTCAAAAGTGCTCGAACAACTGTTTTTATATTATTTCTTATCAAGTGCCTCAATACAAAGTTTCATGGTTTTATTTTCTTCGATACTGAAGAATTTCCATACACACTGCCATCCCCTATTTCAACCCCTCCATTTATTTTTTTGTTCCGCCTTTTTCAAGCTCTAGTCTATATTACCAGTGGGAGGCTCCTTTGCACTGGATGCCCACTAGATTATGGGCACCACAACGGCGCCTATTTAATGTCTAAACATTACTGTGTTTCAGAAGGGCACCGTAGATAGTGAAATTACTGGGTAAATGAGACTTAAAATCTTATGTCTCAAGGTGACGAGCGCAATTGTAGTGCCGCTCAGAATTTTTGGGTTTTTCAATAATCCTAAGCGGCACTGCATTGTAATGGGCAGGGCGTATCAATTACCATCAGCTGAATGTCTTGCTCGTCTCTTCCCTTAAAAAACATCTCTGTGCTAAATTTTATCAAAATCAGTTCGGTGGTTTAGGCGTGAAAGCGTAAGAAACAAACTTACATTCACATTTATAATATTTTTAGGGATAATAAACTCTAAATAAATGATTAATTTTCAAGCTATTATAATAAGCCATAATATAATAGCTTGTATTGGAAGCTTTAGGGTTCGTATTGGTAATACGTTTACAATGTTAGAAGTTGTTGTAGAATCCAGAAAGTTAGCCCAGTATCAGTAATGTGACACATCCTGTTTAATGTTTCCACTTTAACTTTCAGTTCGACAACCCATCAGTGTCATAGTTCATAACGAATATCGCTGCGAACGATAATGTTCCCGTGCAGACACAGTTTATGAAATTGTTGGCTCGTCGACTTGTTAAATTTGTAAAGGTTTGAAATGTTCAACTTCACAAAAGTAAATCCCTACTCCTACGGAAACTCAATGATATTAGTTCAATTAAGGGTAATGGAAGCTGTGATTTGTCTGAGATTTGAATTGGAGACAATTTGTGTCTAATTTTGTTTGAAATTCTTACTAAAATTATAAATGTCAGTGTAAGTTTGTTTGTCACGCTTTTACACTGGAGCTACCGAACCGATTTTGCTGAAATTTGGTACGGTGATAGACTAGTGCTTGGGAATGGACATAGGCTACGTTTTATCCCGGAAAAATTCATGGTTTCCGCGGGATTTGTGTAAAATTTTAATTCGCGTCGATGAGCTATAAATATTCCAATATTAGGTTTAGTTTTCCATAGCAATCTTCCTCGAAATAAGATCTTATAATCAAAGGGAGCGAAAACAGGATTCGGAACTGGAATAGGACAGGAGATAATCATCAATTCCAACCTTACTTATTATTTTTTAAAAACCTTTTATCTACGCGGACGAAGTCGCAGGTATCAGGCAGTTTTTATGTTATTATATGAACTTTTATTACTATTTTTTGCAAATGTTCATTGATAATTCCTATATTTAGCTAACGTTAACAACTTGTGCTAGCATTTCTAAAAATTCTTAAAATTTCCAGATTTTCACAAATAAATGTTATATCGTGAACATATTATATCGTAGGTTTATTCAGTATTACTCCGTTAATATTGATACTATATTTACTACACATAAGGTAAACAATTTATGTTAATTTATAACACTTATATTTATCACTTTAAAGCATAACAAATTGTTTAGATCTGCACGAGCGACATCTCAAGTCAATTTCCTAATATGCAAATATTGGGGTTGAGCAGGTTATCAACTGTAAAGTAGATCTTGTAGATCACAACCTGAGACTTGAACAAAGTATACAAGATTTTATCAACGATACGTCACTCGAACGTTTGGCTCAGTTGGGAAAGCGCTCGCACGGAACGCGAGAGGTCGTGGGTTCGAATTCCGCATCGTTCATTAAATTTTCTTTTCAAATTTTATTTGTGATATAAACAAGGCGTTATTATAGTCAATTCAGTTCCGTACAAAAGCTTGAGTGACTAACTTGAGTTGTATTTTAATTGGTCATGGATATCCCTCCCTGATATTTTATAGGAAAACTTTCGGCTGCGAATTCTGTCTATATTTTTAATTTCATTTTCTGTTTTCATGTTATGACCATATTATATGCATATTATCTCACGGTAGTTCCGCGGCATCATCGAAGGAGTTCAGGCCATTTTCAACCTCCTCTAACTTCATCTATACTAATATTATAAAGCTGCAGTGTTTGTATGTTTGTTTGTTTGAACGCGCTAATCTCTGGTACTACTGGTCCGATTTGAATGATTCTTTCAGTGTTGGGTAGTCCATTTATCGAGGAAGGCTATAGTTTTTTTTCAAAATTAGGGATCCGTAATAAAATTGCTATTTTGTAACACAAGGTGTAAAATCGAAAACCTATTTTTGCGTGCGCTGCAAAAACTATTGACAATAGAACAAAATGATGTACAGACTATAATATAGGCAATATTTTATTACTTATAAAACTATCGCGTGAATTATACTTTATATGGCAAAACAACGTTTGCCGGGTCAGCTTGTTGTGGATAAATCTAGAAGCCTGAATTTTCAATAACTGAACAGGCATTCTATAAAAACGTTATATTTCAAATTTCATTAAGTCTTAAGGAACTTAAGGTCCATCTTAACTTATTACATATTTAGCTAGCCTAACAAAATCTTATAGTGACTATATCAATATTGAAATCAATATTATATTATGCGTTATTACAACTGTTTGGTCCTCAACTGTGACAATACTGTGTTTATTTTAAACTATGACTTGTCCTCCTGACTTCAACTAACGTTTAAAGTTTTATCATTCATCATTATGAAGTGCAGAATTTCCCATAATTACTCAAGTCTCAAAACATGAACTTATAAGATAATAATATTTTGTAAGCAGATGTCATGTTTGTGTTCATTAAAATATACATGAGACCTTTCATATTTCGTCTAAGTTCGTTTATTTGTGGCGTGCTGCGAATCAGAACATATTCAAATTCAAATATTTTTATTGAAAACTAGCTGACCCGGCAGACTTCGTACTGCCTCAATCGATAAATAAAAGATCTCAACTTTTGTATGTACGTCAAATAGTATTGTTTGCGTTCAGAAATTTATTTTGTGACAAAACTTAAGATATATCAATCTACATAAACATAACCTGAAAGATAGTTAACAACCAAATAGTCAAAACCAAGTAGTTAATCTACCAACTATAGTTAGCTAAAATTAAGTTTATTTTTTACGTCCTGAGAAAATTTGAAATATATAAAAATTCTAATAAGTGATTCATTTTAAACTATTCTTTCAATTTGATTTCTAAACGACGGGGGCACATCAAAGGAAAAACAAAATTGTTGGTTTTATTAAATTCCGAGCATTTGCATATTTATTCACGTTTTAAGCCTTCCCTGGATTTCCACAAATAATTCAAGACCAAATTTAGCCAAATCGGTCTAGCCGTTCTCGAGTTTTAGCGAGACTAACGAACAGCAATTCATTTTTATATATATATATATAGATAGTATTCAAAATCACTTATTGAACGTCAAAAACTACGACCCATTCAAAATCGACTGCCTCAGACGTGAGAAGAACGGGCGTAAGAAACTCAGCGGGCTTTTATTTAAAAGAATATGGATTACAATGTAATATCGTACAATAAACATTTATAATTAAAGAGCCTGAGGGTGTCCGCTTAATTCCCAGTCTGTGGTATCATTAAGAAAATGATTTATGTTAAAATAACCTTTCCCACGAAAATGTTTTTAACAATTACTTTAAATTCCGTAACACATTTGGTTTGTACATTTTCTGGGAACATATTGTAAAAGCATATACATCGCCCAATAAAAGACTTACTAACTCGACTCAACCAAGTAGCAGGCATATTAACAAGTTTATGTTTGTTCCTTGCGTTAACATTAAAATTAATTATTTTAATTAGATATCAAATCAAAACCATTTTATTCATGTATGTCACGAAAATGACACTTAAGAATGTCAAAAAATCTTATTAAACCTACCGCTACTTCGTAAAGGGTTGAGCTAGTGAGAAGAAGTAGCAAGAAACTCATTGCCACTCTTTTATATCAAGATTTACATTTTCATCGATTTACAAATCATTTCAATTACAATATAATATGTAAAATGATGCAACAAACATACTCAAACGTCAAATAGTATCTATTTAGCAGTTATTACAACTTAGATCTGTAAATTCTAGCAGCAAAATATAACGGGGCACCGGCACGGAACGCCGGAGGTCGTGGGTTCGAGTCCCGCATCGTTCATAAAATTTTGTTTTTCAAATTAAAAAAAATATATTTGTGTATTAATCCCAGAAGTGAGGGTTATCACTTTAAAAATATAACATATTGCTTAGCAAAATATAAGTTCAAAATATTCTTATGTTTAAAAATATTATTAATTGGGAAACTGAGTTTGTTTATAACGTTTTCACACATTTATAGCAAAAATCTTTAAACTATGGGAAAAGAAACGCATCGGACACGTAACCTGCCCAGTGGAAGATGTATTTATTCTATTATTATGTGTATATCTTTATATATATAATTCTTGTGTGCGTGTGTATGTCACTGAACTCCTCCTAGACGGCTGGACCGATTCTAATGAAACTTTCTGTGTGTATTCAGGTGGATTCGAGAATGGTTTAGATTCACAATTGAACTACCTCCTAAACGGCTGGACTGATTTTGATGACTTTTTTGTTTGTTTCAGTGAATTTGAGATTGGTTTAGATTCTCAATTCCGCCCATATAATATGATTCTCCTGCTCATGTGTTTGTTAGTGAACTCCTCCCAACGGCTGGACCGATTTTTCAAATTTAAAACGTGTGTACAGGACATCGTCTGTTGGGTCCACTAGTATCTAATATATATAAATTACGTGACACGTTGTTTGTCCTCGATGGACTCCTAAACTAATCAACCGATTTTAATGGGGATTACTGCATGGAGTTCAGTTTAGTCCAACTTGAGAGATAGGATACTTTTTATTTCAATTTGGGACCCATAATTAATTTTTATTTCCAATATTTGTTTTGTATGGACATATTTTCCGTGAGAGAATTTATTGACGCACGGTTTGACAGTTCCGCTGTGAAACAATTTCATTAAAACAACAAGGAGCATACGTCAAGAAATATATATTATTCCAATTAGACAGTCGGCTATTATTTGTCTTACATTATAAAAAAATTAGGAATAAAGCATATAGAACGTAAGGGTTCATCTTACGCCAAACTGTCGATTTCAAGAATTCTTAGACCCTTGTACATTAAATAACGCCTTTGTTACATCTAATCTCGAGCATGCTTCGACTGCATGGAATCCACAATATGCCGTTCACGTGAATATGTTAGAAAACATTCAGCAAAAGTTTTTAAAATGTTTAAATAAGCGATTGAGTTCCTTTAATGCAAGTAAATTAGTTTCTCTGGAACTCCGAAGGGAACAAAAAGATCAAATATTTCTGTATAAAATTGTAAACGGTTTAATTGTTTCACCGTACATGTCAAGTAATATTACATTACAGACTCAGTCTACGCGTAAAATAAAAGCTTTTGCTCTGCCAAAAGTTAATACTAGATATGATAGTGATAGATTTTTAATAAGAGCTTGTGACTTATACAATAGAAAGTATGGAGATTTAGACCAGTTTTGGCATAAAAACAGTAAATTTAAATCAAATTTATTAAATATAGGTGCAATTGTTATAGATTGGAGTATTTTATTTTTTATGGAATAGGAGGACAAACAAGCGTACGGGTCAACTGGTGTTAGGTGATCACCGCCGCCCACATTCTCTTGCAACACCAGAGGAATCACAGGAGCGTTGCCGGCCTTTAAAGAAGGTGTACGCGCTTTCTTTGAAGCTACCCATGTCGTATCGTCCCGGAAACAGCGCACAAGGAAGCTCATGCCACAGCTTCCTAGTACGAGGAAGAAAGCTCCTCGAAAACCGCACTGTGGAGGACCGCCACACATCGAGATGGTGGGGATGATATCATAACTTGTGGCGTGTCGTGCGAATCTGTATCTGTGCATTTGTAACATATTATTTATTTTTAGTTTTTGTTTTGGTGTGTACCTACTTTATGTTTACTCAATAAATATTAGTCATTATTATACTCACAAAATTTAATAAATCATGTAATCTGTGAATACTTAATTGGCACATGTAATAATTAGACTAAGTTAAATACATGTATTTTGTTGTATGCTGTTTGTTTTCCTAATAAATAAATAAAATAAAATAAATTGATGGAAAAATGAATCTATAGCAAAAATATTCCAAAAGATTCAATGGCAAATATAGGAAATGCATTTGAATTAACAGAGAACAATTGAGATCAGAATGGCCAGATCACACTAACCTAAGATAAATTACATACTCAAATGAATCGACAAACAGAAGTGGAGATAGTGCGAGATAAAATGGGCAAATGGAGCAAAAGAGTTACAAAATGGTACCGAAGAGACGGTAAAAGAAAACGAGGAAGACAGCACACAACGTGGGAAGAGTTGCACAAAACAGAAGAGTGGAAATCGTTGGAGGAGGCCTTTGCCAACCGGCACTCCGAACTAAGAGACATTATACAGTTTATAGCTTAGTATTCTTGGTTTTTCAAATGTTTTTTTAGTGCGGAATAAAACGTCTTTAATATTATAATTAATCAATAATTGTTGTACTTTTTTATTTCCAGACTCTAAAAAATGGTAAGGTAACGAGGGGTAAATGCTAAATTAATTCAACTTGAAATTGATTTAAATTTTGATTACAACATTACTGGTTTAATGATTGGACAACTCTGTGTAACAACTAAAGTCGTAAACGTCTATGAGAAATAACTCGGATTATTTAAGTCAAATTGCTCTGACACAATTATTATATATATTTCTGAATCTCGGAAACGGCTCCAACGATTTTAATGAAATTTAGTGTACAGGTACAATAATATTAGAATACAAAGGTAAATTTGCCACTATATACAAGACTGTAATAAAAGGCATTAAAAGGCATTTATTTTCTCAAAATTGATTCCTTTAGAATTCTTTTTGATGTCATTTCTTATACTACTAGATACTACTACCGCTTCGGAAACAAATGGCTCTCTGAGAGAGAAGAAGCGGCGCAAGAAACTCTCCCAGCATTCTTTTTTTTGCGCTCTTTTCAATAAAAATATACAATATTGTACAGTCGCTATAAAATAATCACAATCTAGTCCCAGGCTGTCCGATCATTTAGATATTCAGCAGTGGAGTAATAGGATTTACGACAGAGCCATTTTTTTATAAAACATTTAAATTTATTTATAGATAATGCCTAAACAGTAGCTGGGACTTTATTGTAGAAGTGTATACATTTACCCTCAAAGCTATTATGTATCTTATGAAGACAAGCAGAAGAAAGCAGAAGACCCCGGCTCGAATCCAGATGTCCTATTAGTTTTTTTTTGTTCAAATTTTGTACCTTCTTAAAAACAATCGCTGGCGTTATTAGAACGAAAGAAAGCGTTTGAAAACGTTTTTTTTAACCGGCAAAAAAAGGGAGGACGTTTCTCAAATAGACCATTTTTTTTTACAAAATAGTTGATTATTTAATTATGATTAATTACTAAATATTCCACTATTTTGTCCTCTCGTGCCATACAAATACCCCGACAGGCTACCCGGAGCTCGGGAAACAAGCCTGGCATATCTGAAATGGCTTGCTTAGACTAAAGCAAAAATAAGGAAGCTCGGGTGAGTCAGAGCTTTCGGGAAAGTGTGGGGGCGTTTGGAGGCTAAGGGGGTGTCGGAGGGTCGGAGGGTCTATTTGATTTGGCTGGCGCCGGAGGAACACGGTCCCTCAGTGAGGAATAATTTAATTTATGAACTAAAGTTGCTCCATAATTACGCATTTTAACTTTGCGACCTTACTGATAAAGCCGAACATTATTATAATTTCCGATCTTTGTAAAAAATGGTTTGTAATCCATAATGTATTATATACACTTTATGATATTATCATAGTTATAGTTCCATGCTCGTGTTGAGTTTATTTTGGTCATGTATTTTTTTTATGAAATAATGGGCGAGATGAGCAGAACGTTCAGCACTACAATTGCGCTCGTCACCTTCAGAAATAAGAGTTTTAGTCTCAATTGCCCAGTAATTTCACTAGCTACGGCGCCCTCCGGACCGAAACACAGTAATATTTACAAATTATTGCTTCACGGCAGAAATTTGCGCCGTTGTGCTAGCCGGCATCCTGTGCAAAGGAGCCTCCCACTAGTAAAAACATAATCAAATACAGACCTGCTACTTGTATTTATAATTGATATTATTATTATTATAATGATAAATTACAGATTAACGTGCTAATGTTAGGTTATCTGATTGAGCCCGTTAAAGTTAAGATAATATTGATATTATAACTAACATAAAGTGCCAAGTTCGCCAACAGACGTTTGATTAATGAATGAGTGTTTAAGATTTAAACGGCCGATTATTAATATATTAGTGTTCATCATGCACAAACCATTGATTAAGTACTTTAATCGATTGATTAGCTAAAACGAAGTAGCACACGTAGGTTAACCATTGTTTTGCTCCATGACGTGGTACTGTATGACATGTCTGTTCCAAAATAAAAATACACAACGGGCAGAAGGAAAGTTGCTAAATTAAAAAGCCGTTAACGCTATAGATATTACTTTGACGAAACGAGGATAACATTTTACAGCATTCTTATGTTAACTCCTTAGTTAAAAGCAATTATAACTGAATATAGTGGTGAATAAAGAATTGCTTGTAACTAATTCTAGTAGGCTCCATAAGATACATAATAGCTATAAGGGTAAATGTATACATTTTTAAATTAAAGAACCAGCCACTGTTCAGGCATTATCTATAAATAAATTTAAATATATTTTTTTAAAATGGCTCTGTCATAAATCCTATTACTCCACAGCTCACTTAGATAAGTGATGCAATAGCCTGAGACTAGATTATGATTATTTTATTGCAATAGCAATCTATATTTCAATAAAAAGAGCGCAAAAAAGAATGCTTGGAGAGTTTCTTGTGCCGCTTCTTCGCTCTCAGAGCGCCATTTGTTTCCGATGCGGTAGTAGTATCTAGTATATTAGAAATGACATGAAAAAGAATTCTAAAGGAATCAATTTTGAGAAAATAAATGCCTTTTATGCCTAGTATCATCTCTACTCAGTGATTTTACACCATTCGGTCATTTGTAACCCATTCATTCAAAACACTGGGTTAGTAAACCGTTGGATAAAATATTGTCACGATGAACACAAAAAAACTTGGCTTGTTTAAACTACTGTTGGCTGTTAACTTATCGGTTACGTAATTAAAGATTATATTGTATCAACTACAACTCATCTCGAGCCTAACTAGATAATCTTTAGTTAAAATTCGTCCCTATATTTCCGAGCTGAATATATTTGTATTACTCGCGTCTATTTAGGATCCACTAGGCCATTAACAGAAAAAACATGAGCTAAAATATTAAATCTTTTTTAGAGTTCCGTAGCCAAATGGCAAAAAAACGGAACGCTTATAAATTTGTCATGCCTGTCTGTCTGTCTGTCCGTCTGTATGTCACAGTCACTATTTTCAGAAATGGGTCAATATCATCCAGCCGTCAGGACGTTGATCAACCTTCTAGGCATACCAAGAGCTGGCGGTTACTTATACTCTCCATGATTTTAGAGAGCAGGGAGGTAAAAGCTATAGATCTGTTCCGCCGGAGTAGTTATACAGATGATATTATTGTTATCTCTCGCTTTTGAGAGATTTTAATGTGTAAGGTTGTTGCGTGTTCCGTTACCACCGCGCCTCCGTAGCGGGAACACAATGCATCGTAAACAGTCTATACAAGGAGAGGTGCGTGCAGCACTCGCGCCACAGTACACACACAACCAGTTGGACTTTCTCTTGCTGTGTTCTCTATAAGATTATTATTACTCACAATACATTTTTTTAATTATTCAGAAACAAACAGTCTCATAAATGAATTACTAAATTAATTAACAGATACCTATAGGTTCCTTAATTAACAAGTTTAATAGCAAACAGTCTTTTATAATTGTACAAACATATAAAAATAAAAGCGAACATATAAATATACTTTAAGAGATCCTATGAATTTTACGAGAAAAGAAAATATATTTTTATTTGTTTTTAAACTTGTCAATCGTGGTGAAAATAATTATTGTAAAATTTACTCACACGACGAACAAAACTATTTCCCTACATAACAAATGGATCACGATTCTTCATGGAATTTAAATAAATAATTAGTTTGAATGAGAGTACATGTTTTTGAGGCTACAAACAGGGACAGTCCATGATATTTTTAATTATTTTATACAAAATAACAATATCAATATAATGACGTCGTTTTTTAATATTGTGTGTTTTAATATATTGTATAAAAAAACATCCAAGAGTTTTACCGCTAAGTATACCAACTGTATTCCAAACCCGATGTTATGAACACCACACGACTGGAACCTGTATTGGGTGGGGCATACGTGGGTAAAACTGAAAATGTTTTAGAACTGGCCAGTTAGAAACATTGCTAATGAGAACTTTTTTTGAATTTCAATTTTAGAACTCTTTGGTAACTTATGTAGTATATTGCATTCATTTGTCATTTGTTTTAGTGAATTGGCGGCAAATCTAAAACTCTTGTTACACGTGAAAATGAAACTAACGCGAGAAAACTTTCGGTCAATGATTTATTATGACTTTCATTATGCGCTTACTCAACAACAAAGCTATGGTAGGCTGCGATTAGCATTTCTTAATGAAGCCCCATCTCGTGCCTCTATTTAAAATTGGATTAACGAGTTTAAGCGTGGACGTAGCAATCTCAATGATGATCCGCGTGAGGGACGTCCCTTAACATTGACTACTGAAGATAACTAAAATAAGTGCTGTGCGACGCAAGAGAGGAAGATAAGAGAGTGACCTTTCAGCAGCTACAGGCAAGCCAAGGCATTGAGTCAAGTATGAGTCAAGTTCAAAAAATATTACACGAACATTTAGGCGTCAGGAAGCTTTGTACCAGATGGATTCACCATACTTTAACCGACGACCAGAAACACCTTCGCATAGACGGGTGTCGCCAAATGTTAGATAAGTTAAGCGGCGGTGACTCAAATGCTGTATTTGACATCGTCACAGGTGATGAAAGCTGGATATATTGCTACGAACCCAAAACCAAAAGACAATCAGCTCAGTGGGTGTTTCCTTTCGAGGATCGGCCAACTAAGGTAAAGAAAGGAGAAAGTCAAGGAAAAAAGATAATTGCCTCATTTTTCGGTCGGAAAGGTCATTTCGCGACAGTTCTGCTAGAAGATGGAAGGACAGTTACTGCAGACTGGTATGTCAGTCGCGGTTTGCCTGTTGTCTTGGAAAAAATTCGACAGCAGCGCGCTTGAAGCAGGATCTCCTTCACCACGACAATGCTTCAGCGCTCTCCGCAAAACGGACTGTTGAATATTTCACTATGGCAGGTGTCGAGATAATGAGTCATCCGCGATACAGTCCTGAACTGGCACCCTGGAACTTTTATTTATTCCCAAGAACTAAAGATAAAATTCGAGGTTTTTGCTTTATGAGCCCTGAAGATGCCGTGAAAGCGTACGAAAATGCCATAGAAGAGACCCCTAAGGAAGAATGGGCCCACTGCTTTTCTCAGTGGTTCCTTCGAATGCAACGATCTGTAGAGAGGATCGGAGATTACTTCGAAAAACAATAAAAGTATTGGCAACTTTCTACATTGAGCCGTTTTTCATTTTCTAAAAATTTTCAGTGTTACCTCGGTAAATAGAATGAAAGTAGATTATAATATAACATCCGGAGGCACTAAAATCGTCTCCGTTTGTAAAAAATGGCAGTTGTAGAGACTTTCTATAGAAGTGAAAACTTAGAACCAATTAAATTTTTAATTTTAATTAAAACTAATTAAAAACTTAGAACTAATTAAAATTAAAATTTGAAATTAAATAATGTGTAAAAGCAATACAAATATTACCTTCTATTTATTTTTAATATTTATTTTCAATAATAAAATTAATCAAACAAAAACACTATTAGAACAATGTACAGAATATAAAAGCGCATAAGATATACACAGCACTAATGTTGCACAATACGTCAGCTGTATAGCTACAGATATACTGCTTTAAGCATTTCGGTGACGCGAACCAATAAGACTTTTCCCTACCAAAAAGTGCCCAACATTTATGAAGTTTTAACTTCAAAAATAGCAAACTAAGTGAACAATTTCACTGGCATGTCGAATCTTATGACTGACAAGACCAGACTTTTAATTATTATCAATAAACAGTATAATGTATCCGACGCAATCAATATTATAGTATGTTTGAAACTTATTCATTCATTCATACACTCAGACGCAGAGACAATAGAATGCCACTTGCTTCTATCCTTACAAACCTCACGCGCTTCCTCTATATTCATTACTCTTTTCATACATGCTCGCCGGTTGCGGGTGCTCCGGACCTTTCCTTTCCTCAAAACGTCCCCAACTTGGTCGACGAATGTTCTACGAGGTCTCCCGCGACCGTCTTGCCCACACACACTTGCCTTATATATTTGATGCGTCATTCTTTCTTCACTCATTCGCTCCACGTGTCCAAATCATTTCAGCATTCCTTTTTTTTGTATGTATGAAACTTACAGCAACTAAAAATATTTTCGGATTTATTCCGTTACTTGTGGTGAGTCTTGTTCCTCTCCAGATATTCTACGTAAATATGAAGTTTTTTTGTATCTTTTGGTCTGGGTTGATTTAGAAACTTTTTGCATTAATTAATTTCAACACGATCTCGAGGAGAAGTATGTCGACGTACAGACGGATACTGAACATACCAGTGGGAGGGTCCTTTGCACAGGATGCCGGCTAGATTACGAGTACCACAACGGCGCCTATTTCTGCCGTGAAGCAGTAATGTGTCAGCATTACTGTGTTTCGTTCTGAAGGGCGCCGTAGCTAGTGAAATTACTGGGCAAATAAGACTTAACATCTTATCTCTCAAGGTGACGAGCGCAGCTGTAGTGCCGTCAAAATTTTTGTGGATTTTCAAGAATCCTGAGTGGCACTGCATTGTAATAGGCAGGCGTATCAATTACCATCAGCTGGACGTCCTGTTCGTCTCTTCCCTTAGTTTCATAAAAAAAATTACATGCGGAGTAAGGTGTTTTGAATCGGAATAATTATGAATTATAGGGTCATTATTTTACAAAAAAAAGGTTCTAGCCGCCCGTATCTAATTATTTCGCTGATCAAAAAAAAACATGTCTGAATGATGTCATCTAGAATTTTTATTAAACATCCTATTGATTTTTTCTTATCATCTTTTGACATGATGTGTCTATTTGATTTATAACTAATTGGACATATTTCAGTTATTTTCACAGCATCATGACGTACGGTATTTTACTGTGGGGTCATGCTGCTGACATTGATATAGTGTTTGCTCTGCAAAAGAGGACTGTTCGTGCTATATATCAGCTTGGTTAAAGACTCTTAAAGAATAATTCAATGAAATAAATATTATGACTGTTCATAGTCAGTACATTTATGAAAATTTAATATACGTTCATAAAAATCGTCACCTTTTTGCTCTTAATAGTGATTTTCATTATTATAACGCTAGAAATAAAGGATTGCATACATTGGATACATAATAGCTTTAAGTTTAAATGTATACACTTTTATAATGAAGTCCCAGCCACTGTTCAGGCATTATCTATAAATAAATTTACATGTTTTATTAAAAAATGCCTATGTCGTAATTCCTACTACTCCACAGCTGAATATCTAAGTGATCGGACAGCCTGGGACTAGATTATGATTGTTTTATAGCGGTAGAAATAACTGTACAATAATGTATATTTTTATGGAAAAGAGAGCAAAAAAAAGAATGCTAGTATAGTTTCTTGCGCCGCTTCTTCTCTCTCAGAGCGCCAGTTGTTTCCGAAGCGGTGGTAGTATATAGTATATTAGAAATGACATCAAAACGAATTCTAAAGGAATCAATTTTGAGAAAATAAATGCCTTTTATGCCTTTTCATGACACAATATAGTTTTAAGCTAAAGATTTAAGAGTATTTCAGAATTTAGTTTATATTTTCATTATAAGTTATTGTAAAATTTAAATTCATTTAGTATTACTATTTTTAATAGTGTTTTCGCAAAGCTATGTAACATTGTAATAATTGTTACACATATCAGATACGTTATCTATGTGTATACAACTAATTTGTAGGCATATAATGTGTAATGTAATAAATAAATAATAAATCAATTTAAATCCCTACTAATATTATAAATATGAATGTAAGTTTGTTTGTTACGCTTTCACGCCTAAACCACCGAACCGATTTTGATAAAATTTAGTGCAGAGATATTCTAGAGCTTGAAAAAGGACATAGGCTACATTAAATTGCATAAAAATAAATAGACGGATTGAAATAGGGAATGGCAGTTTGTGTGAAAATTCGTCATTATACAAGGGGATAAAATGGGCGATTAAAGTTCACAGGGAGGTGACTGTCCACAATGACAAGGCATATGCGCTGTATCATGCGGAAAGAGCAGTTTGTATGTATATAATTTGAAAAATATCCTAAAAGATAAAAAAATGCCCGTAGTAACTATTCAACGCGGACGAAGTCGCGGTTAAAAGCTAGTATTATAATAAAGCTTCAAAATGCAAGAAAGTGAAAGGTGCGCGAGAAATGATGCGCACCAAAAACGTTACTATGCCATTTGATGAGTAGATTTTACTATCCATACTTTTCTCATACCGGGCGCCTTATATGAAAATCGATTCTTAAGGAGTAAACTCCAACAAAATTTTAACTAGATTTTATACGCAATCAAATTGTTTAATTTAGGTCAAACGCCAGTGCGGTTCGTATATTCCAGAAATTGTCACAATCATGAATCTCTAGGGGCTAGACTCTATGTGCATGTTAGTGATTTATAACACACTGCGAATATGGATAGAATTTTTGAGTGCTCATTGATGGTGAGCTGGTTCACAACTTATACATAAATCACAATATCATCGTGTAAAACTATATTCTTTTTTCAAAATATTTTAGGTATTCATATTAATAAAAATAACACTGTATTGATTAAAATTGTATACGTAATACAACGGCGCCTATTTCTGCCGTGAAGCAGTAATGTGTAAACATTGCTGTATTTCGGTGGTTTAATGATCAGAGCTAATGAACATTAGCAGTTGAAATTCAAATTTAAATATTTTATACAAAATGGGATTTATAATCATTTATTGGACGTAAAAAACTATCCAAGTATTTGAAAAAGTATCCTTTAGATCTGAGGAAAAGGGTGCAAGGAATTATTAAAACATTATTGTGTTTCGGTCTGAAGGTCGCCGTAGCTAGTGAAATTACTGGGCAAATGAGACTTAACATCTTATGTCTCAAGGTGAGGAGCGTAATTGTAGTGCCGCTCAGAATTTTTGGATTTTTCAAGAATCCTGAGAGGTACTGCATTGTTATGGGTAGGGCACATCAATTACCATCAGCTGAACGTACTGCTCGTCACGTCCCTTTTTTTTTATAAAAAAAAAAAGGTTTTATAAATTTAAAAATACAGCTTTAATTATTTGTGTGATAGGTATCAATGGTTAATACTGAACTGGAATGAAATGAAATGAAATGAAATGAAATGAAATGAAATGAAATGAAATTTATTTGCAGGAAACATTGTACTTAAGGTGTTAACAATATAATGGATAATCCAATATGTTTCGTCAATTGACATGCAAAATATGTTACAAAATTGTCTAAACACTAATCGTACTGTTATATTGAAACATGTCGGATTTCTCAATGATATCAATAATATTTATAAAATGAAATTTTAATACTTATATAACATTATAATATGAGACGTAAATAACTTAATAATTCATTTAGTACCTATGTATAATATTAACAAATTCAATGTCATAAAAGTATATTAATTTACATATATTATTATCAAATAGACTAATTCATTTTGTATTGAAAAATTCATTTAAACTATAGAAGCACTTATTTGTTAACCACTGATGCAGTCTTCTTTTAAAAACTTTGAACGGTAAATCTTTCAATTCATTGGGCAATTTATTATATATTTTCACAGACATGCTGAAACAATTTCTACTAAAAGATGCAGTTCTATAGAAGGGCATTATGAGTTTATTTGGATACCTTGTATTTAAAACCTTCTGGCTTTTTTTTGTATAGAAATCACACATATGTTTTTGAACAAATAGGCTTATTTCATAAATGTATAGGCATGGCAGCGATAGAATTTTCAATTTTTTAAATAGCGGTCGACAAGAATCTAGGGGGCCGGCTCCACAAACCGCCCTGATACACTTCTTCTGTCCAATAAATAAATGTCCTATGCTCACCGAGTTGCCCCATATCACCAATCCATATCTTAAAGCTGAAACCACGAATGCATGATATGCCATTAGCGCTGTTTTTTCACCTATTTTTTTTGATACGCGTTTGAGGACAAATACATGTTGGTTAATTTTTTTGCTAATTTTGTCAACATGTGACTTGAAGGACAAGTTGCTGTCTAAAGAAATACCAAGAAAATTGACAAGTTGTGCTTCTTTAATATTCTCATTATGATAATTAACATTAATATCTTTTCCTTTCCCATTCTTATTATAATACTGCATATACATTGTTTTTTTTATATTTACAGTCAGGTTATTTTCAGTAAGCCATTCAATTGTGTCCTTTATTGTTTTATTAATTTCTATATCATATGTCAATTCATTGTTACATTTAATTACAATAGAGATGTCATCAGCAAAAAGAGTACAGTTATTAGTAGTAATGCTAGGTAAGTCGTTTATGTAGATTATGAATAGAAGTGGACCCAATATACTTCCTTGTGGTACACCTTTTGTTTTAAGTCTAAGTTCTGATCGATAAGGTATTACTTCTTGTTTATTATTTAATTTAGCAATTTCAACGTATTGAGTACGGTTTGAAAGATAACTTTTAAGCCAGTCATTTGCTAGACCTCGAATACCATATTGAGCGCATTTATCTAATAGTTTTTCATGACAAACATTGTCAAAAGCTTTGCTCATATCAAAAAATACTGATGTTACTGGAATTTTTGTATCCATGCATTCCGATATTTCTTTTATTAGCGAAAAACACGCTAAAGTTGTTGATTTTCCTTTTTGGAAACCATTTTGTTCCTCCAAAATGATATTATGTTTAGTTAAAAAAGATGTTAATCGCTTGTGCAGTATCTTTTCAAAAATTTTTGAGATAACAGGAATGAGTGTGATTGGTCGATAGTTGTTAATATCCTTTTTATCACCCGCTTTGAGTAAAGGTGTTACTTTTGCCTTTTTTAAATTTGATGGGAAAGTACCTTCTTCAAAAGATAGATTTATTAAGTAGGCTAGGACTGGAGCTAGTTCCTTTGCACATTCCTTTATTACCTTTGTTGCTATTTCATCGCAGCCCGTGGAATTTGAATTATTAAGTGACTTAATAACGGTTATTATCTCCATTTCATCAGTTGGCATTAAGAAAATATTTGAATTGTTATGTTTTAATTTATATGTAGGTTTTTTATTTTTTACATTTTGACTTTGACTTTGTGTGACTGTATTTATAAAATAATTATTAAAAATAGTAGCAATCTGAGTTGGATTATTTATAATTTTATTTTCATATTTAATTTCATCGATACTTCCTACATTAGAGTTAGTTTTATTTTTAATCACATTCCACGACGCTTTGCATTTATTTTTCGAGTAAAGTATATATTTGTTGTTACTACTTCTCTGAGCTAGGTCTATACACTTGTTGAGAATCTTTGAATAATTATTAAATTTGTTTTTGTTGGCAGGTATTTTATTCTTATAATATTGATACCTTAATTTTCTTTTTGTTGCACATGATTTTTTTATACCTCTGGACAACCATTTTATTTTTGAATTTGAAACATTAATTTTATACTTAAGAAGAGGAAAACATAATTTATAAAATATGATTAATGTATTGTAAAATTCATCAATATAATAAAATAATGACAATATGAAACACATTTTTTACTCTTCTGTTCTGTACATAATAAATAAAATACTGTTTTTATGAATTTGTCAATAATATTTATTTATTATTATATTTCATAACTTAAAGAATTCATTCGTAAAATATACTTCCTGTTGTTATAATGAAATTGTTTTACAGCAGAACTGTCAAAGTGTGCATCAATAAATACTCTCTTAAAATCTCTCAATACTTACATAAAAATATTGGAATAAAAATAATTATGGGCCACAAATCGAAATAAAATCCTATTTCTTAAACTGGATTCCATGAAGTAATCCCCATTAAAATCCGTTCATTAGTATATGAGTTCACTGGAAACAAACATCAGGACACTGGATTTAAATATATTAAGATAAATATTAATTTATTTCTCCTTAATTGCGTCATTTCTCTTCATAAAAAATAAATAAGTCACAATAGTCGCATACAAAGCACCGATTAATGGACGCAACATGCGTCAAAACGACAAATTACGAAACTTGTTTTTGAACGATCAATAGAATTATCAGAATCGCAGGAGTGTGTATATATTTGGCATTCTATTTACGTACTAGCTGACGCGACAACCGACCTTGCAACATTAATTTATTTTTCTAAAAAAAAAAGAATTTCTCTAAAATAAACGTAACCTAAGTTACTCCTTATTACTCCGATCCAGCCATATCAGAGAGAACAAACAGACAGACAAAAATTGTACAAAAAAATGTTATTTTGATATACAAATGATCGCTTTAGTGTTAATTCCGCCAATATTTGTTTTTAAACAATTCGACACGTGTTTCGCCTCTACACGAGTTATCCTCAGGACGTGTTGTCTCGCCAAAATCTGGCACGAGACTGCAAAAAAAAAGTCTCGTGCCGCAAAGTAACGCCTACTTCAATAAATTTTGTTATTTTGGTGTATGTATCGTATATAATATATTCATATACATGTAGTAAAAAACGGTTATTTCAATATTACAAACAGACACTCCAATTTAATTATATATATAGATTAACGTGTCTTCTTGTATCAACGACAATCTTGGAATAAAGAATGTATGTATTACTTTAGTAATAACAGATACTTGATCGTACTCTCAGTTCACTAACGGCCGTTCCCATTATACTATCTACAGATAGAGATAAATTACTGCCTTCTACTGCTACTAGCTGTTAATAATCTGAAGCTGTCCCATTATACCCGAAAAATCATTCTTATCACATTATATTGGGACGCGTTAATTGAAATTTCCAAAGTTACTATTCCTATTCTTTCCTATCGCTGGTAAGCTATACGTCGTCCCATTGACAGACAGTGTGTTCGGATAAGGTGAGTTACTGTCGATAAGTTTATTGGGACAGAAAAGTCAACGATAGTTACGATTTTTGTCTCAAGTAAGAGACAGACTGAATATTGGAAAAGGCCGTAAGTTCCACATAACTGTCGATAATCTATTATCATTTCTGAAGACATGACTGAAAATCCTTTATTGGACGAATGCCAAGAAGAACTATTGTTTGGAGGCCAAATACTGATTTTCTAACTCCGCCTTTTATTACTATTATAACAACAAAAGCTATAATGTTATCGAGCAATTTATTTGTGTAATATTGTTAAAGTGATAACCCTCACTTCCGGGATTTATTACACTAATTATATTTTTAAACAACATTAATGAACGAATGAAATGCAAAAGTGTTGAACAAGACATATCAAGAGTTATGAACGATACGCCTCTCGGGCAAAAGAGAGCTGTTCGTGCTATATACCAGCTTGGTTATAGACAGTCTCTCAAAGAAAAATTTAAAGAAATAAACATTACGACTGTTCATTGTCAGTACATTTATGAAAATTTAATATATGTTCACAAAAATCGTCACCTTTTTGCTCTTAATAGTGATGTTCATTATTATAACACTGGAAAATATAAGGAATTGCTTTTTATAAAAAAATGGCTCTGTCGTAAATCCTATTACTCCACAGCTGAATATCTAAGTGATCGGACAGCCTGGGACTAGATTATGATTATTTTATACCAATAACAATGACAGTAAAATATTGTATATTTCAATAAAAAGAGCGCAAAATAAGAATGCTGGGAGAGTTTCTTGCGCCGCTTCTTCTCTCTCAGAGCGCCATTTGTTTCCGAAGCGGTAGTAGTATATTAGACGTGACATCAAAAAGAATTCTCAAGAAATCAATTTTGAGAAAATAAATGCCTTTCATGCCTTTTAACGGTTTGCTCAATAGAGAGAAGAGCGCGCACACGGAACGCGAGAGGTCGGGGTTCAATTGGGCCGCATTGGTCATAAATTTTGTTTACAAATATAATTACTGCCATTCATTTTTGTTGCTAGAGCCTTACTTATAATTGCCGTTTAGAGGACGATTGGCAACAGGTTTTAAAACAAAATTTTGATTTACGTCAGTGTGATCTATTTCTGTCACAAAAAAGATGTACAAAACATTTTACTAATACCAAGCGTATGGAGAGTTTTAAAAATTGCATTTGGCTCCATACTTACTTTGTGTAATGCAATCACAGCAATTCGGTTCTCTTTATCACCCCACTACATTTTGATATCGCAAAATATTGTATAACGTATTGGCGCCAAAATGAGAAAATGTCAATGAAAAAAATGACAGTTTCTAAATTCAAACGTCAATATTTTGTTTATTTGAACAGTATTTATGGCCAGACTAAGTATAGTCTGATAATGGAATAGCTGCTATGAATGTTGTGTGTGCTACAGCTTCAGAGCCGAGTAACTATTTTTTTTTAAATTTATTTAATCATAAATATATGCACAGTTGGTACTTAAATTTTACATCTCGCCAAACTGTTGCAACAGTTTGTTGGTGAGTTTACGCTCTTAGTCTATATTATACTATTGTGCATCTATAATAAATTATACCTAATTTGTTCATTATATACACTATTACTAATACACATATAACATTACACACATATCATTACTTTGTTATCAATTCATAATATTCCTAAAAACATATTAAAATCTTACCTGTATACACATAACTAAACTATACTACTTTAAATATTAGGGCTTATGTGGAGACGTTAAGAAGGTGATCTTTTAATTTTTTCTTAAGTCTGTCAGTCTTTTGTACTAACTGTATGTGCCTGTACTGTGGTACGGTGTTGGTGAACTCTACGGTAACCTCTCCTAATTACAGTGTCAGTACTTCTGGTGTAGTGTACTGACATCGTCGACGGATATAATTGTGGCTGTTAGTATGTCGACGCGGGAGTAAGCCAATTATAACACTCAACACCAATACATTTCACTCTGCGCCAAATATATATATATGTAGAGTTACAGTACTTTTATTAAGTTTTTTTTAATGAAAATAAGGGACGTGACGAGCAGGACGTTAAGCTGATGGTAATGGATACGCCCTGCCCATAACAATGCAGTGCCGCTCATGATTTTCGAAAATCCCCAAAAATTCTGAGCGGTACTACAGCTGCGCTCATCACCTGGAGACATAAGATGTTAAGTCTAATTTGCCCAGTAATTTCACTAGCTACTTTTTTTATTACTTATATATTTTCGGTCGAATTATTTATTCCGAAGTTAGTCTTATTTTGATATTAGTTTTACTGAAAATCAGCGTATTTGTTGGATGCGGTTACTAATTATGACAATAATCACGACCATCATGTTCACGGAGCATCCTTACAAGCAATGAATTCAAGCTCTAAAGGTTGATGCATCCAATATACGATAATTTATATTTATACAGTTAATTATTTATTACTTTTTATATCAGTAAAACACGATTCATATAATGAATATAGCACCTTACAAACTAATTTGTTTTGTATATTACAGCGTTTGTAAAATACTCTATTTGATTAAAAAGAGTAGCCGTTGAGTTTCTTGTATGTTCTTCTCACGAGCTCTACTTTTTCCAAACATGGTAGATTCAAATAGTTTAAAAGTAATTTTTATAGTGATAATACAAAAGCGCTCAATTTAAGCCTAGCCTGAATAAAATTTATTTGACTTTAACTTTGACTGGGACCCTATTCAACACGTGGGATATACCACTGGGAGGCTCCTTTGCACAGGATGCTGGCTAGATTATGGGTACCACAACGGCGCCTATTTTTGCCGTGACGAAGAAATGTGTAAGCGTTACTGTGTTTCGGTATGAACGTGCCGTAGCTCGTGAAATTGCTGGGCAAATGAGACTTAACAAAGTATCAGAATTTTAAGATTTTTCTCGAATGAATCAATTAGCATCAGCTGATGTCCCTTATTGTCATAAAAAAGCAGACACGCGCAGTTCTGCTGAATTTGTGTTGTACACACACACACATGCACATACTTGAAAGCAGTAACATAATTCGCCCTCACGAGATATTTATTAATAATTGTATATTGTATCGCAGTAATAAGCTTGTAGTTACTTTGACGGGAACATTTGGTTCGTGTATTACGGAATATCTCATTATTCTGTTGTGTTTTTAACATCCAATTTTTGTAGTTTTACCACTCTTTTACTTTCCTATTTGTTCCCTTGTAGATCTTATCTTGTCCAAATTACTGTTCGTATGTAATATTATGATAGTCTAACAATAATTATAGTTCTAGTGCCAATTAATATGTAAAAACTAGGTGTGCCCGCTACATCGTCAGCGTGGGCTATGACAAGAAAGCATCAACGCAATAACTCTAGTTTAGATATTTTTTATTTATTTATTAGAGGCGAGTATGACGTTCAGCCAATGGTAATACGCCTTGCCCATTACAATGCAGTGCCGCTCAGGAATCTTGAAAAGCAAAAAAATTAGACCTTGAGACATAAGTTGGTAGAAACACGTGTTTTTTCCAACTTTATATTTTACATGATAATTGACAATTTTGGAATTTTAATAGATACTTTTTTACGTTCAATAAGCTATTTAAATAAATATGAATTTGAATTATTCCTGGCGCCGAAATAAGGATCTCAGTCTACGCGCATTGCTATTAAGAATCAGGATCACGCCAACGACCTTCAGCATTTGGGCGTAGGTAGCTATCGTGATTTATATTGAAGGAGTGATCTCTGACTCTGATCTTGTGCAGGTGGACAGGTGTGCTGGAATGACCAAGACGTAGGCGACATATTGTGGAGGTAACCCATCTGTCTGCCTATCTGTGGGAAAAAAACCATGGACGCCTTGGTATATCTAGTTGGACTGAGGCATAGAATTTACCTTTAACCAATTTTGATTCATTCCAGTATGTATTCCAGGACTTGTCTAGAAAGTTTGTCTAGGAAGTTTTAGAAAGTGCACTCAGATCTTGGGAACTATTTTTATAATGTTCATAAGAACCCATTTGTATAGCAGACTTAGCACAAGAGTCTGCTGTTTCATTGCCTGCAATGCCAGAATGACCTGGAATCCAGACAAGTGTTAAATTTATTCCATTTTGATGACAGGAAAATAGAGCCTCCCTAATCTGAAGAATAATTGGATGTCTTGACTTACTCCGGAATGGGTTTTCCTTTATGGATGATAAACAACTAAGGGAGTCAGTAAAAATAACAGTTTGATTCAGGTTCTGGGAGCGGGTAAACAGGATTGCTTCTAATAAGGCAACGGCCTCTCCTGTAAACACCGAAGACTCAGGACAAATATAATTCGTGTGTAAGTCAGCGGCACATTGCCTTCCGTCGCCTGCACTCAGACCCGCGGACGGCTATTTGCAAATATAGCAATGACGTTCTATAAATAGCGTCATTGGAATATAGTATAAAGTCTCTTATGTCAAAGTTAAATGTTTTTTTTATGGAATAGGAGGACAAACGAGCTGGTGTTAAGTGATCACCACCGCCCACATTCTCTTGCAACACCAGAGGAATCACAAGAGCGTTGCCGGCCTTTAAGGAAGATGTACGCGCTTTTTTGTAGGTGCCCATGTCGTATTGTCCCGGAAATACCGCACAAGGAAGCTCATTCCACAGCTTTGTAGGTACGAGGAAGAAAGCTCCTTGAAAACGTCACTGTGGAAGACCGCCACACATCCAGATGGTGGGGATGATATCCTAAATTTTTAAACGTTGGATTTTTAGAGAAATAAAATAGCTATTTTCTTTTGTTAGAGCGATAATAATATCACCAGTAGTTTAGTAGCAGTAGTAAATTTCATGTTGAAGACAGCTTCATTTCAATCATTTTTATTTTATGGTATTTTACGTTTTACAAATTACGTATATTTTTAAACGTTCGGATTGGAGATTACATATCAGTCCCTAACATATATTTTTTTTACATCTCCCAGCTAACTCATTGGAGAGCATGAGGAACTCAAAGACGATCATTTGACATAACGTTTTATAATAAGCCATTATACCAAACAGAACGAATTTATGTTGGGAAGAAGAGTTACGTGGATTATAGCCACTGGACAATATAAAGAGAGTTAGATTCTTATCTCTTCTACTTTTAAATAATTGGCTCAATAAGTTTTCACAACATAATAGTTAGGTACTTAGAACGCCACCTGGAATGACTTACTACAATATATTAATACACTTTGAAAAAAATTGTAAATGCGACTGTATTTTCTTAAAAAAAATATTTTGAAAATTGGAGATCCTAGCAAAAAACAGAGTCAAACCATAGTTTTCAACGAGACGAAGAACAGATATTATAGTCTATGTGTCTAATACCTTTACATAGGATATCTTGGGCACAGAGATTCTATGGCTATTTGGTCTACCTTTACAAAAAACTTAATGAAAATGAATTTACACACAGCTTGCACATTGATAGATAATTCTTTTTCTGTTTCTGAACTCTTCTCCTATTTTTATAACTAACTAGCTGACCCGACAGACGTTGTTCTGTGTATAATAAATAAAATAATGTTTTTATATGAATTTGTCAATAATATATCATAACATCAAAAATTTCTTTGTAAAATATGCACCCTGCTGTCGTAATGAAATTGTTTCACCGCAGAACTATCAAACCGTGCGTCAATAAATTCTCTCATAGAAATTATGTATGGACATATCAAAGGAAAAACAAATTTGTTGTTTTTATTTAATTTAGCAGCATTTTCCTATTTATTCTACTTTTAAACCTTTCCTGGACTTCCACAAATAATTCAAGACTAAAATTAGCCAAATCGGTCCAGCCGTTCTCGAGTTTTAGCGAGACTAACGAACAGCAATTAATTTTTATATATTTAGATTGACTGACTGATATGACACTTCCCTGTCTGTCTTAACAGATGGACACGACCGCGTCTGTTGGCGATTATATTGAAATGATTCTCGTAAAGATGTCAGTGAAGTTAAGTTGTTACAGCGGCGCATCAAATTGTCGAAGCATAAAATATGAGTTTTCACCATTCTTCGTAATAAAAACGAATTGAATTTTCAAGTGTTCATTTTGGCCTTTAACTGTTTATTATTTCAGAAACAATATCTGTGTGCTTACACAGAGTATAGGAATAGACACGTATAAATTTATTTATTAACATTCAAATTCAAATTCAAATTCAAATATTGTTATTCAAAATAGGATGTGACATCATTTATTGAAAGTCAAAAAACTACCACCCATTCTAAAATGAATGCCTCAAACCCGAGAAGAATGGGCGCAACAAACTCAGCGGGCTTTTTTTTTTCATTGAATAAATATGTTTACAAAGTACTATTGTACTTATTATTTAATAGCCTGAGGGCGGTCACTCCATTCCCAATCTGCGGTATCATTAAGAAAGAATTTATGTTATAGTAACCTTTCCCACACAAACGTTTTTTAACAATTCTTTTGAATAACGTTATACTTTTGTTTTGAACATTTTCTGGGATCTTGTTGTAAAAGCATATACATCGCCCCACAAAAGACTTACTAACTCTACTTAGCCGAGCAGTAGGCATCATCAGTTAATGTCTGTTCCTGGTGTTAACATTATGGTTATGACAGTTTCTGGCAAATTCACTTATGAAGTGCGTAATTTCCAAAGTATCACGTCAATTATATTCCGGGTCAGCACCGCACGGTGAGGGCTGCGGGGAGAGAGCACACGTCACTCCCACATATGAACAACACAGTACGCATCAGTTAGTGACAAATTGAGTAAATTGATAGTGACTACGATTAATATGAACCACAATAGCATTCCGATATGCCGCGTGAAATTATATTGTACATAAAATATAATATAGTATGCTTTCGGGTTACACTGGGTTTAAATAAAAAAAAAGTGTGTGTGTTATACGCAAGAAGTTATACTTCTTTGGCGTAACAAAGCAAAAATCTTTAAAATTATTTATTTATTTTATTATTTATTATTATTTTTAGAAAGAACAATTTTGTAAAAATCTTGCAAAGATGGCTTTCACAATTAATTATTAAACAACGAATACGGCTGTATGGGTCAAGCCCATTGCTTGTCCTAGTAATGGACGAAGAAACAAAAAAAAAATTACAAATGTCGCAAACGCCAGAAAATTTTAGGAACCAACTTCACCCTGTTACTTTTGTGTTACAGTGATGCTCGCTCATCTTAAAACTTCACTCTTCTATTCACTATTCTTCTTCTTCTCCACTCGATATTCAATCAGAAATAAGGAGATCCCTAGGAGAACGAAAGTTACCGACATAGGCCAGATGATTGCGAAACTGAAGAGGCTGTGGGCAGGACACAAAGCTCGACGGACATCTGTCGGTTGTGCAGTAAATTCCTCGAATGTTGTCATTGTAACCTAATGTAGTATATTACATTCAATTGTCATTTGTTTTTGTGAATTGGCGGTAAATCTTAAACTCTTGTTACACTTGAAAATGAACCTTTTCGGTCAATTATTTATTATGACTTTCGTTGTGGCCTTACTCAACAACAAAGCTATGATCCGCCATATCCACATCCGCCATACAGTCCTGACCTGCGACTTTTATTTATTCCCAAGAACTAAAGATAAGAGTCGAGCTATTCGCTTTACAAGCCCTGAAGATGCGGTGAAAACGTACGAAAATGCCATAGAAGAGACACCTAAGGAAGAATGGGCCCACTGCTTTTCTCAGTGGTTGCATCGAATGTGACGATGTGTAGAGAGGAACGGAGATTACCTCGAAAAACAATAAAAGTATTGGCAACTTTCTACATTAAGACGTTTTTCATTTTCTAAAGTTTCGGCATTCCATTCTAAGTCCTTGTCAGGAATTCTTCTTTCAGACCAAAACGCGCTCGTGTTATTCGGTATTCTATCAATCAGTCTCACCTCACACACGCAGCGATCGCATCTCAACTGCGTTAATTCTGCTTTTCTTATTTTTCAATATTTTATTATTTAGTTTCTTCAATATTACATAATTATTACAGTAGACAACTAACGGCCGTTTCCAAACACTTATCAACAGATAGCATTTTGTATTGAAGTTCTACTGAAGTCTATCTATCTTTGGGAGGACGGATAGTCTACTAGAGATAGGAACTCACATACACATCTGGGGGCACGGCAGTACCCCCGCCAATTCGAGCAGAAATAAGCGGCTCGGCCGTACATCCTTTTCTCGATGCAGTACAGGCATACATACCTACTTCTACCCAACAAGAAGGCTTTCATTAAATTTAGTCACCTTACATATTCTACCAGGACCTGGTGTGCAAATTGTTAGTGACTCGTTGGTATTTTAACTATGTTAGTTTGTTACATAATAAAATTAGAATTTTAAACATTGTTCATCATCAGCCGGAAGATGTCCACTGCTGGACAAAGGCCTCCCCCAAATATTCCACGACGATCGGTCCGTCTTGTGGGGGGGGGGGGGGCATGAAAACACTATGTCTTCCGGTCCTGGTCGCCATTTGAGGACTTTACTGCCCCAGTTTCGCATTCATTTGGGCTATGTCAGTGAATTTGGTTCTCCTACGGGTGTCCTCATTTCTGATTTAATCTCGCATGGAAACTCCGAGCACAGCCCTCTCCATTGCCCTCTGACCGACCAAAAGCTTTCTCATAAGGCCCATAGTTAGCGACCACGTCTGCGTACCGCAAGTCTTTGTTTGTGGTAGCATTGCCGCACCCGGGGATTCTTAGTAATCCCTGCCCTGTTGCTGCCACCGTGGCCATCACGAGCGGGGCCGCCGTTGACTGGGGGCCAGGGCCTTATAGTGTCTGTCATATTTGGGGTCGTTTGCATTAATCGGCATGCGGATTGGCGATCGCAGTAGATGTTGTGCTCGTGTACTTTAACGAAAGGTGATGCTGCCCATCCTCCGTTGTTTGTATCCCTTAGTCGCCTCTTACGACACCCACGGTAGGAGATGGGGTGGTGCTATTCTGGTGCGACACCACACACACAACAAACATTGTTCAATTAGATAATATTCGTTACATAATTATTTTCAAAATTGGTTCATCAGATCCAGAGATTACCCCGTCATCTTACAACCTCACAAGCTCTTAAACTTTACCTTCTCTAGTACTAGCTACTACTAACAGAAATGTGACAAAACAGATTTAAGACCTCCGTTTGTTATCCGTAGGTAAGACCGTAACGCGAACAATATAATAAATATCGCAGAATTTCGTTACAGCCACTCAACTCTATTAAAATCTCCGGTGTCTGTTTTTAATAAAAAAGCCGTGAATAGCTGCAGCGTATTCAACGAATAAATATTAAATGTTAACGAGAATAACAGCTGCTTATTAAAGTTTCCTGAACGTTGAAAATGTTTCAATTCATTTTGATAGTTTTATACATATGTCTACTGTGGTTTTATGCAGCGTGACTTCTATATATTTAAATTTATTGAAGTTAAAACTTCTATAGCATCATTCTGATTTGAAAGTCGATGAAACGAAAAAGCGCGACAGTAAAAAGAGACAGACACGTAAATTCATAAGATTTAACGTGGGAGAAAATGAGATAGGAAGCATTATACAGTGTTTTGGTACCAGGCGATCATAGTTGAAGAAGAGATTGTCGCATGTATGACGCGAGTATACCTTAATATATTCTGACGTCATGCGCTTGACGTCTAACAATGTCGTATGGATGACGCGAGTATACCTTAATATATTCTGACGTGATGCGTTCGACGTATAGACATAAACACCTGCAGAACATAAACATGGTAGCGATGGTAATAATGTCTTTCATAGCGGTTGAAATCATGTGTCATCCAGCAACATGTACCAGGACTTCATATGCAGTTTAGAGGTTCATGCACAATGCAGGTTTCACTTCTGACATGTGTACTTTGTACGCACGCAATTTTTTAATATTTTTATTATTTATAATTACTTGAAGTATCTTTCGCACCGAACACTTACTATTTTTTATTTGGCTGTTAGCAAAATGCAACTTTCTTGGTCGTGAAAATCAACAAAATACTAAAAAAAGGCACACTTGAGGGACGTTCAATAAATAGCGAGAATCTGGTGCAAACTTTGAAACCAAACACTAAATACTGGCTAGTCAAGCTGCAACATTGATTGGATCTTTTGTTTTTAAAAATTGAAGCCGTTTGTTTGTTTTCAGTTTGTCGGAGGTATATTGTTTTTAAATACCGCCATAGTTTATTATAGTTTAACAAGAAGACACAAGTTGCGTATTAACCGCTAAAAAGTCTCCCTGAGTCCCTTCGATTAGAGATCACTCCCGCAGCCTGTATCGACATACTCAGCGACGTATTATCGAACGACGTTCAGTTCCGTGGTCTTTAGGAAGGGGAGACCATGTTAAACAGCACTTCGAAACACCCCCGTGATAAATGTATAAGAAAACAAGCAATGGAGCGACGTCACTACAGAACACCAAGTAATCTAGCCGCTGATTTAGTTAAATGGTTAATGGCAATCCATATGTAGCCGTGCCTACGCTTTGTAGAGCGCTAGAATGTGGGCTGGCTTGAAGTATCGCCGTGCTTTATTTATGACGCCCAGCTTCATTGAAGCCATTTCTTCCAAACTTTGGAATCGGAATCGCTCGAGATCCACCCATCCAGACCCAGTTTTGAATACTAGATGAGACATTAAGGATAGTGTTGTTGAAGAGCGGTGATACGACAAATGTGGCTTGTTGTGGTTAAAGCCTAAATTTCAGTCTGATTCTTGAATGAAGACGGTCACCTTTTTGCGCTCTTAATAGTGATTTTTATTATAATAACACTAGAAATAAAGGATTGCTTGTAACTAATTCTAGTAGGCTTCATAAGATACATAAAAGCTTTAAGGATAAATCTGTACACTTTTATAATAAAATCGCAGCCACTGTTCATTATCTATACTAATATTATAAAGCTGCAGTGTTTGTTTGTTTGTTTGAACGCGCTAATCTCTGGTACTACTGGTCCGATTTGAATGATTCTTTCAGTGTTGGGTAGTCCATTTATCGAGGAAGGCTATAGACTATGTTTTTTTTTTTCAAAATTAGGTATCCGTAATAAAATTGCTATTTTGTAACACAAGGTGTAAAATCGAAAACCTATTTTTGCGTGCGCTGCAAAAACTATTGACAATAGAACAAAATGATGTTGAGGCTATAATATAGGCAATATTTTATTACTTATAAAACTATCGCGTGAATTATACTTTATATGGCAAAACAACGTTCGTCGGGTCAACTAGTCGTACATAACATTTATCGTACTACAATAATATTGTATTCGAATGCCGTCTTGCAATCCTATTGTGGATCTGTGGATGGAACTGAATAATATAATAAATAGTTTACTAGTGGGAGGCTCCTTTGCACGATGGCGGCTAGATTATGGGCACCACAACGGCGCCTATTTCTGCCGTGAAGCAATAATTTGTAAGCATTACTGTGTCTTGGTCTGAAGGGCGCCTTAGCTAGTGAAATTACTGGGCAAATGAGAGAGAGATGATTAACAACATATGTCTCAAAGTGACGAGCGCAGTTGTAATGCCGCTCAGTATTTTTGGGTCTTTCAGGAATCCAGAGTGGCATTGCATTGTAATGTGCAGGGCGTATCAATTACCATCAGCTGAACGTCTGGCTCGTCTCGTCCCTTATTTTCATAAAAAAAAGATCGTAATTATAAAACAGGGGTTGATTGTACAAAGGTTGAAAGTTTGAAGTTTAATTTATTTTTTTATGATGAATCATAATAAAATATACCCGATATGCAAACAAAATTTTATACAAATCGGTTCAGCCGTTTTGGAGGATTTTGGTAACAAACACCGCGACACGAGAATTTAATATATTAGATAGTATAGTTTTCATTGAGATAGTTATTCAGTGTACGGCAAGCTGATAATAGAAATAGATTTTAAGTAAAGAATATTAGTATTTTTTTGATTAACGAGTGGTACACATATCGTATCGTATCTAGCACCTGGGATCGAATAATATCCAAATTAAAACCCACTACTACATATACCAAAAAAGAAGAAGATACTGTTAAGTAAATTTTCCCAAAAACCATCTGTATGTGTGTATCAGCAAATACTATCTACGAGACATTAAAAGGCGCTAAACTTCATAATGACAACTATGACAAATATTATCTTTGACTCATATCATCTAAAGTCCCCCTGAAAATCAGATCTGAAAAGATCTTGAAACGTCGGGTTGACAAAAATAAAAATGTAACTTTTACGCAAAAATCCAATGAAATTCCATACATATGGACATATCAATCGCAGTCTGATAACGGAACGGCTAAAGTGTGCTTAAATACAATGTAACACACTTTTCTCCTTAGTCGTGTGTCAATCAACAAGCGTAAGTGTGCAATAAAAAGTGTAAGTTAACGACTCAAAAAAAGATGGTGTGACTTATCACCGGTAAGGTTTTTTTATTTATATTAGATTGATTTGCAAAAAGCGTTAGTACTTTATTAAAATGGTACAATTACTAAAAAGTCCCCAGACATGACCCGCTTGTCAGAATGGGACAGATGAAAGGACTCAGTCAGAAATGAAAACTATAGAGTCGCTCTTATTTTTAAAGGCCTAGATTAGCAATATTGTATTCCTTGTAATGTGAACGGCTTACAAGAACGTGAACAACTACATACTATACATCATCATCATCATCAGCCGGAAAACGTCCACTGCTGGACAAAGTCGGTTACTTTGGTTCTTCTACGGATCTCTTCATTTTTGATTCGATCTCGCAGGGAAACTCCGAGCAAAGCTCTCTCCATTGCCCTCTGAGCGACCATGAGCTTTCTCATAAGGCCCATAGTTAGCGACCACGTCTGTGTACTGTAAGTCATCACTGGCAACACACACTGGTTGAAAACCTTCGTCTTTAGACACTGCGCTATTTGGGACGAGAAGATTTTACGGAGCTTCCCGAACGCTGCCCATCCGAGTTGGATTCGACGAGTAATCCTTCTCAAAATTGGACCTGCCTAACTGGATTGTTTGTGGGTGATGATGAGGTGAGTGATGTATTCGCCGTTGATGTTGATGCCCAGTCCGTTCCAGTCCAGAAGCTTAAAGACATCTTCCAACGCAGCGGTGAACAGCTTGGGCGATATAACATCGCCTTGTCTGAGTCCCCGCTGAGTCGGATAGGCTTCGAGATCTGATCCTGGAGACGGACTGACATGGTGGCGTTTCTATACAAACACTTTAACGCTTCGATATATCGGTAATCAATGTGGCACCTCTGGAGAGACTGAAGCACCGCCCAGATCTCGATCGAATCAAAGGCTTTCTCATAGTTCACGAATGCCAAGCATAGTGGCTGGTTATACTCTTCTGTCTTCTGTATAACCTGCCGCAGCGTATGTATGTGGTCTATGGTGCTACAGCCTTTCCGGAATCCGGCTTGTTCGGGAGGCTGGAAGTCGTCGAGCCTACGCACGAGACGATTCGTGATAACCCTAGAAAAAAGCTTATATACATGGCTCAGAAGTGATACGGACCTATAGTTCTTCAAAAGCATTTTATCGCCCTTTTTGAAGAACAGCACCACTATACTTCTGTGCCATGCTTGCGGCGTTTTGCCCTCGAGGATGACGGAATTGAATAGTTTCTGGAGGGTCTTAAGTACAGGGGTACCACCAGCTCTTAGAAGCTCAGTTGTAATTCCATCACCACCCGGCGCCTTGATGTTTTTAAGCTGTTTTAGGGCCATACTAATCTCGTACAGGCAGACGTCTGGGATATAATGTCGGGTTAATTACATAAATACTATACATACTAATTATATACTAGTGCTATTTACACGTTCTCACGGAAGTATCGTAACCTAGTTATAATTGATACTTATTTACACTGAAAATATGTAAAAGCTAATATTTTTCAGTTTTCCCATACAGAAGATAATGAAAGAGAATTGGTGCCAGTTGGTAGCAAGAGAGAGATTTACAAACCAAATAAGTCGAGTGTCATTGGCTCGATACATTCCCTCGAGGCATATTTATATTTCACCACTAAAGGAATTAAGTGTTTTTTTAAATTCATGCTCAAAAAGTATGATAAAACTTTTTTAACATTAATAATATTCAAATCTCTTCTTGCACTCACAAAAGCCTAATTCAACCACATTTATAATTTGACCAATTCAGCTGTCATACAAATATATGTTGATGTTCGCTTACACTACTTAAGCCAAAAAGAAACCCTGGAAAAAGATATCTAAGTCTAAAAGAGAAATTTTATTTAATTCAGGAAACTTAACATTTTTATAACCAGTTTAACTAAATGTTTTATGTAAATAAAAATATGATATGTTGGAGTGTTACTTTCTCTCATTAAAGGTTACCTTAACTTATTAAATCTAAATCCCTTTGGAACGTAAAGAAGTAACAATATACACACACACCAATAAATAAACATACAAACTTTCCCCTTTATAATATGAGTGTGATTTTGATTAAAAACGTGTAAAACCTCCGACTGTACAGATCTTGATCTGACAAACGTAAAACTTAAAGCAATTTTTTTTTGTCAGGGCTTAAGGAAATACCCGATTGCTACTCCACTGATGTCGCTGTCCAAATCGGGTTCTAAATTCAAAATACGCAGCTTAAACAAAATGTTTACATTGCTGTCTATTGACCAATAATATTTTAAATAACTGGAGTAAACGCGGAAATGTATAGAAATGTCAGTTGAAGATTATTATAGTGTAATTTGTGGCATGTGCCATATTTCAGCTTTGTTTTTGTGTGACGTGAATTGTCTATATGTATAAAACTTCTTTGCAAAAATCTAATGTAAAAACACAGTTACAATTACTCGCGTTTTAATCCTTTATAAGTATTTTATTTAAAGATTATTAATTGCTCTCACAGTTTCTGGGTCGCTCTACACCTGATGCTGATGGGGCAACACTAAACAGACCGACACTCTCTCATCACTCCACATGTACCGCCTACTGTTGAAGCGAGTTATTACAGCGTTACAAAAACTCAAGCGGCCTTACAAATAAAATTGGCATAAAGTTATAACTAAGCATAAACCAAGAATATGTAAAATGTTTATAAATAGACATTTTGCTTACGAATGGTTTGTTCGGACGTATAACGTTTCCCGCGTTTATTTGCAAGGCAGCTTGTCATTCGGAAAACTTCAGAATTATCATTGCATTGACAGTGTTGTCAACGATTTTGTAAACATTGTGCATTTTCTTTGTTTATCATTTTATTCTATATCAACATTTTATTCCATAAATTTTTTATTTATTCCTTCATGCTCACTAATATTATAATTGTGAATGTAAGTTTGTTTGTTACGCTTTCACGCCTAAACCACTGAAAAGCTTTTTGATGTAATTAAATACAGAGATAGACTAGAACTTGGAAAAGGATATAAGCTACCTTTTATCGCGAATAAGAGGTGTGGAGGGGATGAAATAAGGGTAGGAGTTTGTATGGAAGTTCGTTAGTATCAAAGCTGATACCATGAAACTTTGTATTTAGGCAATTGATAAGAAATAAATAGGGGATGAAGGTTGAAATATGGAAGTCCAAGCAAGCAAAAATTACAGAAATACTTTAAGAAAGAAATGTTTTTCCCATAGGAAACTATATTATTTGTCGTGCTTACGAATATCAAACACGCAGAATGTTTTGGCAAAGAATGCAAAAACAAAATAAAATAGTTTATAAAAGTGTATTAAAATAGGGAATTTATAGTTAACCGCAGCAGTTTGTATTACTGGCAAAGTATTAAAAAAGTGTGTGTGTACTTATGTATGGTTATATAACACCAGAGGAATCACAGGAGCGTTGCCGGCCTATAAGGAAGGTGTACGCGCTTTTTTTGAAGGTACCCATGTCGCATTGTCCCGGAAACACCGCACAAGGAAGCTCATTCCACAGCTTTGTAGCGGTCAATAAAATTATAATACATATTATAGATAATAATAGTAATATTAAAGATCTCATATAAAACTGTATACAGTATGTACGAAACAAGTTATACTGCTTTGGCCTAACGAAGCAAAAATCATTAAAATGATTTATTCCTCGTGCTATTCTACGTTTTTAGAAAGAACAATTTTATAAAATCTTCCAAAGATGGCTTGACAATTAATTATAAGATAATGAATACGGCTATATGGGCTTGAACCCTTTGCCTGTCCTAATAATGGACGAAGAAACCAAAAAAAAAATAACGAATTTTCGACAAAAACGAACGAGAAAATTTTAGGAACCAACTTCAACCTGTTAGTTTTGTGTTATAGTGATGCGCGCGCATCTAAAATTTCACTCTTATAATTTTATCATAACGCGCCTAAAGAAGTATAACTTAAAAAAAAATAACATATGCTGCCTAAAGTAACCATTCCACGTGGGCGAGGACGCGGGTAAAAGCTAGTGTTACAACGTCAAGTAGAGCTAATATTTAGTAGAGCTTCAACATGAGTGTAGTGGCTCAAAGGAGTTTGTTACAGAAAATGATATTCGCGAGGGAATAAAATGTAGGTTGCGTCTTAATTTGATGTGAATTTCTTTTGAAAGTTGTGTCTTCATTCATACCCGGGTACATAGGTCCCGGGTGTACGAGATCGCTCGTATCTAAATATTAACTATAACTTTTACCAGTGGAAGGCTCCTTTGCACATGATGCCGGCTAGATTATGGGTACTTCGGTCTGAATGGGTGCCGTAGCTAGTGAAATTATTGAGACTGACAATAATGAGACTTAACATCTTATGTCTGAAAGTGACGAGCGCAATCGTAGTGCCGCTCAGAATGTTTGAGGTTTTTCAAGAATCCTGAGCAGCATTGCATTGTGATGGGCAGGGCGTATCAATTACCATCAGCTGAACGTCCTGCTCTCTCGTCCCATGGCGCCACAATCGATGGAAAACTGCTAGTGTGGGGTCAGCTACAGGTTTGCATATTTCTCCCTAGTATTTTGGAACAGAAACTGTAACACACGACAAATCAATAACTATTCGTCTGTTAGCCATTACTTTGCATAATTTTTCATGTTGATAATTTGGTAAGCGGGTGTCTTAGAGCGTACGTTAGTTTTTCCCGCGCCGGGTCCTCGCCAGCCGGCAGTCAACGGACAGAGCGCACCGCAAGCGGACGCGAGTTGCGACCAGCGGTGACGGCTGCCCCGACATACGCGATCAACTCCCAGTGACACGTGCTCAGTGCTCGAGTGTTGTGAACAGTGCGGAGTGGACGTGGGTTGAGGGTTCTGAGTGACTCTAGAAACTGACTTGTTGGTGAGTTGTAACTTACACTTGTTTCATGTTTTTTATAATCACCTACCATTGAATTTATTATGATATTTGTGATTGTTAAGTTTGTCAAGTCATCCATTCTTTTTGAGGACAAACGAGCGTAAGGGTCACCTGGTGCTAAGTGATCACCGCTTCCCACATGCTCTTGCAACACCAGAGCAATCACAGCGTAGCCGGCCTTAAAGGAAGGTGTTCGCGCTTTTTTTTGAAGGTACCCATGTCGTATTGTCCCGGAAACACCGCACAAGGTAGCTTATTCCATAGCTTTGATGCTGTCAATAAAATTATAATAGATATTATTGTAATGTTAAAGAAATATATAAAACAGGTGACGCACGAGTACTAGTTGATAAAGCTGACAAAAGTTTTGGATTCATAAAAAATCACAGAGTTTATACAATTTGCGTAAATTGGAAAAACTCTACGATAAATAAAGCTTAATTGATAATAAGTGATTTAAGAACTCACGTCACTCATTTAAATCTTTATTTATAAGTTTATAATTACCAAAATACTTATACAATGTATTCAAAGTGATACAACAAAAACACTTAATTGTTTCGACTTAGGTTTTTGAGTATATAAATCATAAAAACAAGTCAAGAGTAGGTATCTACAGCAGATGTATCCAATACTATTTAGAAACAATATACATTTTAATAAAGGTTTTATGCGAACATTTCAAGTAATGAAATAATTTAATTCATAATTATTAAGAAGTATAGAACACTATTATTTATTACTTTTACCAGTGAGAAGCTCCTTTTGCACATAATGCCGGCTAGATTATCAAGTACAACAATGCCTATCTCTGCCGTGAAGTAGTGATATGTAAGCATTACTGTGTTTCAGTCTGAAGGGCGCCGTAGCTAGTGAAATTACTGGACACATGATATTTAACACCTTTTGTTCACAGTTTTTGGGTTTTTCAAGAATCATGAGCGGCACTGCATTGTAATGAGCGTAAAAGGCGTATTAATTAAGATCAGCTGAAGGTCCTGCTCGTCTTGTCCCTTATTTTCATAAAAAAAATATTATTTTGAACCTGAAGCATGAACTGAACTTATTATTGAATATATATATATATATATATATTTATCTTACTGTAGAAATGGTAATGCGCAATTCTCGATGATGCTATCAGCAATTGCATTTTTAATAGCCAGTATTCCCTTTTTTATTAGGGTTCAAGCCGATTGGAGATGACTTGATCGTCGATGATTCGAACCGCTCTTCGTTGTATGCGGTCAAATGGAAGAAGCTGGTACTGGGGAGCACCCGCCCAGAGGTGAGAACAGTACTCCATGTGAGGCCGAATTTCCGCCTTACAAAGTTGCAGGCGGTGGCTTTTAGTGAAGTACTGTCTCGCCTTACTGAGCTACACCAAGCTTTTTAGAGGCCAGTTTGGCCTTCTCTTCCAAGTGACCACGGAACTGAACGTCGTTCGATATATCGACGCCAAGTATTCCAATACAGGCTGTGGCAGTTAGAGAAGTGATCTTGAATCGAGGGGATACGACAAAGGGAAAATTTTTTGTGGTGATCGCACAAATTTCTGTCTTCTTGTGGTTGGTTAGCTATATCGCTATCATTTTATTTTATACAATCAGCCAAAAACTTGGTGTATCACACTGCTTCTATTGAGCAGTCTAAATTTGACATTGATAATAAAAATAAAACTTTGGAAATTATTCCAAACAATTTAAATTAATTTATAAGACAAAAGGGAATACCTCTTGCCATGAACCATGTTATAGTATAGTATCAAACAAATCAAAATTTATTTGTTGTAATAATGTTGTTAATCTGGTACACCAAAATATTCAGGGTATGTTAAATAACGAACTTGAAATTGAAATATACATGAATTGCAATAACATACATATACTCTGTATTACTGAACACTGGCTTAAATCACATCACATCATGTTTAACTTCACTAATCACCGAGTTGGTAGTTCATTTAGCCGAGTTAATTCAATACATGGTGGCTCATTAATATTAATTAATAAAAATATTAAATTCAAGGAACGAAAGGATATTGTGAGCCTCTCTGTGGAACTAGTGGCCGAGATAGCTTGTATACAATTAGATCAGTTCATTATTATAAGTGTGTATAGACCTCCATCAGCACCATATGAGGATTTTGAAAATGTGATGGATGCAGTCTTGTCTAGAGTTTGTAAGGGCAACAAAAGGATTCTGATTTGTGGAGATTTTAATATTAATCTATTAGAACATTCCTCCATGTGTACTAAGTTTAAAAGTCTGTTCATGTCATATAATCTCAGTAACTTGTTTATAGAGCCAACTAGAATAACACTAACCACAGCTACTTGTCTAGATAACATTTTTACAAATATAAAGCCTAACAGCAAAAGTATAATAAATCAACTAGAATCAGATCACTGTGGACAACTTATTAGTTTTGATTGGCCGACAAAGAAAACTATAACTAAAGACATCACTGTTGTACCAATTACACAGGGCCGTCTGAATTTATTTAAATCTTACCTATTTAATAAATTGCAAGTAATGCCTTTAGAGGAAAATAACCCCAATGTTCTATATAATAATTTTTTAAATTTATTTAATACTGAATTTAAAAAAATATTTACATCGAAGACCATTACAATTAATATTAATACCAAATTTAGTGAATGGGCTACAACTGGAATTCATAAGAGTAGAATGAGGCTCTACAGCCTCTATGATGAAAAAACTTTCAACCATAATCCACTCTTTCTGGAATATGTAAAAAAATATTCAAAAACATTTAAACATGTTTGTCAAGCAGCAAAATCTTTATACTTAAGAAATAAAATAAGACATTCTAACGATAAAATCAAAACTACTTGGAAAATTATTAATAATGAAACTGGTAAAACAAAAGATCAAAACTCTGAGTTTAATCTAAATATTAATAATGTAATTGTAAAATCAAACTTAGATGTTGCTAGAGCTTTTGAAAATTTCTTTACCAATGTTCCCATATCTACCACTAAACATTTAAACTTGTCCAACCAGGGCAATATCATTACTTTCTGCAAATGTTACTAAATGTTCAAATAATTTCCAATTTAAGTATGTTAATATCTCGGATATCATAAAGTCATTTAAAGAGATTAATGTTAAAAAGACAGCTGACCTCTGGGGTATATCTGTTAAAGTAATAGGCTCTCTGATTGATATAATAGCGCCTGATCTAGCCCTAATATTTAACAAATGTATAGACTGTGGCACATTTCCAGACCTCATGAAGCATAGCAAAATAATACCTTTATTCAAGTCGGGTTGCTCATCAGATCCCTCTAATTATAGGCCTATCTCAATTTTGCCTACCCTGAGTAAAATATTTGAAAAACTAATACTGTGTCAACTACGCGCTCATTTTAACATAAATAAAATTATACATGATAAACAATTTGGATTCACTCGGGGACGTTCAACTGTTGACGCAGGTGTTGCATTAATGGAACATATTTTTAGTGCTTGGGAGGATTCACAAGATTCTTTAGGAATCTTTTGCGACCTTTCCAAAGCGTTTGATTGCGTCCAACATGAAATTCTAATCAGGAAATTGCAACACTATGGCATAAGAGGAAGTGCATTAAATTTATTAATCTCATATTTGAATAACAGGATACAGTATGTTGAAGTTAATAGTGTAAGGTCTTCAGGCTCCGTGTTAGGAATGGGTGTCCCGCAGGGTTCAATTCTCGGACCATTTCTGTTTTTAGTTTATATCAATGACCTACCCTATCTTATAAAGAACACACATGATATAGTATTGTTTGCGGATGATACATCACTATTATTTAAAGTTAATCGACATGCAACTACTATTGAACATGTAAATAATGCTATTTCTAAGGTAGAACAATGGTTCAAAGTAAACAATCTTCTTTTGAATGGTAAGAAAACGAAATGCTTAAAATTCATATTACCAAATGTAAAAAAGATTAACACACATATTAAATTAAATGGAGAAATGTTGGATCTTGTAAATAAGACAGTGTTCTTGGACTCTAGATGAGAAGCTTCAGTGGGGTGACCATATATCTGCCTTAGCAAACAGATTAAGCTCTGCAGCATATGCGGTTAAGAAGATAAGAGAACTGACTGACATAGATACGGCCAGAATAGTATATTTTAGTTACTTCCACAGCATTATGAGCTATGGTATCCTTTTATGGTGTAATGCTGCTGAGATCGATACGATATTTGTGCTGCAGAAGAGAGCCGTTAGAGCCATTTATAACATGGGATCTAGAATTTCGTTAAAGAATAAGTTTAAAGAAATAGGTATTATGACAGTGGCCTCACAATACATTTACGAGAATTTGATGTTTGTACAAAAGAATAAAAATAAGTTCACAAAACTAAGTGACTTACATAGTATTAATACTAGAAATAGGGGTAGACTTGTCATGCCTGCCACAAGTCTCCATAAAGTCAGTAACTCCTTTAGGTGTCAGTGTGTTCGCTTCTATAATAAACTCCCCGAACATATAGCAAATATGTCTATAAATAAATTCAAAGCCTACACAAAAAGTAAATTAAGCAGCAAAGGCTATTACAATATCCAAGATTATTTAAATGATAAAGCAGCCTGGAATTGAATTGATCTACTTAAAGTGTGATTTTAATTGTTTGATGTTATTTATATTACTTATTTGATTTGTTTGATTTTAATTTTATCTGTTTGATATTATTTATTTATTATTATGAAATTTAGTGTATGACTGAACTTAAGCCATTGTAAATCAATGTTATGAGTTCAATAAACGTTTTGATTTTGATTTTGATTTTGATTTTGAATTGGACTAAATGTTCTCGGCCCCATTCCGAGACTTTGCAAAGCATAGTCTCGATTTCAGAAACATGTATGTTCCGCTTCTCGTCGACGCTATCCCGGGACATGTTGGCACGGCCGGTGTAGGAAGCATACCCTGTGCTGTCGTCTGCATAGCAATGAATACTGCTAATTTGCAGCATATCATTGATATGCAGAAGAAACAGTGTAGGGGATAGCACGCAGCCTTGCGGGACACCAGCGTTTATAGGTTTTTTAAGTCGGAGCATGCACCGTTGACAACAACCTTGATCCTCCGATCGGCTAAAAAGCTTGCGACCAATTTGCACAACTTCTCGGGAAGCCCATACGATGACAGTTTCGCTATAAGCGCTTTAGTCGGGAGAGTTTAGATCGGGAGTGGCACTCCCGATCGAAGGCCTTCGCTATGTCCAAACTCACTGCCAACGCCTCTCCTTTCGACTCCACCGCTTGCGCCCATTTATGGGTGAGGTATGCAAGAAGATCACCAGCTGAGCGACCCTGACGGAAACCGTACTGCCAGTCACTGATCAGCTGGTGCTCCTCTAGGTGTTCCAAGAGCTGGCAGTTGATGATCGACTCCATTACTTTGGAGAAAATGGAGGTAATGGCAATGTCGCGGTAGTTGGACGGATCCGAGCGTACACCTTTCTTAGGGATCGGGTGCATTAAAGCTGCCTTCCATAATTTCGGGATTACGCCTGATGAGTAGGAGAGCCGGAAAAGTCGGGTAAGGACCGGCGCCAGTTCCGGAGCACATGTCCGCAGCACTATCGGGGGAATGCCATCGGGCCCGCTCGATTTGTGAATGTCCAAGGTGAGAAGCGCCTTAAGCACGGCGCCATGCCGAATTTTTACCTCCGGCATGTATGACTCACACTGCGGAATATGCGGTGGTGGTGCACCTTGGTCATCTAGAATCGAGTAGGACGCGAAGAGGGAGCCCAGGAGACCAGCTTTCTCTTTCGCGTCATGGGCCAGCGAGTTATCTTCCCTGTGCAGTGGCGGAATGGCTGGCTGGCAGAAGTTTTCTTGTACAGCCTTGGCGAGCGACCAGAACACACGAGTTCCCGAAGGAAGGCGTGCAAGTCTCTCGCCAATTCTGCCAATGTGCTTCGACTTCCGTCAGCAATAACTCTTTTGACGGACCTGGAGGCATGATTGAAGTGTTTATATGATGAATTTTTATATGATGAATATGGATGTTTGTTTCCGAGTTTGTATGTATTTATGTATGTTTTACACAGGCTATAGAATATGCCTAATTTGGTGCAAGTTAATTTGTGTAAAATGTGTGTCAATATCATTATTATTATTTGGAAACAAGTACAGATACATCCGTAGACAGAAAATACACGGAATGAAAAAGAAATAAAATCATAAGCATGTCTCCTCTCCTCTCTCTCACACTCAATTTACATATAATATCATAATATGTTCCCAAATTTACTAAATACGATAAAATATGTTTATGTAATTGTGTCCGTATATAATTATTATTTATAATTATAAATAATAATATTATAATTTCTATAGTTTCAAGGAATTTATGGACAAGAAATTCTCATGTTACTTGTACTAAGTTAAACATTTGCATGCTAAGTATAGTGATAGCAAAACTCATTATTTTAATATCACACAAATGTATACCTTGTTTTATGCAAATAAAAATATTATTATTTTTAATAGCAATCAACCAGTAAACAAAATAGTTCAACATTAAATTTACAGTATTTCATAGTTATTTATGCAACTGTTGTGTAGGGGTATTAGGGGTATTAGGGGTATTAAGGGGTATTAAAACACGAATGTGGACTCGGCTTCGCCTCGTGTGATAATAGCATCACATGAGTGTTTTAATACCTAATTATCAACAGTTGCATACAAGACTTTATCTACACCCATAATATGAATCCTCTAAAAGATTCTGAAACAGTTAGTTCTAGTAATAACCTAATATCATCCCTTACTGATTATATACAAACAAACTAAGTATTAATGAAAAAAATATTTATTTTAGTAGTAATTTACAGTTTGTATAGTGCAATAATTAAAATTCACTTGAATATTATGTTATTTTGCAGCGTTTAATATGAATCGCTCATTTTTTGTAAACAAAACAATAAAAATATCGAAGAAAATGGCGGGGATTCGAATAACCTACTTTTTTTACGGCGCGCGACGTTCTGGTAGTGTGGAACGCGCGTAAACGAAAATGTTCTTTTTTTGAAAATCATACAGATACCACGCATCGTGCAATAAGAATGTGGCTGTCTGTTCAAACTCTTTGAGCATAAAAGGATTGAAAAAAAAATTGGAGTGTTGTTATAAAATTCAGTACAACATTACAACACTCGTTTGGATGATGTAATGGTTATTAGAACATTGGGTGTTTTAATGTTGGCAATAAGCGTTTCAGAATCTTTAATAGAGAATTTAAAGCATCGGTGTAGATAAAATTATAAATAAATCTGACAAAATTCCACATACGTTACTATCAATGTTACTATAGTAAATTTACAACTAATATGTATAAATATTAAACACGGAAATTGTAAATTAATATTAACTTTTAACTAAATAAGTATAAGTCAAGATTTGTTTTGTTGAGACTTTACAAATATAAGAGCAACATGAAAACATAACTAAATTATTAAATTTTGAGTTTTGAAGAGCAATCATTTTGTGCGGTGGCGCATTTTGTACCAGTATATGTCACGATTTGTTTAGCCCACGCTGGTGTATGAAAATCTATTACATTAAGGAATTCTGAGGTTACAGTAAATTTACTCTCACTTATTTTTCTCCAAGAGACACAGTCAATTCAACTGCGTCGCTGGCTATTGTATTATTTTAAAAGTTTCTGTTAGTGGCCTCGAGATCCACTTAAGCGAACATTTACAATGTGTGCAGGAATTCCTTTGTATCATTTCCACATGATATTTATAATCTTATAAATAGATTCCATATTGGAGTGATATATTCCTGTTGCGACTGCACAAGTGCTCAATACAGACAAATGTTTGCATCTTTGTCTTTAAACGACTTAGAAACAGTTATGATAAAGCCTAACATAATATGTATTTGATGTGATAATTGAGTGTCCACTTGGTATAAAGGTACACCACGATCACGAACATAGGTAACTGATTTAAGTTCATAATCGTCTTGTGTAAGTCTCGTAGTAACTTTGTTTTTTATAACGTTAAAAATAGAAATCTAACCTATTGAAGTCGTTACACATAAACACATCAATAAAATCAACGATGTGGGAATACATTTGCAGATCAGGTGCATAATTATATAATTTATTTATTAAAACTAACCATAAATATAAAGATATAAGATATCTCACTGAATAAAATTAAAAGAATTGGGCCAAATATGGAGCCCTAGGGTATACCTGACGTTACGTTAACTAACTATAGGATTTGAAACCGATAATAGCTACAGATTGTACATGGATACTTAATAAAGCAGCAAGCCATCGCAGCAAACCCTCAATACCGTTGAATGAATTTATTTTATAACAGTAGGTGGTGTATCATCTCAAATGCTTTTTCGAAGTCTATATAAATTGTTTGAATTCGTTTTTATCATCAAGTCCTTTAATAAATAATCAGTGAAAACAATAATCTTTGACAAGGTAGACCTGCCAGCCATGAAACCGTGTTGCTGTTCTATAAAAGCTCGAAATAGAGGAGAAAATCAAAATAATGATAGATGTCTCGGAAACGTTGCACTATATTGCTATAATACTAGTTAAGAACGTCATATAAACTAGGATTCTCGATGCATAAGTTTTTTAGCATTAATATAATTGAAAATAAGAGATCGAAGCGCAGAATAGGACAGCTCAGAATACAGTTTTATCTATCACAATATACTCTTGAATGAGTAAAATTTAGGTATTTTGTTTTCAGATTTCATTTTTATTTTTCATTCTAATATAGTATATATAGCTTAGTATTCTAATATTTAAAGATTTTAGTTTTTAAATTATTAAAATTTTAATGTCTCAAACCGCAGTTAAAATTATGATGATGTGGGAACTTATAATTGAATTAACTTCTATTCATAATATTACTATATATGAGTATGCATGCAAAGAGTAATACATGCAATACATATATGAAAACCTTGTTTATGTAAAAAAAATATACATTCGTTTAAAAAAATTAGTGACACTCATAATGTCAATACTAGAAATAGGGATAGGCTTGCTGTTCATGTAAGTCGACTCCAAAAAGTCACAAATTAATTCAGAGGTCTGTGTATACGTTATTATAAGGAGGTCCCTATTGACATTCAGAACTTACCTTTAAATGAATATAAATCAGTGCTAAAGAAAAAGTTGTATACAAAAGGGTACTATAAAATATCTGAATATCTGGATCTAAAGAACCCTTGGGACTGAGCTGCTGGGCTGTTACATGTCTGTCTTAGTTTGATAAATGTCATTATAGTTATATAATTTAAATATTAATATTGTTTCTGTTTTTTAATTAATTTTAATAATCATTATCATGAGTTATGTAATTTGAAACAAAATTGTAAGTAGAGGGATTTAGTAAGTATTGCATAATATGTAGATGAACTTGAATTGTTTTGTTATTCAGTAGATTTCTCGTGACAGGTATCGTCATGCTCGCTTAAATGCCTCTGCTTGTGGCGGCGACGTGGGGCGGGTCGTTCCCTTCCCTAAAATATGGTCGAGGGAGGCGATGGCTGGTCCATGCGTCATGCTCGTGAACGCGTGCTACTCGTGGGGGCTGGATGATCTTGTTACCGGGAGGTCTGCTTGATGTGTTTTTTTATTATTATTTCCTTTAAAGTTAAAGTTATTACATATTTTATTTTATGAAATGCTCACATAATGCCTCTATTTATTTACGGTGTGTGTGGATTGATGCATCTACTATACTCAATAACTCTTGTGTTTATAAGTTTTAATTTACTTTTTTTTTCTTTTTTTGACTTCCTCATGTAAGCCTTTAAGTTTTTGACATTTGAGTATTTTTGTTGCGTCACTTTGCATATATTGTAATTGAAATGATTTGTAAAACAACTAAATTGTAAATCTTGACTTATAAGAGTGGCAATGAGTTTCTTGCTACTTCTTCTCATTAGCTCAACCCTTTACGAAGTAGCGGTAAATTCAATAAGAAACAATATTTTTATATTTTTTTTTTGACATTCATAAGTGTCATTTCTGTGACCTACATGAATAAAATGTTATTGAATTTGAATTTGAATTTGAGTGTAATTTGTTAAAGTCATGTCAAAGTCAAATAAACTTTAGACAATTACCCTTAAACTAAGCGATTCTCGTATCGTTTATTGCTTGTAGTGTTTGGTATTTTAAGATATACAAGTAAACATTATCTGAGTTATACATCAGCATTACGCGTCGGACTAAACAACTTATCAGGAGACCGAGCACCACTCTCAGGTTATTTTTGTCTACAATATAATATTAATGAAAATAGTTATTATTTGATACGTTAGCTGTATTATGTTTTATCTTATCAGGGGTCGTGTCTCCCACGCACCACCATCGTACACACGCTCCAACCATGTGTTAATGTCCAATCCACACACAACTTGAGTTGTTTCAATATCATCTGTCAATGTATCCTCTCATACAACTAAACAAAAGACATAAAAGGCATTTATTTTCTCAAAATTGATTCCTTTAGAATTTTTTTTGATGTCATTTCTAATATACTAGATACTACTACCGCTTCGGAAACAAATAGCGCTCTCAGAGATAAGAACCGGGGCAAGAAACGCTCCCAGCATTTTGTTTTGCGCTCTTTTTAAATCAAATTTACAATATTGTATTGTCATTGCTATTGCTATGAAATAATCATTATCTTATCCCGGGCTGTCCGATCACTTAGATATTCAGCTGTTGAGTAGTGGGGCTTACGATAGAGCAAAATTAAAAAATTAATAAAACGTTTAATTTTATTTATAGATAATGCTTGAACAGTGACTGTGACTTTATTATTAAAGTGTATACATTTACACTTAAAGCTATTATGTATCTTATGAAGCCTACTAGAATTACTTACAAGCAATCCCTTATTTCTAGTGTTAAAACTACATTATTTACCCATCTTTCTTTTCAAATTTAATAATAAAAGTTTAGTTACTTTACAAATTGCTATACGATTTATATCTGAATTTAAATTTTTACTAAGACAGTTCCGCCTCTTATTGCGTAGTATTTAAATCCTCTTTCTTCAGTACATAATGCAACATCATGTGAGTAATACATGAAACTGTTTCATTAAGGCGACACTAAATGCCAGCGACCTTGAGCGATATGAGTTCACGGCTGCCGGCCCGCCATCTATGTAACAAAGCCCATATTTTCAAAATTCTTGGGTGGAAAACAGTTTATATGCTTACAATCCTCGTTATTCACTACTTATCTGAATAAATGAACCTATACAAAAAAGTACAAGCTATAAGAATAACTTTTCTGAGAGAAGTAGGGGAGACCGGGGTTCGACGTTCCGATTTTGTAGTCGGAGGCAATATAAATGTAATAGAAATGTTTAAATCAACGATTCCTATATAAAATGGTGCATAATTTATCCTTGTTTCAAATTGTAAACTTAAGTTCTTTGAAATAAGCATATATTATTTCTCAGGATATTTTTTCTGTAAAAAGTCGACAAGGAACAACTCGCCCCACAAAGGGGCTGGTTGTTCCTCAGCTGAGGTAAGTTGTTCCGCTTATCAACTCCAGTCCCTAATAATGTAGTATTAGTTGGAAAGGTATTATATAAAATAAATTAGGTATATGTAATTGAATATTTATTAGAGTTTTATTTAGAAAAGTACAAAATCATAATGTTTTTTACAAACTTTTCAACAAAATTAAAAAATGTAATGAACATAACTGCAAACATAAAATAATAACAAGCATTAACTACCAGTTAATGGTGTAGTACAACCTAATTAATAGATTTAAGAATAATAAACATTTTTAATATTACTCAATCAACTTTGACAAACGTTTGCTTGTCAAAAAAAAACAAAATTATTTCTTTTAATGAAAACACAAAAAATAACAAATTTTAACATTTCGAGTTATAGTTTCTTAATTCAGTCTTATAGCAATGACTTTAGTGAGATCAATAATCTAAACTTATAACCGACTCTGTAAAAACAGATTCATTTCAGTAACTTAAAAAAAAAATATGCAGAGTCGTCGTCAGAATTACAATTTTGACAAACATAAGAATGAACATCTTCAGATTTCAGGCATTTTGAATGAGCCCAATTCTTACACATGACGCATTCAATCCATTGTTCACCTGGTCGTGAGTTGGAATATAAATCGCAACATATTAGACAATACCGTTCCATGGTCTCTTCTTCACTATCACTTCCATGATTATCTTCTTGCAGTAGTTTCCAATCAGCCCAGCATACCTAATAAGGCATGTCAAATTTGACAGCGCAACTATATGAAAACTTCCTTACTTCTTCTGGCAAAAGACCGAAGTAAATTGATGAACATTTTAATAAATAATCCGCCAATGTCTTCTCTTGGTCTTGGTTGAACACCTGTCTAGAATATTAACCCACAGTAGGTGTTACACCAGCTTTCAACTTTTTGACAAAGCGAAACAATGTCATATGACATATCACTAATTCCCGAGCTACCGTCTTAAGTTTACGACCGTCTTTAATAACGGCATCAGCAGCCCGCTGCAAAAGCTCAATTGAAACCTTGCCCCGTTCGGTTTCTCATCCTAAAACAAAGTTTTAATTTTATTATTCACGTGTTCGCTACGGGGCAGGTTGTTCCACGGAACAACTAGCCCCCCACCAGAGGAACTTGGAACCCCAAATTCCATTTTCTAAAGTAACATCCAATTATGATAGAATACGTTTGAAAAAGCTAAAAACGATATTAAAAAGTTAATCACTGTAGTTTGCTCGACAGATAATAGCAAGTAACACACAAATAGCTAGAAAATTGATTGAAATAGACCAAAAAGTATGATGACGAAAAAATTTACTTACGTGATGTTTGAGTGTCACCAATCGACTACCACGCTAACACGCGGGCAGACCGTCACTAAAATGACTGACGCAATGGCGCGATGATATGACGTTTCGCGATGCACTTCACACTTATTGCTATCTCTTTTCTTCGCGGAGCTATTTCAATCGGAACAACCTGCCCCTGGCACTTTGAACCCCGGCCTCCCCTACCAAAAAAATGCGTCACGCCAAGCCAAAAAACTTGTTTAACTTCAAAGAAAGGTGGTAGTTCAAAAAGGCTCGGCAGTGTTAACTATAACCAACAGCAAGCATTAGCAACCTACAAATAAGACATAAGGATATGTGTAACAGGATTAAGTAGTGTTCATAGCTCGAAATGCTATATTTTCACCACAAAACTTGTCTAAAAACACCATGTTTGCGTGTTTTCTGCTTACTCTTCGCCTTAATACCAATAATGGGTAATCATAAATCAGACACTTTATAAAATAACTATTGAAAGCTCAAAAACGAGCATCTATTTCTTTTCCCTCTTATCGAGACGATAAATTATAGAAACAACAGGGAAGTGACGTAGCTATGACGTCACGCGCAACAGATTAAGCCTGGAATAGATAGATTTGGCAGTGGCTCCCCCCACCCCGCCGCCTAACCCTTCGGATTACCGCCGCTCCAAGTAAATGGAATTTATTTCGAAAGTTCGCGGGCTTTGTTCGTTAACAATCAGTGTTGTTATTGTAGATATTCACAACAATGTGGAGTGAAGCTCGACTTATTTATTTTTAGTTTTAAATTGAACCGTTACGACCGTACGCTGCCCACCACTTATAGAAGCTTCGGAACTGATCCGGAAATACAGCGAGTTACAATCGAGTTTCGTTCAACGTTTGTTTTATCAAACGGAATGATTGGTCGGGCGCATCTTGAATCAATATAACGTTTAGGCCTCTATCCCAAGAAATATAAATAATATTCGCATAATTGAAACCATTTCTTGACGATTTATATAAAGCCTTTATTTATACAAAAAATAATTAGATACCTACAGAATATGAGAAGTAAATTCATTTTCTCTTTTCCTTTCTATTTTTTATAGACAGTGCGAAATTATCTATGGTTTGACCCATGCTAATCATTCAGTCTAGATAAAAATTGTACGAAAATTTATTAATTGTTCACCAAAACTATATAACATAACATAGTTTTGTTAGTTTTGTAAAGAAAATTGTATTATTTTTGTAACAAATTAAAAATGCTTCTAATTCTGATTTAAAACTATGGCGATCTTGTGCGAGAGAGGTAACCTAGATCCACTCAATTCCTCAAGGCCATCAGCTCAGTTCCCAGCCTTAACGGCTGTTATGATCACCTGGCGGCGGGTGTGCAATTCCATAATTTGGTTGAACTGGGAGAAAGTGTTGTGAAAACTGCACTGAAGAGAGAGGAATGGACATCCATATTGGAGGGATGGGAGATCCATGGGGAGGATGTTGTTCAAGTCAGTGTCGTGTCATGTGATTTTAAGGACCTTCATCGTTTTTCTGATGTAGGTGGACCAGTGTTTTTTTTTTCTGTTTTGACAAATCTTAATGCGGTTCACAGATTACATCTACTTATGAAGTTTCAACAGTATTGTTCTTATACTTTTACGAGAGGGAGCCTCCTTTGCACAGGATGCCGGCTAGATTATGGGTACCACAACGGCGCCTATTTCTGCAGTGAAGTAGTAATGTGTAAGCGTTATTGTGTTTCTTTCTGAAGGTAACTAGTGAAATTACTGGGCAAATGAGACTTAACATCTTATGTCTCAAGGTGACGAGCGCAGTTGTAGTGCCGCTCTGAATTTTTGGGGTTTTTCAAGAATCCTGAGCGCAACTGCATTGTATGGGCAGGGCGTATCAATTACCACCAGCTGAACGTCCTGCTCGTCTCATCCCTTATTTTCATATTTTAAAAAATAGGTAGTGAGGCTCGGCACTGAGGCACGAAGACATATTATATTATGTTATGGTGGTGGCTGGATGATCTTGTTACCGGAAGGTCTGCTTGATGTGTTTTTTATTAGATATTATTTCCTTTAAAGTTTTTATATATTTTATTTTATGAAATGCTGGCATAATTACTCTCTTTATTTACGGTATGTGTGGATTGATGCATCTGCTATACTCAATAACTCTTGTGTTAATTATAAGTATTAATTTAATTTTTTTTTTCTTTTTTTGACTTACTCGTGTAAGCTAGTGTAAGTTTTTGACATTTGAGTATTTTTGTTGCGTCACTTTGCATATATTGTAATTGAAATGATTTGTAAAACAATTGAAATGTAAATCTTGACATAAAAGAGTGGCAATGAGTTCCTTGCTACTTCTCCTCATTAGCTCAACCCCTTACGAAGTAGCGGTAAATTCAATAAGAAACTATATTTTTATTTTTTTATTGACATTCATAAGTGTCATTTCCGTGACCTACATGATTAAGTGTTTTTGAATTTGAATTTTTCAACCAATGCGTAATACGACCGAACAAACACATCCAACGACAACACAACATAATATAGGTATGTATCATACGTCCGCTACCGACCTGTGGGCGACTTGCATGAATTAGCGGAACATTAAATGTGCCGAAACTAGTTTGTATAAAAATAAATATATTAACATAATTGTGCGTAGTATATGTTGTTATGCTGACTGACCCTCGCTACGTATGCTGGGTCGTGCTCTAGACGTCGTCGTCCGGGGCAGGAGGTTTACTCGCAAAATCGACAACGATACATTCGGAACGATACTACTCCGAATATATCGCAACTATCCTACTCTAACAAATGTTCGGATTCCTTATCGTTTATCGTTACCATAGACTAATATTTAGATTTTTTTACGATGTTAGTGTGAATGAAATATGTTCAAACCTAAACATTATCTGTGCTATGTCGCTGTTAAGTGTCGAAAGTCAAAACATAGTTTAGGCGCTAAGGACCATGCCAGACTCTGCACCACCAATTTGGTATCATTAACACATAATGTAAATGTTAAAAAAATATGTGATGAATATAATATTAACATTTAAAATTGAATAAATAATACAAAACTTGCGGATAATAAAATGTAAAAAAAGTAACTCAACCCTTCTCGTCGACTTCCTATTTCTCAGGCGGCCATTTGCATTATTTCTTCGCATAAACGATCAACAAAATGACTTAAATGACTTAGTGGAAAAAAAAATCTGTTGAATAGTAAATCACATATAATTATTTCAAAAATATTTATTAAGTATGTATATTGTATGGGAAATATATATATACAACTTGGAACGATAATAGCATCGACAGCCTAGAAGGTGTCGTTGAGATTATCGTAAAAGTGACGTTTGATTATTTGCGAAAATAGAATATTCGTCTCTCACATTTTCAACAAAGAGTAGGGCTAGGACCGATAATATCGAATAATGTTTCGTTCGTTCAATCATCGTTTCGACATTGATTACGATGTAACTAAGAGTAGGACTCGACACGACTAAAGCCACGATTTATCGAATATCGATTTTAAAAGTAGGCCCCCTGTATCGTCCACTGCGTGATCATTAATTAATGTTCGATGTAGACTACTGTCGCCTGCCTCTCACCGACAGACATACGCTTCATGTTAAGTTACTCCGAACGATTCTCTTATCTATCTCCTCGTGACAACAGCAAATTGTCTTCACACTGGCCTCTACTACATACCACTCGACTGGCGGCTGTCAAAGTGCTTTTGTGCCTGTTTGATATTCGCCATGTAGCGAGAGTCTGCGGTACTAAAACTAGTGATGACAACCTCAGCAAACATCAATAGATGGTGGGAAACTATTTACAAAAAAAAATTGTGTACTCTATTATGTTTATTCTTTAAGTATAAATAACACGAAAAACGAACGAAATTAATTCAACATGCAAAAATACTTCAGAGTATTATAGGTACGTTCCTTCGCAGCCATTTGTATTTTACGTCAAAACTAGTCCATGGACGATCGCGAGTGGCGCTTCAAATAGGCACAAAAAATTTGCTTTCAAACATATGGAAAAGCGTGTCCAGTGGTATTTTTATAGATCAGTATCTTCACACCACCTGTCTCTCAATGATTTCATGTCACACTTTGGTCCATCGATTGCAACAAGTTGACATGACAAACGATAAAATTTTCAAAAACTGACTTCAATTGAAAGTGACGCCATAAATTATTACAGTATGACCTTCTATCATCTTTATATGAACACATAACTCTTTCCTCAGTGGTGGTGATCTTGTACACAATTTGTCAACGGTTCAGCCTTGACACATATCCCACTCATTACAAAAGAGATCATTAAAATTGGTTCACTTGTCGCAAAGATGTCGGATAGCACATAAAAACAACACAATGAAACACAAATATAAACGAATAATGACCTATTTGAAATCTTGTACTTAAAAACACTTACAAATTAAAATATTTTTATATAAAATAGGATGTACTATCACTCATTAAAAGTCAAAAACTACCACCCATTCTAAAAGGTATGCCTCAGACCTGAGAAGCACGGGCGCAACAAACACAGCGGGCTTTTCCTTATAAAAATATAGTTACAATGTAATATCGTACTTTATATACGTAAAATTTATTGTTTAATAGCCCGAGGGCGCTCCATTCCCATCTGTGGTATCATTAAGAAAGACATTTATGTTATAGCAACATTTACCACACAAACGTTTTTTCAATTCAAGCAATTCTTTTGAATTTCGTAATACATGTGTTTTAGTTATTTAGTTTTGGTTATTGTAAAAGCATAACATATACAACGCGGCACAAAAGACTAACTGATTTGACTACATAGTACTAGTACAATTGTTATATTAAATGATGTTCTATCTTTTATTTTTTTGTGACATGTTGTGTTCGCTATAATAGAATAATATTGTCAACTGGTACAAAAAGAATATTCGAGCTGGAACAAGCTGTGTGGAGTATTTTTTATGGCAATAAGGTACGAGACGAGCAGGACTTATAGTAATTGTTACGCCCTGCCCATTACAATGTAGTGCCGCTCAGGATTCTTGAAAAGCCCAAAAATTCTGAGTGGCACTACAACTGCGCTCATCACCTTGAGACATACGATGTTAAGTCTCATTTGCCCAGTAATTTCACTAGCTACGGCGTCCTTCAGAACGAAACACAAAAATACTTACACATTTCTGATTCACGGCAGAAATAGGCGCCGTTGTGGTACCCATAATCTAGTCGGCATCCTGTGCAAAGGAGCCTCCCACTGGAAAAACTGGAGTGAGGCGTGGGTTTCGAGGAAGAGAGCAGAAGTAACATAAGGGGATGTTGTTGCTTCAGGTCATCTATAAATAATAACTGCGAGTATTGTACATTAATAAGAATCAATGAATGGGGTAAAATGCACAGATGTAATTTTGATAATTGTGAAAGTTTTTCCTTGGTCTAGGAGTCTTAGGAGCGATACTTAGTTGTCAAATTAAAAAAGCTCCTTATGGTCTATTTAGTCTTTATTTTTTTTTGACGTGATAAATTACCTTGATGCATTTAGGAAATAAACATAAATGTTTTGGTTGCTTATAAATTTATTGAAGTGAAAACTTCTTTACCGGCTTTGAACATTTTTCTTGGGATGGGTATAAAATGTTAAACTCGCGTCAGGAAGGCCTGATCGAAAATTCGTAAGACAGGCGTTGAAATTATGGATGAAAGAATATTTTTCTGAGAGATAATCTTTTTAATTAAAAAAAAAAAATGTACTAGTTCTGAAGTGTAAAATTTTTTATGAAATATAAATTGTCATTTATGTGTACGATAGCACAATAAATCAATATTGTATTTTACCACATATATGATAGTACTTTTACACTGATAAATAATTATTCCTTAACCATTCCAAAATATTCAAAAATGTTAATGTTCAAGTTTTCACTTCTGCCGGCACTCCCGGGGTGGAACCCGTATTTTTTTTAGTTAATTTTGAAACACAGTTATGAATTCAACCATAAAGCATTTGCAAGCAAAGCAATAATATTTTATATTCTGTTTGTGTACGTTGTTCAAGGAGCTACTATAACTTAAACAGCCAACAGTAAAGTTCTAACCTCCAGCGACACTTATTACCCGCTCGTACGCGACTCAAAAAGCGTCTCTAAAATATATATAAACCACTAATCCTGATATAAAGTTTGAGTTTAGATAAGTTTTCTATTCACATTTGAGACAATAGAATAAATAAATGAAGTTGAGTGTCTATTGTCAGTAATGGTAAATATTTATTTATTGCCAGGTGCTATAGAAGTTAACAAAATATCGATAAAATCATTAAAGTGTGTAGAAATAAAGTAAAAATATTTGTGTTAGTCCCTTTAGCTCACCACTGCTACCTATATTGTGCTACTGCCACTCCTGTAAGTACACGCACAACCCTTCCGTTTCTCTTGCATGGCTGCACCGGCTTTTTCTCTTTCATTTTATATCTTTCGTTCGCGGTCGTCCATCATATACCGACCCGGCTTTATGAAAAGGACGGAGGTTTCATTCGGTTTGGTTGGAAGAGAGCTGAATGTTATGTAAATGACGCGAGTACCGACCCTACTCTGTGGTATGATTCACTCGAATGGAAACAGGAACCGACTGTAGTGCAATAATTTATAGGGCACGGAAAATACGAACCCTTCAAGAATGAGTGTTTGTGAATACTTAGTATAAATCTTGCATTTTATATTAAGAATAATATTCTATTCTTTTGTTTCTATTCTCTATCTAACAAATCAGGTGGTCTCTTGTCATTTAATGATTGGGCAACAGCTGGCATTCATAGGAGCAGACAAAGACTATAATATGAACTGTAGTGTAGAGTAGTAGTAACTGAGAGATCATTATATAATTATAAGTATTTAAAAAAATACTCTACCTATTATATATTTTTATAGTGTTTGTTCTATTGCAAAGTTGCTGGGAATCTGGAAGAGTGAAAGACTGCAACATTGTACAATCTAACAACAGAATACAATCTATCAATAAACGATGCCATAATTCAATCTCAGCAGGAGGATTGCTAATGCTTTTGAGATTTCTTTTTCTGACATTCCAGTTTCTATCTCAAGCACTCTTGTCTCCTCCGCCAGTGTTGCTGAGTCACTTCTTCTGGAAAATGTTAGAGAATGTCAACAAATTTTCAATTTTAGTTTTGTTAGCCCTGGAGAAATAATTAAAACTTTTAATTCTCTAGACATGAAAAAGTTGCTAATATATGGGGCATTTCTGTTAAAATAATAAGTTCAATAATTGTTGTCAAACCAACATATAGTCTTTAATATTTTTTTTAATCGTGACGTTTTTCCTGACCTTCTTAAACATAGTAAAATTACACCAATATTTAAGTCGGGATGCTCTTCTGACCCGAATAACTATCGTCCTTGGTAACTCTCGTAAGTTACTTCATTTGTAACAACTTGGCTTTACTAGGGGACGTTCAATAACGGATGCAGGTGTTGAGCTAATGAAGAATATTTTTTATGCCTGGGAGGAATCGCAGAATGCACGTGGCATCGTCTGTGATTTATCTAAGGCTTTTGATTGTGTTCAACACTCAACGCGGGTCAGGAAGCTAGGTCACTATGGCATAAAAGAAACTGCGCTCGATCTTCTGATTTCATATCTATACAATGGAATTCAGAAGGTCGATGTAACTGGCAGGAGATCTCCTGGGGGTACGACAAGGGTCTATTCTCGAACCATTCCTCTTCCTTATCTATATAAATGATCTTCCTAATCTTATAAAGAAAAAACATAATTAGGCAGTATTGTTTGCGGACGACACATCACTGATTTTCAAAGTGAAAAGAAACCATGCTATGTATGACAAAGTGAACGATATTCTATCGGACATCCTGTACTGGTTTAGCGCTAATAACCTATTGTTAAATAGCTAGAAAACGAAATATGTAAAATGTACTATACCAAATGTCAAAAGTGAAGATGCAAGTGTGTTCTTAAATGGAGAGGTGATAAAACCGGTGGAATCAGCTATATTTCTTGGCATTACTCTGGATTCCAAATTACAATGGGGCCCTCATATTGAAGGATTGGCGAATTGACTTATTTCTGCAGCATACACGGTTAAAAAGATTAGACAAATAACTGACATAGATACGGCGCGACTAGTATACTTTAGTTATTTCCATAGTATTATGTCCTATGGTATAGTGCTATGGGGCAACGCTGCCGATATTAATACAATATTGTATGCTGCAGAAGAGGGCTATTCGCGCTATTTATAACCTAGATCTTAAAGAATTAATGAGAGCAAAATTCAAAGAAATTAACATCTTGACTGTTGCTTCTCAATATATTCTTGATAATGTAATGTATGTTCATAGGCACATAAGTGTATTTGCTAGAAACTGTCGTAACCATACCAATGTTAACAACAGGAACAAACAAACTTATAATGCCTACTACTAAAAGAGTTAGTAAGATCCCAGATAATGTTCAAAACAAATGTATTACGAAATTCAAAAGAATAAATAAAAAACGTTCCTTTGGTAAAGGTTACTATAACATAAATGAATTTCATAATGATTGGGAATTGAGCGACCGCTCATAGGCTATTAAATAATATATTTTATTGTACGATTTTACATTGTTATCATATTATTATATAAAAAAAGAAGCCCGCTGAGTTTGTTGCGCCCGTTCTTCTCAGGTCTAATCCGTACCTTTTGGTGGTAGTTTTTTACTTTCAATAAGTGGTTTTATATCCAATTTATAATAAAAATATTTGAAATTGAATATATCTGATTTCAAACGAGATAAATAAAGAGTACTTACGGACTTTCAAAAAAGAGTATCACTTATTTCATATTTTTAAAAACGTATTTCTTTTGTTCTCTTTGCAGCACATAACATTCTTTTTAAATGAAATGTATAAAAAATGTATTTTAGCATAAACTATTAATGTTATAGATTATAGTGTACGCCTACATAATAAAAAGAGTACAATACTCATTTTAGAGTTAGGTTGACAACCCTATCTCCATCGTATGACGAAGCCATTGCCTGCTCGAGTCGTTTGCAGCACGTAATTAGATCCTGCGAAAACCTCCAAAATTTTCAGACCTCTTTCAGTTTTTGGTTTATAATTTCTATAGTTAAATTCATTCTACGGAAAGAAGACAATATTTGCTTAAATAAATTTTAACAAAAAAACAACCGACTTCAAAACACTATTCCAGGCCAATAGATATAATATGCACTAAAAGGTATGAAAATAATTGCGTATTTTTATACAAACTAATTAATTGATCTAATTCTACGATTATTGTTGTTTTTGGAATCGGTGTCATCCAAGATAGGTTTGTAACTACATACTGTATAGTTGTAGGTGAGATTTGCTTGAGTCGTGAGGAGGCGAGAGCGGGTCGCGGCGGAAGGACACCGATTCCAAAAACAACAATAATCGTAGAATTAGATCAATTAATTAGTTTGTATAAAAATACGCAATTATTTTCATACCTTTTAGTGCATATTATATCTATTGGCCTGGAATAGTGTTTTGAAGTCGGTTGTTTTTTTGTTAAAATTTATTTAAGCAAATATTGTCTTCTTTCCGTAGAATGAATTTAACTATAGAAATTATAAACCAAAAACTGAAAGAGGTCTGAAAATTTTGGAGGTTTTCGCAGGATCTAATTACGTGCTGCAAACGACTCGAGCAGGCAATGGCTTCGTCATACGATGGAGATAGGGTTGTCAACCTAACTCTAAAATGAGTATTGTACTCTTTTTATTATGTAGGCGTACACTATAATCTATAACATTAATAGTTTATGCTAAAATACATTTTTTATACATTTCATTTAAAAAGAATGTTATGTGCTGCAAAGAGAACAAAAGAAATACGTTTTTAAAAATATGAAATAAGTGATACTCTTTTTTGAAAGTCCGTAAGTACTCTTTATTTATCTCGTTTGAAATCAGATATATTCAATTTCAAATATTTTTATTATAAATTGGATATAAAACCACTTATTGAAAGTAAAAAACTACCACCAAAAGGTACGGATTAGACCTGAGAAGAACGGGCGCAACAAACTCAGCGGGCTTCTTTTTTTATATAATAATATGATAACAATGTAAAATCGTACAATAAAATATATTATTTAATAGCCTATGAGCGGTCGCTCAATTCCCAATCATTATGAAATTCATTTATGTTATAGTAACCTTTACCAAAGGAACGTTTTTTATTTATTCTTTTGAATTTCGTAATACATTTGTTTTGAACATTATCTGGGATCTTACTAACTCTTTTAGTAGTAGGCATTATAAGTTTGTTTGTTCCTGTTGTTAACATTGGTATGGTTACGACAGTTTCTAGCAAATACACTTATGTGCCTATGTACATACATAACATTATCAAGAATATATTGAGAGGCAACAGTTAAGATGTATATTAAGCTATTGCATAGCTTCTATCGCGGGCCTTGAGCGTGGAGACCGAATCCAGAAATTCCGTAACGAAAATAACCTAACACTTACTAGATCTATATAGATATTTCGCTACGGTTGCCGTGGAAAAGCGGTTATCACGTATGCTTTTTGTGCAGAAGGTCTCAGGTTCGAGCCTTTATTTTAATTTGTTTATTTTATTTATCACGTTTTTTAATTTTAATTATCATGACAAGAATTTTTATTTAGTTTCACCTGCCCCGTTGTCTGTCTGTAATCAAATCTTGCTAGTTAAATTTTACTCACTTCCCGTTTGCTTTTTTTAAATTAATTTTATCAAAGAAAAAATACTGCATAAATAAAATAAATAATTATTTATAATTGCATAAATTGATTAAAAATGCTATGCAATTTTTTAAATTTTAAAAAATTTACCGCGGCAGTCCCCGAGTGCCACACGTCTTTTTTTTTTTTAATATTATAGTTGGCAACCCTAGATGTAGGGCTGTGTGCGACGAGTTTGTAATGACATGCAACAGGGACAATAGCTGAGTAACATGCATATCGCATACATTATACTATCACGGTGTTATTTAGTGAGGACAACATTAATTAAGTTTTTTGTAAAGCGACTTGTTTGATGAGCCGCGGTATAACCCCCCGGCCCCCGCCCGCCGGATTCTTCCTCCATCGTAATATATACAAAATGTATTCAGCGACTTTATTGCTCGCGCTTGTATAACGCGCTATAAATTATCATTTTAATAGTTTCACATATTTAAATGATTTTAATAGATTCGCAATTTTGATAAAATATTATTAGTTTAATGTGCCGCCTTTTTTAATGATATTAAGGGGCAAGACGAGCAGGACGTTCAGTGTTCCATTACATTACAGGATTTTTGAAAAATACAAAAAATAAAATCTAGTCTATCTATCGAGGGGCACTACAATTGAGCTCGTCTCCTTGATACATAAGGTGTTAAATCTCATTTGCCCAATAATTTCAATAGTTACGGCACCCTAAAGACCGAAATACAGTAATGCTTACACATAACTGCTTCATTGCAGAAATAGGCGCCGTTATAGTATCCATAATCTAGCCGGCATCCTGTGCAAAGGAGCCTCCCACTAGTAGTATGTTAGATAAACGCCGAAGCTTTATTAAACGACTCATTAGAGGCGAACTTATTATATATGCCCGCGATTTCGCGCGTGGGTTTTTAAAAATAATAAGCAAATTTTGAATCTGGATCCTCCTGGAGCTCCTTTTCAAGGAGCTTTCTTCCTCGTACTACAAAGCTGTGGAAAGAGCTTCCTTTTGCGATGTTTCCGGGACGATACAACATGGGTACCTTCAAAAAAAGCGCGTACACCTCCCTTAAAGGCCGGCCACGCTCTTGTGATTCCTCTGGTGTTGCAAGAGAATGTGGGCGGCGGTGATCACTTAACACCAGGTGACCCGTACGCTCGTTTGTCCTCCTAAACAATAAAAAAAAAAATTCAATGAAGATTATCTCATGTCTTTTCCAGTTCCGGTTCCCGTTTTCGCTCACAAAATATTATATGAATATTATTTATATATAAATAAGGATAAAATTTCGTCCTATGTCCTTTCCCAAGCTCTAGTCTATCGCTGTACCAAATTTCATCAAAATCGGTTCAATAGCTCCGGCGTAAGAGTTATGCGCTAAAGAAACTTACATTCACATTTATAATATTAGTAGGGATTATTAAATGGTCTTATAGTGACCGAAACACAGTAATGTTTACACATTACTGCTTCACGGCGGAAATAGGCGCCGTTATGATACCCATAATCTAGCCGGCATCCTGTGCAAAGGAGCTTCCCACTGGACTCCAATATACGCTCTTAGATGGACACACCTCACACCGCACCGATGTGTTAGTGCGGACGTGACGTCAGCTAGAAGGTGTGAGGAAGTTAGTTTGAGTGAGTTAAACGCGCTAACAGGGACCGCACCCGCAACAGTAATTTGGTACAAGTTACGAACTTACTATAATTGATGCACTGACAACTTCTACTATTGTGATACGTGGACTACTAGTAGAAAAGCGTTCCAAGTTTATTATCCGTGGGCGTCACCGCACCACCCCACGCCCCACCACGTCGCCACCATACAACCACAACACTCGCCTCAAAACAGTTACATACAGAGCTCCCTTTCAACTTATTAACGCGACAGAGGACATTCTATTGTGGAATACAATATTATGTTATAATAGGTGTTAAAGTATGAAATATGTACTTCAAATTGACATACAACCTTCATGGTTTGAGATTTTTGAGTGAAACTTTTATCACATTGTACCTATGTAGTTATTTTTTTTTAAATCTGCAACATTCGACTATCGATATTCAGTTGTTTTTTTTATTCAGCTTAGACAAGAAAGATGGATACTTCGAAAATTTGTGTGATTTTGTAAAACGAGTTCTGACGCGGAACTAACGCGCCAGAAACAGCTCGCAATATCAATATTGCGTTTGGAGAGAGGACTGCTAATGAATGCACCGTGCGATTTTGGTTTTAACATTTTCGTGATGGAAACTTTGATTTGAAGAAGGAACCAGGTGGAAGTCCGCCCAAACAGGTGAATAACAATGTATTAAAAGAGATCGTGGAAGCTGATCCGAGCCAAACTACCCAGGATTTAGTAGCATAGTTACTTTACCAACACTTTTGACTCATTTGCGTCAAATCAATAAAAAGATAGGAAAATATTAAGAAATGTGAAAAATGGATGCCTCATGATTTGACTGATCTGCAGAACATTTTGATAAAATTAATATGTTAAATAAAAAAAAAAACAATTCAATTTTTCAGTACAAATCGGCAATTTCATACTATAACCCGTAATAAAATATTTTACGCCGGGTTCACATAATATAACAAGCAGAATGAAAGCCAGGCCATATTCAAATGTTTCGACTTACTTGTGTAAGGTAAGGAAATAATAGATGAAAAATTTGAAAAACTACAAAAAACATGAGTATTGAAGATGCACACACACAACACACACATACTCACGCCTTATTCCCGTCGGGGTAGGCAGAAACAATAGAAGGCCACTTGTTTCTATCCTTACAAACCTCACGCGCTTCCTCTACATCCATTACTCTTTTCATACATGCTTGTGCTGTTTGAAAACGTCCCTCAATTTGGTGGATTAATGTTATACGAGGTCTCCCGCGACCGACTTGCCCACACACACTCACATCATGTTCATGAAGCATCCTTATACAAACAATGAGTTCAAGGTCTAAAGATTGATTCATCGAGTATATGATAATTTATATTTATAGATTTAACTCTTTATTACTTTTCATGAAATAATTTATATTATTTCATCACGACTCATATATTGGATGCAGCACCTTACAAACTAATTCGTTATGGATATTACAGCCATTATAAATACTCTATTTGATTAAAAAGAGTGGCCATTGAGTTTCTTATATGTTCTTCTAACGAGCTCAACTTTTTATGAGCATACGGTTAATTCAGTAATTTATGAGAAATATGAATAGTGACGATTCAAAAGCGCTCAGTTTTAGCCTATTTGAATAATGTTCATTTGACTTTGACTTTGAGAGGTCGCTGACTCGGTACTCATGCTATTTATTCGATAACGCAACAGAAGAACAGACAGAAAACATACGCCGATATATTTCACCAACTCACTCGGTCAATTACATTTTTTGGTAACGAAGTTGTAGAGTAGCGGAGGAAACACAATTAATAAACGTCTGACGTCAAGGAATACGAGGAAAGTTAAATTTGTTGGTTGAATGTGTCGATTCATTTCGATGTCATTATTTACCGAGTCTTATTAACTTAGTCGTATTACTTGTTTTGATACACAACAGAATTTCAGAATTTGAAATCAAATATACTTCAAACGGTGTCATGATGACAATATTATCCCACATGTAAGCCCAGTTGAGACCACTCTGCTCTAGCTGAGAGCATGGTCACATAATAACGCTGTAGGAATAATCTGTGATTTTTCTAGAGCATTTGATTGCGTAGATCATACTAGACTTATTCGTAAACTTCATTATTATGATATTAAGTTGAACACATAATCTTATAATTATTACTTCACATATATTTAATTAAACTCAGAAAGTAGTAATTAACAATGAACATTGATCCGGAACTATGACTGCGAGTGGGCATACAGTATCATACAGGGTTCAATCCTTGTGTCTATCATATTCATCGTTTACATCAATGATTTGAAATATAGAAAGGTTAGCCTAGTCTCGAAAGATTGTGAAATTGTTATTTTTGCTGACGTTACTTTATAAGTGTAGATATTTATTGTAAGCCACACATAATAAACATTTTTTTTAAAGAATTTGTAATTTTTTTCTCACTTTTTGTTAAGAATTATATTAAGTAAAACTTCTTTACGCACGCTTGACTTGGGGAGTAAACTGGTGAAAGAATGACGAGAGCGTTATGAAAAGTGTGATCAGGCGAGGCGAATAGAAGTTGAGGTTGAACATAATTTTTTTGTAATATGGATATTTAAAATAAAATATAATTTCTTAAATATTTTCCTGTCATAGGTATATCTTTTGAAATATTTTTTGTTGATAAGTATAATATATTCTTTTACTCAAATATTATTATTCGAAACATATTTATATTATATAATGAAATATTTATTTATAATATTTTTCCTTTTTCTGCAACTTTTGTATGCTTTTGGCACGTTTGCGAAATATGATGAAGTGTGAATTTTTACGTTGCGCGCGCTCCGGTCATCTTAAAATAGCATAATGAAATGGGTTTTTAAGTGTCTCTTAAATTATCTTGTTAACTATTATGAATACTAGTAATAAACTTGAATAATAATATATTATGAATGTTTGTCATAAAGTGGTCTATCTATTATAAACTTTAGTATTATTTTTTTTCAATTTAATTGTATATAATATATTTGAGGTATTAATATCGGAATGAATAGGTAATTATCGGAAAGTAGTCTTTTTATTTATTTACATTATTACATAAAAACTTGTTTATTAAATAAATGTTGAAATTCGTTATAATTAATATTTTATTTTTTATGGACTGTAGATAAATAAAATGATTTTTATCGAAAATTTTATCATTTTTGCTACTTTAAAGGTTTTACGCACACCGTTTTTTCATTCCATACACGAATCGAAATTTGATCTCATGTTTCTAGAGGTCTATCTCTTACCCCTAATCAATCCGTCTGATAGCGTATGATTCATTCGTATATCTTGGTACGTTTGTTCAAATGTTTAATATGCATATGTCTGCTATAGCGTTAGCCGCAATTAATTATTGGTTTCGGTAATTTAAATGTAATCAATAACTTTTAAATTCAGCGAGCGATACGGAGATCACGCTTGGCCGGTCACTAGCTGCAGTAAAGTTAGGAAGGTCGCTTTGTGATATTACTGACGACCAATTCATTCTCTCGAGAAGGAAATCCAAGGACAAAAAAATTAAAATTTAGGCTACGCATCATGGTTTTCTGGAAGTCCATGGGGGCTTGCTTCATCACTTTCTATCACCTCTTTCTATAATCTATTTCTATCACCTCTTTCTATCGTCTTTACATATCACCACTTTCTATTAGATTTTTCTATCACCTTTGTATATCACCTTTTATATCACAATTTTCTATAACCTCTTTCTATCACCACTTTAAATCACCACTTCCTATCATCTCTTCCTATCACCTCTATCTATCAAATCTTTGTATCACCTTTTTTATCACCTTTTTCTATCACCACTTTCTATCACGCCTTTATAACGCCTCTTTCTATCACCTCTTTCTAACGCGTCTTTCTATCACCACTTTCTGTCGCCTCTTTCTATCACCACTTTCTACCACGTATTTCTACCATATCATCTATTTATATCACCTCTTTCTATCACTTATATAATTTATTTATTTATTTATTTTGATTAAAACTGTTACAACACCAATTACAATAATTAAGTACATTAAACTATAAATGTTAGACGCTATTATGCGAGGACTCACAAAGTTGGAGCAGTAACTGCACCAACACTTCAAGTCTATTAGTAAATAGATCACAATCAGGGCGGGCTTCTACGAGGTGATTAAACAATATCAAGACTCGTGGCACGGGCGCCGCAGTGCGTGCTACCGTGTGACACGCGGGTACCGCCAACAGACGGTGACTTCTACAACGAATATAATAATTGTCAGGTGTATACAATCGAATCAGCTCATTATGAATATCAGGGGCATCTATTAAGCCCCGGCTAACTTTCAGCAAGGTAGTTGCCTGGTCGAGAGCCCTTCTGGTTTCCAGAGTGTTGTATCCAAGGCAACCGACGAGATACGCCGTCGGGTACAAGTACGGGTAGTAACCTAGTTTCCGCTTATGCAGGAAACGCAAAAATGCTTTTTGTACTTTCTCCAGCATAAGGGAGTAGGTTACTTCGTAGGGATTCCATACGCACGAGCTCGCTTCTAGCTTACTAGTTCCTTACGTAAAGCAGTTGTATAATATTGACGCTGTGGACATCGCGCGCATTCCGTACGAAACCCAGTCTCATAAAGGACTCTTGAGTGACTGTTATTATATGGTCGTGAAAGAAATCACGTGAGTCTCTTGCCTGTTTGCCCCCTCTTATAAAACTAATTAATTAATTGTATTTATTACAAGTTCACAAATACATTTTTGTTCCATTTTTACAAACACAGACGGAGCACAGTCTGCCGGGTCAGCTAATGTTAGGTATATATACCTAGCTCGATTGTGATAGTAAACAGACATCGTCAAGGTACGGACCGGGGTTACGATATTATCCAACTCCACTTTGATCGAACACTGAGTCAATAAGTTAGTCAATTATGATGTCCCTTCCAACCGCACTGTGTGTCAAGTGGGCTGCGAGACAGTCAGTACCCTCGAGCCAGTTACAAGTAATATTCATTGTCAACTGTAGAATTCGGAGTCTCAGGTCAAATTCAAATAAGCTTTATTCAAATAAATTCAACAAGAAACTCAACGGCCACTCTTTATATCAAGTAGATTATTTTACAATATACATAACAAATTAGTTTTGTGAGGAGCATCGAGTAAAAGTATATGAATTATATTCAAAGTTAAGCGTATTTAATATCAAATCTATATATAAAATATAAAAATGAATTGCTGTTCGTTAGTCTCGCTAAAACTCGAGAACGGCTGGACCGATTTAAATAATTTTGGTCTTGAATTATTTGTGGAAGTCCAGAGAAGGTTTAAAAGGTGAATAAATATGAAAATTTTCGGAATTAAATAAAAACAACAATTTTGTTTTTCCAATGTGTCCCCCGTCGTTCAGAAATCAAATTGAAATAATAGTTTAAAATTAATAACTAATTAGAATCTTTGTTTCTTTCTTACTTTCTCGGGATCTAAAAAACATACTTAATTTTAGCTACCTATACTTGGTAGATTTACTACAGTTGTTAACTATGATGGCAATACATCGTTTGCTGGGTCAGCTAGTATTAGTAATTCATAAAAAGTTATAAAGAATGAACTGTATAAATATAAATTATCGTATATTGCATCAATCTGTAGAGCTTCAATTCATTGTTTGTGTAAGGATGCTTCGTGAATTTGATGGTCGTGATTACTGTCATAATTAGTAATCGCATCCAACAAATACACTGATTTTTTAACAAAAATAGTTCGAATAGGTACAACAAATATTACTAGTTTAAGACATCGTTTCCGTCGGACATATTTGAGAGAAGTAGACGACCAGGCACACGAAGTCGCCACAAGGAATATTACTTACAACAGAAGCAGTTTTCCGAACTGCTTTAAATCGTACTGAAAATATCGCCATGCTTTATAAAATAAACTAAATTTACAAAACTTTATCAAAATTTAATTTAGATTGAGAAGACAAAGATAGAATACATTTATTGTTAAAATGTTCACTACCTTCAGCAATTTAACATGAAGTCGGAGGCTCCTTTGTACAGGATGCCGGCTAGATGGTGGGTAGCACAATGGCGCCTAATTCTGCCGTGAAGCAGTAATGTGTAAGCATGACTATGTTTCGGTCTGAAGGGCGCCGTAGCTAGTCTAGACATTACTGATCAAATGCGACTTAACATCTTATGCCTCAAACGAGCTAACTATTACGATTATTGTAGGGCCGCTCAGAGGTTTTGGGTTTTTTAAGAATTCTGAGCGGCACTGCACTGTAATAGGCAGGACGTATCAATCGACGGAACGTCCAGCTCATCTCGTCCCTTATTGTCATAAAAAAAGTTTAATTAAACTGAAATTATTTAATTGTGCGTGATGCTTCATGCACCCGATGATGGGGTTGTGATGATCTCTTTTCTATAGGATCCGTGCACTCACCACCAGACTACATCACACAGGTGAAAAAACCCTGAGCGGCACTACAATTGCGCTCGTCTCCTTGACATAAGATGTTAAATCTCATTTGCCCAGTTATTTCACTAGCTACGGCGCCCTTCAGACCGAAACACAATAATGCTTACACATTACTGCTTCACAAAATAGGCGCGGCTGTGGTAACCCATAATCTAGCCGGCATCCTGTGCAAAGGAGCCTCCCACTGGTAGTTAATATAGTAACTGTTATAACTCGCAGTTTCGCTATAAGTCACAGTTGATATTAATTTGTCGTTCCTCAGCGGACCTCCAGTGAGCCGTCAGCCATTACACCGCGATATATCTTGGCGACACATTTATCAGCTTCTTAGGTGGGAACGAACATGTGTTTAACGAACGCTGCCATCGGTCCATAGCATTGACACACTTTAATTGTCTCAATTGGCAAAAGTCCATCTCTCTCGGACTTGGAACTAGTTATAAAGAAAAATGTGTTGAAAATTGTGCGACATTATCACGACATTGTACCGGCTGACGTGTCATATGTATATTATGTTTAAGAATAACATTTAACGACTTTATAATGATAATAATATGTACAGTCAGTGTCAAAAAGATAGAGTCACCCATTGTATTCAATAACATTGCAACAGCATCGTTACCATATACATCGATTCACCGAAAGTGACCAAATTGATAACGTCATCCAAAGTAGTCAAATATATCTGACACCATAATTAATATCATAAACATATCTAAATTCCACCCAAAGTGTTTAAAAATATGGAAACATTTGTGGAAAATGATCATTGGGTAATATTATAGGATTATAAATATATTTTTATTATGAAAATGAGGGACTAGACATTCCCATGCATTACAATGCTCCGCTCAGGATTCTTGAAATACCCAAAAATTCTGAGCAGCACTATAACTGCGCTCGTCACCTTGAAACAGAAAATGTTAAGTCTAAGTTATCATTTGCCCAATAATTTCACTAGCTACGGCGCCTTCAGACGGAAACACAGTACTACTTACACATTGCAGCTTCACGGCAGAAATAGGCGCTGTTGTGGCACCCATAATCTAGCCGGCTTCCTGTGTAAAGGAGTCGGACTGGTAAAATATATGCTTTCTTTTTGACGCTGATTGTACACTAGCATAGATTTAATGGTGACGATCGCCAGATTAGTTAATATGTCTGGTTACTGAACTAGATTCATATCTAGTGGAAGCTACTGTTGTTACGTGTACTGTGAAAAAAACATTCAGAGTTAAATTAAGGCTAGGGATCGAGCCAACAGCCTTGAGGAATCCCGCGGAGCTAGGTTACCTCTATCGCACAAGAGCCATAGTTTTAATTCAGAATTAGAAGCATTTTTATTTTATTACAAGCAGAATACAAATTTATTTACAAAACTATGTCATGTTAAATAGTATTGGTGTACAATTAATAAATTTTCGTACAATTTTATCTGGGTTGAATTATAAGCATGGCTCCAACTGTAAAAGTTAGGGGTATTTTGGTGAATTTTTTTCGCACTTTCTATAAAAAATAGAAATGTAAAGTAAAAAGGAATTTTCTTTTTATATTCTGTCGTTATATAATTATTTTTTGTTAAAAAAGCTTTATATAAACCATCAAGAAATGTTTTCAATTATGTGCTATTGTAGCGATTTCTTGGGATAGGTCTTAAATTTGTAGCCAAAATTATGAGGCCTTATCTTCCTCATAAGTCGCTCAGCGGGCAATGGAGAGGGCTATGCTCGAAGTTTCCCTACGAGATCGAATCAGAAATGAGGAGATCCGTAGGCAAAAGTCGCCGACATAGCCTAGGTGGTTGCAAAAGTGAAGTGGCAGTGGGCAGCGCACATAGCTCGACGGACATATGGCCGTTGGGGTAGTAAAGTTCTCAAATGGCGACCTCGCACCGGAAGACGTAGTGTTGGTAGGCCGACGATCTGGTTAAGAGCGCCGGAATACGTTGGATGAGGGCAGCGCAGGGCCGATCGTCTAGGCGATCTTTGGGGGAGGCCTTTGTCCAACAGTGGACGTCTTGAATGAAGCCACAACCTGGGAGTTAAACAAAGCATACAAGAATTTATCAACGATACGTCACTTGAACGATTGGCTCAGTTGGAAACAGAGCACGGAACGCGAGAGGGAACGGGTTCGAGTCCCGCATCGGACATAAAATTATGTTATCAGTTTTATTTGTGTTATTAATCCCAGAAGTGAGGGTTATCACTTTGAAAACATAACAAATTACTTAATAAATGTTTATTTGAATTATGTTCCTTCTTTTATCGAAATTGAGGAATAAATGTAGAGTTTGTAATCGGGTCAGAGGTATATTTAATTGTCGTTTTACTTTATAAATCAGTTGGTATTAATTTACAAATGTTTTCATGGACTACATCCGTCAATCACTTCTGCTATTTACAGATATTTCACATATTATTTGACGGCATCAGTTGAGCCGTTTTGCTCTTAATAGTGATTTTCATTATTATAACACTAGAAATAAGGGATTGTTTGTAACTTATTCTAGTAGGCTTCATAGGATTCATAATAGCTTTAAGGGTAAATGTATACACTCCTATAATAAAGTCATAGCCACTGTTCAGGCATTATCTATAAATAAATTTAAATGTTTTATAAAAAAATGGCTCTGTCGTAAATCCTATTACTCCACTGCTGAATATCTAAATGATCGGACAGCCTGGGACTAGATTGTGATTATTTTATAGCGATAGAAATGATTGTACAATATTGTATATTTTTATTGAAAAAACGCAAAAAAAGAATGCTGGGAGAGTTTCTTGCGCCGCTTCTTCTCTCTCAGAGCGCCATTTGTTTCCGAAGCGGTAGTGGTATCTCGTAGTTATTAGAAATGACATCAAAAATAATTCTAAAGGAATCAATTTTGAGAAAATAAATGCCTTTTATGCCTTTTTGGCACATGGCGGCCGCTACTTCCACGGCGTCTGTGTTCAATACATTATCAGAAGGAGGGGTGTCAGGAGCAGGGTCATCCATCGTCCATCCGACACTATCTTGATTAGCTGTTCATTACGCGGGTCTTGCGAACTGATTGATGGATGTCGATGTGTGACGTGGGGAGGGTGAGAAGAGGCTCTGAGGGATGGTGGAGGGTGGAGGGGGTGAGATGAACTAGAATCACATCCAAGTGACTCGTAACGCTGAGAGCGACACATTACATGAAATGAGGATCAGTGAGCATCCATTTATCACAAATGTATTTCATTAGCCCGCATAGAAGGTATTGGAGGGCATTTGAGGACCAGTTCGAGGTTCAACCTTAAATCGGCGGCTGATAAAAGGCATAAAAGGCAATTATTTTCTCAAAATTTATTTCTTTACGGCCGTTCCCAATATTCAGTCTATCTCTTACTTGAGATAAAAATCGTAACTATGGTTGACTTTTTTGTCCCAATAAACTTATCGATGGTAACTCACCTTATCCGTACACGCTGTCTGTCGATGGGACAACGTATAGCTTACCAGCGATAGAAGTTTGTATGGAAATTTCAAATCACGCGTCCCAATATAAGGCGATAAGAATGATTTAAAATATACCTACCCATATTGGAACAGCTTCAGGTTATTGACTGCTAATTACTGACAGTAGTAGGTAGTAATTTATCTCTATCTGTAGATAGTATATTGGGAACGGCTGTTAGAATTCTGTTTGATTTCTAATATACTAGATACTACATCCGCTTCGGAAACAAATGGCGCTCTGAGAAGAAGTAGCGGCGTAGAGAAGTAGAATTTTGTTATATGGCGGTGATTGATCGACTTAGAATTATTTACTACACAAATAAAACTGAAAACAAAATTTTATGAACGATGTGGGCCTTGACTCCGCAACCTCTCGCGTTCCGTGCGAGTGTTCTTTCCAACTGAGCCAACCGTTCCAGTGACGTATCGTTTTTAAAATCTTGTATGATTTGTTCAACTCTCAGGTTGTGGCTTCATCTGCAGGCTCTACTTTACACTTGATAACCTGCTCAACCCCAATATTTGCATATTAGGAAATTGACTTGAGATTTCGCTCTTGCTAATCTAAACAATTTGTAATGTTTTTTAAAGTGATACAGAAGAAGTGAGGGTTATCACTTTAAAAAACATAACAAATTGTTTAAATTATTCATTAATTGCAGTTCGTATGTTACGTGAGGGATCGTCTCTATTGACGTGATCAAGGAGAGTGGAAATATGAAATGACTTGCAGGTAGTTCTAGAAATCGTCGCTTCCGATATCGTAACGACGAGAACGACACGACATGCTAAATTTATTGTCGCACAGGCGCCCAAATCTTACATAATACTAATTCTATAACATTTTCTTGTTCAAACAATGGTCACATAAATCTGTTGTGGCCTAAAGGGATGTCCGAATGTTTACACTATCAATAATTCACACGAGATTGACCGCGACGTGACGTCACGTACCGGTTCCCTCGACACGGATACGCGTGAAGCTCTTTTCATACTACTGTTGTGATATATGGCAAATAAGGACCTAATGCTATATAGCAGTCCTTCTCAAAGTGGGCGATAACGCGCCCACAAGGGGGTCTTTAATGGGCTCAGAAAAAAAATGGGGGCCATTGGTGTGGTTTAGGGGAGCGATGGTTGATTTGTAATGACATTTAGAATTTTTTATATTTAAAATTTCGAATAAGGTGTTTGTGCACTCAACCGTGATTTTACGGATCCATGAAAAAAGATACGATTTTTTTATATTTATATATTTAAAAAAATCGTATTTGTCCTTTATCTTCATAAGAAAATAAGTAAAACAATGCAGTGCTCAGGATTATTGAAAAACCCAAAAATTCCGAGCGGTACTAAAACTGTGCTTGTCACTTTGAGACATAAGATGTTAAGTCTCAGTAATTTCACTAGCTACGGCGCCCTTCAGACCGAAACACTGTAATGATTACACATTACTGTTTCATGGCAAAAATAGGCGCCGTTGTGGTACCCATAATCTAGGCGGCATCCTATGCAAAGGAGCTTCCCACTGGTTAAATGTTCGTTTTTGTATGACGGCCATATTGTAGAATCACGGATTCGAATTGAATACGCACAGTTTATATTTCTGCCCTGTATGATGTTATAAAACTAGGAATACATGAACTATCAGTGTATAAAAATTGGGTGCTCTGAAAAATAGTTGATTTTAGACAGGGCGGTAATAGAATTAAGTTTTATAATCTCTGCTATGCATGGCGTTCTCATTACGCGTTATAATCGCAATTAGTGTTAATATTATAAGGCAAGCTCAGTTGACCACCATCTTTGATAAGTGTGTACACGATCAACTCCATTGTGATTTAATACTGGATAGTCTTGCAAGAGAAGAGAAGTATTCTTAATGTGAAAAGATCAGACAGACTAAAAAACCGCGTCATCAGAAGTAAAACAAAAGTCATTGATGTCAAATCTAAAATTAGAAGACTCAAATGGAGATAGTTTGGGCACATGGTAAGAGGGCATGACAAATGAAGTAAGAAAGTGACAAGATGGTATCCCAGGGAAGGGAAAAGGAAAAGAGGTAGACCCCAGAAAAGATGGGAGGACGATATCAGGGAAGTGGCAGGAGTAACTTGGAACAGAGTGGCTCAAGAAAGACACGAATGGAAACGGTTGGAGGAGGCCTTTGCCGATTGGCAAACAGATCCACAAAAAATTAAAATAATACAAATACTAGAATAAGTTATTTTGTTTCTAATATTTTATGTTTGCTTTAGAGTATTGTTAGTTATCTATGTTAGTTAAGATTTGAATAAAGACTATATTATTGTTATTATTAGTCTTGCAAGCTTATCGAATAATGATGAAAATGCGGAATTTGACACTATCTTGTCATCAATGCTACGAAAGAAGAAAAATGCCAGAATATGGATATCAAATCATATAAAGTAAAACAGAACGTGGTTATTGGAAACTTTTTGAAAATAATAAACAAATAAATAATAATATTGACACAGTTTTACACAAATTGTCTTGCCGCAAACTAGGCATAGCCTGTACTATGGGCACAAGACAGCGATAGCTACTACTAGCTGACCCAGCAAACGTTGTATTGCCGATATAAAAACCGCGATACAAAAGTAACTGTTGATCGTAGATGGATGAAAATTTGGAGTTGTATGTATTTTTTAATGCTGACTCATAATAAAATAAATTAAAAAAAAAATGTCAAAAAAATAAAAAAAAAATCGTGTGGACCACCCTTAACATTTAGGGGGATGAAAATTAGATGTCCGATTCTCAGACCTACCAATATGCACTCAAAATTTCATGAGAATCGGTCAAGCCGTTTCGGAGGAGTTCAAAGTTTAACACCATGACACGAGAATTCTATATATTAGATAAATTATACATATAAACAGCCAAGACTCGGAAACAACCTATTATATTCTTATATCAGGAATATTCATCGTATAAATGATTGCACCTACCGGGATTCGAACCCGGGACCTCTAGCTTAGTAGTCAGGGTCACTAACCATTCGGCTATATGAGTCGTCGATGGAAGAAGGAAGAAGAGGGTGCCGCACGATATAGTACAGCATGAACTCACGAAGCACACACTCAATTTTATTGCGTAGCGTAGTTAATATTAATATTAATATTAATATTAACATGAATTATTATGACAGTATACTGCCAGTACATATACGAGAACCTCCTATACGCCCATAAATATATTAGCCAATTTAAAAAGAATAGTGATGTGCACAGTGTCAACACTCGAAACAAACATAAACTCGCAATTCCATCTACTAGGCTCCGTAAAATTGCTAAATCTTTTAAAGTGGATTGTATTATATTTTATAATAAACTCCCAAATGAAATTAAAATATTACCTATTAAAAAAATTTATGTATCGTAAAAAAAAAATAACATCTAAGGCCTATTATAATGTGAAAGATTATTTGAATGATAAAGATATTTGGAATTAATGTTCTAAATTTTGTTAATGAATATTGTTATACTCATTTGAATGCTATTGCAACTTTTGTACTTCATCCTGACTTGCACTAAATAACTTATAAAGTTTTACAGTGAATAAAGATTTTTTGACTTTGACTTTGACTTAATGTATTGTGCGCGATATTGTTGTTCTATGAACCACACCACCATCAGTGGGAGGCCCTTTTGGGTAATTTCACTAGCTAGGCCAGCTCCAGACCGAAACATAGTAATGCTTACACATTACTGGTTCGAGGCAGAAATAGGCGCCGTTGTGGTACCCCATAATCTAGGCGACATCCGGTGAAAAAAAAAGAGCGCATAAAAAGAATGCTGAGAGAGTTTCTTGCGCCACTTCTTCTCTCTCAGAGCGCCATTTGTTTCCGAAGCGGTAGTAGTATCTAGTAGTTATTAGAAATGACAGCAAAAATAATTGTTAAGGAATCAATTTTGAGAAAATAAACGCCTTTTATGCCTTTTAAAGGAGCCACTGGTAAAATTGCAAATTGAAACATTTAATTTTGTTTATATGAGATTCACGAAATGTTTATTGTATAATATAATGTCTCTGTATAACCAAGACGTTCACTACACTTGGCATATGATCGGCCGCCGCCCGACACTCAACTCGAAACTAATTTAAATGACATTCAACTGAGGTCATACCTGCGCGTGGTGGTTGAATGACAAGAGCTGAATGACCTCCTATTACCCATCAGAGCTAATGACCATTAGCAGTTGAAATTCAATTTTAAATATTTTATTCAAAATGGGATTTATAATCATTAATTGAACGTCAAGAACTATCCAATAGCGTGCAAAAGCGTGCTTCAAACCTGAGGAAAATGGTGCAAGAAATTATTAAAACATTACTGTGTTTCGGTCTGAAGGTCGCCGTAGCTAGTAAAATTACTGGGCAAATGAGACTTAACATCTTATGTCTCAAGGTGACGAGCGCAATTATAATACCGCTCAGAATTTTTGGGTTTTTCAAGAATCCTGAGTGGTACTGCATTGTATCAATTCAATCAGGGCGTATCAATTACCATCAGTTGAACGTCCTGCTTGTCTCGTCCCTTATTTTGATAAAAAAAATGCGGGCTTCTTTTTTTATGGTTACGATCTTAGATTAAGGATTGGTCCACGCTGCGCTCCAACTAGATACCGCAGGCATAGTCGCAAAGTATGCCCTACTTTTACTACGCCCAAGTGGGCGTACTTAAGCCAGCCAACAATGTGTGACGTTGACGTGCCACATGTTCAGTTAAACTTAGCTAATAATTGAAACTAAAATGCCGTGCGTAGTAAAACTTTGTAAAAATAATACTACAAGAAAGATGAAAGACACTGGGATCACGTATCATCAGTAAGTATTTTGTATTTTATTAATTTCAATGTGTTAACACGAAGCGTATGTTACAAAATTAAAATCCTATATATAGATAACTAATTAATTACGGCAAATGATTGTAATCTTCGTTTTCATTATTCTTTGTATTATGCTGCCGCATTGTAAATTTTATATAAAAATATGATCTATTGCTAACTTTTTGTACATAAAACAATTTATATCCTTTCGTGTAATAATACCCTTCACAAGTAAATCGATTGTATCGGCAAATTATGTAAACTTGATATGCTCATTTTTCGGTTTATGTAAATCGGTCTAATATAAGTATTTTAGTTGATAGCTATTTCGAGCACTACACAATTTATAATTTCTGTTACAAAATTTGGAACTCTAGGTCTATTTGTTTTCATATATTTATTGTCATATTTGTTTAAGACTGTATGTTTCCCAATAAATGAAAAAGAAAAAAAATATTGAAAGATGCCATTGAGTGTCAAAATGCCACGCACACAAGCATCTAATAGTTGCCGTATTTTAGAAGCTATTGTCCAGCAGTGGACGTCTTCCGGCTGATGATGATGATGAGAAGCTATTGTTTTAGGTACTACCTAAAACAATAGTACTGGTATCTAGTTGTAGCGGAGCGGAGACCAATCCTTAATCTAAGGTTGCAATGTAATACCGTACCTTAATAGTATATTGTGATCTCATTACACTCGAGGCTGTGGTTTGCAGTAATCGTAAATCAGCCGAGTGTCTAGTGAGTAAGTTGCTCGCGAGTTTCATACGCACTTTTTCAACACACTTGCAAGGAAACAACAAACACGTATTGCATACATTTTTAAATTATCGTAGGAATTATCGTAAGAAGCTAAGTACTTTTCATTTTTCTCGCGGGGTTAAATCTATCAATTGTTCATCTTCTCTACTAAAATTGTCGTACAAAGAGGATGTAAATCTATAAATATAAAAATGAATTTCTGTTCGTTAGTCTCGCTAAAACTCGAGAACGGCTGGACCGATTTGGCTTACTTTGGTGTTGAATTATTTGTGGAAGTCCAGGGAAGGTTTAAAAGGTGAATAAATATGAAAATTCTCGAAAAAAATTTTTGTTTTTCCTTTGATGTGTCCCCCGTCGTTCAGAAATCAAATTGAAAGCGTAATCTATATATTATATAAAAATGAATTTCTGTTCGTTAGTCTCGCTAAAACTCGAGAATGGCTGGTCCAATTTGGCTAATTTTGGTCTTGAATTATTTGTGGAAGCCCAGGGAAGGTTTAAAAGGTAAATAAATGTGAAAACATGTTCGGAATTAAATAAAAACAACAATTTTGTTTTTCCTTTGATGTGTCCATACATAATTTCTATGAGATAATTTATTGACGCACGGTTTGACAGTTCTGCTGTGAATCAATTTCATTACAACAACAGAGAGCATATTTTACGAAATAATTCTTGATGTTATGATATATTATTGGCAAATTAATAAAAAACATTATTTTTTTTATTATATACAGAACAACGTCTGTCGGGTTAACTAGTCTAAAATAAATAACTAATTCCATTTTATATATCTTTCTTTCTAAATAATACAAAGCACTTCTTGGCCAACATTCAGAAATATAAAAGCTGTTTCCAGATGACATCTATTTTGCACACCCGTAAATGATTAGCCTAGATAATTATAAAATAACTATATAACCTAAATTATATAGTTTGAGATTCGGTCGTCATCTATTTTTTATACCTCAAAAATTTTAATTATTAATTTTCTTATTACTTTATATAGCAATACAACGTTTGCCGGGTCAGCTAGTTATGTTATATAATTACTGTATGGCGATTGCCGACGAACGTATAATCCGGCTAAGTTTGAAAGCGAACAGTAGTTTACAACGTAGTGGAATTCGACTATCTCTGCTTTTTACAAGACCATGCCGCAAATTCCTGGGTAGTTTGGCTCGGATCGGCTTCCACTATCTCTTTCAATTAAATGTTGTTAACCTGTATGGGTGGTCCTCCACGTGGTTCTTTAAAATAAAATATAAAAAATTAAACTCAACTTACAACTGAAAGTCGGTAATCGAATGTTGCACATTTCTTAATAGAAGAACTAAATAATCTCAAACCATAAAGGTTCTATGTCCATTCGAAGTACCAATTACAATAAACATGGCAATTTCATATTTTAACCCCTATTATTTATACTAGCTGACCCGACTGACTGTACAATATAATAAATAAAATACTGTTTTTTTTTTTGTGAATTTGTCAATCATATTTGATAACATCAAGAATTATTTCGTAACATATGCAAGGAGCATTGAAGTTGTTATAATGAAATTGTTTCATAGCAGAACTGTCAAACCGTGCGTCAATAAATTCTCTCATAGAAAATATGTCCATACAAAACAAATACTGGAAATAAAAATAATTATGGGTCCCAAATCGAAATAAAAACTATCCTATCTCTCAAGTTGGACCAAACTGCTCTGCATGAAGTAATCCCCATTAAAATTCGTTTATTAGTTTAGGGGTCCATCGCGGACAAACAACGTGTCACGTAATTTATATATATTAAGATAATAATATAATGTTATACATGAACATGTTGGTATATTAGAAATAAATACACAGGGAAACGAAAATAAATAATTTGATCCCATATTTAATTTGTCCTACTTACAAGTATAACAAACACACATAAACAAAGACACACACACACACACACACACACACACACACTGAAACACACATTACTAACACATGTTTTTACTTTCTTTTAAATTAAGTATTAATAAATTTGTAGTTATTTTATGATAAAAGAAATTTTTGAGGAGTTGTTATCATTCAAATTCAAATTCAAATATTTTTATTCAAAATAGGATTTAAAATCACTTATTGAACGTCAAAATCTACCACCCATTCAAAAGAGACTGCCTCAGACCTGAGAGGAATGGGCGCAAGAAACTCAGCGGGCTTTTTTTTTATATAAAATATGGATTATAATGTAATATCGTACAATAAACATTTATAATTAAAGAGCCTGAGGGTGTTCGCTTTATTCCCAGTCCGTGGTGTCATTAAGAAAATCGTTTATGCTAAAATAACCCTTACAACACTAACGTTTTTTAACAATTCTTTTAAATTTCGTAACACATTAATTGTTTTGTACATTTTCTGGGATCATATTGTAGAAGCATATACATCGCCCAACAAAAGACTTACTAACTCGACCCAACTGAGTAGTAGGCATAACAAGTTTATGTTTGTTCCTCGTGTTAACATTATGAATGTCACAGTTTAAAGAAAATTCTTCGATGTGCTTATGAACATACAGAACATTAATTTTAAACCATAGATATTCAAAATAGCAATACAACATTCCTTTTCTCACTCAAAAAAAACAAAATGAAGAGATTGGTTTTCAGCTAACTTCCTGACAATGGTCAAGAATTCAACGAAAAAAAAAACAAAATGCGTGTTCATTGTTCAACGTCAATCAAGCACTGGATTGACCGTTCGCACTATTCCAGTGGCACTGGAATGGGCGAGCTGGAATGCAAAATAGATCGTCAATCCAGTCAACCTGACAGGATTGATCATTGAAATAGTACGTTCCAGTGCAGGTTCACATTATTCCAGTAGCATTCCAGCGATGGACATGAATAATGTGAATCGAACATTATTTCGTGAAATATTTTTTTCTCTTAATGATGCTCTAGGTTAGGTTATAATTAACGTGAATAACCCTCTTCTGCAGCTCAAAGATGGTATTGATATCGGCAGCATTGCCTCCAACTAAATAGTCGCCCCGTATCTATGTTATTAATAATTCTCTCATCTTTTTAACTGCATGCTGTAGAAGCCTATTAGCCAATCCTTCAATAACATCAAAAATTGAAATTCAAAATTCAAATATTTTTAATCAAAATGTGTTCGCTTCATTTCCAGTCTGTGGTCTCATTAAGAAAATCGTTTGTGCTATAGTAACCTTTACCACACAAACGTTTTTTTTTTACAATTCTTTTAAATTTCGTAACACATTTGTTTTGTAAATTTTCTGGGATCATAGTGTAGAAGCATATACATCGTCCATTAAAAGACTTACTAACTCGATTTAACCGAGTAGTAGGCATAACAAGTTAATGTTTGTTCCTGGTTCATGGGGATAGATTCAGTGAAACCCAACTAGGCTCAGCGTGGTGGACGCTGGAGTTGTAAACAGAACGGTCCCCTCTACCATGTCGCTACGTCAGCGAATCTTCCAATTGTATTTAACAGCCCTCTCCCCCTACACTCTACCTTCCCCCCGTAGCATTTTCCTCCCACCATCAATCACAAATATAATCTGTCGCCTCACAATCGACGTTCGTGGAGCAATATATCTGATATGAAGAAGCCATTACATTACAATACGTTACTCCGCGCGTATCTGAAGACCCGCCATCACTAATGGCTATACTTAATATCGGTATCTTCCTCAGCTCCGTCTGATTTACTGGATCTGTTTATTCCATCCTTGACTTTTCTATTAACAAGTTCAAGAGTATCATTACTCACGTTGTTGTACAAATATCTGGGTGTAACAATATTAATTTATCTCTTATGTGTTACTATATTATATTTTACCTTGGTCGACTTATGTAGGACAGATATCAAAGTATTGTAAGTAGTATGTAGTTTGAAGCTGAGGATTTTCTTATACAAGTCTATTGCTCCCGCTGAGACCTTCGTCAGAATCCACAAAGTGTCACACAGACCCGACATTGTAATCAAGAATATCAAATTTACATGATTACGATATATACCAATTTCCATAATTTTGTAACATTTATGTACCTGTAGTATGTTTCATTTAAAAGAAATATGAAGCACGCGAGTAATTGACACAAACATAATTTTCACCATACAAAAAATAATTCAATGTTTTTTCTCTTAAACTAATGCATATCTCAGAAAAACTACATCAGTAAAAGTAATAGTTTCAGCAGTCTACCAAAAAAAAAATCTGTTCGATTCCTTGACCTTCAAAGTGACCTCACCCCAAGCCCACGATTTCGTGATATGAAACCAGTGTGCGGCGCCTATTTCTGCCGTGAAGCAGTTATGTGTAAACATTACTGTGTTTCAGTCTGAAAGGCTGCGTAGCTAGTGAAATAACTGGGCAAATGGTACTTAACATCGTATGTCTCAAGGTGACGAGCGCAATTGTACTGCCGGTCAAAATTTTTGGGTTTTTCAAGAATCCTGAGCAGCACTGCATTGTAATGGGCAAGGCATATCAATTACCCTTATTTTCATAAAAAACAGCACTAACTGATGTTCTAGAGACAAGACTCACTAATATGGAGCGCGGTGCACAGAATTAACTTTATACCGCGCTTGTACAAAGTGAATGAGCTGCAACACTGACAGTAATTACAGTGTATGAATAGGGGGTGATTGTGATGTCGGTGAGGGATTGTGCACTATACGAGTATTAACATAAGACTAAAAGTTGAATGGTGTAACTAAATACAACCTGGGGTCTACTTGTTAGATACGTTGTGCAAAACCGCCTCATACCCGGCTTGTGAAGTACCACGTATAGCGGGCTTATTACGCATATTACCAAAGATTAAATAATAGTACAAGTACGGAAGTCTCAATCTGCGAAATCAATTAAAGAAAAGGGATTCTTGCCGTCAATAAATAAGGTGTAATTCAGATCGCACAACGCTATTAAACTACATTTTTATTCACATAGAGGTTGCCTCTCTTTCTATCGCATGATTCTTACCTCTTCTGACGACATTAGGGTTGACTTCTTTACCTAAACTGTACCTACCTAGTATATGGTCATCTTATAAAAATAGCTAAGTTTTTCTATATTATAAATGGGTATGTAATCGTAATTTTAAATCAGTATTCTTTCGTTGTCAAACTACATTATTTGCAGATACAGATAGTTATGTATATGTTGGAAGAGATAGAAATAAATTTAAATTTTTATCGCAATAACCTTAAAATATGCTTTGCTATTTTATGTTTCTCCATTTTAAATGATCGGTCGGTGAAGTATGTGACAACAAAGCCCGCCCGTGCTTCAGTCCCTACTAGCTGGCTTACTGTGTAGAGGTGTACTTACGATTTCGATACCTACGCGGGGAGTGAGACAGGATTGATATTACTTGCGTTCCTGAAACTTTAACGTGGCTAATGTGTGGTGTGATCCGTCCCATACTCTCTGGTGTCGTTTTACGTTATGTACGCGTGATTTTCCGTATTACATTTAAAGTAAAGCTGCAGTAAAAAATAAATCCCTTTTACGTCTAATCCACTGAAACAATTTTGATAAAATTTAGACTAGAGCATGAAAAAGGACGTAAAGGCTAGGCTACCTTTTATTGCAAAAAAATTAATGGAGGGATTCAAATAGGTAATGTGCAGTTTGTATAGTAATTCGTCATTATTGAAAATAAAAGCATAAATCTTTGTATTTAGGCACTTGAAAATAATAATTTATAAACATTTGTTCGAGGATTTTGAAAACTTTGACCTACATGGGGATGAAATGAGAGATAAAAGTTCACAAGGTAATACAATTAAAGTGACTGTCCACGATGACAAGGGATATTCGCTGTATCATGGAAGAGCGCTGCCAGCAGCGGAAAGAGCAGTTTGTATTTGTATTATTTGAAAAGCTTCTTAAAAAATAAAAAAAATTGCCCAATGTAACTATTCAGCACGGACGTTGTGAGTTAAAGCTAGTATTAAAATAATTAAATGGAGATTGCAGATACAGTACAATGAAATGAATACGAACAAAAGCTCGGATCAGGCTGACATTACTTCAGTCAGTGTACGTGACATATCAGTCGCAACAATGTGACAAGTCTGAAAAAAAAACTAACCGCACATTTCTGTTCGTAAATAATAATAATATGTTAGTTGATATTCAAACAAACTATTTCTTCGTTATATTGTATCTATTGTTGTTAGTAATTTGCTTAAAATCCTTGTTAAATTTGTAGGTCGAACTGTATTTTGTATTTAAATTAATGTCTTGCAATGAGAGTGGTGTATGCACCAGTAACTGGCATTCATACCAGATTATAAACCTATTAGACCATAATTATTTTTAATGTTTTGTATGTAATGCTGTTGGTGTGTCAATAAATAAATAAATAAACAAAGCCCAACATGTCAGAGACTTGGTTCAAATCTGTAGAACAATCAGTGTTACGCCAAATGTGTTTAACTTAATGTTTACATACAGTGTGGATATTTGGCGTTCTTGTTAGAGATACCGCTGCAATTAATTGAATTTAAGATAAGTAAACCTTGTTTGTAACGATTGTAAATAACAGAATTAATTGTATACTCGACTCTTCGTTCAGCTGATGATAATTGATACGCCCTGCCCATTACAATGCAGTGTCGCTACAACTGCGCTCGTCACCTTGAGACATAAGATGTTTAGTCTCATTTGCCCAGTAATTTCACTAGCTAAGGCTCGACCGAACACAGTAATGCTTACACATTACTGCTTGACGGTAGAAATAGGCGTCGTTGTGGTACCCATAATCCAGCCGGCATCCTGTGCAAGGGAGCCCTTAAACATATCCCGGGTGTGCCAGGGTTTAGCTGGGTGTTACCTGGTTCAGACTCAGTCAGTACGTTCCTCAACTAGAATCCAAATCTGTCGAGCGGCAACATGGCGTCGATAATTGTCTACAGAGTTATTGAATGGTTCGCTAGTAAGGATATTTATTATAATAATATTGACAATAATATAATAATAATATTGACACACTTTTTACACAAATTATCTTGCCCCAAGTTAAGCATATATAGCCTGTGTTATGGGTTACAAGACAATGATATATTTAATGCAATATACTTACTTAAACATACATAAATTCATATAAACATACATAAATACATTTAAACATCCATGACTTGGAAACAAACATTCATATTCATCATATAAATGCCTGCACCTACCGGGATTCGAACCCGGGACCTTTAGCTTAGTAGGTAGGATCGCTAACCACTCGGCTATACAGTCGTATTATATATTATATGAACTAACTAGCTGACCCGACCAACATTCGGGAATATGTACTTTGTGCCATCGGAAATATGTAATAAAATTTATTGAGTTAAAAATGAAACAAAAACGTATTTCTGAACGATTTCATACTATGTAGTAAATGGTTATAAAATGGATACAGTATGTTATCCTAAAGAGATGGACATATATCATCGGGGACATTTTTGTAGACCTATATAAGATACACAAGGGCTTACACAGCATTTTTGTTGAAAGCTCCCAGACGGCTTATTTTTACGACACCTACAAATATCGTGAATGTATACGAAACTTAACATATTATATACTAAAACCTTCCTCGACAACCAATATCCATTGAAATAGTGAAAACAGCATAAAAATCTGTGCAGAGGTTTTTGAGCTTATCGCGAACAGACAGACAGACAGACGCGGCAGAGGACTGTTTTATAATATGTAGTGATACATAGAGCCTACCAGATTTTTGTAATGCACTTTTATTTTAAAAAAAGTCCCGCTATTTTTCTTGCGCACGTTCTTCTCAGATCTGAGGTATAAGCCTTTTGAATATGTTTACGTTTAATAAGAGATTTAAAAATCTTTTTTTTTTATTTTTTCAAAATACTATAGTTCAATTTAATTGCTCTAAAGTACAGACAGCATAATAATGCATCGATAAGAAACAATAATTTAAAAAGTCAACCGCGTAATGATGTACGTAACTCACTAATACTAAGCCCCTCGAAGCCAACGTCCATTTTTTGAACTAGTGGAAGTTAATACAAACCTGGGTACAAATTCTCCAATCGAGCGAATGTCAAGAGCATAATATAATGAGTATCTAAATAAAATACCAGACTTGGACATTGGTGCAGATGGGCTTACAACATTTATAAATAAATGTACCAAAATTCATTATTGTTGTTTTGTATTGGACTTAAATTTAAGTTTAGCATAATATTTGCCGTTCCGCCCGATTCGCTGGGCGAATTTGAAAGGAAATAAATTTAATTTTATTCATTTTATTTCAATTACAATAAAAAATTAAGTAGCCGTAAACCATCTAGGATAAATTTCGCATCGAATGGTGATAGTTTCATGTCGATACGATCAGTGGTTTAGGCGAGAAAGAGCCTCAAACAAAGACCATTTTCACTATATATATAGATTTAAAAATCTTTATATATACGTATATTGTATGTAATTTATGTATTAGTGTACGATTCTTGGCTTTCCGAATAAATAAATAAATTTCGTAGTAGTTCCACGTACTAACAAAATGCGACTTGTAAAAGAATACGGCAGCACTGACATGACAATATAATAAAACTTTACTTCAGCAAGTTGCCAAGTTGTTACTTCCCCACTCTCCCCCCACGTGATACATGTCCACCTCGGAAAACTTCAACTGAGTGTTACTTCCAGCGAAACTTAATATTGAATTGAGATTGAGACATGTCGCCATCCGAGTGTTTGTCCGAGTATGTATCGGAACTGGCGCGTGACGCTTCATGTACTCCGTGACAAATACAGGTGGTGCCTTCTCTAATATATTATATATTTAGACTGGCGATAAATACTGTTACAATTAAAAATAAACAAAATCTTACGTTTGAATTTGGAATCTGTCATTTTTATATGATTGTTCATTGAGTTTTACCAGTGGGAGGCTCCTTTGCACAGGAAGCCGGCTAGATTATGGGTACCACAACGGCGCCTATTTCTGCCGTGAAGCAGTAATGTGTAAGAATTACTGTGTTTCGGTCTGAAGGGCGCCGTAGCTAGTGAAATTACTGGGCAAATGAGGCTTAACATCATATGTCTCTAGGTGGCGAGCGCAATTGTAGTGCTGCTCAGATTTTTTGGGTTTTTTGAGAATCCTGAGCGGCACTGCGTTGTAATGTGCATGTCGTATCAATTACCATCGACTGAACGTCCTGCTCGTCTCGTCCCTTACTACCATAAAAAAAAAGTTTTCTCATTTTGGCGCCAATATATTGTACAATATTCTGCGATATTAAAATGACGTTGGGTTATAAAGAGAACCAAATCGCTGTGATTGCATTAGACGAGGTATGGAGCCAAATGAAATTTTTAAAACTCTCCATACGCTTGGAATTAGTGAAATGTTTATGTACCGGGCTATTAATAGGTACAATGAGACCTCCTCTGTTTGTGACAGAAAAAGATCTGGCCGTCCACGTAGTGTTCGTACGAAAACGGTGGTCAATGTAGTAAGGGAAAGAATTGGAACAAATCCTGTCCGAAAGCAAAAGATTTTATCTCGGGAGATGAAGATCCCTTAAAATACGCGACATGGCACCTTTCTAGGTGCCTTAGTACTTGCAGCCTACTAGAATTTACTAGCATTTCTTAACTTATACTTAAAAAAGAATAGGGTGGTAAAATCGAAACAACTGCTGCAGTGGTACGCAAAGGGAGGTCAAGGAAAAATTTTGTTTATGGGTGAGAATTATTTTACAATTGAGCAACATTTTAACAAACAAAATGACCGTATTTATGCTCAAAGCTCCAAGGAAGCTTCCCAATTAGTCAACAGAGTGCAACGTGGGCACTATCCGACTTCAGTGATGGTTTGGTGGGGTATTAGCTATGAATGAGTGACTGCTACATACTTTTGTGAAAAAGGTATCAAAACATCGGCACAAGTGTCTCAAAATACCATTCTTGGGACGGTAGTGAAGCCCTTTTAACAACACCATGTCCAATAACCAAGAATGGTCCTTCCAGCAAGACTCGGTGTCGGGTCATAAAGGGTCTATGTAGACTTGGTTGAAAACGAACGTTTCGGACTTCACCAGAGCTGAAGACTGGCCGTCGTCTAATCCCGATCTTAATCCGCTGGATTATGATTTATGGTAAGTTTTAGAGAGAACGGCTTGCTCTAAGTGCCATGATAATTTGGAGTCACTAAAACAATCTGTACGATAAGCAGTAAAGGATATTTCCATGGAAAGAGTGCGTGCTTCTATTGATATCTGGCCTCAACGTTTAAAGGACTGTATTGCAGCCAATGGAGACCACATCAAAAAAGCTTTTTATATTTTAAAGTGTCTTATAGGTTTTTATGTATTAAACTAACATACTGTAAAAGTAATTAATGGAAAGTTTAGGTAATCGTACAATCAAACACTCATTCAATTTTATAATAATAACTAGCTGACCCAGCAAACGTTATATTGCCGATATTAAAATCGCGATACAAAATTAAGTGTTGATCGTAGATGGGTGAAAATTTGAAGTTGTATGTATTTTTTAATGCTGACTCATAATCAAACAAATTAAAAAAAAATGTCAATAAAATTTAAAAAAAAATTGGCGTGGACCACCTTTAACATTTAGGGGGATAAAAATAGATGTTGTCCGATTCTCAGACCACAACCTTGAGTGCATTTTGATGCACTCAAAGTTTCATGAGAATCGATCAAGCCGTTTCAAAGGAGTTTAACTACAAACACCGCGACATGAGAATTTTATATATTAGATGTGAATGTCGATGAGAGTCATTGAAGAATCGTGTTTTTCTTAATTAAACTATATTAAAAAATAATTATAAGCTGTTAATTTATTAATACTATGTTAATTGAACATTCGGGAGCCTCGTCCGGTCATCATCACAATCTTACGACTTGATGTCGGCCATGACGTCACGCTCCAACAAGAAACACAACATTTATAATTGACCGCGAACACAATAACCATTAATTATATTTTTATTTCGGAGCCGTCATTATAAATTAACAAAAAAGTATAAAATATATTAATATTATAGTCAGAACAACAACTTACCTGCGTTACCGGTAGCAACGAGCGGGCCGCGGGGTCCTGTCGGTGGTGGGTCCGGCTGGTCACGTAAGACGTCACACAAACCGCAAATGCTGCAAAAGAGGGCTATACGAGCTGTTTATAGGTTAAAAATATAGGTCCTAAAGAATCATTGAGGGCAACATTTCAAAAAATTAACATCTTGACTGTTGCTTCTCAATATATTCTTGATAAAAACGTTGTTTCGCAAAAATGTAAAAAAATGTATTGTAAATAAATAATTTATAAGTATTCTTGATTTGTTTAATACGTTTATCTTGACTTGTTTAGTAGATTTTGTTAATTTCTTAATTTCATTACATTATAGAATGGTTGTTTTATAACTTATATTTATTTTATGTAACTATTTCACATATAATTTAGCACGCAGTATTCACCTTAAAATGTAATGCATTTAGTAAGACCCTTTTAAATGAGCATAATAATTATAAATGTATTATTGTAATTACCACTAGTGAATCTAAATAAATAAATAATGGTATGTATTGAAATTGTCATAACCATAATGTAGAAGTACTTCGATCGTGTGCATATTCAAAGTCAAAGTCAAATAAACTTTATTCAAATAGGGTTAAACTAACCGCTTCTGAAACCTCACTATAAATATTTCTTTTAATTTACTGAATTTACCATATTATGTTCGTAAAAAGTTGAGCTCGTGACAAGAACATATGAGAAACTTTTACCAGTAGGAGGCTCCTTTGCACAGGATGCCGGCTAGATTATGGGTACCACAACGGCGCCTATTTCTTTCATGAAGCAGTAATGTGTAAGAATTACTGTGTTTCGGTCTGAAGGGCGCCGTAGCTAGTGAAATTACTGGGCAAATGAGACTTAACATCTTGTCTCAAGGTGACAAGCGCAGTTATAGTGACGCTCAGAATTTTTGGGGTTTCAAGAATCCTGAGCGGCACTGCATTGTAATGGGCAGGGCGTATCAATTACCATCAGCTGAACGTTCTGCTCGTCTTGTCCCTTATTATCATAAAAAAAAAACTCAACGGCCACTCTTTTCAATCAAATAGAGTATTTTACAATGGCTGTAATATACATAACAAATTAGTTTATAATTAGATTAGATTAGATTTAGAGTCTTGTTTAAATAATATAAATTATTTCACAAAAAGTAATAGGATAAACTAAATTACTATTTACTTAATTACTAATTATAAATTATCGTATATTCGATGCTCAACCTTTAGATCTTGAATTCAATGTTCGTGTAATGATGCTTCCTGAACATGGTGGTCGTGATTACTGTCATAAATAGTAATTGAATCCAACAACGACGCTGTTAGCAATGCCATTTCAGTGTGAATGACGAACCATGTTAAAGCACCTACGCATGATAATGAATGTCTCATTCATTCATTCATTATAAGTTTTTTTTTAATTAAGAAGATGTTAGACATTTAATGTTATTTGAAATTTTAATAAAAGCCTTGCACACTGAGCCAAACAAACGAATTTTGTATTTTACTGAGTCTCGTTTTTGGAAAAGCGATTTTTTTTATTTCTTGTATTGATGTTATGTATCTCTTTATTTTGAATGTATTCATTCCTTCTATAATAAACTAATATCCGGACGACCGAGCCTTGCTCGGATTTTTAAGAATGTACAAACTTGAACAGAAAAATACTAAAAGGACATCTGGATTCGAACCGGAGTCTTCTGCTTTCCTATAGCTTTCCATCTGAGCTGAGTCTTGTATGTAGTGGCGGAATTTACCTTTGTATTGTAATGTTATTGCAGCTGTTTCTCATTAAAACACGGATAAAACTACATTTAAAATTGAAACCTAGCTAGATCGATTTATCGCCCCCGAAATATACTAGTAATCCCTAATTATATGAAAATCGTTGGAGCCGTTTCCGAGGTTCAGATTATATATATAGATTATATTTAAAGATATAAGATATATATTATTATAAATGAATTGGGATGCTATTGTTAGAATACCTCTATACATAAAGTGATTTGTAAGGGATTCTCTAGAATTCAGATTATAGATGGCCCTAATCGCCTTTTTTGGCAAAACAAATATCAGCTGCTTTCCCATATAGCCAAATTTCATATTATATACACGGACTAGTATAAAAATAAGGACTCCGTGTCACCTTACATTAGTATAAATACATAGACCCACGCACACACTTACACTACTACAGGCCGATAGGCGTTCACTGTGAGAATTGTCATCATCAGTGACAGATAACTTTGCGCCTCAATAAAATATTTTATAAATGCCGTCGTGTGTTGTGAAAAAGTGTTAAAACAATAACATTAAAGTATTTGTGGATATATGATTATTTAAGGGAGAAAAAATTGTGTTACTGGTATACCCCGTAACCGCACACATACTAGCATAACGGTGCTTCACTTGCTAATATCACGGCGCGGAGTCCTTCTTTTTTTACTCGTCCGTGATTACATAATGCATTGGCAATAACTTAAATAGATCAATCTCGCTGTATATTTTAATGTTGTGCTGAATAAACATTTTGTTGTGTCAGTCAGTCAATACAATTATATTTTGAATACAGACGAAACATTCTTAATTTAATCGACAATTAATACAGTTATTAATTATTATAGTGCCAACACAGAGTTGTTAGTGGTGCGGGGTATTTCTACAAAATGTGTGCTAATAACATTTTCATGAATATGTTATAAGTTGCACCTTCTTAATTATAATTAAGACACATTAAATATTATCAAATTATTTAATATTTTACAATAATATACGTAATAAATACTAAATTTAACTCTATTATATTTTTATATGAGCTGTGTGTTTACTTTGCAATTAGTAAGTTATGTCAAGTTGGCCGCCAGATTACTCAGCCAGAGGAAATACTAAAAAAAAATTGTGTGCGTACAAAGTACACACATGTCAGAAGTGAAACCTGAATTGTGCATGAACCTCTAAGCTGCATATGAAGTCCTGGTACATGCTGCTAGTATGACACATTCATCATTTCAACCGCTATGAAAGACATTACTATCACCGCTTCTATATTTATGTTCTCCTGTTGTCTATGTAGTAATACGTCGTGCGCATGACGCCAGAATATATTAAGGTATACTCGCGTCATCTCCTATCTCATTTTCCCACACGCTAAATCTAATGAATGTATGTGTCTGTCTCTTTTTGTCATCCTTTTTTGTTACATTGACTTTCAAATCACCACAATGCTAGAGAAGTAACTAAGGAAAATACTTTGATAGTTACTTCATTGAGGCAGTAGTTTAAAAGCTAGACGAGAATTAGCCGTGAATAATAGATTCGATATTTTTTTTTAACAAAAATCAATTGACTTCAACAACACTATTCCAAAACAATAAATATAATATGCACAAAAAAGTATAAAAATAATTGCGTATTTTTATACAATCTAATTAATAAACGTAACTAGAATTAGAACTAGAATTAGTTTTGAGGTAACAAATATAAAAAAAAAACATTCCGACGAATTGAGAACCTCCTTCTTTTTTGAAGTCGGTTAAAACTAGTATTTAATCAAATATTTGATGTAACGCTTTTAACTTTGAACACATTTCATGTACTGACATGTTTCATGTGTAATGACATCTGGATTTGAACCGGGGTCTTCTGCTTTCCGGATCACCCGATGTCCCATCTGAGATATAATCTTGTAGATAGTGGGGTAAATTATCTTTGTATTTTAATGTTATGGTAGCTGTTTCTCAAAACATAACTAAATTTTTTAAAATTGAAAGCTCTCTAGATCGATTTATCGCCCCCGTAATCCAGGGGGTATACTAAATTTTATAAAAAACGTTAGAGCATATATATCTATATATATTTATATACAAGAATTGCTCGTTTAAAGATATAAGATAAGGGGTTATCATACTAATATAATAATATCATAATCAAGACGAGAGAATGTCTCTGAATCCAGAGTGAGGCGAATGATTCTAGAGTGCATCCCTCGGGATTCTAAAAAGCGTCACATGGACTTATAATGAAAGTGTTGCCCCCCACGTGAACACTCTACTCTGTGGGAGAATAAGAAAATGTAATTTATGAATGAGAACATAAATTTTTCTACTTTTAAAACTTTATTTGGGCTATAAAAAAAGGATCACGACCGATTCTCAGATCTACCAAATACTTATATCGTACATAAAATTTATCGTACTACAATAATTATTATATTCGATTGCCATCTAACGGATCTGTGGATGAAACAGAATAATATTAAAGTCGCTACAAAAATAGGTGTTGATCGAAGACGGGTGAAAATTTGAAGTTGTATGTATTAAATGCTGAATCATAATAAAAATATTCATTCAGGGGTATTAAAAAATTTTTTAACAAAAAAACAACCAAATTCAAAACAATAGATATCGTATGCACTAAAAAGTATCAAAATAATTGCGTATTTTTATACATTCTAATTAATTCATCTAATTCTAGTTAAGATTATTGTAATTTTTGGAGTCGGTGTCATCCAAGATAGGTGAGAGTATTACGAGAGGCGAGATCGGCGGAAGGATTTTTTTTTGAGAATATTTATTTATTTTTTAATTTTTTGTGAATTTGAAGTACACTTACTAACAATTTGTCTAAATATGTGAAGATATACTAAATTTTTCAATGCAGCAATGAACGAAGGCGCTTTGCAATTTGATTACAGACAGTTAAAAAATCTGCCACAGATCGCACTTTTACTGTAAGTCGTTAAGTTTGATTCATCATCATATTCGTCTACGACAATAACTTGACCATAGCTATGTTATGGTAGACTTAAATATCCGGATAGGATAAAAAAGATACAGCCGAGTATCGTTAATTTGCTCCTAAGAATTGAAGAGTTCCGTTACTTTATCATGGATTCCGTAATCAGAACCTAACCAAACTCTCACCAAACTATTTTTGAAGTATATCCTTTCCATTAAAAAAAGAATCATCGAAATCGGTTAGCACGATATTGAGTTATTCGTAAATTTATCATCCACTTTGCTATACGTATGTATAGCAAATTTAAGACTTTTATGGTTTTCTCATGGATGCCATCGTCAGATTTCGGTCTGGTCTCGGGAAGCACCAGCTTTCAAATAAAAAAAGAATTATCAAAATCGGTTCATCCAGTCGAAGGGTTTTGAAGTAATAAAAAAAAATATACCGACGAATTGAGAACCTCCTCCTTTTTGAAGTCGGTTAAAAATAGATGTTGGCCGTTTCTCAGACCTACCCGAGATGCACACAAAATTTCATACAAATCGGTTCAGCCGTTTCGGAGAAGTTTGGTAACAAACACCGAGACACGAGAATGTGAAGAATTTTATATTAGAAGATCATACTGCAACAATGACATATTTTTCTATAGCATTAGTGAGTTACTTGTACATTTAACGCATGTGCAACCACAGAACAGAAAAATTCAGTTCCGTGAGTGCAACTCACCACAAAATTTAGTGTTGTCATTGTTGTAACATCGATGACATGTATCGATATTATCGCGACGTGTTCAGTAGATGTATGTGTGTGTGTTGGTGAGTGCTGGCTGCTGAGTGCTGGCACCTCGTCAACAGTTCCCCAGACCGCCCAGTCGCGTTGCGCTGCACGTAAACTTCGCCGCGTTCCTGGTGCCGACCGCTCGGACCACCAGCTTGTCAGGAGCCGAGTGTTTGAGGGTGTGTTGTGTGAGGGTGGGTTATGTGTGCATTACAGTAATTGTGTCGTATTTAAATACTACTTTAAACTTAACACTCTGTGTAAGTCATTATACATATATATTACGTAAGCAATTATTTATATTTCGGTTACGTTTTCATTTAAATAGTCGTTGACATTTGACCAAATATATGAAGCAACAGATAAACCTTAACGATTTCACATCTCTCACCTGTATCACATTGAACCACGCAGACTCCATATTCACACGCTCGACAGTCGGCTCGACTACTACTAGCGTATACAGTGCTCTGTGAACGGCTGGATCACTTGGTGTTGCGCAGAGACGTCGCTTCATTGTGTGTCTTCTACCGCATTTATCACGGGGAGAGTTTCACCTGATTCCTGCCGCCGAATTCCACCTTCGCACGATACACCACAAATTAGTATATCATCCCCACCATCTAGATGTGTGGTGGTCCTCCACAGTGCGGTTTTCAAGGAGCTTTCTTCCACGTACTACAAAGCTGTGGAAGGACTTCCTTATCCGGTGTTTCCGGGACGATACGACATGGTTACCTTCAAAAAAAGCACGTACAATTTCCTTAAAGGCCGGTAATGCTCATGTGATTCCTCTGGTGTTGCAAGAGAATGTGGGAGGCGGTTATCACTTAACACCAGGTGACCCTTCCACTCACTTGTCCTCCTTTTCCATAAAAAAAATATATCCGATGCTTGTCATCATACTGGTTTCCCGCCCCCACCTACTTCAAGCCGGCCCCGACGCTGACTGCTACCTACAGCCAGTCCCATTATATTTTTTCTTATTGACTGAACCCATCACAGCCCTCCCCTCCTCTCATCCTCTTATAAATCTATTTCGTTGACTTGCTGGCGTGCTCCCAGCTGGACGCTCGAGACAATCAACATTATTTGCAATGAATATTTCCATATAATAATAATGACGAGTAATATTTGGCAGCCGCACCCATCTTACACTACTCACACATATAACACGTCACGTGAAAAGTGTAATATGGTGATGAATCATCCGCATGACGCCCATATTTTATTTTCTTCTCAGATTATTGTCAGTCTAAACTAAATATACTTCAGGTCATCGTTAACGTTAGCCTAGCGAAACTCTCTGAGAAAAAAGCAGTTCACTCGTTTGTATGAATCGTGCAGATTGAAAGATGACGGCTACAATCTTTTAAAAATCGGAGATAGCCGCAATCCACTGCGTTTAACGGCCGTTTTCAATTACCTATCTACCCTTAGTTTAACTTACGGATACGTTGCTGTCACCGTTTAATGACAAGATCTTAACTATCCATAGTTATGTCCAATACAGTTATAGTCCAATGCTATCTGTCAATTGGGTTATTGAAATGTAAGTAAGCGTAAAAGGTTGGATTTGTCTACGTCTAGTAAGTTGAACTAAGGATAGATAGGTTATTGAAAACGGCCGTTAAGCAACTGATCGCTTTCAAACGGCTAGGGCTACTATAGATGCGAGACGAAAATTTGTTCTGACGACAAGGCGTTTACACTGTGCACGTTTTCTGTTTTTCTGATAGTCAGTTCGTCTCTGCCGTCCAGCGAAGATGGACGAATTTGATGAATTTGATTTTCTTGAAAGTCCATTATTTAAATTATTATTGTTAAAGGAGAATTTAAAAAATTATTGGAAAGACAGAGCATGTCAACGAGTTATTTTCTATAAGAGATGACAAAGGAGAGTTCCAAATGTAGAGTGTTGAGTTCTGTAGCAACTTTCTCCCACTTTTGCCGTGAAATATATCTGTTGTGGTAATTTTGTATCTCATATCCCACAAACACCTGTTCTCGTACACGAGACTGATCAATTTATCGTTATCTATGGGGGAAACCAAATCACTCAAAATTCGCAGGCCCAGGTCATGCGACAAAATTCAAACTCGTTTGAACGCTCGAGTGGTAGAAGAATTATACTTAGTCGCCAATTGCGATACTGTAATTACTACTATTTCAAACTTATGTCAAATGACTGCACGTTTCATACTAAATTAAATTAATTTTTTTAAGTTAGGCAGTCCCGCCTCATAAAACATATTACCTAGGTAACACTGAAAATATTTAAAAAATGAATATCGGCGTATTAATGTAGAAAGTTGCCAATACTTTTATTGTTTTTCGAAGTAATCGCCGTTCCTCTCTACACATCGTCGCATTCGATGGAACCACTGAGAAAAGCAGTGGGCCCATTCTTCCTTAGGGGTCTCTTCTATGGCATTTTCGTACGCTTTCACCGCATCTTCAGTGCTCGTAAAGCGAATACCTCGAGTCTTATCTTTAGTTCTCGGGAATAAATAAATTATTATAATTAATTTATTAACATTACTTCCAATAAATTCTAATTACCTGCCAAAACGGATAAATGCTCACCAAATTGTGTTTTATGAATTATTGCAGGAATGAAGCTAATTTCCTTTTTATTGCAAGCCATAAAAATCAAATATTTTATGTTATCTCTAAATAGATGTTACCAATATTTCATTTTATGACATGCATTTAATGGCAAAAAATATAACGATCGAGCTTAATTTTTTTATCCCACATAAAATGTTGCTTAAATCAAACACAAGAATCGTGTATTCGTTTCTAAAAGAGATTGACAGATCTGGATCAAATGATTACACGAAGAGATACATAAAAAAATATCCACGTGTTCATTTGGTACCTTTTTCACTTACCTACTCCCTAGTCTAGAACCAAACTCGCTAAATGGCCGCTGTATAAAGATAAGATATTATATGAGAATAACGATGATGTGGTTGACGATTTATTATTAAAATGTTTACATGAGGCTTAACGTAGACAATCATTTATAATGTTGTAAACCTATGTAACGAATAAATAATTGATTGATTGAATGTCCACCCGTAACTAAGTGTTTTAACAATTTTATATTATTAAAACAACAGTTAGTTTGCCATTGTTTACATTCTACCGTCTTTTATTCTAGTTTATGGTTACTATTAATGGTTACGATTTTACGTCAATGTAAAAACTATGAATTAGATTTCTATTTCTCGGATAGATTCTATATCGCTTTTGGTTACAGACTAGTATTAGTCTAAGGAACATTATTCACTTATGATTCAATGTTGGGCAGCACGTGTCAATCATAAAAATTTGGCCAATCTCTTTTAATTAAAATATGATAAAGTTTTTAAATACATATTTCATTCACAATTACTGCAACATATAGTTACTAAGGTACCCGTAATAAAACGTTAAAAATCACATTGATTATTTGCTTTTGGTTTTTGCTGGTTGTTCTCACTTTTTCTTCTCTTTCTCTTCTCACAGATAGGGATATTCCTGGCTTCAGAAGTTTGCTCAACCTTCGCCTTAACCTTTAGCCTTATAGCTAAGCCCAGCAAATGTTTGCAGACATATCTACAGGTCAGCCAATCATCACTGCTGATGTTGGTGACATTACTTCCCATTCACTGAAAAACTGTTGCTTAAAATCGTTAAAATTTTCCGTGTCAAAATCGGAAGTTGTCGCTGATAGCTGAATCAGCGACAACTCGTCTGTTTTCTGGTATTCCTTTAGGCAAAATTGGGTTTACCATTCGGACACTCCAGTCTATGGTTTGAGAGTTATGTTGTTGTTGGGCTACGGACACCATTTCTTTCGATAACACCAGCAATTTCGTCTTTTATGGTTCGATTCATAGTTACTAATAGGTATATTTTGGATTTTGAAGTAATGCTGCCGATAACAATACCATCTTTGTGCTGCAAAATAGGGCTATTCGCGATATTTATAACCAAGGTCCTAAATAATTATTGATAGCCAAATTTAAAGAAATAAACATCTTGACTGTTGCCTCTCAATATATTCTTGAAATGTTTGTAGAATTTGCTAGAAACTGTGTTAACCATAATGTTAACAAAAGCAACATAAACTTACAATGCTAACCATACAACTCCGATTTGAAAGAAATATTTAAGGTACAAAAAGAATAATAAAACTTATCCCTAACAAAAAATATATTCACTGTTCTGAAACTGAACTTTTTAAATATTGTAAAATTTTACCGGTGCGGTAAATATTCAATTTTAAAAGAAAACTTTTTCAATAATAATTAATACTGGGATAAAGTACAACAACCTGTTTGCATGCGGGCCGTCGCTCGGGGTCGTTTATGCACTCCGAGAGCGCTCAATGGATATGGCGAACTACACACATCAAACAAGTCTAAGCATCATGCATGATATTACAAATTTACCATCTATATTAATTAATTTCTAAGTTTTTATTTACTCAATGTGCATAGGTATGTAAACTTTTTTGTTATTGATGACATACTGGTTGGTTGTAAAACAAAAAAATCGATTATGTTTTGTTTTTTTCATAAAATTAAATGAAAGGGAATTTGATTGAATTTAAGTGCGTTTTTATTGCTACGTTTAGTCTTGATTTTATAATTTTACCAACCATTTAAATAATGTTAGCGAAAAAATTGAATTGTTAGATATTCTTTACGTCATGGAGCGACGTCATTTGACGGCAAATGAAATGCAAAGAGCGGTAGGGATGTTGCAAGCGGGAAGTAATCATTCTCAGGTATCTCGGCATATTGACATTCATAGAAGTATTATTTGTTGTCTTTGGCAGCGCTACAATATAGCATTCAGGCCGTAAAATGGAGTACAACCACTCGGTAAGACCGGTACATACAACTGACTGCAAGACGCCAGCCGATGTTAACCGCTCGAGAGATAAGTTTAAGGCTACAAAATTCAAGTGGTGTTGATGTAAGTCCCGAAACTGTGCGACATCGACTGCAAGAGTACGGCCTACGAGCTCGACGCCCAATTGGGTGCTCACGGATACGTCACGGGAATCGCGCTCGTCGAAATGAATGGTGTAGAGAACGCAGAACATGGACCCAGGAACATTGGGATAAAATTAGGTTTCCCGATGAGTCGCGATTCGGGTTTAGGCCTGATACAAGAAGGGTGCGAGTGTACCGTCGGCCCGGAAATACTGAAAGGCTCAAGTGCATTCAGGAAGTTCATCCATACAGCGGCTCAACAGTTAAGGTGTATGAAGAACAGGCGAACTGAGCTCGTTTTTTTAAATGGAAACATGAACGCTGAAAATTACGTTAAGGATATTCTCAGACCTTATGTCCATCTATTTGCACAAACCTTTGGCTCCGATTTTACGTTAATGCATGACAATGCGCGTTCAGATACAGCTCGGCGAACCAGTCAATACTTGGCAATGGAGAACGTCCGGGTATTGCCCTGGCCTGCACAATCGCCAGACCTCAACCCCATCGAGCACGCATGGGACATGCTCCAGAGACGTGTTTTGAAGGACTTAGAGCGAGTGACAACAACCCAACAGCTGAAGGATTTGCTACAATTCCACTGGGAGCGAATACCGAAAAATGACATAAACAGTCTCATTAATTCAATGAATAATCGTTGCCGACAAGTTCTCAATAGCAGAGGAGGCCATACATTGTATTAAATTATCGTATTCTTTCACAATTAAATCATTTTCTTTAGAAATTTCATTTCGTTAAAAAAATGTTTTGTTGCCTATGTACCTTAGTTTCTGCAGTATATTCTAATATTGTTAATTTCTGTTATTAAAAGAACTAATAAAGACAACAGCTGTTATGTTTTACATCATAGGACCCTAAAAAATTTATTTTAAGAACCAACCAACCAAAAAAATACAACCTTATAATGTGAATAACCATCCTAAAATTTAAAGTAGTACATGTTGCTTAGACTTTTTTGATGTGTGTACTTTATTTAGATTTCTTTAAAATAACACGCGGTTTTTTATTATTGAAAAATTCCTTACATTCCCACGTTGGCCGCATATTGACCTTAGCGAGCTAGATTACGGCCTCTCCGAACTCGCCTATAATGATGAGGTGGTCAACAAAAAAAAATTAAGATTTAAGTATGGGCGGCCGCAAACTAACAGTAGTGCTCTCGTCACGCCACAATATTAATAATATATTCATAATCAAGACTTTAATTGTATTATGTGTAAGAAAAAAGACAAATTATTTATCACCCAAGATATCAGTTAACCGACCACCCGGCCACAAAATAAAATATCTACATAATCCGTGTATAAGTATGCGACTACGTTGCTTTTTAGATATTTATTTATATTATTCACTAAATAAATGCAAAAACGTATAAACTAAGCACTATAGACATTGCAAAAACTATAATGACTCGCAAAAGTAGAAAAGTAAGGAAAATACTCACTTCGAAAAGAGCATTTTATTCTATCTAATTCTTATGCCGCTCAGGATTATTGAAAAACCCAAAAATTCTCAGCGGCACTACAACTGCGCTTGTCACCTTGTGACATAAGATGTCAAGTCTCATTTGCCCAGCAGTTTCACTAGCTACGGCGCCCTTCAGGCCGAAACAATAATGTTTACACATTAGTGCTTCACAGCAGAAAACGAAAATGTTCTTTTTTGAAATTCATACAGATACCACGTATCGAGCAATAAGAATGTGGCTGTCTGTTGAAACTCTTTGCGCATGAAGGGATCGAAAAAAAAACCAAGGAGTGCTATTATTATTATATTATTTGTTAGGACGTTTGGTGTTTTAATGTTGGCAATAAGCTAAATATTTCGGAATCTTTAAAAGAGGATTTAGTATAGTAGAAGTATGTGTGTAGATAAAGGTCATAGGAATTCTTTTTTAATTAGACAGCCATTTTGTTACCATCACGACGCGCAGACAATAATCAACGAGAAGCCCCAGCAGACGCGGCGCCGGGCGACACTGACTCACTATCACTCTCGGAACAGCTTGAACTAGTAATTAATTTGTAAGTGGAAGGATTAATGAGTTTAGTGATTTGTGTCAACAGCTCACCAACTACGTAATATTGTTAGTGTACCTCGTTCCTAACTCAATTTGTAACAATTTACTGCCTGAGTTCAGATTACGTGACTCCTGGCCGCACCGGGGGGGCACGGGGCGCGGTAGGAGATTTTCTTATATTATTATGACTATCATCATAAATCTAGTATATTACTATATTTATAATGGTATCATATCAACCTCAGAGGGTAATGGAGAGGGCTATGCTCGAAAGTTTCCCTGCGAAATCGAATCGAGTTACCGACATATCCCGATGATTGCGAAACTGAAGTGGCAGTGGGCAGGGCACATAGCTCGACGGACAGATGATGGCCGTTGGGGCAGAAAAGTTCTCGAATGGTGACCACGTACCGGAACACGCAGTATTGGTAGGCCCCCCACAAGGTGGACCGACGATCTGGTCAAGATCGCCGGAATACGTTGGATGAGGGCGGCGCAGGTCGGATCGTCATGGAGGTGTTTGGGGGAGGCCTTTGTCCATAAGTGGACGTTTTCCAACTGATGTGATTAAAAATGATATTAACCAGATGTAAAGGGTTTTCCAATAAGGACTTGACAACTTTTTTTCAAAATAAAATTCCAAATATTTATGAATGGAACTCGACTTCGCTCATGTGGCCACCGCGGACACGTTTGCAGCAATCGATTCGTTGGACCCAGATCACACAACTTGTTACTGCCTGCCTACTAGGGCGAGAAATACGACCTAAAATCGGAGTTAACGCTCTTAAAGTAGCGCCCACTGATGATGATTAATGAAAAGGTTATGTCTACTGAATAAACTGACAGAGACAGTTCGATGCTAAGTGAAAAGGTGCGTTCACAAACTAAATTCAAAATTGTCAAGTCCTTATTGGAAAATCCCGTATATCTAAAACATATTTTACCTACATTACGACCAATAAATCTTACTAAATCTAATCGTATCCAAGAAACTAAACGAGAAAATGAATAAAACTCATTATTGTTACGTGTGGTTATGGTTGATAAAGCTGCTTTAGTCACTCTTATACTTTTATTAATATTAAATTCGCCACATATTAAATTTATTTACGAATGAGATAGATAACCTATTGAGATAGATTGATTTCGACAGGACTAGTCCACATAAAGCGAACGACGGAGAAATAAGTCTCATGAACAGAAGCAAAAGATCGTGTGGATGGTTCACCGAACGCGATGAACGGGAGCCAGTAGGAGGCTCCTTTGCACAGGATGTCGGCTAGGTTATGGGTACAACAATGGCGTCTATTCCTGCCGTGAAGCAGTAATGTGTAAGCATTATTGTGTTTTGTCTGAAGGGCACCGTGGCTAGTGTAATTACTGGGCAAATGAGACTTAACATCTTATGTCTCAAGGAGACGAGCGCAATTGTAGTTCTGATCAGAATTTTCGGATATTTCAAGAATCCTGATCCGTTATTTTCAAATTTCGTGAGTTACGTATGTTCGATTTTCGCATTTTTTTTTATGTTATGTTGGTAGACATGTCTGTTATATATGTTGGCAATATTAGCCACTTTGAATTTTTAGTTTGTTTTTGACAGATAAAAAGGTTAGTCGTGTTTTGGTATGCTCTTCGATTTTTTACTATTCTAAAAAAATCGAAACGTGCGCCAACGAAGATTGTTCCAAAATTGCAAAATTTTGAGCAAAAACAACGTCGCATGGACATCGCTGAGGAGCTGTTGCACATCGTCAACGACGATCCAGATTTCCTCAAAAAGGTCATAACTGGTGACGAATCATGGGTGTATGGCTGACATTGAAAGCAAAGCCCAATCATCAATCAGCAAAGTCCAGAAGAGCGTTTTGCTACGATTGAGGAGATAAAAGAAAAATCGAAACAGGAGCTGTTGGCGATACCAAAAAGTGCTTTTCAGAAGTGTTTCGAGGATTGGAAAAATCGCTGGCATAAGTGAGAGGGTACAAGATAGTTATTGATGAGGGGGTACAAGATAGTTATTGATGAATAAATAAATACTTTTTGAAAAAATTTAAAATAACGTTTATTTTTTATCAGACCTCGTATATTGTAATGGGCAAGGCGTTTCACTTACCATCAACTAAACGTCCTATTCGTCTCGACACTTATTTTCATATAAAAAAAACTGTACTCCTGCAGTGGTCACTTTTGACTCCAAGCCGAATTAAGTGACAACCGCAAAGAGTGAACGAAAGAAAGTGGATGAAATGTGTTTGCCGATGGAGACCACAGCTACGATAATACTGGGCGGCTTTTCCATCCATAGACTAATTACTAATAACTAAATGACAGAGAGTATCTCTTTATGAAATGTTGGCTAATTGCGTGCAAGAATAAAACCAACAAAATATGATTCATAATATACTGAATTACTAGTTGTAGTTATATACTGAATTTAATAATAAAAATATTAGTGTAGCAATTCAAAAATATATACATAGTCGGTTAATGGTAGGCCCCCCACAACATGGACCAACGATCTGGTCAAGATCGCCGGAATAGGTTGGATGAGTGCAGCGCGGGATATGTTGATCTTTGGGGGAGGTCTTTGTCCAGCAGTGAACGTCTTCCAGCTGAAATGATAATGATTATGAGGAATTATAATCAAAGATGAAATAAACGCCAAATTAAATCTACGTTCTATCTAATCTATATCAATCTACGAGATCTCAATCTACTAGACGCGGTACAAGTAAACACTTATTTGATTAGCTATCTGGTTATAGGTATTTAATGATTTCTAATCCTTGGTAATTGTTTCATATTTTTTTTTTATGGAAAGGGATGAAAAACGAGCGTACGGGTCACCTGCTGTTAAGCGATCACCGACGCCCACATTAGCCGGCCTTTACGGAAGGTATACGCGCTTTTTTTTAAGGTACACGTGTCCTATCGTCCCGGGAACACCGCACATGGAAGCTCATTCCACAGCTTTGTAGTACATGGAAAAAAGCTACTTGAAAACTGCACTGTGGAGGACCACCACACATCCAGATGGTGGGGATACTATCGTATATTCCAAGATCTATCACAGCGAAATACACAATTTTTATTGCACAATGAACTTATAGTCGCAAAAGCTGCGTTTATATCTATGATAATAATATTAATATTGACACACTTTTACACAAATTATCTCGCTCCAAATTAGGCATAGTATGTGCTATGGGTTGCAGGATAACGATATATATATACTTACCTATACATGCATAAAATACATAAAATAAACATACACGAGTCGGAATAAAACATCCATATTCATCATATAAATGTTTGCACCTACCGAGACTCGAACCCGTGATATGTTATATCTGAACAATTTCATTGTGTATATTTCTCCTATATTTAATAAATGCTGCTAAAGTAGCATGAAATCTACTGTATTATCTGATCACACAACATTCGTTCATATGCGTCACACCGTGTACGCTAAATCATCAATTTTTATTGATGACTATACACGCGATGGCCGACATTAAAAGTCTGCCTGCAGTGACACTGTGACGTCACTCCTATTCATCGGAACGTCCACACCGATCGTTCGATCTATCGTTGACTTTTCTGTTGTCTGTACTTACAAGAAAATCGACAAATTATTTATTTGGCCCGTCCGTGATAATCCTGGGTTTCGTTACAACTGAACACGGCAACACACAATTTTTTTTCAGTAAAACTAAGAATCAATAAACTATAATCTACATCATGCATTGGATTAGTTAAACAATATGTAATTTCATAGCTTTCTCTAAAAGAGCAATGGAATGTTATTCTTATGTGGTATCGTCTCCGAGGTTCTCGACGGTGCAGAGAACGAATTTAGGATCTTTTTGAAATCCAAGATGGTCGCCGCGCAAAATTCCTCAAGTTAATTATTATTATGTTTTACTTTAATAATTACAATCGGCCACTCATTATTAAATAGATACTTTTTATCTTTATACTTGTCAAACAAAAATATTATTGAATTTTCCATATTAAATATTCTCTCGTCCAATAATAATTCCATATAAAATTTGTCCAGAAAGACGGTCAGTGAACAAACGAGCCGGCGGTCAACCTTTCACAAATGTACGAGCATCACCAGTGTGACCGTATTATATCAAATCTCGTTTCGGGCGAATATCTCGCACACAAAAGAATATCCGCAAGGAAAGGCCTTTGTGAGGATTTAATAATATAATAATAATGTGGTGCGTGAACTGTAAAGCTTCACTGGAATGGCCGATCGTCCGAGGATTACTTGTTTGATATAAACTATTGGCTGTAGATCAAATAATAAAAACCGGCCAAGTGCCAGTCGGACTCACCTTTGAAGGGTTCCGTAGTAAAATATATTTGAGTTCATTGAATGAAAGGTAAATTGCGGTTTACGATTTATGACGTTTTAAAAATCTACGTACTAGATCACGTTCAAACCAATTTTCGGTGGAAGTTTTGCATGGTAGTGTACATCATATATATTTTTATTACTATCGTTCTCTTATTTTAGAAGTAACAGGGGGGGGGGCACATATTACCACTTTGGAAGTGTCTCTCGCGCAAACTATTCAGTTTAGAACAAATGGTATTAGAAGCCTTAATATCACTTTTAAAGACCTATCCACAAATAGTTAAATACCCCACATATATTTATTATTGGTATGGGTTTGATGACAAAATAATTTGAGTTTCAGTTATATATATCCCCCATTTTTTTTTTCTATTTTTGTGTAATAATCTTAATGCGGTTCACAGAATACTTCTACTTACCAGGATGCAACAGTAATAGTTCTTATAGTTTCGGAAAAAAATGGCTGTGACATACACGGACAGACAGACAGACATGACGATTCCATAAGGGTTCCGTTTTTTGCCATTTGGCTACGGAACCCTAAAAACTGTTATAACAGATTTCGACGGTTAAATAAAACTAGCTTATCATGCTATCAACTATAAGGTATGATATGAGGTAGCTTGTTATATAATAGTTGCATCTCAATATATTCTTGATAATGTTTTATATCATGTTCATAAGCACATTATGGAATTTGCTAGAAACTGTGACAATCATATTAACACGAGAAACAAACATAAACTTATAATGCTTACTACTCGGTTAAGGCTTTTATTGGGGGATGTTTATGCTTTTACAATGATATGATCCCATACAATGTACAAAACAAATGTGTTACGAAATTTAAAAGAATTGCTAAGAAACGTTTGTGTGGCAAAAGGTTATTATAATAATATAAATGATTTTCTAAATGATAGCACAGACTGGGAATGAAGACAAAACCCTCAGGCTCTTTAATTATAAATGTCTATTGTACGATATTACATTTTAATCTATATTTTTGTAAAAAAAGCCCGCTGAGTTTGTTGCGCCCGTTCTTCTCAGGTCTCGGCAATCGGTGTCATTGGCAAGTAAATAAAAGGAAATGCGTGTAGTTGGGGGCACTCCCATCGCCTGAATCGCCGATGTTAAGAGGCGCCATCAAAGTTTCGGAATATAGACGTTGGAAAGTATTAAGATTGTATATAATTCTGTGGTAGCAGCACAGTAGCAGAGCGTCACAGATCATTAATCCTTCAAGCAGTTTTCGCCGCGGATCGTGGACCGGTGCTGCAATAAAACTCGAGAAGAACAATGACGTAGTGGGAATATAATATGAAGCAAAGTAAAATTTGACATAAACAAACTAAACAAAAACCCGATATTTACATTACAACTAGCTGACCCAACAAACGTTGTATTGCCAATATTAAAATCGCGATACAAAAGTAACTGTTGATCGTAGATGGGTGAAAATTTGAAGTTGTATGTATTTTTTAATGTAATAATCAAACAAATTTAAAAAACAATGTCAAAAAATTAAAAAAAAATTGGCGTGGACCACCCTAAACATTTAGGGGGATAAAAATTTATGTTGTCCGATTCTCAGACCTACCCAATATGCACTCAAAATTTCATGAGAATCGGTCAAGCCGTTTCGAAGGAGTTTAACTACAAACACCGCGACATGAGAATTTTATATATAACAATATATAAAATAGACAAAGTGACCACATAACGTTTACCAGCGGGAGACTCATTTGGGTACCACAACGACGCCTATTTGTGCCGTGATGCAGTAATGTGTAAGCATTACTGTGTTTCAATCTGAAGGTCGCCTTAGCAAGTGAAATTCCTGGGCAAATGAGACTGAACATCTTATGTCTCAAGGGGACGACCGCAGTTGTAGTGCCGTTTAGAAAATTTTTAGGTTTTTCAACAATCCTGAGTGGCACTGCATTGTAATGGGCAGGGCGTCAATCAATTACCATCAGCTGAACGTCCTCCTCGTCTCATCCCTTTTTGTCATGAAAAAAGTCGATTTTATTTTGTATATCTATCTATATATATATATATATATATATATATATATATACACATAAGAGATTTCCACGTATATAGTCACGCATCACGATATCTCTGGAACCATTACAGCTAAAGACTTGAAATTTAGTAGGAATATTCATTTCACCGAGTAGAGGTCAGCTAAGAACGGATTTTCCAAAATTCCATTCGCAAGAGTTTTTTATTTATTATTAACAGAACAACGTCTGTCGGGTCAGCTAGTATATATATAATGAAAATGTTGTTTGTTTGAGGCTTTCACACGCCTAAACCACTGATCATATCAAAATGAAACTACCACCATTCGATGCGAAATTTATCCTAGATGGTTTATTATATATCCTTTTAGATATAAAAATACATAATATAAAATATTAATGGTGTATAGACAGGCATGTCGAATTATAATGTTCCTTTCACCTTAATATTAATTAATTATCACTCATCTCCATTATAACGCTAGAAAGCATTTAATTATTTTAAATGTAATTAAGGTTCACACGATTCAATTAAGCTCAGCGTCTATTGACATAGAATTTGAATGTGTGTGTTTGTGTGTGTGTGTGCGCGTGTACTGAAACACGTTTAGTCACTGTTTCGTACATTTTTTAATGACAATAAGGGACGAGACGAACAGGACGTTCAACTGATGGTAATTGATACGCCTTCCCATGACAATGCAGTGCCGCTCAGAATTATTGAAAAACCCAAAAATTCTTAGTGGCACTCTTCACCTTGAGACATGAGATGTTAAGTCTGATTTTCCCATTAATTTCACTAGCTTCAGTGTCCTTCAGACCGAAACACAATAATGTTTACACATTACTGCTTCACGGCAGAAATAAGCGCCGTTATGGTACCCATAATCCAGCCGGCATCCTGTGCAAAGGAGCCTCCCACGGGTGTACATTTTCTGTGATCATGTTGTGAAATAATATATTATCATCATTCAGCATCATTTCAGCCGTAAGACGTCCTGTGCTGGACAAAGGTCTCCCCCAAAGATCGCCAAGATCGTTTTGTGCTGCCCTCATCCAACGTATTCCGTAAATCTTGACCAGAACGTCGGTCCATCTTGTGGGGGGCCTACCAACACTGCGTCTTCCAGTACGTGGTCGCCATTCGAAGACTCTACTACCCCAACGGCCATCTGTCCGTCGAGCTATGTGCCTTTCCCACTGCTACTTCAGTTTCGCAACAATCTGGGCTATATCGATAGCTTTGGTTTACCTACGGATCTCCTCACTTCTGATGCGATCGCGCAATATAATACAAAGTCTGGCCATAAATACTGTTACAATTAAAAATAAACAAAATTTTACATTTGAATTTGGAATCTATCATTTTATATGATTGTTCATTATCTTGTTCCTTAGTCTTATATATAATTAAAAAATGGCTCTTTCATAAATCCTTCTCCACAGCTGAATATCTAAGTGATCGGACAGCCTGGGACTAGATTATGATTGTTTTATGGCAATAACAACGACAGTACAATATTGTATATTTTATTAAATAGAGCGCAAAAAAAAGAATGCTGGGAGCGTTTCTTGCGCCTAATCAGAACCTAACCAAACTCTCACCAAACTTCCTTTGAAGTATATCCTTTCCAATAAAAAAATAATTATCCAATTTGGTTTGCGCGATATTGAGTTATTCGTAAATTTGTCGCGCACATACTTATAGCAAATTAAAGACTTTTATGGTTTTCTCATGGTTGCCATTGTTATATCTGGATCAAATTGGGACTACACGGGAAGCACCATCTTTCAAATTAAATAAGAATTATCAAAATCGGGTCACCCAGTCGAATGTTCTGAGTTATCAAACATTAAAAAAATCATACCGACGAATTGAGAACCTCCTCCTTTCTTGCAGTCGGTTAAAAATAATCTATGCTAGAGAATTCACTACACGGAACTAAATTTTGCTGGCCCCATTCCGAGAATTGCAAAGCATTATCTCGATTTCAGAAACAAGTTTGTTCCGGTTCTTGTCTAGATATTCTTATATTTGACATTTCTATTGATATACTAGCTGACCCAGCAAACGTTGTATTGGCAATTAAAGTAAAAAAAATAATCTTTAAAATATAGATGACGTACAGACCTATGAAATATATCGTAGGTACATAAAATTTATCGTACTACAATTATTATTATATTCAATTGCCATCTTGCAACCCTATTGCGGATCTGAGGATGGAACCGAATAATATGAAAATCGCGATAAAAAATTGGTGTTGATTTTAGACGGGTGAAAATTTGAAGTTGTGTTTTAATGCTGAATCATAATAAAATAAATTTAAAAGATTTTTGTCAAAAAAAATATATAGGAGTGGGTCACCCTTATCAATTAGGAGTATGAAAAATAAATGTTGGCCGATTCTCAGACCTACCCAATATTTATTTAATTATTTGTATAAAGAAACTTACAGCTATTTATATTACATAAAGGTATGATAATAGATAAATATTACACTAGCCAAAATAGTTCCTAACGATGCTTATTACATTGTGAAGTTTTAAGACTTATTAAAAATAATTACTAAAAAAAATACAAAAGTTTAAAGAGCCAATACTTTCACTGATACAAATATAACCTTTAGGTACCAATTTTTTTAACAAAAAATAAAAGATAAGATAAAAGATATATAGATAGATAAGATAAGATAATATGCACACAAAATTTCATACAAATCAGTTTATACAAACCGTTTCGGAGGAGTTTGGTAACAAACACCGCGACACGAGGATTATATGTATTAGATAGACTCGCATAAACAGAAAGTTGTTTTCAGTTCTTACGGATTTTCTTGATTCCACAATATTGTGTTTCTAATGCAATCTCGGTTAGGGAGGAATGCGATATCGTGGGCCCGGGGGATGATGGGGGGAGGGGGGAAGGGAGACAAATTAATAAAATCGACAATATTGGCGTGGTTACGTAGCATTCTATTTATCAAGCTTATTGTAAATAATATGGCGGAACGATGAGAAATGTACTTTTCGATTCAAACATATTTTGATTAACTAACCTATACTGTATTAGATTAAGGATTGGTCTCCATTGTGCTGCAACTAGACTACCTTAGAACAATAGTTAGAATAAGAATAATTTATTGAAGTACCATATTAGTTGCATAGATTTACGAAATATCTCTTACAAAGTATACGTTGGTTTAAAGTAACTTTAATTTTACAAGTATTCTGGCCTCACATTCCCTGTGTCGTTAGGTCCAGTCTCTTCCCCTAAATTTACGTGTATGTGTGTGTATGGAAGTATATGTGTGTATGGATGTGTGTGTATGTATGGATGTGTGTGTATGTGTTAAAGTGAAACTTTTATTACATCGTCTCAAACTTTTTCGTCTGTGTGTTGCTTGCCGCGCGAAGGTCGGCCGGCGCCTATAGTTCGCAGCAGCTGACCGTGTAGTGTATAGACTATTACTCATTTGTGCCAGTGCTCCACGCTATTTTGTTTGTTTTTCTCAGTGTTTAATGTAAATGTTGTTTTTTATTAATATGTGTATATAATCTAAATAATTGTTAAGTTTTATGTATGTCGTACTCTCCCTGATTAAAAATATTGATTGAAAAGAATTGGGAATCAGTCACCCCATGTAAACTGTACATCTATATATACATGAAAAAGAATTAAAAGTATTCAAATTTCATCATTTTTAATCCTTTTCAATCAATATTTTAACCAGGGCTAAGACAAAGAGTTCAATAAAAATATTAGTTGGAGACTTAGTCTACTTTTATTATTTCTTAAGATTGATAATGCGATTTTAAGCCCTTAATGGAATATTATTCCAAAAATTTTTAGTTAAAGTTAAGTTTCATTTTTACCGTGGTTTCTTAAAACCACACAATCCTTTTTTTTGGTACGGCCAGCCAACACTACACTGTTTCTACTTGCTACTTGTACTTTTATTAAAATAAGTCTAATGTACATTTTTTGTATTTATATTTACAAAAATAAAGACCAGTTTCTTTGAGTTTGTTGTCTAATAAACGTCACTAGAACACTTCTGTGAGCAGACGTTGCGGAACACGTCTGTGAATAAATAATAATGACGGGCGGAATGTCTTTCGTATCTTAGCTTTTTAATATTCGTGAACATTTCTCTGTTTGTTAATTGCCTTCTGTTTGTGTTACAGCTTCGGTAGTTATTATTCACAAACCTTCAAGAACATTGTTGTTTATATACAGTCCATCTTATTGTATTATTTTGAATGTTTTTGATTTATTTATTATTCAGAGCTGGTGTCGTTGTGTAACGGCCGTTCCCAATATACTATCTACAGATAGAGACACATTACTACCTTCTACTGTCAGTAATTAGCTGTCAATAATCTGAAGATGTCCCAATATACCCGATAAGTCATTCTTATCGCCTTATATAGGGACGCGTGAATTGCAATTTCCATACAAACTTCTAACGCTTGTAAGCTATATATCGTCCCATTGACAGACAGCGTGTACGTATAAGATTAGTTACCGTCGATAAGTTTCTTGGGACAGAAAGGTCAACGAGAGTTACGATTTTTATCTCAAGTAAGAGATAGACTCAATATAGGGAACGGCCGTAAGAGAGGTTGTTGAGAGGTAGTTGTGGGTTGTAATAATCTCTTAATTGACCTACAACCTACAACTACACATACCAAAAAAGAAGAGGACACAGTCACAGAGTGTCTATAATATTGCCAAAAACCATCTGTCTACAGCAAATTACACCTCCAAGGCAATAAATGGTGCTAAACTTCATAATGACAGCTACCTATTACAAATACTATCTGGACTCATTTCATCTGCAGTCCCCCTAAAAACGAGATCTGGAAAGGTCTAATAATAAAAAAAAAATTTCGCAAAAATCTGGGCTATGTCGGTAGCTTTGGTTTACCTACGGATCTCCTCACTTCTGATGCGATCGCGTAATATAATACTTGTCTGGCCACTGTAACAATAAAAAAATATATACGTTTCAATTTTAAATCTATTATTTAATATTATCGTCAGTCTTATATATTATTAAAAAATGGCTCTTTCATAAATCCTTCTCCACAGCTGAATATCTAAGTGATCGGACAGCCTGGGACTAGATTATGATTATTTTATGGCAATAACAACGACATTACAATATTGTATATTTTATTAAATAGAGCGCAAAGTGAAGTTTTAAGACTTATTAAAAATAATTACTAAAAAAAATACAAAAGTTTAAAGAGCCAATAATTTCACTGATACAAATATAACCTTTAGGTACCAATTTTTTTAACAAAAGATAAAAGATAAGATAAAAGATAGATAAGAGATATAGATAGATAAGATAAGATAATATGCACACAAAATTTCATACAAATCAGTTTATACAAACCGTTTCGGAGGAGTTTGGTAACAAACACCGCGACACGAGAATTATATATATTAGAATTTTACAAGTGATCTTGGACAGCTTGGGACTAGATTATGATTATTTTATGGCAATAACAACGACAGTACAATATTGTATATTTTATTAAATAGAGCGCAAACAAAGAATGCTGGGAGCGTTTCTTGCGCCGAATCAGAACCTAACCAAACTCTCACCAAACTTCCTTTGAAGTATATCCTTTCCAATAAAAAAATAATTATCCGATTTGGTTTGCGCGATATTCAGTTATTTGTAAATAAGTCGCGCACATACTTTTAGCAAATCCCTCCCCTAAAAACGAGATCTGGAAAGGTCTAATAATAAAAAAGTAACTTTTACGCAAAAACCTAATTATAAACAAAGTTACAATTACACGCGTTTTAATTCCTTAAAAAGTGTTTTATTTAGATAATAGTGTCACTACACATTATAATAAAATGAACATTAATATCCTGAATTGTATTTCAAATCTTGACTTGGGATTACCGCGTCACGAACCCGCGCTGTGATTTATCGACACTCGAAATAGCCGAAAGGCCATTTAATATTTGAATATATCTCCTTACCTACCTTTCAGCCAATTACGATAATGGCTGAGCTCTCTTTAATTCATAATGTGTGAATGGCAAACATTTATAACCGGCAGACCATCGAATGAATTTTCAAAGATGAATTTCATAAGATTTCATTCATCAATAGATTTCGATCTCGACTTACTGATGAAAATCTCCAGAATTTAATGTCAACAGCTTGTACCATTTTTCTCTAAAATTTGGACAGATAGTGCACCACAAAAATGACATATGAATATATGTAAAAAATACCATTCAAATCCTGAAACTGTCTGAAAAATAGATACAGATATATCGTTTCTCCAGAAAACGAGGGCAGCTTTGTGTTATTTCAAATGTCTATGTGTTAGAGCCTCTGCTGGAACGGCCTGAATCATGTTTAAGCTCGCTGACAATGATTGAACTTCTAGAAAAGTCGAGAAAATGTTTCCTTAGATAATATATAAATTATATATATATCTAATTATATATATATATAGATAATATTAGAAATATAGTATTATAAATATAGCGTTACAGCGGTGTTATAAATATAGCGTTACAGCTGTGTTATAAATATAGCGTTACAGTGGTGTTATAAATATAGCGTTACTGCCGTGTTATAAATATAGCGTTACTGCCGTGTTATAAATATAGCGTTACAGCTGTGTTATAAATATAGCGTTACAGCGGTGTTATAAATATAGCGTTACTGCCGTGTTATAAATATAGCGTTACAGCGGTATTATAAATATAGCGTTACAGCGGTGTTATAAATATAGCGTTACAGCTGTGTTATAAATATATCGTTACAGCGGTGTTATAAATATATCGATACAGCGGGATTATAAATATATCGTATCAGCTGTGTTATAAATATATCGTTACAGCGGTATTATAAATATATCGTTACAGCGGGATTATAAATATATCGTTACAGCTGTGTTATAAATATATCGTTAAAGCTGTGTTATAAATATAGCGTTACAGCAGTGTTATAAATATAGCGTTACAGCTGTGTTATAAATATATCGTTACAGCTGTGTTATAAATATATCGTTACAGCGGGATTATAAATATATCGTTACAGCAGTGTTATAAATATAGCGTTACAGCTGTGTTATAAATATAGCGTTACAGCTGTGTTATAAATATAGCGTTACAGCGGTGTTATTAATATGGCATTACAGAGGTGGCTGAAGTTATGGTTATATATTGATTTAAAAAAGTGGCAACGTGATTCATTTATTTTAAGTGTTCATGGTTTAATTTATGTTTTTTTTTTTTTAATTAAACGAGTAATAACATATTTATGTTTCTGTTGTTTTAGCATTTTCTGTTGAAGCTTTCTTTTGCCGAATTCGTTTTATGTGGACCGGCCTAACAACGACTAACATAATTATTTCCTGCTACTTAATACTCCTTAAATATAAACTCCTAATGATTAACAAAATATGCTTATAGTATCTTTATATTTTGATTTAGTTTTCCTACACTACCATGTATATGGTAATAAATAATTTCTTTTGCTTTCAGATCGCAAGCCTTCAGTAACCAGCCGTAACTCTCACCTCGCCTACGAAAGTCTAAGACATTAGTGTCGCCGACACTCATCACGACATTGGCAACACTTGAACTGCAGGCGCCGACGACGGTAAGGCTATATTAATTAATTTTTGTTTTCAAATTTAATTTGTGTTTATAATCCCATAAGTAAGGGGTTGGGGTTGAGCAGGTTATGATATGAAATAAATTACATTGTTTACTTAAATTTGACATTTAAATGTATTTGTTGTATTTTAAATGACTGTACATTCATCACCGGCAAAATTACTTCTTGTGACGACACGGATCTAAATAAGATTCTAGCAATACTGGTTTTAGGAATATTTCATCAGTGAATTAGTTTATGGTTGATTAATAAATTGAAGGACGAGACCCAGATGGCTTTACAGATGGTTCGTCGTGCCAATTTATTTATTTATTACAAGATACGCCATCAAGCTATTCTAGACTTTACAAAAATAAAAAGCGGCCAGCGGCGAGTCGGACTCGCCCATAAGGGTTCCCATAACAGCAAGTAAAATATATTTGAGTTGATTGAATGAAAGGTAAATTGTGGTTTAAGATTTATGACGTTTTAAAAATTAACGTACTAGATCTCATTCAAACCTATTTTCGGTGGAAGTTTTGCATGGTAATTGAACATCATAATGTATATATATTTTAGATTTATCATTCTCTTATTTTAGAAGTAACAGGGGGGGGGCACAGTTTACCACTCTGGAAGTGTCTCTCGCGCAAACTATTCAGTTTAGAAAAAAAATATATTAGAAATCTCAACATAATTTTTGAAGACCTATCCTATCCTATCTAGACCTATCCTATACGTATGGGTTTGATGAAAAAAAATTCTTGAGTTTCAGTTCTAAGTATGGGGAACACTCTAATTTTTTTTCTATTTTTGTGTGAAAATCTTAATGTGGTTCACATAATACATCTACTTACCAAGTTTCAATAGTATAGTTTCGGAAAAAGTGGCTGTGACATACGGATGGACAGACAGGCAGTCAGCCATGACGAATCCATAAGGGTTCCGTTTTTTACAATTTGGCTAGGGAACCATAATAAGAAAAATATAAATGGAAAATTATGAACAGAATAGCTTTCTTACAAGTATGTACATCTTTGTTGTATTAATAAAAATATTTTAACAAAAAAACAACCGACTGTCCAACAAAACAATCGGTGTCCTTCCGCCGCGACCCGCTCTCGCCTCTCGCCTCCTCACGACTCAAGCACATCTCACCTATAACTACATATAGGTGAAATGTGCTTATATATGTCGTTACAAACCTATCTTGGATAACACGGACTCCAAAAATTACAATAGTCGTAACTAGAATTAGATGAATTAATTAGATTGTATGTAAATACGCAATTATTTTTATACTTTTTAGCGCATATTATATCTATTGTTTTGGAATAGTGTTTTTGAAGTCGGTTGTTTTTTTGTTAAAATATTTTTGATTTTTTGATTTTTAGTGAATTTGAAATACCCTAACTAACAATTTATCTAAATATGTGTAGATATACAAAATTTTTCAATGCAGCAATGAATGTAAGCGCTTCCGTTACTTTATCATAGATTCCGTAATCAGAACCTAACCAAACTCTCACCAAACTAACTTTGAAGTATATCCTTTCTAATAAAAAAAATCATAGAAATCGGTTAGATATTGAGTTGTTCGTAAATTTATCATCCACTTTGCTATACGTATGTACAGGAAATGTAAGACTTTTATGGTTTTCTCTTGGATGCCATTGTCAGATCTGGACCAAATTACAATGAGACCACAAGGGAAGCACCAGCTTTCAAATAAAAAAATAATTATCAAACATTTTTGAGGTAACAATCATAAAAAAAAAACATACCGACGAATTGAGAACCTCCTCCTTTTTTGAAGTCGGCGAATTTATATTAAATAAACTAATTATTTCTTAAACTATTGTTATTGCACTGTTGTAAAGTCTTTTAAATTATAGCAACGACATCCCAAACACATCCATTGAGTCAAAATTATTATTAAGTAGCTCAATAAATAGTCTCAGAGCGCTGCAATGGTCAAGACCAAAATTAGTTCTTGGAAGATGAAGGAATTCACGATTAATAAGCCTTGCTCGAGGGCGTGGTGAATTGAAATCAATTTGTTGTAATATTTCTGGGGTACTGGCGTTACCATTACATAATTAAATAAAAATAGCAAGTCTCGAAGTCTCCTGCTTCGAGGGCGCTGCTGTCGAATTTTTTCCAAGACAACAGGCAAACAGCGATTGACATACCAGTCTGCAATAACTGTCCTTCCATCTTCTAGTACTGTCGCGAAATGACCTTTCAGACCAAAGAATGAGGCAATCGCCGATCCTTAAAAGGATACACCCACTGAGCTGATTGTCTTTTGGTTTCGGATTCGTAGCAATATATCCAGCTTTCATCACCTGTGACGATGTCAAATACAGCATTTGAGTCACTGCCGTTGAACTTATCTAACTTTTTTGAACTTGACTCATACCAATGCCTGGGCTTGCCCGTATCTGCTAATAGGTCACTCTCCTATCTTCCTCTATCATGCGTCGAACAACACTAATGCTATCTTCAGTAGACGCTGTTATAAGAAGTCCCCCACGCGGATCATCATTGAGATTGCTACGTCCACGCTTAAACTCGTTATACCAATAATTGTAAATAGTGGCACGAGATGGGGCTTCATTAAGAAATGCTAATCGCAGCCTATCATAGCTTTGTTGTTGAGTAAGCCCACAACGAAAGTCATAATTAATCATTGACCGAAAATTTCCTCGCATTAGGTTCATTTTCACATGTAACAAGAGTTTTAGATATGCCGCCAATTCACTGCATTAGGTTACCAAAGGGTTCTAAAATTGAAATTCAAAAAAAGTTTTCATTAGCAGTGTTTCTAACTGGCCATTTGTAAACATTTTCAGTGTTAGCCACGTATTATATATCTTGGGGCTAGCTGTACCAGCACAGCGGATGCATATGAAGGAAGAACGGCGGCTCGTTCTGGATTGTACTGTAATACATAGGTTAAGACTATTTCACTAACATTTATATATGGACCTATTGTTGTCAAAAATAAATAAATAAATAGTAAATAATACAACTCGAGTATTTTGTGGATGGTAATATTAAATAAATTAATTCTGACGGTCAACATAAATTCAAATATTTTTTATTTAAAATAGGATTCAAATTCACTTATTTGACGTCCAAAATTAACACCCATTCAAAACAGACTGCCTCAGACCTGAGGGCTGATAAGAACGACCGCAAGATAGGTACTCATGAGTTTTTTGGAGTTTAAAAAAAATACGACAATGTAGTATAGCAGGGCCCAACCTGGCGTACTGCCCGCGTTCCTGAGTTATGTTCGTACTAATACTATATATTCTTTGGTATCGTACGAGTACTGTGACCCGGAGACCAATTCAATAATTATCTTTAATTAGAATGACGAATACACGGAATATCTCTAAACCTTTATTCAATTTCATTTTGTTTTAAGTTTGACGCACATTTTGTTTTATTTATAACGTAGTATTAAACGTAATATAACATTTCTTCCTTTTACCAGTGGGAAGTTCTTTTGCACGGGATGCCGGCTAGATTATGGGTACCACAATGGCGTCTTTTTCTGCCGTGAAGCAGTAATGTGTAAGCATTATTGTGTTTCGGTTTGAAGAGCGTCGTAGCTAGTGAAATTACTTGACAAGTCTCAAGGTGACGAGCGCAATAAATGTAGTGCCGCTCAGAAGCGGCTTACCTTTACGATGAAGGCACCGCCACCTGAAGAGGAACAGCGGTAGACCGGCGAAGTGCAAGTTCGTGGAAGTGAACGCAAATAAAGACTTGTCCCTTTAAGCTGTGTAATACTTTCCAATCCCTGACCCACTCTCGTGCCAGTAATATTACTTGTTGGCCGTCTCTACGATATTACTAAACTTTAAATCATATCACATAGCAAACAGCGATCTAAGTTGGATTAAACCTTACAATAACTTAACGTGATGTTATTAATAATCACAATAACACGTTTATTTTGATTTAAATTTATTATTATCTTTTGATAAATGTTTGATTATGAAACGGATGTAACTTTTAGTCAGCCTAGCGAAACTCTCTAAGAAAAAAGCGATTCACGCGATTGTATGAAACGTGCAGTTATTGATAGATTAAAAGATTACGACGCTCGCTTTCAAACTCAGCCGGATTATACTTCGTCGCCAATCGCCATACTGCAATTACTACTATTTCAAACTTATGTCAAATCACTGCTCGTTTCATAGTAAACTAAATTTCTATTTTTACTTAGGCAGTCCAGCCTCGTATTACGTAGTATTTACATCCTCTTTGCTGCCGTGTATCATAAGGTGAGTTATGTTGTGGTGATGTAGCGGGAGAGACACGCGACTTTCAGCAGACTCATAAAATTCAATCTCAGATGTTTTTTATTCAAGAAGTTCTGCATCAGTTGCTCTGAATCTTCGCTTTCTGAAGGACATGTTTGATCCAGAACAAATTAAGATTAAATCGATCTACTACGAGATACGTTTTAGCTTCTTTATTTATCCACAGTCATGATTCCAATCATCAGCTATTTCCTTCCAAGTCGATAACATCGCTATGTCATGTTTCAAACAATTCGTTTGTGTTTCAGCCAATATTTTGTTCAATTCCTTTTTGTTTGCGCTTATATCGTGAGTACATGTTGGTTTAGCACATTTCTGACCGACTTCAAAAAAGGAGGAGGTTCTTATTCGTTGGTATGTTTTTTTATGTTTGTTACCTCAGAACTTACGACTGGGTGAACAGATTTTGATAATTCTTTTTTTATTTGAAAGCTGGTCCTTCCCGTGTGGTCCCATTGCATTGGTCTAGGTCTGACAATGGCATCCATGAGAAAGCCATAAAAGTCTTAAATTTGCTATAAGTAGGTCCGCGACAAATGGACAAATAACTCAATATCGCGGCAACCAATTTCGATGATTCTTTTTTTATTGGAAAGGATTATAAGTAGGATAAGGGATAAAGGTAGTTTGGTGGGCAATCGGTTAGGTTCTGATTATGGGTTGCATGAGAAAGTAACGAAACTCTTCAATTCTTAGGAGCAAATTAACGATACTTGGCCGAACCGTTTTATGCTATCCGGATATTTTAGTCACCTACCGTAACGTCGTTATGGTCAAGTAATTGTCGTAGTTGAAAATGATGATCAATGGAACTCCTTAACGACTTACAGTAAAGGTGCGATCTGTGGCAAAATTTCTAACTATTCTTAATCAAATTGCAAAGCGCTTACGTCCATTGTTGCATTGCAAAATTTAGTAGGTCTACACATATTCAGATATATTATTAGTTAGTGTACTTCAGATTCACAAAAAATAACAAAAAAACAACCGACTTCAAAAAAACTGTTCCAAAACATATATATATATATATAATGTGTATTAAAGAGTGATCACTTGCCAGGTGTTCACTTGCTCAACCATTTCTCTTTCTTTTCACGACAAGTGTAATAAATTTCTTTATATAATGATATTTCTGCAGACCATGATATAAGAGTTATCTGACAGATAGACCTCATAGACCAGGAGGCGGCGCCGTCGTAACGATATTTCCCAATTTATATTCATCTTGCGAACTGAAAAGCCCACTTCTTGAAGCATTTTATTGTTATTGTGTAGTTACGGAGGTAGAGTAGGGGGCAGTAGGTAAGGGGGTACTCTTTGTCTGCTCTGCAGCACGAGAGGGTGGGATTATCCGGAACGATAATATCGTAATTACAAGACAATTCCAGAGATAGGTGCCGCGTGAGTGACACCGGAGTGACGAGTGTCACGCAACACGCGTCATCAACACAATCATTTGGACAGACAGACTTTCATAAATATAAGTGTTATTTTTAAATAGGTGTCGGATTCTGATCCAATTTGATTGAATAACATAATATAATTTGAACTTGAATAATAATAATTATTTAGTTTATTCTTTATGTATATACTATGTTTTATACATAAAGATAATATACTAGCTGATCCGACAGATGTTGTTCTGTACATCTATATATATAAAAATGAATTGCTGTTCGTTAGTCTCGCTAAAACTCGGGAACGGCTGGACCGATTTGGCTAATTCTGGTCTTGAATTATTTGTGGAAGTCCAGGGAAGGTTTAAAAGGTGAATAAATATGAAAATGTAGATACATCTTCTCGATCATCGATTTTGACCCACTTTAAACGGACAGATTTCGTTCAAACAATTATTTTTATTTCCAATTCTGTATGGACATATTTTCTATGATAGAAATTATTGGCGTACGGTTTGACAGTTCTGCTGTGAAACAATTTCACTACAGCAACAGGCTGTATATTTTACGAAATAATTCCTGATGTTATGATATATTATTGACACATTCATAAAAAAAAACATTATTTTATTTATTATATGCAGAACAACGTCTGTCGGGTCAGCTAGTAATTATTAAAATACAGTTTTTTTATGAATTCGTCAATAATATTTCATAACATCAAGAATTATTTCGTGAAATATGCACCCTATTGATATAATGAAATTGTTTCACAACAGAACTGTCAAACGGTGCGTCAATAAATTCTCTCATAGAAAATATGTCCATACAAAACAAATATTGGAAATAAAAATAATTATTGGTCAAAAATCGAAATAAACCATACTACAGATGAAGATCACCTCACCGCGTCGGTCCACAAGGTTCAACTACTACCAATTTATATATAATTATGATCCTTATATATAAATTATCCCGACTTTAGCTGACGTTACCCGAACGAGGGTTAAAAAATGGCCCTTGATCTGATTTAAAAGGAGTCTCATAAAAAAGTTTGTTCAAAAAAAAATTTAAAGCTTTCCTATCTGGTACTCACATTCTAATACTTTTTAGAAGATTTTTTTATAACAGTCTGGGACAAGACGAGCAGGATGTTCAGCTGATGATCTAAAAATTCAGAGTGGCATTGAATTTGCGCTCGTCACCTTGAGACAAAAGATGTTAAGTCTCATTTGCTCAGTAATTTCACTTGCTACGACACCCTTCAGACCGAAATACAATAATGGTTTTACACATTACTGCTTCACGGCAGACAAAGGCGCCGTTGTGGTACACATAATCTAGCTGGCATCCTGTGCAAAGGAGCCTCCCACTGGTAAATATATATTAAAATTCATGTTAATAAATAGAATGTGGCGTAATTTAGAAATGGACGGATTGCGGTTGCTGGAAATATTGTCACGTTAGTTGGAGAGAGAATTATATTGCCAATTCTCCAAAGTCAATTTGGTCCAACATGAACACCAAATTCTATTAGAACTCCACGTCTAGTAATATGGCCTTGTAAAATAAATATGTGACTACCGGTGATTCAGTCTATGAGGCTTTTATTTCCACTTGGATTTTCTCAATAACAACCACAGTAATCTTGTGACAATCTGACAAACAAACAAATCCGTGGAATGAGCTTCCTTGTGCGGTGTTTCCGGGACGATACGATATGGGTACCTTCAAAAACAAGCGCGTACACCTTCCTTAAAGCAGCTCTCCTGTGATTCCTCTGAGAATGTGGTCGGCGGTCATCACACCACCAGGTGATCCGTACGCTCGTTTGTCCTCCGTTTCATAAAAAAAAATCTTTGTCGCAAGTCGCGCAATGTATTTTACAGTGTCGTTAATGTGGTTCAAAAGAATAGACTCCTTCATGAACGATTTAGTTTTTAGTCATGTTTCCTCAATGATATCATCACGTTCTCCATGGACCAAGGTCACCAGGTGATGAGGTTGACATGTAGCTTACACAGATATGGCACTACGTCCTCAATCATTTCATCTCACTTCAGAAAGACGAAGAAAGAAGAAATTGTACGGCTTATGAGTAAGCGGACGCGATTCTGCAGCTGGAGGCCCCCGCTAGTCCTTAAGGAACTCCTGGTGGTAAAATGTGAGTCTAACTTCTTTGGAGACGCGTAGAAAAAGGTTTTTGCGATGCGTTACACCGAGAACTTTTGATTATATATTTGACTTGCTATGTAGTTCTGAAGAACTCGTGTAATTATATTGAGGGTTGACCTCAGGTTGTGGCTTTTTATTAGTGTAATTAATCCCAGAAGTGTGAGGGTTATCACTTTAAAAAGTAACAAATTGTTTCATTTAAACTTTTTGATCAATAAAGTGGTCGTAAATGTAGATGCTATTAAAACTTTTTCAATGTTCGTACAATTCGTACAACTAGTTTGAGTTGCAAATAAACATATAATCTCACATGTCCTCATTTATAACTTGAGTTAGGATGTGCAATATTCCCCAAAACTGTCTCCTCTCGTGAGTAACATAAGTAATAAACATGAATATTAAGTACAACCACAGCCCGCGGCCACTGAATACTAAATGAATTCACTGGCGTTTTATGAATGAACATTAATTACAATATACTTTAAGCTATTCGTTGTTCGTACTTCGTACACATAAAAGGGCTTTTCCTATGAAATTGCCGCTCTGCAGTACCGGCCATTTCAAATCAAAATAATTTTTGTTTGGCTAAGAATTCTAATTTCAAATTAATTCTATTTTAAGAACATGGAATTGTTTTTCCAAAAGTAGTCATTTGTTTATTGACTTGTGTTACATTTTCATCGTTTTCGTCATCATGGATACGTTAAAAATTCGAGTAATTATGGAATATGAGTACCGTCGTGGCAGCAACGCGGCACAAGCGGCACGCAACATCAACGACGTTTACGGAGCTAACATTACAAACCAACGCACCACCTGTTATTGTTTGCTTGCTTCCGTTCTGGAAATTTCGACCTGAAAAAATAACCTCGCGGTCGTCCGAAGACTTTGGTCGACAATAACGAATTAAAGGCGATTGTGGAAGCTGATGATACACAATCTACGGCTGAATTAGCAGCAGCTTTCGACGATAGCGTCAATACAATATTGGTCCATTTGCATCAAATTGGCAAAGTAAAAAAGCTTGACAAATTCGTGCCCCACGAACACAATGATCGCCAGCGCGAAGTCGCGCGTCGATACTTGCCTTGCACTGCTCAACAGACACACAAATGAAAGAATTTTGAACCGCATTGTTACCTGCGATGAAAAATGGATTCTGTTTGATAACCGCAAGCGCTCAGCATGTTGGTTGGATCCTGGTTAATAAGTTTTGTTAAAAATGGGCCAAAATAAAAGTTTGGAGGGTTCAACTAGACAAATAATTGTTAATTTACATTTCGATCAAAAGTGGACATAGAGGAGAATAGCTGACCTTTTGAAATGTTCTTTAAGGAAAGTTTTTAATGCTATTGGCCATTATAGAATATACGGAACTATTGAAAACATTTTTAGAATGACACGACCGTAAAGATATGCTAATCGTACGTGTTACTAAACAAGACCCATTTAAAGGCTCCAACCAGATTAAACATGAAGGTTTTTCGCCTGATGACGTCAAAACTGGTAGACAGCCTACCGTAGGCTGAAGCCTAGTGGAAGCTAAATTGTTTGGGGTGGTTTTTTGAAAGGTACGGCTTCTTATCAAGCAACACCGAAAGAAGCGTTTATTTTTGTTATGTTATATAAAAATTCAGACAGAAAGCACTTTGTTAGACGTCTACTAAACCATAATTTGAATCATAAATACACAAGGAGCAGAGTTAAGCACGGTGGCTACAATATCTAAGTATGGGGATTTTTTTCGGATGTGGAGTTGCACCTGTTCGAAAGATGGAAGGTACAATGGAACAATTTCAGTTCCAAAACATATTAGACGTGGAACTTTCATCGTAATGACCCTAAACACGAGGCCAATGGTGTCAAATGCCTTATTAGGGAACAGTGTATTTCCTTTTTAGACTTGCGTGGAAATAGTCTGGGTTTAAACCCTTTTGAAAATAATTGGTAATTCGTAAAAAAAAAAGTTTCAAGCAAACGCAACTCCAGTCAAAAGAACTCTACGAAGCTTTTGTCGAAGCATGGTACTCAATCCCCAATCGAAAAATGTCTGACATTGCTTGAATCAATACCGTGTCGTTGCAGAGCTGTCATGAACAATAAAGGCTACGCAATTAAATATTAATTATAACAAAAAATATTAGCCTTTGAACAGTATTACGTAAAAAATATATTACTGATTACTTATTCTTATAAATTATAGAATTTTTTAATGGATTTTTCTGTTGTTTCTAATTAGTTGTCCACCACTGTTGATACCTTAAAAGACATTTAGTTGTTTTTACCAAATTTTATGTGTAAACGGCAGTTGTTATGTAGTATTTTGTTGTTTTTCCAATAAGTAATTGACATAATATTTTATGCAATTTGTTTTTTCATTTTCATTTCCAAATAAAAAAATGTTGCTGCAAAGTATCTTGTATAATGTTTAAGATGTGGATGTGTGGCGGTCCTCCACAGTGCGGTTTTCAAGGAGCTTTCTTCCACGTACTACAAAGCTGTGGAATGAGCTTCCTTGTGGGATGTTTCCGGGACGATACGACATGGGTACCTTCAAAAAAAGCGCGTACACCTTCCTTAAAGGGCGGCAACGCTCTTGTGATTCCTCTGGTGTTGCAAGAGAGTGTGGGCGGCGGTGATCACTTAACACCAGGTGACCCGTGTGCTCGTTTATTAATTTTTTTTATTCCATAAAAAAAAGATAGTGTTTTTCTAATTATGTGTCCACCACTGTATGTACATACATGAACATACTGATGCTTCTGTTTAACGTTGTAATAAATCACAAGCCATCTTATTTACCTCTTTATGATCTCAAAATATGGTAATATTATTACTTGTGGTAACGTCGTAACGCGAGTCGTTGTCATCTCTAAACGATGAGATGACTCGATTTTCTTTCATCGAGAATTCTGCTTCATGATGTGAAATCTTAAAGTTAAATGTTTCTATTAATTTTAGATTCCTACTGTTAGAAATAAAAATTATGCTAACTCACATATTTATATATTACACTTTACAAAAATAGTTTGTTTTGAATACTCGTTAATAGAAATACTCATAGAAACTCTATTCAAATTCAAAACCAAATATTTTTACTCAAAATAGGATGTGACATCACTTATTGAAAGTCAAAAACTACCACCCATTCCAAAATGAATGCCTCAGACCTGAGAAGGAACTCAGCGGGCTTTTTTTTCACCGAATAAATATGTTTACAAAGTAATATTGTACAATTAAACTTATTATTTAATAGCCTGACACTCCATTCCCAATCTGTGGTATCATTAAGAAAGTCATTTATGTTATAGTAACCTTTACCACACAAACGTTTTTTAACAATTCTTTTGAATAACGTAATACTTTTGTTTTGAACATTTTCTGGGATCTTGATGTAAAAGCATAAACATCACCTCACAAAAGACTTACTAACTCGACTTAGTCGAGTAGTAGGCATCATAAGTTTATGTCTGTTCCTGGTGTTAACATTATGGTTATGACAGTTTCTGGCAAATTCACTTATGTGCCTATGAACATACATTACATTATCAAGAATATATTGAGAAGCAACAGTCAAGATGTTAATTTCTTTGAATTTTGCTCTCAAAGATTCTTAAGGACCTAGGTTATAAATAGCGCGAATAGCCCTCTTCTGCAGCACAAATATTGTATTAATATCGGCAGCGTTATCCCATAGCAAAATACCATAGGACATAATACTATGGAAATAACTAAAGTATACTAGTCGCGCCGTATCTATGTCAGTTAATTGTCTAATCTTTTTAACCGCGTATGCTGCAGAACTAAGTCTGTTCCCCAATCCTTCAATATTATTCCCATTGTTATTTGGAATCAAGAGTTATGCCAGGAAATATAGCAGATTCCACCGGTTCTATCACCTCTCCGTTTAACAAAACATTTGCATTTACATTTTTGACATTTGGTACGGTAAATTTAATGTATTTAGTTTTCTTGCTATTTAACAATAGGTTATTGGCGCTAAACCAGTACACGATGTCAGATAAAATATCGTTCACTTTGTCATACATAGCTTGGTTTCTTTTTACTTTGAAAATCAGTGAAGTATTGCACGTCATATTTAAAAAAATATAATTCTTAAACTAAACACTACCTGCCTTACTTATAAACGCGAAGTAAAGTTATTCCAAATTTAAAATTACTTCTCCCTGTCATGTAATTCTGTAGTGACAAAGGTTAGATAAAGACAAAAACTTGGAATAACTTTACTGCGCGTTTATACATACATATTATTCAGCAAACGCTGGTTTGATTTCGACTATATATCTATTATATATATCTACATTACATACAGCCATACGCTCCAAATGACATGTCGTGTATCAAAACAGTGCCTGCATTCAATTTAGTTACAGAAACATCAAGTTTGCTCGAAGATTATATAATAAGTTTCATTCTGCTTTGGATTGAATGCAATGTGTTCGCTCCACGAGGTAACTGTGGAGTCTGGAAGCCACAATGCTTCGTTCACTTTGGACCGTGAAATAAGCTCGCTCTTACTGAAATATTTGTGTCACAGCCGTTCATGTCCGGATTAAGTTGTAACTGTTCTTATATCTTGGAATATTATATTCCTTTCACTAGCAAAATCTTTATTACTGTGCCGTTACCAAGTAGTAATAATATATGCGCTGATTTGTTACAAACAACAAAGCAATACAGTCCAACTGAAAACCTTCTACTGTGTAAAAAACGAACTCTCGAACAGTTTTCTGTCTAAACTTTGCTTCTTTGTAATTGTCCTTAAGCCACGAGATCGGAATTCTCCTTTGCCGGATGAGTAAGGGAGTCATATACTATATATACTGTGTCTATAAACAAGACTATAATAGCTCAGATGGGACATTGGGTGATCCAGAAAGCAGAAGACCCCGAATCCAGATGTCTTATTAGTTTTTTTTGGTTCAAGTTTTGTACATTCTTTAAAATCTGAGCAAGGCTCGGTCGTCCGGATATTAAATAAATAAATAAAATATGGTCAAGTCCGGCTGTTTTGTCTGGGTCAAGTTTTGATAATAATTTGATAAATTGTTACAGATGCGTGGCGCCGCAGCTGCGACGGGCGCGGGGAGCGCGGGGGACGCCCGCTAGGATGCGACATGAACGGCTCGGCCGCGCTCGAGTGCTACACGGAGCTGGGGGTGTCTCCGGGAGACAAGGCGTTCCGGTTCGTGGTGCACGGCGTGTTGTTGAACGGCATCGGCGCCGCGGGGCTGCTGGGCAACGCCCTAGCCGTGCTGGTGCTGTCGCGGCCGCAGATGCGCTCCTCCATCAATTGCCTGCTGGTGGGGCTAGCAGCCTGCGACACACTCCTCATCCTCACCTCGCTGCTGCTGTTCGGACTCACGGCAGTCTACCCCTACACCGGCCACCTGCGCTACTACTACTACCACATCTGCCCCCACATCACGCCCTACGTGTACCCGCTGGCGAACGCCGCGCAGACCATGTCGGTTTACCTGACGCTGATCGTGACGGTGGAGCGCTGGGTCGCCGTGTGCCATCCTTTCCGCGCCAAGTCGCTGTGCACGTCGTCGAGGGCGCGTTGGTACGTGCTGGGCACGGCGCTGTTCGCGCTAGTATACAACGCGCCGAAGCTGTTCGAGGCCGAGGTGGTGGCCGAGGGTGCGCCGGGTGGCGAGGTGGTGTACTGCGTGCAGGCCGACATGAGCTTCCGCACGGACACGTACGTTGCGATCTACATCCACTGGATGTACCTGCTGGTTATGTACATCGTGCCGTTCTCCGCACTGGCGGCGCTAAACGCCTGCATCGTGCGCCAGGTGCGGCGCGCACAGGCGGAGCGTGCCCGCCTGTCGCGTGTTCAGCGCCGCGAGTTGGGTCTGGCCACCATGCTGCTCGTCGTAGTGCTCGTTTTCTTCATCTGCAACCTGCTGCCGCTTGTCACCAACGCGTTCGAGGTGTTCCTCGGCGACGAGTTCGATCACCTCGACCCGCTCGTCAAGACTAGCAACTTGATGGTGACCATCAACAGTAGCGTCAACTTCTTGATATATGTCATATTCGGAGAGAAGTTCAAGCGGGTGTTCCTGAAGATGTTCTGCGCGGGTCGGGTGCGCCGTGGCTGGACGCGCGGTTCGCCCGACCAGACGCGCGATGACTCGTTCGCGTCGTGCGGCGAGCGCATGTCTCTTCGCCTGGTGCGAGACGGCACGTTGCGGCGGTCGGACGCGCGTCCCAACCGCACCCGCCCGCGCGTCCCGCCCGCTCCCGCGCCCACTGTGTACTACCCCGCACCCCCCACCCCCTCCACCGACGTGTCCGTAACATCGCTGGCGCCGGACGTCGCACACCACGTCGCCAATGGTAACTCTCGGATACACTTCTGACGAAGGCAGAACATTGTGTAGGTGTGAACCTTTTGCTCGAATGTCGAAAGTTTTTTCCGCGGCTTTCAGTAGAGTGAACTATTCGATATCGCCACTTAAAGAAAGACGGATTTTGGACTCCTTATAAATCAGCTTGGCCTTAAAGCCCACACAATACGCGGGTAACGGTATATGGTTCCCGTGGTGTCGCACGGGAGTGTCGTCGGTACTGAATGCATCAAACGTAAGTCGGTTTTTTATCCCCTTACATAAATAAATATTGTATCGACGGTATTGGTTGATAGTAATAGTAATTGTTTCGCAGGGCACATAATCTTTTTATATTTTCGGTTTTTTTTAATCCAATTTATAATTCTCTATTTTCTTTATACTTGTAAGAGTTGATTTTTTTATAAATAATGCAAAGTATCGATGGATTGGCGATAATATTTCACGTACGGACAGTACCGACGTGTTGAGTGCGGGCGATTCACTCTACTATTAGCCAGGTAAAAGATCAGTTCTGCAAGGAAACACGTTTGTAACAGGGCTTGCGAAGGTCTGTGGTGACAGATGACCTTACATGGTCTTGTTTAAAAGACACTACTTTACTACGTGTAGAAGAATTGGACGGATCATTTTTGTAACTTTTACGAATTATGATTTTGACTGTAAGACGTGTTGGTGAAATATAAAGTCGCGTCATCACCATTCTGTTTAACTTGTAGATTGCGTTGCAATGTCCGGGAAATAATCGTCTCTATTGTTCTACTTACAAGTTTAAAACAATGAATGTGTATGAAAGTGAATGATAGTATTTTCTTTGATTTACGCAAATGTGACACATTTAAATAAAACACTTTAACGTGTTTTGCGTAAAAGGTTACATTTTTTATTATTATTTTAGTTCACCCGACATTTCAAGACCTTTCCAGATCTCGTTTTCAAGGGGGACTTCGGATGAAATGAGCCAAGATAGTATTTGTCAAAGGTAGTTGTAATTATGAAGTTTTGCGCCATATATTGCCTCGAAGGTGGTATTTGCTGTAGACAGATAGTTTTTGGCAAAAACCATCTGCTAAACTTCATAATACTACCTAACAAATACTATCTTGAGTCATTACATCTGAAGTCGTCTTTAAAACGAACGAGATCTGGAAAGGTCTTGAAATGTCGGGTTACATAAATAAAATAGTATTAAAATTGAAACTCAAAAATCGAATGTAAAATCAAATTTACAATTATACGCGATTTTACCCTTTATAAAGTATTTTTATTTAAAAGTGAATCTCCTTGTTCAAGTTGGTCCATGTAAAACGTTTCTGTATCGTGAGTAACATTTGTAGTTACTGGGGGTGTCTCCGGGAGACAAGGCGTTCCGGTTCGTGGTGCACGGCGTGTTGTTGAACGGCATCCGCGCCGCGGGGCTGCTGGGCAACGCCCTAGCCGTGCTGGTGCTGTCGCGGCCGCAGATGCGCTCCTCCATCAATTGCCTGCTGGTGGGGCTAGCAATAACAATCAGGTTTACCGAAAGTAAACCTGATTGTAGATTGTTCATAAGAATCGGTAGTAAATCCAACAATTGCTCTTTTAACAAATATATAAACTTAATACAAAAGTCTTAGATTATTAAGGATTGGTCTCCGCTGCACTCAAGTCAACTTACACTACGCCCAAGTGGGTACTCGAGCCAGTTTCGAGCAATGTGTGACATTAATGTGCCACATGTTCTGTTAAACTTTACTACTAATTGAAGCAAATATTTTCGTACTAAAACTTTATAAAAATAATAAATACTACAAAAAATAAGAAAGACACTGCGATCACATATCATCAATAAGTATTTTGTATTTTATTCAAATATTCAAATTCAAATATTTTTATTCAAAATAGGATGTGACTAATAAGTGATTTATTGAAAGTCAAAAACTACCATCCATTCCAAAATTAATGCATCAGACCTGAGAAGAACAGGCGCAACAAACTCAGCGGGCTTTTTTTCATCGAAAAATATGCTTACAAAGTAATATTGTACAATTAAACTTAAATTTATTTAATAGCCTAAGGGCGGTCACTCCATTCCCAATCTGTGGTATCATTAAGAAAGTAATTTATGTTATAGTAACCTTTACTGCACAAACGTTTTTTAACAATTCTTTTGAATAATTTCAATGTAAAATAACACGAAGCGTATGTTACAAAATTTGAAAAATGCCATTGAGTGTCAAATGCACACAAATATCTAAGGCAGTGCGATATCCATGACCAATCCTTAATCTGTGTCTACTTTTGGACTTAAAGACTTAAGAATATTATATTATAGAAAATACCGTAATAATGACATGATATTTGTATATAATGTTGTACATAGTATTTAGATATACAATAGGGGTAAAGACAAGTCGAGAAACAGCGGGCGTCGTGTTACGTAGTGACACTCACCGCTCGAGACAGTCCGAGCTGAGAACACGAGCGTCACATTGAGTATTGATTGTTAATTGTAGTTAGATAAGCTATGACATTATATTATTAGTTGTAGTTTAAGAAACTATGTAAGTTTATTATGTTATAATTTATTGATTATTGATAAATATCTACATGTTCGACATGATATTTAAATATAAACCTATTGATGTACTTATTTGTTTCATTTTATTGCATTTATATTAAGTTATTTTCTACTTGTCCCTGTAATGAGAGCTCGTCGTCAGATATCTGTTGAACTAATTTTTTTTTTATTGGAATATGAGGACAAACTAGCGTACGGGTCATCTGGTGTTAAGTGATCACCGCCGACGACATTCTCTTGCAACACCAGAGGAATCAGAGGAGCGTTGCCGAAAACACCGTACAAGGAAGTTCGTTCCACAGCTTTGTATTACGTGGAAGAAAGCTCCTTGAAAACCGCACTGTGGAGTATCACCGCACATGCAGATGGTGGGGATGATATCCTAACTTGTAGCGTGTCCTGCGAAGGTGGAATTTGATCTCTTCGGAACACTCCCCGTGATATATGCGATAGAAGACACACAATGAAGCGACGTCTCTACGCAACGCCAAGTGTTCCAACCGTTCACAGAGCTCTGGGTCCCCGTCAATTAGAGCTGCTGGTAATTGATAGTAATTGATAAGCCCTACCCATTACAATGCAGTGCCGCTCAGGATTCTTGAAAAACTCAAAAATTCTGAACTGCACGAGATTTGCACTCGTCGCCTTGAGACGTAAGATGTTAAGTCTCATTTGCCAAGTAATTAATAAAAGCTACGTCGCCCATCAGACCGAAACACAGTAATGTTTACACATTACTGCTTCACGGCGAGAAATAGGCGCCGTTGTGGTGCCCATAATCTAGCCCGGCATATAAGTCCGTAAAGGAACATAGTGGAGTTGCTTGCAAATATAACGAATCCAGTTATAACGCGTACTTAAGTTCTTCGGACACGTCTCCCGGCGCGAGAGCGAGTCTATTAAGCACCTTGTCGTTCAGGACAGAGTGGAGAGCACCAGAGGGCGAGGAAGGTCGACCTTGCAATGGACTGACCAATTAAGTCTGCTGTTGGCGGTCCATTGAACCGCACATGGGGATGATATCCTAACTTGTAGCGTGTCCTGCGAAGGTGGAATTTGATGGCAGGAATCAGGTGTGAAACAGCTCTTCGGAACACTCCCCGTGATATATGCGATAGAAGACACACAATGAAGCGACGTCTCTACGCAACGCCAAGTGTTCCAACCGTTTACAGAGCACTGGGTCCCTGGCAATTAGAGCTGCTCTGCGTTGCACGCGGTCAAATGGATCTGAGCTGAGCTGATAATGGGGTGCGCCAGACCAGAGATGACAGTAATACTCCATGTGTGGCCGGACCTGCGCTTTGCAGAGCGCTAGAATGTGGACTGGCTTGAAGTATTGCCGTGCTCTATTAATCACGCCTAGCTTCGAAGCCAATTTGGCTTTGCCCTCCAGATGGCCACGGAATTGACAATTGCTCGAGATTTCGAGAACCCACTCGCGGGCGAGTGCGAAGTCTCTTCAAACTTAGTATATGGATACTAAGTTAGTCTAATGGTAGACTAATAGATATATTAGATAGTTAGTGATCTTCTCTCCATATAGTCTTGCGAGCAGGCGGTCCGTGGTTTGAGTCTCCTTCCGAGACGCCCCGCGCCTGTGAGCTACATTTTTAGCCTCCAAGGCCCCCGTCCGCCTTCTCTATTATAGCCATCAGAATAGAGAAGGTTTTTAGTCGAAATGGGGTGTTGACGCCCGATCCTGACATGTGGGCCCCGCTTTGGGGTCTTCAAAAAAGCCGTCATCGTCCGCGCCGTCATAAACTATTGTTTATTCGACTCACGTTCCTAATAAACGTCTATTATCTTTGAACGGCAGGCATTGCAGATTAAATAAAGAGCCTCAACTATCATAGACACCTCTGTAATATGTCGGTAAGTATTATTATTACCTCTAATGAAACGTCAACGACAATTTGACAACCAATATCGAGATTGTTTAGTATGACCATAATGTTTTGATACTTTGTTAAAAGTATGTGCGTTTACCATAAAACTGTTTTGTTCATTTTTATTCATATAAATTCCATTTCACGTATATTCAATTGAATTAATTATGGGCATACGTTTATTTTTTTATAACAAATTCTATCTTCAATAACGCTCACTAAATAATTGGAATTATCTTATTAATAAAGTACTAACATTATAATTAACTTGACAATAATTATTGATATCTGTATCTTAACCTTTTATAGATAAGTAGCTCGCGACATTTTAAAAATAAAATTGATTTTATTTTCTTTTCTCGACGTTCTGAGATCCTAGCTTCCCTTCTTCCTTCAAGAACTACTCTTGCGAGTGTGTCACTATGTACGAATGTGTGTGTGTGTGTGTGTGTAAATATGTAAATGTCCTATAACTTTTGAATATAGATGCACCGCTATACTATATTGAGGTAGATTTTGAAAACTCTCAAAAAAACTAACTATACAAAATTTCTAGAAATGTGTTTTTTTTTGGATTAACTTTGAAATGGCTAATCCGGTCGAAATCGGTTGATTCATTCGAGGGATATTCTCCGAAATTCCTAGTTCCTAGATTAATCAAAACTAAAAGATCCTTTATAACGCTCAAAAAACTGCGTTGTACCAACAAACCACGTAAAAATCGGTTTATCCATTCAAAACTTATTGCAGTTTGAAATTTTAAAAAATAGTATTTTTTAAACTTTCATTAGAATTTTGAGCTGGAAAAGCTCAAAAACGACGGATTAAATAAAATTTAAGCGCTTAGCGGGAAGTTGCACGGATGGTCCTTGAGTTAACTGTTTTCCTAAATTTTTTATGAGTAATTGACAGCCTCGACAGTTTCATTTAGTTTAATCTAAAAAGTTTGATGAAATTTGATGTAGTTTATATCCGTGAGTCAATATATCGGGTAGTAGTTACCCAGCTTTAAAATGTTGCAAAGAATATTTATATTTTAACTTAAAGTACAAGCTAAGTAACTTGTATTAATATTGCTACGAACTGGTCTTTTTTTAATGAAAATAAGGGACGTGGCGAGCAGGACATTCAGATGATGGTAATTGATAAGCCCTACCCATTACAATGCAGTGCCGCTCAGGATTCTTGAAAAACTCAAAAATTCTGAACTGCACGAGATTTGCGCTCGTCGCCTTGAGACGTAAGATGTTAACTCTCATTTGCCAAGTAATTAATAAAAGCTACGTCGCCCATCAGACCGAAACACAGTAATGCTTACAAATTACTGCTTCACGGCGAGAAATAGGCGCCGTTGTGGTACCCATAATCTAGCCCGGCATCTAAGTCCGTAAAGGAACATAGTGGAGTTACTTGCAAATATAACGAATCCAGTTATAACGCGTACTTAAGTTCTTCGGACACGTCTCCCGGCGCGAGAGCGAGTCTATTAAGCACCTTGTCGTTCAGGACAGAGCGGAGAACACCAGAGGGCGAGGAAGGTCGACCATGCAATGGACCGACCAATTAAGTCTGCTGTTGGCGGTCCATTGAACGAGTGTACCAGACTGACGGCCAGCAGGGAAAAGTGGCGAATGCTCGTGGGGAGAATCACATGTACCCCAAAAGATGTCACTTCGTGATGACCACGACCGCTCTGACAAGAGTGTCACGGAGAAGAAGAACAATAGGGGTTACATTGAAAATCAGTGTTGTGCTCAATATGTATATATGGACACAACTATAACTGAGTGGACTCCAGTTTTGGAAGACCAGTTCCACATTTAGTTTTTTAGCGGCATTTTTTTCATTCTTAGGTATTAAATAAGTTAAGTATTAAGATTAAGCATATACTTTATTTTCATTATCTTTTTTGTGTGAATGTATCAGTTTTTATTCAAAAATAAAATCATTTTCATTTTAATTTCATAATAACGAATCAATCAGTTATAAAGCATAATTTTTGTAAAAAAGAGCAAGGAGGGATTAGTACCACCTACAACTGAAGATATAATTGGTTTATTATATTCTGTTTGATGTTAACAATGGATTGTAATAAGTTAATCGTCCCTCTGGACCTTCACAAAGTTAAATGATGTAATTATCGAGCAACTTTCATAAAATAATTCTTGGCTGCGAATATTCTCTCATTTCTCAAATAATGGAACAGCTCCCAACAATGTATCAACTTTATTAATCTAAATTACTTTTCAGCAAACTTAGGAACTTTGTTTCTTTTTATGAATTTTCACATAGGATTAGTAGATTGATATTTTATCGTTTTGTTTTTCACTTGTAGTGACGCTCAGCCTGAAAATTTGATATCTGCTGTATGAACATATAGATACATATATCGCCCAGATGCTTTTTGCGAATTTAAGAGAAATTTAAGGTTAGTTAATATGTAATAATTAATGTTACTATAACAAATCGTAGGGTCTTTTACATCAATTATTATAAATAGTTTATGTATAATTATCATAAAAATATCTTATAGAACGCCCTGCATTCATTGATGTTTCAAAGTTCCATGAGAAAAATAATCCTTATAATAAATTGATCGTTATAATATACCTATGTTGTTCGTAATTTTTGGAATTTATTCCTTAAGAATCGATTTTCATATAAGGCGCACGGTATGAGAAAAATATTATGGAGAGTAAAACCTACTCATCAAATGGGATAGTAACGTTTTTGGTGCGCATCATTTCACGCACACCTTTCACTTTTCAGTTGTGTGTGTGTGTGTGTTATAATTAATTATTATAATTAATGTTATATTTAATACATTAATTTTATACATAACCTACTAATAGGCTAATGGTATACACAAATGTGTATATGTGCACATATTATTCCAGGAATGCAGCAGCCGGTGAGGAATTAGTTAAATTAACATCGAATAAGATCTTGCATCCGCTGTCACTTGAAACTTGGAACACCAAGGTTATTAACACTCAATATAATAATTACTTTAAAAATGGTTTTGATACATATTATTAAGTAAGCATTATAGGTTTTCAAACCATATTGTACTTACCTTTTAGGTTCAAACTATAATAAATAATTACTCGCGAAAATTGTACAATGAAATCTGAACCTGGCGAGTGTAGGTAACTTGCGATAAAACAATTGTTACATTTTTAACTGACTTCAAAAGGAGGAGGTTCGCAATTCGATTGGATTTTTTTTAATGCATGATTACGCTGAGATTTATGATCTGATTTACATGATTCATCTTTAATTAGATGCAGAATGTTTGCCATTTCATCCTATAAAAAAATTATATAGTTTGGCCCAGAAGTTTTTATTTTATGAATATTTTTGTTTACGTGGATGATATAATTTGTGTACTGCATTTTTAGGACTCTTCATTTAGATTATATATTATTGTGAACCCGTGTCCCGATAAGTGGGTCTCAGGCTACTGCTGTCATTAATATCTAACAAACGTTCTTCACAATATTTTTCATTATCTCACATGAACCTGAAATACGAGTTTCAATCAGCATTTTTCCGGAGTTGATTCCTTTTTCCGTTCCCGATTCTTGGGGTTTATATTGTTTAAGGCGCGCGGCACCTTTCGTAGGCATTCCCATAGTTACATTACAAAATTATATTTAATATATGACAATAAAAAGCAACGAAAGCTTATAGTTTACCTGATGTAATCTAAAAAAATCCTACTGTAGTTTACAAAACAACCTGTTGCAACCACTAAAAAGTTAAAAGTTAAAAAAAAAACTACGCTTAAAATAACCGACTTCAAAAACTGAAAAGTATACAATAATTCATTAAGATTTCATTTAAAACAAGCGAAATGTAATAGCTGTTACCTTCCCCTTGTAATGCGTAACTAAAAGTAAAAACGTACGAAGTGGAAACTAATACATTTGGTTTGTGGGGGAAAATCCATAAAACCGGGCAAACCTGGCTATTACTTAACCTAACTTATGACTAGTGACTAGAACTTAAAACTAAAGTAAATAAATACTTACGGGTTTAAATGGGGATAACTTCATGGAGTGCAGCTTAGTCCAACTTGAGAGATAGGATAGTTTTATTTCGATTTGTGACCCATAATTAGTTTTATTTCCAATATTGGTTTTGTATGGACATATTTTCTGTGAAAGAATTTATTGACGCACGGTTTGACAGTTCCGCTGTGAAACAATTTCATTATAACAACAGGGAGCATTTTTTACGAAATAATTCTTGATGTTCTGAAATATTATTGGCAAATTCCTATGAATAAGTTTTTTTCTTTATTATCTACAGAACAACGTCTGTAGAGTTAGCTAGTTTTAATATACATAAATAACGTGAGACGTTGTTTGTCCTCGATGCACTCCTAAACTAATAAACGGATTTTAATGGGGATTACTTCATGGAGTGTAGTTTAGTCCAACTTGAGAGATAGGATAGTTTTTATTTCGATTAGGGACCCATAATTATTTTTATTTTCAATATTTGTTTTGTATGGACATTATTTCTATGAGAGAATTTAGTGACGCACGGTTTGACAGTTCCACTGTGAAACAATTTTATTCTAACAACAGGGAGCATTTTTTACGAAATAATTCTTGATGTTATGAAATATTAATGCAAATTCCTATAAAACAGTATTTTATTATCTACAGAACAAGGTCTGTCGGGTCAGCTAGTATATTATAAATATAAAAGGGGTGTTGGGTTAGGTTCGCGGTATGGTATGGAATGAAGGGAGAGGAAATAGGAGTCCAGTTTTCACCGATTTGTAATACTTAAAACTAAAACCAATACACAATATTGGTTTTACATTGATTTGAGCCTAACGAGAACTGTGTGCGCGTGTGTGTGTGTGTGTGTGAGATGTGGTAATGCATGTAACGCTTTATCCTGAGGCAGTACTCTGTGAATGACTTACAACTGCAAGTCGATCGTAGGGCGGGGTTTATTTCGTCCTTCAGTCGCCCTTGCCCTCTGTAGAAACTCCCAGATACCTCGTGTATGTGTTGTTTGCTTTTGCTTCTTTCGTTATTACGGCCTTATAGGCGCTGGTGATGTTACCACAGCGTAGTCGGTTGCGACCCACTGGAGCATACGCGACCCGTGCGCGTCACTGACCTCTTTGTTAACGATCATTCGATATTTATTAGTTATATATACAATTATTAGTTTTAATAGTCTAATTTGAATTTTTTCAATCTCGTTTAAGTAAGTCTTAAACGTTTTACCGTAAATATTTAGACCATAGCTTAAGACTGAATCAGCTAGTGCATAATATACTACCAGTTTTGTATGTTTGTTCAGCACGGGCTCGATGATAGAACTGCCCTAGAACCGATCGTAGTTTATTGCATACCGCTGTCACATGTGTTTTGAAATTGAAATCACAATCGATATGCAATCCCAAATACTTATAATTTTCTACATATTGAAGATAGCCACATGCGCACGCATATTTATCTCTGTGTAGGCAGTCGTAGCTATGCCCCACTATACCTATATCCTTGTATTGGACTGTCAGATTGTTAGCGCGTCTGTTATATGGCGAGTAAATATGCATGCATTTTGTTTTCTCCATATTAATAATAATGCCATTATCGTGTGCCCATTCAGTTAGGCTTTCAAAATCTATTTGGATATTATCACGCGCCTCTTTCACGTCGTTAGACGCGTATAGCGAGCACATGTGATCTGCATACATAAATACTCGACATGTCTTAATCACATTAACTGCACTATTAACAAGCATTAAATAGCCCACTGTACCATATATCGAGCCAGTCGGTACTCCTAAGGTTACCTGACACTCGTCACCCACAGTCCCGTCAATACACGTGCGTATTGTTCGGTCTGATAGGTATTAACAGTTAATTAAATGACGGAACCAGTTATTAGTCGAGCCCTCAATGCCACACTCTTTCATTGCCATTAATAAGACGTCTTTTTCCAGGGTGTCAAAGGCCTTCTTATAATCAATAAAGAGATACGCCATGCCCGTTACAATGCAGTGACGGATTCATGAAAGACCCAGAAATTCTGAGCGGCACTACAATTGCGCTCATCACCTTGAGCCATAAGATGTTAAGTCTCATTTGTCCAGTAATTTCGCTAGCTACTGCTTCACGGCAGAAATAGGCACCGTTGTGGTACCCATAATCTAGCCGGCATCCTGTGACAGGACACACAAAACAAAATTGAAAGTAAATTATTTTTTTAAGCTTATCACAGATGTCTGTCACTTATAAGCCAATTTGGAATTTATTTTCAGATTGGTCCTGTTAATATAAAAATATAGTTTTGAAGATGAAATCAGGAGTTGAAGGAACTCCTATTCCCTACAATACATACTACAATTATTTATAATCCTATCTGGATACAGATTAATTGAATTTGATAATATAAAATAGGATACTGGGCAAAAATTTGTGCTCTAAATTTACTGCAACTAAGTGTCGCCTCACCGTACGACACTGTTAATAAAAATGCAAATATATTCTAGAGTAATTTCACTGTTGTTCTACGAATACGCGTTAAGGCACGTTAAGTATTTTGTATTTGCATGTGAAGCTATTGTTGCAGGATGTTTGAGATTTGTAAAACTATACCCTTGCTTCTAGAATCTAAATTAAACTGACGGAAAATACATGATATGATATTTAATTAAGCTCCTTACGGCATTACAAAAAACACGGATATTTTGAGTCAAATATGAAACAAGGTTCCCCTCCGTACTCCACGGTCCTATCCTATTTTACTTTTTCCGCACCCAACTCACAGTACCAATCTCAGTCATCATTCCCTAATACCCGGATTATGTAGACTAAACAATGAATTTATTATTAGAGCTAAGTCCGTCGATCTATTCAGCGATAATATAACAAAATTTAAAGATAAATTAATTAAAACACTCGATTCTGCAGCAGTACTCGTATGTGTCACATAGATATTAAGATGAGGATATTTTTTTTATTCTTGTATTTTTATTTCTTATATACCTTGCATTAGATAAATTTAATATTTATGTAACTTTATTTTGCATTAACTTATTATGTAAATTTTAACCTTTTGTACGACTTGCATTTATGTAAATGCTGTTACTGCCTATAAATGTAATTATATGTATCCGTAGCACCTAAGACTTGTTTCATGTTAATGTATCTCATGTAATTCTGTTGGTAGTTCTTAAATAAATAAATCTAGAAAACTTGAGTTACCAAAGTCCATCAGGATGGACTCTAGGCTTCACAACAGACGCAGCGGAGTCATAACATACTGACAGCGTACTACTTAAACGTTGGTCCATGAGCGGACGGAGTGGAACAACAGCGCAACGCTGGCGGGACGCTAGTGTTGCATTATTTTACAAAATGTACGGGAAAAGCTATGATTCGAGGCCACATCTAATATATAAAATTCTCATGTCGCGGCGTTTGTAGTTAAACTCCCTCTAAACGGCTTGACCGAATCTCATTAAATTTTGAGTGCATATTGGTTAGGTCTGAGAATCGGACAAAATCTATTTTTCATCCCCCTAAATGTTAAGGGAGGTCCACGCCAAATTTTATTTTTAATTTTTTTGACATTTTTTTTAAATTTGTTTGATTATGAGTCAGCATTAAAAATACACACAACTTCAAATTTTCACCCATCTACGATCAACAGTTACTTTTGTATCGCGATTTTAATATCGGCAATACAACGTTTGCTGGTTCAGCTAGTCTTAATATATATATTTCTTTTGTGCGTCTGTTGCCTCTTTACCGGCTGGACCAATTTTGATGATATTTTTGTGTGTTCCAGTGAATTTGAGATTGGTTTAGATTCTCAATTCCGTCAATATAATATAATCCTCCTGCTCATGTGTATGTAAGTGAATACCTCCTAACAGCTGGACCGGTTCCATGTCTGGATCGGTAGTCTTCATCTTTGGAAATGGTCTAGAAATCGCGAAACCGGATGCGAAACGTGGGCTGACGTGATGCTATCGAGATCACCACGTCCTCCATGTGAATTTGTCGCCGCACGACGCCTTCTAGCTAGCGTCACGTCGCCGTCCCACCCCGGCCACTGTTTGACCAAATTTTTACCGATTACGTATTTAGCATCGCTTAGCATCTGCCAGCGAATTCTACCTTCGCACGACACGCCACAAATTAGGATATCGTCCCCACCATCTGGATGTGTGACGGTCCTCCACTGTGCGCTTTTCAAGGAGCTTTCTTCCACGTACTACAAAGCTGTAGAATGAAGCTCATTGTGCTTGAGCGGTGTTTCCGAGACGATACGACATACCTTCAAAAATGCACTTACATCTTCCTGAAAGGCCAGCAACGCTCCTGTGATTCCTCTGGTGTTGTAAGAGAATGTGGGTTGTGGTGATCACTTAACAACAGGGTATCCTCCTTTTTCCATAGAAAAAACGTATCTAGTCGGACACAACGCCCCACGATTGACAGAAGCATCAGAGGCATCACTGCCTGTTGTAGCTCGTAGTAGTGTCGTAGCTATTGTGGGAGCCGTCAGCTAGCTACGCGCTACGATGAGATAGTAAACAACGTGTCCAAGGTACGTTATACGTAGCATCTATAAATAAAAATATGATCAATTCCTCAATCTATTATTTGAAACCCCTGAGGCATTAATGTTTTAATTACATAATTAAATATAAATAGATTTAAAAAAAATTCAAGGAATAATACGCGTGTAATTAATTGTGAGTAAATCGTTAGATTCTCAACTACTACAACTATGACATAATAAATAATCTATGACATATAAAATCTCGACTTCACTCAACCACAGTCCCCTTGAAAGCGAGCTCTGCAAAGGTCAGAAAACTTCGGGTTGAATAAAATAAGAATAAAAATGTAACTTCTAATATAAAGTACATCTATAATAACACGCGTTTTAAACCTTTTAAAAGTATTCAATTTAAATGTGTAACACTCGCATTTATCAAAGGTAATACTTAAAACAATGAAGTATATGATTAGTACGGCTTATTTGTACATATATTAATTATTATACAAATCACGTGTCACGTTGTTTGTCCGCGAAGACAAGTAAGACTCCAATAGTACTGAACCGAGATTATTTACTCTGTGTGAGGTAGAGGAGGTCAAACGATCGCCCGGGTCACCAGACCACCTCCATCCACATGTTCGTCAAAAGTAACCTCTTACAAGGGTGTACATGATTTTTTGGGAGATACCCACTTCGAATCCTTCTGGAAACACCGCCAAGATCATTCCATAGTTTGGTTGTACAAGGAAGAATGTTTCTTGAAAACCACAGCGTAAAGAAATGCCAGACAAGGCGAGAGATTTCCAGATCTCGCAGTCCCCTTGAAATGACTGAATAGCTGCTGTCAGCGCTTGGGTTTCCCGTAGCCCGTAGATTGAGTACTTTTTACATTCTTCGCGACTTTGGGCCCCACGGGCCCAAAACGTGTTTCGACACCAAACGGCACAAAGGTATAAGTAAGACTTACTGATTCCGACATATTTCCGACGTTTACTATTTTTGGCAATTGAAGCAGCAGCCCCAGCACAAACTGACGTAACTTGGACATGAGACGGAGCCAGAGTGTCGACGCAAGTCGCGTCCCACACCAGCGCCCTTCCCCGTGCCAAATCCACCAGCGTTATTCAATAAGGACGCTTGCCATTGCGGCGGGAAATACCAAGCTAATAACGGATTTTACGAAGTTCCACCCGCAAGGGTTTTTAAGGGATATTAGGAACAGAACAGCTGATGGTGACAGGCAAGGTAGATGGCAGGCGTCCCAGAGGACGCAGTCCCACGAGATGGTCGGACCAAATACGATGTGCTCTAAACATCAACCTCCATGATGCCCTTCATAAGGCTAAGGATCGCAGCAGATGGAGGGGAATCGTACGGGAGAAACTGATGCAGCGGGGAGTCACGTCCCTCAGCAATGAGGAAAACGACGCGAGGAGGAGGAGTCTGTAGGGTCAGCTAGTATGTAATACACATAAATCAGTTTGTCTACGTCCTTTTACACAAAATACATATACTTTGTTTTCAATTAAATTTCAATAAATATAGTTGCGTTTCGATGCGTTTAAGTAACGATCGCTGCTATTACATTTCAAAATTAAACATCATTTGAGAACGAGCTCGCGATCCAGTGATATAATATAATGATTAATGACTTCAATATTGTTGAATTTCTATCACTTGTGAGCCAGTCTTGTTCAGATTTTTAGAACAATATATATTTATTTTATCCTATACATATAATATAAAATTATATGAAATGAACAATTTGTTTTTTTTTTTAATTCTTGATGAATAAAACTGAAACGCCACGTGATGCAACAACGGCAGACGTGTACAGTTTTCGACACAAATATTGTATCACCTCATTACGAATTCAATTTAAATGAAATTTACAATTGGAGTATAAAAGTGTCACGTGACGTGGCGTCACGTCGCGTCACGTCGGAGCGAGATTAATTAAAACCGGACCGTGTTGTGATGGTGACGGTCCACCCACAACAATAATTATTCATTAATCTCACGGATTAAGTATCGCGTGGCGAGGGTGAAAAATTATTCACAAACAGAATTAAAATTGCGAGATGTAATAATAATTATTGTACATTGTACAGTTTATATTAGTATTGTGAACTCACCAAGAGTGTGTGTGTTTATTTGGTTGTTACTCCTTCATGCTCTTCCCTATATCCATGCTTAAATCTTTAAAACTACGCAACCGATTTTGATGCGGTTTTTTTTATTAGATAGAGTGATTGAAGAGGAAGGTTTATATGTATAATAACATTCATTAAATAGTGGATAAATATTGTTATTTTTGAGGTTACTAATGTGATGTGATAAATAATTACATTTTTTCAGCTTACATTGCAAACGCAGGCTGAACCCTACGAGATTTATCAAATTAATGTACTAAGTATTGTACACATTGTAAAGGTCTACAGAAAACTCCGGTATGGTATATGTCTATCTCTTATGGATATCCCACAATAACATTATTTTGTCATTTATTTTTTACGATAAATAATGGCTAATTTTCGAAGCGATTTTTACCAATACAGCATTAATCCTTATCAAATTAAATACCTTAAATACATTGTTGATTTAATATAGATCTATATGGCCCTTTACAGCATATGATTTAAATGAATGTTTTCGAAGATATTACAGATTTAAAAATTGCGGTACGTAGCATTTGCGGCGGTTCCGGCCGGCCGGGTCGGCGGGATAAGATACGATATGTCGACCGTTCCTGGAGCAGCTCCGTCGCTCGTGTTTACAGTTTGTGTATGTCAACGTGGTCATATATTGTGAGACTTTGATATAGCGGGAACCTTCTGTGAGCTGATGCCGACCACGTGGGGACCTAGTAGCGCCTGTGTTCTGCCGTAAACCGTTATTATTATTTGGTGGGGAATTCTCTATTTGTTTTTCCCGACGTTTCGTTGACGTCTCATATTTAATTTCTAACTTCATTATCAATAAATGATGCAATATATCTACATATATTGCGGACTACACTCAATAAACATCCCTCTTACTATCTGAGTCGCCCCTCGAAGGGATCCCGCAAACCCATTAATCAGCATTTAATAACAGGCGTCACGGGAGCCGTTGGTAACGCGATCGCTAGCGGGTCGTATTTGATAACTTGTTGACTCCACCCGTTGTGTAGCATCAATATGTTTCTGAATAATACATGGGGCACACTAAAAATTATGCACTTCTAGCTAATAGGAACTATTTGAATTTCGAATGTTATATTTTTTTGAAACGTTGCAACCTTCTTAGTAATAAAATAACAATGGGCAGGAAATCATTTGTCAATCTCTCTCTCCGCAAGACTGTGCCGCTCGTCTTCAAAATGCTTTTGGGAGAGAGCACCTTGCTTGAGCACCGTGAGAAGATGGTTTGCTGAATTTGAGAGAGGTCGGGTTTCTTTACATGACGAACTTCGTGAAGGACGGCCTTAAACTGCCGTCGACGAAAATAATGTGGTTACTGTTAAGCGGCTAATTGAAAAAAACCCACGGATTACCTATGAGACAATTCGAGGACTATTGGGGATCGGTATGAGCCAAATTCAGAAAATTTTACACGAAGAATTGAAAGTTCGAAAACTTTGTTGTCGTTAAATCCCTCATGAACTGACAGCGGAGAGGAAGCGGGCTCGCGTGGCATGGTGCTCACAGGTGCTTATGAAGTACGACCACGGACATTCTAATGCTATTTATGACATTGTCACAGCAGACGAAACGTGGATTTATTGTTTTGAACACGGAAAAAAGCAATCTTTTGAATGGGTGTTTGAAAATGAGAACAGGCCAAAAAATGATCGCATTTTTTGCTCAGCTACGGGTCCTATCTGCACGATTTCACTTGAATATCAAAAAAGCCGAAGATTAAAAAAAAGTTCGCGAAAGACGACCAAAAAGCCGCGTTCTCCTACATCATGACAACGTGGCAACTTCTTCACATGGCCGTGCCTACAAAACATTATTATTCATTTTTAGCTTCCTAAAAAGTACAACTCGTCACCCATTCTGCACATAGCCCCGACCTTGTATCCTGTGATTTCTGTTTTTTCCCCAAAATCAAAGATTTGATGAGAGGTTTCACTTTTCCCAATTCCGAAGAGGCAGTAATAGCGTTCAATCAGCACGTTAAAAACATGCCTTCAGATCTGTGGTCCTCCTGTTTTAAAAATGGTTCGATCACATGAAAAAAATGTTTAAAATGTTAAGGAGAGAATTTGAAAAGCAATAAACATAATATTTTAGTGTGACCTACGTGTTATGATAGTTGTTGACATGCTCTGCGAGAATTTATTTTGAACAATTGAAACCTAAGGTAACTTATATAAATAAATGAATCTTGTTATAATAGACCAGTGCTGAAGCTCTTTGAAAGTGATAGAAATCGAAAAATCTAAATATTGATCTAGATCTGACAAAAGCATCCATGAGAAAACCAAAAAAGTCTTAAATTTTCATTGTAACTGCGCGACAAGTGGACACATAACTCAATATCACGATTTCGATAAATCTTTTTTTGGACAGTATATACTTCAGGGTAGTTTGATGAGAGATTGGGGAGGTTCTGACTAATGGATCCATGACAAAGTAACGGAACTCTTCAATTCTTAGGAGCAGCTTTTTTTTTATGGAATAGGAGGACAAACGAGCGTACGGGTCACCTGTTGTTAATTGATCACCGCCGCCCACAATCTCCCGCAACACCAGAGGAATCACAGGAGCGTTGCCAGCCTTTAAGGAAGGTGTACGCGCTTTTTTTGAAGGTACCCATTCGTATCGTCCCGGAAACACCGCACAAGGAAGCTCATTCCACAGCTTTGCAGTTTAACGAAACTCAACTGAAACTTTTATATGCTATCCGGATATATGATTCACCTAAATTTACGACGTTATGGTGGGCTTTTTATTCATTAAATCTCTACTTTATGACGATGTAAATAAAAATATACATTAATTTAATTAAAGGTGTTGTACATTTAGCTCTCCAAGTCTTGCGCGTTATTTAGCATACAAATATTTCACATAAAGAGAAGAAATCAATAATAATTATCACAAAAGAAGAAAATATTCTAATGTCTCATTATTCACAACCCATGCCGCCCTTCCAGTTTGTCGAAAGGATTATATTGAATATATACTATTGAGGTACTCGTGTCATGTCGACTTAAAATCCTTACGAAGAACATTCGTTCCATAGTCTGGTTGATGATGTTGCTTGAGGGCAGCACTGTGGAAGAACATCCCCCCTAGGGGGGAGGATGCTAATCAAGTGTTGGCGTGTAGATCAATGCTGCACCTGGAATCAAATTTAACAGCTCTGCGTAGCTCTCCCTGTGACAGACTAAAAAATGGAGCTCCAGCACCGTAGCACGCCCTCAATCCTACCGTTCACAGTTGACAGTTGAGTTACTGGTTCGAGATGATATCAGGTTGTACCTGGACCAGTTAGACCTACGCTTCATAGAGTTGTGCCCTACAGGGCTCGACCACGACGTGAACTATACTCGTCTCGCTCTATTGACAGTGTTCACTTTGATCAGAAGCTTCGTAGCGGCGCTGCTTATCTTTTATAAGCCCGCGACCCACGATCACGCACTCACGCACCGTTCTCAATGTCAGGATTACAGTCAATTATATCATCGCCTGACGTTATCCTGCTTATACAGGATATCAACGCCGAATACGCCTATGTCGGGGGGATACGAAAAATGTAATCTTTTTAATGGCGAACGCAAAAACTTGTGTTATCTTAAGATTAAACTGGTGGGTAAGACGACCCACGTTTAGATTCGGGGTAAAAATGTTCAACTATAGAATATGGTGCAACATGTGCACCTAGAGTATTAACTTGTGCCGCACTGAAATAGTCATCTATAGAATATGGTGCAACATGTGCACCTAGAGTATTAACTTGTGTCGCACTGAAATAGTCATCTATAGAATATGGTGCAACATGTACACCTAAAGTATTAACTTGTGTCGCACTGAAATAGTCATCTATAGAATATGGTGCAACATGTACACCTAGAGTATTAACTTGTGTCGCACTGAAATAGTCATCTATAGAATATGGTGCAACATGTGCACCTAGAGTATTAACTTGTGTCGCACTGAAATAGTCATCTATAGAATATGGTGCAACATGTGCACCTAGAGTATTAACTTGTGTCGCACTGAAATAGTCATCTATAGAATATGGTGCAACATGTGCACCTAGAGTATTAACTTGTATCGCACTGAAATAGTCATCTATAGAATATGGTGCAACATGTGCACCTAGAGTATTAACTTGCGTCGCTCTGAAATAGTCATCTATAGAATATGGTGCAACATGTGCACCTAGAGTATTAACTTGTGTCGCACTGAAATAGTCATCTATAGAATATGGTGCAACATGTGCACCTAGAGTATTAACTTGTGTCGCACTGAAATAGTCATCTATAGAATATGGTGCAACATGTGCACCTAGAGTATTAACTTGTGTCGCACTGAAATAGTCATCTATAGAATATGGTGCATCATGTGTACCTAAAGCATTAACTTGTGTCGCACTGAAATGTTCATCTATAGAATATGGTGCAACACGTGCACCTAGAGTAGTAACTTATGTTGCACTGAAATCAAACTCAAATACCTAATAGCCACACGCATTTTACAATTACAAGTATTTACATCCTCTTTGACACTTATAATTTTTTTTGTCAAGACGTTCCGAAAAACTGAAAAAAATTCTAAAAAACAAAATGTAATCTAAATATTTCTTTTTTAACCGATTTTAAAAAGGAGGAGGTACTCAATTCGTCAGTATCTTCTTTTTTATCTAATCATTATTCCAGTTTTAAGAGCCAGTATTTACTTCTCGGTTCCCTGGAGTTTTGTTTGCGATTTCACACAATTTGCGATAGCGGCCACTAATGTATTCCTCCAAATATTCGAAAACTAAAACTAAAGCCATAAAATTTTAATACTATAATGGCTTTCACTGATTTTAACAGATTGTGTCGGCAACCGAACAATTACTACGGAAGTGAGTGACGAAGCAATAATAATGGTGTTATTACAGGTCTCTTCAATAATCTAGTTGCAACGTTAAACATTCGAATTTAATTTTGCACACATTTTTAAAATAAATAAGGTTAAAAATTGTTGCAGAAATGTTATTTTTAATTTTCTCAATTTCATGCCGTATTATTTAATTACTTATAAGATATTGGTAATTTGTCATGGAAGAGAAGAACCTGATGTTAAGTGATCACCGCCGCCCACATTCTGTTGCAACACCAGAGGAATCACAAGAGCGTTGCTAGCCTTATAGAAAGGTGTACGCTGTTATAACAATATTCATGATATGCACACATTTCCAAATACGATTATATACATAGTCAGGCAATTTATATATAAGAACTAATGTGGAAGAAGCCCCTAATCTTACCGTGGTTGCTAAGGAAGTTATTTAAAGTCAATGTCGAAAATTTATATTTTTTCAATTTTACTTGGAAACGGTAAGCTTTATCGAAAAAATAGCACGGACAAAAATATTGGATCATAAAGTTATCTAAAAAAATGTTCCTTATAACATTTTTACTATGTATTTGTAAGATATCGCTGTACTAAAAGTTAAAGGAGTTACAATCTTTTTTTATATAAAATATAGCTCAGACAAGAATTGCAGATCATAAAATTAGTAATTACAAAAATGTTCTTTATTATATTATTCTTGGAAATGAAATATAGCAAAGACAAGAATTGTAGATCACAAAATTAGCTACAAAATTGTATCCTATAAATTCTTGGAAACAGTAAGTTTTATCGAAATTTTAGGCACCGCTAGGTATACACGCTAAAACTCATTAATGAAAAATAAAGTACATATTATATCATATTCACGAAAAGGCAAACGTTCGTCAGACAATTTATACATTTACACTTAGAATATTGACACTATCCTAAGCCTTTACAGGTGAAGGGTAAATGAATTTAATTTGATTATCGATTTCCGGCTAAACTACAAGTCCTAAAGAAAAAAGTTCAATAGCAAAGTTGTAGGTAATAAAAAGATCTACAACTTTTGTTTGTAAACTCTTTTCACATAACCTCATAATTTATGTGAAAAATTCAAGTAACCAAGTTTTGGTTTTTATTTTAATCTTTTACAAAAAAAAAATATTATCACGAAATTTGGTGACCTTTTTATATCCCAGATACACTGTAACCGCCGAATCGATTTAAACCGATTAACGTAAATTATAAAATTTATAATTAGTTTTATTAATGGCTCTACCCGAAGGTCCTTCATCTGTGTGAGTGTAGTGGGTTTGCTGTCACGTCCCGTCTATGGTAGTAAAATGAAGATTAAACACCCCCTCTTTTCCACTCCAGATCCACTTCCACCTCAGAGCGCCCATCGTCCATCAGAGCGACCATCGTCCCATAAGGAACTTCGTTCCTTATGGGACGATGCGGAGGGGTACCCTAACCGGAAAAAAACGTCCGGTACGTCATCTCTCTTCATGTAGGCCGAAGCATTGCTACGCGACAATATTATCTTGCAGATTATTATTTATATATAAATAATTGACAAGTAACAATTATTGAAATTTGACACATATCTGACAAATTACATTGATTGATTATTTTATTTATTTAGATTTTAGAGCATTGGTAACAAGGTCAAATCGAACCAAAGTACAATAAACGAATATTTAAATCATATTTAAATAGGTTTATAAATGCAAAATTACATTGACATAAAAGCAAAACATAGTGACGTTTACAGTACCTTTTTGATGTTATTGAAGATAAACTTCTTTGACCATTCGTATTCGTTATTCTTAATTATTTTATTCTAATTTAATTATTCATTCAAAAATTTATTTCACGTTTTTTACAATATAGTTCTTTCTACAAACGTAGAATAGCACGACGAATAAATAATTTTAAGGATTATTTTGTTACCTACGCCAAAGAAGTGTATGTATACACACACTATTTTATTTTAAACAGTGGAATTCATACTGAATTATAAATGCGTCTTAGCCTAAAATAGATATGTAGCTCGCAATTTTTTAAAAATGAAATTAATTTAATTTTGATTTAAGATATAATAACAACTGATATGGTACTTACTACATAAATACGAAAAATTCGTCAGACACAAATACGAATTTCGAAATACCAATTTTCATAACTCTGAATGGTTCAAAATTCCTAATATACATTCACCCTAATCTCACACGTTCAATATTCCAAGTGTTTATAATAACTTTTCTCAAAATACTGAGATACAATGGATCTAAAAATCAAAAGTCCAAATTCAATAATAGTAGAGCCTATACGGAGAAGAAAAAATACAAAAATTCATAATAATACACAAAATATATTAAGTCCTCAGACGTTTTAACCTACATTAAAAGTTGCATAAAGATGTTGAATAAACTTGCTTATTTAAATATTATACTCATTGGACATGAATCAGAATCCTTATTTTATTCGATGTATTCAAAATAGGAATGTCGTTTTCAGACCGAAAACTTTTGATTCTTCGAACTTATCAAAATCAATAAATAAACAAATCAAGATTATTTTAAACGCTTTCGTGATGGAAATATTGAATTTAAGAACGAACCACGTAGAAGACTGCCCACACAAGTGAATATCAATGAATTGAAAGAGATGGTGGAAGCCAATCAGAGCCAAACGAACCAGGAATAAGCGGCATCGTTTACTGTTACTTTACCAACAATCAATTATGCGGAGTCAATCTATGCGTCAAATCAATAAAATAAAAAATATGAAAAATGGGTGACTCATGATTTGACTGATCTGCAAAAAAAAGGGCGTGTTGAAACTTGTGTTGCCTCGTTGAATGGATACAGAAATGAAGGAATATTGGATCAAATTGTGAAATCCGATGAAAAGTGGATTATTTAGGATGACCGTAAGTGAAATATCAAAAGCCGCAACAGTGCCCTAAAGCAACGCTTACCAATAAAAAGGTAATGGTAACTGTTGGTGTTGGTTGTTGGTGGTCTCAGCATGGTGTAATTCACTATAGGTTTTCCAATCTGGTCAAGCAATAACGGCGGACGTCTACTGTGCCGAACTCCGCACAATGATGGCAAAACTAGCAGTAAAACAGCCCCGACTCATGAATCAATCTTCCATTATTGCTCCATGATAACGCGAGACCTCATACAGCACTAGAAACAGTTTTAACTCTACAGGAACTGCAATTAGAAACCATTCGTCACCCTCCGTATTCGCCAGACCTTGCTCCAACGGATAACCATTTTTTTCGTGATTTAGACAGTTTTCTACGTGATTAAAAGTTTTCTTCTCAGGAGGCAAAGCTTTCACACAGTTTGTCTAGATAGAATAGTTAGATCACCACAGTTCTATCGCAAAGACATAAACGACCTTCCTATTAGATGGCAGAAATGTATAGATAATAATGGTAATTTATTTTGATACCTAAAATAAAAAAAAACGAAATTCAATTTTTAAGTACAAATCGGCAATTTCATACCATAAGCCCTAATATTGTATTCAATTATTCTTCATGTAATTTTCTAGGTTATTTAACACTATATTATTATGTATTTCATAAAATTAAAAAAAGCACATTTTAAGTATTTAGACGCCGAGCATTAAATTACTACCATACATCTTTAAAATTCATCTTTACTGTACTGTACCTAATACTGTACTAGCAATACTTAGTGCTGGCAAGACTTAATTATGGCGACCCTTCCGCAAGAGCCACATTAAAAATATTTTTAAGTTTCAAACGTCAAAATATAAACAAATTCATGATTCAAATTTCAAAATTCGAATATTCTACTTTGCATTGCAATTTCGCGAGCAAAGTGCAAAAACTTGTTACCATAGTACGATTTATTATTCAAGTTTATCCTAAATATTATCTTTAACATCTGTTGTTCATGTGTGTTAAGTTTTTGAATATATTATAACCACAGAAATTTAACTCATGTGTAAAATTTATGATGTTGGAGTTTAGAAAAGTTGAAGAGATTGTGTGATTTTCAGATTGTGAGGGTTTTTTTTAATAGGTACATCGAGTCATACTAAGATAATGATTAGCACCAATAACCTCCAGGATGAGGAAATGGATCCTTCTGTTTCCATGTCTAAAGTAAGTTATAATAGATTATTTTATCATTAACGGTGCAACATGTGCACCTAGAGTATTAACTTGTGTCGCACTGAAATGTTCATCTATAGAATATGGTGCAACATGTGCACCTAGAGTTTTAACTTGTGTCGCACTGAAATAGTCATCTATAGAATATGGTGCAACATGTGCACCTAGAGTATTAACTTGTGTCGCACTGAAATGTTCATCTATAGAATATGGTGCAACATGTGCACCTAGAGTATTAACTTGTGTCGCACTGAAATAGTCATCTATAGAATATGGTGCAACATGTGCACCTAGAGTATTAACTTGTGTCGCACTGAAATAGTCATCTATAGAATATGGTGCAACATGTGCACCTAGAGTATTAACTTGTGTCGCACTGAAATAGTCATCTATAGAATATGGTGCAACATGTGCACCTAGAGTATTAACTTGTGTCGCACTGAAATAGTCATCTATAGAATATGGTGCAACATGTGCACCTAGAGTATTAACTTGTGTCGCACTGAAATAGTCATCTATAGAATATGGTGCAATATGTACACCTAGAGTATTAACTTGTGTCGCACTGAAATAGTCATCTATAGAATATGGTGCAACATGTGCACCTAGAGTTTTAACTTGTGTCGCACTGAAATAGTCATCTATAGAATATGGTGCAACATGTGCACCTAGAGTATTAACTTGTGTCGCACTGAAATAGTCATCTATAGAATATGGTGCATCATGTGCACCTAGAGTATTAACTTGCGTCGCACTGAAATCAAACTCAGATACCTAATAGCCGCACGCATTTTACAATTACAAGTATTTACATACTCTTTGACAATTATAATTTGTTTTTTTGTCAAGACGTTCCGAAAAACTGAAAACAATTCTAAAAAATAAAATGTATTGTAAATATTTATTTTTTAACCGATTTTAAAAAGGTACTCGGTTCGTCGGTATGTTCTTTTTTATCTAATCAATATTCCAATTTTAAGAGCTAGTATATATACTTCTTGCTTACATGGAGTTTTTGTTTGCGATTTCACACAATTTGTGATAGCGGCCACTAATGTATTCCTCTTACTATTCGAAAACTAAAACTAAATTTAAATAAAACACTTTTAAAGGATTAAAACGCGTGTAATTGTAACGGTTTTACATTAGGTGTTTGCGTAAAAGTTACATTTTTATTTTAGATAGCCCGACGTTTCAAGACCTTTCCATATCTCGTTATCAGGGGGACTGCAGATGTAGTGAGTCAAAGACAGTATTTGTCATATTCAAATTAAAATTCAAATATTTTTATTCAAAATAGGATTTATAATCACTTATTGAACGTCAAAATCTACCACCCATTCAAAAGAGACTGCCTCAGACCTGAGAAGAATGGGCGCAAGAAACTCAGCGGGCTTTTTTTATATAAAATATGGATTACAATGTAATATCGTACAATAAACATTAATAATTAAAGAGCCTGAGGGTGTTCGCTTTAATCCCAGTCCGTGGTGTCATTAAGAAAATAGTTTATGCTATAATAACCTTTCCCACACAAACGTTTTTTAACAATTCTTTTAAATTTCGTAACACGTTTGTTTTGTACATTTTCTGGGATCATATTGTAGAAGCATATACATCGCCCAACAAAAGACTTAATAACTCGACCCAACCGAGTAGTAGGCATAACAAGTTTATGTTTGTTCCTCGTGTTAACATTATGAATGTCACAGTTTTTAGAAAATTATTCAATGTGCTTATGAACATACAAAACATTATCAAAAATGTATTGAGAAGCAACAGTCAAAATGTATATTTCTTTAAATTTTTCTCTTAATGATTCTTTAGGACCTAGGTTATAAATCGCGCGAATAGCCCTCTTCTGCAGCACAAAGATAGTATTAATATCGGCCGCACTGCCCCATAACAATATACCATAGGAGATAATACTATGAAAATAACTAAAGTATACTAATCTCGCCGTATCTATGTCAGTTAACCGTCTGATTTTCTTAACCGCATATGCTGCAGAACTAAGCAATTTGGAATCAAGAGTAATGCCAAGAAATATAGCAGATTCCACTGGTTTTACCACCTCTCCATTTAATAAAATATTCGCATCTACATTTTTGACATTTGGCGCGGTGAATTTAATATATTTGGTTTTATGATTATTTAACAATAAGTTATTGGCGCCAAACCAGTACACGATGTCAGATAGAGCATTGTTTACTTCGTCATATAAAACTTGGCTTCGTTTCACTTTGAATATAAGTGAAGTGTCATCCGCAAACAATACCACCTTGTGTTTTTTTTCTACATGGTTAGGTAGATCATTTATATAAATTAGGAATAGGAAGGGTCCAAGAATAGACCCTTGTGGTACCCCCATACCGAGAGGAGTCCCAGGAGATCTCCTGCCATTCACCTCGACCCTCTGGATCCTATTATTTAAAATGAAGCTTAGCGCCATTTATTTCCTCGGAGGTGGTATTTGCTGTACATAGAGAAAATACTAACTAAAACTAAAGAATATACTAACTAAAACTAAAGCCATAAAATTTTAATACTATAATGGCTTTCCAATATTGGATACTTATTTAATTAGCAAATACGTGCTGGGCTTTCACTGATTTTAACAGATTGTGTCGACAACCGAACAATTACTACGGAAGTGAGTGACGAAGCAATAATGATGATGTTATTACAGGTCTATTAAATAATCAACGTTAAAGGTTCAAATATAATTTTGCACACATTAAAATAAATAAGGTTAAAAATTGTTGCAGGAATGTTATTTTAAATTTTCTCAATTTCATGCCGTATTAATTAATTACTTATAAGATATTTGTAATTTTTTATGGAGGAGGAGAACAAACGAGCTTACGGGTCACCTGATGTTAAGTGATCACTGCTGCTCACATTCTCTTGCAACACCAGAGGAATCATAGGAGCGTTGCCGGCCTTTTAAAAAGGTTGTACGTTTTTTAAACAATATTCATGATATGCACACATTTCCAAATATGAATATATACATAGTCAGGCACTTTATATATAAGAACTAATGTGGAAGAAGCTCCTAATCTTACCGTGGTTGCTAAGGAAGTTATTTAAAATCAAAGTCGAAATTTTCTATTTTTTCAATTTTACTTGGAAACGGTAAGCTTTATCGAAAAAATAGCACAGACAAAAATATTGGATCATAAAATTATCTAAAAAAATGTTCCTTATAACATTTTTACTATGTATTTGTAAGATATCGCTGTACTAATAGTTAAAGGAGTTACAATCTTTTTTTATATAAAATATAGCTCAGACAAGAATTGCAGATCATAAAATTAGTAATTACAAAAATGTTCTTTATTATATTATTCTTGGAAATGAAATATAGCAAAGACAAGAATTGTAGATCACAAAATTAGCTACAAAATTGTATCCTATAAATTCTTGGAAACGGTAAGTTTTATCGAAATTTTAGGCACCGCTAGGTATACACGCTAAAACTCATTAATGAAAAATAAAGTACATATTATATCATATTCACGAAAAGGCAAACGTTCGTCAGACAATTTATACATTTACACTTAGAATATTGACACTATCCTAAGCCTTTACAGGTGAAGGGTAAATGAATTTAATTTGATTATCGATTTCCGGCTAAACTACAAGTCCTAAAGAAAAAAGTTCAATTGCAAAGTTGTAGGTAATAAAAAGATTTACAACTTTTGTTTGTAAACTCTTTTCACATAACCTCATAATTTATGTGAAAAATTCAAGTAACCAAGTTTTGGTTTTTATTTGAATCTTTTACAAAAAAAAAATATTATCACGAAAATTGGTGACCTTTTTATATCCCAGATACACTGTAACCGCCGAATCGATTTAAACCGATTAACGTAAATTATAAAATTTATAATTAGTTTTATTAATGGCTCTACCCGAAGGTCCTTCATCTGTGTGAGTGTAGTGGGTTCGCTGTCACGTCCCGTCTATGGTAGTAAAATGATATGGGTAATTGACGTTTATTATTAAACACCCCCTCTTTTCCACTCCAGATCCACTTCCACCTCAGAGCGCCCATCGTCCATCAGAGCGACCATCTTCGTTCCTTATGGGACGATGCGGAGGGGTACCCTAACCGGAAAAAAACGTCCGGTACGTCATCTCTCTTCATGTAGGCCGAAGCGTTGCTACGCGACAATATTATCTTGCAGATTATTATTTATATATAAATAATTGACAAGTAACAATTATTGAAATTTGACACATATCTGACAAATTACATTGATTGATTATTTATTTATTTAGATTTTAGAGCATTGGTAACAAGGTCAAATCGAACCAAAGTACAATAAACGAATATTTAAATCATATTTAAATAGGTTTATAAATGCAAAATTACATTGACATAAAAGCAAAACATAGTGACGTTTACAGTACCTTTTTGATGTTATTGAAGATAAACTTGTTTGACCATTCGTATTCGTTATTCTTAATTATTTTATTTTAATTTAATTATTCGTTCAAAAATTTATTTCACGATTTTTACAATATAGTTCTTTCTACAAACGTAGAATAGCACGACGAATAAATAATTTTAAGGATTATTTTGTTACCTACGCCAAAGAAGTGTATGTATACACACACTATTTTATTTTAAACAGTGGAATTCATACTGAATTATAAATGCGTCTTAGCCTAAAATAGATATGTAGCTCGCAATTTTTTAAAAATGAAATTAATTTAATTTTGATTTCAGATATAATAACAACTGATATGGTACTTACTACATAAATACGAAAAATTCGTCAGACACAAATACGAATTTCGAAATACCAATTTTCATAACTCTGAATGGTTCAAAATTCCTAATATACATTCACCCTAATCTCACACGTTCAATATTCCAAGTGTTTATAATAACTTTTCTCAAAATACTGAGATACAATGGATCTAAAAATCAAAAGTCCAAATTCAATAATAGTAGAGCCTATACGGAGAAGAAAAAATACAAAAATTCATAATAATACACAAAATATATTAAGTCCTCAGACGTTTTAACCTACATTAAAAGTTGCATAAAGATGTTGAATAAACTTGCTTATTTAAATATTATACTCATTGGACATGAATCAGAATCCTTATTTTATTCGATGTATTCAAAATAGGAATGTCGTTTTCAGACCGAAAACTTTTGATTCTTCGAACTTATCAAAATCAATAAATAAACAAATCAAGATTATTTTAAACGCTTTCGTGATGGAAATATTGAATTTAAGAACGAACCACGTAGAAGACTGCCCACACAAGTGAATATCAATGAATTGAAAGAGATGGTGGAAGCCAATCAGAGCCAAACGAACCAGGAATAAGCGGCATCGTTTACTGTTACTTTACCAACAATCAATTATGCGGAGTCAATCTATGCGTCAAATCAATAAAATAAAAAATATGAAAAATGGGTGACTCATGATTTGACTGATCTGCAAAAAAAAGGGCGTGTTGAAACTTGTGTTGCCTCGTTGAATGGATACAGAAATGAAGGAATATTGGATCAAATTGTGAAATCCGATGAAAAGTGGATTATTTAGGATGACCGTAAGTGAAATATCAAAAGCCGCAACAGTGCCCTAAAGCAACGCTTACCAATAAAAAGGTAATGGTAACTGTTGGTGTTGGTTGTTGGTGGTCTCAGCATGGTGTAATTCACTATAGGTTTTCCAATCTGGTCAAGCAATAACGGCGGACGTCTACTGTGCCGAACTCCGCACAATGATGGCAAAACTAGCAGTAAAACAGCCCCGACTCATGAATCAATCTTCCATTATTGCTCCATGATAACGCGAGACCTCATACAGCACTAGAAACAGTTTTAACTCTACAGGAACTGCAATTAGAAACCATTCGTCACCCTCCGTATTCGCCAGACCTTGCTCCAACGGATAACCATTTTTTTCGTGATTTAGACAGTTTTCTACGTGATTAAAAGTTTTCTTCTCAGGAGGCAAAGCTTTCACACAGTTTGTCTAGATAGAATAGTTAGATCACCACAGTTCTATCGCAAAGACATAAACGACCTTCCTATTAGATGGCAGAAATGTATAGATAATAATGGTAATTTATTTTGATACCTAAAATAAAAAAAAACGAAATTCAATTTTTAAGTACAAATCGGCAATTTCATACCATAAGCCCTAATATTGTATTCAATTATTCTTCATGTAATTTTCTAGGTTATTTAACACTATATTATTATGTATTTCATAAAATTAAAAAAAGCACATTTTAAGTATTTAGACGCCGAGCATTAAATTACTACCATACATCTTTAAAATTCATCTTTACTGTACTGTACCTAATACTGTACTAGCAATACTTAGTGCTGGCAAGACTTAATTATGGCGACCCTTCCGCAAGAGCCACATTAAAAATATTTTTAAGTTTCAAACGTCAAAATATAAACAAATTCATGATTCAAATTTCAAAATTCGAATATTCTACTTTGCATTGCAATTTCGCGAGCAAAGTGCAAAAACTAGTTACCATAGTACGATTTATTATTCAAGTTTATCCTAAATATTATCTTTAACATCTGTTGTTCATGTGTGTTAAGTTTTTGAATATATTATAACCACAGAAATTTAACTCATGTGTAAAATTTATGATGTTGGAGTTTAGAAAAGTTGAAGAGATTGTGTGATTTTCAGATTGTGAGGGTTTTTTTTAATAGGTACATCGAGTCATACTAAGATAATGATTAGCACCAATAACCTCCAGGATGAGGAAATGGATCCTTCTGTTTCCATGTCTAAAGTAAGTTATAATAGATTATTTTATCATTAACGGTGCAACATGTGCACCTAGAGTATTAACTTGTGTCGCACTGAAATGTTCATCTATAGAATATGGTGCAACATGTGCACCTAGAGTATTAACTTGTGTCGCACTGAAATAGTCATCTATAGAATATGGTGCAACATGTGCACCTAGAGTATTAACTTGTGTCGCACTGAAATGTTCATCTATAGAATATGGTGCAACATGTGCACCTAGAGTATTAACTTGTGTCGCACTGAAATAGTCATCTATAGAATATGGTGCAACATGTGCACCTAGAGTATTAACTTGTGTCGCACTGAAATAGTCATCTATAGAATATGGTGCAACATGTGCACCTAGAGTATTAACTTGTGTCGCACTGAAATAGTCATCTATAGAATATGGTGCAACATGTGCACCTAGAGTATTAACTTGTGTCGCACTGAAATAGTCATCTATAGAATATGGTGCAACATGTGCACCTAGAGTATTAACTTGTGTCGCACTGAAATAGTCATCTATAGAATATGGTGCAATATGTACACCTAGAGTATTAACTTGTGTCGCACTGAAATAGTCATCTATAGAATATGGTGCAACATGTGCACCTAGAGTTTTAACTTGTGTCGCACTGAAATAGTCATCTATAGAATATGGTGCAACATGTGCACCTAGAGTATTAACTTGTGTCGCACTGAAATAGTCATCTATAGAATATGGTGCATCATGTGCACCTAGAGTATTAACTTGCGTCGCACTGAAATCAAACTCAGATACCTAATAGCCGCACGCATTTTACAATTACAAGTATTTACATACTCTTTGACAATTATAATTTGTTTTTTTGTCAAGACGTTCCGAAAAACTGAAAACAATTCTAAAAAATAAAATGTATTGTAAATATTTATTTTTTAACCGATTTTAAAAAGGTACTCGGTTCGTCGGTATGTTCTTTTTTATCTAATCAATATTCCAATTTTAAGAGCTAGTATATATACTTCTTGCTTACATGGAGTTTTTGTTTGCGATTTCACACAATTTGTGATAGCGGCCACTAATGTATTCCTCTTACTATTCGAAAACTAAAACTAAATTTAAATAAAACACTTTTAAAGGATTAAAACGCGTGTAATTGTAACGGTTTTACATTAGGTGTTTGCGTAAAAGTTACATTTTTATTTTAGATAGCCCGACGTTTCAAGACCTTTCCATATCTCGTTATCAGGGGGACTGCAGATGTAGTGAGTCAAAGACAGTATTTGTCATATTCAAATTAAAATTCAAATATTTTTATTCAAAATAGGATTTATAATCACTTATTGAACGTCAAAATCTACCACCCATTCAAAAGAGACTGCCTCAGACCTGAGAAGAATGGGCGCAAGAAACTCAGCGGGCTTTTTTTATATAAAATATGGATTACAATGTAATATCGTACAATAAACATTAATAATTAAAGAGCCTGAGGGTGTTCGCTTTAATCCCAGTCCGTGGTGTCATTAAGAAAATAGTTTATGCTATAATAACCTTTCCCACACAAACGTTTTTTAACAATTCTTTTAAATTTCGTAACACGTTTGTTTTGTACATTTTCTGGGATCATATTGTAGAAGCATATACATCGCCCAACAAAAGACTTAATAACTCGACCCAACCGAGTAGTAGGCATAACAAGTTTATGTTTGTTCCTCGTGTTAACATTATGAATGTCACAGTTTTTAGAAAATTATTCAATGTGCTTATGAACATACAAAACATTATCAAAAATGTATTGAGAAGCAACAGTCAAAATGTATATTTCTTTAAATTTTTCTCTTAATGATTCTTTAGGACCTAGGTTATAAATCGCGCGAATAGCCCTCTTCTGCAGCACAAAGATAGTATTAATATCGGCCGCACTGCCCCATAACAATATACCATAGGAGATAATACTATGAAAATAACTAAAGTATACTAATCTCGCCGTATCTATGTCAGTTAACCGTCTGATTTTCTTAACCGCATATGCTGCAGAACTAAGCAATTTGGAATCAAGAGTAATGCCAAGAAATATAGCAGATTCCACTGGTTTTACCACCTCTCCATTTAATAAAATATTCGCATCTACATTTTTGACATTTGGCGCGGTGAATTTAATATATTTGGTTTTATGATTATTTAACAATAAGTTATTGGCGCCAAACCAGTACACGATGTCAGATAGAGCATTGTTTACTTCGTCATATAAAACTTGGCTTCGTTTCACTTTGAATATAAGTGAAGTGTCATCCGCAAACAATACCACCTTGTGTTTTTTTTCTACATGGTTAGGTAGATCATTTATATAAATTAGGAATAGGAAGGGTCCAAGAATAGACCCTTGTGGTACCCCCATACCGAGAGGAGTCCCAGGAGATCTCCTGCCATTCACCTCGACCCTCTGGATCCTATTATTTAAAATGAAGCTTAGCGCCATTTATTTCCTCGGAGGTGGTATTTGCTGTACATAGAGAAAATACTAACTAAAACTAAAGAATATACTAACTAAAACTAAAGCCATAAAATTTTAATACTATAATGGCTTTCCAATATTGGATACTTATTTAATTAGCAAATACGTGCTGGGCTTTCACTGATTTTAACAGATTGTGTCGACAACCGAACAATTACTACGGAAGTGAGTGACGAAGCAATAATGATGATGTTATTACAGGTCTATTAAATAATCAACGTTAAAGGTTCAAATATAATTTTGCACACATTAAAATAAATAAGGTTAAAAATTGTTGCAGGAATGTTATTTTAAATTTTCTCAATTTCATGCCGTATTAATTAATTACTTATAAGATATTTGTAATTTTTTATGGAGGAGGAGAACAAACGAGCTTACGGGTCACCTGATGTTAAGTGATCACTGCTGCTCACATTCTCTTGCAACACCAGAGGAATCATAGGAGCGTTGCCGGCCTTTTAAAAAGGTTGTACGTTTTTTAAACAATATTCATGATATGCACACATTTCCAAATATGAATATATACATAGTCAGGCACTTTATATATAAGAACTAATGTGGAAGAAGCTCCTAATCTTACCGTGGTTGCTAAGGAAGTTATTTAAAATCAAAGTCGAAATTTTCTATTTTTTCAATTTTACTTGGAAACGGTAAGCTTTATCGAAAAAATAGCACAGACAAAAATATTGGATCATAAAATTATCTAAAAAAATGTTCCTTATAACATTTTTACTATGTATTTGTAAGATATCGCTGTACTAATAGTTAAAGGAGTTACAATCTTTTTTTATATAAAATATAGCTCAGACAAGAATTGCAGATCATAAAATTAGTAATTACAAAAATGTTCTTTATTATATTATTCTTGGAAATGAAATATAGCAAAGACAAGAATTGTAGATCACAAAATTAGCTACAAAATTGTATCCTATAAATTCTTGGAAACGGTAAGTTTTATCGAAATTTTAGGCACCGCTAGGTATACACGCTAAAACTCATTAATGAAAAATAAAGTACATATTATATCATATTCACGAAAAGGCAAACGTTCGTCAGACAATTTATACATTTACACTTAGAATATTGACACTATCCTAAGCCTTTACAGGTGAAGGGTAAATGAATTTAATTTGATTATCGATTTCCGGCTAAACTACAAGTCCTAAAGAAAAAAGTTCAATTGCAAAGTTGTAGGTAATAAAAAGATTTACAACTTTTGTTTGTAAACTCTTTTCACATAACCTCATAATTTATGTGAAAAATTCAAGTAACCAAGTTTTGGTTTTTATTTGAATCTTTTACAAAAAAAAAATATTATCACGAAAATTGGTGACCTTTTTATATCCCAGATACACTGTAACCGCCGAATCGATTTAAACCGATTAACGTAAATTATAAAATTTATAATTAGTTTTATTAATGGCTCTACCCGAAGGTCCTTCATCTGTGTGAGTGTAGTGGGTTCGCTGTCACGTCCCGTCTATGGTAGTAAAATGATATGGGTAATTGACGTTTATTATTAAACACCCCCTCTTTTCCACTCCAGATCCACTTCCACCTCAGAGCGCCCATCGTCCATCAGAGCGACCATCTTCGTTCCTTATGGGACGATGCGGAGGGGTACCCTAACCGGAAAAAAACGTCCGGTACGTCATCTCTCTTCATGTAGGCCGAAGCGTTGCTACGCGACAATATTATCTTGCAGATTATTATTTATATATAAATAATTGACAAGTAACAATTATTGAAATTTGACACATATCTGACAAATTACATTGATTGATTATTTATTTATTTAGATTTTAGAGCATTGGTAACAAGGTCAAATCGAACCAAAGTACAATAAACGAATATTTAAATCATATTTAAATAGGTTTATAAATGCAAAATTACATTGACATAAAAGCAAAACATAGTGACGTTTACAGTACCTTTTTGATGTTATTGAAGATAAACTTGTTTGACCATTCGTATTCGTTATTCTTAATTATTTTATTTTAATTTAATTATTCGTTCAAAAATTTATTTCACGATTTTTACAATATAGTTCTTTCTACAAACGTAGAATAGCACGACGAATAAATAATTTTAAGGATTATTTTGTTACCTACGCCAAAGAAGTGTATGTATACACACACTATTTTATTTTAAACAGTGGAATTCATACTGAATTATAAATGCGTCTTAGCCTAAAATAGATATGTAGCTCGCATTTTTTTAAAAATGAAATTAATTTAATTTTGATTTCAGATATAATAACAACTGATATGGTACTTACTACATAAATACGAAAAATTCGTCAGACACAAATACGAATTTCGAAATACCAATTTTCATAACTCTGAATGGTTCAAAATTCCTAATATACATTCACCCTAATCTCACACGTTCAATATTCCAAGTGTTTATAATAACTTTTCTCAAAATACTGAGATACAATGGATCTAAAAATCAAAAGTCCAAATTCAATAATAGTAGAGCCTATACGGAGAAGAAAAAATACAAAAATTCATAATAATACACAAAATATATTAAGTCCTCAGACATTTTAACCTACATTAAAAGTTGCATAAAGATGTTGAATAAACTTGCTTATTTAAATATTATACTCATTGGACATGAATCAGAATCCTTATTTTATTCGATGTATTCAAAATAGGAATGTCGTTTTCAGACCAAAAACTTTTGATTCTTCGAACTTATCAAAATCAATAAATAAACAAATCAAGATTATTTTAAGCGCTTTCGTGATGGAAATATTGAATTTAAGAACGAACCACGTAGAAGACTGCCCACACAAGTGAATATCAATGAATTGAAAGAGATGGTGGAAGCCAATCAGAGCCAAACGAACCAGGAATAAGCGGCATCGTTTACTGTTACTTTACCAACAATCAATTATGCGGAGTCAATCTATGCGTCAAATCAATAAAATAAAAAATATGAAAAATGGGTGACTCATGATTTGACTGATCTGCAAAAAAAAGGGCGTGTTGAAACTTGTGTTGCCTCGTTGAATGGATACAGAAATGAAGGAATATTGGATCAAATTGTGAAATCCGATGAAAAGTGGATTATTTAGGATGACCGTAAGTGAAATATCAAAAGCCGCAACAGTGCCCTAAAGCAACGCTTACCAATAAAAAGGCAATGGTAACTGTTGGTGTTGGTTGTTGGTGGTCTCAGCATGGTGTAATTCACTATAGGTTTCTCCAATCTGGTCAAGCAATAACGGCGGACGTCTACTGTGCCGAACTCCGCACAATGATGGCAAAACTAGCAGTAAAACAGCCCCGACTCATGAATCAATCTTCCATTATTGCTCCATGATAACGCGAGACCTCATACAGCACTAGAAACCGTTTTAACTCTACAGGAACTGCAATTAGAAACCATTCGTCACCCTCCGTATTCGCCAGACCTTGCTCCAACGGATAACCATTTTTTTCGTGATTTAGACAGTTTTCTACGTGATTAAAAGTTTTCTTCTCAGGAGGCAAAGCTTTCACACAGTTTGTCTAGATAGAATAGTTAGATCACCACAGTTCTATCGCAAAGACATAAACGACCTTCCTATTAGATGGCAGAAATGTATAGATAATAATGGTAATTTATTTTGATACCTAAAATAAAAAAAAACGAAATTCAATTTTTAAGTTCAAATCGGCAATTTCATACCATAAGCCCTAATATTGTATTCAATTATTCTTCATGTAATTTTCTAGGTTATTTAACACTATATTATTATGTATTTCATAAAATTAAAAAAAGCACATTTTAAGTATTTAGACACCGAGCATTAAATTACTACCACACATCTTTAAAATTCATCTTTACTGTACTGTACCTAATACTGTACTTGCAATACTTAGTGCTGGCAAGACTAAATTATGGCGACCCTTCCGCAAGAGCCACATTAAAAATATTTTTAAGTTTCAAACGTCAAAATATAAACAAATTCATGATTCAAATTTCAAAATTCGAATATTCTACTTTGCATTGCAATTTCGCGAGCAAAGTGCAAAAACTTGTTACCATAGTACGATTTATTATTCAAGTTTATCCTAAATATTATCTTTAACATCTGTTGTTCATGTGTGTTAAGTTTTTGAATATAATATAACCACAGAAATTTAACTCATGTGTAAAATTTATGATGTTGGAGTTTAGAAAAGTTGAAGAGATTGTGTGATTTTCAGATTGTGAGGGTTTTTTTTAATAGGTATATCGAGTCATACTAAGATAATGATTAGCACCAATAACCTCCAGGATGAGGAAATGGATCCTTCTGTTTCCATGTCTAAAGTAAGTTATAATAGATTATTTTATCATTAACTGAACAAATTAAATATTATTTTGATAAATATATTATTAAAAACCTTTCCCAGGGCGTCTTTTTATTCTCCAATGGATTCAAGAGGACACATAAATCCAAAAAGCATAAAAAAAAATCTGTTTTTGATATTTATTTTGGATCTGAGGAATGGCTTATAACATTTAGACACAACTGGAACTTATTTGAAGAACAGTTAAAGGTTAGTAACAATTTATCACTAACAGGCAGAAGTCACAATATGAGTCATAATTCTACTTCTATTTAATATTATTGAGGATTTTTCAGTCAATAATATTATAGGAAAACTATCTCCATTATCTAATACAAATTTGTCATTTTTATGTATCTGACACTTAGATTAATTATTGGTATCTGCTGTGTTCCAACTAGATACCACAGTCATAGTTACAAAGTGTGGCAACGAATACTACACCCAAATGGGTGTAGTCAAGCCAGGCACGGAAATCTGTGACATTGATGTGCCACATGTTCTGTTAAACTTTGTTAATAACTAATTTAAACTAAAATGCCAGCTTGCGCAGTAAAACATTAATACTACAAGAAATAAAGAAAACACTGGGATCACATATCACCAGTAAGGATTTTGTATTTATTAATTTTAATGTAAAATAACTCAAAGAGTTTGTTACAAAATTTGAAAGATGGCATTGAGTGTGTAAATACCACACACACAAGCAACAAATAGTTGCCGTAATAAAAAAGCTATCATTCTTAGGTAGCGTGGTATCTAGTTGGAGCACAGCAGAGACCAATCCTTTAAAATCTAAGATCTGTCCTGTTAATTAAGTTAAATTATGACCTGTTAAAAAAAACTGATTGAATAATGAAATTGAATTCATTAAATTTGTATTACATACCTCTCTCCTTTGGAATTTCAAGCTTTTAGTCACTGTGTAAGAGTGGAATCCTGGTGACCAGTAATACAGGTATTTTATTACCTACCACAGGTACCAGCGATCCACGACCAAAACTTATGTATCCCCTGTATTTTTAAGTTTTCACATATTATATATCACATATATTATAATTTTGGTTGTTGGTGAGAAATAAAAGTTATTATTATATTATATATATTATTATTACATATTATGATAAAATATAATTTTATTTGTTTTAATTTTCTATGCTTCACTATTTAAACTTTCAATATGCAAACATATACATAGTGTATACGGCATACTGAGGTGGATTCTTAAGAAGGCATCTAAAGCTTTCACATCACAGTTAATGTGAATAATTATTAAAAATTTTGAAATCCTGTTAGACTTTAACCTTTAGCACTTTGCAGTTCCATGTGTAACAATTCAATGAACATAATATTACACCAGCATTACATATGTAACAACAACATAATCTACACCATAGTTTCTCAACCTTATTTTGCTCACCGCCCACTTTGTGAATATGTTTTTTTCTAGAGTATTTTCGTGTATTTATTTTGCCTTTTTAGACTATGATTTTTAATCTACCCACGCCCCATCTGCGCCATCTCAATGCCCACTAATTTTCTCTGGGTCTTCTACTGCCCCCCCGAAAGTCTTATTGCCCACGTTGAGAACCTATGATCTATACAACCTCAATTTCTCACCTTATTTTGTTATTTGGAATTGCTTTTTTATTTTTTTTTTATATTTTAACTTATAATATAGTAAGTCTGTCAAATTATGAACAAATTAGAACATTAACGGAAAAATGGTGTGGGGACTTCAGTCTTTATCGGCTGGCTACGTTAGTTAGGTAAAGTGTGCATTTTTGTATTTTTTTCAAACTTTTACCTACTATTTGGTTGCTATTAATATAATACATCTAGACTATATTACCAAATTTCCAAGACGTTACAATAATGATAACATATAGTTTAGGTTGATATAAATTTGATTTAAAATAGCATCCATTCAAATTTAATAAGAACTTTGAAGCTTCATTTCCTTTGTATTTTTTTTATTTATTTTGGAATATGTTGAAAAATGTATACTTTACTTGAAAAACTATCGTAAAATATATTTCAATTGGAATGTTGCCCAAATATAGCAAAGTTACAATTTAAAAAGGCATTTATTTTCTCAAAATTGATTCCTTTAGAATTCTTTTTGATTATTTTGAAAATACTAGATACTACTACCATTTCGGAAACAAATGGCGCTCTGAGAGAGAAGAAGCGGCGCAAGAAACTCTCCCAGCATTCTTTTTTTTGCGCTCTTTTCAATAAAAATATACAATATTGTACAGTCATTTCTATCGCTATAAAATAATCATAAACTAGTCCCAGGCTGTCCGATTACTTAGATATTTGGCTGTGGAGTAATAGGATTTATGACAGAGCCATTCTTAAAACATTTAAATTTATAATTTTTATATCATACACAAGCGATCTTGCTAAAATCACTCGGTCAACAATCAACAGATTTTAAGCTTAGAGGGATCGGATTGTGAAGGGTTACTATGCTAAAAAATTTTTGTTAAAAACACTTTATATTATTTCAGAATTTACATGAAAAGTCATACAGTGTGCTGTTACATGATGTTGTAAATTATTTAAAAATTTGTCATAATGACAGTGAAATGAATAGTATTGAGGGTGTTATACCGAGTGCAACATTGTTAACAGGTGTCAATCAACCAGACCATGTGGAGCAGTTTATGTCACTTATAAATTTAATAAGGTACATTATTCATCCTAATAACTAAGGTCCATATTAAATAGATACTATAACAGGTTTAGGCCACAAATTAGGATATCATCCGCACTATCTGGATGTATCTCCTCCACAGTGAGATTTTTATTTTATATGACAAAGGCAAGAGGCTCACGGGATGGGAAGAAGTGAGGCAACCTCCCATGGACATCCGCAACAACAGGTGTGTCAAGATATGAGTTGCCGGCCCTTAAGGTGGGAGTATGCATTTTTTCTTGAAGGTCCCTAAGTCGTATCTGTTCGGGAAGACTGCAGCCGGTAGTTGATTCCACAAAGTGGCTGTGGGAGGCAAGAAATTGTTTTCAAGGAGCTTTCTTCCACATACTACAAAGCTGTGGAATAAGCTTCCTTGTGCTGTGTTTCCGGGAGATACCTTCTAAAAATAGAGTACACCTTCCTTTAAGGCTGGCAACACTCCTGTTATTCCTGTGGTGTTGCAAGAGAATGTGGGTGGCAATGATCTTCTATCTTCTAAAAGTATAATGGATAACACTTTGGTTAGAATGTTACTTTTGTTATGACAATACAAAATGAGTAGGATGTTCAGCTGATGGTAATTGATACACCCTGCAGTGCCTACAATATAGTGCCACTCAGGGTTCTTGAAAAACCCAAAATTCTGAGTGGCACTACAATTGCGCTCGTCTTCTTGAGACATAAGATGTTAAGTCTTATTTGCCAAGTAATTTCACTAGCTATGGCGCCCTTCTGACCGAGACACAACAATGCTTACAAATTACTGCTTCAAGGCAGAAAAAACCACACTTGTGCCATAATCTAACTGGCATCCTGTGCAAAGGAGCCTCCCACTGGTAATATACTACATACTTCATCATTAAGCCATTAAATCCATCCACCTTAGATTAGAATTGGGCTCATCTGCATGGCTGTATTGATAACACCTGGTACAGCTTAACAGACATGCTGCAGAAAGCATAGATATCTGTATTATCGTCAACACAAAAGTGGCCAAGAAAAGGATATGTTCTATTATCAACTGAATTTCAAGGGATTGAAGCCTGCCTTCTTCTCCAACAAATATTCCACTGCTCATTAACGAGACAATGATTTATTTAATTAAAAATATGTTAGACAAACATGTTTTTCTTATTTTTAACCATCTCCGAAGATGAGGAGCTTCTCAATTGAATTAGTTTTTTTTATGTATGTACACCGATCACTATGAGATTTATGATCCGATTTTGATGAGTCTTCTTTATTTAGCTAGCTATCTATTGATAGGCTGTCTAACCGAAGATGAAACGGTCACTCATGTAATCCGGGAACATTCCCGGTTGGCCACCCCAGCATGTGCTGGGGTGGCCAACCAAAGGGCAAAGACCTTAGTAAATATAAGGTCGCTCCAGGAAGTCTGTGAACACCCCAGGAGTGTTTTGAACTTCTAGAAGGAGCTGGGCTGGTTGGAATGGCCAACACTGCATGCAAAATGGACCCAACTAAGCGGTGTAATTGCGGAAACAGGAGCCCTTTACCAATACTAATACCAATATCTATTGAAAGGTTTAAAGTTGGTGGTAAATCTAACTTAATAGCAGATACCTACACTCACCAAACGTTACTTTGAGCAAGATAGCTTTGTCTAGAACCAAACAATCAAAGTGTGCAGGCATTTACTTAAACCCTATCAATAGGTAGCACATATAAATAATAGTATTTCATTAATATTAAAGGTATAAGATTTGCATAAGAGGTGTATTAAATTAAATCTTTATAAAGTTATTTATACTTTTCAGTTTTCAAAATTGGTTTTTTTAAACATATTTTTATTATACTTGAATATAATACTACTTGTATATATTTTAAATTTAAAAGATATTGGCATTGAGAGCCATCTCTTTAATTTTATATACCTTAATATATTGAGAAATTTTAATGTAAGAATATATGACAAAACTTACTCAACCCCTAATATATGATTCATTTTTTATTTTATGGAATAGGAGGACAAACGAGCGTACAGGTCACCTGGTGTTAAGTGATCACCAGAGGAATCACAGGAGCGTTGCCGGCCTTTAAGTTCAATGCTCAAATCGGCAGAAAATTTTAAAATTAAAAAAAAATCAAAATTTAATTTAAATCTCCTTATGGCTGTCAGATGATATTTTTATGTGGATAAATGAATAAATAAGTAATGAGATTGTTTTCCTATTATTTATATAGATGAAACAGTGATAAATGTAAAATGTAACTGTCATAACCATAATGTTAACACCAGGAACAGACATAAGCTTATAATGCCTACTACTCGGCTAAGTCGAGTTAGTAAGTCTTTTGTGGGGCGATGTATATGCTTTTACACCAAGATCCCAGAAAATGTTCAAAACAAAAGAATAAAATTGTTAAAAAACTGTTGTGTGGTTAAAGGTTACTATAACATAAATGACTTTCTTAATGATACCACAGATTGGGAATGGAGCGACCACTCTCAGGCTATTAAATAATAACTTTAATATTACTTTTATATAAAAAAAAGGCCACTGAGTTTGTTGCGCCCATTCTTTTCAGGCCTGAGGCATTCATTTTGGAATGGGTGGTATTTTTTTTGACTTTCAATAAGTGATGTCACATCCTATTTTGAATCAAAATATTTGAATTTGAAAAACTATAATCATACCATAAAGGCTATAGTGAATTCTAAGTTATCTAATTATATAATAGTGATATATTCATTAATATATTTGAGTTTTTGTTACAGTATATATGTTAATATTTTCAGGGAAGAAGTCACACCCCATGTAGCTATGATCAACTCACAAGATGGTTCAACAGTTAAACATCTCGTTGAAAATGCAGTGTGGCAACTTATAAGAGGTGTAGATTTAGTGGTATGTATTTAATGTTTATTACGCTTTCATTTTTTTTAATGAAAATACGACGATTAGCACGTTCAGCTGATGGTAATTGATACGCCCTGCCCATTACAATGCAGTGCCGCTCAGGATTCTTGAAAAGCCCAAAACTTCTGAGCAGCACTACAATTGCGCTCATCACCTTGACGAAGTCTCATTTGCCCAGTAATTTCACTAGCTACGGCGCCCTTCAGACCGAAACACAGTAATGCTTACACATTACTGCTTCACGGCAGTAATAGGTGCCGTTGTGGTACCCATAATCTAGCCGGCATCCCGTGCAAAGGAGTTTCCCACTGGAATTTCCTTGATATTTTTAAGGATAACACGGAGAAAAATTATAGCGCTACTTGAGGGTGTAGTCAATGTTATGTGTCCCTGAGGCTAAATCTGAGTAGTTCGACTGTGCAGAGGACTTGGCCACGATATCAAGAGACTGGTTCTGTCAGTATAAGGCTTGGGTCTGAAAGAAAACCATGCACAGATGCTCGAGATGACTGCTTGCTGGTGAACCAGCTATTGAGAAATCGCAAATCTTCTTATGTCGACTTCAACGGCTTCTCGCTGCCAATATATGCAGTCGCCGTCGAGCCCGTGGCCCTAAATTACTCCGCGAGCGTAGTTCACCGGTTTTTATCTTATTTATAAATATGGCTTTACTCACGTTTTTTCGCCCCCTGACGCGGTTGGTAGTAGGTTGGTTGGAGATTTGTAGTCTTCTACGATCTCCTAAGGATCGAGACCCTCTGGAGAGCCCTGGCGTTTACGAAAATCCATGCGAGTGCGGCAAAAGCTACATTGGTGAAACGAGACGCAACATAAAACCAGACTCACCGAGCACATCCGCAGTATACGAAAGTTCGGCAGTGGCAGAGCACGAACTAAACTCCGACACGTCACATTATATTAGGTTCGACAGGGTGAAAGTATTAGCGAAGAAATTGACCGTCGACCTAATTTTAATAGAGACAAGGGTTGGGCTTTGCCTCTTACTTGGAAACCAGTGTTACGAAACGTATCTCGCAATAAGATCCATAGTTCCGATGATCACGTAGTGGACATTGTGGGTACATTTTGTGTACCCGTGGACACCAATAGTGACTCAGTGTCAGTGATACCGTGCTCGTCATCACCCCCTGCCATGTCCAGCCGCGATCTACGAGCCCAAGTCCGCAGTAAGAGGTGGGACGTTATCATGAACCACTACACTCACCCTGATAAAGGACCTCCGAATGGTCCGAAGCTAGTCGGTACCCGTTATTTATTAATGCGGCTTTACTTACGAAAGTTTTTATCTTGTTTATATGTACTTAATGAATGATGAAGAAGAGGAGACCTCCTAGTCACAGCCAATGTGGCACAGCACCAATAGGACAGAACCAGCTCCTGCGTCCCGTAATCCCAGCGACGTATATCTACGTCTCTCGCTTTCACCACACCACCAAGGCCTCCGACATTGTTCAGTACTTGGTGGAGAAGACAAGGTTCCGGTTGGGGGTCGAAAAGTTGGTGACGCGTCACGCAGTAGACTTTAACTCTTTTGTTGTTCGCGTCCCGACAGAACATATATCGACCTTCCTGGACGTGCAGCTGTGGCCGAAGGGGGTCGTGTTCCGCAAGTATCGCGGACGTCGCCGACCGCCGGAAGCTACCAAACCCGCGCCTCACATCGCCGCGAAAATGTGACGTAGATTTAAGTTTTATATCATATGTATGTTAGACTATAAGGTATTTATTTTATGGGCCTTGTAGCCTGAAATAAAGGAATTATTATATTATAATGTATATTCAACAGGAAAGTGATGAAGATATCTGTGATGATATTGTTGATACATCAAGAAAGTTAAAGAAAAGCACATGCACAATGAAAACGTTACGTAACTGGTATAGAAGTAGATATAGCAATGAATCTCCAAGGAAAATGAGACAACGGCAGTCTTTAATTGTAATAATACCAGATTTTGAGAGTTTTAACTGCAACACATTACAAGATTTTGTAATGATTATAAGGTAAGTGTTGCATAGTAAATTCTTATAAACGAGGGTGGTTTTAAATTTTCTAGTATTTTTTTTTTCATAATATTATGTTTTGTTTCCATATTTAAATTTTTCTTAGAGGTATAAGTTATTAGTTATGATTAATGTTCCTCACCTTTATTATGCATTAAATTATGTTTTTTTGCTTTTATTAACAATAATGACAATTTTGGAAAATTTATGCACGTTGCGGGACTTGAATTCGCGTTTGTCGGGTTCGGTCACAGTGCTCTTACCAACTCTTCCAACAACAATTTTGCGGTCGATATCCTGCTAAATATTAGGAAAGTGACTTGAGATGTCGCTCAAGAGCGAGATATTAGAAGTAGACCTTATAGATGGAGCCACAACTTGAGAGTTGAACAAGACAGGCTCAGTTGGTAAGAGGGCTCGGTCGGAAACCGAGAGGTGCGATTTTGAGTGCCGCATCCTCCATGAATTTTGGTACAAATTTTATTTGTATACTTAGATTAGGATTGGTCTGCGCTGCGTTACAACTAGATAACGCACTACCTAAGAACAATAGCTTCTTTATTGCGGCAATTATTAGATGTTTGTGTGCAAAAACATCAATGATAACAATCTAATTATCAATTAAGTTAACATTAAGTTACGAAGAGCAACATACAACTCAAGTTTAATTTTAGGCCAAAATGTGTTGTGTTTTGTAATTATTGTCTTCGTTTCTATGTGGATAAAGTTAGTAATGGTGTACAAATTTGGAGATATATGGACATCTACCAGTCATCTACCAGCGGGAGGTTACTTTGTACAGGATGCTGGCTAGAAAAAGGGTACCACAACGGCGCCTTTATCTGCATTGGAGCAGTAATGTGTGAGCGAACTAGATACCGCACTATCTAAGAACAATAGTTTTGTTTATTGCGGCAACTATTAGATGTTTGTGTGCGTGGCATCTTGACACTCAATGGCATCTTTCAAATTTTGTAACATACGCTTCGTGTTATTTTACATTGAAATTAATAAAATACAATATACTTACTTACTGATGATATGTGATCCCAGTATCTTTCTTATTTATTGTAGTATTATTTTTACAAAGTTTTACTGCGCAACCCGCCATTTTAGTTTCAATTATTGACAAAGTTTAACAGAACTGGAGACTGGCTCGATTATGCCCACTTACGGCGTAGTAAAAGTTGAAGCACTTTGCGACTACGCCTGCGGTATCTTTTTGGCGCGCAGCCGAGACCAAACCTTAATCTAAGATTGTTTATATAATATCAGAAGTGAAGGATGTCACTTAATAATAACAAACTGTTTAGAATTACCCGTTATCTTGTAAATAGTGTATTTTTTTATGTTTTAGTTCCTACGTATCAACGTTGCCTATAGTATTAGTGTTTGGAGTAGCTACCTCAGTTTCTGCATTACATAAATCATTTCCATACCAAGTATCTTCAAAGCTTCTTATAAAAGTATTTCACTCCCATCCATCACATGTTTATATGAATCAAGTGAGTATATTTTTATTTTGGTTGATTAGGTTGCGTTCTTATTGTAGTTATTATAAAAAAAATGTCTGCTTGCATAGTATTACTGATGAAACTAGAAGTGCTTACTAGTAGATCTATTTATTATAACGCTTGTTTGACATATGTGTAAGCGTAGTTAATAAGCACCAACAGTAATTATAAATTTAACACTAGGTATGTATAAATCACTCGTAATCCGCTATTATTCGAGATACGTCCGCACACTTCGGCAGTCCAACCAATCAGGGGGGTGCAACTTCCCTACATTGGCACATGAAAAAAATTTGCATTGTTAGTGCTGCCACCTATTCTATCAGGTACGCTGCAACTTCACCACGATGGCGATAATTTAACATACATGATATGGATAGGTGGAGCTATTGATAGCAAAAAACTCACTTAACTTACTTATTAAAAACTTGACTATCGTGCTGTAATCATTGAATGGCTTTCCTTATTTAAAGGTGATTGCTGAACTTAATAAACGAATAATAATTTCCACCCACACAAAACAAACATCAATATGCATTCAATACGGTCTACAACAATAGTAAAAAGTAAAAACTTTAAACATAATTAGCGCCATCTAGCGACGGTACGCTAAGAGCGTAAAAATAACGCAGCGCCATCTCTTGGCCTGGGTACACTGATTTTACAAAATAAATCTCTAGTATATTATCTATGCAACCAATACTGCCTCACTCAATATGGCCGCCGCCCACGCTCTGTCAAGTCTCCCCTCCATGTTTCTCGTGAGGTTTTCATTCAAAATTAAATTACTGTAATCGTAACAGATCACTGACCTCTACTATTTACCCCTGGACTGGCGCTGTTAGCCATAGCGAGAGTCTGCGGTACTAAAACTATTGACGACGACCTCAGCGAAACAAATATCTATAGATGGTGGGAAACTATTTACCAAAACATTGTGTACTTTATTACGATGATAATGAAAACGAACGAAATTAACTCAAAATGCAAAAATACTTCAGAGTACTGTACGCTTCTCTCGCAGCTATTTGTATTATACGTCAAAATTAGTTGGACCCTCGCGAGTGGCGCTTCAAATAGGCACAAAAACTTTGGAAAAGGTGGGGTTTAATGAAAGCAAGTGGCGAGAAACTCATGACCACTCTTTTAAATCAACATTAACAAGTTATCGTTTTACTAATTAATTTAATAACAACATAATATGTAGTGAGAAAAATACTTAAATGTCAAATACACAATGCCTTACACAAGTAAGTAGAAAAAAAAACAAATCTAAATCAATAAATAAAAATACAAGAGTTATTGAGTACAGTAGATGCATCAATCCACCCACACAATAATCAAATAAAGGTATTATGCAATCGTTTTATAAACGATTGCAAAAATATATATAAAACTATAAAAATATTAAATAAATTTATATTAAATAAATGAACTGGATAATTCCGATAACAGGATTATCCAGCCACCACAAGTAGCGCCCGATGATGAGCATGATGCATGGAGGGAGACGAAGGCAGGTGCCTTCGTCTCCCTCGAACTTAATGTAAGGAAGGGAACGACCCGGCCCATGACGCCGCCACAGGCAATGGCATTAAACCGAGCATGACCTAAGCCTGCCACAAGAACTCAACCAAATAAAAAAGGGCATGTTTATCTACATTCATACATTACGGAAAATACATTGCACCTAAAATGTTAATCATATCAATCATCAATCACATCAGTGGTAGAACGTCCATTGCTAGACAAAGGCCACCCCCAAAGATCTTCACAATGATCGGTCCTGCGCTGCCCTCATCCAACATATTCCAGTGATCTTGACCAGATCGTCAGTCCTTCTTGTGGGAGGCCTAACAACACTGCGTCTTCCGGTACTTATGTATTCCATTCGAAGACCTTACTGCCCCATCGGCCATCTGTCCGTAGAGCTATGTGCCCTGCGCACTACCACTTCAGTTCCGCAATCATTTGGGCTATTTCAGAGATTTTGATTCTCCTACGGATCTCCTCATTTCTGATTCGATATCGCAGGTAAACTCCGAGCACAGCCCTCTCCATTGCCCTCTGACCGACCAAAAGCTTTCTCATAAGGCCCATAGTTAGCGACCACGTCTGCGTACCGCAATGCTATGCACCCTCGATTGCCTGAGCGACCGTGAGCTTTCTCACCTTAAATGTATTTTTACCTTATTATTTTGTTTAGTTAAGTAGTTTTAGTTAAGTAATGACCTTGAATTATGGTTGGCGTTTTCGATCTCAGTGTGTAGATGTCGACAACGATCGAATCGGTAGTTTAAATACTTTTTTTATTTCAGGTACTAGAAAATATATTTCTCACACACACAAGCCCGTTCCATCTGTCCGGAAAAGCGTTTGAGCTGCTAACAGATGTGTTTTTGTTTTACGATTTCTCCGTTACTGGGTTCGTCCAAAGTATAAAAGTAAATATAGTTTTTTATTGCCCTTTATCACACGTTATTGTCCAATTGCTATGAGTGTTTATTGAGTGTTTCCAAAAGAAATTTGTAACAAAAAGTTGTTAATAATACGTCATAACAGCCGCCCAATCACAGCGCGCTAATTCATCCGGCGAGGTTATAAAACAGCGGTTTTCAGCTCACTTCACACAGCCGGTCCGAGGTTTGAGTCTCCTTAAGAGACGCCCCGCGACTGTGTGGCGTAGTATTTTCGGACGCCGCGGCCCGCGTCCTATGTAAAAGACTTTAGGGCTGACTACATAGAGGGGGTTTTTAGTCGGACTCGGGTGTTCGCGTAAGCGTAAGAGTCTGACATATGGGCCCCGTTGCGGGGTCCTCAATACGTAACTGTAATTAACACTCAAGAAAAACTCATAACATTTGGATAGTTATGGATTACAGGAAAATAGCGCCTAATTCAATAAATTTTCATACGCTCGGAGATCAGATGTCAGATGTCGCTCTGCTGTTGAGTAACAGTTATCAATTATTATACTGTTATTATTATCACACTGTTAACCCAATTAGATTTACTTACTTTTTTGTGCCGCCAAGCATTAGTGTGCAACATTATTTTCGTTTCAATGTGACAGCCCCGACAAATATGTGTGCGACCGTCCCACGCGTAGCGGACGGTGGCGAGGGCGGGGCTAAAAATTTAAATGTAAACTGGAAACTGTACGTCGTATCCAAAATATTTATTTACTATTTTTTTTCTAATAGAACACACTGTAAGGTAAAAATCAATTTTTTTCTTAGCGGGCGTATCATTTAAGTACAAACACCTTGCCTCTCTCTTCCACTCTTATCATAAAAAAATATTTCTTCAGTGTGAAATCCAATATTGTATAACACGCAACAAAATAAAATACTAGTTTTGTTATCTACTAACCTCCTTATTCATAATAGTCTGCTAACTTAAAGCATTGCTAATTATCACTCTGTCTTCTTCTATTGACCTAAGTCAGAATGAGAAAAAACACTCCTAAGCGGCTGTTTAAAGTTAGCGGACCATTATGAATAAGGGGGTAAGACTATACAGCATCTGTCTGCTCCAAATATCACGAGGGGCTGCTGAAAACCAGTGTTGTGGTGTCTTCTGCACTGACCAACAATGTACTGAGTCAGCTCCTTGTAGCAGAGAATCACGCGCCGCACAGTTCTTATGAATATTATTTAAATTTGAATAATTTTAGTTACTCATTTAATTTAATTTAGTATTTTAAGATTGTAATTAGTACTGTTGTTATTCTCTTCTTATCTGGATCTACTGCGATAAGATATCATGGAAATTAATATGTACAATTATTCAACGCTTTTTTTATGAAAATAAGGGACGAGACGAGCAGGACCTTCAGCTGATGGTACGCCCTGCACATTACAAAGCAGTGCCGCTCTGGATTCTTGAAAGACTCAAAAATTCTAAGCGGCTCTACAACTGCGCCCGTCATGTTGAGACATGAGATGTTAAGTCTCATATTTTGCCCTGTAATTTCAGTAGCTACGGCGCCCTGCATACCGAAAAACAGTAGTGTCTACACATAACTGCTGAACGGCAGAAATAGGCGCCGTTGTGGTACCCATAATCTAGCCGGCATCCTGTGCAAAGGAGCCTCCCACTGGTAGCTTAATAAGGTCGACCTCGCTCTTGTAATTCCTCTGGTGTTACAAGCATCCGGGCAATGCTCGTTTATGTAGGAAATCCATTCCGTAAAAACATGCATGACCGGTGTTCCATGAGAGTTATTGCAGAATGAATATTATGCAACACGGAAAGTTTTCATTGAGCATATTATACGAAGGCGGCACTGAAAATTTCGGAAATCAAGGAAGTGACACAACATTACTATTAAAAAATGCATTTATTGCTTTCGAAGTATTCTCCGCGAAATTTTACACATTTTCCATACGATGGAACCAATCATTGAAGCAACCATTCCATGCGGAAGTTGGGGTCTCCAAAATGGCCGTTTTGTAGGCGTCCACAGCTTCTTCAAGTGATGAAAATCTCTGACCACGCAATTTATTCTTTATTTTAGGGAAAGTATAGAAATCATTAGGGCTTAGGTCGGGGCTGAACGGCGGATGGTCTAATAATTCTGTGTTTTCTTGCTCTAAAAATTCTTTTGATCAGTGCGCGGTGTGAGAACTCGCATGGTCGTGATGGAGGATGATGCGGCGGTTGCAGTTCTCTTTACGGAGTTCAGAAACGAACTGTGGCAAAGAAATGCTAGCATACCATTCTGCTTTAACCGTTCGTTGTCCCTCAAGAGGAATAGTCGCAACATGGCCGGTTTTGGAGACAAACGTGGCCACCATTTTTTTTGCAACAACACTCTGTGAACAAACCATTTTTGTTGGCTTTAACTCATTTTCGAACACCCAAACTCGTGACTGGTTTTTTGATTCGGGTTCGTACGCGTATATCCTGGATTCGTCACCTGATACGATGTTGTATACAGCATTTGAGGATCCTGCGTGGAATCTTTCGAGAGTTCTGACGCATCAAGCAACGCGAGCCGTATTTGCTCTTCACAGAGCAAATGCGGTATCCATCGCGAAAACCACTGTTTTATACCTAATTGTTCATGCAAAATTATTTGTATTTGACTCATGCCAATGTCTAAAGTTGCCTGAATTTCGCGGTATGTTACATGGCGATCTTCCTCAAGCAGCTTACGCACAGCATCAACGTTTTCTTTGGTGACTGTAGTTTTTGGACGACCTTGACGGGGATCATTACTGAGCTTGACACGTCCACGTTGAAATTCAGCAAACCAGCGATAAATTGTGGTTTTGGATGGGGCTTCATCACCAAATGCAGAAATCATCCGGTCAACACACTGTTTTTGTGTTAAACCACTTCGAAAGTCATAATAAATCATCGCTCTAGAATTTTCTAAGTTTCGACGTTTGTTCGTTTTCGAAGTTTGACAAGACCGAGAATCTTTTTTTAAATAAATAAATGGTATTCGATTTTTAAAACCAAGGAGTTTTCAATTAAAATGATTTTAATATGACAGGAACAGTTGAAATATTCCATTCGCGATACTTTTAGTGCAGCCTATGTATTATAGTGTCAAAGTCAAAAAAGCTTATACTAAGCGCTTTTAAATCGTCAAAACGACCTCAAATCAATTGAAACTCAACGGCTTCTCTTTTCAATCACATTGAGTATTTTACAATGGCTGTAAAATACATAATAAATTAGTCTGTAAGGTGCTGCATCCAATATATAAGTCATGTTTAAATAATATAAATTATTTCATGAAAAGTAATAAGGAGTTAAAAGTATAATTATAAATCTTATTATAATCTTATATTGAATGCATGAACCTTTAGAGCTTGAATTCATTGTTTGTGTAAGGATGCTTCGTGAACATGATGGTCGTGATTACTATATTATTATTACACTATTAGTAATTGCATTCAACAAATCCAATCATCTTTTAACTATAACAGGTCGCCCTAGCACCACAAGCAGCACCCGTTCACGAGTTGACGCATGGACCAGCCATTGTTCCCTTCGCAAAGTGCTTTGGTGTAATCATAAATTTTAAGCTAAATCATTAAAAATTTATACATTCCAGTACTGCATGATGGAACACTACTATGGAGATAACATAAAATCACTGTGCTGTGATCGAAATAAACTGGATAATGCAGTGATGAAGTTGTCTGCAGACGACCTAGAAAGCATCAGGCAGCTGACGTCATTCAAACCATTCTTGGAAGTACAAGACTGTTTGACGACTATTGCGTTGTTCAAAGATAATGATTTTTTTAAAGAAGTATTGATAAAAGAACTGCATAAACTCCATGACTATATTTATAGTTTCTATGTGTGTGTGAGGCTTTTGTCAGTATTTCTTAAAGAACTGCCAAAGAATATTTTAGGAAAAACAGTAAGTATAATAATAAAGTTAATTAAATAACCAGTATATAATAAATAAACTAAAATAAATAACATTAACACAACAGTTGTGATTAAAAAGTATTAATTTATTAATTTTTAATTGTAAAGGCTGTTCGGGCGCTAATTGTAATATTAATTGTTATTTTTTTTTAATTGCAATGGTTATGTAAATTATATGTTTGGTGATAAGTGGTGAAGGTTTAAATAAAAACGATAATAGAATTGTATATATTCTATTTATTTATAAATAAAGAAGTTGCAACACATAAATAAATAATTGAGTAATCTTAATATTTAATAAATTATACTTTTAAGAGCTAGCAAAACAAAAGTAAAAGTAAGCTAACAAAAGTTAAAGTATATCATAATATAAATATTAGTAATATTAAAGACTTATAGGCTTGTCTGGCAGCTTGGTCTAAATATCTTTTCTTAGTAAATATAAATAAATCTATATAAAGTGGCTATTAGACAAAACTGGTTACAATTAATTTAAATGTATACTTGTAGAATCGCAAACAGGAGAAACGGTGGTCGCGAATCTTCCCTGCAAACATCTCAATTGATAGGGAGATGCAAAAGAGCCACCGGGGTAAATCCCTGTATTATAAAGTAGTCCCTGACTTAGAAATACAGTGAACATACACCTTCCCCTCAATCATGTCAAGTTCCCAGCTTCGTCAACCAGCAATTTGATGCAATATATTAGGCAAGTGTGTGTGGGCAAGTCGGTCGCGGGAGACCTCGTAGAACATTCGTCGACCAAATTGGGGAAGTTTTGAGGAAAGGAGAGGTCCGAAGCACCCGCAACCGGCGAGCATGTATGAAAAGAGTAATGAATGTAGAGGAAGCGCGTGAGATTTTCAAGGATAGAAGCAAATGGCATTCTATTGTCTCTGCTTATCCCGACGGGAACAAGGCGTGAGTGTATCTATCTATCTATCTCAATTTGATGCTCGATAGGCAGAAACGTGTTGCACGACGATTGTGAAATGACCAGCCTTGATACAGGTGTACTCAACCTATTTAAAAAATATTACCAAAAAATTTCAGGTGCGCGAAGTTTATGCCAAATGTGCAACAGAACACATCACATCTACGGAAGGTTTCAAAGAATGCATGCAACTACTAAAGTTCCAATCGCAAGCAAAATTAGTAGACACTATCAAAAATGCCCACAAAGTGGTCAGCTCAGCTCTACAGATGTCTTCGCCTGTCAAACCGTTGCGCCTGACCCCTATGAAAAATAATTTAAACAATTCTAGTCTGAATAATGAACTGGGAGAGGCATTTATCAAGAACATTCGACTGTATTTGATGATGTTTCTAAGACAGATTGAGGACGCGAGCAATGAAGATACCACTGAGACTATGAATTGTGAGTCAGATGAGGCTTATGATAATGTCCATGGGAATAGATACAAATTGAAGGAGGTACTGTCTATTAATTTAGTACATTAATATTACCAACTAGCTGACCCAGTAAACGTTATATTGCCATATTAAGTTTAAACGTTAGCACGTGAGGTTCGCGCATTTGCCAACCTAAGGCAGGTCGGCTTCTCGGCATCGTTAATTGTAATTAATCAAAGTGAGAAAAGTTCTCGCGCACTTAGCAGTAAAGTGTCACTATGACAAAAGATCAACAATACTTGAAATGTCACTATCACAAAAGATAACCGAAGTATAGAAAGTTCACGAGCACGTAGCGGTAATCGTCGTCACAAAAATAGAAGGATGCAGTCTTTGTCTAAGGTATCGATCGACATATTGGTTGCCAAACGTCAAATATTATGGATAGTTTTTTATTTATGGAATAGGGACAAACGAGCGTACGGGTCACCTGGTGTTAAGTGATCACCGCCGCCCACATTCTCTTGCAATACCAGAGGAATCACAAGAGCGTTGCCGGCCTTTAAGGAAGGTGTACGCGCTTTTTTTGAAGGTACCCATGTCGTATCGTCCCGGAAACACCGCACAAGGAAGCTCATTCCACAGCTTTGTAGTACGAGGGAGAAAGCTCCTTGAAAACCGCACTGTGGAGGACCGCCACACATCCAGATGGTGGGGATGATATCCTAACTTGTGGCGTGTCGTGCGAAGGTGGAATTCGGCGGCAGGAATCAGGTTAAACACACACAAGGAACACTCCCCGTGATAAATGCGGTAGAAGATTAGGTAGGTTCAGTAATTTGTGATAAAACTTATGATCTATCAGTTTAGATACAGTTGGTTAGAAATTTAATTTCTGACAAAACTTAAGACTTATCAATCATAAAAATAATCTGATAGATAGGTAACAACTGTAGTTAATCTACCAACTATAGTTAGCTAAAATTAAGTTTATTTTTACCTCCTGAGAAAGTTAGAAAGATGTAAAGATTCTAAATAGTTATTAATTTTAAACTATTCTTTCAATTTGATTTCTGAACGACGGACGGACACATCAAAGGAAAAACAAAATTGTTATTTTTATTTAATTCCGAGCATTTTAATATTTATTTATCTTTCAAACCTTTTCTACAAATAATTCTAGACCAAAATTAGCCAAGTCGGTCCAGCTGTTCTCCAGTTTGAGCGAGACCAACGTACAGCAATTCATTTTTATATATATAGATTACGCTTGTCATGTGAGGTCAGGCAGCATAGACCTCAGTTTGTCACAATACTGACAATCTTATACAAATTAAATTTGTTACCAAAATTTATGAGCGATGCGGGACTCGAACCGGCAACCGTTCCGGTTTCCGTCCGGGTGCTCTTGCCAACTGAGTCAACTCTCAATCTTGGTTTGTCTTGTTCAACTGTCGGGTTGTCAAGATTGTCAATCTTGCTAAATTCCAGAACTTTTCAACGCATTTCATGCTGGTAGCTAATCTGGTTCAATGATTTGTGCAAATGGAATGTAATTTGCGGTATAAAGTTAAGACGTGAACAAAAGGATGCATTAAAGGAACAAGTGCACTTATCGAATAAACTTATTTGATTCTCTTATCTTAGGTAATCTTGGCCTGGTGTTTTCTGTACAACCCCAATCGGATTATTTAATGTAGGTGCGCCTAGGTATACCTTTTCCTAGATTTCTATCCATATTTACTCCAAAATTTGTGCAATCATTCTCCTTTTATACTCCCTTTTATTTTCCCCATTAATTTTTTCTTCTACGTTTCACTTTTTTTGTTTGGAGTCAAGTTTTGCACATAATAAGTGCTTCAAGTGTTTCTGTACCTGGTACAAGGCCTGTTGCTAGATCATTGGAGTGGCAACTTGGCATGACAGCCGATGTTAATGTATATCTTTGATGTCGGTCAGAATATTAGTGTTAGTAGAACACCATTGATTTTTAAGAGGAAGAAAAACGAGCGTACGTGTCACCTGGTGTTAAGTGATCACCGCCACCCACATTCTCTTGCAACAACAGAGGAATCACAGGAGAGCCAATCATGAATAAATAAATAAATTTATAAATTATGTAATATCCTGTCCATTTAGTTATATTATTGTTATCGTGTGCATCACTTGGCACAAACTCTTGTTCAATATGATTTCTAAAATCACTAGCTTTTTGGTAGTTACGTTCGTTACTTTCTAGTAAACAAAGTATTCATAATACATCGTGGTATCTTCGAAGTATTCTGCTCCATTATGATTTTTACTTGAACATTACTTGAAGGTAAGTAAACAGCTAGTAGATAACTTCGTTATGAAATATTTTTATTTCATGTTTGATTTGATATACTCGTAGCATGCCCTAAACACCGAGACGTCACATTATCTTAGGTTCGATAGGATGAAAGTAGTGGCTCGCGATAAAAACATTAGCTGCTATAGAAATCGACCGTCGACCTAATTTTATTAGAGACAAGGGTTGGGTTCTTCCACCTACTTGTAAACCCGTGTTATTAAACGTATCTCGCAATAAAACCCATAGTGCCGATGATCACGTAGTGGACATTGTGAGTATATTTTGTGCACCCGTGGACACCAATAGTAACACAGTGTCAGTGATACCGTGCTCGTCATCACCTCCGGCCCTGTCCAGCCGCGATCTACAAGCCCAAGTCCGCAGTAAGAGACGGGACGTTATCGCTAACCCACAATACCTGATGGAAGGACCTCCAAATGGTCCGAAACTAGTCGGTACCCACACCGATAAAACATGAGTAAAGCCGTATTAATAAGTAAGTAAATTATAATCACGTTTACAGAAACTCCTCAAAGCTACGAGAGCTGAGAAATTAGAATCAAAATTCGAGATGATACGATCGAGGTTCGTGAGCAGTATGGAAGAGATATTCAGCAAGGGTTTGCAACCGCCGCATACGCAAACGTTCCACGAAATACTTTTCTTTACGGAGGTAGCCAATGTCAAGAAGCAGATTATTGGTTCGCCGCGTGGTGCGTTGCATATGGCTCTGAACAATCCTGTTCATTACTTGAAGGTACGAGTAAACAGCTAGTATTTTTTATGGAAATAAGGGACGAGACGAGCAGGATGTTCAGCTGATGGTAATAACGTATTTATTACCCTGCCCATTACAATGCAGTGCCGTTCAGGATTCTTGAAAAACCCAAAAATAACTGAGCGGCACTAAAATTGCGCTCGTCTCCTTGAGACATAAGATGTTACGTCTCATTTGCCCAGTAATTTCACTAGCTATGGCCCCCTTCAGACCGAAATACAATAATGTTTACACATTACCGCTTCACGGGAGAAATAGGCGCGGCTGTGTTACCCATAATCTAGCCGGCATCCTGTGCAAAAGAGCCACTGGTAGTAGATAACTTCGTATTGAATTTTTTTTGATGTTTGATATTTGCATTATTAAGAAGCCAGTCAAATTTACCGTGTAAGTTTAAAATCGTAAGTACATCTTTTAAAAATTGACAAACATAAAAAAGCAAAACATATTAAAAGTCATTGCGATCCAAATTTAAATTCTTAAGCTTCGTAAAGACGCTGAAACCATCTAATCTATAGTGAAATGATCATTCGTGATAGGTAGCTATTTATTTCCTATACTAAGTAGGTTTGATTATGTGGTGGTCTCCCAACGCATATTACCATCTGCAAAAAACGTTTGATACCTATTTATATTATAGAAAAAACTGAGCTATTTTTATAAGATGACTTTATACTAGGTAGGTACAGTTTTACAGTTTTCCAATAACATAACTTTTATATACCTACGCGTGTAGTCTTAAAATAATATTATGTGTTTAAAGATGGTTACAATAAATAAAGGCTTATTATAATTATTATTTATAAAAACTTATTAAGAGTTTATATTATTATCGATGTGAAACTTCTTCAGAATCACTGTGATTTGAAACTCGATGAAACGAAAAAGCGAGACGATAGAGATATAAACAGGTAAATTAATAAGATTTAACGTGGGAGAATAAAGTGTTTGGTACCAGGCGATCATAGTTGCAGAAGGGATTTTCTTATTATATTAGTTAGTATACCTTAATATATTTTGTCGTCATGCGCTCGACGTATTACTACAAAGATACCAGGAGAACATAAGTATGGTAGCGGTGATACTAAAGTCTTTCATAGCGGTTGAAATCATGTGTCATCCTAGCAACATGTACCAGGACCTCATATGCTGTTTAGAGATGCACAATGCACATCTTAAAATTATTATACGAGTGCTGACCCGTTGCTGTTATTGTTCGTTGGTGTTTGTGGTTCTCTTTGTACTCTGCTTCGAACCCCACCACTCGTTTCTACCAAGGCAAACTCCCATAACTATAGTATATATATAGTATGGTTTAGTCTTAAATCTCGTTTTGTAATAACAATCAACTTAGTCCATGGTCTAAAGCAGTTTTAATCCCAGTACTATCTTTAGTCCACGTTTTGTAATAAGACGGCCTCTGTTAGCTTGTCTCAGCGTTGTACGTGTGTTAATATGCGTAGTGCAAAGCTTGAGAAAAGGCATCAATATAACCGTGGTATTTGTATACGTTTGTAGAGATTTTTTATCATTTTTATAATAAAATTTTTAATCATTTTTGATGGTTTTTTATTTATGATTTCATTTATTTTAAAGTGCTGCTGTTGCAACTTGTCCTCGCCGGACAGCTTGTCGGATAAACTGCCGGACGTAAGTCTAGCGTACAAGCTGCATCGGGAGTGCGGGAAGCATATCAACTTGTACGACTGGTTGCAAGCCTTCGCTTCGGTATTGAACCCTGACTGCGACGAGGAGAACAGGAGCCATGATGTCAATATACAGTAAGTAACAATGGAGAATTTTCACTCATTTAGATTTTTAGATTTTCGTATTCTCTATAGAAAATATAAAAATTATTTTAATACTTCAATTAGTTTCCGAGATATGTAATATTAATGATATGAACTACGGAATACTAATCAGTTATAACACCAGTGGAAGGCTCCTTTGTACAGGATGCCGGCTAGATTCATGTACCACAACGGCGCCTATTTCTGCCGTGAAGCAGTAATGTGTAAGCATGCGTTTTGGTCTGAAGGGCGTCGTAGCTAGTGAAATTACTGGGCAAATGAGACTTTCTTATGTCTCAAGGTGACGAGCGCCGAAGTTTTTTGGATTTTTCAAGAATCCTGAGCGGCACTGCATCATCTGAACGTCCTGCTCGTCTCGTCCCTTATTGTCGTAAAAAAATGCGCAGGACGCGACTTTCAACCGGTCGGTGCTCGCTACGTGTGACGTCATAAGTCAACACTTGCGCAGTACTTTGCGCGCTCCGGTACGGGTCACTAGGAGATTACGCAAATGTTGTTTGAAATGTTTAATGTAAACATACAAAAGTCATGCGTTGTGCCGAAATGTTAAAGCACAACCACTAAATAAAGAAAAAAACGAGGCAGTGTTGACCTGTGACGCGTCACACATACTAGGAAAGCATATTAATGGGAACTATAGATGTGCGTAAAATCTAAACTAATTGGTATTTTGAATTTGAATTTAATAAATGTAAAAAGTACATTTTTATGAATTTGTCCATAATATTTCATAATATCAAGAATTATTTCGTAAAATATGCTCCCTGTTGTTTTACTGAAATTGTGTAACAGCTGAACTTTCAAACCGTGCGTCAATAAATTCTCTCATAGAAAATATGTCCATACAAAACGAATATTGGGAAAAAAAATAATGATGGGTCTCAAATCGATCAAGTTGGACTAAACTGCACACCATCAAGTAATCTCAATTAAAATCCGTTCATTAGTTTAGGAGTTCACTGGAAATGAACATCAGGCCACTGGATTTAAATATATTAAGACTTTATTGCAACAAAGTTTCAAGCGATTTTGCATACCCATTAACATACTTACCAGTGGGAGGCTCCTTTGCACAGGCTGCCTGTGACATGTCCTTTTCCATTTGAGGTTTTAAATATAATATTTCACATCGGTTAATTTTGTTTATTATTATTAGGTATTAACAATTGTATGAAATCCTACTATGAATTAAATTCTTGATTTTAACGTCTGAGATTGTCATTGAAAAACAAAACGCATACGTTTTTTCCTTATGGTTAGAACTTTTAATTCAATTTAATTTAAAATAAACATCTAAACATAAAATGTTTCTGAAGTGAGAACTTCTTTAGCATCATTGAGATTTGAAAGTCAATGAAACGGAAAAGCGAGACAGTAAAAAGAGACAGACACATAAATTCATTCGATTTAACGTGGGAGAAAATGAGATAGGAAGCATTATACAGTGGTTTGGTACCAGGCGATCATAGTTGAAGAAGAGATTGTCTTATCTATGACGCGAGGATGCCGTAATCTATTCTGCGCACGACGTATTATTCAATAGACACCAGGAGACCATAAATATGGTAGCGGTGATGTGTCTTGTCTTTAATAGCGGCTGAAATCATGAGTCATGCTAGCAACATCTAGGTACCAGGACTTCATATTATGCAGTTTAGAGGTTCGTGCACAATGCAGGTTTCACTTCTGACATCTGTACTTTGTACGAAGGCAATTTTTTATTTTTAGTAGGATAGATATTCAAAATTATCTTTATTTTTTTCACAGAGTAAGATTCACACGAGCTGTTGCAGAATTGCAGTTTCTTGGCTTCATTAAAACATCAAAACGAAAGACTGATCATGTAATGCGCCTCACTTGGTGACGAACAAATTTTAAATTAACTTATTTTTTGAATAAAGGATGTGTTTTAGTGTCGTTTTTTTATTAATTATCGCCCTATCTATCAGCGTTGAATTATTCATGGATTCATTAATTTTGTTATTCAATTAATTGTCAATCCGGATTATTCTTAAATTGACCTCAGCTTTGACCTTCACCTGTGTTTTTATTATTAATTGATGTGTTTTCTTATGCATATGTCTGAATAAATCGACTCTCATATAAGGAAAATGCTTAAAACTGTGCACTATGCATACATTTATCAACATAATATAACACTTAAGCCTTTATTATTATAGTTGCATACAATGGTACCTAATAGATTAGTTTATTTAGGATCTTATATTATAAAAACAATGTTGAACACTCTGCTAAACCATAAAGTTGTAATTTAATCTACTATTGAACCTATATAATAGTGGTTATAGCATGAAATTATTGTAATTTTTGTAATATGTACTTCGAATTGACATAGAACCTTCATGGATTGAGATTTTCTAGTGAAACTTATTTCCCATGGTACATATGTAGTTCTTCTTTTAAGAAGAACTAAACATTTTTAAAAATCTGCAACATCGATTATCAACTTTTTTTTTATAAAGATGGATACTTCGAAAGTTTAATTGACTTTTGTATTCAAGTCCGACGCGGAACTAACGCGGCAGAAACAGCTCGCAATATCAATGTTGCGTTAAGAGGGGACTGCTAATGAACGCACCGTGCGATTTTGTTTTAAACGCTTTCATGATGGAAACTTTGATTTTAAGAACGAACCACGTGGAAGCCCACACAGGTGAAAAACTATGAATTGAAAGAGATGGTGCAGGCCGATCCGAGTCAAACTACCCAGGAATTAGCGGTACGGTTTAACGTTACCTCACCAACAACATTGGCTCATTTTTGTCATATCAATAAAATAAAAAAGTATGGAAAATGCTTGCCTCATGATTTAACTGATCTACAGAAAGAAACGCGTGTTGTAACTTGTGTTGGCTTGTTTAGTTGATACAGAAATGAAGGAATATTTTATAGAATTGTGACATGCGATAAAAAGTAGATTCTTTACGATAACCGTGAGTGAAAAATGCAATGGCTGACCCCAGGTCAAACGCCGCAATAGTGTCCTAAAGCAAAGCTTACCAATAAAAAGGTAATGGTAACTGTTTGGTGGTCTCAGCATGGTGTTATTCACTATAGCTTTCTCCGAACTGGTCAAGCAATAACGACAAATGTCAGCTGTGCCGAACTCCGAACAATGATAGCAAAACGAGCAGTGAAACAGCCCCGAATCATGAAGCGATCTTCACCATTATTACTCCATGATAACTCGACCCCTCATACAGCACGAGAAACCGGTTTAACTCTAAAGGAATTGTTATTAGAAACCATTCGTCACCTTCCGTATTCGCCAGAACTTGCTCCAACGGACTACCACTTTTTTCGTGATTTGGACAATTTTCTACGTAATAAAAAGTTTACTTCACAGAAGGCAGTACAAAATGCTTTCACATAGTTTGTCGAATCTTGATCACCACATTCTATCGCAAAGGCATAATTGACCTTCCTATTAGATGGCAGCAATGTGTAGATAATAATGGTAATTATTTTAATAAAATAAATATGCTAAATTAAAAAAAAAAACGAATTTCAATTTATCAGTTACAAATCGGCAATTTTATACTTTATCCCCTAATACTACCTATTTTTGGAAAATCCATAGACAATATATACATACATACATACATGGGTAGGCAATAGATAGACGTATAATAAATTTATCAACTTTGGAGAGAGCAAATCTTTAGAGAATTTCGTCAGGAGGACAAACGAGCATACGGAAGGGTCACCTGATTGTAAGTGATCACAGCCTATAACTCAGTTGTTTTATTTTTTATCTACACCCATGCTTTAAATCCTCTATTAAAGATTCTGAAACAGTTAGCTTATTGCCAACATTAAAACACCCAATGTTCTAATAACCATTACATCATCCAAACGAGTGTTGTAATGTTGTACTGAATTTCATAACAACACTCCTATGTTTTTTTTTCGATCCCCTCATGCGCAAAGAGTTTCAATAGACAGCCACATTCTTAATGCTCGATGCATGGTATCTGTATGAATTTAAAAAAAAAGAACATTTTTGTTCACGCGCTTTCCACACTACCTGAAGTCGCGCGCCGTAAAAAATAGTAGGTTATTCGAATCCCCGCCATTTTAATTTTTTTGTTCACAAAAAATGAGCGATTTTAAACGCTGCAAAAGAACATTATATTCGAGTGAACTTTAATTATTGCACTATACAAAATGTAAATTACTACTAAAATAAATAATTGTTTCATTAATACTTAGTTTATTTGTATATAATCAGTACAAGATGATATTAGGTTACTACTAGGACTGGTGTTTTAATGTTAGCAGTAAGCTAACTGTTTCAGAATCTTTTATTCATTCTGGGTGTAGATAAAGTCTTGCATGCAACTGTTGATGATTAGGTATTGAAACACTCATGTGATACTATTATCACACACTTACTATCCACATTCGTGTTTTAATACCCCTTATTACACAACAGTTGCATAAATAACTATTACCACACATAGCAACTGTTATTACAGAGACTTAATGTGGGAGTTACAAACAAACAGGAATAATATATGCCAACAACAAACAAATCAATCTTAAACTAATCTTACAATAACATTAAATAATACATTACAAACCAAACGTTACATTAGAAATAATATATTACTCAAAAAATTACAAAGAACTTTAACATACAACTATTTACTGTAACATAATATAATAATAGCCATGCGAGTTCACTCCACATACACCCAAAAATGTCCACTTTGTTGTGGAGTTCATTTATATGGCGAAGGGCTCTAGTTAAAGGCGATTTTGCCGATACATTTGTTCCCGCCATCGGAATGGATAGTAGTGGCGGATGGACGCGCCTCCACACGTACCGGTCCGTCACATAGATAATCAAGCAGCACAGAACTCCCGGTTTGTGCTCATTCCCGCGCAACAACACTCCATACGCTGCAAGAAAAAAGTCCCAACGGACGCTCAACTCATAATACCCTGCAATACCAGAGGAATCACAAGAACTTTGGGGGCGTCCATAAATGACGTGAGGTGTTTTTTTGAAATTTCTGTAAGTGAGATTTTATTCAACCCCCTCCCCCATCCCCCAATATCAAGTGAGATTTTTCAAAATGTGGGTTTCTTACGTAAACGCGTTGGATTGTTATTGTAAAAAGAAAAAAAAAATGTAAAAATAAAATACTTAATTCAATCGTAACTACTGTGATTAAAAAAAGAATATCTACTCTAATGCAGTCCATGGAGAATCATGCGCGGTCTAAAGAGAGACTATTGGAACCAACATGTCCATATGATAAAATGGATCAAAATAGTATAATTTTCGTTTGTTTCAATCAGAAAAATTTGCGTGATTTTTGCCGAGACCCCCCCCCCCCTCCCCTCACTCTCCAACGTAAGATGAGATGAGATTTGACTCGACCACCCTCCCCCCCTAAAACATCTCACGTAATTTATGGACGCCCCCTTTGCCGAACTTATGAACACGCCTTGTTCCCGTCGGGATAGGCAGAGACAATATGACACTTGCTTCTATCCTTACAAACCTCAAGCGCTTCCTCCTTTTCATACATGCTCGTTGCGGGTGCTTCGGACTTTTCCTTTCGTCAAAACGTCCGCAATTTGGTCGGCGAATGTTCTACGAGGTCTCCTGCGACCGACTTGCCCACATCTTCTTCTTTTTCTTGGTCCTCGCCTTATCCCGTTACGCGGGGTCGGCTTTTGTTATCATGTGGCGCCATGTAGATCGTGTTTTCGCGTCTTCGTCACTGAGGCCAAGGCGTTTCATGTCCCTTTGGACATTCGTCATCCAGGTAGTTCGGGGTCTTCCCCTACCCCTCTTTCTTGCAGCCATGGAAAGGCACCTTTTTACCACATAATGGTCGGGCCTACGCATTACGTGTCCGTACCATCTGAGTCTAGATTCTATTATTTTGTCGGTTATGGGTGCAACTTTGAAGCTTCCTCTTATATATTAATTTTGTACTCTGTCCTTGAGTGTTACTCCTCCCGCCCATCTCAGCATACGCATTTCGGTGGTATGTAGCTTTTGTTCATGGGTCTTTTTGCTAGCCCAAACTTCGCTACCGTACAGTAAGGCTGGTCGTACTGCCATTTTATAGACCTTGCCTTTAGTTTTTAGCGTCACATAGCACACCTGCCATACACATACACTTGCCATATATATTTGATAAGTTATTCTTTCTTCACTCATTCGCTCCATGCATTGACATATAGATTAATAATAAGCTACTAGAAAAACAGGTGCAGCAAAACAACTGTCCATATTGAATGCGCGGGACTTCTGATGAATCGGCCTGCCTTGCGAGCCTCGCCTCTGTGTGCTTCGGGGGTGCATCTTGAGTCTTCCTCGCGAGGCAATACATCGAGGCTGCCACGCGCCTGTCTTGTGAGAAATGAAGAAAACTACTGTAATAGCTTTTACGTTTATCAAATAGAACACTGATGAAAATAAGAACCAGTCTAAAATAACTCAAACTGTTGCGCATGCGCCTAGAGGTCAGGACCCTGACACTGAAGTACTTGGACTGTGTACAACTCCAAGGATTCCGACTGTCACCACCAGGCTAAGAAAAGGAAATAAAATTTTCTAAAATTAGAATTTGATTTTTATAAGTTTCATTAAATATTTGTATTTGTATTAAATGTATGTATTTATTAATAGCAAAGGTACTTAAATATTTTATAAAAGTTTTAAGAATTATTCCATGTAAATTTCTTATGAATTCTTCTCTTCTTATGTATTGTGTGAGTACCAGTGTACCAGTGTGAGGCTCCTTTGCACGGGATGCCGGCTAGTTTATGGGTACCACAACGGCGCCTATTTCTCCCGTGAAGCAGTAATGTGTAAACATTACTGTGTTTCAGTCTGAAGGGCGCCGTAGATAGTGATATTACTGGGCAATTGAGACTTAACATCTAATGTCTCAAGGTGACGAGCGCAAGTGCAGTGCCGCTCAGAATTTTTGGTTTTTTCAAGAATCCTAAGCGCCACTGCATTGTAATAGGCAAGGCGTATCAATTACCATCAGATGAACGTCCAGCTAGTCTCGTCCCTTTTTTTCATAAAAAAATGTAATATGTATAAAAATGTTTCTGCAGACAGTACCGTGACCGGCCAAGTGACGTCATGTCGTTAGGTGCACAGTTAACTTGTACAGGTTGTACGTTTGTTAGGCAATCATTAATACAGATTGATCTTGAAAGGTGACACATACTTATAAAATGATGATCAATGAACACGCCGAGTTTGGCAATGAACATGTTGGATTATAATTATTTATAAGTTACAGCAATAATTGCAAGATATTTAATTCTTCTGTACGTGGCATCCACCAGTGGGAGGCTCCTTTGCACAGGATGCCAGCTAGATTATGGGTACGACAACGGTGCCTATTTCTACCGTGAGGCAGTAATGTGTAAACATTATCGTGTTTCGGTCTGAAGGGCGCCGTAGCTAGTAAAATTACTGGGCAAATAAGACTTAACATCATATGTCTCAAGGTGACGAGCGCAATTGTAGTGCCGCTCAGAATTTTGTTTTTCAAGAATCCTGAGCGGCACTGCATTGTCATGAGCAGAGCGTATCAATTACCATCAGCTGAACGTCCAGCTAGTCTTGTCCCTTATTTTCATAAAAAAATCTACTGAAATACTTCAAAACGGCTGAATGTATTTTTGAGTAGGTACAGATTAGGTCATTGAGCGGTTTAGGCTTATAGCGCCATTTCTTTTTAGTTTTTGACGAAAAAAAATATTTCCCTTTATCAGATAGTATACCTCATCTAACATTGTCGTCAGGTTTTCCTTTCTTTGCTTTTAAGTTGGCAATGTTCGTCCAGGAACCGTCTGTAATTTTGATACCGGATTCAAGTCGAGCCGAGGGCTTCAATACACTCAAATTAATTAAGTCGTATGTAACCCGTATTTATCATGGGAAATATTCCAAAGTACAGTCAGCGTCAAAAATATAGCGTCACCAATTGTATTCAAAAACATGGCCCCTACCGTCGTTACCATATACCTACAACGGTTCACCGAAAAATGACCAAATAGATAGGCGTCATCTAAAGTAGTCAGTATAATACAAATTACTGGGCAAATGAGACGAGCAGGACGTTCAGCTGATGATTATTGATGCGCCCTGCGCATTACAATGCAGTGCCGCTCAGCATCTCGAAAAACACAAAAATTCTGAGCGGATGTTAAGTCTCATTTGCCCAGTAATTTCATTAACTACGGCGCCTTTCAGACCGAAACACAGTAATGTTTACACATTACTGCTTCACGGCAGAGATAGCCAGAATAGGTACCCATAATCTAGCCGGCTTCCTGTGCAAAGGAGCCTCCCCCTGCTAAAGGTCCATTTCTTTGACAAAAGGCCTATAATGTCATAAGTTCTTCATTACGTAATTCAAATTAACCCTGTCACAATTTTTTACAACACTCTAAATAAAACCAACACTCGCTAATAATAGGTAAATATAAAAGTAGTTACAAAAACGAGAGTTGCGCGAAGAATTTACCTTAACTTACACAACTAGGTACATAATATAATGTCATCTTGGTATTCAACGGAGTTTATAGTCATTCGACCTTGATTTATAATTTCACGAAATAAAGTTTGAACCCGACCTCTGGAAAGGTTAAGAGCTCTTCACACATTTTATTTTTATATCTGGACATGTTTTTCTAACGACTTAAATTATGCATGGCGTTATGTCTGTCTACCTACCAATAATTATATATTTTTTTTATTAATTTAGCTAGTTGGATGTCTAACATCTGACCTTTAACAGAATTATAAATTCCAACTGCGGTCTTATGTACAGGTAGATATATTTTTTGTCTTTACGCATAACTTGGATTGATTTACGTGTATTTAATACTAAACATTGGTTCTGAAGCGGTTATTATGTCATCTACATTTATATCTATTTTTAAGACAACTACTAACAAAATAAAGTTGACTATACCGACTTTGAAACTATCAACAATTTAAACCTCGCCTGATAAATACACACACATTAATTCACCCGCACTATTAATAAATAAAGGTACAAAGCGAATATTTATTTATTAATTATAAAAATTTTAGGGGTTAAAGTATGAATTATGAAGCAATAATAATGGTGAAAATCGATTCATGAGTCGGGGCTGTTTCACTGCTAGTTTTGCTATGCTTGTTCGGAGTTTGGCACAGTAGATCTACCTTTATTGCTTGACCAGATCGGAGATGGCTATAGTGGATAACATGCTGAGACCACCAAACAGGTCTTTGCTTTTGCGGCGTTTGACCTTGTGTCAGCCATTGCATTTTTCGCTTACTGTTATCGTAAATAAACCAATTTTCATCGCATGTCACAATTCGAACTGATATTCCTTCATTTCTGTATCAATTCAAAAAGGCAACACAAGTTTCATCACGCGTTTCTTTCTGCAGATCAGTCAAATCAGGCACCCATTTTTCGTTTATTTTTTATTTTATTTATTTGACAAAAACGAGTAAATATTGTTGGTAAGGTAACGTTAAACCATGCCGCTACTTCAAATTCAAATATTTTTATTCAAAATAGGATATGACATCACTTATTGAAAGTCAAAAACTACCACCCATTCCAAAAGGCCTCAGACCTGAGAAGAATAGGCGCAACAAACTCCTTATAATTCCTGTGTAGTTTGGCTCGGATCAGCTTCCAGCATCTCTTTCAATTCATTGTTATTCACCTGTGTGGCCGGTATTGCTTCGTTCTTCAAATCAAAGTTTCCACCACGAACGCGTTTAAACCAAAATCACACGGTGCGTTAATTAGCAGTACCCTCTCCAATCATAATATTAATATTGTAACCTGTTTCTGCGGCGTTAGTTCCGCGTTGGAACTCGTATTAAAAATTACTCGAATTTTCGAAGTATTCATCTTTCTTGTCTAAGCTGAATAAAACAAAACAAATGAAACCACCATGAAACTTTACTCCTAAAAATAAAACATTATGGAGTGAAAAATAGAGCCCTTAATCTGTTAAAATCATATTTAAGCGAAAGAGTTCAGATAGTCGATGTAAATGGCAAACGGTCTTCGGGTAAACCTGTGGGAATAGGTGTTCCACAGGGTTCTATTCTCGGTCCTTTCTTGTTTCTTATATATATTAACGATCTACCGTTTGTGGTAGATCGGTATAGCCATGAGATTGTATTGTTTGCTGATGATGCTTCACTTATTTTTAAAGTGAAGCGACGTGGGGATATTGATGACGAGGTAAGCAATGCACTCTCAAAGATAGTGCGTTGGTTTGAGACGAATAATCTGCACTTAAACAGTAAAAAAAAACAAAGTGTTTACGGTTCATTACACCAAACACAGCGGAGGTACAAACCAACGTACTTATTAATGACCAGAGATTGGAACTTGTGGACACTACGGTCTTCTTGGTTATCACGTTAGATAAAAAGCTTTAGTGGGGTCCACATATTACCCATCTAGCAGATAGACTCAGCTCTGCGGCATATGCAGTTAGAAAGATTAGAGAGTACACGAATGTTGCGACCGCTAGATTAGTGTACTTTAGTTATTTTCACAGCATCATGACGTACGGTATATTACTATGGGGTCATGCTGCTGACATTGTTATAGTGTTTTCACTGCAAAAGAGAGCTGTTCGTGCTATATATCAGCTTGGTTATAGACAGTCTCTCAAAGAAAAATTTAAAGAAATAAATATTATGACTGTTCATTGTCAGTACATTTATGAAAATTTGATATATGTTCACAAAAATCGTCACCTATTTGCTCTTAATAGTGATTTTCATTATTATAACACTAGAAATAAGGGATTGCTTGTAACTAATTCTAGTAGGCTTCATAAGATACATAATAGCTTTAAGGGTAAATGTATACACTTCTACAATAAAGTCCCAGCCACTGTTCAGGCATTCAGAAGGGAGTGAACTTAAAATATTTGAAATTTATTATAATACAGTGAAACCTGGTTAAGTGAGACATCAAGGGACCTGCAATGTCGTTTCACTTATAGAGGTATTCCACTTACCCAGTGTCTCAGATATACAGGTATAAATAAATATCTGTCTCATTTACAGAGGGTTCCATTAATAGAGGTGAGAATACAGGTTGGCCCTTTAAATTCGGCACAAACTTCTTCGCGTGTCTTCCCACTTTCATAAACGGATATTAACTTCAGTTTTTCACGTAATGATAACGATTGTAGCTTTCGTTTTGACATTTTTCAAATAAACATCTGTATGATAGTAAAGCGAAACTAAAACTGAAGGTAATTGAAGCTCAAAATTTGTACTTACGTACCTACTTGGAATTACGTGTGGAATTTGTGGGTAGAATAAGAATGAGTAAACAAACAATGTTATCTATGATGATAAATCGAAAGAACAAATCCCAGATATAGATTAGAGGTTTACCTCGTCCCACTAACAGAGGTAATTCAGTGCCAAAGTGTTGGGACCTCAGCATGAGTTCCAGTTATGGAGGTTTCTCACTTATCCAGGTCCCACTTAACCAAGTTTCACTGTAATATACAAAACAAATTAGTTTGTAAGGTGCTGCATCAAAGATATGAATTGTGTTAGTTAGTCGTCATCAGCATTTCCAACATACATGAATTTACAAAAATTGCTCTTTTTGTATAAAAGTGCTGATCTGGCAAATGTTGTTTTCCCATTTAAATTAAGTAAATTGAGCCCGCTCATTGTATCAATTGTTATATGCAATGAAATGTAATTGACTGAATTATCTGTATTGTGAATATATAGGTATTTTTCGGTCTAAAGGCATAAAGGCATAAAAGGCATTTATTTTCTCATAATTGATTCCTTTAGAATTCTTTTTGATGTCATTTCTTATACTACTAGGTACTACTACCACTTCGGAAACAAATGGCGCTCTGAGAGAGAAGAAGCGGCGCAAGAAACTCTCCCAGCATTCTTTTTTTTTGCGCTCTTTTCAATAAAAATATACAATATTGTACAGTCATTTCTATCGCTATAAAATAATCACAATCTAGTCCCAGGCTGTCCGATCATTTAGATATTCAGCAGTGGAGTAATAGGATTTACGACAGAGCCATTTTTTTTATAAAACATTTAAATTTGAAGCCTGAACAGTGGCTGGGACTTTATTGTAGGAGTGTATACATTTACCCTTAAAGCTATTATGTATCTTATGACATCAAAAATATATGTGGATCGGTCCAGTAGTTATCGCAGTATAACCGAACAAAAAAAAATTAGGAAAACGGTTATCCCTAAAGGCCAGCAACTAGGACTACTGACGATTTTAAGCTCTTCGAGCTCAAAGAGTTAGCTGTTCAAAAGTTATAAAAAGTTTACATACATCCATACACACACACACATACAGTACAGACACCATCGCGGGAATGGTCAGGGAAGCTTCCTAGGACTTTAATATGTCGAGATCTGATGAAAACACGATTTTCGAAAAACGGGGTAAAACCAATAACTTAAATATTTTTTTTAAATTTTCAATGTTCTTAGCGGGAAGTTATAAAACTCTCCATTTGTTTGTATAACTATCAATAACTCCTGTGATAATTAAACTTACATGCAATCTGTGTAGATATTAATACATGTGGATTAAAATTGATATTAAAATCGAAGCAAGTAACATTATATCAGCCACGACTTGAGACAGTTCGGTGCCGACCACATCCTGTTCTCGTTCAAGTAAAATCATACTGTATCAGCTACTCCAAGTTTAAAATTACATCTCCCTGCCATATAATTCTGTAGTGACATAGGTAAGTTCAAATTCGAATATTTTTATTCAAAATAGGTTTCAAAATCACTTATTGAACGTCATAAACTACCACCCATTCAAAATAGACTGCCTCAGACCTGAGAAGACCTGAAAGAAAGGGATTTCATCCTTAATTTAGTTACAATATAATATGTAGTATCTCACAAAATTTATAATTAAATAGCGTGAGGGCATTCGCTCCATTCCCAGTCTGTGGTATCATTAAGGAAATCTCTTACCTTACCATAAAACTTGAGTAATGAGCATCATTGCGCGGTAATTTCAGGAAGATACGACATGCGTACCTTCAAAGATAGTGAGTACATCTTCCTAAATGTCCGGCAACGCTCCTGTTTGTTTTGGTGTTTTATTTTTTGAATAATATATCAATATTTATGTATCTCTTACTCAAATTATCTTGCCCCATAGTAGATCATAGCCTCTGCTATGGGTTACAAGACAACTATATATTTTATACGATATACTAACTTAATACAAGTAAACATCCATGATTCGGCAACAAACATCCATATATTCATCATACGAATGCTTGCAGCTACCGGGATTCGAACCCGAGACCTCTAGCTTAGCATGGAAGCGCACTAACCATAAAGCTTTAAGGAACGCCAAAAGAGAGTGTGTTAGAAGCTGATAAACTATAAAAAAACTACGTTTAAAAAAACCGACTTCAAAAACTGAAAAGTATCAAATAACTAAAAATTTAAATATATACACCTCTTATGCAAAACTTCACCTTAATATTAATAAAATACTATTATTTATATGTGCTACCAAATGATAGGTTTTAAGTCAGTGCCAAGCCCTAAACAAAATAAAACTTAATATTATAAACAGCTTACTTACTGTATTTAATTAGGTTGTCTGGCCTTGCGTGTCTGACCGCTTGGGTTGTTTTTTTCTAGACGAAGCTATCCCGCTACCTTTATTACATTTAGCTTGGCACCAACTTCAAAGCTATCAATATACAAATAATAGCATTTTATTAATATTAAAGGTAAAGGTTTGCAAAAGAGATGTATTAAATTAAATTTTTAGTTATTTGATACTTTTCAGTCTTTGAAGTCGGTTTTTTAAAACGTATTTAGTTTTTTTTTATATTTTACGTTTTAGTGTCAGTTAATTATAATGTATAATCAACTTGAATGAAAACTCCAACAAAAAAAGCTGTACACAGAAAACAATTATGTCATCCAGGTATACGAAAGTTTTCATATAAATGTTCATAAAATGAAAACTACTGGGCCAAACTATGTTAAATTTTATGGGACCAAATGGCATCTATTTCGCATCAAACAAAAGAAGAGTTACGTAAATCGGATCATAAATCTCAGAGTAATCGGTGTACATACATAAAAAAAATACCAATCGAATTGATAACCTACTCCTTTTTGATATCGGTTACAAATCAGTTGTCCCGTTTGCTCATTGGTCAAATTTTTTATGTAATATAAATTGTAATTTTTGTGTACGATAGCGCAATATAATATAACATGAATGTTAATACTTTTATACTGATAAATAAAAGCAATTCGTGAGAAATTATTCCCTAACCATTCCAAAATATTCACAAATGCGCAACGCAATATTTTTATACTTATAATATTCTTTATGCCATGGGGTTCATTAAACATGTTTGTGGTGTTAACCATTGAGAAGTTCACACGTTACTTAATTTAACCTTGACCGCACTACCCATGACATTGTAATAAATATAACCGGCTTTTAAAAATTAAATGCGGCCAATTAATTTTGAATGTGTTAGTACTTGAATAAAAATAACATTTAAATATCTGCCTGTAATGCCAAAGTATCCTTAATTAGTTACAATTTTTTTAATTTTGTCCGATAATCTGTTTTTGGTTATCTTTAACGGCTAGGTCGATATTAACGTGAATATTAGATACATATATCCAGGCCTGTTTCACTTCCCGTATAGGTATCGAAATCGTAAGTACTCGTGGCGGCCTCTACAGAGTAGGCCAACCAGTAGGGACTCACGAGCGAGCGTGAGTTTTGTTTATCACCTACTACACCGGTCCGACCGATCACATAAAAATGGAGCAGGGGTAGGACAGACGCCCTAAAGTAACGTTTTCAGAAGACTGTTGTGCCATCTGTTAGTTGGCCCGAAAATGAAAGCTTTGTCAGCTGTCACTCGCTTTGAAACCTGTCAACTTTTCTTTATTTGTGCTACAGCCCACTGGTCATAAAATGGCGGCTACGCCTAGCGTTTGCACATGTATGTAGTTCTCGTGTTCCATTTTGCATATATACACTACTAAATCTATCCCTTATGTTCTATGTTGTGACAAAATTAGATAACTAACTCTACGCGCAATTTCAACATGGTAAAAAATTGCAATACCTACATTAAAAAGTAGAGTTAGTTATTTAATTGTGTCAGAACATTAAAAATGAATTTTATAATTTCGAGCTTATATATAGTTATTTTCGGGGCCAATCTTCAGATGGCGCTATCTTTCAAATAGACAGCTCATAATGCGTAGAGAGGGCTCTCTTTTCCCTATATATTATTATACTCTTTGGTATGGAGTAACATAAAAAAAGCAAAGCATACCAAAGGTCATTGCGATCCAAAAGTTTTTTTCTGCTTCTTAAAGGCGCTGAAGCAATCTAATTTAAAATTGTAATGAAATTACCATTCATGATAGCTACCTATTTATTTCCCATACTAAGTAGGTTTGACTATGTCGTGGTCTTCCAACTGCAAGGAATATAGGTTCGACAAGGAAAGAATATTTATTTAAAATTATGATTATCAACCTATTTATATTACTTATAGAAAAAATGAGCTATATTTATAAGTTGACCTTATACTAGGTAAATACAGTTTTAGTTAAAGAAGATAATCCTAATGTCGACAGAAGAGATAAGAGTCACGTGATAGAAAGAGAGACAACTTCTAGGTGAATAATAATGTAGGTTAGGTTAGGAATTCAGTGGAAACTGCCCATTTCTTTTTAGGAAATCGGTAAAATTAATATTTTTATAATAAGGACCTTCGTTCCTATCCGGTGTCCCACGACACCACACGGTTTTTTGTTTTTTCTTTTTCTAATCAAATCAAATCAAAATATTTTATTGCAAGTCACATTTTACAGTAGGGTGGTATATTAATGGGTAGACGATATGTGACGCCCTGCAAGGGCACAGCAACGTTATACATAAAATAAATAAGTATTATACATTTTATACATTCTTATACTATATTGTAACTAATTCTCACAATTAGTGTAATTAAAAAATTCAGGTAAATCGTAGAAGCATTTTGAAACTAAAAAAATTTTAAGATGTCTTTTAAATAGAGAAGCCTTCTCTTTATTTTTAATATCGTTTGGGATGTGATTATAAATTTTATTGCCATGTGGCGATGGCTCGATGACACTAATGACATACTTGTTTGGGGAATTTTTAATTTGTTTAAATTTCTATTATTTCGCTTGTTATTTGGTAGTGTTGAATATAAGTCCGAATGTTTTTTAACAAATTTACATGCTTCTAGGATGTAAATTGAAGTAAGAGTTAAAATTTTGTGTTAATCTCTGTTTCTAAACGTGAAAACCGTTAATTAGTCTGTTTTATATTCTGTAATATATTTATTGTATCATTAGTTGTAGGTTTTCTTTAAATAAATACATAAATCAGATTTCCGTTGTGATAAGGTATCATTGACCCGATGCTCAGACGAGACAAGTCTACAGAGCTCTGGTCGACAGTAATTTTAGTATGTAAATGTACCTTATTTGCTTATTCATTAGTCGCAATAAGTGCCTTGAAAGTTGATATTTAGATAAATAGTTATTTTGAAATATAATGAAGCCTTAATGGATTCCACCTTGATTCTCAAGGACGTGTGCTATTGGAGTGTAATGCATTACCTACTCAGATCTAATTGTCCTTGTTATACGATTTCTACTATGGTGATCGGAGCTCGATACTTTTAGCCCTAAGCACTTCAATCCCTACTAATATTATAAATGTGAATGTAGGTTTGTCTGTTACGCTTTTACGCATAGACTAGAGCTTGGGAAAAGACATAGGCTACATTTTATCCCGGAAAAATCCATGGCTCCCGGCGGGATTTGTGAAAAACTGAAATTCACGTCGATGAGCTATACACTGGCCTTCAAAAGTAAGTATCACACTTTTAAAATTAGGATAACGTTTTAAGTTCACAAGATATACTTTCGAAATAAAAAGGACTCCAAAGAGAATTTAATTTTGTACATAAAAACTTTATAGTCGGTAATCTTCTTTTAAGAATTGGCTGAAAAAAAACTTCAAAAACAAAACCATTCCTTTTTCAAAGTGGACGTTTCCGAATTACAATTTTACCATTCACATTTTTCTTTCTGTTTTAAATTTTTTTCAAGATCGATGGGTCTTGTTTTAAAAATTTATGCTAAAAAGCACATAACATTTATATATCATGCCTCTTTCAGTTGAAGAATGTGCTAGGATCATGGCTTTTCTGGAACTAGGCATCAGTATGCGTCGCACTGCAAGAATGGTGGGTGTGACGGTAGGAACGGTCCAGAAGGTAAAGTGAAGGTACGAAGAGACTGGACACCATCTGAGGAGACCTTGTAATGGCAGACCCAGGTGTACCAGTGCCCGAGAAGATCGTTATATTATTTCCACTGTGTTAAGAAATCGCCACCAAAATGCAGTTGAAGTCCAGCAACAGCTACTTCAGACCCGGAGGGACTACATTAGTGACAGTACAGTGAGAAGAAGACTTGCTGAAGCAAATTTTAAACCCCGAAGACCAGCGGGTCGAGAGACAGCATCGAGTAGCGAGACTGCGATACGCCCGTGAACACATGCAGTGGGATGAAGAAGAATGGTCAAGAATTTTGTTTGCAGATGAGTCTCGATTCTCCCTTTACACTTCTGATGGAATGCGAATTGTTTACAGGCGACCTGGTGAGCGATATTTCAAGCCTGCATCTCAGAAAGAGTCCAATATGGTGGAGGCAGTGTACATGTATGGGCTGGCATATCTTCAGAAGGTCGCACAGAACTAGTAGCCATAGAAAATGGCACCCTCACTGGGCAAAGATATGCTCAAGAGATTCTCAATGAGTATGCAGGGCCGTATTTAGCAAATATGGGTGATGGATTGATGCTGATGCATGATAATGCCCGGCCACACACGGCTCATATCGTACAAGAGTATATTCAGGAGGTTCTGAGTCCTGATTTCAACCCGATTGAACACGCCTGGGAGGAGCTTGGGAGGCTAGTTAGAAATCGCAGACCACCACCTACTACCCTCAGGGCACTAAAGCAGGCCCTGGTAGAAAAATGGTAGAATATTCCCCAACATCGGCTCCGAAACCTAGTGTTCAGTATGCCAAACCGGCTCGAAGCTGTAATCAGAGCTCGAGGAGGCAATACCAGTTATTAAAAATTAAATAACATGTAATACATTTTACTTAAATTTTTTTACACTAAACTAAAAATGTCTATTTTCATTGTTTTATCTTTTTTTAGTTAAAAATGTTACTAATGTATAATTTTAGTTACTAAGAATTAAAGCCTATAAAATTTGCAACAAAACGTTTTTAATCTTAAATCTCTACCTTCTATAGTTAAGAAAAAAAATTAATTTGAAAAGTGTGATACTTACTTTTGCAGGCCAGTGTATACCAATAGTAGGTTTACTTTGCCATAGCAATCTTTCTATAAATAAAATTTATATAATATTTTAGGAACGGGAGTGAAGACGGGAACCGGAACTGGAATAGGATATGAGATAATATTCAATTCCGTACTTTCTTATTATTTTAAGACCCCTTTATCTACGCGAACAAAGTCGCGGGCATCAGCTAGTATGTTATAATATACCCATGGCACATTTTACCGAGCTCTTCAATCAAAATACTCGTAGGCGAATGCCGGTTCAATTTTTTTTCAAGCTACTCAATTTTCGCACAGCTTCGTCATGTCTATCTCAGCAATATCGTCAGCCAATATCTTTTCTGTCTGCAAAACTTTCTTTTCACTACTTTGAACTTTGTGGTTCTTATAGTGTACCTAACTCTTATCTATTTTATGAGAGCTATGTGATTGCCCATTGCCACTTAATCACAGTGGCAGTTAGAAACATCCGCAATTGCTATGCAGGCGACAGCACGGGTGATGCCATACACAGGGGCCATGCAGGTCTCTGTCGGGCTATCGTCGACCAGTGCCGGGAGAAACTTGTGTCTTCTATCGAGTGCTCTCTTGAGAAGGTCGCGGAATAGGGTAAATTGAACCTTGTCAAATTTAATTTAATTCGCGTTTACCACTAAAAAAAAAAACATTTTTCATATCACCGCTCTTTGACATCAAAAAGCCTCGCCCAGTATCGGAATACGAGGTCTCGAAATCTCGAGCGATTGCCAGTTCCGTGGCAATGTGGAGGGCAAAGCCAATTTAACTGAATCGAAGAAGCTGGGTGTCATAATTAGAGCACGGCAATACTTCAAGCCGGCCCATATTCTAGCGTTTTACAAAGCGCAGGTCCGGCCACATATGGAGTATTGCTGTCATCTGGTCTGGCGCACCCCAGTATCATCTCGATCCATTTGATCGCGTGCAACGCAGAGCTGCTCGAATTGTTGGGGATCCAGTAGTCCATTGCGTAGAGACGTCGCTTCATTGTGTGTCTTCTACCGCATTTATCACGGGGAGTGTTCCGAAAAGCTGTTTCACCTGATTCCAGCCGCCGAATTCCACCTTCGCACGACACGCCGCAAGTTAGACTATAATCCCCACTATATGAATGTGTGGCGGTCCTCAACGGTGTGGTTTTCAAGGAGCTTTCTTCCACGTACTACAAAGCTGTGGAATGAGCTTCCTTGTGCGGTGTTCCCGGAACGATACGACATGGGTTCCTTCAAAAAAAGCGCGAACACCTTCCTTAAAGGCCGGCAACGCTCCTGTGATTCCTCTGGTGTTGCAAGAGAATGTAGGCGGATGTGATCACATTACACCAGGTGACCCGTACGCTCGTCTCGTTTTCGTCTTCTCCTGCTTGGAAGGACCAATCTCATTACTGTCTTTCACTTATCGTTGTGGTCACCTGTAATTAAATATTGTCATTACTTCATTTGTACTTGTAAGAATATCTTCATTACTTATAGATTTGCAAGCCTGCAAGCCTTTAACAATTTTATTATTTTACATATTTTTTTTAAATAAAATAGAAAACAAAAGCTTAAATTTTATACTTATTTAAATATTTACAAATTAACTGCTAACTGTAATAATTAGCCTCAGCGGCGGAGCGGCCAAGCGTGAGTTGAGTATAACTCAATAATTATCAATTTATTTTTATCCACCAAAATTTGTCTTAGAAAAATATTTTTTTTTTCTATTTGAAACTAAAATTTAATATATAAGTGATGTAGACCCAAACGCAAGGAGCATTATTTGGCAATTATTATGAACTTTTAAAAAATTAAAATAATAAAATAAAATAATATGAATGAAAAAATATCAATATACATCACTTGAATCATTAGGCATATTATATTAATATTGAGAATACATTATTGAATGGAGAAGAATTTGATTTAGATAAAATTACTGTTCCAGACCACTTGCAGAGTTGTCCGAAGACCATATCGGTAAGGTCAGAGGACTAACGTGTATTGAGGACCAGAAGAGGAAGGGACTTTTTTTATGAAAATAAGGGACGAGACGAGCAGGACCTTCAGCTGATGGTTATTCATACGCCCTGCCCAGTGCCGCTCAGGATTATTGAAAAACCCAAATATTTTGCGGTACTACAACTGCGCTCGTCACCTTGAGACATTAGCTGTCAAGTCTCGTTTGCCCAGTAAATTCACTAGCTATGGCGACCTTCAAACTGAAACACAGATTACTGTGTTTAGCATTAGCTTACACGATACTGTTTCATGACAGAAATTGGCGCCGTTGTGGTACCCAAAATCTAGCCGGTATCCTGTGGAAAGGAGCCTCCCACTGCTAAATGGAACTTCCCACTACTGACGAAATATGGAATATCGAAGTGTTAAGGAAAGCGTGGAACAACCCTGGATCTCCGTTTCAAGGCAAAGAGTTTGATCCAAGTGTAATTAATTATAAAAAAATTATGTAATTATTTGGCAACGGTGATATTATAACTGAAATAATATATATATATAACACTAGCTGACCCGACAGACGTTGTTCTGTATATAATAAATAAAATAATGTTTTTTATGAATTTGTCAATAATATATCATAACATCAAGAATTATTTCTTAAAATGCGCTCCCTGTTGTTATGATGAAATTGTTTCACAGCAAAACTGTCAAACCGTGCGTCAATAAATTCTCTCATAGAAATTATGTATGGACACATCAAAGGAAAAACAAATTTGTTGTTTTTATTGAATTCCGAGCATTTTCCTATTTATTCACCTTTTTAAACCTTCTCTGGACTTCCACAAATAATTCAAGACCTAAATTTTTCAAATCGGTCCAGCCGTTCTCAAGTTTTAGCGAGACTAACGAACAGCAATTCATTTTTATATATATATAGATATCTATATATTATATACTTGTATAAAATATTAAAATGTTAATTCCAAGATATCTTAGCAATGAGCTTTATGGCAGTAATAATGTATCATAGGTTTAAGTCAATGGAATTACACTTATAAATATTGAGAAAATTACATATATTAATATTAAACACAATTCTGATTCCTTTTATGTATTGTGCTACATGGGTAATGGGAAACCCATCGCCATCTGCAGCGCAGGACGTCATCAAAATATATTTTGATTTAATAATTTATTAGTATGTTGGTCTCCCTACTTTATTTGTTAACAAAGCCTACTTGTCTCCAAGGTCAATACCTCTTCAATTTTTATGAAATAAGTGGACAAACAAATGAACTTCAGAAGTACCAGTCTTATGGTGCGTACAGACTGGTGAAACGGAATATGACATGTATCGTGCAACGGTAATACATTTCATGTTACGTTAACGCCGTACAAATCGCTGCGATGTATCATGAAAGGTAACAATTTCTCATAGTTTGGACTTCTTGTGCGTGCAAAATGTGCATTTAACGCGCACGCTACGAGAATTACAAGCCGCGCGCGGAGTGATTGTTGGTTTTGCGAACGAACACGAAGGGGAGCGATCGCGGCTGAATGCCGGACACAGACGTACGAGGGAGGTTTGTAGTGAAATCGCGGTATCGCCGCCTTTTTAGGCTCGTTGGTGGATGTAAATGACGACAACCATTTAAAGAGTAACTGTTTAATGTTGTTAACAATTTAACATTCGTTACAATTTGATTGAAATTTTAATGCAAACAAAATGAGGTCTGTATGCCAATGCGTTCGATAGTGTTCTGAATTTGAACTATATATGGTACGGCCCCCACGTCGTCAGCAGCGCCTGCGTGGTAAACACGTGGTAAAAGCAATGAAATATAGAATGATACATTTCATGTTACGTTCGACCGGTCTGTACACACCTTAATGGTCTTTAAAAGATGCTTGACCTCACTTTTCCTAGTGTTTCATATTGACCCGGACATACCACCAGAAGTTTTTACTTATGCCTTAACTTAGTCTATACTAATATTATAAAGAGGAAAGGTTTGATTGTTTGTCTGTTTGCATTGAATAGGCTCCGAAACGAATGAATCGTTTTGAAAAATTGTTTTTCTGTTCTCAAGCTATACTATCCCCGCGTGATATAGACTATATGTTTCCAAAAGAATAGGGATCCTTACTAATAATAATAATAGTTTTTGACACACTCTTACACAAATTATCTTGCCCTAAAGTAGGCATAGCCTACCATAACTATGGGCACAAGACAACGGTTTATTTAATATAATATACTTACTTAAATATACATAAATACATTTAACAACCATGACTCAATAGCAAACATTCATATTCTTCATAAAAATCTTTGCACCTACCGGGATTCGAACCTGGGACCTCTAGCTCAGTAGGCAGGATCACTAACCACTAGGCTATAGGGGTCGTCAATACTCCAATAATGTAAGTCAAACCGTAAAAATAATACCTAAAATATTCTCTACATCGCGTGCGGTACGAAAAGTATTGATGGTAGAGTAAAATAATGTGCTACAACTTTGCAGAACACATCATTTTTAAAAAACGTGTCGACAGCATAATATTTTATAAGTGTTCTTTTATTTTTAAAATTTAATAGAAATGCCGCTTCTACGTGCCCAGTCTGTGTGTACGCAGACGAAGTCGCGGGGTATCAACTAGTAAATAATTTCTCTACTAAAAACATAAAACTATATATATGAAAATAAATGTCGAGACGAGCAGGACGTTCAGCTGATGGTAATTAATACGCCCTGCCCATTACAATGCGATGCCGCTCAAGATCATTAAAAAACTCAAAAATTCTGAGCGGCGCTACAACTGCACTCGTCACCTTGAGACATAAGGTGTCAAATCTCATTTGCCCAGTAATTTCACTAGCTACGGCGCCCTTCAGACTGAAACACAATAATGCTTACACATTACTGCTTGACGGCATAAATAGGCTCCGTGGTGGTACCCATATTCTAGCAGGCATCCGGTGCAAAGGAGCCTCTCACTGGTAAATTAAAGGTGTTTTTTAAAATCCTTGTAATGTTTACTATTCTACATTTTTGTAATTAGTCTGTGGTTATGCTTGTGGCACATTTAGTATTACCGTATAATGTATTTTACTTAGTAAGATTCAAAGTTTCACGGATTACGAACCGTCGAAAATTTTCGTGGGAAATGTAAGTCATAGGGGTAAGACGTATTTATCGTCACAGGTATTTGTAACAGGTATTAAAATATCACCGGTTGTCACTGTGACAAGATATCAAAAATAACAGTGACAAGTATTAGGAGTATTTTGTAACAACTAGTATTTTAGTAACGACTGTTATTTGAGCAACAAATGTTACTGATAACTGTTACTTATAATTGTGTGATTTGTAGGTCCGTTATATTATTTTTTTATTCAATAGGTAATAAAATACTTATGGTTCAACTGTTCTTTTAAATGTGGGATAAGAAAAATTACTTATGTTACTTGTATTGTCTACTGAATATTTTTTTTTTGAGACATATTCGTAAATAAGAAATACATCTCTTTAATACATTTATTAAACATACCATTGTTTAGATAAGATAGGTAGGTAATTAAAATATTAAAGTAAATTTCAATTAAGTAATGAAAATCCCTGTTTTTATTTTCATTAGGTATGTATCTATCTAATATTTTTGTTTCTGATATCATTTTTCGTATTCGTATTTATTCACAGTTATATTGTGCCTACGAGGAGGAAAACACCTCTTCGTAAGAAAAACCTATATTGTTAATTTGATAGTTCCTACTGAATAATATATTTTTATGACGTTTATTGCTAAGAATATAGTTCTTAAATTAATTGTATGATAAGGGTACATTTTAATTATGTACTAGGTTAGAATCACTGTTTAAGCATAGGTAGTATTAAAATATAATGAATATGAAAGTATAATGATTATTTTCATTACATCAAAACTATATAATAATTACTTTTAGGTCAGCACAGTTTTACCTAAACAGAACTTTTGAAATTCGAAGTTACCACAAGTGAAAGTACTAAGTACGTAATAGTTATAGATGGCGCTAACAAGTAATACCAAACAACGAAAAATATACGCTCCAGTACAGTAGCTAGTATATTATCACAGATAGTATTAAAATAACAGCAAGTATTTTGTAACAGGTATTTGTCACTGTTACTTTTGAGTCACAGTCACCGTCATATATTGCATTTTGCCTAGTACGTCTCAACTCTAGTAAGTCACGATTCTTGGAACGGCAAAAATAAGATCAGCTTTGGGAGCATTGGTTGTGAAAATATAGATGTACTCCAGTATTATATATATAAATATATGTTTGTTGCTAATATGTTTCGTTTAATACTACCTTTTAAGAAGCATCTAAATATTTCATCGTCATCTTTTTGTATTGAGATTTTTGTATATATATTATTACTAGCTGACCCACCAAACGTTGTATTGCCGATATTAAAATCGCGATACAAAAGTAATTGTTGATCATAGATGGGTGAAAATTTGAAGTTGTATGTATTTTTTAATGCTGACTTATAATTAAACAAATTTAAAAAAAAATGTCATGTGGACCACCCTTAACATTTAGGGGGATGAAAAATAGATGTTGTCCGATTCTCAGACCTACCCAATATGCACTCAAAATTTACGAGAATCGGTCAAGCCGTTTCAAAGGAGTTTAACTACAAACACCGCGACATGAGAATTTTATATATTAGGAATTATTTAGTTACATGTCGAACGCATTGTATCTCCAAAGTTAAACAGACGCCGCTGAAAAGGAGTACTGTTTCATAGCCACGGCCGTGTCACAGATAATCCTGAGTCCTGCACTGCACAGGAACTCTTCAATATTAAACCAATAACTATTTAAATATGTTCTTTTTTGGTTTGTTTTGTACTTTTACCTTTCATATTAAGTGTATCCTGTGAGTGTTTTGTGAAATAAATGTTTTTTCATTCTTTTTTTCACTGTTTGTTCACCCCAATAAATAAAATAAAAATTGTATTTTCTTTGGTGTTGGATCACCGTATAAAATTTGAAAAACAAAATTTTATGAACGATGCGGGACTCGAACCCACGACCTCCGGCGTTCCGTACCGGTGCTCTAGCAACCTTGTATGCTTTGTTCAAATCTTGTATGCTTTGTTCAACTCTCAGGTTGTGGATTCACCTACAGGATCTACTTTACAGTTGATAACCGGCACAACATCAATATTTGAGGTCGGAGGTCGCTGGTTTTTTTTTGTGTATTTATCCTAGAAGTGAGGGTTATCACTTTAAAAACATAACAAATTGTTTTAATCATCACGTGACCCGCAGAACTGTTCCACCTCTAATTCCACAAAAAAAGACCTTTAAGGTCATCCAAACAGTTCTGTAATACCAGTTTGGTTTGGGGATATAAAACTGCATACATACTGCACTTTATACATTAGGACAGGTCATAGTTTTATACCTGAATGACCTATAAAACTTGTTTGATTCAAAGTAAATGTCCCTCGTAAAAATTCATTATAATATTTATTTACATGATATCTTATTATTTATAAGTTTTACATTCAACGTCTTATACTTTTATAATAATTATTGGTTGATGAGCTTATATATTTTTTTTTTTTTTTATGAAAATAATGCGAGACGAGCAGGAGGTTCAGCTGATGGTAATTGATACGCCCTGCCCATTTCAAAGCTCGTGTCGTGTTTAAATAATATATTTTTTTCATAAAAAATAATAAATAATTAACTGTATAAATTACCGTAGATTGAATGCATCAACCTTTAGAGCTTGAATTCATTGTTTGTGTGAGGATGCTTTGTGAACATGATGGTCGTGATTACTGTCACAACAACACGCATCCAACAAATCCAATGGTTCACGAGTTGACGCATGGACCAGCCATCGTTCCCCTCGCACTTAGTTTGGTAGATTCAACTAAATTGATTACGTTCATCACAAATTGAAAAAAACTGTATACTTCTTGAATAGTTAATACACTTGCTATCTTTAATGTTGCTCCTATCTTGAATACTTAAAAATAGCATGTTAACTGCGGGCTTGGTTAAACTAATATCAAAACAAATCATTTTTGGAAGCAGAATATCTGGATTTAACTTTACAAGTAATACGACATATTCTAGATAATCACTATTTAAAATAGCGATGGATAAAATATAGATAATTAATAATGGATATATTTTACAGTTTTTAAGTGCCAGTTATTTATTGTCTTCGATAAAGATTATTTATATTAAAAATAGCTCACCCGACAGACGTTGTTCTTTACATTATAAATAAAGTACTGCTTTTAATGAATTTGTGAATTATATTTCATAACATCAAGAATTATTTCGTAAAATATGCACCATGTTAGTTAAAATGGAATTGTTTCACAGTCGAACAGTCAAACCGTTCGTCAATAAAATCTCTCATAGAAAATATGTCCATACAATACAAATATAGGAAATAAATATAATAATTGATCACAAATCGAAATAAAATCTATCCTATCTCTCAAGTTGGACTAAACTGCACTCCATGAAGTAATCCACATTAAAATCCGTTCATTAGTTTAGGAGTTCACTGGAAACAAACATCAGGACACTGGATTTATATATATTAAGATATATCTATGTTAATATAAGGGAAATAATATGTGATGATCTATGCTGAAAGGTATGCTTTTAATCTTTTTTATAAAAACCTTGGCCCGACACACAAGAGTCGTTGAAGACAGCATTACAAATTTGGTGACAAATTATTAAGTAAACAATTTCGAATAAAGCCTTCAATATCACTATGTGATTGCGTGTGACGAGCTAGCTTGTAGCTCGGACATGCCCACACGTATGAGTATAGGGGCACAAGGATGGTGCTAGAGATGATACCAGGAGCCGGATTGTCTACTATCGATGTGTGTTTGATGTTGCATTAGACGAAGCCGAGAGAAATGTATAAAAGAATTCGCTCCGAGCGATTAAGCATCAGTTGCCTACTAGCTGCGAAACCAAACCAATCAATATGAAAGTCGTACGTTAAATTGTAGTGATTTTTAACTTCGTTAAATTAAATTAGATTTTCTTTTTAATTTTATTTTCTTTTGTTTAGCTCATTGTCGTCCTTGCCTTCGTGGCTATCGCCGCTGCCGTCCCAATTGGCGAGCCAGTTGGCGAGAAGGAACCAACAAAGATTCTCCGCTCTGAATTCGACCAAAAACCTGATGGCCCATATGTGTTCAGGTAATTACAATTATATATATAGTTAAAATATCGTGTCAAGGTGCGATAAACTCCTAAATTACGGAACCGATTTCAATCAAAATTACAGTCTGTGCAGTTTGATCGAACTTGAGATATTTAATACTTTTTAATAAGTGCTTCGTCGAATAATTCTTATAGAGACAAAATTTCTAATAAGAAATATCTCATAAGTATGACTTTAATTATTAATGCTACCCCTAAAGACATAACAATTCGCACCTTTAGGCCTAGGGCTTCGGGATTTCAGCAAATTTTTTATTAAATATTAAGCGAGCTCCCCTACTTTGCCGATTTTTTATTTAATATCCTTATTAATGGACATTATATTCAAATTCAAATTCAAAAATTATTCACTGTAAAACTTTAAAAGTTATTTAGTGCAACTCAGGATGAAGTACAAAAGTTAGAATAATATTCAAATTAGTGTAACAATATTCATTAACAATTTTAGAAACATTTATTCCAACTATCTTTATCATTCAAATAATCTTTCACATTATAATAATAATGTGAAAGATTAAAATATTAGGCCTTAAATGTTGATTTATTTTTTACGATACATTAAATTTTTTTAATCGGTAATGTCTGAATATTCTGGAAGTTTATTATAAAATATGAAACAGTCCACTTTAAAAGATTATGGATCATTCAGAAATACTAACGTTTGTTTTATTAGGAACTGTTTAGATTTTCACAAGTAATTTTAATTTTAATAAAAACAGTTTTTTTTTATTAAAATGGCTTAGCTGGATAATTTATAAGGAAAAGTGTCATAAGTCATAATCCATAGTCAAAGAGCTGCGGCCGGGGAGAACACAATGTTTTTGTATAATATTGTGTAAATTTAAAACTACATAACTTTATCAAAAATGTTGTCCTTAGCAATACGAAGGGGAATGCCCATTTTACGTTATCAAACGCCCAATAATTTAATTTAAATAAAAACTTCATATTTTTTCTTCTTTAAAAAATAATAGTATATCAAAAAATATTTTTTACACTTTTACACATAAAATGAGTAACGCAACGCAATATTTTACAATACAAAGTACAATAAGACGACATACAATAAGACACATATTTGATTGTTACAAATCAGTGCTGCCAATTACTAATTACGAAGCGAATTACTTGGTTCAATCTATTTTGAACCTGTTAATGATAATCTATCTATTTGTTACAATATGATATGGCTTGGAAAGTATAGATACGTAAAGGGGTAGGCCACTTTACGTATCTATACTTTCCAAGCCTTCGGTGGTGTCCCAAGGAGTCTTGTTAAATCAACCCTTGATACATCATGTTCACAAGAGTGTAATAATCTCTGGAGCAACACACCGGGCTTAATCCATTCCAAAACCCAAATCCAAACCTTTAATAAGAATGCTGGCACTACCGCTAAGTAGGAAAAACTTACGCATTCTAACCAGGACACTAACGGGGCACTGCTGATGAAACAAACATCTCTCATCATCTTTAGACTCAGAGTACTTTCCAAGCTTTCGATTGTTTTTCAGTGATTCTAAGTACCGCCACAAAACATATGAAAAGTATTAACTGTCGTGGAAATAATATACATTTACAAGTTTATGTACCAAAATAATGGACTTTGCGCGATTCTGACCAGTGCCTCATAGGATACGCTTCAATGCTTTAACCATTTGGTCAACTGACTGAATGACGCATGAGCCATAAGTCCTTAAGTTTAGTAGTCAAATACATATTGATATCTGTCCAGACTTTAAGCTAGCTTAGTAACCGGCATTTTGAAGGCGACTTGAAAGGACAGTCGGGAGTAGTACACTATTTAATCTTTTTAAAAGTATATTTTTTTTATGAAATTATGGGACGAGATGAGCAGGACGTTCAGCTAATGGTAATTAATACGACATGCCCATTACAAAGCAGTGCCGCTCAGGATTCTTAAAAAAAAAAAACAAATATTCTAAGCGGCACTACAATTGCGCTCGTCACATTGAGACAGTAATTTCACTAACTATGGCGCCCTTCAGACCGAAACACAGTAATGCTTACACATTACTGCTTCACGGCAGAGATAGGCGCCGTTGCGGTACCCATAATCTAGCCGGCATCCATACTATCCACATGTAAAAATTTAATTCCTTTTCAGCTATGAAACCGAAGACGGTTCATCTCGCAGTGAAACTGGAGAGCTGAAGGAAACCCTTGACGAAGACAACAAGCCTCACAACGTGGTTGTAGTCCGCGGAGCTTTCTCCTACGTCAACAGTGACGGCAAGATCGAGACCATCAACTACTGGGCTGACGAGACAGGCTTCCACGCGGAAGGTGACTCCGTCCCAAAAACACCCGTCGCCCGGAGATAAATGACTGATGCCCTTGATAATAATTAAGCTGTATATACTGACATGATGAGTATGGGGCGTGGCATCCGCTGCATACTAACTAATCGAGCTCAATATCTGATGCCCACTGCCATATTTTTGTACATTTTTATTGTTGAAGTTATACACGACTCGTATAATAAATAGCGTTGAAGTAATTAGATTATTATTTTTTATTTATACATACCCCATACATACCCCCTGGGTGGTGCTATTTCTATGGAAAAGGAGGACAAACGAGCGTACCCGGTGTTAAGTGATCACCGCCACCCACATTCTCTTGCAGCACCAGAGGAATCACAGGAGTGTTGCCGGCCTTTAAGGAAACACCGCACAAGGGAGCTCATTCTACAGCTTTGTAGTACGTGGAAGAAAGCTCCTTGAAAACCGCACTTGGAGGTCCGCCACACATCCAGATGGTGGAGGTGATATCCTAATTTGTGGCGTGGCATGCGAAGGTGGAAGTCGGCGCAATTTAAAGTAATTACAATGCCAAGTCTCAGGCGGGGTCAAATAACCCAGCAAGTTCTAACTAGATTAACAAGAAGTAGGTAGGAATGATCAATCCATCCTGCAACTACTTAGCAATCGGGAGTCTTGTTTTTACCCACCTGAAGCATGAGATAGAGAAACCCTTTTAAAAATTACTTCAATCCTATGGTGAGATAGGTACCTAAAAGATGAATGGCTAGTGGGGTACTAATCGTGAGTGCCAACCGCCATGCACCTGGCAAACTTCGTGAGTATTTGCCTTCTTGGGGGTTGGAGGTCACGCTTCTTGCTACCTTTTAAATCGAAGTATTTTCGTGGGAACAACATGGGTATTGAAATTGAAAAACAAAAATAAAACACAAACAAAACCCTAGTTCAACAAACATGCTACTAGCATGTTCATGTATGTTGTCACATAACAAATCCGAAACGAAGTTATACACGACTCGTATAATATATGGCGTCGAAGTAATTATTAATATTTATTTGTTCATCCTATATTTTATCGAATTTAACAGAATATTTTTGTGGGTGTCATTAGCTTCCTTAGTTGTATAATAATGTAAATTATATATGTAAAAAAAACACCACAAATTTTTGAAGTGAAAACTTCTTTAGCGGCGTTATAAGTGAGCATTTTTCTTAGGATGGGTATAAAATGTTAAACACGCGTCATTTACTATTTTATGCAATATTTTGGTACCATGATGAATGATGCGGTTGAAATCATGTGTCATCCTATCAACATGTACCAGGACTTCATAATTATGTAGTTTAGAGGTTCGTGCACTATTTACCTTTAAATTATTATAAAAGTGCTGACCTGTTGTTGTTGTTCGATAGTGTTCTGAAATTATGGATGTAAGTTTATTTTTCTGAGATAAACTTTTTAATGAAAATTAATATAAATGTGTAACATAAAATATGTAAAATAAATTGTAATTTATTGTGTATAGTATTAAAACACGTAAATGCTAGTACATTTATTCTGATAAATAAAGCAATTCGTGCAAAATTATTCCGTAAACATGGCATTCAAAAAAATTTTTAACAAAAATACAACCGACTTCAAAACCACTATTCCAAAACAATAGATATAATGTGCGTTAAGAATTATAAAAATAATAGCGTATTTTTATACAATCTTATTAATTAATCTAATTCTAGTTACGATAAATGTTATTTTTGGAATCGGTGTCCTTCCGCCGCGACACGCTATCGCCTATCGCCTCCTCACGACTCAAGCACATCTCACCTATAACTATGTATGTAGTAACAAACCTATCTTGGATGACATCTACATTACCAGCAACTCTATATCTCAAGTTGCACTAAACTGCACTCAATGAAGTAATCGCCATTAAAATCCGTTGAAAAGTTTAGGAGTTCATTGGAAAAAAACTTCAGAACACTGGATTTATATACAGGATGTCCCAAAGTTATGGGACGTGAAGGGAAAGTACCTTAAATATCGAAGATATGCTATTTTACTGAAAGAAGACTTTAGGTTATTTTTAAAAGTTAGTAATTTTGCATTCAAAGATTATCTAAAAATTACTTGCCTCGTCTGGGAATCGAACCATCTTAAATGTAAAAAAAACACCCCTACTCTTATGATGCCAATCGAAAGAATGGCCAAAAACTAATAAATCTTCTTAAGTAAGTTTAAGGTACTTTCCCTTCATGTCCCATAACTTTGGGACAACCTGTATATTAAGTAAGATAAGAAAAAGTTTAAAATCAAATTAAAAATAGCTTAATTTTTTTTTTATTTAACCACCACTTCAGTAAAGGTTGAAATGAAAGAATGGTAAAATCCATTTAATATACAAAGATGTTTTCGATTTCGAGACTTTCGTTATTTTTTAATAAACTAAGTGATGTAGTTAAGTAGATTAGGAACTTTGTAGTTGATTTGATTTTAAAATCTTATTCAAGTTATAATTTAACTATAACTTTAGGTTAGAAATTATTGTAATCTGTTCGGAAAAAAAAACATCTGTACAGCAGTACTTTCCAACTACTGCTGAACAGATTTTAACACATTGTCAGTTATATACTATTACACGAGACTACGGTGGTACTCGTTTTCAAATATCACCGACCTCTATATTACCTCGCCTCACATTTAAAACATTGTGAATTATTTTAATTTCTTATTTCATCATTTGTCTTTGTAGAACTTTTCAAACAACTTTAGGATTTCTAAATTATTTAATATCCTTTTTATGTTAGGTTTCGAGATCGTAATGACTTGTGGCGTGAATATAATGAAGGTTACTTAATAAAAAATAATACCTATAGGGACGCCCGAAAGAAGCTTTATAGTATAAAACGTAGGAAATAAGCGATATCAGCTATTGCTATTGCAGCTCGGAGATGACGAGTTGGGGCACAAGGATTATGCCGGGAGCCGGATTGCCTACTGTAAAGATATTGCGTTAGACGAAGCCGAGAGAAATGTATAAAAGAATTCGCTCCGAGCAATTAAGCATCAGTTGCCTACTAGCTGCGAAACCAAACCAATCAATATGAAATTCGTACGTAAAATTGTAGTGAATTTAAATTTGTTAAAATAAATTAAATTTTATTTAAATTTTAATTTCTTTTGTGTAGCTCATCGTCGTGCTTGCCTTCGTGGCTATCGCCGCTGCCGTCCCAGTTGGCGAGAAGGAACCAACAAAGATCCTCCGCTCTGAATTCGACCAAAAACCTGAAGGCCCATATGTGTTCAGGTAATTACAATCAATATCAACAACTATTATAAATTAGGTAATGTTATATATATAACATTACCTAATTTATATTATTAGTTATATATATAATAAATATAGATAGACTTGAGATATTTAATACTTTTTAATAAGTGCTTCGAAGTATAATTCTTATAGAGACAAAATTTCCATTTAGAAATATCTCTTAAGTATGACTTTAATTATTAATGCTACAACTGAAGACATAATAATTCCCACCTTTAGCCTAGGGCTTCGGGATTTCAGCAATTTTTTTATTAAATATTAAGCGAGCTCCCCTACTTTGCCGATTTTTTATTTAATATCCTTATTAATGGATATTATATTCAAATTCAAATTCAAAAAAATATTCACTGTAAAACTTTAAAAGTTATTTAGTGCAACTCAGGATGAAGTATAAAAGTTAGAATAATATTCAAATTAGTGTAACAAGATTCATTAACAATTTTAGAAACATTAATTCCAACTATCTTTATCATTCAAATAATCTTTCACATTATAATAATAATGTGAAAGATTAAAATATTAGGCCTTAAATGTTGATTTATTTTTTACGATACATTAAATTTTTTTAATCGGTAATGTTTGAATATTCTGGAAGTTTATTATAAAATATAACACAGTCCACTTTAAAAGATTATGGATCATTCAGAAATACTAACGTTTGTTTTATTAGGAACTGTTTAGATTTTCACAAGTAATTTTAATTTTAATAAAAACTGTTTTTTTTATTAACAAAAGAACAACATATTATGTTGGCTTAGCTGGATAATTTATAAGGAAAAGTGTCATAAGTCATAATCCACAGTCAAAGAGCTGCGGCCGGGGAGAACACAATGTTTTTGTACAATATTGTGTAAATTTAAAACTACATAACTTTATCAAAAATGTTGTCTTTAGCAATACGAAGGGGAATGCCCATTTAACGTTATCAAACGCATAATAATTTACTTTTATTTAAATAAAAACTTCATATTTTTTCTTCTCTAAAAATAATAGTATATCAAAAAATATTTTTTACACTTTTACACATAAAATGAGTAACGCAACGCAATATTTTACAATACAAAGTACAATAAGACACATATTTGATTGTTACAAATCAGTGCTGCCAATTACTAATTACGAAGCGAATTACTTGGTTCAATCTATTTTGAACCTGTTAATGATAATCTATTTGTTACAATATGATATGGCTTGGAAAGTATAGATACGTAAAGGGGCCCACCCCTATACATACGTAAACGTACACGCCACTTTACGTATCTATACTTTCCAAGCCTTCGGTGGTGTCCCAAGGAGTCTTGTTAAATCAACCCTTGACACATCATGTTCACAAGAGTGTAATAAACTCTGGAGCAACACACCGGGCTTAATCCATTCCAAAACCCAAATCCAAACCTTTAATAAGAATGCTGGCAGTACGGCTAAGTAGGGAAAACTTACACATTTTAACCAGGACACTAACAGGGCACTCCTGATGAAACAAACATCTCTCAATCTTTAGACTCAGAGTATTTCCAAGCTTTCGATTGTTTTTCAGTGATTCTAAGTACCGCCACAAAACATATGAAAAGTATTAATTGTCGTGGAAATAATATTCATTTACAAGTTTATGTACCAATATTTTTTATGACTTTGCGCGATTCTGACCAGTGCCTCATAGGATACGCTTCAATGCTTTAACCATTTGGTCAACTGACCGAATGACGCATGAGCCATAAGTCTTTAAGTTTAGTAGTCAAATACATATATATATCTATCCAGACTTTTAGCTAGCTTACGAACCGGAATTTTGAAGGCGACTTGAAAGGACAGTCGAGAGTAGTACACTATTTAATCTTTTTAAAAGTATATTTTTTTTATGAAATTTTGGGACGAGATGAGCAGGACGTTCAGCTAATGGTAATTAATACGACATGCCCATTAAAAAGCAGTGCCGCTCAGGATTCTTAAATCTCAATTGCGCTCGTCACATTGAAACAGTAATTTCACTAACTACGGCGCCCTTCAGAACTAAACACAGTAATGCTTACACATTACTGCTTCACGGCAGAGATAGGCGCCGTTGCGGTACCCATAATCTAGCCGGCATCCATACTATCCACATATAAAAATTTAATTCCTTTTCAGCTATGAAACCGAAGACGGTTCATCCCGCAGTGAAACTGGAGAGCTGAAGGAAACCCTTGACGAAGACAACAAGCCTCACAACGTGGTTGTAGTCCGCGGAGCTTTCTCCTACGTCAACAGTGACGGCAAGATCGAGACCATCAACTACTGGGCTGACGAGACAGGCTTCCACGCGGAAGGTGATTCCGTCCCAAAAACACCCGTCGCCCGGAGATAAATGACTGATGCCCTTGATAATAATTAAGCTGTATATACTGACATGATGAGTATGGGGCGTGGCATCCGCTGCATACTAACTAATCGAGTTCAATATCTGATGCCCACTGCCATATTTTTGTACATTTTTATTGTTGAAGTTATACACGACTCGTATAATAAATAGCGTTGAAGTAATTAGATTATTATTTTTTATTTGTACATACCCCATACATACCCCCAGGGCGGTGCTTTTTTTATGGAAAAGGAGGACAAACGAGCGTATGGATCATCTGTTGTTAAGTTAGCACTGCCGATCACATTCTTTTGCAACATCAGAAGAATCACAGGAGCGTTGCCGGCCATTAAGGAAACACCGCACAAGGAAGCTCATTCCCCCCACAGCTTTGTAGTACGTGGAAGAAAGCTCCTTGAAATCCGCATTGTGGAGGACCGCCACACATCCAGATGGTGGAGATGATATCCTTATTTGTGGCGTGGCATGCGAAGGTGGAAGTCGGCGCAATTTAAAGTAATTACAATGCCAAGTCTCAGGCGGGGGTCAAATAACCCAGCAAGTTCTAACTAGATTAACAAGAAGTAGGTAGGAATGATCAATCCATCCTGCAACTACTTAGCAATCGGGAGTCTTGTTTTCACCCTCCTGGAGCATAAGAAAGACAATCCCTTTTCAAAAATTACAATCCTATGGTGAGATAGGTACCTAGATGATGAATGGCTAGTGGGGTACTAATCGTGAGCGTCAACCGCCATGCACCTGGCAAACCTCGTGAGTATTTGCCTTCTTGGGGATTGGAGGTCACGCTTCTTGCTACGTTTTAAATCGAAGTATTTTCGTGGGAACAACATGGGTATTGAAATTGAAAAACAAAAAAAAAAACACAAATAAGACCCTAGTTCAACAAACATGCTAGATGTTTGAGAGACGAAGAAGTAACTTATTAGGGCATATTCCAGTGAAATAAGAAATACTGCATTTAAGGCTTCAGGACAGAGGAAACAACCTCGCCAAAGAGATCACATAACAAATCCAAAACGAAGTTATACACGACTCGTATAATAAATGGCGTCGAAGTAATTATTAATATTTATTTGTTCATCCTATATTTTATCGAAATTAACAGAATATTTTTGTGGTTGTCATTAGCTTGCTTAGTTGTATAATAATGTAAATTACATTTAACACAAAATAACAAATTTTTGAAGTGAAAACTTCTTTAGCGGCGTTATAAGTGAGCACCTTTCTTAGGATGGGTATAAAATGTAAAACTCGCGTCATGTACTATTTTATGCAGTATTTTGGTACCAGGCAAACATAGTTGAAGAAGAGATTGTCTGTTGTATGACGCGAGTATATCTTAAATTACTGCATAGACACCAGGAGAATATAAATACATGCTCCGTGTCTCTTTCATAGCGGTTGAAATCATGTGTCGTCCTAGCAACATGCACCAGGTCTTCATAATTATGCAGTTTAGAGGTTCATACACAATGCACATCTTAAAATTATTAAACAAGTGCTGACCCGTTGTTGTTGTTCGTTGGTGTCCTGAAATTATTCATGGAAGTACCTAAGTTGATTTTTCTGAGAGATAAACTTTTTAATGTAAAATAATATAAATGTGTAACATAAAATATGTAAAATAAATAGTAATTTATTGTGTATTGTATTAAAACACATAAATGCTAGTAAAAGTACTAGATTCCGATAAATAAAGCAATTCGTGCAAAATTATTCCGTAACCATTGCATTCAAAAATGCATAACGGTGATGTTCAAGTTTTCACTCTACCGAAACTCACGGAGTGCAACCCGTATTTTTTTTTATGTTGATAATTTTATTGCTAATGTAGATGTTATCATTGTCTTTACAATCTAGCTTTTGGAACATGGACAATTTGTTTTTATTTCCATATACTTTAGAAATAATGTGTCCATTAACACGTCTCTTTCCGTTTTTAATAAATGCGTTATAAACTATATTATGCATCTCTTATTTATTCTTATATGCTGTCTATAAGCTTATACCTTTACTATCCCGACAGACGTTCTGCACCGAAAAAAATATACTGTTTTTTACTGATTTGAGCAATAATATTTCATAACATCAAGAATTATTTCTTAAAATGCGCTCCCTGTTGTTATGATGAAATTGTTTCACAGCAGAACTGTCAAACCGTGCGTCAATAAATTCTCTCATAGAAAATATGTCCATACAAAACAAATATTAGGTAAATAAAAATAATTATGGGTCCCAAACCGAAATAAAAACTATTCTATCTCTCAAGTTGCACTAAACTGCACTCCATGAAGTAATTCCCATTAAAATCCGTTGAATAATTTAGAAGTTGACTGAAAACAAATATCAGGACACTGGATTTATAAATATTAAGTAAAAAGATAAGAAAAAGTTTAAAATCAAATCAAAAATCGCTTTATTCATTTAGGTGAAAGAAATTACATTCACCACCACTTCAGTTGAAATGAAAGAATGGTAAAATCCACTTAATATACAATGTATTGGTAAAATCCTTTTAATAAACAAAGATGTTTTCGATTCGAGACTTTCGTTATTTTTTAATTAACTAAGTGAAATAACTTAGTAGATTAGGAACTTTGTAGTTGATTTGATTTTAAAATCTTATTCAAGTTATAATTTAACTATAACTTTAGGAAGAAATTATTACAATCTGTTTGCAAAAATAATAAAAAGAAATCTGATTTTAACATACTGTCATTTATATACTGTTACACTTAACTACGGGTGGTACTCGTTTTCAAATATCACCGACCTGTATTACCTCGCCTCAAATTTAAAAACACAAGTTGGTTATGCTAATTTCTTATTTCATCATTTTTCTTTACAGAGCTTTGCAAACAACTTCAGGATTACTAAATTATTTAATAACCTTTTATGTTAGGTTTCGAGATCGTAATGACTTGAGGCGTGAATATAATGAAGGTAACTTAATAAAAAATAATGCCTCTAGGGACGCCCGAAAGAAGCTTTGTAGTATAAAACGTAGGAAATAAGCGACATCAGCTATTGCAGCTCGGAGATGCCGAAGAGTTGGGGCACAAGGATGTTGCCAGGAGCCGGATTGTCTACTATGAAGATGTTGCGTTAGACGAAGCCGAGAGAAATGTATAAAAGAATTCGCTCCGAGCGATTAAGCATCAGTTGCCTACTAGCTGCGAAACCAAACCATTCAATATGAAATTCGTACGTAAAATTGTAGTGATTTTAAATTTGTTAAAATAAATTAGTTTTTTTTTAATTTTAATTTTTTTTGTTTAGCTCATCGTCGTCCTTGCCTTCGTGGCTATCACCGCTGCCGTCCCAGTTGGCGAGAAGGAACCACCAAAGATCCTCCGCTCTGAATTCGACCAAAAACCTGAAGGCCCATATGTATTCAGGTAATTACAATCAATATTAATAAATATTATAAATTAAGCGTATCCATATTATGATATCAAAATAAAAATGATGTTAATATAATTAATTATAGTAACAAATAGTTTTTGATTTGCGCGGTGTATCTGTCTCATTTTAATATTAGTATTTTTTTAATTTGGTGAATTTGATTTTTTTTCGCAAATTAATCTTTAAATTAGTATTTTAATATTTGTGATACCTTATCAAACCTTATTGATCCGGTGTATATACACTAGATCAATAACATATAAATGATAATCCCTACAAGGTATAAGAAATGTACAATTCAGACTTTTAAATGATGTTGAAAAGTTAGCAACAGCTATTGGACACAATTTTTCAAAAAACTGTGTTAAAGAAGTCGTGAAATTAACTGATATAAAATTTTAAAAGTTGAAATGTTAGACACCCTAAATAACACCTTATAAAAAACTTCCTGTGATCACGAGAATTTCAAAATAGTTAAGAAGACCAAAGGTAAGAAGACCAAAAATTTCCAGAATAATATTACCGTGACTATCTCTTTTACAAGAAAAAGAAAAAAGGACTGCTTGGACTCTTGAAAAAAACATTATTCTTGAATATCACTGACTATTCTACGAAATCTTAAGAATGTGATTTAATGTTATTAATTAAATTTTTGATGCATTACTTTTGATTCCAAGTTGATCTCCATACAATGTAAACCTTAACATTTTAAGTTTAACGGTCTATTTTAGTATAAGGCTCAACCAGGTTAAGTCAAGTATTATTATAAAATTAGTAAGTACTTCAAGAATCAGACAGAAGGTAAGAAAACATCAATAAGGTGTTAATTTTCTTACTAGTTTTTGTAAAAGTACAGTGGTATTATGTAAGTTTCTATATAAAAGTGGTATCCTAGAAGAATAGGTATCAAAGCGACCTCCAAAATCCTAATTTTATTGTTTATTCTTAAATTTTGTAGGTATATTTTTAGGTCATAAGACTTAATATGACATTGTATGTCCTAGTTCTAGGTTTAGTAACATAACTTTTTATAAATTTGACCACTATTGTGGTCAAATTCGCCTTATGACTCTATATTAATACGTGTTATTGTCTTAATCCAAATTGTGACATTGTTTTATAGAAAATTGTAATATTCAGAAGACTTCAATCAGCTCCCTTGAAAAAATAGCATTCTTGAGTTGAAACAGTATTCTTCCAGCAGCTTCCGGCAATGTTATTATGTTGGGTTAGCTGGAAAATTTATAAATAAAAGTGTCGTAACTCATAATTCACAGTCAAAGAGCTGCGGTCGGGGAGAACACAAAGTTTTTGTACAATATTGTGTAAATTTCAAACTACATAACATTATCAAAAATGTTGTGCTTAACAATAAGAAGGAGAATGCCCATTTTACGTTATCAAACGCCCAATAATTTACTTTTGTTAAAAAAAAAACATTCATTTTATTTCTTCTTTTATACAAATATATAAAATGAGTAACGCAAAGATATTTTAGAATACAAACTACAATAAGACGCCATATTTGAATGTTACCAATCAGTGCTGCTGTTATGTAAAATTACTCATTTCGAAGCGAATATTACTTGTTTTAATCTATTTTGAAACTGTTAATTATAATCTATCTATTCGTTACAATATGATGGGCCCCTTTACATATCTATACTTTCCAAACTTTTCATTGTTTTTCAGGGATCTTTAGTATCGCCACAAAACATATAATAAGTTTTAATTATCGTGGAAATAATATTCATTTACAAGTTTATGTACCAAAACGATTGGCGTTTGGCCAATTGTTTTGGTAGGTACATATACAATAGGTACATATTTTTTGTCGATCCCGACGTTTCACAGCTTAGTAACTGGCATATTGCAGACGACTTGAAAGGACATTCGATACTATTACATTATTTCATCTTTTAAAGAGTTTACTTTTTTTATGAAAATAAGGGACGTGATGAGCAGAACGTTCATGGCGTGATGATGGTAATTGATACGTCCCGCCCATTATAATGCAGTACCGCTCAGGATTCCAAAAATAAAAACAAAAATTCTGCACGGCACTACAATTGCGCTCGTCACCTTGAGACATATATCTGCCCAGTAATTTCACTAGCTACGGCGCCCTTTAGACCCAAACACAGTAATGCTTACAAATTACTGCTTCACGGCAGAAATAGGCGCCGTTGCGGTACCCATAATCGAGCTGGCATGCTGTAGAAAGGAGCCTCGCATTGGTGAAATACTATCCAAATGTAAAAATTTAATTCTTTTTCAGCTATGAAACCGATGACGGTTCATCCCGCAGTGAAACTGGAGAGCTGAGGGAGACTCTTGACGAAGACAACAAGCCTCACAACGTGGTGGTCGTCCGCGGATCTTACTCCTACGTCAATAATGAAGGCAAGACCGAGACCATCAACTACTGGGCTGACGAGACAGGCTTCCACGCGGAAGGTGACTCCGTCCCAAAAACACCCGTCGCCCGGATATAAATGACTGATGTCCTTAATAATAATTAAGCTGTATATACTGACATGATGAGTGTGGAGCGTGGCATCCGCTGCACACTAACTAATCGAGTTCAATATCTGATGCCCACTGCCATATTTTTGTACATTTTTATTGTTAAAGTTATACACGACTCGTATAATAAATAGCGTTGAAAAAATTAAATTATTATTTTTTATTTGTACACTCCATACATACCCCCTGGGTGGTGCTATTTCTATGGAAAAGGAGGACAGACGAGCGTACGGGTCACCTGGTGTTAAGTGATCACCGCCGTCCACATTTTCTTGCAACACCAGAGGAATCGCAGAAGCGTTGCTAGCCATTAAGGAGTACACATTCCTTTCGCTTTTTTTGAAGGTACTCATGTCGTATCGTCCCGGACACAATGCACAAGGAAGCTCATTTCACAAAGCTCCTTAAAAACGGCACTGTGGAGGACCGCCACAAATCCAGATGGTGGTTATCATATGTTTATTTGTGGCGTGTCGTGTGAAGGTGGAATTCGGCGCAATTTAAAGTAATTACAATGCCAAGTCTCAGGCAGGAGTCAAATAACCCAGCAGGAAGGCCTAATAAGTTTGACAAGAAGTTGGTAGGATTGATCCATCCATACTGTAACCACTTTTCAATCGGGAGACTGGGCATCACCCGCCTGGACCATGAGAAAGAAAATGCCTGGTGGGATAGGTACCTAGAGGATGAATGGCTAGTGGGGTCTTGAGCGCCAACCGCGGTGCACCCGGGAAACTACGTGTGTTTTTGCCTTCTTGGGGGATGGGCATCACCCTTTTTGCGACCTTTTAAGTAGATTAGAATAGAATAAAATTTTATTTTCAGTTTAACATAATATGTTTTACAATATTAAGGAATAAAACATAAACAAAAAATGAAAAAGGGTTTCTCCTCAGCTTAATGCTGTCACATATTCCAGCGCTGGTTTTCTGGAGTAACCGAGAATTGTGTGGCGCTACTAACCAGAAAACACATCTCTTTATAGATTCTATACAATTACAGACATAATCTATATATACCTACTAAGCTAGAGGTCCCGGGTTCGAATCCCGGTAGGTGCAAGCATTTATATATATAATATGGATGTTTGTTTCCGAGTCATGGATGTTTCAATGTATTTATGTATGTTTATATGAATTTATGTATGTTTAAGTAAGTATATTGTATTAAATATATCGTTGTCTTGTAACCTATAACACAGGCTATTAACAAATTATTATTATAAAGAAATATGTAAATAGATTAGTACAATTAATAGATCGGCACAACAACCAAACTAACAACAATATTTATATCTTTAAAATAACTTAAAACAAAATTAAGATCCGAACGACTACTCTATATTAGGGTTATTTTTTGAGAGATGTTGTTTTAATATTTTTGTGAATGAATATATTATAGTTTTACAATGTCTAACCGGTGCAGGCAAATCGTTCCAACATTTCGTGGCAGCGTAGCGGAAGCTACCACGAAAAGCAGTAGTTCTGAAACTTGGAAAGGTTAATCGTACACCAAATCTAATATGACGATTGGAAAACTCAAGTTTCTCATAAGTCGACTTATTCTCGTGGGAACAACATGGGTATTGAAATTCAAAAACAAGAACAAAATACTAGGACCCTAGTTCAAACAATTTTCCACCCTAGCATGTTTGAGAGACAAACAACTTATTAGGGCCGATTCCAGTGAAATACGAAATACTGCATTTAAGGCTTCAGGACAGAGGAAATAACCTTGCCAAAGAGATCACATATCAAATCCGAAACAAGTTATACACGACTCGTCGCGTCGAAATAATTATTAATATTTATTTGTACATTCTGTATTTTATCGAAATTAACAGATTATTTTTGTGGTTGTAATCTTATGATATCGCTTTTGACGTCACCTGTCTGCTTAGTTGTATTATCCAATACATAAAATTCTCATGTCGCGGTGTTTGTAGTTAAACTCCTTCGAAACGGCTTGACCGATTCTCATGAAATTTTGAGTGCATATTGGGTAGGTCTGAGAATCGGACAACATCTATTTTTCATCCCCCTAAATGTTAAGCCAATTTTTTTTTTGACATTTTTTGATTATTATTTTGATTTTAAATTTGTTTGATTATGAGTCAGCTTTAAAAAATACATACAAATTCAAATTTTCACCCATCTACGATCAACAGTTACTTTTGTGTCGCGATTTTAATATCGGCAATACAACGTTTGCTGGGTCAGCTGGTAATATAAATAATATATAACACATCTATTTTTTATTCTTATATGATGTCTTTTAACCTTTACTAGCTGACCCGACAGACATTGTTCTGTATATAATAAATAAAATACTGATTTTATGAATTTGTCAATAATATTTCATAACATCAAGGATTATTTCATAAAAGTCTAATTATTTCAGCAAACAAACGTCCGTATAAAACTTCGCATCAAAAACAACACGTGAACCCTCATCAAAATCCAACGACGTTCTTATTCAAGTGTGCGTCTGGTATCACTCATCATCTAGCCTAGCACATTAAAAGTGACGCGCAGATACGTGTAACACTTATGCCCTAAGCAATAAATTCTGTTCCTGAAACGAGAAGTAGTAGGGTAGGCCTTCGTTGCATTTCAACTTGTGAGTTAGTAGGGTAGGCCTTCGTTGCATTCCAACTTGTGAGTTAGTAGGGTAGGCCTTCGTTGCATTCCAACTGGTGAGTTAGTAGGGTAGGCCCTGTTTGCATTCCAACTGGTAAGTTAGTATGGTGGGCCCTCGTTGCATTCCAACTGGTAAGTTAGTAGGGTAGGCCCTCGTTGCCTTCCAACTGGTGAGTTAGTAGGGTAGGCCCTCGTTGCCTTCAAACTGGTGAGTTAGTACGATAGGCCCTCGTTGCATTCCAACTGGTGAGTTTTGATCCTCAACATCTCTACAATATCGAGAAGACAGGCAACCGATATACTTCGAAATACATTGTTGTGAAGTAAAATTATTACTAGACCAAAATATTTGTGTCCTATCTTTGGTTCCCTGTTGCCAAACCGTGCACTTTGGCCATAGGTTTCGGTGGTTTCGATAATATTTTGACTTAACGGAAAAGAGAAGGGAATATTTGGTATCATAGAATTAGAATCACTGACCTCTACTATATACCACTGGACTGGCGGCTGTCAAATTGCTTTTGTGCCTGTTTGACATTCGCCATTTTGGCGATGTTGGACATGTAGCAAGAGGGAGGCCAATACTTAATCTAAGCTTTATCCCATGTTTATTTGTAAGGCGGATAAAGTCATTATATCACACATTGACAGTTGTCAATAAACTTAAATGCTAATTCCAAACTTGTATAATTACGTAACATAATTCCGAAACAATGATGTGGTCTCTAAGAAATTAATTGCTTTAACATATTTGCTAAAGAATAACAAATGAATATTAAAACTTAAAGGCGAAAGGTCATTTAGTTTTTTCCATCTGATATCTGCGTTCGTCTATCTTATTACCATAATTATTATAAGCAGTCGTGCAATATGTTGAATTAAATTAAGATTTGTCCATATTTTATTTATAATTATACCTAATATGCAATTATTGGGGTTGAGCAGGTTATCAACTGTAAACTAGATCCTGTAGATGGAGCCACAACCTGAGAGTTGAACAAGACACACCAAGATTTACGAACGGTGCGTCACTTGATCTGTTGGCTCAGTGGAAGAGCGCTCGGATGGAACCCTAGAGGTCGTTCCAAATCGGTCATAAATTTTGGTTATACATTTAATTTGTATGAATCTTCACGTACATGTATTAAATCTTTGTGATGTATAAATGCGCCACAAATCACATTGAGATAAACTTTGTAGACATAATATTATGCGAGTTCTAGATTAAAATTTTGTAATAATTTTTTTAATATTGACCATGTATCTAATTGGCCAATATCAATGTATAGTGCCCCCCATATTCTTGTCTTTCTCAAAAGTTCTCCCTTTTAGAACTGTCAACAAAAGCCAATAAGAATAATCAATTTTATATTAATCATAATAACAAAATTATAGACAGTCAACAGTTTCATTTATATATTGTACAAAATGCAATACCTTTTAAATCTTGAATTCATACGAAAATCCGATATAAACATCTAAATATCTGCTCAACAATTTGTTATTTTTAAAGGGATAACACTCGCTGCTGGGATTAATTACACAGATTAAATTTGTAAACAAAATTTATGAAGGATGTGGGACTCGAACCCGCCACCTCTCGCGTTCCGTGCGAGCGCTCTTTCAACTGATCCAACCGTTGAAGTGATGTATCGTTGATAAATCTCGTATGTCTTGTTCAACTCTCAGGTTGTGGCTTCATCTACAGGATCTACTTTACAGTTGTTAACCTGCTCAACCCCAATATTTGCATATTAGGAAATCTAAGCAATTTGAAAGAGCGACATCAAAAGTCAAGTCTGCATCATTCGTAAGTTGATTGTACAATAATCTGCAATGTATCAAATAAAGACTTTATTTTGAGCTTTTATCCAAAGTCATGATACTGTTTAATTATATTTATGCATAATTACAAAAGAAAATTGTTAAAAGAAAAAAAGTACGAGACAAAGTAGGGACTATTATTAGAAAAGGGCCTTCCTAAGATACCTGTTGCCCTGGATATTATCCATTCATGTATCCAACTAAATTTCTCTCTCAAGTTGTTTACGTTTCAATTCCCTGGAGGTCAGGTGGACTTGCGACCTACTAAAATTATGTGTTGAATTTTACGAGGAGACGTTGATGCTCCAGATCTTCATGAGCAATTGTGTCGTATACGTGTCACTAAATTTAATAATCTTCGCCCACGAAATAGTAAACTTTTCGTTGCCCGAGCCATGGCACCTATACCGCGTTCATTGGCATTTTTCAACGTGCTCTTGGACAAGAATGTTCAATGGGGTCCATTCAATGATCGGTGGACTTCCCTAGTTTCTGAAATACTACGGTACGTGGAGAGCATTTTAATTGTATAATTAATTCAATTATTCTTTAATATTGTTTGTAATTTTTTCCTTTTTGTATTTCGTCTACAACAATAAATAAATCTATATATATAAAAATGCATTACTGTTCGTTAGTTAGTCGCTAAAACTCGAGAACGGCTGGACCGATTTGGCTAATATTGGTCTTGAATTATTTGTGGAAGTCCAAGGAAGGTTTAAAATGTGAATAAATATGAAAGTGTTCGGAATTAAATAAAAACAACATTTTTGTTTTTCCTTTAATGTCCCTCGTCGTCCGATATTTGTTTTGTATGGACATATTTTCTATGAGAGAATTTATTGACGCACGGTTTGACAGTTCTGCTGTGAAACAATTTAATTACAACAACAGGGAGCATATTTTACGAAATAATTCTAGATGTTATGATATATTATATATATGATATAACAACGTCTGTCGGGTCAACTAGTTAGTATATAAATAAATATAAGAGCTTGGAAAAGAACACATTTTTGATAATGTCAGAAGTATACAGCCACTTTGTAAGTTAAAACCACAGACGTAGCTTTAATTTGACTCAGATGAAGTAAGTGCTTAATTTTGTCCTTGATTGTGAGGCTTGATTGAAAGTGAAGTAAGTTTAAAATAACGCCTTTCATTTTGTTTATAGCAAAATTGTTTGAACGCGTGTTTGCTAGGGGTTTGTTTTAATAAGAGCTGTTTCACCTAAATACTCCCGCCTAATTCTACTTTCGCACGATACTTTACAAATTAGGATATCATGCCCACCATCAGGATGTTTAGCGGTCCTCCACAGTGCGGTTTTCAAGGAGCTTTCTTCCACGTACTAATAAGCTGTGGAATGAGCTTCCTTGTGCGGTGTTTCCGGGACGATACGACATGGGTACCTTAAAAAAAAGCGCGTACACGTTTCTTAAAGGCTGGCAACGCTCCTCTGGTGTTGCAAGAGAATGTGGGCGGCAGTGATCACTTAACATCAGGTGATCCGTGCGCTTGTTTGACCTCCTTTACAATAAAAAAAAGTTTTAAGTAGACGATTCCTCAGAAGTGCTTATTCCGGAAAAGTCCGCTGATAATTTGTTTTGGTAATTAATAACAACAGTTAATTTTAATTAATATTAGTGAATAATTAATATATTACTAATTCTTCATCACAAAAAAGAACCTTTTATATTATTTTTATTTATGTTCCCTAAGTTTCCTGTAACTCGGTTTCTTGTCTCATTTGAATAAACAATATTTTCTGTAGTAGGTAGCTCTCTAATTAAATCTGGTTTATTTTTATGAGGTGGTTAAATTTACTCGAATTATATCAAAAATATTCAGTCCAGTGTCGCCATTTTCAAATCACTCTTCAGTTTAATTTCTCTTAATGATTCTGTTATAGTTATAAATAATTTATTTTATTAATTTATTAATTAATATATTCCACAAGATGGACCGACGATCTGGTCAAGATCGCCGGAATACGTTGGATGAGGGCAGCGCAGGACCGATCATCGTGGATATCTTTGGGAGAGGCCTTTGTCCAGGTGTGGACTTTTTCCGGCTGATGATGATGATACAATATTTCTGATGTCATAGAATTCGGTTTCACGTATTTATATACAAACTAGCTGATCCGGCAAATATTGTTTTGCCATATAGTATTTCATAGTCTTATAACAGTACAACTCGTCATCCATGCTCATAGCCCCGACCTAGCACCCTGTGATTTCTGTATTTTTCCCAAAATCAAAGATTTGATAAGAGGTTTCTATTACCAATTCAGAAACGTTAAATCAGCACGTAGAAAACATGCCTTCAGATCTGTGGTCCTCCTGTTTTAAAAAATGGTTCGATCACATGAAAATTTGTTTAAAATGGAGAGTATTTTGAAAAGCAATAATCATAATAGTTTGGTTATAAGATGTTGTTTTTTTAAGTTACGCAAATCTTTTAGTGTGACCTACGTATAAGGTGGTATGTGTGCGAGTAGGTCTCAAAATAAAACGAAACAGTACAGGGCGTAGTACGTGGGGTGTTCCCCCGCTATAATTTTACCGTTGTGACGGACCAGCTACACATTGAGGGCCATCCAGGTACGGACTTGGATGTTATACTTAATCAGAAAACTAATGATCCACCTACCACAACCTTCTTATAGCCTATATACACATTAACTAATATATAAGTACAATTTGTTTTGTTTTTAAAGTGATAACCCTCACTTCTAGGATTAATACACAAATAAAATTTGAAAAACAAAATTTTATGAACGATGCGGGACTCGAACGGTTAGCTCAGTTGGTTAGAGCACCGGCACGGAACGGAATTTCATTATAAAGTATTTTTAGTGTTCGGCCGTTTTTTCTCAAACTTACTTTTTAAATCAGACTATCACGAAAAATTCTTTTCATCTTTCGGGTTAATATTGACGCTCACAAAAATATGGCTTTCTATTAATAACAGTTTGACTGTCAAATAAACTTTATTCAAATAGGCTTAAGCTAAACGGTTCTGAATCGTCAGTATAAATATTTCTTTTAAATTACTGAATTTACCATATATTCGAAAAAAGTTGAGCTCGTGAGAAGAAAATTAATGGCCACTATTTTCAATCAAAAAGAGGTTTTTTACAGTGGCTGTAATATACATAACAAATTACTTTGTAAGGTGCTGCACCCAAAATATGAATCGCGTTAAAATATTATAAATCATTTCATGTGAAAGGATAAATAATTAAATGTAGGTATAAATATAAATTTGCGTATATTGAAGGATTGCTTCGTGAACATGGTGGTCGTGATTACTGTCACAATTAGTAATTGTATCCAACAATACATTCTTAAGATTATTACAATCTTATAAATTAATAAAAGCCGAGGAGTTGCAAGAGATGGTAACTGCTATGAATGGAGCTTTTGGTAAAAAAGGAATGAAGATGAATGTAAAGAAGACGAAAGTGATGGTGCTTGAAAGAGATGAGGTAGTGACAGACTGCAATATCGTGATTGGAGATGAAAAAATTGAACAGGTGAATGAGTTTGTGTATCTGGGTTCTAAATTTACAAGAGATGGAAAGTATGAGAGTGATATTGAAACAAGAGTGAATGCAGGAAACATGGTGAATGGAGCTTTGCACTCCTTTATGAACAGTCAGAAGGTGTCTAATAAGGCTCGCTTGGCTGTGCATGAGGGGGTGTTGGTTCCAACACTCATGTACGGAAGTGAAAGTTGGGTATGGCAGAAGAAACATGAAAGCAGAATAAATGCAGTTGAGATGAGAGCGTTGAGAAGTATGATAGGAGTTACACTGAGTGACAGGATTAGAAATAGTGAGATAAGAAAACGTTGTGGTCTGAAAGAAGATGCTGTGACAAAAATTGAGAAAGGTATGCTGAGATGGTTTGGACATGTCGAGAGAATGAATGAAGAACGATTGACGAAGAAAGTGTATAAGGCCAGTGTGAATGAAAGTGTTGGAAGGGGTAGACCTAGGCGGAAGTTTCAAGATCAAATCAGGGACGTCTTGAAAAAAGGCCAGGTCAAGAGTACCCTAAACCGGAGAGCATGTATGAAAGGAATAATGAAAGTGGACGAAGCGAAAGAAGTATGTAAGGATCGTAGCAAGTGGAAAGAAGTGGTCTCTGCCTACCCCTATGAGAAAGAGGCGTGATTTTATGTATATATGTATGTATAAATTAATACTATGAAGAATTACTATCAGGTGATAGTAAAAATACAGAAATTTTAAAATCAGTTCAGTAGATCCAAAGATTTTCATTATTAGAAAGTATTAGCGTTTCGTTCATATTTTAATGTTTTATTATTTTGCTATTCGGGACGGAGACCAATCCAACAAATAAATAATCATGAAAATCGGTCCAGTCGATCTGCAGTTATAAGTTTAATTGGAACAAAGTATGTGATGATCTCACTAATAGGAATTACGATAAACGATTTATTTCGGTCAGCATTAACATACAGATTTTATGATTAAGAAACGTGTGAGCAAGCCACGCATGTCTGTTACCTCCCTGCGATTTGATGGTAGTCATTGAAAATGCTATTTTTAATGGGAAATTCAGGCGTTTGAAATTAATAAGTCCCCCTCCCGTAGCCATACGACCGCCTGCGCGCCCGTCACCAGACCGCACCATAATAATTAACAACAATAAAACAACACGGTGCACGGGCACGCCCTTTAAGTTATTAAATTTCATAGAAGCACTATGCTCCTCTATCTTTACAAAATTAAAAATAAACAGAGTACACGTTACCGTGATAAACCGGCAGAATATACCAAAGTATGCACGTGTATCAGCACTCCACGTAAATAAGCATAATATACAGGTACCAACCGGAAAAACCAGTACACGTCGCTCCTCACGATGCTCCACGCCTCTTCCGTAGATGCTACGCATCAACGCCAAGATAAGCGGCAAATGCAGTTTCCACGCTGTAGCACTCCGAGCTAGTGACACACCGTTGGATCCATTAAAAATAAAAAAATAATGAAAAAATCATTAAAATGCAATAAAAACGTAAGTTTCACATCGTATCATGTTCGGGTATCTTCTTGCTCGGTCGCACCTGACCAAATATCACATCCCTGTCTAGTAAAATGTAAAGCTATCTAATCTCTAGCTAGTCTCACCAACTATGTCATCGACACACGGGCAATAGCCGTAAATAATCATACCTGTGTGACATTTACCAGTGGTATTCCATCCCTTGAGCGTAAGGCTATAAACATCAAAATTAAAGTTCGCACATGCTCAGTATAATCAGACTTGTTATGACACGTCTTAAGGCAATAATAATATCCCAGACGTAATAACTTATTACTGATCAATAAATTTATTACTATGATTTATAGAAAATACAATTATAAAATAGAAAATAAAAAATAACTTAATTCTCATAGGTATTGCTACAAATAAGTGCTCATTACTCAAGATACGGTATCTTTTTTTTATAACACAAAAGTTAAGTATGAAATATTGACGTAGCGTGATATTAGTTACACAAAAACGAATTTCTTATAAACTCGAACTCATAATTAAATTTGTACGTAATGATGGTGGCGAAAAATAGATTTTCGTGGTACACAGTAGTTATGAAATTATATTTAGGTTTTAAAACTACCTTCAAAAATAACTTCAAATAATCGGTTAATTTAAGACTTACCAATTTAAGTGAACTTGAATCCTTTATCCCATTTCTGATGACGAAGAAAGAGCATTCACATTATTTTTAAAAGGTGTAACGTCACCACTGTTGACTTGCTGGTGATCACTCATAATTTGATCATCGTAAGAAAACTGCACGAATATTTCATCACCTTCGCATATTCCACAGGCAGTGTAGACATTCCAGAGAGGTCCGTACCGTACCACAGCCTGAGTTCGAATGCCTCGAGTGTCGACAGTATGGCCATATTTATAGGGTTCGGCGCACGTGCACGTGTTTTCTAATAATGCTTTTTAACAATATTTTTATATTACAATGAAATCAAATGATGACTTGTGATTAAATTCTAGAATAAAATTATTAATATTTTTACTCTCTTTTTTATAATAGGTGTGTGTTTGAACTGATAAATATTGTATGTATTTTTGTAACTCCTGCGGGTTTTGCGGAGCATACATGAATAGCTCGCAAATTGCAGCTGTTTTCTCCTACTTCTTGACACTTATTGTTATATTTTGCATAATACACACTATATCTTTATAATTTGTAGCCTATGTATTATTCTGATGTGTAAGCTTTATTGAGTTTTTGCGTGAAGACGTAACAAACATACTCACAAACTTTCGCATTCATAATATTAGTAGGAAGTAGGATTATCAAAAAATATTTTAATTTTACTTTAAACATAAAAATATTATGTCTGTCTAGGATAACATACTATATCCATTTTAAGTATTTTAATACTTAAATTTTTTAAGTTTACTTAAATAATTTGCAATCACATATAAAGCGGAAATATAAAAATCATTAGTTTACAAATCTTGTATGTAAAATTCTCGTGTCCCAGTGTTCCTTACCAAACTCCTCCGAAACGGCTAAACCAATTTGTTTGAAAATTTGTGTGTATATCGGGTAGGTCTGAATCGGCCAACATGTATTTTTCGCACCCCTAAATGATAAGGGTCATTAAAATATTTTTTATAAAGAACCCTTATTTTTTTTGTAATTTTTTTTATTGTGATTCATGATTCAGCTTTAAAAATACTTACAACTTCAAATTTTCACCCGTCTAAGAGCAACACCTATTTTTGTATCGCGATTTTAATATTATTCTATTCCATCCTCAGATACGCAACAGAGTTGCAAGATGGCAATCGAATATTATAATATATTTTATTGTAGTACCATAACTTTTATGTGCGATATATTTGGTAGGTCTGAGAATTGGTCGTTATCTATTTTTTATACCCCAAAAAAATTTAATATTGATCTTTTTTCCATTACTTTACAATATGGCAATACAACGTTTGCTGGGTCAGCTAGCAAATTAATAAAATATATCAACGTGTTGGTTACAGGTGAAGGCGAACAAAAACAAAAAAGAAAATTGTCTGTATATATTTATTCCTAACAGTTTTTGTATGTTATGTTATAGCACATTGACGTTCCATGTTGCTTGCTTGTCACATCTAGGCTAACACGAGGCGCGCCACTGACCTCTAATATACTCTAATTACCAGTGGGAGGTTCCTTTGCACAGGATGCCGGCTAGATTATGGGTACCACAACGGCGCCTATTTCTGCCGTGAAGCAGTAATGCGTAAGCATTACTGTGTTTCGGTCTGAAGGGCGCCGTAGCTAGTGAAATTACTGGGCAAATGAGACTGAACATCTTATGTCTCAAGGTGACGAGCGCAATTGTAGTGCCGCTCAGAATTTTTGAGTTTTTCAAGAATCCTGAGCGACACTGTAACTTGTAATGGGCAGGGCGTATCAATTAGCATCAGCTGAACGTCCTGCTCGTCTCGTCCCTTATTATCATAAAAAAAAATATTAACCACTGGACTGGCGACTGTCAAAGTGCTTTTGTGCCTGTTTGATATTCGCCATTTTGGCGCTGTTGGCCATGTAGCGAGAGTCTGCGGTACTAAAACTAATGATGATAACCTGGTGGACAACATAGATGGTGTGTAACTATTTACAAAAATAAATGTGTACTTTATTACGTTGATTCTTGAAGTATAAATAGCACGGAAAACGAACGAAATTAATTCAAAATGTAAAAATACTTCAGATTATTGTAAGTTTCTCTCGCAGCCATTCGTATTATTCGTCTAAATTAGTTCTCTGTACGCTCGCGAGTGGCGCTTCAAACAGGCACAAAAAATTTGCTGTCAAACATATGGAACAGCCTGTCCAGTGGTATTTATACAGATCAGTGAGGCGCGCTCAATTCAAAATCAAAATCAGTTTATTCAAGTAGGTCACGAAAATGACACTCATGAAAGTCAAAAAAAAAATATTTTTCTTGTTGAATCTACCGCTACTTCGTAAAGGGTTGAGCTAATGAGAAGAAGTAGCAAGAAACTCATTGCCACTCTTTTATATCAAGATTTACAGATCATTTCAATTACAATATAATATGTAAAATGTAAAATGATGCAACAAACACACTCAAACGTCAAATAGTCAATGTCTTACACGAGTAAGTCAAAAAAAATAAATGTAAATGAATACAAAAGTTATTGAGTACAGTAGCTGCATCATCCACATACACCATAAATCAATAAAGGTATTCTGTGAGCATTTTTTAAGCGATTATAAATAAATAAACATGTATATATCCATACATATATATATACACACAATATTTTTAAAGAATCTGAAACCGAGTCCCCGGCAACAGCCATTCACGAGCATGACGCATGAGCCAGCCATCGCCTCCCTCAACCATATTTTAGGGAAGGGGACGACCCGTCCCATGTCGCCGCCACAAGCAGCGACATTTAAGCGAGCATGATGAAACCTGTTACGAGAACTCAGCAAACAACAATAAAATAATCCTAATACATCCATATAATCCTACATATCATGCAATACTCACCAAATACCTCTACTTACAATTTGACATGTACATAGGAATAGGAAATAGAGACCCGAATAAGCGTACAAGGCATACTATCCTTTGTAATGTCCCAATTACTCACTCTATCTACACCCAGAATCCGGTGGTTTACCATACCCTTAGTTGCTATAAAAAAAAATCTTACCAACAGATATGTTCGTCCATACTAAAAACGCTTTCACAAAGCAAATAATTTTAAATATATCATAATCGAGTTGTTGGTAATTACTTAAGACATACGCACATACAAACATACACTCATACACACACAAACTCAACACAAAATCTTTATAAGGTTAATTTTTTATTTATATTTTAATTATAGTATAATTAGAGTGGTATGTTGTACCTTAAATAGTATAAACCTTTAATTGGCAGTCGGACATCGCATAATAGTTTTTAATCAGTTGAATTTTCATGTGCTCCTCCTCAGTAATGAGGAAAACGACGCGCGTTTTCCTCATTACTGAGGGTCGTGACTCCCCCGCTGCATCAGTTTCTTCCGTACGATTTCCCTCCATCTGCTGCGATCCTTAGCCTTATGAAGTGCATCATAGAAGTTGATGTTTAGAGCAGATCGTGTGCTATTATTGCTTAAATAATTTATTAGCTAGATAGAGTCTCTTGCTGTTAGACAACCAATAAAAACAGGCCAGGAATATTAGTGTAGTGCGCATGAAAGGCTACGTCTTACACTAGCGATTTGTACAACACTTTGTGTTAGTGTGCGTGAATTGCTATTATAGAGATTAGTCTCAGCCTAGGGAAATAAAGAAGCGATTTACACGATTGTATGAAACGTGTAGTCATGGATAGATTGACAGATGACGGCTATAATCTTGTAAAAAACGGAGATAGCCGAAATACACTACGTTTAAAGCAACTGTTCGCTTTCACTCTTAGCCGGATTATACTTCTTCGCCCAATTGTCATTACGATTTCAAACTTAAGTCAAATCACTGCACGTTTCATACTAAACTAAATTTCAACTTTTACCTAGGCGGTCCCGCCTCTTATTACCTACGTAGTTTTTTTTTTATGAAAATAAGGGATAAGACGAGTAGGACGTTCAGCTGGTCGTAATCGATACGCCCTACCCATTACAATGCAGTGCCGCTCAGGATTCTTGAAAAACCCAAAAATTCTGAGCGGCACTACAATTGCGCTCGTCTCCTTGAGACATAAGAAGTTAAGTTTCATTTGCCCAGTAATTACACTAGTGAAAGCTAGCTACGGCGCCCTTCAGACCGAAACACAGCAAGGTTTACATATTACTGCTTCACAGCAGAAATAGGCGCCGTTGTGGTACCCATAATTTAGACGGCTTCTTGTGCAAAGGAGCCTCCCACTGGTAAAAGTGTTTAAGCATTTAATATTTTTTTCTAAAGTATTTACATGATCTTTGGTTGGTCTATTCGTTTCGACGTTTTCACAGGTATCATAGTCTACCTAGACGTATAAATGATCTAAATGCTGTTGGTTCAATAAAATAAAATTAATAAAAGAGTATCTTTTATTTTATAGTTCAATCCGAAGACATAATAGCGCATATACCACCTGAGAGCCCGATATTGTGTTTTTTTTAATTGTTAATGTGTACGATAGATATAAGGAATAGGTGTTCCGCAGGGTTCTATTATCGGTCCTTTCTTGTTTCTTATATATATTTACTATTTACCGTTTGTGGTAGATGATAGCCATGAGATTGTATTGTTTGCTTGATACTTCACTTATTTTTAAAGTGGTGCGACGTGCAGATCACGAGGTAAACAATGCACTCTCATAGATAGTGCGTTGATTTGAGACGAATAATAAAAACAAAGTGTTTACGTTTCCTTACTCCAAACACAGCGGAGGTACAAACCAACGTACTTATAAATCACCAGAGCCGTTCACGCGTGCCTGACTGTTTACGACTTGTCAATCAAAATCGTTATCGTTACAGTTACAATATGCATTCCTTTTCTACCTTGCTGTATCTCCGTTACAGATATTCTTCTCTTTCGTACCGTTTATTAGTTTATATGCTAGTATATTGTAAGCCTATCTAATAAGGATATGATCCCCTCCATCTGGATGTATGGCGGTCCTCCACAGTACGATTTTCAAGGAGCTCTCTTCCACGTACTGCAAAGCTATGGAATGAGCTTCCTTGTGCGGTGTTTCCGGTACGATACGACATTAAAAAAAATCGCGTACACATTCCTTTAAGGCCAGCAGCGCTTCTGTCATTCCCCTAGTGTTGCAAGAAAATGTGGTCGGCGGTGGTCACTTAACAATAGATACGCTAGTTTGTCCTACTTGTTCTTAAAAGAAACTTACTTATAAATGACAAAAGGTTGAAACTCGTGGACACTTTGGTCTTCTAAGGAATCAATTTTGATAAGTTATAGTGGCCCATCACATTTTCCAATTTTATTTTATGACAATAAGGGTCACGACGAGCAGAACGTTCAGCTGATGATACAATGCAGTGCCGCTCAGGATTCTTGATTTGAAATCCAAAAATTTTTAGCGGCACTACATTTGCGCTCGTCTCCTTGTGACATAAGAAGTTAAGTCGCATTTGTCCAGTAATTTCACTAACTACGGCGCCTTTCAGACTGAAACATAATAATGCTTACACCTTAGATTAAGGATTGGTCTCCGCTGCTCTCCAACTAGATACTCCAGGCGTTGTTGCAAAGTGCGGCAACGAATACTACGCTCAAGTGGGCGTAGTCGAGCCAGTCTCAAAAAATGTGTGACGTTGACGTACCACATGTTCTGTTAAACTTTGCTAATAATTAAAATTAAAATGCCGGGTTGCGTAGTAAATCTTTGTAAAAATAATACTGCAAGAAATAAGAAAGACAATGGCATCACATATAATCAGTAAGTATTTTCAATGTAAAAAAACACGCAGTATATGTTACAAAATTTGAAAGATGCCACGCACACAAACATCTAATAGATGCCGCCATAAAAAAACTATTGTTCTTAGATTGTGCGGTATCTAGTTCGCTCACACATTACTGCTTCAATGCAGATAAAGGCGCCGTTGTGGTACCCTTTTTCTAGCCAGCATCCTGTACAAAGGAGCCTCCCGCTGGTAGATGACTGGTAGATGTCCATATATCTCCAAATTTGTACACCATTACTAACTTTATCCACATAGAAACGAAGACAATAATTACAAAACACAACACATTTTGGCCTAAAATTAAACTTGAGTTGTATGTTGCTCTTCGTAACTTAATGTTAACTTAATTGATAATTAGATTGTTATCATTGATGTTTTTGTGCCAAAGTTAATAAATTGGTTGACCTTCTTTTGAAATAATAGCTATTTGTATTTTTTGATGGAGAATAAAACAAAAATATTGTTTTAAACGGTTATTTTATTGTAGCTAATATTTAACTGTTTGTGAAATTCTGGGTAAAAAAACTGACTCATGTCATGGATGCATTTTACAATATTTTATGTCAGACATCAACAGAAGAGCATTGGGTTCACTTGATGATGGGTGATCATGCGCTTACGATCGAGATTTCGAACTTACATTTATTGTAAAGGGTGATGCATTGACATTTCAAAATTTATTTACTAAACCTTCAAATCAAATAATTTTATTCAAAATAGGATGTAATATCACTTATTAGAATGTCAAAAACTACCACCAATTCCAAAAGGTATGTCTCAGACCTGAGCAGAGCGGGCGCAGCAAACTCAGTGGACTTGTATTTTTTATAAAAATTTGGTTAAAATATAAAATCTGTCAATAAAATTTATTATTTAACAGCTTGTGGGCGGTCGCTCCATTCCCAATCTGTGGTATTATTAAGAAAATCATTTATAACATTTACCACACAAATGTTTTTTAACAGTTCTTTTGAATTTCGTAATACATTTGTTTTGAACATAATCTGGGATCTTATTAGTAATAGAAGCATATTATACAACGCCCCACAAAAGACTTACTAACTCGACTCAGTCGAGTAGTAGGCGTTATAAGTTTATGTTGTGTTAACATTATGGTTATGACAGTTTTTAGCAAATTCACTTATGTACCTATGTTACTTCCTATTGCATGGAATAAATAAATTAATATATTCTATAATATTCAATTTACAAGTGCGAGGTTTCTTTACACAGACTGCAAGCTAGTACGTCTGCGGTAACTTTTTCTACCTGGAAGCATTATTGTTTTTCGGCAGAAAGCCACCTGCTAAGCTGTTTTGGCGCCTAACCGGGGACGGCCACTTGAGGCGCTATACTTTAAAACTTTATTGGTTTGCTAAACTATGCAAAGCGATACAGTAAAATGTTCAAACTAGAATAAGCTAACACACTTTCACAGACTGTAAATTAATCATGTACTTTATGATAACTATGCTTCCATCATAAATTAGGGGGGAGGGGGGGGGTTCGAGGTAGCGTTCGAGGAGGGTAGGGTCGCAAAGAATTCTTGAAAATTCCAAACATTCTGATCGTCACTACAATTGCGCTCGTCTCCTTGAGACATAAGATGTTAAGTCTCGTTTGCCCAGTAATTACACAAGCTACGGCGCCCTTTTGACGGTAGCAGAGTAATGCTTACACATTACTACTTCACGGCAGAAATAGGCGCCGTTGTGGTACCCATAATATATGGCATCTAGTGCAAAGGAGCCGCCAGCTCGCCCTTGCGCCCCAAATGTTTATTGAAAGCTCTTTTTTAGTAGGCCTTGCAATAAAGAAAATAAATATTAATTCCAATTGAAAATTCCTATAAATCCGAATTAACTTGAATTAATAATAATAATAAATGTTTATTTCAGACACACATCCATATTGCATAATTTTACAAAGTCACAATTACAATTACAATCAGTCAAAATTACATAAGAATTACAACTATTTATGAATATTAAGATATTAACTTGAATTAATAAAAAAATCGATGTCTACAGCTATTTTTGGTAGTTACTATGATGCACATTTAACCAATATTTAAAAATAGGATTGTTCAAGTTCTCAGACAATGTAGAAATAATTTTAATGCTAGAGGAGCGTATAGGCGACCAAAAGGATGCTATCCGTAACCTTATAATTGCGAAAAAATCAAATGATACCAAAATAGATACGATAAAAGTAACAAATGAGACCAAAAAAGGTAAGATAAAAATTGCAGTATTTCTAGCGGATATCGAAGCGATATTCCAAAATTAGGACATATTTTAACAAACATGTTTCAAATAGATGAATTATAACGCAATGCATCACAATAAATTGGAAGGATTATCTTTGTTAAACAGCTTGCAACATTCGAAGCAATTTCTCATGTTCACTGTAATAACGCCTTCGTGTTCTGCCATCTTTAACGAATCTCCGTACAACGTCTTTAATAGCTGTTTCGTAAGGGGGATGTATGTAAACGTCACGTCACATTTGAGCAACAACTCACCTTCGCAAAAAACATTAGCACTAAGCAACCCCGATCATATAAATGGAATATTCTGTTCAAACGAAAACAGAATCATCTTGTTTACAAACAGAGCAGTTGCTTTTGAGAGCAATCTTAAAAAGGTAATAAAGTATGAAATATTTAGCGTTATTGTTACAATTAAGCATGTTAATGATTATATTACGCGCTTTTAATATGGTTTTTCTTAACTGTTTTAATTGCTTACTATTCTATTTTGCTTGTTAGTTCTTTAGTTGTTTTATTACTATTTATTCTTATGTCAGCTATCAACGGTGTAGCATAAGGGTAGGTGAACACCGAATTCAATTCTTATTTAATTGAAGTGAAAACTTATTTAGCGGCGTTGAGCACTTTTCTTGGGATGGCTATAAAATGCTGATCGAAAATTCGTAACACGGTTAATTTGACGTGTAATTTTTTTTATGTAATATGAATTGTCATTTTTGTGAACGATAGCGCTATAAATGAATATTGTATAGGTACTTTTATACTGATAAATAAAGCAATTCGTGAGAAATTTTTCCCTAACCATTCCAAAATATTAAAATAGAGAGATATAACGAAATGATATAGTGGGACTGATAGTTTCAACATAATGACTTACTTGACTTAAGTTCCTGTATCCCCTAGCTGGGGCAGAGGGCATCCACAGTACATCTCAAACACGATCGGTTCTCAGCATCTCTCTTAATTTCACTCCAGGTCTTTCCACTGTCTTTCGCTTCTTCAATGGCAGTCCGCCGCCAAGTTTGCTTTGGAGGGCCACCTTTGCGTTTCCCTTGAGGGTTCCAGTTTATGGCTTGCCTCGGTATATGGTTGGGATCCCACTGGAGTGTGTGACCTATCCAGATTCATTTGCGGCGTTTTATCTGTAGGCCGATTCGGTGACAGCGTTACCAAAAATGATTGTTGGAAATTTTGTAAGGCCAGTGAATACCGAGGATATTTCGAAGGTATCGGTTAACTAAAACCTGAAGTTGATGAGAAATGGGCTTGGTGAACTTCCACGTCTCACACCGGTCTTCACGTTGGACCGAAATGTTTTGAGCTTAACTCTCCGTGTCAGTTTCCGTGGTTACCATACGGATCGGAGCCGTGCAAAGGTTGCTCGTGTTTTGGCGATCCGTGAAGTGATTTCCTCTTCAGTCCCTCCAGTCTCTGACACGCAGCTCTCAAGATAAGAGCAACGGGCCTGAGTTTCAACATCATATATTCTAGATATTGTAACAAACGGCTTCATACTGCGTTGTTATTATATGCCTCTTCCTTATATGTCTTCTCTAAAAACCTGTCATTAACCATACAAACAGACATTTCAATTTTATTTATGTATGTATGTTTTCGATGTTTATTTTTTGCTTGAAATGGTAAAAATAGTGGTATTGTTTTAATTTGAGATTAAAAAGAAAACGTTAATTCTGAAATTCATTTTCAGATAGATGTAATGTTGTTTGATATTATTTTAAAAAATGTTTCAGATGTATCGTTTGCTAGTATGTGTTGGGTTGGTAAGTCAGGCACTTATAAGTGCTGCACATCCAGGTGTGGCTGCAACTCCAGCTGCTGGAGTGATTCCAGCTGTCCCAGCACTGGCTAGCCCACTGAACCCTGCATTGCCGCTGCCAACAGCCCTAAACCCTGCTTTAAACCCAGCTCTCGCAGGCTACAACGGGTACAGAAGCCCTTATTATAATGCTGGTGCAGCTGTGCCCATATTGAGTTACTCCAACGAACGTGGTGTTGATGGAAGTTACTCATACAGGTAAGAATTCTCGTGTTATCGTGTTAATGTATAGTGTCGTTCCGGGAATTAGCTAAAAAAATAGAAATAAATACTGGCAAGATTTTGAAAGCAAGAGTAATGGTAACCCTTCGGGTACGGAATCTTAATGTTAATATTTTCTAAACAATTTGTTATGTTTTAAACTGATAACCCTCACTTCTGGAATCTGGCAGGTTGTGACTTCATCTAAAGTAGATCCTGTAGATAAAGCCACAACCTGAGAGTCGAACAAGGCATACAAGATTTATCAACGATACGTCACTCGAACAGTTGGCTCAGTCGGCAAAAGTCAAGGCAAAGTCGTGAGTTAAGAGTCCCGCATCGTTCATAAAATTTTGACTTTCAAATTTTATTTGTGTATTAATCCTAGAAGTGAGAGTTATCACCTTTAAAACATAAAACATTGTTTATATTTACAAGAGCGACATCTCAAGTCAATTTCCTAATATGTAAATATAGCTGACCCGGCAAACGTTGTTTTGCGATATAAAGTATAATTCATGCGATAGTTTTATAAGTAATAAAATATTGCCTATATTATAGCCTGTACATCATTTTGTTCTATTGTCAATAGTTTTTGCAGCGCACGCAAAAACAGGTTTTCGATTTTACACCTTGTGTTACAAAATAGCAATTTTATTACGGATCCCTAATTTTGAAAAAAAACAAGATTGGGGTTAAGCAGGTTATCAACTGGAAAGTAGATCCTATAGATGACGCTACAACCTGAGAGTTGAAGTAAGCATACAAGATTTTATGACGATACGTTAGTCGAACGGTTAGATCAGTTGGCTAGAGCACCGGCACAGAACGCCGGAGGTCGTGGGTTCGAGTCCCGCATCGTTTTAATTTTGTTTTTCAAATTTTAAAAATCAATTATGTCTCACAAAAATGTTATTAATTCAGCTTAATAAAAATAGTTTGAAAAAACTAAAAAACGCTTTGCTTCAAAAGAGAATGGTTGAAATTTAAAATTAGCATCCTGCGTTATTGATGATAGATGAAAAAATTATATAAAATTAAAAAAAAATTATTTTGTAATGAGTAACAATGTAATGAACAGTTTTGCAACTGGCGACGGCAAACAAGCACAAGAAAGTGGATTCCAAAAAGACGTGTACATCGACAACACCGGATCACCGCAGGGGACTCAGGTAATTAGCTTACATCATTTAGATATCTGTTTTACGAGAATATCATGTTTCCATACTCAATATATTAGTTATATTATGAGTCACTCGTTATGTGCCTTTTCACACGTACCAATTGCACAGAATCCAACACAATTCCAGTCTGCCTATTTAATGTACACACAGTTACTATAGCGACCTGTATAGCCGAGTGGTTAGCGATCCTACCTACTAAGCTAGAGGTCCCGGATTCGAATCCCGGTAGGTGCAAGCATTTATATCATGAATAATGATGTTTGTTTTCTGATTCATGAATGTTTAAATGTATTTATGTATGTTTAAGTAAGTTATTGTATTAAATATATCGTTGTCATGTAACTCAGGCTATATGCTTAATATGGGGCAAGATAATTTGTGTAAAAGTGTGTCAATATTATTATTATTATAGCAATAATTTTTAACTAAATTTTGACATTTTACAGGTAGTTGAAGGCAGCTACGCTTATGTATCTCCTGAAGGAACTCCAATTCAAGTCAGCTACGTTGCAGACGAAAATGGTAAATCATATTAGTATCACTATTCACTATATTATTTTATCTTACAATTGGTATCACATGAATCTTAGATGTGATTGATGGATATTTAGTTTATTCCAATTCAAAATGAAAACAATACTACTTTTAATAATTATACTAGGTGACCCGACTGACGCTGTCCTGTCAATAGAACAAAAAATGATGTACGTAACAAACGGACAAGTAAAAAAAAGGATTCCGCGCCATGATATTAAGCGCCATGCCAAGTGTGTGTGCGGTTACGGGGGATACTAGTTAGATAGATAGTTAACAACTGTAATTCATCTACCAACGGGAGGTAACCTCCCGAGAAAGTAAGAAAGAAATGTAAAAATTCTAATTAGTTATTTCATTTGAAACTATTCTTTCGATTTGACGACCGGGGACACATCAAAGGAAAAAATTGTTGGTTTTATTTAATTCCAAGCATTTTCATATTTATTCATATTTTAAGCCTTCTCTGGACTTCCACAAATAATTCAAGACCAAAATTAGCCAAATCGGTCCAGCCGTTCTCGAGTTTTCGCGAAACTAACGAACAGCAATTCGTTTTTATATATATAGATACACATATATAGATGTAGTAGTAAAATGATAAGGATTAATATAGCATTTGTGAAAACGGGAAGCGGAACTGGAATAGTACATGAGATAATCTTCAAATCCAAACTTGCTTAATAGTTTTAAAACCCTTTATCTACGTGGACGAAGTCGCGGGCAACAGCTAGTATATTAATATTATAGCTTCAATTATGTGGATAATAAATACCAATTAAATTACAGGTTTCAGACCATCAGGTGTGCACATTCCTGCCGATGGTAAGGGCGTTCTTCCAGCAGCACTCCCAGCTGGAGTCCTGAATAGGAACCCCTATAATGGATTCATCAACCCATACAACCCTCTTAACAACCGCAACCCATACAACTATAACCAATACAACCCTCTTAATAACCGCAACCCATACAACTATAACCAATACAATCCCCATAGACCATATGGCCCCGCGTTCAATCCGGCAACCCCATATAATTTGTACGGAGCAGGGAAAAAGGTGCTTTGAAAATTCTTCTTTGACAATGGTTTATATCCTCTCGTAGTTATACTCAAAATGTAATAAACTTTTCAATATATTATTAATTAAATATATATCAGTTTTATTCATATATTTAACCACAATTTTTGTTGGTGTAGGCACAATATTTGTTATTATAATTTTTATAATAGTTATTTGTTATGATTTAGTAAAAAGGCATAAAAAGGCATTTATTTTCTCATTAATTTCTAATAACTTGTAAATAATACTACCGCTTCGGAAACAAATGGCTCTCTGAGAGAGAAGAAGCGGCGCAAGAACCTCTCCCAGCATTCTTTTTTTGCGCTCTTTTCAATAAAAATGTACAATATTGTACAGTTATTTCTATCGCTATAAAATAATCACAATATAGTCCCAGGCTGTCCGATCATTTAGATATTCAGCAGTGGAGTAATAGGATTTACGACAGATCCATTTTTTTATAAAACATTTAAATTTATTTATAGATAATGCCTGAACAGTGGCTGGGACTTTATTATAGAAGTGTATACATTTACCCATAAAGCTATTATGTATCTTATGAAGCCTACTAGAATTAGTTACTATTAGTTAGCAAAAAGGTGACGATTTTTGTGTATTACCCACATTTCCCTTTAAATAACTCAATTATTATATATTGTACTGTCTATCGTTTATTTTATTAACTTTATTTGAAAGATAATAAATCTAATATATTTTACAAGTGGGAGGCTCCTTTGCACAGGATGCTGGCTAGTTTATGGGTCGCACAACGGCGCCTATTTCTTCCGTGAAATTATTGGACAAACGAGACTTAATATCTTATGTTCTAAGGTGACAAGCGCAATTGTAGTGCCACTCAGAATTTTCAGGTTTTCCAAGAATCCTGAGCGGCACTGCTTTGTAATGGACAAGGCGTATCAATTACCATCAGATGAACGTCCTGCTCATCTCGTCCCTTATTTTCATATACATATATATAATAAATATATAAAATTCTCGTGTCTCGGTGTTTGTTACCAAACTTCTCCGAAACGGCTGAACCGATTTGCATAAAATTGTGTGTGCACATCGGATAGGTCTGAGAATCGGCCAAGATCTATTCTTCATACCCCTAAATAATAAGGGTGACCCACCACTAAATGTATTTTTTATAAATTACATATAACATCAAATTTTCGCCTTTCTACGATCTACAACTATTTTTGTATCGCGATTATTATATTATTCTGTACCATCCACAAATCCGCTATAGGGTTGCAAGATGGCAATCGAATACAATAATTGTAGTACGATATATTTGTTAGGTCTGAGAATCGGTTGCATCTATTTTTTATACCCCAAAATTTTTTTTAATTACTTTATATGGCAATACAACGTTTGCTGGTTCAGCTAGTACAAATATAAATAATTAATGTAATTCTCGCGTAATATCATTATTTATTTAAAGTTAGTGTGAATTGATGCATGTACCACATTATTAAGTAATTCATCCTTTTTTTTTTTTTTATTTTAAAATTTTAAATTGAGTATTTGACGTTTTTTTATTATTGTGTTGTGTTGCATCACTTAATTATGTGATTAAAATACTTAAGCGAAAATTAAAAAATATTACGATGAAGCTGTAAATGATGATTTTAAAAAGTGGCAATGAGTTTCTTGTTGCTTCTTCGCATTAAAACAAATAAAGGCGGTGTTGAATGGTATAAAGTATAAATTTGACCTTCATAAGTGTCATTTAATATTTGTTATGACAAGTTGGTTGAATGAATAATTAAATAAAAAGAGTAAAGGTAAATAACCGGACGTTCGGCTGATGGTAATTGATACACCCTGCCCATTACGATGCGGCACTACAATTGCGCTCATTTACCCAGTAATTTCACTAGCTACGGCGCCCTTCAGATCGAAACATTACACATTACTGCTTCAAGGTAGAAAGGACGCCGTTGTAGTACCCATAACCTAGCCATCATCCTGTGCAAAGGAGCCTCCCACTGGTAAAATACTCGAGCGCATGGCCTCAGATACCTATACTTCAAAGGTCAGGACGACGAGGCTGCTAATTGGGGATCAACGTCAATTTTTAGCCAACACCTTGAGACCTTTAAGTAAGACTTAAGACTTTTAAGAGGCGTAGGATCCTCAGATGGTTCAGATAGGACATGTCATACTCTCAGTTATGTCATACAATTACATACAATTTTAAACTAAAAAAACATCTTATAGCTATATTTATAAAACTATATTTACATTAAATTAAAACTATAATCGGGAAAGTGTACCAAGTTGCCCGTGTTGGATAGCTAGGCTAATCCGTTGGCCGAAATAATAGCGCTATTGAGGCGCGAGATAGTACTTTGTACATTCTCCGCGCCTCTGGGCCCCACGGGTCATGGGTGTCGACACCAAACAGCACAAAGATGTAAGACTCACTGAGACTGACATATTTGCGACGCTTGCTGGCAGCGGCAGTCAAAGCAGCAGCCCCAGCACCAACTGACGTAACTTGGACATGAGGAGGAGCCAGAGTGTCGCGTCCCAGACCAGCGCCCTTCCCCATGCCTAAGCTACCAGGATCATTCCATCAGGACGCTTGTCATCGCGGTGGGTAATACCATTTGGCTCTAAAACAGCTGGTATAAAATGTCCTGCGGATGACTTCATTAATGCTGGCGTGACCACTGATACGGCCTCGATTTTAGTTGGAGCGTAGCTGAGACCAATCCTTAATCTAACCTTAATTTTCATTTTAATATGCTTGTAAAAGATTCCATTATATACCTACTCAAACGGATGATTTATTAACAAAATATGACGTTATGCGTTGGAATTTATATTACGTTTTTGTTATTTAATATCTTTGCTAAAAATATATATAAACGTGGTAAGTAATCTGAGATGTGTTCATTAAATTTGACAAGAGTTATGTAAATAAAAGTCAAACTTACAAGGTATATGATTGTGTATGAAACCTTGATGAGATCACAGCAATATATTTATATTACAACCTTTTTGAATTATGGCATAATACTTATGATCGTGTCATATTTATATATATATATATACTAGCTGACTCGACAGACATTGTTCTGTATATAATAAATAAAATAATGTTTTATATGAATTTGTTAATAATATATCATAACATCAAAAATTGTTATCATTATTAAAATATGCACCCTGCTGTCGTAATGAAATTGTTTCACAGCAGAACTGTCAAACCGTGCGTCAATAAATTCTCTTATAGAAAATATCTCTATACAAAACAAATATTAGAAATAAAAATAATTGTGGGTACCAAATCGAAATAAAAACTATCCTATCTCTCAAGTTGGACCAAACTGCACTTCATGAAGTAATCCCCATTAAAATCTGTGTGTGTGCGGTTACGGGGGATACTAGTTAGATAGATAGTTAACAACTGTAATTCATCTACCAACTTGTTACCTCCCGAGAAAGTAAGAAAGAAATGTAAAAATTCTAATTAGTTATTTCATTTGAAACTATTCTTTCGATTTGACGACCGGGGACACATCAAAGGAAAAAATTGTTGGTTTTATTTAATTCCAAGCATTTTCATATTTATTCATATTTTAAGCCTTCTCTGGACTTCCACAAATAATTCAAGACCAAAATTAGCCAAATCGGTCCAGCCGTTCAAGAGTTTTCGCGAAACTAACGAACAGCAATTCGTTTTTATATATATAGATACACATATATAGATGTAGTAGTAAAATGATAAGGATTAATATAGCATTTGTGTAAACAGCTTTTACATTAACGATTTAAAATTGCCTATTTTTAAAGTATTAAAATGGATATTGTATGTTTTCCTTAACAGATAGACAGATACCTTCGCGGACTTTTCTGTAGACTTATATGAGATACACAATAATTCCATCATAGTTTAATTTGTTGTATCTCAAAGGGCTTAGACAGCGTTTTCGTTGAAAGCTCCCAGATAGCTTCTTTTTTCCGACACCGTCAACAAATATAGTTAAAGTATACGAAAATGTATCCAAAAACATAACAAATGATATACTAAAACCTTCCTTGAGAATCACGCTATTCATTGGTGAAAACAACATAAAAATCGGTGCAGTAGTTTTTGAGTTTATCGCGAACAGTCGGACAGACAGACGCGGCGGAGGACTATGTTTTGTAATATGTAGTGATGAATTCCTTAATTTACTTTTTGTGATTTCTATATTGCAATCTTAATTTCTCATTCTGTAAGAGTTTTCAATTTCTTTACTAGGCTATGTTATCCCTACTAATATTATCATTAATGTGAATATTAGTTTGTTTGTTACGCTTTTACGCCGGAGCTACTGAACCGATTTAAATGAAATTTGATACAGATAGACTAGAGTTTGGGAAAGGACGAGGGCAACATTTATCCCGGAAAATTTTATGAATTCCGCGGTATTTGTGAAAAACTAAAATTCACGTTGATGAGCTCTAACTATACCAATAGTAGGTTTAGTTTGCCATAGCAAACTTCCTCGATTTAAGATTCTTGTAATATGTTGGGAACGGGAGCAAAAACGGGAAGCGGAACTGGAATAGTACATGAGATAATCTTCAAATCCAAACTTGCTTAATAGTTTTAAAACCCTTTATCTACGTGGACGAAGTCGCGGGCAACAGCTAGTATATTAATATTATAGCTTCAATTATGTGGATAATAAATACCAATTAAATTACAGGTTTCAGACCATCAGGTGTGCACATTCCTGCCGATGGTAAGGGCGTTCTTCCAGCAGCACTCCCAGCTGGAGTCCTGAATAGGAACCCCTATAATGGATTCATCAACCCATACAACCCTCTTAACAACCGCAACCCATACAACTATAACCAATACAACCCTCTTAATAACCGCAACCCATACAACTATAACCAATACAATCCCCATAGACCATATGGCCCCGCGTTCAATCCGGCAACCCCATATAATTTGTACGGAGCAGGGAAAAAGGTGCTTTGAAAATTCTTCTTTGACAATGGTTTATATCCTACTCGTAGTTATACTCAAAATGTAATAAACTTTTCAATATATTATTAATTAAATATATATCAGTTTTATTCATATATTTAACCAAAATTTTTGTTGGTGTAGGCACAATATTTGTTATTGTAATTTTTATAATAGTTATTTGTTATGATTTAGTAAAAAGGCATAAAAAGGCATAAAAGGCATTTATTTTCTCATTAATTTCTAATAACTTGTAAATAATACTACCGCTTCGGAAACAAATGGCTCTGTGAGAGAGAAGAAGCGGCGCAAGAAACTCTCCCAGCATTCTTTTTTTGCGCTCTTTTCAATAAAAATGTACAATATTGTACAGTTATTTCTATCGCTATAAAATAATCACAATATAGTCCCAGGCTGTCCGATCATTTAGATATTCAGCAGTGGAGTAATAGGATTTACGACAGATCCATTTTTTTTTATAAAACATTTAAATTTATTTATAGATAATGCCTGAACAGTGGCTGGGACTTTATTATAGAAGTGTATACATTTACCCATAAAGCTATTATGTATCTTATGAAGCCTACTAGAATTAGTTACTATTAGTTAGCAAAAAGGTGACGATTTTTGTGTATTACACACACTTCCCTTTAAATAACTCCATTATTATATATTGTACTGTCTATCGTTTATTTTATTAACTTTATTTGAAAGATAATAAATCTAATATATTTTACAAGTGGGAGGCTCGTTTGCACAGGATGCTGGCTAGTTTATGGGTCGCACAACGGCGCCTATTTCTTCCGTGAAGCAGTAGGTACTGTGTTTCGGTCTGAAGGGCGCCGGAGCTAGTGAAATTATTGGACAAACGAGACTTAATATCTTATGTTCTAAGGTGACGAGCGCAATTGTAGTGCCACTCAGAATTTTCAGGTTTTCCAAGAATCCTGAGCGGCACTGCTTTGTAATGGACAAGGCGTATCAATTACCATCAGATGAACGTCCTGCTCATCTCGTCCCTTATTTTCATATTTATATATATATATAAAATATATTAAATTCTCGTGTCCCGGTGTTTGTTACCAAACTTCTCCGAAACGGCTGAACCGATTTGTATAAAATTATGTGTGCACATCGGATAGGTCTGAGAATCGGCCAAGATCTATTCTTCATACCCCTAAATAATAAGGGTGACCCACCACTAAATATATTTTTTTTTAATTACATATAACATCAAATTTTCGCCTTTCTTCGATCTACAACTATTTTTGTATCGCGATTATTATATTATTCTGTACCATCCACAAATCCGCTATAGGGTTGCAAGATGGCAATCGAATACAATAATTGTAGTACGATATATTTGTTAGGTCTGAGAATCGGTTGCATCTATTGCATTTATTTTTATACCCCAAATTTTTTTTTAATTACTTTATATGGCAATACAACGTTTGCTGGTTCAGCTAGTACAAATATAAATAATTAATGTAATTCTCGCGTAATATCATTATTTATTTAAAGTTAGTGTGAATTGATGCATGTACCACATTATTAAGTAATTCATCCTTTTTTTTTTTTAATTTTAAAATTTTAAATTGAGTATTTGACGTTTGTTTATTATTGTGTTGTGTTGCATCACTTAATTATGTGATTAAAATAATTAAGCGAAAATTAAAAAATATTACGATGAAGCTGTAAATGATGATTTTAAAAAGTGGCAATGAGTTTCTTGTTGCTTCTTCGCATTAAAACAAATAAAGGCGGTGTTGAATGGTATAAAGTATAAATTTGACATTCATAAGTGTCATTTAATATTTGTTATGACAAGTTGGTTGAATGAATAATTAAATAAAAAGAGTAAAGGTAAATAACCGGACGTTCGGCTGATGGTAATTGATACACCCTGCCCATTACGATGCGGCACTACAATTGCGCTCATTTACCCAGTAATTTCACTAGCTACAGCGCCCTTCAGATCGAAACATTACATATTACTGCTTCAAGGTAGAAAGGGCCCCGTTGTAGTACCCATAACCTAGCCATCATCCTGTGCAAAGGAGCCTCCCACTGGTAAAATGCTCGAGCGCATGGCCTCAGATACCTATACTTCAAAGGTCAGGACGACGAGGCTGCTAATTGGGGATCAACGTCAATTTTTAGCCAACATCTTGAGACCTTTAAGTAAGACTTAAGACTTTTAAGAGGCGTAGGATCCTCAGATGGTTCAGATAGGACATGTCATACTCTCAGTTATGTCATACAATTACATACAATTTTAAACTAAAAAATCATCTTATAGCTATATTTATAAAACTATATTTACATTAAATTAAAACTATAATCGGGAAAGTGTACCAAGTTGCCCGTGTTGGATAGCTAGGCTAATCCGTTGACCGAAATAATAGCGCTATTGAGGCGCGAGATAGTACTTTGTACATTCTCCGCGCCTCTGGGCCCCACGGGTCATGGGTGTCGACACCAAACAGCACAAAGATGTAAGACTCACTGAGACTGACATATTTGCGACGCTTGCTGGCATCGGCAGTCAAAGCAGCAGCCCCAGCACCAACTGACGTAACTTGGACATGAGGAGGAGCCAGAGTGTCGCGTCCCAGACCAGCGCCCTTCCCCATGCCTAAGCTACCAGGATCATTCCATCAGGACGCTTGTCATCGCGGTGGGTAATACCATTTGGCTCTAAAACAGCTGGTATAAAATGTCCTGCGGATGACTTCATTAATGCTGGCGTGACCACTGATACGGCCTCGATTTTAGTTGGAGCGTAGCTGAGACCAATCCTTAATCTAACCTTAATTTTCATTTTAATATGCTTGTAAAAGATTCCATTATATACCTACTCAAACGGATGATTTATTAACAAAATATGACGTTATGCGTTGGAATTTATATTACGTTTTTGTTATTTAATATCTTTGCTAAAAATATATATAAACGTGGTAAGTAATCTGAGATGTGTTCATAAAATTTGACAAGAGTTATGTAAATTAAAGTCAAACTTACAAGGTATATAATTGTGTATGAAACCTTGATGAGATCACAGCAATATATTTATATTACAACCTTTTTGAATTATGGCATAATACTTATGATCGTGTCATATTTATATATATATATATATATACTAGCTGACTCGACAGACATTGTTCTGTATATAATAAATAAAATAATGTTTTATATGAATTTGTCAATAATATATCATAACATCAAAAATTATTATCATTATTAAAATATGCACCCTGCTGTCGTAATGAAATTGTTTCACAGCAGAACTGTCAAACCGTGCGTCAATAAATTCTCTCATAGAAATTATGTATGGACATATCAAAGGAAAAACAAATTTGTTGTTTATATTTAATTTAGCAGCATTTTCCTATCTATTCACATTTTAAACCTTCTCTGGACTTCCACAAATAATTCAAGACCAAAATTAGCCAAATCGGTCCAGCCGTTCTCGAGTTTTAGCGAGACTAATGAACAGCAATTCATTTTTATATATATAGATAGATATACTAGCTGACTCGACAGACGTTAGTCTGTATATAATAAAAAAATACTGTTTTATAGGAATTTGCCAATAATTTTTAAAAACATTATGAATTATTTCGTAAAAAATGCTCCCTGTTATAATGAAATTGTTTCACAGCAGAACTGTCAAACCGTGCGTCAATAAATTCTCTTATAGAAAATATCTCTACACAAAACAAATATTAGAAATAAAAATAATTATGGGTACCAAATCGAAATAAAAACTATCCTATCTCTCAAGTTGGACCAAACTGCACTTCATGAAGTAATCCCCATTAAAATCCGTTCATTAGTTTAGGAGTCCATCGCGGACAAACAACGTGTCACGTAATTTATATATATTAAGATTATTATGATAAACGAACATACTTGATGAAACAGGAAGTAGGACATTTGTCCTACGGCCAGTCTCAAAAACCTACTAATGATTAACAGTTTGTTAGAGATACCATAGATAGTTGTAGCCGCATCTTTGTGTTTCAATAAACTAAGATAGATTGAAATTTAAATCTTCAACCTTTGGGAGTGCTTACCGCTTACCATAGATAGGTAGAGCCAGAGCTATAGAAAAAAACGTAGACCGTTCCAATAACATTTTGAAAGTTAACTTTAGTTTGTTTTTATTACTGTCAGTCGAAAATTTACTATCTCTCGAATTCGGGCGATTACCTTCATTGATTAAAAGATAACTTTTAATTTTATTAAATATATAATGGATCTGTTTAGTGATAACAGTAATATAATTAATTTAATTTGATACTGTGTCTTTTAATTTATTATTAAAAAAAGCCCCCTGAGTTTGTTGCGCCCATTCTTCTCAGGCCTGAGGAATTCATTTTGGAATGGGTGGTAGTTTTTTGACTTTCAATAAGTGATGTCACAACCTGAATAAAAATATTTGAATTTGAATTAGTCGCATTCGTTGACTTTGTTGTGATTACTTTGTGCTTGGAAATCATATCAAGCAGAAGAATTTTACTATCTTTATTGAGCGCCTTGGCATTTCATCTGAAAATAAATTATAATTTTAAACTAGAAACATGTTATAAAAAATAAATGTATAGTAAATCAATGAATAATAACAATATCCCAATATCCAAAACTATTACTTACATTTTATAGATCAGTCATTTTATTTTACTTGAGCAATAACAATTATATTATTGGTCGTTAGCGCCATCTACGGTCAAATGTCATTCTACTTGCTTCAGAGCATGACTATACTGGGCTTTAAAATTTTTAAGATTATCTAATTAATGAACTGTACCATTTTTATGAATAAATTTTAGGTCAAACTTTAAAAAGAAGCAAAATATTACTTAAAATTATATTGCGCAAGTAAATCTAATTTCTAGACAATAGTGACACGAAGCCGTTTTGTTAAAATATAAAAACAGAACGCGCGAGAGGGAGACGTTTACCAAGACGGTCATGGCAAGACCTATCTGTGGACACCCTGCCAGAATGGCTCAAGAAGTGGCGGCTATCGGTGAACGTGGGCAAAACCCAGGCGCTCGCGACCGTTAGTGTGCTCACTGGCCAGCATAGGTTGGAGCTAAACGGACAGGCCTTTTCGTGGTCCCCTACGGTAAAGTACCTCGGGGCCACTATCGACCACCGGCTCAACATGAACGAGCACGTCACGAAGACCATCTTATCGACAAACGTCGCGATGCTCTTACTTCTTCCAGTGTTCTCCTCAAGCCTCCCTCTGAGGGACCCACCTACGCAGCCGACTCACGTACGCCGCGCCTGCATGGTACGCGCTCGTGAATCCAACTAACCGTAAAAGGTTGCAAACCGTGCAGAACAAGATCCTCCGCCACATCAGGGGCGCACCATGGTACGTGAGGAACCAAACAATCCAGAGGGACCTAAGAGTTGAGGGCTTGGGCGACTTCACTCGTCGTCTCACCGTCAACATGTTCGCGTGCCGACTCGTTCGATCTCCATCATGTGCGAGATCTGGCCCCCTGGCAAGCCCGGCCACCTGACAGCCGCCGCTATCCACGTGATCTCGTGCAAACCGAGGATGAAGAGTGACATGTTTGCGCGTGACTCGGCTGATCGCCTTCCCTCTTCTTCGGGGCTGATCATCAGGGCCCGTGCAAACCGGTGACAATCACCGGACCCGATACCTGAGCTGATGGAACAGGCGCTCCCTCAGCTCCAAAAAGATCACAAAGGGGGGCATCCGCTCCCACAACAAATAAACCATAAAATGAACAAGACGGCAGCAGAGAGCAACCGCTCACACGCCCAAAGACCCACCCGTTTCCACGGGTGGCGAGTGACACCTGTTGCAGGGGACGAGAAGTCCCGATCAGCATTCCCCCACCGCCCCTGTGGGCGCGGCGAGAGAAGACCACGACGTCTTTAACTGTAAGCCTTGCGATTTTGCTATAGAAACGGCAGTAACAGATAGCTTGGAAGTTACCAATAAACTCTTGTAGGTAACCGAGTTTAACTGTAGGTAGATAATTGAGACCGGCCGTTATAAACATTCTCCATTATCAAGGATATGTTCTGAGGACAGTCGATTTTCCGCGTCCGTATTAGATTTTGATATTTTTCATGACTCAGTGACAAGTCTGAAATAAAACTAACCGCACATTTCTGTTCATAAATAATAATATGTTACTTGATATTCATGCAAAATATATTTCCTTTTTAATATTTTTTTTTTTAATTTTAATTTCATTTCCTCCAATGAGAGTGATGTATGCACCAGTAACTGGCACACATACCAGATTATGTAGAAGGCCATGGTTTTTGTAATGTTTTGTATGTAATTAATAACCTGTACTAATAACATTGTGTAGTTCATAATATTTTGAGATTAAGTTATAGATTAGTTATATTTTGATATAAGTTTAAAGAAAATAAAACGAATCGGCCGAAATGTAGGTATAAGTTAAATAAAAAAAGGATAGGCTAACCCAATTACAATACACCCAATCAAATTTATATATATAAAATAATTAATATTTTTATTAAAAATAGGATATAAAATCACTTATTGAAAGTCAAAAACACCCATTCCAAGAGGTATGCCTCAGACCGATTTGTTCCTGTTTCGCCCCGGGTATTCGTCCCACATTCCTGTTTCGTCCCACGTTGAGTTTTATTCCTGTTTCGACCCACTTTTTAAAATGTTATTTTAGTACAGCCAGAAAAAAATGTGAATTACAACAATATTCTAGATATATATAAGAGCAATAGTTTACCCGAGACCAAACGATGGCATGAAAGGAGTTCATAAACCTATTACATGATGTTCTTGCTGATTGCGGCACAGCTATCTTAGGTTGTCTCAAAAGTAGAACGATAAAACTTGGCACAAATATATTATAAACGGACCAAGTACATAGTAAAATTATCTTGATTCCCAAGTCCATGCATCAAGATAAAGATGGAGAAAGCGGTAGATAGAAGTTAGGATTTTAAGCATAAATAAGATTTTATAATCATCAAAATATAAAGAATATTTATTAATAAATCACAATTCGAATCACAGATAGGTCTATTAACTATTCTATAAACAATTTAAATTTATCATTTTAATAGGTATAGACCGCTATCATACCGCTAAAAATCACAGATCAGTTACATTAATAAAAAGGTTTTTAAATATAAAGTAAAAAATAATCACAAACCACTTACATTAATTATTAAGTTTTAAAATGTTAAGTAAATAATAATCACAGATCATTTGCATTAATTATAGACAACATTAAATCACCTGAAGACATTTTTTTATTTTAACATAGTTTTTTAAATTTATATTACAATTTGAATTAGTGAAATTAAAATTAGTTAAAAGGCTCTTGTTTCCATTACTTGATTTCTCGTATTGAGTACTAACTTGTTATGTTCATTAATAATATTTATAGTCAAAAATAAGATTTTTAAAATATTTTGTATGCTGTCCGTATAAAACGAGACAAAACAGGAATAAAATCTGGGTCGAAAAAAGAATTTTTTGTGTGGGGCGAAACTTTGCGGGGCGAAACAGGAACAAATCCTCAGAGATTAGACGTGAGAATAACGGATGCAACAAACTCAGTGGGCTTCTTTTTTTATATAAAAATATGTTTATAACGTAAAATAGTACAATAAAATTAATTATTTAATAGCCTGTGGGCGGTCGCTCTATTCCCAATCAGTGGTATGATTAAGAAAGTCATGTATGTTATAGTAACCTTTACCATACAAACGTCTGTAAACAATTCTTTTGAATTTCGTAATTCATTTGTTTTGAACATTATCTGGGATCTTATTGTAAAAGCATATACATATAAAATACCCCACGAAAGACTTACTAACTCGACTTAGCCGAGTAGTAGGCATTATAAGCTTATGTTTGTTCTTGGTGTTTACATTATGGTTATGACAATTTCTAGCAAATTCATTTATGTGCCTTTGATGTATAAAACGTCATTGGCCTCTATACATAACATTATCAAGAATATATTGAGAAGCAAGTTTATTATGTTTTTTTCTTTAAAGTGATCAAATCTCAATGATTTCCCTGAATCCTGAAGATTACTCAGAAGAAACAGCGGGAAGTGTTCGTTATATAAGACCATAATTACACAAAGCACCATTGCTGCAGTTGATATAGAAATACTGTTTTAAGTAATAGCACCTATCTAGAAATACTTAGTCATCATCATTTCAGCCAAAAGACGTCCACTGCTGGACAAAGACCCTCCCCCAAATATCTCCACGACTATCGGTAGTGTGCTGCCCTCAACCAACGTATTCCGGCGATCTTGACCAGATTATCCGTCCATCTCGGGGGCTTACTGGGTTTCCTGTTACGTGGTCGCCATTTTAGGAATTTACTCTTTACATCTGCTCATTTCTCAGGGATTCTTGATCTTACAGGGAAACTCCATGCATAAGCCCCTCTTAATATTTTTTTTATAGAAAAGAGTGTACGGGTAACCTGGAGTTAAGTGATCACCTCCGCCCACATTATCTTGCAACACCAGAGGAATCACAGGAGCGTTGCCCGCCTTTAAGGAAGTTGCACGCGCTTTTTTTGAAGGAAGAAGTTCATTCCACAGCTTTGTAGTTCGTGGAAGAAAGCTCCTTGATAACTGCACTGTGGAGGACCGGCACACATCCAGATGGTCGGGATGATATCCTAATTAGTGGCGTGTCGTGCTAAGGTGGAATTCCATTACTCTCTGAGTGACATATCTCATAAGGCCCATAATTAGCGACCACGTCTGCGTACCGTAAGTCATCACTAGCAAAACACACTAGTAATAAAATTGGTTTTCAAACACTGTTTATTTGGGACGAGAAGATGTTACTTACATGACGAATGCTGTCCATCCGAGCTTCGACGGATGACCTCTATCGCGAAATCGGACCTACCTAACACTATTATCTGTTTAAGGTAGTCGCACTCATCAAGAATTTCGAGATTACAGTTTCCAACTGTTATGGGAGTAGGTGCGACATGGACATTAGCAAAATACTCAGTTGACAATCAGTTTTTTGCTGCATGCATTAAACTCGTTTCTTTGAATGCATGATAAAACGAATGCAGTAAAGATCTCCCTGATTTAAATCATTTCATAATAAATGACACACGCGTGGCTTCTTCATTTAAGCTTATTATGCCCAACACGTTATCGTCGCAAAATCATTAAATTTGTGTAATATAAGAACAAGCGTGAACAATGGTTGAAATTTATTTCTTATTGTGCATATGAGTTGTTATAATAATAAAGATGGGATATCAGACATGCACCTATTTAAGTGAATTTTGTTTTGAGGTAATGAGCAATCACACAAAATTTATCTGCAACAGTACAATCCTGCATACTCACTTTATTGGAAGACTTGGCGGGGCTAGTCCATATTCAAATTCAAATACATTTATTCAAAATAGACATTCTAGCATTGAACCTGAGAAGAACGGGCATCAAGAAACTCAGCGGGCTTTTTTTAAATAAAGATATGGATTACAATGCAATATCATAAAATAAACAGTTATAATTATGGAGCCTGAGGTTGTCCGCTTCATTCCCAGTCTGTGGTATCATTATGAAAATCATTTATGTTATAATTACCTTTCCACACGAACGTTTTTTAACAATTCTTTTAAATTTCGTAAGACATTTGTTTTGTAAATTATCTGGGATCATGTTGTAAAAGCATATACATCTCCCAATAAAAGACCCACTAACTTGACTTTACCGAATAGTAGCAAGTTTATGTTCGTTCCCATCATCAAGAATATATTGTGGGGCAACAGTCAAAATCTTTTAACATTTCATAATAACAAAAAAAAGAACAAGCCTGAAGGGCGCCGTAGCTTGTAAAATTACTGGGCAAATGAGACTTGACAATAATTTATGTCTCAACGTGACGAGCGCAGTTGTAGTGCCGCTCAGAATTTTTGGTTTTTCAGCAGATACGGGTAAGCCTAGGCATTGAGTCAAGCTTCCGGTAACAGGATCATCCTGCCACGATGAGTAGCGCTCGTTCACGAGCATGACGCATGGGCCAGCCATCGCCTCCCTCAACCATAATTTAGGGAAGGGGACGACCCGAATTAAAACTTATAATTATTTACTGAAATAAAAAAGTCTAACCTTTTCCGCGTCTAGTACTGTTAATTTCACCATATTTTAAGGGTTTTTGCTGTGGATTCACCATACGGAACACTAATATGGCAATATAATAATTTGTATAATATGGCAATATTTCTCATGCCGTTTTTAGGACAACCCATATAGCCCAGTGGTTAGTGACCCTGCCTACTGAGCTCCTCCTCCTGAGGAGATCCCGGGTTCGAATCCAGTTAGGTAGAGACATTTAAGCAATGCATATGGATGTTTCTTTTCGAGTCATGGATGTTTATGTGTATGTTTAAGTAAGTAATTGTACAAATTTATCGTTGTCTTGGTGCACCCATAGTACAGGCTATGACTAGTTTAGTGCAAGATGATTTGTGTAATAGGAATAAAATGGCATTAAAGGCATTTATTTTCTCAAAATTGATTCCTTTAGAATTCTTTTTGATGTCATCTTTAATATACTAGATACTACTACCGCTTCGGAAACAAATGGCGCTCTGAGATAGAAGAAGTGGCGCAAGAAACTCTGCCAGCATTCTTTTTTTGCGCTCTTTTTAATAAAAATATACAATATTGTACTGTCATTGCTATTGCTATAAAATATTCATAATCTACTCCCAGGCTGTCCGATCATTTAGATATTAAGCTGTGGATATTCAGTAATAGGATTTACGACAGAGCCATTTTTCAATAAAATATTTAAATTTATTTATAGATAATGCCTGAACAGTGGCTGGGACTTTATTATAAAAGTGCATACATTTACCCTTAAAGCTATTCTGTATGTTATGAAGCCTACTAGAAATAGTTAGAAGCAATCCTTTATTTCTAGTGTTATAATAATATAATAATAATGATAATATTATATAATAATAATATAATATATAATAATAGTATGTTAAGGTTCATAAAAAAACTGATCTATCATCTCAGGAAGTGTTCACTTGTCCAACAAATAGTCGTTTAAACAAACGTTAAACTTGACACAACAAATGTGACAAAAATATCTAAAGGTTTGATCGAAGCCAAAAATGTTAGTAATTAATTTAATTTTAAGGATAAATTAAATGTATTCCTGGAAACAAAGGTAGGGCTGTTTATTTCTTTCAACGGTAAGGAACACTTCAAACCCTTTACCTGTCTACCTACTAAGCAACTTGTTACAGATTTGATTCTCACTGAGAACATTGCATATTTTCAGGACTTTTACTAGGACTAAAACAAGTAACCTTTGTCTATCTAGAAGTATGTTTTAAAGAGGTGTAGGTTCTTTTTATGGAAAAGGAGGACAAACGAGCGTACGGGTCACCTGGTGCTAAGTGATCGCCGCCGCCCACATTCTCTTGCAACTCCAGAGGAATGACAGGAGCGTTGCCGACCTTTAAGGAAGGTGTACTCACTGTTTTTTTATGGTACCCACGTAGTATCGTCCCGGAGACACCGCAAAAGAAAGCTCATTCCACAGCTTTGTAGTAAGTGGAAGAATGCTTCTTGAAAGCCGCACTGTGGAGGACAACCACTCATCTAGATGGTGGGGATGATATTCTAATTTGTGACGTGTAGTGCGAAGGTGGAATTTAGCGGCAGGAATCAGGTGAAACAGCTCTTCGGAATACTCCCTATGATAAATGCACTAGAAGACTCACAATGAAGCAACGTCTCTACGCTCTACGCAACACCAGGTGATTTTCAGCCGTACGCAGAGCACTGAATATTAAATCAAGCTGATACTGGGGTGCGCCAGACCAGAGATGACAGCAATACTCCATGTGTGTCCAGACCTGCGCTTTGTAGAGCGCTAGAATGTGGGCCGGCTTGAAATATTGCCGTGCTCTATTAATGACATCCAGCTCCTTTCAATGGCATTCGCTCGACATTTCTAGATCCAGTATTCCGAGGAGGTTTTAAGAGAAGTGTTTTCGAAGAGCGGTAAAACTTGAGTCTTCTGGGGGTTAAATTGGACAAGGTTTAATTTACCTCCTTCCGCGACCTTCTCAAGAGAGTACTCGTCTGCATAATTACGATAAGGTGTTCATAAATAATTAATTTATACCTCTTTATTTATTATCGACAATTATCAAAAGATTTGTAACACTTTTATAAAATTTTCAATCATAATTATATTTTCTCTCTAGCCTTTAACGAACAGTAGAACTTAAAGACAGAAAATAAGATTGAAATTTCCGAATCATTCACAAAACGTCGACAAGTTTATTATTCATATGAATGTATGCAATCTCTTGATAAGGGATTCGTTGGAGCTATCCTTTGTCATGTGCCGACCATAAAATATGAATTTTGCATACTTGGTAGACTGTAATTGCCCCAAAGCCTTTGTATAAATACGGAGAGATTATCCACCGTGTATCATTGACAAACAGAGCTTAAGGATAATCGGTGTTAGTGCTTGGATTTGAGGTTCGACATGAAAATTTTTGTAAGTATTTATCGCATATTATAAATCGCGTTATCGAAAGTTCCATTACAAAATATTTAAAACTGAGACTGGGTTGCATATCAGCTGTTTTAGTTATGGTTTAAGTCAAATTTAACGTAAATGTTTACCAGTGGGACGCTCTTTTGCGCGGGTCATATTTACCTGATTATGTTTTCCACAACGGCTCATATTTCTACCGTGAAGCTGCAATAATAATAATAATAATAAAATAAGTAAATAATTACTGCAGGCATAAAATCTCATACCATACTATTAAGTCATACGACTAAATAAACTAGTATACAATACAATTATATATTTTTTTTACAATTATTTAATTAAATTAGATAAAAACAAAAACAAAAGATATATTCTATTTGATTTCCGCTTTGTCGAGAGCCAATGAGCTATCATTCGACTACGCAGGCCCTGGCCCACCACCTGGAGGATGCAGTTACCAGAGCCTCGCAATCTTTCCCAGAAGGAGGATACACGAGCGAGAAATGTGTTTCTGGGCTGGAAATTACTGGGCAAATGAGACTTAACATCTTATGTCTCAAGGTGACGAGTGCAATTGTAGTGCCACTCAGAATTATTGTTTTGTTTTTAAGAATCCTGAAGGAACTACATTGTAATGGGTAGGGCGTATCAATTACCATCAGCTTAACGTCCTGCTCGTCTCGTCCATTATTGTCATAAGAAATCGAGAGTCCCATTATAACTTATTTACAACTTAAGGCTGCGTTTAACGTAAACAGTAACGCTGACTTTAAGATACACTATTACAGATTAACATTAACAATAAGCTTTAACCAGCGATGATTGCACGGGTACGGTTAACAGTAAAAGTTATGAAATCATCAAAAAATTGTCAAATGGTGCAACACATTTTTTGATTAACCGTTATTTTAACGTGTTTGTTATTGCTAAAGTTAGTTGATGAAACAAGCTAAGAGAATTATGGATACAAAATGTGTTAAATACGTCTTTACAGAGCTCTATTCAACTTTTTAAAATCCAAATATTTCGTATTCATATAAAACATTGGCACTGTCTTATTAATAACGTTAATTTAAGTTTAAAATTTCTTCTCTCTGTCATGTAATTATCTAAGTGAGAGTGTCCTTTGCAAGCAGTGGGAGGCTCCTTTACACAGCAACATTATTGTCTCTTAGTCTGAAGGGTGCCGTAGTTAGTGAAATAACTTGGCAAATGACACTTAACATCTTAATATGTTATATGTGACGAGCGCAATTGTAATGCCGCTCAGAATTTTTCGGTTTTTCAATAATCCTGAGGGGCACTGCATTGTACTGGGCAGGGCGTATGTATTACCATCAGCAAAACGTCCTGCTCGTCTCGTCCCTTATTTTCTTTTAAAAAAATGTAGTGACGAAGGTAAGATAAAGACAAAAAGTTTTAAATTTGGAGTAACTTTACTTTGCGTTTTTTTAATAACACAGTGAAAGTGTCCCAGGCTTTAGAAGAACAGGCACACAAAAGTCAGCTACACTTTTTCATTCCTTTTTTACGTCATTAATTGAATTACAATTATTTCATGAAAGAGCCAGGTTTTCAGTTAGTATCTCCGCCTTCCCAAATGTATTATTTTCGTTTATATTTATTTATAAATATTATAAAGAAGAAACATTTGTGTTTTTGTACGTATGTTTGTAATCTTCACACAAAAACTATAGGACCGGTTACAAAAATTCTTTCACCATTAGAAAGCTGCATTTTCACTGAGTGACATAGGCTATTAAATTAGACATATTTTCAAAATAATAGGGATCCCTAATAAAAATGCAGTAATATAACCCAAGGTGTGAAATAAATTATCATGCGTCCGCTGCGGAAACTATTAATGATAACACAAAAAAATGTTCTACAATATTATTGAACGTGTCCATATCTATAAAAAAGTCACCGATACCATATGTCCAACTACTGTGGTTATGCCACTATAACTAATTTTTTTAATATTAAAAGTTGATAAAAGTGCCGACAATAACCGAACCATAATATTATTCATACATCTGTATCAATCCTTATCCCATTAAATTTAAATCGGACATTCCCTTCAAAAGATATAACGAATTTAAAAAAATCAATCTAAAGAAAATATTGCAATAATAACTAAGTATAATAAAACTTTTAAGTTAAGAAAAATAATATTCCGACTTAGTAAAGAAAGAAAATAAAATGTTTATTGAGGTCATTATACATTCTGATAATAGTTCTTAAATTTATACTATTCTAATTATGATCTAATGACGCCAATGGGCCCCCAACTCAGCATAGTTGTGGTTTCGAAGGAATCCACAACGCTGGTCTTCCGTGGAAACCCAAAAAGTACCGAGTGGGCCATCCACTACGAGACTTACGAGATCGGTATCTACGCGAGTGAAACCGAGGGGCAATACTAGTCTTTTATAATGTGTTTTGTGTTACAACTACCAATCAGGCGCGACACTGTCCGTTTTGTATAACATTAATAAAACATAATATCATATGTGTTAATCCAAATGACTATGTGTGTGTGTCAAATTTCATTGAAACCTATTCAACCGTTTTCTCGTGATTGAGTAACAAATATCCGAATACTATACTATTAACATTAGTAAATATAATCTTTGCCACATATTTTTCAAAGTGAAAACTTCTTTAGCGGCGTTGAACACTTGTCTTGGGATGGTTATAAAATGTTAATCTCGCGTCAGGACACGTGGCCTGATCGAAAATTTGTAAGGCGAGACTATAAAGTTGATTTTTATGCGATATAAACTTTTTAGTAAAAGTAATAGTTCTGAAGGGTTAATTTTTTTATGAAATGTATAAATTGTAATTTTTGTGTACGATAGCACAAAAAATGAATATTGTATTTAACCACATAAATACTATACTATACACTAGTACTTTTACACTGATAAATAAAGCAATTCGTGCGAAATTATTCCCTAACCATTCCAAAATATTCAAAAATGCAAATGGTTATTTTTTTTAATTATGCAAATTCATTAGGCATTTGTCCTTACAGCCGTTCGTAGCGATGCTCATCGGAGTAGCGGCCGGTGACGTCATCAGCATAGACCCGAAATTCCTTTCCCAATACCCTCAACAGCAAAGTTACACCACAGAACCTATTCCGATTGTTCGGCAGGAACAAATCATTAATCCAGATGGATCATACAAATGGAAGTAAGTTATTACTATGTCATAATTATACAACGTTCCACTATAATACCCCTAAAGCCTAGTGGTTAGTGACCATGCCTACTGAGCTAGAGGTCCCGGGTTCGACCGTAGGTGCAACCATTTATAATATGATGAATATAAATGTTTGTTTCCGAGTCATAGATGTGTATAAGTATTAATGTTTGTATTAGTAAGTATATTGTATTAAATATATCGTTGTCTTGTAACCTATAGTACAGGCTATGCCTAGTTTGGGGCAAGATAATTAATTGTGTATGAGTGTGTCAATATTATATAATATTATTATTATTATTAAAATGACGACATTATACGAACACACGGGTCTATCTAATCTTAAGGCTGGGGACCGAGCCAATGGCCTTGAGCAATCGAGTGGAGTTAGGTTACCTCTCTCGCACAAGATCGCCATAGTTTTTAATTCAGAATTAGGTGCATATTTTATTTATTACAAACTTAATACAATTTTCTTTACAAAACTTACAAAACTATGTTATGTTAAATTGTATTGGTGTACAATTAACAAATTTTCGTTCAATTTTTCTCAAGATTGAATGATTAGCATGGCTCCTACTGTAAAAGTTAGGGGTAGTTTGGTGTTTTTTTTCGCACTGTCTTTAAACAATAGAAGTGTAAAGAGTAAATGAATTTTCTTCTGATGATCATGATCACATGAAATGATCTTTCTAATAAGTGTTCTGTAGATATATAAATAATTTTATAAAAATATTAGCTTTATATAAACCGTCTAGAAATGGTTTCAATTATGCACTATTGTGGTGATTTCTAGGTAGCCTTAATCGTAGAAAATAATTCTAAAATTTTAAGTAAATAATTGAATTAATGAAATAATGAAAAATAGAAAATCTATGGAAGAAGACAATTATTAGGTAAAACAGGTACCTACGTAGGCCTTTCTGTTTAATAACCTGGTTCCCTGACATTTCTGACGTTTTGATAATTATTAACTATATTTTTTACGGGGTATTTTGTCACACGTTGTATATTACTATCTGGTGCCCAGTGCGCTTCGGTACAGTTAGATAAATGCATAATATGTACAAATTTTCATATCAATTCGACGTTAAGAAGATAAAAAGCACCGCTACCAGCGTCACCTATACGACACTTTTTTTTTCTTTCTGTATTCTGCGTCTGCGTCTTTCAACAATGATCCAATATGCTGACTGAATATAATTGTATTTTGGTGTTGTATTTGTAGATGTTTTTCCAGTGAGAAGTCTCCCAATATTTGTCCACGAATCTTGCTGCTAGTTCATGAATACTGTGGCGCTTCAGACTAGTGAAATTAAGGCTCTCAAGACCCTGAAGTTGAAGTAACAAGTTAATTTCTGTGACTGTTAATTCTACTCTGGTAGCTTCTACTGAATTGTTCTATTTCTTGCTTTATAGTTTCTATTTTTATGTCTGCATACATCAGTTTGTTGCTAATATGCCAAGGAATATTAGTGTTTTGATTGTTTTGCTTTGGAACCTCTCCAGTGTCTCTATGTTACTGGTGTTTGCCCAGAGCTCAATCCCATATGTCCAAAATGTGCTTTGCTGCACCGTAGTATTTACATTATATTTGGGCACTAACGTAACTGTGTTCGCCGGAGTAGTCATGTCGTTATTTTTATGTCTACAAAGTTTAATTTTTACTGTTTTCACGTTATGTTTTTGATGGCATTGAAATTTTTCTATACCGCACCCACAGCCTATGTCTGTGTTGGTTATGTGGGACTCACGTAAAACCAAAGTGAACAACCCACTAAATACCACCTTAGTCTGGCTTTGGGCAAATGATATAGCACAGAAGGAGCTATCTAATTGGGACTAGTGACATCAGATGGACGATCACAAACTGAAGGTGAATCTACCTGCGTTTGATTATCCCCGGATGCCAGGAGGCGATCCAGGTCAGACTAGAGTTTGTTAGGGGGATCGGTGAGGGTGTTTCTGGGTCTGGTAACGGGAAGGAGGGGGAGTTATAATTGGCTTCCTTCCTTAATCAGGGGATTGGGGTGATTGTCTGAGGACTTGAATAAAGTTAATGTGTTAAGCACTTAATGTGTTGTTGGGTAGTGGGATGCTCTAAGTCCCGGTGAAGTTCTACCTTCCTGAGGCACGAGTGAACATTAAAAGCCTCACGGCAGAAAATGGGTTGGAGAAATAGATTCATAAAAAATCTTATTAACCTTGAATCTTTAAAAAATATGAAGTATGTTCGAAGATCTATAAGAAACCTCTAGTTTTTGACTGATGCACTTTTTCAACATTATGAAACGAGGTTGTGAGTAATGATTTCCTTTTACAGTTATGAAACTGGGAACGGTATTGCAGCGGAGGAAGAAGGCTTTATTAAGAACCTTGGTAATCCAGAGCAAGAGGCTCAATCTGTCCAGGGACAGTATCAATACACAGCTCCAGATGGACAGGTAAGAACAATTGCGAGGTTAAAACTAAATCACTTATTACAATTAAGTTTTAAGTGTTGGAAAACTCAGCTCAAAAGCTGGACGGAGTTCACTGATTTTTTTAAGAAGAGGACAAACGACGGTCACCTGATGTTAAGTGATGACCGTCACCCAAATTAACTTGCAACACGACAGGATTCACAGGAGCGCTGCCGGCCTTTTAGAAAGGTGTACGCGTTTTTTGCATAGTTTCTGAAAACACCGCACAAGGAAGCTCATCCCACAGTTTAGTTATACGTGAAAGAAAGTTCCTTGAAAACCGCACTGTGGAGGAATGCCACACATCCAGATGTTGGTTTGTGGCGTTTTGTGCGAAGGTTAGGGGACAGGAATCAAGTCAAAAAGTACACTCCGATGATAAATACGGTAGAAGATACATAATGAAGCGACGTCTGTCCGCGTCACAGAGCACTGGATCCCGGACACGTCGAGCAGTTCTACGTTCGAGCATCAGCTCTGGTCTGACGGACACCAGTTGATATTGGTGTTCGCCAGACCAGATATGACAACAAAACTCGATATGTGGCTGGACCTGCGTTTTCTTAGGAGTCCAGATAAATGGAAGGAGTTGATGCAACGCCATAATGCAGACAATGTTGTTCTTCAAAGAAAGCCCACAAAACCGGAAATTATCAAAGATCAAAATAAGTTTAGTGAAAGAGTTTTACTGTTTATGAATCTAAAGAAAGGAAAGTAATTAACAATCGCAGAGAAATTTGAAAATATAATAACTAACCAGAATAAAATAGAATTGGAGATGTGGAGTTAAAAGTGACAGAATGGTATTCCAGAGAATGTCTTTTTTAAATTCAGTCACTTACTATGGGCCTTATGAGAAAGCTCATAATCACTCAGTGGGAAATGGAGGAGCTATGCTCGGAGTTTCCCTACGAGATCGAATCAGAAATGAGGAGATCCGTAAGAGAACCAAGGTCACCGATATAGCCCAGTGGTTGCGAAACTGAAGTGGCAATGGACGGGACACGTAGCTCGACGGACAAATGGCCGTTGGAGCAGTAAAGTCCTTGAATGGCGACCACGTACCGGAAGACGCAGTGTTGCTAGGCCCCCACAAGATGGACCGACGATCTGGTCAAGATCTCCGGAACACGTTGGATGAGTGCAGCGCAGGATCGATCAACATGGCAATCTTTGGGGGAGGAATTTTTCCAGCAGTGGACGTCTTTCGGCTGTTAATGAAAATGATAATTTTTTTACCACTCATGCTAAAATACAAATATGTTATAAGCGTTGTTCTTGCAATAAGTAGAACCGTTGATTGTAACCACGGAGCCGCCGGTTCGATTCTCGCCCGCACATACCATTGTATTTGCCGTTTTTGAACCCATATACGTTAACTCGACGCTTTAAAAGGTCAGCGACGCTCTTGTGATTCCTCTTGTGTTAAAAGAGAGAATGAGGTGCAGTGATCACATACCATCAGATAGAAAGAGAGAAAGAATACACACACTAACAGGATACACACAATATAATATGATTAATGTCATAAACATACCGAAAGAGATTTAATATTGGAGAGTTCCTGTGCAGTGCAGGAAATGGGTCACCGACTCAGGATTATCTGTAACACGGCCGTGGCTAAGAAACAGCACTGATTTTCAGCAGTGCCGTTTAACTTTGGAGAGACAGTGTGCTCTACATACAAAAATATTTACTAAGAATGTGTATACATAAATTTTAACTCAAAAAAGTCGATAGTAAAATATATAGATATTTTTAAATAAAAAGACACATAGCGACATGCATAGTGGACTACACCTATGTTTTCACTAATGCTAACAAAGCTGATCTTCTTTTTGTCGTGCCAACAACCGTGACATACACTTCTGACCAAAATTTTCGACGGTTCATCAAGTGATACGTACATGGTAACCGTATATGGAAAAGGAGGACAAACGAGCGAACGGGTCACCTTATGTTAAGTGATCACCGCCGCCCACATTCTCCTGCAACACCAGAGAAAACACAGGAGCGCTGCCTTTAAGGAAGGTGTACGCGCTTATTTTGAAGGTACCCATGTAGTATCGTCCCGGAAACACCGCACAAGTAAGCTCAGTCCACATCTTTGTTGTACGTGGAAGAATGTTCCTTGTAAACGTTCGTCTTGAAAATTTATAAAATACTAGCTGACTCGACAGACGTTCTGTACATAATAAATAAAATACTGGTTTTTATGAATTTGTCAATAATATTTCACAAAATCAAGAATTATTTATTAAAATGCTATAAGGTTGGCCACGCTCTTGGTATTGCTCTGGTGTTACAAGAAAGTATGGGCTCCGGTGATCACCTACAATCAGGTGAATTGTACATTGACGTACTATAAACCAGCCCAGCCAAACTCTCTACGAAAATAGTGTTTCACTCGTTTGTATGAAACATGCAGTCATTGATAGATTGACAGATATAATCTAGTAAAAAAACGGAGATAGTCGAATCCACTACGTCTTAAGCAACTGTTCGCTTTCAAACTTAGCCAGATTATACTTCGTCGCCATACTGTAATTACCCCTATTTCAAACTTATGTCATATCACTGCACGTTTCATACTAAACAAAATTTCAATTTTACTAAGGCCTCTTATTACAAAGTATTTAGTATTTACACCCTCTTTGCTATAAATAACTAGATTTGCAATCGCCTAAAATGTCCGATCGGCGTTATACCCTTACATCAACTTATACAGATTTACCAGTGGGAGGCTCCTTTGCACAGGATGCCGGCTAGATTATGGGTACCACAACGGCGCCTATTTCTGCCGTAAAGCAGTAATGTGTATGCATTACTGTGTTTCGGTCTGAAGGGCGCCGTAGCTAGTGAAATTACTGGGCAAATGAGACTTGACGTGTTATGTCTCAAGGTGACGAGCGCACTTGTAGTGCCGCTCAAAATTATTGGGTGTTTCTAGAATCCTGAGCGGCACTGCATTATAATGGGCAGGTCGTATCAATCACCATCAGCTGAACGTCCTGCTCGTCTTGTCCCTTATTTTCATAAAAACAAAATATATAATTTAAACATTCCTTGATATTAACAACTTATTTTGTGGCAGTAATGTTCAAGATCTACCCCCTTATTCATAATAAGTCTGCTAACTTAAAGCATTGCTAGTTCGCACTTTGTCTTCTTCTATTGACCTAAGTCAGAATGAGAAAAAACACTCCTTAGCGGCTGTTTAAAGTAAGCGGACCATTATATATAAGGGGGCGAATGTAAACGCTCGAAGCTCATTTATTATGGTGCGAAAAGTGCGAAAGACACGTCCGCGGCTATGTATTTTGTTTTAGCAATTGAAATGTAATTATTTAGCAAAATGATTAAAAACGTCAAGTTAGTTACATAATTTTGTTAATTAAAAGGGGCACCTACCTAAAATACATGGAGTATGTATGCTGGTTTGCCCTCCTTTCATAGTAAAAACACATTGCAAGCACATACATTCTATTCCAATATTTGTTTAGCAAAGTTTTTTTGCGTCTGAATAGATATAGTATTACAGGCGTTAAATTTTGTAAGTGAATCTACTTTAGCGCTTTTGTGAGTTAGCATGAGGAACCTTAGATAATTTATAAGTCTAGATAGAGTCTCTTACTGTTAGATAACCGATAAAAAACAGGTCAGGAATATTAGTTTAGTGTACGTGACAAGCTACGTCTTATACTCGCGATTTGTATGGCACTTTGTGTTAGTGTGCGTGCATTGCTCAAAATAGTGGTTAGTTCTAAACAAATTTTTTTTCGACGTTTTCACAGATGTCATCTAGAAGTTATGTCTATCTAGAAGTATAAATAATCTAAGAATTACAAGATGGCGAAGTTAGATCCGGCTAAGTTTCAAAGCGAACGAAAGTTGCTTAAAACGTAGCGGATTTCGGCTATCTGTGTTTTTTTTACAAGATTATAGCAGTCATCTGTGAATCTATCAATGACTGCACGTTTCATACAATCGAGTGAATGGCTTTTTTCTTAGAGTTTCGCTAGGCTGGGTGGGTATTAAATGAGATTAACTGTCAAGTTCGGGTGTTCAAATCTCCTTTTGATGAAGTTATCTTTACTTGCGAAAACTACCACTAAAGGCTTTTAATAGATAGTTTTTAAAGGATATCCTTTTTCATTCCGTGGCTTCAAAGCAGAGCTGTCACGTAGGGCCGAATTTGTCGACTTGCCTTCTAAAAGAAATAATGTTATATTCAAAAGATGACGAAAAAACATACGCCAAAGTACTTTTAATTTCCAAAATCATTTTTATTTACATGATAAATCGGCGCCAGGTAGATTTAGTTTTACATGTTAGCGCGTCTTTCATTTAACATTTTTTTAAATCAACAGATTGTTACAATTTAAACATTAATAATATTATGAGAAGAATGCATCAGCCATCTTATTATACCAGACAAAAATTCTAAAAAAATTTCTAACTTCATAAAATTTACTAGGTTAACTATGTTTATAAATTAGTATTTTGACGACCCATATAGCTGAATGGTTAGTGATCCTGACTACTAAGCTAGAGGTCCCGGTTTCGAATCCCGGTAGGTGCAATCATTTATATGATGAATATGGATGTTTGTTTCCGAGTCATGGATATTTATATGTATTTATGTATGTTTAAGTAAGTATATTGTATTAAATATATCGTTGTCTTGTACCCATAGTACAGGCTATGCCTAGTTTGGGGCAAGATAATTTGTCTAAAAGTTGTCAATATTAAAAAAAAATTAAAATTTTTTTTTGAATAATATTTAAAATACCTACTCTTGGGTTACACTTTCGTAGGGAAATACACAGGATTCGGGATAAAATGTAGCCATGATCATCCTTAAGGGGATCCAGGGGTAGGCCTCAGTCTATATATATCTTCATTTAAGGCGACACTATATGCCAGCGACCTTGAGCGATATGAGTTCCCGGCTGCCGGCCCACCATCTATGTACCAAACCAATATTTTAAAAATTCTTGCGTGGAAAACAGTTTATATGCTTACAATCCTCGTTATTCACTACTAATCTGAAATGAATCTGATAAATGAACCTACACAAAAAAGTACAAGCTATAAGAATAACTTTTATGAGAGAAGTACCAAAAAAATGCGTCACGCCAAAAAACTTGTTTAACTTCAAAGAAAAGTGGTAGTTCAAAAAGGCTCGGCAGTGCTAACTATAACCAACAGCAAGCATTAGCAACCTACAAATAAGACTTAAGGATATGTGTAACAGGATTAAGTAGTGTTCATAGCTCCAAATGTTATACTTTCACCACAAAACTTGTTTAAAAACACCATGTTTGCGCGTTTTCTGCTTACTCTTCGCCTTAAGTTCAAATGCAGTTTAGCCGTGAAAGGGTAACAGAAATACAGTGTTACATTCATACCCATTTTTTTGTTAGTTACAATTGTTTACATTGTGTAACTGTTCATATTTACAGTTACCATACGTTAATTATCGTAATTCAAATATTATTATTCAAAATTGGATGTGACATCACTTATTGAAAGTCCAAAACTACCACCCGTTCCAAAAAGAATGCCTTAGACCTGAGAAGAACGGGCGCAACAAACTCAGCGGGCTTATTTTGTTTTTATAAAAAACTGTGTACAATGTAACATCGTACATTTAAACTTATTATTTAATAGCCTGAGGGCAGTCGCTCCATTCTCAATCTGTGGTATCATTAAGAAATTCATTTATGTTATAGTAACCTTTACCACACAAACGTTTTTTAACAATTCTTTTGAATATCGTAATACTTTTGTTTTGAACATTTCCTGGAATCTTGTAAAATCATAATATACATCGCCCCACTAAAGACTTACCAACTCGAATTAGCCGAGTAGTTCCTGGTGTTAACATTATGGTTATGACAGTTTCTAGCAAATTCACTTATGTGCCTATGTAGTTACATTACATTATCAATAATATATTGAGAAGCAACAGTCAAGATAATAATTTCTTTAAGTTTTTTCTTAATGATTCTTTAGGTTAGGTTAGATTAAAATATTACATATATGAGGTTAGATTATAATATTATATATTAAACTAGCTGACCCGACTATATAATAAATAAAATATTGTTTTTATATGAATTTGTCAATAATATATCATAACATCAAAAATTACTTCGTAAAATATGCACCCTGCTGTCGTAATGAAATTGTTTCACAGCAGAACTGTCAAACCGTGCGTCAATAAATTCTCTCGTAGAAATTATGTATGGACACATGTAAGGAAAAACAAATTTGTTGTTTTTATTTAATTTAGCAGCATTTTCCTATTTATTCACCTTTTAAACCTTCTCTGGACTTCCACAAATAATTCAAGACCTAAATTTGCCAAATCAGTCCAGCCGTTCTCGAGTTTTAGCGAGACTAACGAACAGCAATTTATTTTTATATATATAGATAGAGCCATTATTAATAATAATAAGAATAAAGATTATTTCACTTTGAATTTCAGGTAATTCAGTTGCAATATATCGCCGATGAGAATGGATTCCAACCACGAGGTGCTCATATACCAACATCGCCACCAATTCCAGAAGATATCCAGAGAGCTCTGGACTATCTGGCAACTTTACCCACCCCAGCACCTGAGCTAAATAGAATAAGAATATAATTTTTTCGTAAAATACTATGTTTTATGTTCGATGGAGGCTTTCTTATATTATTGGGGTATTTTTATTATTGTTAAGATTTTATTTACATTATATAAATTAAAATATAATCTTTTATAACCATCGTTTTCATAATAACACCACCCGATATTTAAAATACAAATACTAAGTTCAGTAATAAAATATATTTTCTTAAATAATATAAATCAGAGTTGCATATGAACAAAATATCAGGGCTCTCAAATGATAACCGGTCTTATTTATGACATAAAGGGACTAGACGAACAGGGCGTACAGCTGATGGTAATTGATACGCCCTGCCCATTGCAGTACTGCACAGGATTCTTGAAAAACTCAAATATTCTGAGCGAAACTACAATTGCGCTCGTTACCTTGAGACATAAGATGTTTAGTTTCATTTGCCCAGTAATTTCACTAACTACGGCGCCCTTCAGACCGAAACACAGTTATTCATCCTATCACTTTACTCCTTCACGGCAGAAATAGGCGCTGTTGTGGTACCCATAATCTAGCTGGCATCCTGTGCAAAGGAGCCTCCCACTAACTGCTTACAGCGTTGGCAAGATAATGGATACCTTCCATGTATTCAGAACCTCAGTACTTCTGAGATATTGTTAGGTAGCATTCAATGAGAAAAAGCCATATTTAAACCATACCGCGTCAGAGAACGCCAGTATTTCTGAGCTGGGGAAGGTTAACTAGCAAACTAGGTTTAACAAGTGGGAGGCTCCTTTGCACAAGATGCCGGCTAGATTATGGATACCACAACAGCGCCTATTTCTGCCGTGAAGCAGTAATGTGTTAGAATTACTGTGTTTCGATCTGAAGGGCGCTGTAGCTAGTGAAATTACTGGGCAAATAAGACCTAACATCTTATGTCTCAAGGTGACGAGCGCAGTTGTAGTGCCGCTCAGAATTTTTGGGGTTTTTCAAGAATCCTGAACAATTACAATCAGCTGAACGCCCTGCTCGTCTCGTCCCTTAATGTCATAAAAAAAAGCAAAGTTTATGGAAATCCTTCCAGTAATCAGAACCTCATTAGTTCTGAGCTATGGAACCATGCAATTGAAACTCATACAGGAGTGTGTTAAAACACACGCCAGAACAAAATCCTTAAAAGATTTTACGAATTTTAGTCACATATCCAAGAAGCCCAATATTTTTGATTGCAAATTAACGCAAATATTTCCCATTGCTTTCGTTCAATCGGTGGCAATATACGAAGCTAGTATTGGATGAGTACTGAGTACAACGTTCATAATTCTGAATGGCATGGGTCGTTCAGTGAGATCTGTGCCTAATTTTACTTTGGCGTATGGTTAGTCCCAATTGGTCGCGGCTCTTACAAGTGAAAGCCACATGCCGTTCCTTTACAATATGTAGTGCCTAACAGATGCCCATTCCGCAGAAAACCACTGCCAAAGGGCTGCCAAGTCCTAAAGAGGAAATAAATTTGTGCCCTCTGATTGTTTACGAGGCAAATCGTCCGTGCGGTAAAAAAGGGTCTAAATTGGGGAGCAGCTTTTTCATACAGCACTAGAAGTCAGTATTGTGATAGGACCATATTTTTTGCATTTTATCCTTGGAGCATAATTGGCCGTGAATATTTTCATTCCAAGCTCTATAGTACCGATCGGTGGCAGATCAGAGCCCTGGTTCTATGCGTCAGTTAAAGTAGTACCTAACCGCAAAAATATACATTTATATTCTTAACTAGCTGACCCGGCAGACTTCGTACTGCCTCAATCGATATATAAAAGACTTTTGTATAAAAACTTTTGTATAAAAAACAATTAAAACAAACAAAAGAAATCCTTTTTTTATTAAAACAAATAAATAAAATACTCGGTATGAATGAAAAATTATTATTTTCGATTTTTCCTGAATACTGGCTATTTATAAGGTTTCAATTTGATATTGACAGACACACACAGTTATGATATAATTAGTTATTCATTAAGAACTATTATTTTAATTTGATTTCTGAACTACGGGGGACACACCAAAGGAAAATCAATGCAGTTGTTTTTATTTAATTCCGAGAATTTTCATATTTATTCACCTTTTAAACCTTCTCTGGACTTCCACAAATAATTCAAGACCAAAATTTGCCAAATTGGTCCAGCCGTTCTCGAGTTTTAGCGAGACTAACGAACAGCAATTCATTTATATATATATATATATATATATATATATATATATATATAGATATGTATCTACGCACAACACAGGAGAAAAAATTTAATTATTTTTAAAGATACAAATTGTCTTGAATATAATAATGTGAATACAATTATATATTAAGTCTTTATCCTAATATCAAAATAAAAATCAGTTAATTAAAGGTTGTAAAGATTGCTGTCTATTAGGTAACGTAATAATTTCATAGTTTACCGGTTGCCCTTCTATTTGATAGATAACAAACAGATGAAATAAGCATCCACAATAACCTTGAAAATTAAATGCTTGCACCAAATAATTATCAGTTAAATTTAACTGTATAACATTAAATTATAAAAGACTAGATCATGCCCGCGACTTCGTCCGCGTAGGTAAAGGGATTTTAGAATATTTCATGTCCTATTCCAGTTCCGGTTCCCGTTTTCGCTCCCGTTCCCAACATATTAAATGAATCTTATTTCGAGGAAGATTGCTATGGGAAACTAAACCTACTATTAGTATAGTTATAGCTAATCGAAGTAAATTTCAATTTTTCACAAATCTCGCGGGAATCGTGGAGTTTTCCGGGATAATATGTAGCCTATGTTCTTTCCCAAGCTCCAGTCTATCGCTGTACCAAATTTCATCAAAATAAACAACAAAAAGCGTAACAAACAAACTTACATTTATATTTTTAATATTAGTAGGGATTATAAGTAGTGTAATTATTATTCATAAACCATTTTCATAGTAAATAACACGAAGATAATGAAACCTCAATATCAGGCATTGTTAAGGTTTTGAATTTATGATTTAAAATTATGATAAATATCACTAAGAAAGTGTTTTCGTATATGAAATTCCATAGAATAAGAAATATTTTTAATTAGTCATAATACTAAAATAACAAAGTCCGTATGACAATTAGGAATTCTACAACTACACTTCTGAAATTAGATCATTTCAATACGTCTAGATGGACAGCTGTGAAATCGTCAAAAATAATTGAATTTTGAAACTTTCTAAGATTCTGAAGTCATTTGTCCTTTCTGACTATTGACGTAAATTCAACTGTTAATTAAGCTTCAATGTTGAGGAAAGCTATATATTATGTAATTATCTGTTTAAAAATGTATTTGTTAATTTCAACTTTAGTGCAATGGCAGATGTATCTTGGTATCTCATACAATTAGTTTATTTTTGATAGATGGAATTTTAATTATAACTGAAAGAAAGGAAGAAAGAACTATTTTTATTTGTAATGTAAAAAATATTAAAGAGAAACAAAAATATAATAGTTGAGTAAAATTTTTTGGGTTTTGATTTTCCATATTTTATGTGGAGAAATCATGACCATAATTTGATAGGACAATATCGGCTGTTCTGCAGTTTAACTTTATTCTCAAACTCACACACGAGTGACAAACTACAAAAATATTGTTAGATATAATTATAAAATACCCCTTTTATTTTATATTTAAATCTGCATATTTCCACCGTGAATATAATGTAATGTGTAAGCATTGCTGTGTTTGGGTCTGAAAGGCGCCGTAGCTAGTGAAATAACTTGGGAAATGAGACTTGACATCTTATGTCTCAAGGTGACGAGCGCAGTTATGCCTATTATTCTTAACCAATTTTTCATAGTAAATTACACAAAGATAGTATAAAATAAACCTCCATATCAGGCATTCTTAATGTGGTAATTATGTATGGAGGCTCCAATGGGAGGCTCCTTTGCACAGGATGCAGGCTAGATTATGGGTATCATAACGGCACCTATTTCTGCCGTGAAGCAGTATTGCGTGAACATTACTGTGACTCGGTCTGATGGGCGTCGTCGCTAGTGAAATTACTGGGCAAATGAGATTTGACATCTTATGTCTCAAGGTGACGAGCGCAATTGTAGTGCCTCTCAGAGAATTTGAGTTTTTCTATAATGTTAAGCTGCAATGCATTGTTATGGGCAGTGCGTATCAATTACCATCAGCAGAACGTCCTGCTCGCCTCATCCCTTATTTTCATTAAAAAAAATCTACAAACCTCACGCGCTTCCTCTACAATCTACATTCTTTTCATACATGCTCGCCGATTGTGGGCACTTCGGAGCTTTCCTTTTCGCAAAACGTCCCCAATTCGCGGTGTTTCGGCTTCACAATTACTCAAAAACTGGTCCAATGACCGTATGTTCATTAAGTTGAAATAGCCGAAATATAATAAGTTAGAAATGTAAATCTTCTATCCAAAATTTCAACGACTGTCTTCCGAATTTTCGATCAGTTTAACATTTTATACCCATCCCATGACAAGTGCTCAAAACAGCTAAAGTTCACTTCAAATAACCTAAATTAAAACAATAGAATATACTAAGTTATTGCTAGCCCGATGCCGTAAGTGAATCTCATAAGAGTTGGATTGTTAGCGTCTCGATAGCGACCCTGGTTACTCAAATACTGGTTGGTTCACTTTCCCTGGTCGCGTGTCAAGGTCGCAAGAACATCACATAGCCATCAACTTAACACCACTTATTATTCTGACTGATAACTTTATAATTTTAATATTTATTTATTTCATTTATTTAGGATACACACGGGAACAATTTACTTTACACTATTTTTAACCGACTACAAAAAAGGACGAGGTTCTCAATTCGTCGGTTTTTATTTTATGTTTGTTACCTCAAAACTTTCGACTGGGTGAACCGATTTTGATAAATCTTTTTTTATTTGAAAGCTGGTCCTTCCCGTGGGGTGCCATTGTAATTTCCTGATCTGACAATGGAATCCATGATAAAACCATAAAAGTCTTAAATTTGCTATAACATAGTTATGGTCAAGTAATTTTCGTAGTCGGATATGATACAATAATCGTAACTATAATTAGACTAATTAATTAAATTGAATAAAAATGTGCAATTATTTTTAAAAGTTCTTTCCCTCCGCAAGACTGTGCGGCTCATCTCCAAAAAGGCGATGGTTTGCTGAATTTGAGAGAGGACGGGATTCTTTACATGACGAATTTCGTGAAGGGCGGCCTTCAACTGCCGCCAACGAAAATAATGTGGCTACTGTTAAGCGGCTTATTCAAGAAAACCCGCGGATTACCTATGAGAAAATTCGAGGACTATTGGGGATTGGTGGTGAAAGTTAGGAAACTTTGTTGTCGTTGGATCCCTAAGGAACTGACAGCGGAGCGGAAGCGGGCTCGCGTGGAATGGTGCTCACAGATGCTAATGAAGTTCGACCACATTCTAATGCTGTTTATGACATTGTCACAGGAGACGAAAAGTGGATTTATTGTTTAGAAACTGAAAAAAAACAGCAATCTAGTGAATGGGTGTTTGAAAATGAAAACAGGCCAACAAAATTGAGGCAGGTGAGGAACGTTGGTAAAAAATGATCGCTTTTTTTCTCAGCTACGGGTCCCATCTGCATAATTCCTTGAAGATCAAAAGAGTAGAAGAAAAAGAGTTAGAAGACCTAGAAAAAGTTCGCGAAAGACGACCAAAAAACCGCGTTCTCCTACATCATGACAACGCTTCTTCGAACACGGCCAACAACACTAAGTAATTTTTAGCTTTCAAAAAAGTACAACTCGTCACTCATACTGCACATAGCCCCGACCTAGCACCCTGTGATTTCTGTATTTTCCCCAAAATCAAAGATTTGATGAGAGATTTCACTTTTACCAATTCCGAAGAGGTAGTGATTGCGTTCAATCAGCACGTAGAAAACATGCTTTCAGATCTGTGGCCCTCCTGTTCTAAAATTGGTTCGATCGCATGAAAAAATGTTTAAAATGTAAAGGAGAGTATGTTGAAAAGCAACAAACATAATATTTTGGTTATAACAACATGTAACGTTAAACATTTAGTGTGTCCTACGTATACAAAAATATGTAGTTATTTATTTTTTGATATTCAAATTAAAGCAAAATTCTTTTATGACACAATGTATTTTTTTTCCAGATGAGGCTATATTTATAAAACATATTATTAATGTAACTTTTATAACAAGATCAATGTTTGTGAGCCTTTATTTAAGCTTTAGTTATTTGCCAAGCAATAATATATTATCAAATGTCACATGACTTCATCGTATTTAACATATGCATACATTGCCCACGCTACGCTAGACAAACAGTAATCAGTGTTACATCTAAAAATTGCCTCGAGTCATGGAGTTGGTACACAATAGTTTACATAACATCTAAAATGTTTCTGCTGTCAAAATGTATTCAGAGACCGAATGATAAATCTGTTGTATAATCTATTCAGCTATACAATATGTTCGGCCCTCTTTCTAACTGCTTATCTCGTGGTGGTTAACTGTTCGGTTTAGGTTTCATAATAGTATTTATGGAAAGCAAACAAGGCTTAGTTCTAACCGGAAGTCTGCAATACGACAGGTCAAAGACTTTCTTTACAGTTTTATAAATGTGTACCAACGAATTTAAGGCTTGAAATATTGTTGAAGTGAAACCTTCTTTAGCGGAGTTGAGCGCTTTTCTTGGGATCGGTATAAAATGTTAACTTCGCGTCAGGACACGTGGCCTGATCGAAAATTCGTAAGAGAGGCGATGAAATTATGGATGAAATATTTATACTTCTAATTATAGTTCGGCTATTTTAACTTGATGATCATACGGTCATTGGACCAGTGGTTGAATCATTGCGATTGCAAAGACGAAACACCGCGAGCTCGAGTGATAGGTGTTTCTTTGTTGCTTATTATTTTGTTTATATATATTTTTTATTTATATTGTTTCTTACTTAAGCTACCATAAACCTATCTATCAGCTATCAGTTTAAGAGATTGGCGATGTTGATGCTGGTAATGAAGATGGTGAAGGAGTCGTTGAAAATATGGATGATAGTTGATTTTTCTAAGAAATAAACATTTTAATGTAAAATAATATTAATAGTTCTGAAGTGTTAAATTTGTTAAGTAATATAAATTGACATTTTTGTGTAATAAATATATATGATACTAGTGGACCCAACAGACGTTGTCCTGTACACACGTCTTAAATTTGAAAAATCGGTCCAGCCGTTAGCAGGAGTTCACTAACATACACATGAGCAGGATAATTATATTATATGGACGGAATTGAGAATCTAAACCAATCTCAAATTCACTGAAACAAACAAAAAAATCATCAAAATCGGTCCAGCCGTCTAGGAGGAGTTCAGTGACATACACACGCACACAAGAAATATATATATATAAAGATAATAAATGTGACGCAATAAATAATATTGTATTTAGCCAAATATATGCTTTCAACAAAAGCTAGTACTTTTATACTGATAAATAAAACAATTCGTGCGAAATTATTCCACAACCATTCCAAAATATTCAAGCACAACCTTCATCTTCAAGTTTTCACTTCTACTGGCACTCGGGGAGTGAAGAAGTGAAAACTTTTGTGTGGAACTATTATTTTTAATGATAGTTTTCTCTTAGTTCTTTAGTATATTTTATATCTCAGTATAACATACATAATTTCTTCTTTTTTTTTTAATTTGGATAAGTAATCGTTTTTTTTTAATGATAATAAGGGACGAGGTGAGTAGGACGTTCAGCTGATGGTAATTGATAAGCCATGCCCATTACAATGCAGTGCCGCTCAGGGTTCTCAAAAAACCCGAAAATTCTGAGCGGCACTACAATTGCGCTCGTCACCTTGACATAAGATGATAAGCCTCATTTGCCCAGTAATTTCTCTAGCTACGGCGCCCGTCAGACCGAAACACAGTAATGCTTACACATTACTGCTTCACGGCAGAAATAGGTGCCGTTGTGGTACCCATAATCTAGCCGGCTTCCTGTGCAAAGAGGTAAGAGGGGTCAAATGGGTAAGAGGCTCACGTGGCGGGTAGTAGTGAGAAAATGGCCTTTGGACTTCCGCAACACATGAGGTCAAGATGCGTTGCCGGCCTATAAGGTTGAAGTATGCTTTTAGTTTGAAGATCCCTAACCCTTCGTTTACACCAAGGTATTATACACGTATTTGACAAGTTTCATGCAAATTACAAATACAAGTTGTATGCTATGTTTCCAAAATACAAAAATATAAAACTTGTCGTAGACAATACTTGTATGATGAAATTGTTTGTCACCTATTAGTTGTGTGCATGTATATGATCTCATGTTTTATACTTGTTGTTGGCTTGTAGCTAAACTTCTTTAAGACATGTCAGTGCAGAAGTTAATGACAACACAATAATTGACAACACAACTGACTTCTGGCACGTAGTGTTTAAATTCTCTTTGACTGGCACAGACAATAGAAAGTGAGGGTACAGCGGAATTTTTGCTTCATGAGTGCAGTACTTGAACATCATACAGAATTAAGGAAATTCAAGAAAACCACGCAAGTACTGGTCGCGATCATTTTTATAAAATATCTATAAACTTGTTTTAAATAAGTATTATACATATACTTCAATAAAATTAACATTACTTGTTAAAAACATATATGTTTTATGTTGGTGTGAACGCTGTCAATGTATCAGACTGTATCAAACATGTCTCAGACCATATGTGAACGCTAATGTGTTTTATACTTGTATAAAAACTTGTATGCAACACAGTGTGAACGCAAGAATGTTTCAGACAAATGCAATACATGTTAAAAACAAATAATTATATTTGACAAGTATTCTACAAGTTTTTGACTTGTTTCTTGGTGTAAGCGAGGAGTAAGTTGTATCGGTTCGGGAAAACTGAAGTATATTTTTAAATATTACTATCTCGTTAAGTGCAGAGTAATAAATACTGAGAGCAAATATTGACTAGTTTTAACTCGCATATTCAAAATATTACCTTAAGAATCTCCTTACTTATAAAATACATTTTGAAGGATTAGAATTAATTTAATTATGACAGAATTTAAACATAAATTATTATTTATTATGTAAATTTACATTATTAATTAATGTCGAGGCTGAGTTTAAATCATATTGATTGGTTACTGGCAACATTCTAATCCTTTACAAGAATTTTGTTTAAATGTATTTGATATACTTGAGTTATAATATGAAAAGGTAACTATATCTTCTTAATATATATAAATCCAGTGTCCTGATGTTTGTTTCCAGTGAACTCCTAAACTAATGAACGGATTTTAATGGGGATTACGTCAAGGAGTGCAGTTTACTCGAACTTGAGAGATAGGATAGTTTTTATTTCGATTTGGGACCCATAATTATTAATTTTCTATGACAGAATTTACTGACGCACGGTTTGACAGTTCTGGTGTGAAATTTCATTATAACAACAGGGAGTATATTTTACGAAATAATTCTTGATGTTTTGAAATATTATTGACAAATTTATAAAAAACAGTATTTAATTTATTATGTACAGAACAACGTCTGTCGGGTCAGCTAGTGTTTAAAATATTTAACCAGACAGAATCATTACGAAAAAAACATGTGTTACTTTTCTTCTCTCTTATTAATAAATGGAATGAAAAGTTACTCCAAGTTTAAAATTACCTCTCCCTGTCATGTGATTCTGTAGTAAAAAAGGGTAAGATAAAGACAAACTGCATAACAGATCTTCGTATAATGTTATACCTAAGAATAAACTAAGAATATGCAAAACGTTTTAAATATGGACATCTTGCTTATGATCGGTTTATTCGGACGTATAATGTTCCCCGTGTTTATCTGCAAGGCTACTTGACATTAGGAAAACTTCAGAGTTATCATTGTATTGACAGTGTAGTCAACATTTTGCATATTGCTCCTTTATTCTCAGGTATAACATTATACCAAGTTTATTTGTGAGTCGGAAAAAGTTTAAAATTTTAAAAACAGCGTTTGTCGGGTCTGCTAGTTTTATATAAATGTATTTTAATATGTATACAAATACAAATATTTTTATTTTGTCTTAAAAGAAAAACGTATTATACAAAAAAGCCATGTACATACTACTACATACTCATAATACCTACTACACAACATTATACATCACAACCCTTAGATACAAACATTAAGAGGAAGCCTATATACTTATGTTTGGTAAGTGCATCTAGACAAGTAGGTACGAAGTTTTTATTGCTAGGATTTCTTAAAGAACCTAGGCACATACAGACAGTAGGTTTTATGTGAAGCAGACATAAAAGCTGGTGCCTTCCCAGAAAATTGATATTTTGCTGGAGTGGTAGGTATGTAGTCTACATTATGACTACAATCTACTAGTACATGGCTGAGCTCTTACTCCTAACTAAGTTTCCCTGTGTTTAGAATATTAGTACTCCCCGTGTATCGGTCTGTTATTCCATAGTTCAAGAATGTGTATGTCTGACTATTATAATGCACAAAATGAGTAGTAGTTTAATAATTTTGAGAGGAAAAATAAATAAGTAATATAATATAGTATATAAATAATTTAAAGGTATGAGTAGTAATGAGTAAATATGTAGGTCGGTATGTATACCACCAGATAATTATGTACATACTAGTGAAGGTATATGATTGTATATTTCTTTATATGTATGAAATATAGATAGATATTATATTTTCTAAAAGAATATGTGCTTATTTGCTAATTAGTGACGTAAGGTATCTAAATTAGTACCTAGTTTTAAATTAAGCAAGTTTAAATGTATCCTAAGCCTATTGAAATATAAGTATTAATAAATAATATCGTATATTAATTATTTAGGTCAACTGATGTAATGTAAATGATACGTGTAATGTGATATTTAATTAAAGCAGAATTACTCTCGGTACATACCCAGACCATTTCGCCAGTTGTGTAGTTAGGTAGCTAACCTGATTCACATATTTGGTTTGTTAAACTTAATTAAATAACAGGATGTCTACCAATTGATAATCAAACACACTACATTATTACCACAGTTTCTAATAAAAATGGTAATCATTGCACAAAATAAATTGTACTTCGCTGTTGTATTAAAATTACATGTAAATGTAAAACAATAAGTGAGTTGATACCGACATGAATCAACACAGTATTAGCAGCTACTAGATGCGACAAGATGCAGTTATAAGTTGTATATTATTAATATATATATATTTATTCTTCAGTTTCTCTATAGTCTTTTGTTGGAAACCAGTTTTGAACTTCATGTTTGAGTTTATTTGTGGTCATTTCAAAAATATTTTGATCTTTATTTATTTTATTATATAGAGAATTTGATAAGAAAGGGATTTGTTTATTAGTAAATTTTGTTTTGTTTGATGGTATTTGACAATCATTATGTCGGAGCCTTTTTTGCTTAATTTGTTCGCGTATTGTGTTATATGGGAGTTCATTATGTTTATATAGAAGCACATGTATAATATTACATACTGCGAATACTTTGGTACGATATTATTGAAGTTAAAACCCACTATTATTGCTTTTGCAAAATCTGTAAATATCACTACATGCACGCTCACAAAAAACTAACTAAACGATTACAGATAGCGCATGTTAACACTTTTCTTGGCAATGTATCTCTGCAGATACATCAAAGTTTAAAAAATTGTAAGTCTTTAATTTTTTTGCTAAAACGAAAAATATCTTTGAAAATATTTAGACGTTTTTATGCTCTTCGAACGTAAATTAATTTTTTTTAAGTAGGCAACACGGTTGAACTGTCAAACACCTTTAATTTTCAATCGCCGACGTGCTCCCGCGCATACAGGTAAGAAAAATTTAAAAAATAATGTATTTTATGGTTATTATATTGTAAAATTATAAAATATAATTGTTTTTCTATTAAATTTAATAATTTGCAGTAAAAATAATTATCTGGTGGGTGATTTTATTCACATTTTAAATGGATGTATCTCACTGCTAACTTCTCTAAGAAATTTTACAGAATCTGCCTGTATCTACATGTGCACACTGCTATAAGTGATTCATTATGCTTAAAAACATAAAGCGAGGGATGTAACGATACCACTCCTTCATCGATACTAGTACCGAATCAAAGTATCGATACCACTTTCGATATTTTATTAAAGTATCGTTACTTGTGAGTACTCAATACGCTTTTAAATTTTAACAACATTAATAATACACAAGCCAGGCTATGCCAGATATGCATATGAGAGATGGAGAATCAGAGTTTATTTTATGTACTAACACTAATTATTTATTTGACCAATAATTCTTCATATTATGTAGTGAATCAATTTGTATTGACGAATAGGATCTGCCTGAGGCAGATGGCGGCACCAATCAATACCTACAATACTTTCAATTGATACTAGTATTCACTATCGAGAGTTGCTAATATTTGATTCTGAGTACTGGTATCGAATGAAAGTATCGAAACCGTATGAGTACTCAGTAGTTTCGATTCATACCTACATGAACGTAAGATCATAAATTAACAATAAAACTAACAACAAGATGGCACAATTTTTGAAACTATTATATAAAAACAATTATTTACTTTTTGCCAATAGCAACGTTTGACTTTAAAATGGTGTTTCAATTATTAAATCCGATGTATTATTTATTATTTTTTTTTTGGGACACAAACAGTATTTAAAACATTTACAAGAATAGTTATAAAATTGTACACACACCAATAAAGTTTCCACTAATATACATATCAGTCAAAAAAGAGGATAAACAAATTAAAAAACTTACAAAACTTAAGAAAAAAAAAGCGGACGGATTATTGCTAACTTAAATAAAATAACATAGGTATACAAGTTTTGTAAATCAATATTATTAAATTTTACATTGTACTTTTTACAAGCCCGATGTATAAATGTACCTACTTTGAACATAATATTTAGTACTTGTTGGTGGAACTTAAACAATGACTTATTTCTAGTGCCAACCTTAGGACATCTGAAGTAAATATTATCTAAAAAAAATCGAGAGTCTATAAAATTGTTAACAATTTTGTACAAAAATGTCATACCTATCTCACTCTGTTCGACGATTTTCAAGTGAGTGTATTTCATATTATAGAAGTTATGGCGTTCCGAACAAAAACAATTGAGAAATAATATTATAATTGAGTAAATTAGCACAATTTTTAATTAATTGTATGTAAAATAATAAAAAATCTAAATTGTATGGCCCGTGTTATAAATCAGTAATGTACGTAGGTATGTCTTAGCGCTAAGGTCAAATCCGAACAAATGCTATCGCCGTTAACTTTGTTGGAAGCCGTTACGTAGGTATGTAAGTTGACATATCCGATACGAGGTAATGCGTCTATACTCTGTTTACTTATTTCATAGATTTTGCGACATCGCAATGAATTACGAAAGAAGGAATGTCGGGAGGTGGACAAATGAGCCTTACTATAAATACTCAAATTATTAGGACATGACAGCGTCAGTCGATACATTGTTCGACAATAAATCATTATTCAACAGCCAGTAGTACTTCCAAAATGAAATCAATTGTAAGTGATCGTTCTGTTAATACATACGTGTTCATTTTAATGTGTAAAGATAACATTAATAACGAATAGTGATAATTTGGTGAACAGAAGTTGGCTGTGATTTTAATGTTTAAGTCATTACAATACTGAATTAGTAATTTTAACCTTAAAAAAGGATCCGAAATGTGTTTTAACTGTTAAAGACTTTTATGTACAGTGCCTCTTTTACCACACAATTTAATCAGCATATTAATCAACTTAACAATATTTTTTTTACGGAATTAGAACCTAAACGAGAAATTGGGTCGTCTGGTGGTATGTGATTACCGCTGTCCATTCTCCATGTTTTTTTATTGAAAATAAGGGATCTTGATAAATCCAAAAATTTCTGAGTGGCATTACATTTGTTCTCGTCACCTTGAGACATAAGATGTTAAGTCTCATTTGCCCAGTAATTTCTCTAACTACGGCGCCCTTCAGACCGAAACACAGTAATGCTTACACATTATTGCTTCACAACAGAAATGGTACCGATAATCTAGCCAGTATCCTGTGCAAAGAAGCCTCCCATTGATCTCCATGTAACATCATATGAGTGAAAGAAGCATTATTCACCTTTATGAAGGGTATTCTCTTGGTTTGTAGGACCCAATAAAGGTAGTATTATGCTTATGGTATTTCTTATTTATTTTCAGGCTTTTGTTGCTCTTTTCTTGGCCGTGGCTTACGCTGCACCACAAGCACCCACCGAACCAATCCCAATTCTGCGTCAGGATAGCCAAGTCAACGGAGATGGATCATATCAGTACTCATTTGAAACTGGTAACGGAATTAGCGCTGACCAAAAGGGAGATTTGAAGAAAGTGGGAGATGTAGATGCTATCGAAGTACAAGGCCAATTCCAATATCCTGGAGACAACGGAAACATCCAACTCTCCTATATTGCTGATGAGAATGGCTACCAACCTCGTGGTGACCACCTCCCAACTGCTCCCCCAGTACCAGAAGCTATCCAGCGTGCTCTGGCCTACCTTGCAACAGCACCCCCCCAAGCAGATAGTCAGTAACATAACAATAGTCATAACATAAGAAAAAAGCTTACTTAAAAATGTAGCGTATAACCAAACAGGACAACACATTGTAAAATATGCACTTTTATATTTTTGTAGATGAATAAAATATTATTTGTTAAAAATTGATTTTATTTAACTGAATAGAAATAAATGTGAAAACATTCTTAACAAGTGGTCTTTATAAGTGATTAATATAAATATCATGAGTATTGGTGAAGTTAGGTTAAAATAATTATTGTATTTTAATAAAAATTAACCCGAAATACCACTAAAATACACCTTGTTTCTGTGTACAAAATTCTTTTTAAATTATTGAAAACAAATCTGTGTGTGTCGGCAACGCTCCTGTGATTCCTCTGGTGTTGCAAGAGATTGTGGGCGGCGGTGACCTCTTAACAACAGGTGACCCGTATGCTCGTTTGTCCTCCTATTCCATAAAAAAAAAGAGACATGGCAATTTTGGTAAAACTCCTATTGAAGTTTGAATGTTATTTATTTTAACAGCTATTAAGCTGGTAAATTTTATACAAAATTATTACAATCAAGTTTATGTTTGCTTCAGATGCTCTTGAAACATCATAATTTACAAACTAATTCCTGTGATTGATAGTAAGCAGAGATTAAATACTTAAAATGTCGGTGAAGGATAAATCTGAAATAACAAAAAATTCAAGCCAAAGTAGCTTCAATGTCTTTTATTTAATAAGCAACAACGGGCGCCCTGGGACTCATTTTGATCATAGAAAAGCTTTTAGATATTTTTTTTACTAGGGAGATTCACAATTTACCTAAGACTTATTGGTGTAATTTGATGGCCTTTGTACTTGTTTTTAGTAATTCATTCATCATCAGCCGGAAGACGTCCACTGCTGGACAAAGGATTTTGACCAGATCGTCGGTCCATCTACCGTCACCTACCAACACTGCGTCTTCCAGTACATGGTCGCCATTCGAGGACTATACTGCCCCAACGGCCATCTGTCCGTCGAACTATGTGCCCTGCCCACTGCCTCTTCTGGTTCGCAATCGTTTGGACTATGTCGGTTACTTTGGTTCTCCTACGGATCTCCTCATTTCTGATTCGATCTCGCAGGGAAACTCCGAGCATAGCCCTCTCCATTGCTCTCTGAGCGACCACGAGTTATCTCATAAGGCCCATAGTTAGCGACCACGTTTGCGTACCGTAAGTCATCACTGGCAACACACACTGGTTGAAAACCTTCGTCTTCAGACACTGCGATGTATATATATGTTTACGGAGCTTCCCGAACGCTGCCCATCCGAGTTGGATTCGACGAGTGACCTCGTTCTCGAAATTGGACTTGCCTAACTGGATTGTTTGTCCGAGGTAGACGTACTCGTCGACAATTTCGAGAGTACAGTTCCGAATTGTTATGGGAGTAGGTGCAACATAGGCATATTTTGCCATGATCTTAAAGTATTAGTAATGACCACGTTATTATTAATAAGTTAAACTTCCGTACCACACGAAATAAGCAAAACGACAGCTGGTAACTTAAGAGTCCTATTTCGATTTACGAATCGTAAACACGAAGTTACGTTGGTATGCGTTTAGGGTTGCCATCCGTACGGGTTTTTTTTTAATGAATATAACGGACGAGACGAGCAGGACGTTCAGCTGATGGTAATTGATGCGCCCTGCTCATTACAATGCAATGCCGCATAGGATTCTTGAAATACCCCAAAAATTCTGGGCGGCACTATAACTGCGCTCGTCAACTTGAGACGTAAGAAGTTAAGTCTCATTTGCCCAGTAATTTCACTAGCTATGGCACCCTTCAGACCGAAGCACAGTAATGCTTACACATTACTGCTTCACGGCAGAAAAAGGCACCGTTGTAGTACCTCCCACGCGTTTCCCCGGATTTGTACTAGTGCAGAAGGCGTCTGGGGAGCGGGGTTTCAATTATAGTCCGGATTAAAGAAAAAAATATTTTGTTAAGGACAGAAACAGTCTCGACAAGGATTTAAAATAAAATCAATTTCATAGATTATAACTGTATTGATTTTTTTCAATTAGCAAGGTAAGCAGATATTTTAAAGGGTATCAGAAATAATGATATACCGATTTTTTTTTTCAATTATTGACAAATTCATAATCATAACAGTATTTTATTTATTATGTACAGACCAACGTCTATCGGGTCAGCTAGTATCAATATAATCTTGGATGTCTCCAACATGATTTTCTTAGTCAATAATAATAATACTTGACATAGACCATTTCATGAAAAGGTCAAGGTAATGTTCGATCAGGGCCGGAAGAAAGTTAAATATATTATCTTCTACAGAAACCACACTTTTGATAGTCGCGAAATGTTCAATTTAACCCACAAAGTAAAAGTCAGTCAAAGTTAAATAAACTTTATTTAATTAGGCTTAAACTTAGCGCTTTTGAAAAGTTGAGCTCGAGAGAAGATCATAATATAAGATACTCAACGGCCACTCTTTTCAATCAAATAGAGTATTTTGGAATGGCTGTAATATACATAAAAAATATAGTTTGTAAGGTATTGCATCAAATATGTGAATCGTGTTTAAATAATATAAATTATTTCATAAAAAGTAATAAAGAATCAATTACATAAATATAAAATATCGTATATTGGATGCATCAACCTTTAGAGCTTAAACTCATTGTTCATGTAAGGATGCTTCGTGAACATGATGGTCGTGATTACTGTCAAAATTAGTAATTGCATCCAACAGAAAACTATATTGTCGCATTAACTGCTAGAAAAAACCCTAAAAACTAACATCATAATACGCATCGATAATACTTTTCTTAGTGTTTCGCCTAGTATTGTAATACTGGGCCTCGAAATTTTAGCTATTGCAAATCACACAACTTCATAAGATTTGCACCTTTCATTTTATTTATAAACTGCGAGTTAGCTAATAGATGTATTAGTTAATTATGAAACAATAACTTTTGAATAAATATCGAAAGATTTGGCAATAAATAAAGATTTTATGGATCCGTTCCGTCCGTATTATGTTTGTTTGACAAAATATAATGACCATTATGAAAGTATTTGTAATAGGTAGGTAATAACTAAAACGGGCATCATATAATCTACTAACTAGTTGATTCGTTATTTGAATAAGACTTCTATTGGTTGGTATTAATAAGAATCACTCTTACCAACAAAGGATGTTTCTAGGTACATAAGTTAGGTTGGCACCGCTCCGCCCCTGGAGCCCTATTACGGAAATCGAAATACGAAGTTTCGGTTGACGGATCGTACATTTTCCAGTTAGGAAAGTGTTTCGGATCCGAAGATCGAAACGAAGTTCGCGATCAGCTATTTTGTTATTGTCTTTCGTTTAGGTTATTCCCAAATTCAATTATGTCTATAGTTCCGAAATGATATCCGTCCGCACGATTCGGATCCGAAGTACTTTCGTCATAGGATTTAATTTGAAGTTCGTCGTTCTTTCGTTTCGGACCGAAACTTCGGCTGTCGATTTTGGTAATAGACCTCCTGGTACTGCAAGTCAAGACTGGTCGTTTTTCACATTATTATGTGAAAAACGACCAGACACCAATTAATAGTAGCGTAGCTCCGACGAAATATTATCGAACTACGATATTGGTATGCGTTGCAAGAGAAGCACAATCTAATTGTCGTGCGATATTGAAGTACCAGAATGGCAGTAGTGTACAAGTTGTATTTCTTTTATTATTTAGTAGCTTAAAAAGATAATCTAAAACATTTTGTTGTGTGTTGTGTGCAAAATAAAATGGTTTATAGTTAACCCCTTTTTTTAGCAATGCCCCTGCATTCAACACACACTATGTCCTAGTGTTATACAAATCGCGAGTGTAAGACGTAGCTTGTCACGCACACTAATGTAGCATTTTTCATCAACCAAAATTGGCACTATATGGATGTCGGTGATGATATTCGTGACGATACAGTTCTAAGCCGTTTGTAACAAATTAACCCACATTATCGATGTCAAATGCTCCGCGTGGTAACAGTGTCATAACAGCTGAAAGGCTCATTGAACAGCCCTTCGTCAGTCACAAATGAGAGATTTTTTTTTTACAATTTATAATGAAATAGCCTGAGAAAACACGCTCCATCCTCAGTATGTGCTATCATTATTACTTTTTCTTTAATTCCACAACTTGGTTTATAATACCAAACGGGCGCTGCTTGTGGTGGCAGGATGATCCTGTTGCCGGAGGCTCGACTTCAGATTCTTAAAAGTTATTATATGTATATATATATTATTTATAATCGCTTATAAAATGCTCACAGAATACCTTTATTTATTTACGGTGTGTGTGGATGATACAGCTACTGTACTCAATAACTTTTGTATTAATTTACATTTACTTTTTTGGCTTACTCTTGTAAGGCATTGACTATTTGACGTTTGAGTATGTTTGTTACATCACTTTACATATTATATTATACTAGCTGACCCGTCAAACGTTGTTTTGCCATATAAAGTATAATTCACGCGATAGTTTTATAAATAAAAGCCTATGTATTATTTTAGTGTGTAAGCTATATTATTGTAAAGTTTCATCAAAATCCATTCAGTAGTTTTTGCGTTAAAGAAGTACAAACGTACATCCAGACATACAAACTTTCACATTTATAATATTATTAATAGGATTGTAATTGAAATGATTTGTATACCGAAGAAAACGTAAATCATGATATAAAACAGTGGCAATGAGTTTCTTGCTACTTCTTCTCATTAGCCCAACCCTTTACGATGTAGCGGTAGACTCAATAAGAAAAAATATTTTTTGACATTCACCAGTGTCATTTCCGTGACCTACACGAATAAAGTTATTTTGATTTGATTTGATTCGAATTGTGTAAATAAGGGCGTTTACCTACCTAACAGGTCGACATGATTGGTATGATTTCTCATGCTTAGCATAACGTGAAATAGTAGTCGATATTGGTAATAGGAATATGGATGGTAAGTCGATATGCAAACACTTTTGTTAGCATGTCTAGCTATTGTGTTAAAGGTCACAACGAAAGTTCCACAATGGTAGCCATTTATTCAGATTACGTTTACGTAACTGCTGTTAGCAAAACCGCGGAGCATTCTAATAAAATTTACACCATACGTTCTAAAAACAATAAGGAAAATGTGAATTCAAATTCAAATTCAAATATTTTTATTCAAAATAGGATGTGACATCACTTATGGAAAGTCAAAAACTACCACCCATTCCAAAATGAATGCCTCAGACCTGAGAAGAATGGGCGCAACAAACTCAGCGGGCTTTTTTTTTTTCATCGAATAAATATGTTTACAAAGTAATATTGTACAATTAAACTTATTATTTAATAGCCTGAGGGTGTTCACTCCATTCCCAATCTGTGGTATCATTAAGAAAGTCATTTATGTTATAGTAACCTTTACCACTTACACGTTTTTTAACAATTCTTTTGAATAACGTTATACTTTTGTTTTGAACATTTTCTGGGATCTTGTTGTAAAAGCATATACATCGCCCCACAAAAGACTTACTAACTCGACTTAGCCGAGTAGTAGGCATCATAAGTTTATGTCTGTTCCTGGTGTTAACATTATGGTTATGACAGTTTCTGGCAAATTCACTTATGTGCCTATGAACATACATTACATTATCAAGAATATATTGAGAAGCAACAGTTACGATGTTAATTTCTATAAATTTTGCTCTCAATGATTCTTTAGGACCTAGGTTATAAATAGCGAGAATAGCTCTCGTCTGCAGCACAAATATTGTATTAATATCGGCAGCGTTGCCCCATAGCAATATACCATAGGACATAATACTATGGAAATAACTAAAGTATACTAGTCACGCCGTATCTATGTCAGTTAATTGTCTAATCTTTTTAACCGCGTATGCTGCAGAACTAAGTCTGTTCGCCAATCCTTCAATATGGGGGCCCCATTGTAATTTGGAATCTAGAGTTATGCCAAGAAATATAGCAGATTCCACCGGTTCTATCACCTCTCCGTTTAACAAAACATTTGCATTTACATTTTTGACATTTGGTACGGTAAATTTAATGTATTTAGTTTTCTTGCTACTTAACAATAGGTTATTAGCGATAAACCAGTACACGATGTCAGATAAAATATCGTTCACTTCGTCATACATAGCTTGGCGTCCGCAAACAATACTATCTTATGTTTTTTTTTCTATAAGATTAGGAAGATCATTTATATAGATAAGGAAGAGGAACGGTCCAAGAATAGACCCTTGTGGTACCCCCATACTGAGAAGAGTCCCAGGAGATCTCTTGCCATTCACGTCGACCCTCTGAATTCTATTGTTTAGATATGAAGTCAGAAGATCGAGCGCAGTTCCTTTTATGCCATAGTGGTATAGCTTCCTGACCAGCATTGAATGCTGAACACAATCAAAAGCCTTAGATAAATCACAGAAGATGCTAAGTGCATTCTGCGATTTCTCCCAGGCATCAAAAATATTCTTGATCAGCTTAACACCTGCATCCGTTGTTGAACGTCCCCTAGTAAAGCCAAATTGTTTCAAATGAAGTAACTTATGAGAGTTAAAGTAAGTAAGCATTTGGCTTAAAATTATTTTTTCAAAATCTATCTAATATTAAAATATTTGTAAGATTAACCAAAGAGCTGAGGATATTGTAGTTAAATTTAATTCATGACTTTGTAAGGCACGTTATTATATAAATGATTTAAGTTTTCTTTTTGTTTAGGGTCTGGAGCCAGATTTTGGCAAGACAACATCGTCCTGAGGATGCCTCGTGTAGAGGCGAAACACGTGTCGAATTGTATAAAGACAAATATTGGCGGAATTAACACTAAAGAAAACTTAAATCATTTGTAGAATTATAGATTTCCGCAAAGACTTCAATAAAAAAGGCAGGTTATTGTTGTATACTACATATTTCTATGTTCGCTCTTCTTCTCCAAACTATCGTTGTTCAAAAAGTAACACTAGCCCCTGCACAACTGCTCAAAATAATGTTTCATTACTTTTAGTTTTTCAGTAAAATCTGTTTATATCTTATATTTTGTCCTTATACTATATCGATTGACTTACAAGTAGTATCACATGAGTAACTAGGTAATAGTATTACCTATTGTAAGTCCAATGTGCGGGTCAGTTGATGTTCTAACTCCAAGTAGACCAGACCATCCCAGAATGGTTGTAAAAGTTTTAGGCAGCTAGCTTTCTCTGACTGGCGATGCTGGAGCTCAGAGCACTTTGCAAGAACGTGCTATAGGTTTCTTTTGCTCCCATGTATTCTCTGCATATATGGCTGACACCCCTGGTAGATAGATTATTAAATTAAAAATCTATTTCTCACAACAAGTCGTCTATTGAAAATGTATAGTATACTATAATAAGTGTATATATACTTTATCTTATTATTTTTGTAGCTGCAAAATCCTTTTATTCTCTCATTTTTTGTGCGTATTTTTTTTATATAAGAGTGGGCAAACGGGCAAGAGGCTCACGGGATGGTGAATGTCGTCTGCATAGCAATGAATACTGCTGATTTGCAGCGTATCATTGATATGCAGAAGAAAGAGTGTAGGGGATAGCAAGCAAACTTGCGGAACACCAGCGTTTATGGGTTTTAAGTCGGAGCATGCACCGTTGATAACAACAATGCTCCGATCGGCAAAAAAGCTAGCGACCTAACTGTTTACCGAGTCTTGTCATAAATACTGAAACAAAGAAAGAAAAATTCTACTGCGACTGCATTGTTTTTAACAGCGTATGTTTGACTATTGTAACTATAATAACAAATATAAGAAACCTGTTACTGTAATCGATTTTGATTGATAAGTAGTAACAGTCAGAAACTAGCTAACGTCCACATTGACAAGTCAAAATAAATATAGTTATAGGCACAGTAGATATACATATGCCTACTGTGGAATAGGGCTGTCGCTGTTACCGACGTGGTCGCTTACTAAAGGCCTGATGACATAGTTCATGGTCGCTCAGAGGGCAATAGGCTTGGAGTCTAAGATATGATTGCCAAAACTGAAGTGGCAGTTGCAGAATATAGTTCGAGGTACAGATGTACGGTGGGGCAGAAAAATCATCGAACGATGACCACGTACCGGAAGACGCAGTGTTGGTAGGTTCTCCACAAGATGGACTGACGATCTGGTCAAGATCGCTGGAACTTTAGGCTGAGGGCAGCGCAGGACCGATTGTAGTGGAGATCTTTGAGGCAGGCCTTTGTTCAACAGTGGACGTCTTCCGGCTGAAGATGATGATGATGAGGCTGTCGCTAGAGTATTCTAGTATAATATAATATAAATTGTGGATTTTTTAGTTGAAAATATTCGTCTAATGAATGCAGATTTTACTGAGGTATAATTGAAATTTAGATGAGAAATTCCTATTTGGCGATACCTCTCTCTATTATCTTTGAGATATGATTGTTGATTTTTATGCACATACAAAAACAGTTAATCTGAAATAATGTAGTTCTACAGCAAGGTACTTGTAGTTTTGTGGGATCCCTAAATGGGAAAAGAGAAATGTTTTTATATTTACTAAATTTGCATTTTTTTTTCGAACACACAAACTAAAAAGCACACATCACTCAAATTTTTATTCAACGTCTTGGTGATATTCATGTGAAATTTGTATAGAACCACGAGTTTTTGCCTTTTGCCCGGACATGCATACGTACAAATGGAGGAACAGATAAACAGAAAAAAATCTATCAACTACTTCTTCTGGCTTCTGTAATGTAGATGAAGCCACAACCTGAGAGTTGAACAAGACATACAAGATTTAGCAACGATACGTCACTCAAACGATTGGCTCAGTGGTATCGAATCGTTCATATATTTTATTTTCAAATTTAATTTGTGTAGTTAATCCTAGAAGTGAGGGATATCACGTTAAAAAATAACAAAATGTAAAGATTCGAATTTTAAATTCGTCATAAGATGTCGTAATACCATTAGCTTTAATATTTTCACTATTGCGAGTAGTCAAGAAGCAAAAATTAACAAATATGAAACATAAAAAACATCGAAATTTCGAAAGCTATAAGTATCATCATCACATTCATAATAGCTTTAAGGGTAAATGTACACACTTTTATAATAAAGTCCGAGCCACTGTTCAGGCATTATCTATAAATAAATTTAAAGGTATTATTAAAAAATTGCTCTGTCGTAAATCCTACTTCTCCACAGCTGAATATCTAAGTGACCCGACAGCCTGGGACAATTTTGTGATTATTTTATAGCGCGCAAAGAAAGAATGCTTGGAGAGTTTCTTGCGCCGCTTCTGCTCTCTCAGAGCGCCATTTGTCTCCGAAGGGGTTGTAGTATTAGTAATGACATCAAAAAGAGTTCTAAAGGAATCCATTTTGAGAAAATAAACGCCTTTTATACCTGTTTCGACGACTGTGTGCCTTGCTGTGAAAAATGCCTTAAGGTTTAAACAAGTTAAAAAAAGTTTAAAACGAGAAAGTATCGACGATCTAGAAATTATCTAACGCGTTCTAGTATAATTAAATATTATAAATGCAACGAAATATAATAGCTATCATTAATTTATAATATCGAATATGTGATTCGGCTGTCTTCATAATAGATCATTGAAACGCTTGTCTGGTTAGCTTGCCCATAATTGTAAAAGATTCATTCTGACGTGGTGATGGTGCAATACCACCCAGTGGTGGAAGGTGGTATTAGATCGTCTAGTATAAATACTGTTATGGCTCTTAGATCAACATTGTCTTTGTGGATTCACCGACATTACAATACAAAAAAAAATGAAATTCATTGTAAGTGACAGTTCAAATTCAAATTCAAATATTTGTATTCAAATCGAATATTGTTGAAATTTTGTGATAGTATTCTATCTTATATATATTTGTAAGCTTATGTGATGTTACGAAAGCTAACAGTTAATACTGTCATTTATTGGAAGTGCCGCTCCTAACTAATTGATTTTATTGATTTATTTACACGAATATTTATGGTTAACGTATCAAATATAGGATGATTTAAATTTAAACAGTTTATTTTTTACTATGAAATATTTGATGTTTAAAACGTTTTTAATTTTAAACACGATTCATATATTGAATGCAGCACCTTACAAAGTAATTTGTTTTGTGTTGTACAGCCATTGTAAAATGCTCTATTGATTGAAGAGAGAGGCCGTTGAGTTTCTTATATGATCTTCTCACGAGCTCTACTTTTTCCGAATTCGTAGATTCAGTAGTTTAAAAGAAATATTTATAGTGACGATTTAAAAGCGCTAAGTTTAAGCCTGATTAAAGATTATTTGACTTTGACTTTGACTTTGAATGCTAATGAAGGTCTTATTTTCAGATTTTATTATCATTCCTGTCGGTGGTGCTTGCCGCTCCTCAAGGAGATGAACCCATCCCAATCCTCCGTCAAGACAGTGACGCGAACCCAGACGGTTCCTTCCGATACTCATTCGAGACCGCTAATGGTATTGTTGCTGATGCCGCCGGGTCGCTAAGAAATATTGGTGCTGAGGAACCCGCTCTGCAAATCACGGGACAGGTCGAATACCCGAGTGATGATGGACCCATCCAGTTGTCATACATCGCTGACGAGAATGGTTACCAGCCACAGGGAAGCCATCTCCCCACACCACCACCTACTCCAGAAGCAATCCTCCGTGCTCTGAACTATCTGGCCACAGCACCACCTCAGCCTCAACAATAATTGTTAGATAAGTGTTGATAGTATTTTGCTGTATGTGATTTCGTGATATTACGTTTAACTTTTGTACATAACGATTTTTGTACTTATTTAATGTAAATAATTTTTCTAGAAAATTCTTTGAATTTTATTTCTTTCAAGTTCTTCATCAAATTAAGGGACGTAAGCACAACGATCAGTTGATGGTATTTGGTACGCCTTGCCCATTACACTGCAGTGCCGCTCAGGATTCTTAAAAAAAATACATAGTGCTCGTCACCTCGAGACATAAGATGCTAAGTCTCATTTGCCCAGTCATTCACACAATCGAATCACATTTTAATTTGAAAATACTTTTTTGTTTAGCAAGTCCAGGAGATGTAGAATCGGAATTACATAATATTTTCGATAATCGCATAAGCTCCATCTAGTGATCAATTCACTAAGTAATATCAAAATATTACTATGGTTTTAGAAGATTTTTAAAACTTAATATAATAGTAATCAAGTTTTAAAAATATCACTTATTGTGATAAAGAATGGCTTTTGTTAAAGTTGCCAGCTTTGAGAATATTATGTAAGCGAAACTGAAATTCTCATTCTTAAAAAATCGTTAGTAATCTTATGAAATATTTTTTTCATAACATATGACAAATTCAAACAATATACGTCTTTATATAAATGAATTTTATACGAATATTCTACTAAAATTAAATTACAATTAATCTATATATAAAAATGAATTGCTGTTCGTTAGTCTCGCTGAAACTCGAGAACGTCTGGACTGATTTGGCTAATTTTGCTCTTGAATTATTTGTGGAAGTCCAGGGAAGGTTAAAAAGGTGAATAAATATGAAAATGGAATGAAATAAAAACAATAATTTTGTTTTTCCTTTGATGTGTCCCCCGTCATTCAAAAATCAAATTGAAAGAATAGCTTAAAATAAATAACTAATTAGAATCTTTATATCTTTCTTACTTTTTCAGGAGGTAAAAAACAAACTTAATTTTAGTTACCTATAATTTATATGGCAATACAAAGTTTGCTGGGTCAGCTAGTAGTTTATAAATAACCTTGTCGGATATTTTTTTCATAATATTCTTCTGACAATAAATTTTAATTAAAACATTGCACATCAGACGATTACCTTAGCCTTCATGTTTTTATTCATTAAAATCGAAGTTAAACTACCTAATTGCATTTATAACTCGTAAGTGTATGATTAGCGAATGCAGATGACCCAGCTGACCTCTTTGGAGGCGGTAATACTAGTCGTTGACATTTAAAGCAACTAGTTACGGAGGTCTGTCTGTTCAATAAGAAACGGCTACATCGCGCCAAATATAAAAGCCACTCCATCGGGGGCACTAGTTGCGTTCAAACGTCTTACGGCCGTTCCCAATATTCAGTCTATCTCAAAGAGCATAATAATATATAGGGAAAAGAGAGCCCTCTCTACGCTCTACGCATCTATCTAGCTGTCTATTTGAAAACTAGCACCATCTGGAGATTGGCCCCGAAAATAACTATATATAAGCTCGAAATTATAAAATTCATTTTTAATGTTCTGACGCAATTAAATGACTAACTCTACTTTTTAATGTAGGTATTGCAATTTTTTACCATGTAGAAATTGCGCGTAGAGTTAGTTATTTAATTTTGCCACAACATAGAACAAAAAGGTTAGATTTAGTAGTGTAAATATGCAAAATACATGCGCAAACGCTAGAAGTAGCCGCCATTTTATGACCAATGGGCAGTGACACAAATAAAGAAAAGTTGAAAGGTTTCAAAGCGAGTGACAGCTGACAAAGCTTTCATTTTTGGGCCAACTAACAAATGGCACTACAGTCTTCTGAAAACGTCACTTTAAGACGTCTGTCCCACCATTGGTCTATCTGTTACTTGAAATAGAAATCGTAACTATCGTTGACTTTTCTGTCCCAATAAACTTTACGACGGTAACTCAACTTATCCGTACACGCTGTCTGTCAATGGGACGAAGTATAGCTTACGAGCGATAGAAGCTTGTATGGAAATTGCAATTCACGCGTCCCAATATAAGGCGATAATAATGACTTAACGGGTATATTGGGACAGCTTCAGATTATTGACAGCTGATTACTGACGGTAGATGGTAGTAATTTATCTCTATCTGTAGATAGTATATTGGGAACGGCCGTTATTATATCTTATATCTTTAAACAAGCAATTCTTGTATAATATATATAATCTGAATCGCGGAAACAGCTTCAACAATTTTAATGAAATTTAGTGTACAGGTAGTTTCGGGGGCGAGAAATCGACTAGCTAGGCCTCAATTAAAAAAATTGTAGTTTTATCCGTGTTTTAATGAGAAACAGTTGCAATAACATTAGAATAAAAAGGTAAATTATATCTTTAAACGAGCAATTATTGTATATATATAATAATCTGAATCTCGAAAACGGCTCTAACAAGATAAAAATTGGATTACTTAAGAAAAAGCTTAAGAATGTATTATTAGACAATATTAGGTAATAAGTATAGAAATATAATATATTATAATAATATAGTTATTCGCGGCTTACATTGTTATACTTTAATTTTAGAACCATTTTATGTTATGTTTGTATATGATTAGGTTATTAGTAGGTTATGTATAAAATTAATGAGTGCATCTCGCCGATAAACGTAACGTTTGGAGAGATAAATGTAATTTAAATGTAAGTTGATATATGTTAATAAGTAGAATAAAAAAATTTAGTATACAGGTTGTTTCAGGGGTGTGTCATTGAATGTTTTTAATTTAACTGTTTTTATCAATGGTCAACAGGTTGAAAAAAACTGTTAAATCGTCAACCGGTTTTCAATAATCTTTTAATGTATTAATTAATAATTTAACAGGTTCATATTATGTTAAGTATTACCATTACCATAAGCTATTTATCCAATATAATATCAAGTCAACGTTTTCGCTTGCAACTTCGTCAGCTGTTTTTAATTAATTACAACAAAAATATTGTAAGTTAAGGCGAAGGGTAAACAGAAAACATGCAAACAAGGTGTTTTTAGACGACAAGTTTTGTGGTGAAAATATAGGATTTGGAGCTATGAACACTACTTTATCCTGTTGCACATACCCTTAAGTCTTACTTGTAGGTTGCTAATGCTTATTGTTGGTTAAAGTTATCACTCCAGAGCTATTATGAACTACCAGTTTTCTTTGCAGTTAAACAAGTTTTTCTCGGCATCATGCATTTGTTTAGTACACTACTATAATAAAAGTTGTTCTCATAAATTTTACTTTTTATGTAGGTACATTTATTCAGATTAGTAATCAATAATGAGTAAAATGTTACAATGTTAAAATGTTAAATTTTCGACCCAAGAATTTTGAAAATATTGGCTTTGTTACATAGGAGCCGTGAACTCATATCGCTCAAGGTCGCCGGCATTTAGTGTCGCCTTAATGACAGCAGATTAATGTAAACATTTTCTAATGAAATGATCTTGCCTTGCAAATCTGCAAGCAATAGAAGCTGTTTTTGCAAGGTCAATCATCAATTTATTATCGTTGTTGTGGCGGAAGTGCAACTAAGATAGGGATAGGTGTGCAAAAGAGTCGGAATTATGCTTCATTTATTGCGAGTTCCGGGAGAAGACGTTGGTTGAATTTAATAGCTTATGATTTTCAACAGTTATTTTCGTTGAAGAAAACAGTTAATTAGTTTACGAATATAAAACTGTTTATAAAAACAGTTTATTGAATTAACGACCACCTCTAGCCGAGCGAGAAAACGATCTAGGTAGGTTTCACTTTTAAAAAATGTAGTTTTATCCGTGTTTTAATGAAAAACAGTTACAATAACATTACAATACAAAGGCAAATTTTGCCACTACCTAATAAGAATGCAATAATATAACGCAAGGTGTGGTAAAATTTGTTATAAAAATCTGTGATCGCGTGCGCTGCGAAAACTATTAATGGTAGAACAAAAAAATGTTGGTCCCAATCTGTCAAGTTTTATATGGATTATGCTTTTATTGTCGAGATCTTTTAAGATGTTTATATAAGTCTATTTAAGAATTTTATGACAATAAGGTACGAGGCGAGCAGGACGTTCAGCTGATGGTACTTAATTGATACGCCCTGCCAATTACAGTCCAGCGTCGCTCAGGATTCTTGAAAAACCCAAAAATTCTGATCGGCACTACAATTGCGCTAACCACCTTGAGACGTAAGATGCTTAGTCTCATTTACAAAGTAATTTCACTAGCTACGGCGCCTTTCAGTCCAAAATACAATAACGCTTACACATTACTGCTTCACTCTTACTGGTTAAAATGATGGTACTGGACCATGGCATAAGCCATCATGGGATATAGGATCAAACTCCATTAATTGACATACACAAGAGTTATTACTTCATAAACATTTAATAAATACATAATTGTCTTATCGATACCAGTCATTGTTTCTCAAGATGCACCTTGACACGGCAAACTCTGGGTGTAGGTGCGGCGACGTATGAACCGTCGTAAACGTCTCTTATTTGATTTGCAGCTTGCGACACGCGATGTGGGAGTTAATTTCTTTTTAATATCATTTTAATATTTATGGCAAATGGATACAACTGGTCACGGTCTTTATAATAAACATCAAAGAGGATGTAAATACTACTTAATTAGAGGAGGGACTGCCTAAGTTAAAATTGTAATTTAGTTTATTAGGAAACGTGCAGTCATTTGACATAAGTTTTTTGAAACCTTCTTAATTCAGAAAAGAGTGGCCGTGGAGTCTCTTGTATGGTCTTCTCGTGAGCTCTACATTTTCCGAACATACGGTAGCTACAGTAATTAAAAAAAAAAAACGTGTGGCACTCGGGGACTGCCGCGGTGAAGCTATTGCATAGCATTTTTTATCAACTTATGCAATTATAATTATTTATTTATTTTATTGATGCAGTATTTAAAAAAAAATTGTAAAAAACACAAACGGGAACTGAGTAAAATATAACTTGCAAGATTTGATTACAGACAGGCAACGGGACAGGTGAAACTATATAAAAATGCTTGTCCTAATAATAAAAATTAAAAAAACGTGATAAAAAGGCTCGAACCTGGGACCTTCTGCACAACGAGCATATGTGATAACCGCTGTTCCACGGCAACTGTAAAAAGCGTGCCGAAATATCTATATACATCTAGTAAGTAAGTGTTAGGTTATTTTCGTTACGGAATTTCTGGATTCGGTCCCCACGCTCAAGGCCCGCGATAGAAGCTATGCAATAGCTTAAAAATTATAGTGACGATTCAAAAGCGCTTAGTTTTAGCCTACTTGAATAAAGTTTATTTGACTTTGACTTCTGCATGATGGCAGAGGAAGATGCCGCGCTTTTACTTCTGTTTCATTATATTTTTAGACAGTTTCAATATAAAAGACGATCTTCAATTATCTAACACCTGGGATCCAATAATCTCTTGAGTGTGAAAATGTTACTTTGACGCGAAAATCTAATGTAAAAACATAGTCACAATTACATTCACTTAAATCCTATAAAAAGTGTTTTATTTAAATGTGTCGCACTTGCGTTAATTAAAGAAAATACTATCCTGAGTTAATTTCGAATAATACATTCAAACTTTTATAAGTTTTAACGCCTTATACATTTTAAGTAGCAAAAGTGGTTTCTTGTTAATCAACATAAGAATCTTATAAGTAAATAATAATATTATGTTCTGAGTTTCTATTATTTTCAAATTAAGTTTGACTATCGGAGACATATGATAAAGCTGAAGTATGTTATTTGCAATTCATAAAACTTATATAACTGTCTGCGTCGTGCGGGTGAAATTTAGTGAAATAATAAAATACCAAAAGCCTTTTATTCACAAATTGGTTTTAATAACATGCATTTTAATATTTTTTTGACATAATATAATATAATATAACATAATATAACCAGAGAGTTGAACAAAGCAAACAGAATTTTGTAACGAGTCGGTACTCGAACGGTTAGAGCACCGGCAACCGGAAATTCACAATTATATAAATTAATTGAGTTGTGAATGTACTGGGTAATATTAATGTTATAATGTTTATTATGATGTTATACAATGTTAAAATAATATTATATTCTTTAAATATAAATATGTTAATTAGAATTAACGCTCCTGTGATTCCTCTGGTGTTGGAAGAGAGTGTGGGCGGCGGTGATCACTTAACAACAGGTGACCCGTACGCTCGTTTGTCCTCCTATTCCATAAAAAAAAATAGAATGTAATTTTATCGTTATTGTTTTTATTTTTATAGGATCTCTCAACGAGTACCTAAAGGCCTCCTCTAGATTTTTCCAAGTCATCCTGTCTACAGCCGTTTTTCTCAGGAAATTTAGAAAAATATATGGAGAAAAATGTGAAGTTTTCCGTATGAACCATAGACTAATTACAGTCTACTAGCAAATAGACAAACAATGTGTGCGAGAGAGAAGAGCATCTGTAACGGAGATCAATGAGATAGAAAAGGAAAACCAATCAATAGGTGTTGAAACCGATTTTGAATCGTAAACAGTCCTTAGTATTTCAAATATAATAGCATGCCTTAGCGGGCTGTCAGATCGTCTTAGATATGAGATCTATAGAACGTACTAGACTTTGCTCAGACTTGTCTAGAGAGTTAAGTCTAAATCCGTATTTATAAACATTGCTTTGAGTGCGAGCTTAGGTTAAGCTTACGTCCACCATAACAACTACATAGGAAAAATTCAGAGTATAAGCCGAACAAAAACGAGATCAACAATTTCTTGCGTCATCACATCTGTTCTGTCTAGTTAGTTATACATAACAGGTAACAACCTGACAACCTGTATAGCCGAGTGGTTAGTGATCCTACCTACTAAGCTAGAGGTCCCGGGTTCGAATCCCGGTAGGTGCAAGCATTTATATGATGAATATAGATGTTTGTTTCCGAGTCATGGATGTTTAAATGTATTTATGTATGTTTATATGAATATATGTATGTTTAAGTAAGTATATTGTATTAAATATATCATTGTCTTGTAACCCATAACTAGGCTATATATGCTTAACAGGGGCAAGATAATTTGTGTAAAAAGTGTGTCAATATTATTATTATTATAACGCAACTTTTACAAGTTTTTAATTTAAAAAAAAAATGTGGGTTGCACTCCGTGAGTGCCGGCAGAAGTGTAAACTGGAACATTAACGATATGCATATTTGAATATTTTGAATTGCTTTATTTAAAAGTACTAGTAGCATTTATGTGGTTAAATACAATATTTATTTATTACGCTGTCAATTACACAATAGTGACATTATATTAAAAATATAATGCTATTTTTGTGGACTTTATAAAAAATTATAACTTCAGAACTATACTTTACATTTATAAGTTTATCTCTCACAAAAATCAACTTTATCCATAGATCACTTACGTCTAGATTGAATATGACAGCTGTGAAAGTGTCATATAAATCGCGAGTGTAAGACGTAGCTTGTCACGCGCACTAAACTTCGTAATTCCTGGCCGGTTTTTATTTGGTTGTTTGGTTGTCTAACAACGGCGACAGCGGAGAGTTCGGGGCCCATTCTACCGTACTCCGCGCTGTGCGGTGTCATTATGTCTTGATGTCATCTTATCAAACGTTATCACGGACGAGTATAATAAGAAGGACTCCGTGTCACGTTACATAACAGTGAGGCATCAAAACAAGCCGGTGAACGTGTAAATACGTATCTGCACGTATACACTTACACTAATACAAGCCGATCGGCTGCCATTATGAGATTTGCCATCGTCTGTGACAGATCAGTTTGCGCCGCAATAAAATATTTAAAAAATGCCGTCGTGCTTTGTGAAAAAGTGTTAAAACAATAGTATAAAAGTATTTGTGGATATATGATTATTTAAGGGAGAAAAAATTGTGTATCTGGTATACCACGAACCGCACACACACTAGCATAAAGGTGATTCACTTGCTAATATTACGGCGCGGAGTCCTTCTTTTTTTAATAGTCCGTGAATGTTATAAATGATTGTACCTAAACATTTCCATCAGCGTAGACCACTCAAAACAACGATTCCTAACATTTATTTTGTAATATTTTAAAGCAGTAGTGTGGGAACACCTTTATATAATACTAGCAAAGTGCCGCGGTTTCACTCGCGTACATACCGATCTCGTGTTAGTGGAAAGTTCGACTTTAGATTTTTTCTTAACATAAGACTTTATTTCACTTAGTTATTATTTTATTATTACATTATTCTTTAGATTGACATTTATAATTTTGTTATATTATCTTCTGAAGGGAATATCCGATTTTAATAATTTAATAAATAATTGTACAGGTTTTGAAACGGTCTTTAATATAATATCATTTAATGGGATAGGGATTAATATAGAGGTATGAATACTATGGTTTGATTTTACCAGTGGGAGGCTCCTTTGCACAGGAAGCCGGCTTGATTATGGGTACCACAACGGCGTCTATTTCTGCCGTGAAGCAGTAATGTGTAAACATTACTGTGTTTCCGTCTGAAGGGCGCCGTAGCTAGTGAAATTACTGGGCAAATGAGGCTTAACATCATATGTCTCAAGGTGACGAGCGCAATTGTAGTGCCGCTCAGAATTTTTGGGATTTTTGAGATTCCTGAGCGACACTGCATTGTAATGGGCATAGCGTATCGATTACCATCAGCTGAACGTCCTACTCGTCTCGTCCCTTATTATCATAAAAAAAAGATTATTGTCGGCACTTTTATAATCTAAAAAAGGTAGTTATTGTGGCATAACTACAGTAGTTGGACATATGGTACTGCGGACTTTTTTTTTATTGATATATTCTATAATACTGTAGAACATTTTTTTCTTTCTTGGGTTATATTATTGCATTTTTACGAGGGCTCAATATTTTTTGAAAATATTATAAAGGCTATGTCACTTAGTGAAGATGCAGCTTTCTAATGGTGAAAGAATTTTTAAATTCATTCCGGTAGTTTTTGTGTGAAAATAGTACAAACTCACATACAAAAACACGCATGTCTCCTCTTTATAGTACCTAATATGTTTAGAAATATGCATAGCTATAGATTCAGGTTTCATCAGCATAATGCATAAAGCCCCAAGCCTCATCTTCCTCTCTGTTAAGTATTATGTAAACTTCACTGTGTGAACTACACAGTGAGTTACTATAAGTGTCAAACTAGATGGCGTTGTTTTTTTTTGCGCCCAAACAAGGGAAAGGGCCACCCTCCGGGATAACGACGGGAGGGAGGTGGTGAATGCTCATGCATACCAACGCAGCCTAAGTCTGCGTTGGTTATGTGGGACTCACGTGAAAACCTAGGTGCCTACCCACTAAACACCACCTGCAGTTGGCTTTGGGCAGGTGCCCTCTAAGCCTTCATCGAAGGCGACCTTCTCTTGGGGAGAGAGAGGCGCAAGCGGCACTCCCTATGGAGTATCCGCTGAGATATCGTTGGCGCTGTATTATGATGATGGTATTTTCTAAACACACTTTAAATATTTTTAGCCGTTTCATAGGTAAGTTGTATTTTTTGGAATAAATGTCGCTTCGCCGCTTCGCTCAGTGAACAGTTGTTTTTATGTGTTAGTGCATTAGTTGGGAAGTGTACACTCTCAGTTTCTGATGCCAATAAAATATAAATGTTATTCAATAAGATATTGATTATTATCACCTCGTTATAACATGTCAATATATTAATGTAGTCAAATGAAATGCAAATGTTATACTCGAGTCATCTTCACATTATTTTAATAAGATCACTAACTAGTTCTTTCAATAGGATGCACTTAGCAATTACTTTGTTTGGAGGTTTATATGTAGTTAATTTCAATATATTATTATTTATGGCTTTGGGGTATAAACAATTATTACTGCAAAATCTTTGGCCATTATAAATATGATTAGTTAGTATTAGAGTTTATACTTACATAGAGGTTTTATATATAACTAGCTGACCCGACAGTCGTAGTTCTGTAAATAATAAAAAAATACTGTTTAATAGGAATTTGCCAATAATATTTCAAAACATCAGGAATTATTTCATAAAAAATGCTGCCTGTTGTTATAATGAAATTGTTTCACAGCAGAACTGTCACACCGTGCGTCAATAAATTATCTCAAAAAAAAATATTTCCATAAAAAAACAAAACTTCTTACATAAATAAAAGAGATTGTATGTTTGTATGTTCCCAAATAACTCCTAAACTATTCGACCGATCTCAATGAAATCTTTTGTAATAGATTCGTTGAAGCTCAAGGAAGGTTTATTATATAATTTATATGGCAAAACAACGTTTGCCAGCTCAGCTAGTATTTAAAATAAAATTATTTATTGGTCCCGAATCCAAAACTAGCCTATCTCTCAAGTATTGATAGGTTATCGGAAAATATTTTAAGTAATTTACCTTTATTGTTTTAAATTTGTAATATTAATCAGTTCACTAAAACAAAATTTTTAGGGCTGAGTTGCATCAACTAACTTTAGCAATAACAAACATGTTAAAGTACCGGTTAGGCAATAAAATGTGTTGCACCATTTGACAAAATTCAGATGTCGTCATAACTTTAACTGTTAACCGTAACCGTCCAATCTTCGCCGGTTAAAGCTATTGTTAATGTTAAATAGCTAAATAGCGACCTGTCAAAAGCTTCAAAATAAATATTGACTTGTTATTTCACTTTTTAAGTTTAAATATGCCAAGGGATAAGATGGTGTAATACATTCCGCAGTCTATGTTAAAGATAGTGTTACTGTAAACGTTAAATTTGGCTTAAACCTTAACTATAACAGGTAATATGATGGAACCCGGCCTTAATCTTAACATTCTATAAAAGTGTAATTTCATTTTACCAAGATTTAAGTTACCTTTTTATTTTTAATTAAGTAACAAGTTCAGCTTTAAGTCGTGCTTGAAAATTTAAGTAACTATTGACAATCTGGTATTAATAGATTTAGGTTATCATTATATTATTAATCATCTAAAATAAAATAAAAAAACTATTTTTCTCATTACAATCTAACCTAAGCTAATCAGTTTAAGCTAAGAGAAATCTCTTAATTATAAAGTTAAAAGGTTTTTTTTATATGAAAAAAGGGACTAGACGAGCAGGACGTTCAGCTGATGGTAATTGATACGCCCTGTCCATTACAATGCAGTGCCGCTCAGGATTATTGAAAAAACCAAAAATTCTGAGCGGCACCACAACTGCGCTCGTCACCTTGAGACATAAGCTGATGTCAAGTCTCATTTGTCCTGTAATTTCAATAGCTACGGCGCCCTTCAGACCGAAACACAGTGATGCTAACACATAACTGCTTCACGGCAGAAATAGGCGCCGTTGTGGTACCCATAATCTAGCCGGCATCCGCTGCAATGGAGGCTCCCACTGGTATGATTTAGGGACTATTCATTTATAATCTTATAGGATCTGTAGACACCATATACAGTACATAATATTACTGAAGTTTTCCTAAGGATTTCGATACAGTAGCTGTTAATTTTGATTTACGAGATTCTTGCCACTTTTACTTATTCAAGCTCAACTTCTCCGAAGTTTTTTTTTTGGAAGAGGAGGGCAAACGAACGTCACCTGATGCATAATGATTACTGCCGCCCACATTATCTTACAACACCAGGTATCATAGGAGCATAGCGTATCGGCCTGAGAACACTGAACAAGGAAGCTCATTTCCCAGCGTGAACAAAAGTTCCTTGAAAACCGTACTTTGGAGGAATGCCACATATCCAGATAGTGGGGATGATATTCTTATATGTGGCGTGTCGTGCGTGGGTGAACCCAGCTCTTCGGAACACCTGTGATAAATGCGATTTAAGTTACACACAATACAATACAATGTTAGAAGACACTAAATGAAACGACGTCTCTACGCAAGGTGATCTAATCGTTCTAGGAGCACTGGGTCGCCGTTAATTCCGCCAATATTTCATCTCATATGCCACGAGTTGCATGCTCACGTGCCAGACAAATATTGGCGGAATTAACACTGAAGAAAACTTAAATTATTTGTATAATTATGGATTTCCGCAAAGTAACACCTACTACAATAAGTTTTCTTGGTGTGCGTTAATTGCTCAAAATAGAGGTCAGTTCTAAACTCAATTTTTTTCGACGTGTTCACAGCTGTAATAGTCTATCTAGACGTATAAATTGTCTCAGCTAGATTCTATATGACTGTAACTGTATTCAACAAAGAACATTTTTTAGAAGAATCGATCGTATAGGTAATATGATCTTGCGTCAATACCGCCTCCAACATTCACCTGCAAAACTAGAGGATTTAATTACAACGTAAAATGTATGAGGATGAATTTATTCAATCTATATAAACTAACGAAAATTTCAAAGTCACCAATACAGCCCAAATGATTGTGAAACTGAAGTGGCAGTTGGTAAGGCACATAGTTTGACGGACGGATGGAAGAAAAGGCCCTGAATGGCGACCACGTACCGGAAGACGCAGTGTTGATAGGCCCCCCACAAGATGGACCGATGATCTGGTTAAGGTCGCCGGGATACGTTAGATGAGGGCAGCGCAAGACCGATTATTCGTGAAGATCTTTAGGGGAGGCTTTTGTCTGGCAGTGGACGTCTTCCGGCTGATAATGATAAAAAATTCATAAAATTATTAGAAATTACTTTATTATTAGGAGAGTAACCAAAAAGAAAAGAAGATTTACGAAGCCTTTTATGCCTCAGACCATCATATAATACAGTAAAGGTAACTATCGCACAAAGTACCTTACCCCAACCTAGACATATCCTGTCCTATGGGTGCATGCATGACAACGATATAATTATGGCAATAATATTATACATATATTTCATCAAAATCAGTCAAATATTAAAACAGTGGTATGGTATGGTATAGGGGCTCCTGTTTCCGCAATTAGACCACTAGCATGGGTCCATTTTGTTTGCAGTAATGGCCAGTTACTCCAACCAGCCCAGCTCCTTCCAGAAATTCAGAACATTCTTGGGGTGTGCGCAGACTTCCTGGAGCGACCTGGATTTTTTTATTTATTTACCATTTTTGCACTGTGGTGAAACTGCTAATTTTCACTATAACTTGGTATTCAATTCCTTCTGTGAGGAATTTGACAGGATTTTTACTCCAGTAACGGTGACAGTAAACAACAAACATTGTTTTAATGATTGGGCAAGAATGGGTATCGGTATAGGTAAAATTAAAAACAGTAATAATAAAGTAAAAGCGACTTGGAGTGTAATTAACAATGAAACTGGTAGATCGTAACACCTCTATCTGTTTAAATATTAATAATCGCGTTATAAATTCGGAAATAGTAATTGCAAATGAATTTGATAAATACTTCTCCGAGATCCCGATTGTCACGACCAAAGACCTTAACTCTTCGCCAAAAACAGCATATGATATGCTTTAATTACACGTACCAGTATCTTCCACTGATTTAAAATTTAAGTATGTTACAGGTAGCGATAAAATAAAAATCTTCAAATGAATTAACCTAAAAAATACAAAAGACCTATGGGGCTATTCGACTAATATTGTAAAATACATACTTGACACTATAGCACCTGAATTAGCAATAATATTTAATGAATGCATAGATGAGGGTGTGTTCCCTGACCTCATAAAATACAGCAAAGTTATACCTTTGTTTAAATCGGGCAGTTCTTTTGACCCTGCTAATTTCAGACCTATTTCAGTGCTGCCTGTTTTTAGTAAAATTTTTGAAAAACTTTTCCTTCAACAGCTACAAATGCATTTTTGTAAATTAATGAACAAAAATCAGTTTGGTTTCACTAGGGGCTTATCAATAATTAATGCGGGTACTAGACTCATTGAGCACATATTTGACGCCTGGGATGAGTCACAGGATGCATTGGGCATTTTTTGTGATTTGTCCAAATCATTTGACTGCGTCCACCATGAATCTTTACTCCTAAAACTAAAACATTATGGAGTGAAAAATAGAGCCCTAAATCTGTTAAAATCATATTTAGGCGAAAGAGTTCAGATAGTCGATGTAAATGGCAAACGGTCTTCGGGTAAACCTGTGGGAATAGGTGTTCCACAGGGTTCTATTCTCGGTCCTTTCTTGTTTCTTATATATATTAACGATCTACCGTTTGTGGTAGATGATAGCCATGAGATTGTATTGTTTGCTGATGATACTTCACTTATTTTTAAAGTGAAGCGACGTGCGGATATTGATGATGAGGTAAACAATGCACTCTCAAAGATAGTGCGTTGGTTTGAGACGAATAATCTGCACTTAAACAGTAAAAAAACAAAGTGTTTACGGTTCATTACACCAAACACAGCGGAGGTACAAACCAACGTATTATATTTATATTTATAAGTAATAAATGACCAGAGATTGGAACTTGTGGACACTACGGTCTTCTTGGGTATCACGTTAGATAATGAGCTTCAGTGGGGTCCACATATTGCCCATCTAGCAGATAGACTCAGCTCTGCGGCATATGCAGTTAGAAAGATTAGAGAGTACACGAATGTTGCGACCGCTAGATTAGTGTACTTTAGTTATTTTCACAGCATCATGACGTACGGTATATTACTATGGGGTGATGCTGCTGACATTGATATAGTGTTTCCTCTGCAAAAGAGAGCTGTTCGTGCTATATATCAGGTTGGTTATAGACTGTCTCTCAAATAAAATTTAAAGGAATAAATATTATGACTGTTCATTGTCAGTACATTTATGAAAACTTAATATACGAGTACGTTCACAAAAATCGTCACCTTTTTGCTCTTAATAGTGATTTTCATTATTATAACACTAGAAATAAGGGATTGCTTGTAACTAATTCTAGTAGGCTTCATAAGATACATAATAGCTTTAAGGGTAAATATATACACTTCTATAATAATGTCCCAGCCACTGTTCAGGCATTATCTATAAATAAATTTAAATGTTTTATAAAAAAATGGCTGTCGTAAATCCTTTTACTCCAATGCTGAATATCTAAATGATCGGACAGCCTGGGACTAGATTGTGATTATTTTATAGCGATAGAAATGATGTACAATATTGTATATTTTTATTGAACAGAGCACAAAAAAAGAATGCTGGAAGAGTTTCTTGCGCCGCTTCTTCTCTTTCAGAGCGCCATTTGTTTCCGAAGCGGTAGTAGTATCTAGTAGTATAAGAAATGACATCAAAAAGAATTCTAAAGGAATCAATTTTGAGAAAATAAATGCCTTTTATGCCTTTATGCCTTTTTATTGGTTAATGTTTTTGCCCGTTGGTTGGCAACCCCCGCACATTCCAGGATTACGTGAGCGACCGTTTCGTCTTCGGCCAGACAGCCTCTGCACCTAGGACTGTCCATTACGCCGATTGTGAAGAGGTGTTTGTTGAGTGATGTGTGACCCGTTAGGGTGCCCACCATTATACGGATGTCATGTCTGTTGAGGCTGATAAGTCTACGTGTCAGTTTGGGCGATAGTACAGGTATCGCCTCCTTCGACTGTCTACAGCTTGAGACATTCACCCATCGGGTGTTGTGTAAGTCGTTGATGAGAGAGCGTATCCATGAGCGCATTTGGCTGAAGGGCAGTGGCAGTAGTGGCAATGAACCAGTCACTAGATTTGCCGATGCCCGCCTTGCAAGCTCATCCGCTGCATCCTTTCCCAACGAACCGCTATGTCCCTTGATCCATTGCAGAGTTACCCGGTTATTAGAGGCAACCTGTTCGAGGGTTTGGTGACACTCGTGTATTAGTGCTGAGTTGTAGGTTCAGGTACCCTTCAGCGCTGTTAGTACCGCCATGCTGTCTGAAAGAATTCTGATTCTGTGGCCGTGTACTTTTCTTCTTAATATTGCGCTGGCGGCTTCCTTGATGGCTACGCACTCACATTGGAAGATGGAGCTGTGTGTGCCCAAGGGTAAGGAAGTGTGTATGTTCAGTTCCTGTGAGAAGATGCCAGCACCAGTTCCAGTAGCCATTTTGGAGCCGTCTGTGTAAATTCTTAATTCATTTACACCAGACTGGTCAGCATCTTTCTCACATAGCTGTATGTGATAGTTTCTATGAAAAGCATGTGTTTTAGGCATCTTGTCGCATGGTGCCTCACAGAGTGGATAGTCCTTTGTTACCCTATTTCAGAGATTATCTGTAAGGCAGTCTTCATTCAACAGCTTTAGACGTAGAGTCGCCATTGGCGCTTCATGTTGATAGTGTATGTCGAGTGGTGTTAGCCCTAGAATAGTTTCAAGGGCGGAGTTAGGCGTGGTGCGCGTGCATCCTGTTATGGCTGTGCAAGCCAGCCGCTGAAAACGCTGCAGCTTGGTTTGTACTGTCACAAGCTCTATCCTGGGCCACCAAGCTATTGCTGCGTAGGAGATAATTGGTCTGATGACTGCTGTGTAGAGCCAATTATTAAAACAGTGATTGTATTTAAATTGTGATAAATCGTTAGCCACCGAATCACCCAGGACCGACCAGGTTTTTGACCTCATCTTTCCTGGCAAGTTTGAATTCATGCGCTTCTTCACTTCCATGAATGCCGGAATATTATTATTAGCCAGTAGAAAATGCAAAAATAATCTATTTAGATTTAAGACTAACTAAGATCAATAGATTGATCAACCAATAGAGGTAACTTATACTGCGCTTTCATTATTCAATTCAATGAACTTATTGATTTTCTTGGCCTTCTGAAATAAAAAAAAATCCATTCATATTGTAAATTAAGCTTAAGTTAAATCAACAGTGTTCTTAAACAACTTGAGGGTAATGGGGAGTTCGTGTCATAATTAATTCATTTACATAGAAATACTAGCTGACCCAGCAAACGTTGTATTGCCGATATTAAAATCGCGATACAAAAGTAACTGTTGATCGTAGATGGGTGAAAATTTGAAGTTGTATGTATTTTTAATGCTGACTCATAATCAAACAAATTAAAAAAAAATGTCAAAAAAATTAAAAAAAAATCATGTGGACCACCCTTAACATTTAGGGGGATGAAAAATAGATGTTGTCCGATTCTCAGACCTACCCAATATGCACTCAAAATTTCATGAGAATCGGTCAAGCCGTTTCGGAGGAGTTCAAATTCAAGTAGACATTCATTAGTATGTGTTATATTTTATAATAGCTACAAACTAGAATAGTATAGAATAGAATCAATTACCCATATAATTTTCATCTATACACATATCTTACACATATAAATAAAATTTGAGTGTCTGTTTGTAATATTGAAATAACCGACAAATAATTGACAAAACATATTGGATTATCAATAATATAATGTTGACATCTTATGTATTGTACATACATACATTGTTTCTTGCAAATAAAATTTCATTTCATTTCATTTCAACCTTTTTTTACTACATGATTATGATACGGTACATACAGCAAAATAATTTTTTTACAGTTTTTGTCTGTCTCTCTGTTTGTTCCGGCTAATCTCTGAAATGGTAGGACCGATTTTGACGGGACTTTTATTAGCATGTAGCTGATGTAATAAGGAGTAATTAAGGCTACGTTTATTTAGAAAAAATCTTTTATCTTAGAAAAATAAAGTAATGTTGCAATGTCCAAGAAACGGTGTAACTCTAAAAATAATTTATATGCCAAACAACCTTTGCCGGGTGAGCTAGTATAATATACAATATACTTACAACAGGATAATTAAATATTGTATTCATCCTGTATACACTATAGTGAAAATAGTAGAATTGGTTTCATTAAGAAATTAAAATCCCTACTAATATTATAAATGTGAACGTAAGTTTATTTGATGCGCTCTTACGCCGGAGCTATTGAACCAATTTTGATGCAATTTGGTACAGCAGATAGACTAGAGCTTCGGAAAGGACATAGGCTACATTTTGTACCGAAAAATTGATCCATAACTCCCGCGGGATTTGTGACAAACTGAAATTCGAGTCGATGAGCTATAACTATACCAATAGTAGGTTTAGTTTGCCATAGCAATCTTCCTCGAAATATGATTTATATAACATGTCGGGAACGGGAGCAAAAACGGGAACCGGAACCGGAATAGGACATGAGATAATCGTTAATTCCAAACTTGCTTATCATTTTCAAGCCCTATTAATTACGCGGATGAAGTCGCGGGCATCAGCTAGTAAGTAATAAAAAGCAATTGTGTGGTTTTATGAAACCACGATGCAAGTGAAACTTTTTTTCACAAAATAACATAGGTATTACGAGATATCAGCATAGAAAAAAAAACAAATTTATATATTATGCTTTACGTTTTCATAAAATAAAAAAAAAACCTTCATCAAGTGTGTGGGGTTCGAACCTTTCTCTTCCACCCGAACGCAATTGCATCCAATATGCGAAATATAGGCGCCGTCCGACCGTCACGCGACATGCAACACACAGACGAAAAAGTTTGAGGCGATGTAATAAAAGTTTCACTTTAAAAATAAAAGATGATCACACAAATTAATTCATATTATAACAATCAGGTAGTGAGATGGTTTTTTTATTCTGATATATCCTGTTGTGAATTACCTGACTGTTATTCTTCACTGAAGAACGATTAGACCGAGGGAATAGTAAAAGAGAATATATTAAGTTCAGATTAGAATGAACGACTAACAAAATTGCTAACGCAATTAGAATGTTATTGACAAAGACCCCAATTCAAAGGTCCTAATGACCCAAATTCAAAGTCATGCCATCATTTTATTTTAACGAAAATAAGGTAAGATACGATCAGGACTTGCGGCTGACGGTAATTGATACGCCCTGCGCATTACAATGCAGTACCGCTCAGAATTTTAGAAGAACTTAAATTTTCTGAGTGGCACTACAGTTGCGCTCGTCACCTTGAGACATTAGATGTTGAGTCTTATTGGCCCAGTGTTTTCACTAGATACGGCGCCCTTCAGAAGGAAACACAATAATGTTTACACATTCATGCATTACGGCAGAAATAGGCGCCGTTGTGGTACTCATAATTTAGCCGGCATCCTGTACAAAAGATCCCCCCACTGGTTTCAAGCCATTTTGATAAGAAGCTTTCACTGACCCATTTGCCTACAACGAATCCCTAAAAAGTATACATGTCAAATTTCAACAAGATATAAAACCTTTTACTCAAAAAGTAGATTAGAGTAAAGTTGCCATGCGGTAGTAATTTACAAAATACACGTTTAACAAGTTCTCGGAACATATTGTAATAAATCAGCATCGTTACTGGAAAAATAAAACCTGATATTATGGTATATCGTATACTACATGTCTGGTAGGCATACGTAGAAATAAAGCAGTCAGATTCCACTGGGCTTTAACTACTTCTAACTAAATAAAATGTTTCTTTTACTTAAATATATAGAAAGTAATGCACCGCGTTGCACAACATATTATACTTGTGCGAAGATACGGAAGTCAAATTCACGGACTAGTAAAAAAAGAAGGACTCCACGCCGTGATATAAGCAAGTGAAGCACCATTATGCTAGTGTGTGTGCGGTTGCGGGGTATACTAGTTACACCATGTTTTCTCCCTTAAATAATCATATATGGCCAGAAATACTTATATAGTATCGTTTTTACACTTCTTCACAACGCACGACGGCATTTTTAAAATATTTTATTTAGACGCAAACTGATCTGTCACAGACGATGACAATTCTCATAATGGCCACCTATCGGCCTGTAGTAGTGTAAGTGTGTGCGTGGGGCTATGTATTTACACGTTAATCGGCTTGTCATGTTGCTACACTGTTATGTAAGGTGACACGGAGTCCTTATTTTTTTACTAGTCCGTGGTCAAATTATATTCTTTTGCTATGATATGACAAGACGAGATGTTCATCTGATGTTCCGCAAAGTATTATTGAAAACCCTAAATTTAGACGCTGTTCTTTCAATAGAAAAAAAAATAGATGTACCTAAGTATTTCCGAAATAATGTAGTCTTAAGCAATCGGAAATTAATGAATTTATAATAATATGTAGTGATAAACTTATAAGGATTAATATCGTATTTTCTGTAAATAGCTTTTATTATTAAAATGGATATAGTATGCTATCCTTAAGAGATAAACATATGCTATCCAGGACTTTTCTATAGAACTATATAAGATACACAATTCCACCATACATTATTTTGTTATACCTCGAAGGGTTTAGACAGCGTTTTCGTTGAAAGCTCCGAGACGGCTTATTTTTTTCCGACACCTCGAACAAATATTGTGTATAAACAACAATATACAAATATGTATACAAAATATATACAAAAACTCAACAAATTATATACTAAAACCTTCCTCGAGAATCACGCCACCCGTTAATGAAAACAGCCTGACAATCAGTGCAGTAGTTTTTGAGTTTTTCGCGTACAGACAGACGCGGCGGAGGACTTTGATTTAAAATATGGGATGTTAATGTCAAATAAAATTAATTATTGCTCACGCTTTTTATGTATTTATTATTTATTTTACATTAATTAATTATATTTTTTGTTTGATTATTTTCAGTCGGGGCAAACAATTAAAATTATAAGGAATCAGGTTAAAGAAAGTATGAGCACTAATTAATTTTTTTCAAATCTGGTCTTAAGACCAAAGCAAAAACATAAAGCAATGGTACTTAATTTAATTCCAGTTGGATCAAAATCAAAATCAGTTTATTCACGTAGGTCACGGAAATGACACTTATGAATGTCAAAAAAAAAATATATTTTTCTTATTGAATCTACCGCTACTTCGTAAAGGGTTGAGCTAATGAGAACAAGTAGCAAGAAACTCATTGCCACTCTTTTATATCAAGATTTACAGATCATTTCAATTACAATATAATATCTTAAATGTAAAATGATGCAACAAACACACTCAAACGTCAAATAGTCAAAATAGATCTTTAAGTGCATTTGAATTAATTAAAACGGATCTGCTTGCATCAAGATTTTTTTAATAAAATCTTAATTTGAATATTTAAAACAATTTTCCTGATCTAGAAATATAACGCACCTGTATCGTGTCACGAAGTAGAAAACTAGGGTGCGCATGTTTTAAGCATTGTGTGAACTAGTTTTGTGTAGTTATTGGTAAATACATCGACCCACCCACTTGATCATTTTTTTTTTCTGTACTGAACTTAACAATCAAGGCCGATACTACGGCCATGTTCCATTTTCAAAAGAAAATTAATCTCGACAAAAAGTCCAAGTTTAATATTTATAATTAATATTTTATGAATATTTTGATTTTTAATAGACAATTTTGTTCTATTCAAAATAAGATAAAATATCACTCATTAAAATTGTCCAAATCCATTTCAGCTGGAAGGCGACCATTGGTAGACAAAGGCCAAAGATCGTCATGACGATCGGTCCTGCGCTGCCCTCATCAAACCTACTTAGGTGATCTTGACCAGATCGTCGGTCCATCTTGTGGGAGGGCTTCTAACACTATGTCTTCCAGTACGTGGTCGCCATTCGAGGACTTTACTGCCCCAAAGGCCATCTGCCTGTCGAACTATGTACCTTGCCCACTGCCACTTTAGTTTCGCAAACATCTGGGCTATGTGGATGACTTTGGTTCATTTACGGATCTTCTCCTTTTTGACTTTAAAGTCCATCCCTGCAACTTCCTGCTAATTCCATACATAAATGATTCAAATTGTACTTATGACGATTTTCAGCTCTAAAATATAATTTGTGTTATTTTGAGCTCAAAGAGTAAGCTGTACTATGTTTTTGAGCTCTTCAAGCCCAAAGGTTTGATAAAAGTTAAATATTACCCTATTTTATAAAATTTTAATTCGAACGGCGGCCTTAAAACGTCGAGAACTGATGAACACTCGATTTTCGAAAAACGGGGTAGAACGAATAACTTCAGGAAATTTTTGAATATTTTCAATTTTCTTAGCGGGAAATTAAAAATCTTAAATATAGAGTATAAAATATCTTAAAATAAAGAGATCTTAATAACATTTACTGAAAATAAGAAACATTTTTGTCCCAGAATGTTTATTTATTTTGTTTATATTTAAACAATATGTCATGTTTTTAAAGTGATAACCCTCACTTCTAGGATTAATACACAAATAAAATTTGAAAAACAATATTTTATTAACGTTGCGGGATTCGAAAACACGACCTCCGGCGTTCCGTGCAGGTGCTCTAACCAACTGAGCTAACCGTTCGTGTACCGCCTCGTTACAAAATTCTGTTTGCTTTGTTCAACTCTCAGGTTGTGGCTTTATCTACAGAATCTACTTTACAGTTGATAACCTACCCAGCCCCTATATTTGCATATTATTAAATTGACTTGAGATGTCGCTCTTGTAAATCTAAACATTATGTTATGTTTTTAAAATGATAACCCTCACTTCTAGGATTAATACACATGTTTATATTTCTTTTTAAAGATAAATAACGACAGATACAGACGTATTATTACACACATTATCTATCACTACTATAGTATTTATTGCCCATAAACTATAAACATGACTTTTAAGTCGAAAGCGGCAGCCGTGGGATATGACGTCAGGATATAAGGTAAGACACTCAACATTTGTTAATCAAACCGATTATACCGTGTCTACTTAAGTTCGTTATGTTCGCCTGGTACCAATAAAAAATTCACTGTGCTAGTAGACGGATAATCGATAAAGAGTAAACATAACATTCTCTCTCTCTCTCTAACTAAAGCTATAGAGACTAACGCCTTTTAGTTAAGCACGCCTTTTACCAGTGAACTTATTTCTCGATAATATAGTTAGCAGTAATTAGTGGGAGGCTCCTTTGCACAGGATGCCAGCTAGATTATGGGTACCACAACGGCGCCTATTTCTGCCGTGAAGCAGTAATGTGTTAGCATTACTGTTTCGGCCTGAAGGGCGCCGTAACGAGTAAAATTACTGGGAGACTTAACATCTTATGTCTCAAGGTGACGAGCGCAGTTGTAGCACCACTCATAATTTATGGGGTTTTTCAAGAATCCTGAGTGGCACTGCATTGATGTGATGATGGGCAGGACGTACCAATTACCATCAGCCGAAAGTCCTGCTCATCTCGTCCCTTATTTTCATAAAAAAACCTGTTCTTACTTCGTCTTAAAAGAATGATATGCACCCTACTCGCGGTGTACCTACGCGCTGGTCATTATTATACAACAGTTCTAAAGATCATAGATGAGCAAACAGGATTTATTGAATTGTACCCAATAAATAACATGAACCTGTTTTCATATGTAGATCGTAAGGTGACAAAAATATGTAATTTATTATAAACACATTAATAGATACCTTGAACTATAGCAACATTTTAGCTAATTAATGTATTCGCGGATGATCGATGTCAGTTCTAGAAATCCTTGGTCCTTAATATTTTAATGGCGCTGGTTCCATATTTTTCGGTTTTTAAATTAACACTTCAAATCAAATTAATCGTGTACTATAAATGCCTTACTAAATTATAGTACAATTAAGACCAGAATAATAGAATAGACCAAGGAAATTAATATATGTATTTGTAATGCATATTTATTAAAAAAAGGCCCGCTGAGTTTTTGCATTCCTGAGCCATACAATATAAGTGAAATTAAAACCCTCATTTTAAATAAAAATATGTGAATTCTAATTTTTAATTTTGATTTTCAAACAAGTAAACAGTTCGTTTACAATTATCATTACTTGCAGGGGTAATTTAATGCTCCCCAATGTAGGTTATTTTTAATTCGTAAACATAAAACAACTGACAAATTAAATTATAAATTTCAAAAATTCTGAATTTCTTAAGATTTTTATAAATGATTTTTTCAAGATGTGCATAAAAATCATTATATTAAATCAACAATAAAGTACATTTAAGCTTATAACTAATTTTAATAATATGTAGGTACACTGCTCTTGTAACGGAGTGACGCTCACGTGTAGGATTGCACTTGTCTTCTAAGTAATACATAGTTCTTCATTATTATAAAATGAAGATCACTTTCTGCCCAAATTATGCAAAAGTCAGAAGGAACTTTCTTAGTATTCTGTTTAAAATGATATCATGAGGACGAAATAGGTGTATGGTAATTTCTAAGGCGATGCTGCGGAATCGGTGTATGATATTATGTTTCTTCGAGGAAAGTGCGATTCTCCTGTTGAGGTGTTTTAGGGCATTCGGTTTCACCTCTAGTCTACTTATTACACCCTAGTAAAAACCGGTTTAAAATGTCCTATACGAGGCGTAAGGGGAGATAAAAATACTTTCATTTATCGACAAAGTCTTAAGCGATTTGCAATTTTCCCTGTGCTTCCCCGGGGTATTAAAAGAATAGGGAAGTCGCCTAGGACTTACCACAACGGCGCTTTATTCTGCCGTGAAGCATTATTGTGTTTCGGTCTGAAGGGCGCCGTAGCTAGTGAGATGTAATGGGCAAATGAGACTTAGCCCATCAGCTGAACGTCCTGCTCGTCTTGTCCTTTAATGTCATAAAAAAACCATCTCCTTAATTGCTTTTCTCAAGGCTTTAAAGTTCCCTAATAATAATACATAAATATAAACAGCTAATAATTGTTTGAGTTTGGGAAACAGAAGTCTGAGGGCATCTTATTTGGTGAATAAGCAAATCACAGCCCAATTCATGGGATTTGACCAAGTTGTAGCAGTTTCATGCTAATCCGGGTATTTTATCATGGCCGCAGTTTTGTAATCTACCTTGCAGTTAGCGTAATCCCATCATTTATCATTTTGGGAGATTTTCAATCGCCAAAAAACCTATGATTTCTCCAGCAAATTTTACAGCTTTTGCATTCTTTCGAGCCGGTCATCCAGTCGTTCACTATTTCGTCTGAGTTTTCGACTCTACTATAAAATATGGTGGAGCCATATTTCATCTGAAAATTGGGCCCTAACTTTCTAGGAGACATATGCACACGAACGCGTTATTAGTCTGTTATGAGCGATTTGCACCATCCTTCAATCTATTTACGTGCAATTGTTAAGACAAAATCTGATGTAGATGTAGTATACCTTAAAGATGCTCGCGGTGGCAATTTCAGCATTCGATCGTCTAGAACGATGTCATAAATTTTACCTGACCCTTTTGCAGCTGTGACACTTTTTAGCCGACCTGATCCGTATTCGTCTTGGATTCGTCTAAATTTAGATTCCCAATTTACGGTTGAATACGAAGGAGCATTCACACCTTAAGCAGTTTTCACAAAAAGTACTGGAACTGCCTAAGTCAAAATTGAAATTTAGTTTACTATGAAACGTGCAGTGATTTGACATAAGTCTGAAAAAGTAGTGATTCCAGCATGGCGATTGGCGACTTAGTATAATCCGGCTAAGTTTGGAAGTGAACAGTCGCTTAAAACGCAGTGGATTTTGGCTATCTCTATTTTTTTCAAGATAATAGCCGTCATCTGTCGATCTATGAATGACTACACCTTTCGAATCGAGTGATTCGCTTTTTTCTTAAAGAATTTCGCTAGGCTAAGTTTTCATTTCATAAAAAATTCGTCCTGCCTTCTTTTTTTCAAAATAAATAAGTACTTAATTGCGGCTTTTAACTCTATCCATGTTTTGAAAAATCTGCAGCTGCATTAAATAATTAAACTGATAGTAAAATGGGCGAGAAAAATGTATCACTGGCAGTCCATAAACTAAACTGGCTTTGCGTAGAGACGTCGCTTCATTGTGTGTCTTCTACCGCATCTATCACGGGGAGTGTTCCCAAGAGCTGTTTAACCTGATTCCTGTCGCCAAATTCCACCTTCGCCACAAATTACGATATCATCCCCACCATCTGGATGTGTGCCGGTCCTCCATAGTGCGGTTTTCAAGGAGCATTCTTCCTCGTACTTCAAAGCTGTGGAATGAGCTTCCTTGTATGGTTTGCCGGGACGATACGACATAGATACCTAAAAAAAAGTGCGTTCACCTGTGATTCGTCTGGTGTTGCAAGAGAATGAATGCGGCGGTAATCACTTAACACCAGGTCCTTTCCTCCTTTTCCATAAAAAAAAAAAATCGACTTTATAAAAAGTCAGAAACCTGCTATATTATGTTAATGAACTCAGAAGTGCTTTCCTCGACTCCACTACCGGCACTCACGTATTGATCGATTGGAGAGAGCTATGCTCGGAGTTTTCCTGCGAGATCAGAAATGAGGAGATCCGTAGGAGAACCAAAGTCACCGACATAGTCTAAATGATTGAAGTGGTAGTAAGTAGGGCATATAGTTCGACGGACAGATGGCCGGTGGGACAGAAAACTGCTCGAATGGCGACCACGTACCGGAAAACGCAGTGTTTGTAGGAGATACAAGATGGACCGACGATCTGGTAAAGATCGCCGGAATACGTTGGATGAGGGCAGCGCAGGACCGATTATCGTGGAGATCTTTGAGGGAGGCCTTTGTCCAGCAATGGACGTCTTCCGGCTGATGATGATGATGATGAATATGTTATCATGTACTAATAATAGTTCTTATTTACTATTTGTGTATGTATACAATTTACATGGCAAAATAATCTGATTTAATTTAAATTAATACATAATAATCAGCCTATTCACAACATTGCTTTGAAACACTATAAATGTGTTAAATATGTAGGTAGGCTCATTAATAATTCTTAGATGTTTTGATAAAATTAACTTATGAAGTTGCTTTCTGGAAAGCAAAAGTAAAAGGATGCAGGGCACAAAGATTAAATGTACTTTGTAAATCTTGTAGCCCCATTGATTATTCCAGAAAAGACGGTAGTGCAATATTACATTGCTCAAAATAGCCCTTTAATTATTTCTATTAAACTATTTAATCGGCTATAGGTCAGCAAAAAACTCTCAAGTTCATGAATTAAGTCAGAAATGATATTTATGATTTTGATTGCTCGACGATTGAGGAGCTCTGCTAATGAATAGATAATAATTTATAATATCTAATTAATAATAGGATGTCTGTATAGACAGGAGTCATATAATAAATTAGTTGCAAAAAATCATATAAATAGCTATTGAGCTTTGGAGATGTCAGCATTCGGGTGAATAAGTCGATAACAATGCGTTCTTTTCTGGTATGTTAAAAATATTAAATTTACTATTTATAAATCAAATAAGAGTTAGAAAAAGACTTTTTTAATCAGTGCAGTTTTAATTGTGACGTTTTCCATTTTTCAGGTTTTGTCTTTGGCGTTCGCAGTTGCCTTGGCGGCTGATGAATTTGTGTAAGTATAATTTTTTGTTAGCTAACTTTATTTTTTTATGACAATAACGGACGAGACGAATATGACGTTCAGCTGATGCTAATTCATACGCCCTGCCTATTACAATGCAGTACTGCTCAGGATTCTTGATAAACCGAAAAATTCTGAGCGGCAGTACAATTGCGCTCGTCACCATGAGACATTAAATGTTAAGTCTCATTCGCCCTGTGATTTCACTAGCTACGGCGCCCTTCAGACTGAAAAACAATCACGCTTACACATTATTGCTTCACCCCACCTACTACATCTACCCATAATCTATCCGGCATCCTGTGCAAAGGAACCTCCCACTGGAAAATGTCCTTAGTCGCCTCTTACGACAACCTTAAGCTTGGTACTTTCCTATTTTTTGATGCCCCGGGAAAGCACAGGGCATGATTAACTTCAGATTTCAGGATTAACTTCATTTAAATTCAATACATGTATCCAGACGTGTGGTTTTTTTGGATTTTCAAGAGCTAATTGCGAAACGGAAGTGGCAGTTGGCAGGGCACATAGTTCGACAGACATATGTCCGGTGGGGCAGTAAAGTTCTCGAAAAGCAACTACGTACCGGAAGATGCAGTGTTGGTAGGCCCCCCACAAGGTGGACCTACGATCTGGTCAAGATCGCCGGAATACCTTGGAAGAAGACAGCGCAGCACCGATCGTCGTGGAAATCTTTGGAGGAGGCCTTTGTTAAGTATTATTTTTGTAATGCTACAGCCTACTCTTAATAATCGTATAACTATATTTTACTTAGGAGCACAACCGTTCAACCGGTAAGCCGTGCCACAGCTTCAGCCTCCGCGACCACCTTCAATCCTTACAACTACTACACCAACCGGTACAACCCCATCGTGCCAGCACCAGTCAACCCAGTGTTCGGTCGCTACCAGCCACAGTACCAACCAGGACAGTACCAAGCAGGACAGTACCAAGCAGGACAGTACCAACCAGGACAATACCAACCAGGACAATACCAACCAGGACAATACCAGCCAGGACAGTACAACGCAGGCCAATACAACGCAGGCCAATACACCGCAGGCAACGACAATTCTGGAAAATACGTGCCAGACAACTCTGGTTCTTACAAGTAAGGCATAAAAGGCATTTATTTTCTCGAAATTGATTCCTTTAGAATTCTTTTTAATGTCATTTCTAACATACTGGATACTACTACCGCTTCGGTAACAAATGGTGCTCTGAGGCTCTAAGACTTGATTGATCCATTAGATTTCTTTGAGTTTGACGCTAGAAAAATCTAAAATATTGCAACCTCTTTAATCACAAAAGTCATGAGGGAGAAGGCAAATTACTTGACCGAATGCAAAATTTTAAAATATCATTAAATCTTGAACCTGGGGATAAAAATCTTTATTGCTGTGACATTTTTTTTTTATTTTAGTTTCGTTTAAAAATTTAAGCATGTAAAATACGCATGGTTATAATATATTTATCTTGGGGAAAATCTACACAACAAGCGGTATAAATTTGTTTAATTTATGCAGTCCTTAAGACGCCAATATGTCAAATTTTCTGATTGATTTATAATAGGTGTGCAGAGCAAGTTCAAATCACGCTGTTATAGATTGACATAGTAATGTGAATATCATGACCATTAAGTTAATTCAAAATATCCTTTTGTCAGAACTCTTCTACGAGCTTAAAAATTAATTTTCAGTATTTATTGGGATAATAAAAGAATTAATAAGCAGTAAAAGGCAATCAATGTTTTTGAATATAGGCAATTTATTTCTTTGGAACGCTTTGTTTGATGTTTGTATTCTAAAATCATGGTGGTTTGGAAAAGTCACAAAATAATATATACCTTATGAGTGATTTGATCTCTCAGTGGTGACCGTGGTGACCGAGGTGTAGCTGGTGGTTTCTACACTCCAACCTCCGACAACAGCGGTGCTAACGTCGCTAACAAGGAACAAGTTATCCCACCCAAGCCCGAGAACATCCCAACATCTGCGTAAGAATCAATTAATACTAATCAAAATGCCAAAAATTAATACGCTTCTCCAAGATCATCCACATCATTGTAGACACTTCAGTTAATTGTGCATCTTTTACTAAAGTTTTTTGACCATCTAGGACGTTTCTCATTGTAAGAACACGAGGAGTGTTTTGAAGATCTAGTCTATCCACAGATTCCTTCAATCGAAATTCTACATTAAACGTTACGTCACAAGCTCAGACATCATCGTCAACATTTAAATGTGTGGCAGTTATTCTCAGTGCTGATCTTTCATCCACGTGCACACCATAAAAAGCTCAATTTCAGCTTGTTTGACCTCTTATTCCTACTACCAAAGATTTAACAACCTTTCTGCCGTGATATTTTCTGATCGCCAAGGCAAGGGAAGCTTCAAAAAGGTTGGAACAAGAGAAATTTGCTGCACATATGCTTTATAAACATCAATTATTATGCGTTAAAAATTCCATCACTTAATAAAGTATATCCAACGCAACGACCCAGAGCCTAATATTGAAAACAGCAATAATATTAACATTCGAGTGTTGAATATTTCTCGCGCAAACGAGGGCTTAAAATTGATTCATCTGATGGTGAAGAAACAATAGTGAGAAAGTGGAAGCGCGTTGTGTTATATATTTCATTACAACATATTCACGTTACCATGTTTAAAATATAATTAAATTGTTTAAATAATATTTAAACTTATAAATTTAATAGAATTTTGTTATTTTAGTGTCACCATCAACAAAGAACCTGAAGTAGTGAAGACTGAGGCCGTCGTACCTACATTCGCTCCCATCCCAACCACATTTGCTCCAGTGACCACCGCCGTCCCGGTAACAACACCAGTGCCTGTAACCTCTTTTGTCTCATCATCTACATTCGCACCAGTGACCACATTCGAACCAGTGACCAAAGCTGCCCCGGTGGCCACATTTGCCCCAGCGACCAACGCTTCCCCAGTTACCACATTTGTTCCAGTTACCACCTCTGCTCCAGTCACTCCCGCTGCTACAGTATCCACTTTTGCCCCAATCTACGTCAGCTCAACCTTCAAGCCCATCTACAAACCATACGTGCCACCTACTCCATCACCAGTAGCACCAGTAGCACCAGTTGTAACCAAGTTTGTCACCAACCAATACCAACCCAACCAATACGATTCTTCTGCTTACAACTACGGCATCGTCCGCCAGGAATCAGATGTCCTCCCCGACGGCTACCACTACCTCTATGAGACGCAGAATGGAATCCTTGCTGAGGAAGACGGTCGCTTGGAGAAGATCAACGACTTCCAAGGAATCAGAGCCAGAGGTTTCTACGAATTTGTTGCCCCCGATGGCATCAAATACAGAGTAGACTACATCGCTGACGAAAATGGCTTCCAACCAACTGGCACTCACATACCCCAGTAAATCTATAATATATAGTAAAATCTATAGTCTTATTGCGATATACCTTGTACCTTATAGATATTATTAGTACCTACATACTTACAAGGGCATTAATGATTGTGATATAATAAATGTTATAACCCTGTTTTAAACTGGTATTTTTAATTATTCAGGCTGGTATTTTTTAATTATTATTATTATATTTTTAAATTTTACCTATATAAAACATTATTCTTGGTTCTTGAATTTAAATATTTCAATTTGAAATGATTGATGATTCACATTTATTTTCAAATTCAAGTACAAAATTTTTTATTCAAAATCACTTATTGAACCTCAAAAACTACCACCCAGATTTATTTATAATGAATATGAGAATAGGAGAATAAGTAGACTTAAAAAAAAGACATTACAACAACAAAATAAAAGCATGATGAAAATAGTGTTCTAATTTTTTTTTATGGAAGAGAACGGGCGATAGGGTCACTTGATGTTATGTGATCACCGCCACCCACATTCTCCTACCATACCTGAGGGATCACAAGAGCGTTGCCGGCCCTTAAAAAAATGTACGAGCTTTTTTTGAAGGTACCCATGTTGGATTGCCCTGGAAATACAGCACAAGGAAGCTCATTCCACAGCTTGGTTGAATGTGGAAGGAAATTCCTTGAAAACGTCCCTACGCAACGCCAAGTTCTAACCATTCACAGAGGACTGGATCTCCGAGCAGCTCTTCGTTGCACGCGGTCTAATAGTTTGAGCTGATACCGGTTTGATATTTCCAATTATTAAAAAGTTAAGCTTTGATTTAGCATAATATTGACTGAATTTAACCTATAGGTCATTTTTAAATATTTTTATATATTCTTATTTTGTTTAGATTCTATTCTGATTGTTATTTATTATTTTTTAGTCAAAAATTTACTTGGTAGGCATTATGGTACGTCGTCATTTAACACAAGTTGTAAAATTACGTGCTATGGGCTTGCTTGCCGTCTTGCTGTCCAACCAGTTTGTCATGCGAAGATTGTGGCAACATTATCAACTTAGCACGGCTCATATACATCATGACTTATATTGGATCAATGCGGATAATTTACAAGACTGTTTCATTACAAAGATTTCCAGAACGGAGGCGAAACGATGGCAATCGTGGAGAGGCTGCGATCGCAATACCAGGTGACTGTCAGCACTCAAACTGCCGGAAAGATACTTCACGAGGTTGGTTTATAGTCTCCTAAGCCATTGCAGGACGTAGCTCTTCGGCAAGGCAATCGTGCTCGATGGTTACAGTGGGAACGCATTCACCTATAATGGCTGGCTCATATTTTATTTTCGGATGAATCCAGGATTGGCTTTTAACATGATACAAAAAAATTACGTGTGTAGTTTGCTTCCGGATGTTATCGACGGCTGAGTTGTCCTCAGGAAGTTTTCCTTATGAATGGCTTGTGCCTTGTGTGTGAATTCGCTTAGGCGGGAGAACCGATCGTTTTGATACGGGGCTACATGACTGGCGAAAAATATCGCAAAGAGCTAAGTCCTGTCCGCACAAAATTCAAACGGGAAAGGCTTTTATCTTCATGCAAGAGACATACACTGCAGGCCCTGTGACGAACGTTTTTGCAACAAAACATCGTTATTTATAGACTGGTCTCAACAGTTTTGTGACAATATGAGTCTGTCTCGCACATGGACCATTATTCCTACTAAGAAGGTGCAGAGCTTTATTTAATGCTGCAATACCGACCTGACTTCTGAATAGTTTTTCCTTTAATTTCACAGTCTTAATGTTATTTATTAACCTCTTTCTCTCTATCAGTTATTATTTTGATACGATTTTTAATCTTCATAAACCATTATTTTATCTTGAAACCATTATATCTTTCGTTCATCATTCAACCTGTTGCATCTTGCAGAATAAAATATATTTTTGAAAACATCTAATAACGTTTGCACTTTTCTATAACCATTGTTTGTATCAGATATCTAAACGTTTAGAGTGATCTTCGAAAAATATTGTAAGTCTTAGACAATCTTGACTAGTGTATTATCATCATCATCAGTTGTAAGACGTCCACTGCTGGACAAAGGCCTAAAAGGCATAAAAGGCATTAATATTCTCAAAATTGATTCCTTTAGAATTCTTTTTGATGTCATTTCTAATATACTAGATACTACTACCGCTTCGGAAACAAATGGCGCTCTGAGAGAGAAAAAGCGGCGCAAGAAACTCTCCCAGCATTCTTCAACCTTTAAATTTATTTATAGATAATGCCTGAACAGTGGCTGGGACTTTATTATAGAAGTGTATACATTTACCCTTAAAGCTATTATGTATCTTATGAAGCCTACTAGAATTAGTTACAAGCAATCCCTTATTTCTAGTGTTATAATAATGAAAATCACTATTAAGAGCAAAAAGGTGACGATTTTTGTCAACGTATATTAAATTTTCATAAATGTACTGACAATGAACAGTCATAATATTTTTTTCTTTAAATTTTTCTTTGAGAGACTGTCTATAACCAAGCTGATATATAGCACCTCCTGCCTCCCCCAAAGATCTCCTCGACGATCGGTCATGCGCTGCCCTCATCCAACGTAAACCGGCGTTCTTGACCAGATCGTCGGTTCATCTTGTGTGGGGCCTACCAACACTGAAAATAAAGTATTACAGAAAAACAGATTCAGGCTTGTTTTACTGCTGATATAAAATCTTGATTTGAAATTATCATAACTTAGAGAATTAATTTAAAGATTCGGTAGATACATATTTAATTTGATATGAGCATTATTGGATTGTCAAGGATTAATAACGTCGGATGGAATTATGAATAGATATAGGTTATCACGCAACCTCATCCGTCAACAAGTGATCGGCTACTTTTCCAATCCTGCGGTGCGGGGTGGGCAGCTAATCTTGCCGACCCAACTCCGATGTCATGTTTGGCCTGGTATATGTCCACACTCCAACACAACAGAACAATAAAAGGCATAAAAGCATTTAATTTCTCAAAATTGATTTCTTTAGAATTCTTTTTGATGTGATTTCTAATACTACTACTACCGCTTTGGAAATAAATGGTGCTCTGAGAGAGAAGAAGCGGTGCAAGAAACTCTCCGAGCATACTTTTTAGCTATATTTTTATTAAAATATACAATTAATGTGAAATGTGTGCGGCTGTCTCTGGGCATCGCTTGCTTGGGGAATGTCGGTGACACCTGTATTAAACAAGTGCTTGTTGAAAGAACCGCGAGCCGACATCACATGAGTTACATAAACGTACCTCAGGCTTGTGAGTTTCACAAGATTTTAAAATTTATTTTTCTTTAGTTTTCTTCTTTTAAACATCCCACTTGAAAATTTTCATAAAACAGGAAGTTTTTAGTTTTACGCCGTTATTCGAAAATCGAGTTTTCATCATATCTCGACGTTTTTAGATCTATTTCTAATTTTTTTTCTTGGATTCACAACACCATCAAAAATATTTTAAGTAAGCTCTTATGCGTAAACAATCTATTAACTATCTATTTACCGCCTTGAAGAAAATTATCATGATGAACTTATATAGGAATGCATTTATTTATACAGAAATAAAAAAAATATATACTAGAACAATCAACCTAAACCTAAAATCCTTAAAAAATATAATATGATAACTAAAATATATTATTAAATGGAGTCCCTTTAGGAAAGGTTCCGAATATACTAGCAGCCTTCCCCCTTTGAATAGCTAGACTAATTCTTTATTCGAGGTAGCTGCCAGCTCTTCGGTCTGCTGTGAAAAAGATATAATAATAGATATAAAGCTATCTTTATAGAATTATTAAGGCGACACTAAATACCGGCGACCTTGAGCGATATGAGTTCACGGCTCCTATGTAACAAAGCCAATTATTTTAAAACTCTTGCGTCGAAAACTTAACATTTTAACAGACGCAAAAAGTTTAATTGCTTACAATCCTCACTATTGATTACTAATCTTAATAAATGTACCAACACAAAAAAGTAAAAGCTATAAGAACAATTTTTATGAGAGCAGTAATCTAAACAGTGGGAGGCTCCTTTGCACAGGATGCCGGCTATATTATGGGTACCACAACGGCGCCTATTTCTACCGTGAAGCAGTAATGTGTAAGCATTACTGTGTTTCGGTCTAAAGAGCGCCGTAGCTAGTGAAATTACTGGGCAAATGAGACCTAACATCTTTTGTCTCAAGGTGACGAGCGCAGTTGTAGTGCCGCTCAGAATTTTCGGGGTTTTTCAAGAATCCTGAGCGGCACTGCATTGTAATGGGCAGGGCGTATCAATTACCATCAGCTGGACGTCCTGCTCGTCTTGTCCCTTATTTTCATAAAAATAAACAAATGCATCATGCCGAGAAAAAACTTGTTTAAGTGCAAACAAAACTGGTAATTCATAATAGCTCTGGAGTGTTAAGTTTAACTCACAACAAGCATAAGTAACCTACAAGTAAGACTTAAGGGTAAGTGTATCAGGATAAAATAGTGTTCATAGCTCCAAATGCTATATTTTCACCACAAAACTTGTCTAAAAACACCTTGTTTGCGTGTTTTCTGCTTACTCTTCGCCTTAAGTAGGACGTCTGTAGTGGTGAAAGTTTTATTGAACGCTGCAGTTCCACGTATATCAAGCATAGAAAATAGAATGTGAAATGAGATAAGTAGACACAAGGATAGCAGCAGCATAGAAAGGAGAAAATAGTAGATATTGATCTACTTGCTGTGAGAATAACGGCAGTAAATAGAGCTATGGCACAATACCAGATTGAACAGTCTCAATCACATTAAAATAAAAATCTAAAAATGTTCCTCTTAAATTGTTTGTATTTTCATTGGTGAGTGTCTTTTTATTTTTGACTTTACCTGTTATAATAATTTATATAATATCAAACGATTACGAAAGTCAAAATAACTAATGTTGAGATTACATTTCCGTCTATAAAACTCTCATCATAATACCCAAATGCCCCATATAAGATATACACATACCCACACATACCCCACACACACACACACACACGGAAGTAAATTGAATGTTATACGTACTCACTTTTTTTCCTTGTTTCAGTTCATCTTTAGTTTTACTTAAGAATTTTGCCTTGCCTAAATAATATAAAATCTCTGTTGGCCTTTTGTTATACAATACTTTAGCATGTGCTGTAGATTTTATGAAATCAATAAATAAAAATAAAAAATAATGTAATACCTGTTTATTAAGCTATTTTTATTTATTTATTATTTATTTTATTTCTTAGGGACAACAAACAGTTCACACAATACATTTTACAATTTCAAATTAAAGTAGATATTAACTTAATTTTAGTGAGAACCCACACCGTTATCCACAGGTTAATTTTATAGTTACTAGTATCTTACATGATGAAAAACAAAGTTTAACATTAATTAAAGAAATATGTACAAACATAAAGAGGAAAGAAATATAAAATTAGATGTCTTAAAACTAGTTTATTTACAAAATTTACTTTATATTTAAACAAAAGAGTTACCTAATGAGATTTTATATATATATAAAAAAACTATATATATATTAATCCAGTTCACTTAAAATATCATTAACTTGCTTTTTAAATGTTGGTTTTGTTGAAAAGAAAATGTCAAGGTCATTAAAAAGTCTGTCATGTGTGTCGACTAATCTGTGTAGTGGAGCGCGACCGCCAGCGTGCGTGCGGTAGCGCGGCGTGTGAAATAGCCGCTGCGTCCACCGCCCGCCTATATGCTATGCGTGGAACTGCGTAATTAAGTTTATTGCATAGCTTCTATCGCGGGCCTTGAGCGTGGAGACCGAATCTAGAAATTCCGTAACGAAAATAACCTAACACTTACTTACTAGATGTATACAGATTGCCACGGTCATTACAGTTTGCCGTGGAACAGCGGTTATCACGCATGCTTTGCTGAAGGTCCCAGGTTCGAGCCTGGGGTACGTTTTGTTTTTTTTTTAATTTCTTTATTTTTTTACCACTTTTTTTAATTTTTATTATTATGACAAGCATTTTTATTTAGTTTTACCTGTCCCATTGTCTGTCTGTAATCAAATCTTGCAAGTTAAATTTTACTCACATCCCGTTAATAATATTAATTAATAAATTTTATCAAAAAAAAATACTGCATAAATAAAATAATTATAATTGCATAAGTTGATAAAAAATGCTATGCAATAGCTTTAACGCGGCAGTCCCCGAGTGCAACACTTCTTTTTTTTATAATCTTCCTCATAATAAAAAAATAAATATAAAATAAATACCTGAATTTTATGGTTATTGTCACTATCCTTTTCATCAATGATAGACCCAGATATAAATTACTTTACAATTTAATAGTTATTGTCAGTATCCTTTTCATCAATGATAGACCCAGATATACATTACGTTACATATACATACGTTGACATATTATTGTCAATGTCAAACTTTGAGCTTCATAAGATTCAGTAAAATTGAACGACTAAAATTAAAAAGTCATCTTCATCATCAACAGATAACATCAATGATAAATCTGTTATAGTTACTGTAACGGCTTACTGACGATAACTTAAGTAAAGATCACATAAGAAAACAACTTTATAGACCATCGTTTACATCATACTATTTGTTTTTCAAAATTATAACATCATCATCACAGCCGGAAGACGTCCACTGCTCCCCCTGACAAAAGCTCCCCCAAAGATCTCCACGACGATCCGTCCTGCGTTTTATTATAATAGTTATAACATATTAACCTACTATTACTGAACTCGCCGATCGATGTTACTTTTTTTAATAATCAAAGAACAAGATGCGACTCAAGCCGAACGCTAGGATCGATCTTACCTCTCTATCGCTTGTTCCTCGCTCTCGCTTACACGCTCGTCTTAGGCGGATAGTTACACTTTTTTGTGATTGCAGCCAGTGGTCAGATTTATAACGTCAAAAAGTATTTATCTATATTTATTAAGTCTGGCTATTCACATAGTATTCATAATAAAAAGGCGATAAAAGCAGGTAAGAATAGTAGATTGTTAACCGAGGGTCGAAACAATCAATTCCCTAGGTATTTAGACGCCTGAGCGCAGCAAGGGCGGCTATAGTCCGAGTAGGAGTTGATTCTTTTACCAGTGTTAAACATTCTACTTTTCACTTCGATATGAGGAAAATAAAAAGTAGTTGTTTATCTAAACTATTTATTGATAATAAATAATAATATTAGTAGTACCTATTTTAAATTAATTTTCAAATTTGGACAATTTAAGTCGACTTTTTAAATTTTAAATATGGAACTCACCGCGTAATTGTTGCGGCTTATTCCGCTCAAAGAAATTTGCGCTAAGTTCACACTGGCTGTTTAGAAAGTCAAATGGCCGCAGCATTTTTTTAATTAGTTTTTTTTACATAAAACTCTTCACAGCTGACAGCAGTTCTATTTTTAAAGTTCATTCCGGCCCTTAGGTGGGAAGAAATTGTATGAGTTTTTCCCTCCCTATGGAGGGAAGTAGCATTTTCCATCCAATAATCAGGTCAAAACAACATTACTTTCCGAGTATGAGAAATGAAAAATAATTTGAAGCATTACTGTTGAAGTTTTGCTTTCAGACAGTAGGAAAGAATGTACTATTTAGCACCCTGTTGCAGATTTAAACGATGTTTATGGACTTAAAGGTTAAATTAACGCACTGGTCATTATTAAACCGATAATTTAAAAAGGACTGAAGTGATAAAACTTTACTGCACCGCAGCCGATTGTCTTAGGGATGAAATTGTAACATTAATTTCAACTACTGCTGTCAAGACAGTTTCGCCGCACGGCTCAAAACATATCTTTTAAAATTTATTATTTTGTTATTCTTCCCCTCTAAAATATTTAAATAGCAAAGTCAAAAGCCAAAGTTTCCAATAGATATTAATAGCGAATTATCTCTTTCAAAAAAGGACATTAAATCATTTATGTTTTGATAACATAAATACAATAGAAAATAGTCCTAGATAATTTATATGCCTAGACAGAGTCTCTTGCTGTTAAACAACCGATTAAAACAGGCCAGGAATATTAGTTTAGTGTGCGTGACAAGCTACATCTTACACTCGCGATTTGTATGAATTGCAGTGAATTGCAGCTCTAAATAGAGGTTAGTTCTAAAGTCTATTTTTTTCGACGTTTTTACAGCTGTCATAGTCTATCTAGACGTATAAATGATCTAAGATAATAGTAATACTTAGTCAAATTTTCATTAATTATTTATTAAATCTTAAGCAATTACAGTGAAATTAAAAATTTATTCATTCAATAGGATAAATGAAATCACTTTGAATCGTCAGGATTAAATGCAAAATTTACCCACGTAACCATGAAAATGTTTAGAACTGGCCAGTTAGAAACATTGCTAATGAAAACTTTCTTTGAATTTCAATTTTAGAACTCTTTGGTAACCTAATGTTGCATTCATTTGTCATTTGTTTTTGTGAATTGGCGGCAAATCTAAAACTCTTGTTACACGTGAAAATGAACCTAACGCGAGAAAATTTTCGGTCAATGATTTATTATGACTTTCGTTGTGGGCTTACTTAACAACTGAAGATAACATCAGTGCTGTGCGACGCATGATAGAGGAAGATAAGGGAGTGACCTAACAGCAGATACGGGCAAGTCTAGGCATTGTAATGAGTCAAGTTCAAAAAATATTACACGAACATTGAGGCGTCAGGAAGCTTTGTACCAGATGGATTCCTCATACTTTAACACACGACCAGAAACACCTTCGCATGGACTGGTGTCGCCAAATGTTAAATTAGTTCAACGGCGGTGACTCAAATGCTGTATTTGACATCGTCACAGGTGATGAAAGCTGGATATATTGCTACGAACCCGAAACCAAAAGACAATCAGCTCAGTGGGTGTTTCCTTTCGAGAATCGGCTAACTAAGGTAAAGAAAGGAAGAAGTCAAGGAAAAAAGATCACTGCCTCATTCTTTGGTCGGAAAGGTCATTTCGCGACAGTTGTACTAGAAAATGGAAGGACAGTTACTGCAGACTGGTATGTCAATCGCTGTTTGCCTGTTATCTTGGAAAAAATTCGACAGCAGCGCCCTCGAAGCAGGATCCTCCTTCACCACGATAATGCTTCAGCGCACTCTGCAAAACGGACTGTTGAATATTTGACTGTGGCAGGTGTTGAGATAATTAGTCCTGACCTGAGAGACTCATAGACTGCATTTTAGTCGTCGTTATTGTTAGGTCACTGACGTTGTTATATTTAGGTTACTGTCTAACAAGACATATGCCTAAGCCATGTTTAATTAATTTTTTGTAATAACATCGTTTATATTAAGACTAACTATAAGAATCAATATAATTGCTAAAGATTAATTTATTTCTCTACCAAGTGGCGTTACCAGTAATGAAGTCGATTCTGTAGCAGTAGCTTATGATTTTTTGGATTATCTTGATGAAAAAGTGGTAGGGTTTGAGTCGTCCAACTGTTCAAAATACATAGACGGATCGACACAAAATATAACAGTTTTTCGCAGAAATCAAAGAATTTTATTTGAACATGTATACTAATTGAAAGATCTATTAGTTTAGGAGGAATCAGCGTAATTAGCTCTCAATAGTGATTTTCATTATTATAACACTAGAAATAAGGGATTGCTTGTAACTAATTCTAGTAGGCTTCATAAGATACATAATAGCTTTAAGGGTAAATGTATACACCTCTATAATAAAGTCCCAGCCACTGTTCAGGCATTATCTATAAATAAATTTAAATGTTTTATAAAAAAATGGCTCTGTCGTAAATCCTATTACTGCACTTCTGAATATCTAAATGATCGGACAGCCTGGGACTAGATAGTGATTATTTTATAGCGATAGAAATGATTGTACAATATTGTATATTTTTATTGAAAAGAGCGCAAAAAAAGAATCCTGGGAGAGTTTCTTGCGCCGCTTCTTTTTCTGCCATTTGTTTCCGAAGCTGTAGTAGTATCTAGTAGTTAGAAATGACATCAAAAAGAATTCTAAAGGGATCAATTTTGAGAAAATAAATGCTTTTTATGCCTTTATTGAAACAATTGCAAATAAAAGTTATTTGCAACCGGACAATGTTGTTCATATTCTTTATTTAAAAAGGTCGTATGATTCTTCACGATAAAGTTCATATTTTTAGAGATAAGAAATTTTAATAGATAATTCGAAAAATCTCAAATTTGGGTACTTATGACCCATGAAAAGTATTCGTTTTTTGTCCGTACACGAAATAACAACTCCTTGCAATTGTTTATACAATTTCAGTTTAAACAATACGGAACGGGGTTGCTCCATGGTAACATGTATTTATATCATCAGTAGGGCAATTTGAAGAGGATCTTATAAAAAAATTTAAGTGGAATAGTTTTCGGTACTCATGCACCGATTTCTTCTGGACTATACTGCAAGTAATTTTATTTATTCTTTAATACCAAAATAATGAAATGAAAGATATAAAATTCTGATTTTAGTCGTATATAATTTTGTGTCTGACCTCCAATTATAGAACGAATTCATCAGAAAATATACTGTCAAGTTCATGAATAAGCCAAGATTTTAATGTCCAATGAACGAGATGATCTACTTAATAAATAATGATTAATAATGAGATGAACTGGATACGGTAATCACATTATGAATCAGTCAAAAATATCGTATAAATAGCCGGTGGACTTAATGAAAATTATCATTCGGTTGGATAAGACGATCATAATGCGTTCTCTACTGGTATGTAGTTAAAAAAAAGGTTAATTTTGAAAAATAATAATGTAGAGTTGTTCGATAATATGTGTTGTTTTCTTAATTTCAGGTTTTGTCTTTGGCGTTTGCCGTGGCCCTGGCAGCTGACGAATTTGTGTAAGTTTAATTTGCCTGCAAGTTTTTCTCTTGTTAGTGACGTGCAAGGGTTTCAATCGATGTTTTAAATCAAATAAATATTCAAATCAAAAATATTTTATTTCATATTAAAATTACACTTGAAATAAATAATTTATTTTAACTACAACTTACTCGGAAGACAGATTTCTCCACAGAAGAACGATCAGGAAATTCTAAGGTCTTTTCAAATAGATTGTTTCAAATTCTTAATTAGTATTACTGTTACTCTGCCTCGCTGCCTCTGTGCTCGGACACTGCTCGGTATCTCGGATTCGGTTCGGAAGCAGTGCACGAGCGTACATACAAATAATACTAATTCATCTTCTTCCATCAATAATCTTCTCCGGAACTGAGATTAACGGTTGACGGAAAGAAACCGTATGACGGAAGCCGGATCGAACTAGCATAGAAATAGTTCTACAACTACTCCGTATATTTACGGGCACGGATCGGACGTAGTGCGAAAGCGCTCTAACTTTGAATTTTTTAATGTAAAGTTTTTGATGCCAAATTATTTCATTATAATATTTATCTGGATGTAACTAAAAAATAATCGAATAAATATCTTAACGTAATGAATTATCTTAAATTTTGATTCAAATAAGATTTGTAAGTCTACATACAGAATGCACCTTAAGCCCACCCGAATGGCTTAGAGTGACTTTTCTCTATAGAAGAGTCAGCCCACGCTGAACCCAACGTCCAAGGTTATTCATGAAATTCAGCTTAAACTAATTCCACTTCGTATTTTGCATCTACACGAGACATCCTCAGAAGATATTGACTTACCGAACTCTGGGACGACAGTGAGTTGTGACCAAACTCTGAGCGGAATTAAAACTAGAGATAACTCATGACATTTAGATAATTATAGAATACCTAATTCGATTAATATTATCTGAGGAAATATCTAACCATCTTTTGAGTTTAATAGATATAATATATGGTGTACACAATTAGATCTAGGAGTAGTTAATATTAACTTAAGCATTAGCTGTACTTTTGATGTTGTTGTAATTGTTATGTAAAAACATTATACTTTCTAGTGGGAGGCTCCTCTGCACAAGATGCTGGCTAAATTTTGGGTAACACAATTGCGCCTATTTCTGCCGTGAATAAGTAATGTGTAAGCAATATTGTGTTTCGGTCTGAAGGGCGCCGTAGCTAGTGAAATTACTGGGAAAATATGACTTAACTTCTTATGTCTCAAGGTGATGAGCGCAATTGCAGTACCATGAGCTGAACGTCCTGCTCGTCTCGTCCCTTATTTTCATTAAAGAAACATGAAAGATCATAATTTGGATTGACTTGCTTTAGGAGCACAACCGTTCAACCGGTTAGCCGTGCCACAGCTTCAGCCTCCGCGACTACCTTCAATCCTTACAACTACTACACCAACCGGTACAACCCCATCGTGCCAGCACCAGTCAACCCAGTGTTCGGTCGCTACCAGCCACAATACAGGCCAGGACAATACCAACCAGGACAATACAACCCTGGACAGTACAACCCAGGCCAATACGACGCCGGTCGCTACACCGCAGGCAAATACGACAACTCTGGAAAATACGTGCCAGACAACTCTGGTGCTTACAAGTAAGAACTTACAGTCTTAATTATTTGTAATTTTCATGTTAGTTATTATAATTTATCGCCTGTTGTTGTGTAGAGGCATCGCTTTATTACCTGATTCCTGCCGCCAAATTCCCTTGGCATGACGCGCCACAGATTACGATATCATCCCGGCCATCTGGATATGACGCGTTCCTCAACAGTGCGGTTTTCAAGGAACTCTCTTCCCTTCCACGTACAACAAAGCTGTAGAATGAGCGGTGTTTCCGGGACGATACGACATGGGTACCTTCAAACCTTAAAGTGCGGCAACGCAAGAGTTTTTCCTCCTTTTCCAAAAATAAAATATATAAAAAATGCTATTATAATGTGTACAAAAGTATTTCAAACCATCTAAAGATAGAGATGAGTGTTAAAATATGAAGTTAATTTGTTAATACTTCACAGTGGTGACCGCGGTGACCGTGGAGCATCTGGTGGGTTCTACAACCCTTCCGCTGACAACAGTGGCGCTTACAAACCCGAGATTGTCCCAGTTGCTAGGTAAGAATCAATAATTCATCAGATTAATCATAATTCATTCCATTTCGCAAATTTTCATCTTTTAATGGCTTGATCGATATAATAATTGTAAAAGTTTCAACAGTATGGATGATGTTCTGAAAGTATTAAAGTTAATACTAGATTTGATAAAGTCATTATCCATTACGAGCCTTATCATTATTACTGTATTAACAATAAAAGTTTATTTATTCTTGGAATGTTAAAAGAAAATTAAAATGAATAGATTAATAATGTAAGGATTTCAAAATATCATATTATATTATAACTTAATTAAATGTATTTGTAATTTTAGCGTTTCAAGTGCACCCGTCACAGCCACATCAGCTCCAGTGACCACCGCTGTCCCAGTTACCACTCTTGCCCCAGTGACTGACGCCGCTCCAGAGACCACAGCTGCCCCAGTTACAACCGCTGCTCCAGTTACCACCGCCGCTCCAGTACCCACTTTTGCCCCAATCTACGTCAACCCCACCTTCCAGCCCATCTACAAGCCATACGTGCCACCATCTCCATCCCCAGTAGCTCCAGTTGTATCCAAGGTTATCACCAACCAATACCAACCCAACCAATACGATTACAACTTCGGCATCGTCCGTCAGGAAACAGATGTCCTCCCCGACGGCTACCACTACCTCTATGAGACTCAAAACGGAATCCTTGCTGAGGAAGACGGTCGTTTGGAGACAATCAACGACTTCCAAGGAATCAGAGCCAAGGGTTTCTACGAATTTGTTGCCCCAGATGGTATCAAATACAGAGTAGACTACATCGCTGATGAAAATGGTTTCCAACCATCTGGCGCTCATTTGCCCCAGTAAATCTAGTTATAACTGATATTTAATAACCTTGTAGATAGAACAAACTAACATGAGCATTTGTGATATGTATAATATATGTTAAAATGCTTAAAAAAGTCTTTTCTTAATATTTATTTCTTAAAATTAATTATGAACATGTAACAAAAAATTGCAATACTAAGATAGTGGTAAGTGTACGTCTTGATATAAAAATATCAACATAAAATGAAAGAGACAACATAAAAATAATTAAAGAAAAACACAAAATTTTAAAACGCTTTAAAAAATATCATAATCCAATTTTCCAAGATGTCGCAAAAGGTGCGGGACCAAACAATATACCACCGGTATTTATATAAAGTAATGCAATTAGCATATTTTTGCCATTACTTTTACTTACTTAATTTGGGTACTTTTCCGGCTTTATGGAAACAAGCAAAAGCTGTTACAATATATATGAGTGATGCCAAGAAGGATATACGCAACTATATGCCTATATCGATTCTTTTGGTTTGAATCTATAGTTTGTCCGATAATTCAAACGCACGTTTCGTTTCTGACTATCAACATGGATTTTTTTCTGGTAGGGTTACCACCACTAATTTGGTTTGTTTTACTTCTTCATTATCAGAAGCATTAATGACTTGCAGAAGCAGGACTTGATACCGTATATACCGATTTAAATAAGGCATTTGATAAAGTTCCACACGGAACATTAATTGGAATATTATCGTTAATATGGATTTTCAGTCCCAGTGCTGAAATGGCTTTCATTATGCTTACATGATCGTTCTTTTTATGTTTTCATGAATGGTTTTAGCTCCTCAACGAATTTGGTACGTCAGGTACACCTTACAGGGTTCACATCTTGGCCCGAATTTGTATAATATATTTCTTAACGATATTGTTTCTAGTTTTGAATCCTCCACTTCAAATTATTATATGACGATGACTTAAAATTACAAGAACTATTTCTTCAGCATATAATTCGGTTCTATTACAGAACGAACTACATAAACTTACCAATCGATGTGAATCTAATGGGATGCAACTCAACTGTAGGAAATATCTGCATATTAAATTTACTCGGAAAAATAATATTATCCCGACAGGATAAATAAATTGTATGATAATAATCTTAAGGAAGTTTTTTTATAAGAGACTTGGGTGTTATGCTCGATAGAATATTGACTTATTCTTACCACATAGAAAGTGTAATAAACAAAATTATAAGTTTTAGCTTGTGACAAGGTCGAACTTTTAAGGAAGCCAAAACAAAATCTTTCTTTACAAAAACCTTGTCCGCAGTGATTTAGAGTACTGTAGCGTTATTTGGCGTCCATATACACACTTCATAAGAAATTGTACAGAAAAGGTTCATGTGGTACCCGTCACACTCAGCCAAGATTTACAAATGTGGTGTCTTATAGAAAAGACTGAAATACATAACCATTCTTGAATAAAGAAGAGAATATTTGGATTTAAAGTTTTTATATAAATTGCTATGGAATAATTTAGACTGTCGCAGTTTACTACGTAAAATTAATTTCCGAGAACTACGCAGATATCCCCGTACTGGAATTACTCCGGTCGTGCCTCCACGCACTAGAACCGTCTTTGGTGACAACTGCCCTATCCCACGTTTTAAAGTATATAATAAATTCAGTCAGTTAATTGACATTAACATTGATTCCCCTAATTTTTTTTAATTTAAATTATTTATCAGCTCCAACCTAGACAGTCTGTCCCCAGTGCGATAGCCTACTTGTCATGCTAGTTATAACTTATAAAATACTAGTTGACCCGAGAGACGTTGTTCTGTATAAAATAAAATAATGTTTTTATATGAATTTTTCAATAATATATCATAACATCAAAAATTACTTCGTAAAATATGCACCCTGCTGCCGTAATGAAATTGTTTCACGGCAGAACTGTCAAACCATGCGTCAATAAATTCTCTCATAGAAATTATGTATGGACACATCATAGGAAAAACAAATTTGTTGTTTTTATTTAATTTAGCATTATTGGGAAATTGACTTGAGATGTCGCTCTTGTAAATCTACATAACATATTGTTTAGATTGTTAGAAATTGCGACATCTCAAGTCAATTTCCCAATATGCAAATATTGGGGTTGAGCAGGTTATCAACTGTAAAGTAGATCCTGTAGATGAAGCCACAACCTGAGAGTTGAACAAAGCAAACAGAATTTTATAACGAGGCGGTACTCGAACGGTTAGATCAGTTGGTTAGAGCACCGGCACTGAACGCCGGAGGTCGTAGGCTCGAATCCCGCATCGTTCATATAATTTTGTTTTTCAAATTTTAATTGTGTATTAATCCTAGGGTTATCACTTTAAAAACATAACATATTGTTTATACTCAGCTAAGTTTTACGTAAGTAAAGTCTAAGTACGCTCTAAATATATCAGTCTCAGCCTCACTCTAGCTGTAGAAACAGTTTCTGTACATTGTCTGTCTAGATTCAGATAATTATTATTTTCGATACACTCTTTGGATTCATTGAATGGAAACAACCATAGTACTTTCATCGCTAGTCACATTATTAAACTCATCATTATGTGTTACCTCTATTACCAAAATACCACATTACACTTTAGGCAACCGTCTTCTTGACCTTCCGTCATTTAATGCGTTATTCATGTCATGTATGTCATTAAATGTCAAGATGTAAAATATTATTAAATTTGGAAAATTATGTTGAATCACTTTGTTGATATAGATTGTATGTTTTTATAATAATTTATAACATGATGAAGCTGTGAATGTTGATTTAAACGTTTTTGTCAACATCATCAGCCGGAAGACGACCACTGCTGGACTAAGGCCTCCCCCAAAGATCTTCACGACGGCTGCCCTCATCCAACGTATTGTGACGATCTTGACCAGATCGTTGGTCCATCTTGTAGGGGGGCTACCAACACTGCGTCTTCTGGTACGTGGTCGCCATTCGAGGACTTTTCTGCCTTACCGGCCATCTGTCCATCGAACTATATGCCTTGCCCACTGGCCACTTTAGTTTCGCTATCATTTGTGATATGTCTTTGACTTTCGTTCTCCTACGAATCTCCTCATTTCTAATCTCACAGGGAAACTCCGAACATAGCCCTCTCCATTGTCCTCTTCGCTCATTAAGCCCTATTAGCGACCACGTCTGTGTACCGTAAGTCAAAAGCTTTTGTCACTTTTTCTAATTAGAACTCAACCTTTACCGAAGTGGTGGTATATGGTAAAAAGTATAAGTTAAAGCATTCACTCGTGTTATTTCTTTGACCCAAATGATAAAGCGATATAGAAATCAAATACATGACTCTTACGAATGCTTGCCAAAATCCGTCCATATTTTTTTATGATTTTATTATCAGTTGGTATGATGTTAGTGTCTCGTAAACAATCGCATTCCCGTTTTTATACAAAGTTGATACCACAGCGAAAGCAGCACTATGTTAAGGCTGAAAGTATTCTCTTTTCAAATTCCTTACTTATTATTTGTACGCTATTGTTGCTAAGCTTATTATATGATATCTAATATATAAAATTCTCATGTCGCGGTGTTTGTAGTTAAACTCCTTCGAAACGGCTTGACTAATTCTTATGAAATTTTGAGTGCATATTTGGTAGGTCTGAGAATCGGACAACATCTATATTTCATCCCCCTAAATGTTAAGGGTGATTACGCCACGCCAAATTTTTATTTTTATTTTTTTTGACATTTTTTTTTAATTTGATTGATTATAAGTCAGCATTAAAAATACATACAACTTCAAATTTTCACCCATCTACGATCAACAGTTACTTTTGTATCGCGATTTCAATATCGGCAATACAACGTTTGCTGGGTCAGCTAGTTATTTATAAAATAGCATATATGTATAAAATATACATAATATACATCATTCTTCAGACATATTTATTCAAATTTTTAATCATCTTTAACTTTAAAAATAACTTTCATACTTACAAAACTTGAACTATATTTTGAAGAGTTTAAATTTAGTGAGATTGTAAGGACGTCGATCTAAGTATCTCTGAATCTACTGAACCAATTTTATAATTCTGTTATTCATATAAAGTCACATTAATTGTGAGTGTTATGTAATATATTGGGGAATGTATTAGTACTAATGTACAAAAATATAACAATGAAGATTTTTCTTCAATTAATTTAAATTAAGTTATTTGACAAGGGAGGACAGCTCTTGCAATATCATACAAAATAGGCAACATTCACCAAATATAAATGTTACTGCTATAGATAATCATAATATAAAGCTCATAAATATTGTTCACCAGAATATACAAGGTATCTCAAGTAAGGAATTAGAAATTGAACTGTTTTTGAGCTGCTGTAATATAGATATATTATGTATTACAGAACATTGGCGTAAGAGTCATCAGCTCCAGTTTAGTTTTAGAGAACATAAAGTAGTCAGTTCGTTTTGTAGAAGTAGGGCAATACATGGAGGTTCCCTAATTATTATTAATAATAGATTAAAATGTAAAAATAGAAGAGATATTGTTAATCTCTCTATAGAACAACTAATTGAGATAGCTTGTATAGAACTAGAGCAATTTATTATTGTAAGTGTATACCGCCCCCCCACTGCATCATATGAACAATTCCAACATAGAATGGAGGAGGTACTATCAAAATTTAGCAAAACTAGCAAGTCAATTATAGTGTGTGGAGATTTTAATATAAACTTGCTTGAACCTTCGGCCAATTGTACTAGCCTTAAAAATTTATTTCAAAGTTTTAATTTGTTCAATGTATTTTGGGAACCTACTAGAATCACTTCTACAACAGCAACCTGTTTAGATAATATTTTTACAGATGTTACTATTACTAGTAAACTCATAATTAATAATCTTCAGTCCGACCATAGTGGGCAACTTATAAAAGTAAATACAAGATTGGACAATGTCAGACCAAAAAAGGTGACGATTATACCAGTTACGGGTAGCCGTCTTGAGAGGTTTAGAAATAATTTGGTAAATACGATACCATTTTTACACTGTGGTGAAACTGCTAATTTTCACTATAACTTAGTCTTCAATTCCTTCTGTGAGGAATTTGACAGGATTTTTACTCCAGTAACGGTGACAGTAAACTACAAACATAGTTTTAATGATTGGGCAACAATGGGTATCCACAAAAGTCGTAAACGCTTATATGACCTTTATTATGAGAAACATTACAATAATAGTGAAGAATTTAAAATATATGTAAAAAAATACTCCAAGCTTTTTAAAATAGTTTGTCATGAAGCGAAAACACGTTTCATTGCAGATAAAATTAAAAACAGTAATAATAAAGTAAAAGCGACTTGGAGTGTAATTAACAATGAAACTGGTAGATCGAATTGCCGTAACACCTCTATCTGTTTAAATATTAATAATCGCGTTATAAATTTGGAAATAGAAATTGCAAATGAATTTGATAAATACTTCTCCGAAATCCCGATTGTCACGACCAAATACCTTAACGCTTCGCCAAAAGCAGCATATGATATGCTTAAATTACACGTACCAGTATCTTCTACTGACTTGAAATTTAAGTATGTTACAGGTAGCGATATAATAAAAATCTTCAAATTAATTAACCTAAAAAATACAAAAGACCTATGGGGCCATTCGACTAATAATGTTAAATACATACTTGACATTATAGCACCTGAATTAGCAATAATATTTAATGAATGCATAGATGAGGGTGTGTTCCCTGACCTCATGAAATACAGCAAAGTTATACCTTTGTTTAAATCGGGCAGTTCTTTTGACCCTGCTAATTTCAGACCTATTTCAGTGCTGCCTGTTTTTAGTAAAATTTTTGAAAAACTTTTGCTTCAACAGCTACAAATGCATTTTTGTAAATTAATGAACAAAAATCAGTTTGGTTTCACTAGGGGTTTATCAACAATTAATGCGGGTACTAGACTCATTGAGCACATCTTTGACGCCTGGGAAGAGTCACAGGATGCATTGGGCATTTTTTGTGATTTGTCAAAAGCATTTGACTGCGTCCACCATGAAACTTTACTCCTAAAACTAAAGCATTATGGAGTGAAAAATAGAGCCCTAAATCTGTTAAAATCATATTTAAGCGAAAGAGTTCAGATAGTCGATGTAAATGGCAAACGGTCTTCGGGTAAACCTGTGCGAATAGGTGTTCCACAGGGTTCTATTCTCGGTCCTTTCTTGTTTCTTATATATATTAACGATCTACCGTTTGTGGTGGATGATAGCCATGAGATTGTATTGTTTGCTGATGATACTTCAATTATTTTTAAAGTGAAGCGACGTGCGGATATTGATGACGAGGTAAGCAATGCACTCTCAAAGATAGTGCGTTGGTTTGAGACGAATAATCTGCACTTAAACAGTAAAAAAACAAAGTGTTTACGGTTCATTACACCAAACACAGCGGAGGTACAAACCAACGTACTTATAAATGACCAGAGATTGGAACTTGTGGACACTACGGTCTTCCTGGGTATCACGTTAGATAAAAAGCTTCAGTGGGGTCCACATATTACCCATCTAGCAGATAGACTCAGCTCTGTGGCATATGCAGTTAGAAAGATTAGAGAGTACACGAATGTTGCGACCGCTAGATTAGTGTACTTTAGTTATTTTCACAGCATCATGACGTACGGTATATTACTATGGGGTCGTGCTGCTGACATTGATATAGTGTTTGCTCTGCAAAAGAGAGCTGTTCGTGCTATATATCAGCTTGGTTATAGACAGTCTCTCAAAGAAAAATTTAAAGAAATAAATATTATGACTGTTTATTGTCAGTACATTTATGAAAATTTAATATATATTCACAAAAATCGTCACCTTTTTGCTCTTAATAGTAATTTTCATTATTATAACACTAGAAATAAGGGATTGCTTGTAACTAATTCTAGTAGGCTTCATAAGATACATAATAGCTTTAAGGGTAAATGTATACACTTCTACAATAAAGTCCCAGCCACTGTTCAGGCATTGTCTATAAATAAATTTAAATGTTTTATAAAAAAATGGCTCTGTCGTAAATCCTATTACTCCACTGCTGAATATCTAAATGATCGGACAGCCTGGGACTAGATTGTGATTATTTTATAGCAACTGTACAATATTGTATATTTTTATTGAAAAGAGCGCAAAAAAAAAGAATGCTGGGAGAGTTTCTTGCGCCGCTTCTTCTCTCTCAGAGCGCCATTTGTTTCCGAAGCGGTAGTAGTATCTAGTAGTATAAGAAATGACATCAAAAAGAATTCTAAAGGAATCAATTTTGAGAAAATAAATGCCTTTTATGCCTTTTATATTTAAACCTAAAAAATTAAAAAGCTTTTTCGTGGTAGTCGTATCTGCAAAGTACGTCTTAGAAAACATGGTTGAATGAAAAGGACAGATATGTATCTAGTCTTGCCATAAATACTGAAACAAAGAAAACAAAATTTTCTATTTCAAATAACATTTCTTACTTTAACAGTGTGTAAGTTTGAAACATAAATATAAAACAATTAAAAATATAAAAAGCTTTTTCGAAGTATTCTCCATCGGCTGCAATACAGTCCTTTAATCGTTGAGGCCAGCTATCAATACAAGCACGCACTCCTTCCATGGGGAACTTCACTGCCAATCGTACGGATTGTTATAGGGACTCCAAATTATTATGGCGTTTAGAACAAGCCGTACTCTCTAAGACTGACCATAAATTATAATCCAGCCGATTAAGACCGGGACAAGACGACGGCCAGTGTTCAGCTCTGATGAAGTTCGAAACGTTCCTTTCCATCCAAGACTGCGTAGATTGTGCTTTATGACCCGGCACCGAGTCTTGCTGGAAGAACCATTCTTGGTTATTGAACATGGTGTTGTTAAGGGGCTTCACTGCCTTCTTAATAATGTATCTTGGTACATTTGTGCCGATGTTTTGATACCTTTTTCACAAAGGTATGGCTCAGTCACTCCTTCATAGCTGATAGCTCACCAAACCAGCACTCCGTCGATTAATTGGGAAGCTTCCTTAGAGCTTTGAGCATAAATACGGTCATTTTATTTGTTAAAATGATGCTCAATTGTAAAAAATTTCTCATCCGTAAACAAAATTTTTCTGTGACCTCCCTTCGCTTGCGTACCGCTTCAGTAGTAGTTTCGATTTCATCACCCTATTCTTTTTTAAATTATCAGTTAAGAAATGACCAGTACGTCTCTTATAGGCTGCTAGTCTTAAGTCATTTTTTTTAATACGTGACATGGTTCTAGGTTGTATCTTCATCTCCCCAGATAAAATCTTATGCTTTTGGACAGAATTTCTTCGATTTCTTTCCCTTACTGCTTTGACCATCTTTTTCGTACTAACACTACGTGGACGGCCAGATCTTTTTCTGTCACAAACAGAGGAGGTCTCATTGTACCTGTTAACAGCCCGGTACACAAACATTTTACTAATACCATGCATATTGAGAGTTTAAAATATTGCATTTGGCTTCATACCTACTTTATGTAATGCAATCACAGCGAGAACCTATACTATAACCTGGCAAACCTCGCAAGCTATCGAATGTCGAAAGAATCGATACCTGCACTCGATATAATTCATTAACAGAGAAAGATAGATCGAAAGATCTCATTTAGCCCTAATTATCTAAACTAATTACAAGTTCCTGTTTTAAGTAATCAAAAAGTATTCCCCTAGGTAAAAGTTGACTTAAAAAACCTAATTCTCGAAAAAAATGGTTTATGTCGATGGAACATCTAGAGTTAAGCATTCATTGCATTCATTTTTACCCAGCAACCGGGGCATTGCTAGGTATAGACACACCTATGGCATAGCCTGACATAACCACTCATCAGCTTAAACAGAGATCCTTGATATAGTGGCGCCCTGATGGATCTAGGTATGAGGGTATGAGGCCTAAACACATGATCGGATTTGGCACGGCTAAACTATGGGAAGCGGTCCAGTAGCACACCATATTCAATGGTATGTCGCATTGTGCATCGCACAAAATCATTATTAATACCGTCCCGACCGTACCGAGTACGACACCGGAACTATTCGTGCGAGGTGCCCACCGGACCGTCCCATGGTCCGACTATGTGTTTAGTCTTATAAGTGCTAAATATGTTGATGATTTTAATGCTAATTTATTTATTTGAATCAAATGTGAAGCAAAGTCAATACATCACGAATCCGTCAACTTTATCAATAATGTCACATATGTGTAGATTAAATTATTCATATCCTCGAATATTGAGAAGAATTGCTAATTAATAATTACTGATTCATATTAGGAACTGGATAGGATAATGATATTATAAATTAGTCGAAAAAATCATATAAATAGCTTTTAGGCTTTAGTGATATCAACATTCGGGTGGATAGATTGATAACGATGCGTTCTCTTGTGGTACGTAAAATTGTTGATTTTAATTATTAAATTCTTTATTATAATGTGAAATATTAAAAAAACTTTTACTAGTGGGAGGCTCCTTTGCATAGGGTGCCGACTAGATTATAGTTACCATAACAGCGCCCATTTCTGCCGTGAAGCAGTAATGTGTTAGCATTATTGAGTTTCCGCCAGAAGGGTGCTGTAGCTAGTGAAATTACTGGGCAAATGAGACTTAACATCTAATATCTCAAGGTGACGAGTGCAATTGTAGTGCCGCTCAGAATTTTTGGGTTTTTCAATCATTCTGATTGGCACTATATTGTAATGGGCAGGGCGTATAAATTACCATTTGCTCAGCGTCCTTCTCGTCTCGTCCCTTATAATCACAAAAAAACTTTTATTCATATTATCAGTGAACATACAATATGATTTTATAAGAACTCTTGTCTTTTTTCAGGTTTTGTCTTTGGCGTTTGCCGTTGCCTTCGCGGCTGATGAGTTTGTGTGAGTATATATTAAAATAAAACCAATTAATTTCCAAATATTTCCAATGTACAAGTTACCTTCCAGTTGAAATACTTTTACCATCAGATATTAACTGCAAATATAGCGTTATAGAAACATAATTTTATTGTGATTATAATTCTATCATTAATATTTTTGTCTTTGAATATTACTTAAGATTATGAGCAAAGTTTTAAATTGATATGGCGATAACTTTTTAAATCCTCTATATAACTTATAAAATTCCTACTTAACTGATTATTTTAGCTTTTTATATATAGACTCAAGCCCTGAAGATAAATTTGATAATATATATATAAAAGGCATTAATTATTATCTCGAAATTGATTCCTTTAGAATTCTTTTTGATATCATTTCTAATATAATACATACTACTGCCGCTTCGGAAACAAATGGCGCTCTGAGAGAGAAGAAGTGGCGCAAAAAACTCTCCCAGCATTCTTTTTTTGCGCTCTTTTTAATGAAATATACAATATTTTACGGTCATTTTTATTGCTATAAAATAATCAAAATCTAGTCCTAGGCTGTCCGATCACTTAGATATTCAGCTGTGGAGTAGTAGGATTTAAAACAGAGCAGAGAGATTTAATAAAACAATTTTTATTTATTTATAGATAATGCCTGAACAGTGGCTAGGACTTTATTATAAAAGTGTATACAATTACCTCTTATGTCTAAATAATGCTATTATGTATCTTATAAAGCCTACTAGAATTAGTTATAAGCAATCCCTTATTTCTAGTGTTATAATAATGAAAAGCACTATTAAGAGCAAAAGGGTGAAGATTTTTGTGAACGTATATTAAATTTTCATAAATGTACTGCCAATGAACAAGCATAATATTTATTTTCTTAAATTTTTCTTTGAGTGACTGTCTATAACCAAGCTATAGCACAAACAGCTCCCTTTTACAGAGAAAACACTATATCAAAATCAGCAGCATGACCCCACAGTAAAATACCGTACGTCATGATGCTGTGAAAATAATTATTAACATCTTATTTTAGGAGCACAACCGTTCAACCGGTTAGCCGTGCCACAGCTTCAGCCTCAGCAACCACCTTCAATCCTTACAACTACTACACCAACCGGTACAACCCCATCGTGCCAGCACCAGTCAACCCAGTGTTCGGTCGCTACCAGCCACAATACAGGCCAGGACAATACCAACCAGGACAATACAACCCAGGACAGTACAACCCAGGCCAGTACGATGCCGGTCGCTACACCGCGGGCAAATACGACAACTCTGGAAAATACGTGCCAGACAACTCTGGTGCTTACAAGTAAGAACTTACTGTCTATATTATTTTATAATTATCATGTAAGTTATTATTATTTATCATCTGGCGTTCCGTAGAGGCATCGCTTCTATCACATTTATCACGAGGATTTAACTATTTATTTGGTCAAGTAACAAATTACACTCTTTACATGCTTAAACTTAAGATATAATAGTAATATGGATAAGAGTTAATTCACTTATAAGCTACCACAGCATTCATAATTTTTACTACGTTTATAAGACAGTAATTTTAACAATTAAAAAACTGAAATCTATAAATATTGTAATATATAATAGAAAAATAAAAATGAGATATGAAAACAAGGTTTCTAAGTCATGTGTGTAAATTTAGTATTTTCTTTGAGGCGCCACAAATTAGGATATCACCTCCAACGTCTTGATGTGTGGTGTTCCTCCACAGTGCGGTTTTCAAGGAACTCTCTTCGACGTACGACAAAGCTGTGGAATGGGCTTCCTTGTGTGGTGTTTATGTATACGACATGGGTACCTTAAAAAAAAGCGCATACACATACATTCCTTAAAGGGCGGCACACGTGATCACATAACACCATCGTATACTAGTTGACCCGACAGACGTTGTTCTGTACATATAAATAAAATAATGTTTTCAATGAATTTGTCAATAATATTTCATAACATTATGAATTATTTCGTAACATATGCTCCTTGTTGTTATAATGAAATTGTTTCACAGCAGAACTGTCAAACCGTGCGACAATAAATTCTCTCACAGAAAATATGTCCATACAAAACAAATATTGGAAATAAAAATAATTATGGGTACGAAATAAAAATATCCTATCTCTCAAGTTGTTATAACTAAACTGCACTTCACGAAGGAATCCCCAATTAAATCCGTTCATTGGTTTAGGAGTCCATCGCGGACAAACAACGTGTCACGTAATTTTATATACATTAAGATTATAGCCGTCACCTGTCAATCTATCAATGGTTGCACGTTTCACACAATCGAGTGAATCACATTTTTCTTAAAGAGTGTTGCTAGGCTGTTCATAAGTGTTAATTTCTTGACCTACATGAATAAACTGATTTTGATTTTACTGCTTATAAAAGTATGAAGTTAATTTGTTGATACTTCACAGTGGTGACCGTGGAGACCGTGGAGCATCTGGTGGGTTCTACAACCCTTCCGCTGATAACAGTGGCTCTTACAAACCCGAAATTGTCCCAGTTGTTAGGTAAGAATCAAGTAAAAATTGCCTATATAATCTTAGACTATGAAAGCTGTGAAAACGTCGAAAAAAATAGACTTTAAAACTAACCTCTATTTTGAGCAATTCACGCACTCAAATACAAAGTGCGAGTGCAAGACGTAGCTTGTCACGCACACTAAACTAATATTCCTGGCCTGTTTTATCGGTTGTCTAACAGCACGTGACTCTATCTAGACATATAAATTTCCTAAATTTGTAATGTTCACAATCTGTAGCTGGAGATAAATGTATCTCTTCAGTGGCTTCATAAATATTTATTTGCGATCTTTCATTTCCATATTTTTTTATGAAAATGAGGGTCAAGAAGAACAATAGTAATTGATACGAGCTGCCCATTACAATGCAGTGCCGCTCAGGATTCTTGAAAAATCCCAAACATTCTGAGCGGCACTACAACTGTGCTCATCACCATGTAACATAAGATGTTAAGTGTCATTTGCCCAGTAATTTCACTTGCTACGGCGCCCTTCAGACCGAAAAACAGTAACGCTTACACATTACTGCTTCACGGCAGAAATAGGCGCCGTTGTGGTACCCATAATAGATTATCCGGCCGGCGTCCTGTAACTCCCACTGGTATCAATGGTCATATCAACCATAATATTATGGTCGATGTTATAATCATACTAAAATTTACTTGTCTGATATACTTAATGAAAACAATTAAAAAATTGACTCCACTAATTGCAGAAAGTATTCTTCAAGTTAAAATTTCATTTAATATAATACCATCACTTTCTTTCTCATTTTGACAGTCAAAGATAGCAAGTGATTTAATGAAACATTAACTTAAGGCTTTCCGCAACTAAAGGTTAATCTCGTAAATTATTCAGGCATCAATAGCGTTACTTTTGGATGATAAAATCACGTTGTTATTATTTTAATAGTTGGTGATTAATCTGTACTATATTAGGGGTGATATTGGTCAGTTAATAATATAACCAAGCTAGGGAAGAACTAACAGCCTTTAAGTAAAGCTTTATATTGTTATTAAGTAAAATATATTTTGTATTTTAGCGTGTCCAGCACTCCCGTCCCAGTCACATCAGCTCCAGTGACCACCGCTGTCCCAGTTACCACTTTTGCCCCAGTGACTACTGCCGCCCCAGTGACCACAGCTGCCCCAGAGATCACAGCTGCCCCAGTCACAACCGCTGCTCCAGTCACCGCCGCCGCTCCAGTGTCCACTTTTGCCCCAATCTACGTCAGCCCCACCTTCCAGCCCATCTACAAACCATACGTGCAACCTTCAGTAGCTCCAGTCGTATCCAAGGTACAATTCGATTACAACTACGGCATCGTCCGCCAGGAACAAGATGTCCTTCCCGACGGCTACCACTACCTCTATGAGACTCAGAACGGAATCCTTGCCGAGGAAGACGGTCGCTTGGAGAAAATCAACGACTCCGAAGGAATCAGAGCCAAGGGTTTCTACGAATTTGTTGCCCCAGATGGCATCAAATACAGAGTGGACTACATCGCTGATGAAAATGGTTTCCAAGCATCTGGCGCTCACTTGCCCCAGTAAATCTAGTCATTTTAAATAATATATTGTACCTTATAAATAATATTTGCACATGTTTATAAGGGAATTTAAGATTGTGATATAAAAATAAATGTTATAGACCTGTTTCAAATTATGTTGTTTTTATGATATATTGTTGAAATGATTTCGAAACTAAAGTGGCAGTGGGCAGGCACATAGTTCGACGCACATGGCCACCACGTACCGGTCTGGTCAAGATTGCCGGAATACGTTGGATGAGGGCAGCGCAGGACCGATCGTCGTGGAAATCTTTGGGGGAGGCCTTTGTCCAGTAGTGGTCATCTTCCGGCTGATGATGATGATAAGGGTGAATGATGTATTTGTTTAATTAATCAACAAAATCATCAACTTCAAGTAGTCTTTGAATAATTGAGGCGATATTTGAAGGCTGAGTAATCCTGTAAGGAACCACACTTACCTATTGATGAAACTGCAACAAGTACTTCGTTGCGCTTTTTCTCCATTCGGTGAATTATTCGCTCTGCTTTGGATTTTTAAAAGATTTCATTTACATCTTATTTCACAAAAACATATGCCTATTAGAGCCAACGATATTTATAAGTCATGATGGCAAAGAGCATGATGATGTGACGCTGAATTCCTGGAGTCATGGCAGGCTGCTGGTGTAGACACGTATCTTGTGTAGACACGCTAGCAACATCTCATCTTGAAACCTCTTATAAGGCTGCAGAATCAGTGACTGAAATTGCTGGCGAGCAGGAAATATGCACCACTTAGTTATGGATGTTTTTCTGCCATTTGGTAAAGAAGTTATATGGCTGTTCAGATACCGTACAAATTAGACCAGCTGGGGCTGGTAGTCCATTAATTAAAATACATATATGAATGGGCAACTTCCCAAATGACTGGTATAAATTTACAAGCAAAATTCCAGGAAATTATTTAAAATCACGTAATCCACCGAAGAATTGAGCTCCCCCTGAGCTCTCGACTGAATGAAAGGGTAAGTTGTAATAGGAGTACAGGTATACGTGTATTCTGATGGTAGTGATCATCACCGCCCATATTCTTTCCTTTTCCTTTTAATTCCATGAGCGTTGCCGGTATTTATGAGTGTCCGCTCTTTGTTTTATGTTTCCCATGTCGTAACTACCTGGAAACACCGCGCAAGAATGCTTTATCTATAGTTTCGTTATATTTACGTGAAAGAAAGCTAACACCCAGATATTTTGGGTGATATTTGATGTTGTGGCTATCGTGTGCTTCGATGATGGTATTTGGTAGTAGGAGACAGCACTTTGGTACTAAAATACGTTTGTTAACATACAATAAAGCTACGTTTTTACGCAATGCCGCAAAGCGATCAGCCTATAAGCAGCCGTTCCAAGCAGCTATACGTCACATATGATGAATTGTTTAGAGCTAATACTGCATTTCCATTGCTTGAACTAGACATTAGCGAAGATAATGTCTCCTTCTATAAATAACTCCCAGTTATTTCTAAGTTTACTTTTCTTATGAAAAAAAGGGACGAGACGAGCCTGACGTTCAGCTGATGGTAATTGATACGCCCTGCCCATTACAATGCAGTGCCGTTCAGGATTCTTGAAAACTTCCAAATTCTGAGCGGCCCTACAATTGCGCTTGTCACCTTGAGACATAAGATGTTAAGTCTCATATGCCCAGTAATTTTATTAGCTACGGCGCCCTTCAGGCCGAAAGACAGTAATGTTTACACATTACTGCTTCACGGTAGAAATAGGCGCCGTTGTGGTACCAATAATCTAGCCGACATCCTGTGCAAAGGAGCCTCCCACTGGTGGTTTACGTCGCACATGGTCAATTGTTTAGAGCTAATACTGCATTTCCATTGTACTGCACTAGGCCATAGCGAAAAGAATGTCTCCTAAGTTAACTTGACTTACATTCAGTCAAAATGTATCGGGAATGAATCGTTTGTTTCAGGCCCCTTACACAATATTTTGATTTTCATTTTGGATTTGAGTTTGAGGTGCATCTATTATTAAGATTAAACATAGTACTGTTTTTGGTTAGATCATATTATTATCTAGTGTGCATAGCGAATTTCATTTTAGACAAAAAGTACCGAACAAATTTGTCTTAAATTTCGCATCGCCAAAGGAATTTAGTGTGAGGAGACACTGAAAATGTTACAGAGGGCTTACGGTAAATTTATAACAAAAATATGTGCTTTTGAGTGGTAAAAAACCAGTTGAGATAATCGTGAAGATTTGGCTCATCCTGAATTCCGAAAACGCTTTTAACGAATGTTTTGGATTGATTTATTCGTTGGCTTAAGACGCCATGGTTTCTGTAAGGGCATAATTTGAAGATGATTAAATTAATTTGAATGAATAAATACCTTTTTTCGGAGCTGTACCTATTCTAGCCGTAAATAATGTAACAATTAAAAATGCATTTTGTATGACAATAAAATAAAAAGTAGTATAATTCGAAATTACAATCGTCGACTGTATTCTGTGTCTGGAAACAAATATATTTCATGGAATGGATCAGTGTTTGTTTGCATGAGAAATTTTATCAGTTTTTGATCTAGAGATTTCCTAAACGAATCGATGCATTTAGAGGCCATGTCTTCTGAAAGCATCCATAATTTGCAGTACACGGGTAGACTTCATCGACAAGGGTGCTTCAGCTCTTCAGTTTATAATATAAAGGCTTGAAAGTTGACCTCCAGCCAAGCATGGGTAGTTTGTCCCTTGCCCCTAACTGGGCATTGCCTGTGCTATAGGTGCTAAATAAAGATATATAATTTGCAATAAAACGAGAGGTTTTAATTTTTGCCGTCCCTTTAGAAAATACAATACCAAAAGAGGTTTTAATCACTGGAGAATATAACTGGCACATTAACGAAGTGTTGTGGTGCATAAAAAAGTTTATTCGAAATTATAATTTAAGACATAGCCTGACTTCAACAATAATTATTGCAGTTATGTGCGTCTGCCCGCAAAACATCAGGGAACTAAGGAATATAATTGCTGCGCATTGGGAGCGCATTTCACTAGATACAATTACGAATAGCATCGATAGCATGCCCGGACGAATAGAAGCTGTCATTTTAGCAAGAGGTGGCCTCACTCGATAATAAACTTTTACTTTTTATTTTTATGTTAAAAAACTTAAGGTTTGAGTCTGCATTTTTATGAACAGATACGCAACTAGCTGTTTTGACTCTGGGATCATTTTTCATTAATTCCAACGAAATGTAATGACGAAATTGACAGAAACTACTTATTGCTTATTTATTTACCCCCTTATTCATAATGGTCCGCTAACTTTAAACAGCCGCTTAGGAATGTTTTTTCTCATTCTGACTTAGGTCAATAGAAGAAGACAGAGTGAGAATTAGCAATGCTTTAAGTTAGCAGACTATTATGAATAAGGGGGTTAAAGTATTATGATGATACAAGCTACTTTGAGAATTAAATTGTCTTAAAAATGACGGACGACTCTATACTCATTTGGTGCAAGGCACTCACTGAAATTATGTTTTATTTAATATCCTATTCCATTATAATGATTTAAAATAAACTTCGAACATAATATGTGAAATGGCGGGAACTGATCGAAGTTTGTAAACATCATAAATTGCATTCCAAATTTTGAATTCAACATTGAAATTGGAAGATTTTGTATTATGGACAGACTAATTACTACCATTATACTATTCAAATGTATCTTTGATATTAACTATTAATATAAAAAATATTATTTTAATTATAACATGCCTAGTTTAATTCAGATGAATTCTTTTTACTGAAGTTTATTGAAGTAGGCGTTACTTTGCCAAAATCCATAATTGTCATGTCAAACATGTCCTGAGAATGCCTCGTGTAGTGGAGAAACAAGTGTCTAATTGTTTAAAAGACAAATATTGGCGGAATTAACACTAAAGAAAACTCATAACATTTGGATATTTACTGAAGTTGACGATGAGCAAAAATCAGAAACAGAAACTTTGCTTCATCTATTTAAACATTCTCGACGATAAATTAATTAATATTAGCCATTAACAGATGAGATTTTGCAAAACGATTTAAAGAAAACCTAATTCACTAGAGATTTTGAGATAAAAACACGATTGATGAAGAAGTTACGTACAATGTTTGGACATTCAAATATATTATGATGCAATAATAATAATGGAAGAATATTTACTTGCTTGGAACAGAGCGTTCAACGCACTGGCACTTCTCAGTTAGAACGCATTTACTTTCACTTTATACTGTGTCTATAAGCAATATCAGAAATTCATTGGCACCCGGGGATAATCAGACGCATTTAGACTCACCTGTAGCTTGTGATCATCCTTCTGATGTCACTAGTCCCAATTAGATTGCACCTTCTGTGCTATATCCCAGGCACTCCACAGGGAGTGACGCTCGCGTCTCCTTCTCACCAAGACAAGATCGCCTTCGATGAAGGCTTAGAGGGCACTTGCCCAAAGCCAACCTCAGGTGGTGTTTAGTGGGATGGCACTTAGGTTTTACGCAGGTTCCACATAACGAAGCCCACATAAGCTGCGTTGGTATGCATAAGCATTCACCACCTCCCTCCCGTAGTTATCCCGGAGGGTAGCCTTTTCCCTTTATCTGGGCGAAAAAAGTGAGAGAGCACTCCACAATTAGGTAATATTTTACTTTGTGTCAATGTAATTTGTTTTCATATTGTAGCATTGTTTTGAATAATTTGTGGTGGCAGTGTTACGAATGAGAGGGTTATTATTCCTATTGAAAATTTGCCTACAAAATTTTAGGAAATGAATTAAGGCAAGAAACAGTAGCGTCTTTTTCAGCAAATCGGGACATTCCACTACAGTAACACTTGAAAACTTAAGGACATTTACTGCAGATTATATACATTCAAACAATGGATCTGCTGGCTCAGAGTTTTTGGAAAAGTATGCGAAAATGTTCTCGCAGCAAAGTCGCCCTTCATGCAGCCTAGTGAAACTCTCTAAAAAAAAAGGGATTCACTTGATTATATGATACGTTTTAAGCAACTTGTCGCTCACAAACTTAGCCGGATTATACTTCGTCGCCAATCGCTATACTGTAATTACTACTATTTCAAATTTCTGTCAAAAGGCTGCACTTTTCATACTAAACTAAATTTAAAATTTTACCTGCCTCTTATTACGTAGTATTTACATCCTATTTGCGTCATCACAACAAGGGTCTTACCATGCAATGCCGGTATTTAAGTTGAGAATACTTATGTCTTGTCTTGACTTAAGGTCCCTACGTCATACCGGTTCAAGAAAACTGAAACCGGTAATTAATTCCACAAAGCGGCTGTGACAGGCAAGAAATTTCTCGCAGAACGCATGATTTTAGAATACTAGATGTCAACATCAAAATGGATGGTCAAAAGTTACAGTTAGACATATGGCATCGCTGACTGTATTACCACGTGGGGTGGAGCGGGAAAAACATTGTTATTAACTATCGAGAGAGCTCAGAGAGCTATTCTTAAGGTGCCTATCCTCTATAAATCATGCAAAGTACGACAAAACATTTCATCAAATTCAAATTCAAATATTTTTATTCAAACTAGGATGTGACATCACTTATTGAAAGTCAAGAACTACCACCCATTCCAAAATAAATGCCTCAGACCTGAGAAGAACGGGTGCAACAAACTCAGTGGGCTTTTTTTTCATTGAAAAAATATGTTTACAAAGTAATATTTTACAGTGAAACTTATTATTAAATAGGCTGAGGGCGGTCACTCCATTCCCAATCTGTGGTATCATTAAGAAAGTCATTTATGTTATAGTAACCTTTACCACAGAAACGTTTTTTAACAATTCTTTTGAATAACGTAATACTTTTGTTTTAAACATTTTCTGGGATCCTGTTTTAAAAGCATATACAGCGCCCCACAAAATACTTACTAACTCGACTTAGCCGAGAAGTAGGCATTATAAGTTTAGGTCTGTTCCTGGTATTAACATTATGGTTATGGCAGTTTCTAGCAAATTCACTTATGGGCCTATGAACATACATTACATTGAAGAAGAATATATTGAGAAGCAACAGTCAAGATGTTTATTTCTTCGAATTTTGCTCTCATTGACAGTTATTGATAATGAGCATAGTACTAAAACAGCACGCAGACCTTCCCTACAGCACTAAACTTATCAATAAGAGACGCAAAGATATTGTCTGTCCTCAAAAAACAAAACACAAACTTAGTTTTTACATCAAAGTTTTATGTATTTCTAGGACCGTTCTTTACAAAAAAACTTAACGCAATAGCAAACTTCTATTCCCTTAATTATATAAATTGTAAGAAGGCTCTTCAGGAAGCACTTCAAAATATTATGTCCTATGAAGATACAGAAAAATTACTAATAGTGTTAAAATGAACATTGTCTATATTTTATTTGTATTAGTTAATAGTCATTACGTTAAAGACGTAATTAACGTTATTAAGTTTTTCTTTTTTGTGATTATTTAGTTTCAATATCAGATCTTTACGCCTGAAACACAGGATTACCTAGTTCAGGCACAGTGTTAAGGAGCTATTAAGTAAGATTTTTGTATTATTATTTTATTATGTAATTTAAAAATCGCTTAATAAATAAATTGAATTGAATCGCGGAGATTTCTTCATTATTGTAGAACAAATACAATTATTTAGTTCATCTTTGAGGCAGCAAATTGGTTGCTTTGAATGAATGAATTGAATGAATCTAATTGTAATACTATAACTCATGACATTTTACAATTATTTGTGAAAAACATACAGCTTGTTTTTTTTTTATGGAATAGGAGGACAAAGGAGCGTACGTGTCACCTGGTGTTAAGTGATCACCACCGCCCACATTCTCTTGCAACACCAGAGGAATCACAAGAGCGTTGCCGGCCTTTAAGGAAGGTGTACGCGCTTTTTTTGAAGGTACCCAAGTCGTATCGTCCCGGAAACACCGCACAAGGAAGCTCATTCCACAGCTTCATAGTACGAGGAAGAAGGCTCCTTGAAAACCGCACTGCGGAGGACCGCCACACATCCAGATGGTGGGGATGATATCCTAACTTGTGGCGTGTCGTGCGAAGGTAGAATTCGGCGGGAGGAATCGATAAAAGACAACGGAATGGAAACGATAGAAGACACACAATGAAGCGACGTCTCTACGTAACGCCAAGCTTTACTTGAAGGTTTAGAGGAAAAATATATACGGGAAGATACCGATAGAATACAACCTCCGATATAATATATTATGTTTAATCCTTACCCCCTTATTCATAATAGTCTGCTAACTTAAAGCATTGCTAATTCTCACACTGTCTTCTTCTATTGACCTAAGTCAGAATGAGAGAAAACACTCCTTAGCGGCTGTTTGAAGTTAGCGGACCATTATGATATGGGGGGAGTTTATCGGCTTATATACAAATAAAGGCGGGTTGGAGAACTTAGGAAAAATAATGGGCCTCAATTGAAACCTGTGAAGCGTTTCAAATTACCAGTGACTTATCACTGATTGCTTCAACATCTCGTGAAAAATCCTCTTTTTTATATGAGAGGGGGCAAACGGGCAAGAGGCTCACGGGATGGGGAGAGGTGAGGCAACCGCCCATGGACATCCGCAACAACAGGTGTGTCAAGAAATGCGTTGCCGGCCTTTAAGCTGGGAGTATGCTTTTTTCTTGAAGGTCCCTAAGTCGTATCTGTTCGGGAAGACCGCTGCCGGTAGTTGATTCCACAAAGTGGCTGTGCGAGGCAAGAAATTTAGAACAAAACGCGCGGTTTTGGAATGCCAGACGTCTACGTGATGCGGATGGTACTTTGCACGTAATGTGCGGTCGTGGGATTCGGCCGCTGGAATCAACCCGAACAGCTCCTCTGACCACTCCCCGTGATAAATGCGGTAAAAGATGCAGAGAGAACCCACATCTCTACGCAATGCTAAAGAATCTAGCCGATCGGAGATGACTTGGTCGTCGATCATCCTTTCGTTTTCAACAAGTCAAACCATAGGAAACTAATTTATAAGAGAGAAAATTTTGACAAGCAAGTTAATAATTCTCCATATTAAGATTTCATAATCTTATGAATGTATTATATTCTTTTGGTTTATATAGAAACCACTGTAATTGTATTTTAAAGAATCTATGATTGCTTAGTGAGCATTAATTTTGTAGTTATCATGTGTATGTGTGCTATAATATCGTTCGTCATGCTCACTGAACGGCATTGCTTGCGGCGGTGACATGTGCCGGGTCGTCTCCTTCCCTCAAATATGTGCGAGGAGAACGATGGCTGGTCCATGCGTCAACTCGTGAACGGGTGCTACTTGTGGTGCCAGGTCGACCTGTTATAGTTAAGAAATCATTGTATTTGTATGACAGTAATCACGACCATAATTTTCACGAAGCACCCTCAAACAAATGCTAGTTCTTCCCGTGTAAAGGATAGTTTCGCTTTTAGGGTAGATAGTAGCTGGCCCGTGTGGAATGGTGCCGTGACTTGTTGCATAGATGCAGGCTTGTGTCGGCGCGCTTATGATATTGTGACAGGTGACGAATCCTGTATTTTTCGCGAAGGGTCAGTGGACAGTTTGGCTGTTTCAAAACGAACCAATTTTGCCTTCCCCGGGGCGAAAAACGAATAGGGGAGTCGCAGGCCACCAACTCAGTGAAAATCCAGAATTCCACCTTAACTTTAAAATAACATAAATCTACTATTATTATACTATAAAGATGATGAAAAAGAAATGTAAATCAAAAGCTTCCAGAAAAAAAAGATCATTCTCTCGATCTTTTTCGACCCCATGATCAAAAGAGACTAGATCTGATTCACCATCAACAAGGAAATCGTCAAAATGATGCATGTTGTTGAACTGGGTTATCTGGCGAAATAATTTTGGAAAGCAGGTTACACATATCACCATGTATATCTTCGATTTTTGTATTATTAGGCTCAATGTCATTTTTATTTTTATTAAAATATTATTCTTATTAAAATTCAGTGGAGGTCACTAATTTATTCTATTTTAATATTAAGTATAACATTTAGCTACAGTAGGAAAAAAAACGAGCAATTAATTAATATTCAATGAGAACATTACGGAGATTACATATCAGGAAAATTATATTATTAATTAGATAAACAAGACTATTATCAAAAAAATGGAACCGACAAAGGTTTGTTTAAAACTTAGTTGGAAAGCATGGTATTTGTTGATGGATAGTTTTTCCATTTGAGTTGTAGCTTATGAGAATTTTACCAAATAATAACAATAGTTTTTCTAATTAAGTGCGAGATACAACTTTGGCAGATCAGGTTAAACGTCAACTGAAGTGATCAGTATAGTTCATAATTACATAAGCATGACCGATTTTATAAATAAAAGTTTTAAAAAATATTCGAAAACCGAAAATTATTGGTACATGGCGGACGGATTAATATCTATTGCACCGTCGATTCCATACTGTAAGAAAGTTTAAATATCACTAAAGAGGCAACGAACCAGTGGGAGGCTCCTTTGCCCAGGATGCCGGCTAGATTATGGGCACCACAACGGCGCCTATTTCTGCCGTGAAGCAGTAATGTGTAAGAATTACTGTGTTTCCATCTGAAGGGCGCCGTAGCAAGTAAAATAACAGGGCAAATTAGACTTAACGCCTTATGTCTCAAGGTGACGAGTGCAATTGTAGTGCCGCTCTGAATTTTAGGGTTTTTCAAGAATTGAAGATGAACTGCATTGTAATGGGCAGTGCGTATCAATTACCATCAGCTGAACGTCCTACTCGTCTCGTCCCTTATTTCATAAAAAAATTAACAAATAGGTATATATTTTTTTAGGTGTTGACAAAAGTAAAAAAAAGCGGGCGCTCTGAGAGAGATGAAGCGGTGCAAGAAACTCTCCCAGTATACTTTTTGTGCGCTCTTTTTAATAAAACATACTGTCATTATTATTGCTATAAAATAATCATAATCTATTCCCAGGCTTTCCGAACCCTAAGATATTCAGCTGGGGTAGTAGGATTTTCGACAGAGCCATTTTTTATCAAACATTTAAATTTATTTATAGATGTTAACGCCTGAAAAGTGGCTGGGAATTGATTACAAAAGTGTACACATTTACCCTAAAAAGTAATTATGTATCTAATGAAGCCAACTAGAATTAGTTATAAGCAATCCCTTATTTCTAATATATAAAAATTACGTGACACGTTGTGTGTTCGCGATGGACTCCTAAACTAATGAACGGATTTTAATGGGCATTATGACTTCATAGGAGGATAGGATACTTTTTATTTCGATTTGGGACCCATAATTATTTTTATTTCCAATATTTGTTTTGTATAGACATATTTTCTGTGATAGAATTTATTGACGCACGGTTTGACAGTTCTGCTGTGAAACAATTTAATTATAACAAGAAGGCAAGTATACGTTACGAAATAATTCTTAATGTTTTTAAATATTATTGGCAAAATTCCTATAAAAGAGTATTTTTTTTTTTAAATAACAGAACAACGTCCGTCGATTCACCTAGTGTTACATCTAAACAGATATAACACTAGGTGAATCGTTAAAATTAAAAGTCTTACGTTAAAATTAACTTATTATCAAGATGAGGAAAATTCAATGTGGAATTCGATTTAATTTTAACTTCGAGTGATGCAAGAATTCAAGATGGCCTTCACTACATTTACTGTTAATAATATTTATAAACACGAAAGTTATGATTTCCGAACTTGTCATCTACCCTTATAAGGTTACTCAAAAATTCTTTAAGGTTTGTTTTTGTAGCATCTTATTGGACCTTCATCATATTTTCATTTTAATTGTTATTATCAAGCCTTATATTAACTGACCTCCATCGAGAAGAAGTGGCTGTTCAACCGCTGCTGTAGATTAACAAATTCACAAATTAATTCAATAGCTGTGACCTTTTTTGAGCATTTTATCACTAAAAGTATGTAGGGACAAAGTTTCGAATAAAATTATTCCGTTCTTCCTTGTACGATATAGAGTCCTGGTTACTTTTTAACCGACTTCACTATGTACAAGTATGTACACCGATTTTCATGATTCATCTTTAATTTGATGCGGAGTGTCTGCCATTTGCCTCCATATTGACACACTTTTTTACACAAATTATCTTGCCCCAAGTTAAGCATATATAGCCTGTGTTATGGGTTACAAGACAATGATATATTTAATACCATATACTTACTTAAACATACAAAAATTCATATAAACATACATAAATACATTTAAACATCCATGACTCGGAAACAAACATCCATATTAATCATATAAATGGTTGCACCTACCGGGATTCGAACCCGGGACCTTTAGCTTTGTAGGTAGGATCGCTAACCTCTCGGCTATACAGGTCGTCTTTTTTTTTGGCTCCATAAAAATTGGAAATAATTTAGCCCAATACTTTTCATTTAAAGAATATTTTTGTTTACATGGATGATATAATTTTATTGTTTGTGTACGACTTTTTTAGGAGTTTTCATTTGGGTTCAATCTCACAAAAACGTAAAATAGTGTTGCGAAAAACATTTTTTTGAGGCGCGTGGCATCTTTCGTAGGCCTACCCAAAGTTACTAAAAACTATTTAATATATATGACAATAAAAAGCAACCAAATCTTATAGTTTACCTGAATTAAAGTAGAAATATCTTACTGTAGTTTACAGAACAACCTATTGCAGACACTAAAAAGTAAAAAATATAGGGCTTAAGTCGGTGCCTGCCCGCTTGGGTTGTTCTGTTCTAGACGAAGCTCTCCCGCTCATAGGTAGGCTATAACATTTGGCTTGGCACCGACATAAAACCCATCATTAGGTAGTATTTTATTCATATTAAAGGTTTGCATAAGGGTTGTATTAAATTAAAACTTTATTAATTTATTTTATACTTTTCCTTTTTTAAGTCAGTTTTTTCAAACGTAGTTTTTATTATTTTTCAATGTATGTATGTTCTATATTGCATTCGAAGAATTAAAAAAAATGTTGAAAAGATAGCATTACAACATTGTCATTAAATCCAGCATAGGCTCAGTAAACTCAACTAGTGAAAGCACTTTTAAAATCCATTAAGCAATGTTTTAGTTCAAGAATATCAACGGATAATAAGTGGTATCTTTAACAGTTTTATTACACAAATACAATTTGAAAACAAAATTTATGTTGGAAGAGCGCTCGCACGGAACTCGAGAGTTTGCGGGTCCGAGTCCCGCATCGTGCATAAAATTTTGTTTTCTTAATGTATTTGTGTACAAATATTTATATATCCGTTGTGGTCTTCCAACAAATAAATTAATAATTTAATCAAAGCTTAGAGTTACTTATGGTAACGAACTAAGAATAAAGACACATTTAACTTTTTTACATTTTTTATTTTACAGGAAACTCTTCTCGTATATAGAGATAGGAATGTTTAATTTTCGTTCACAAATTTTGTTTTCAAATTTTATATATTGTGTAATAATCTCAGAAGTGAGGGTTATCACTTTAAATAAATAACAAATTGATTACTCTTGATAAACCTGCGGCTGCGCAATTGCCCTCCACACTTCGATATTTTAAGTCTTGTTAGGCCAGTGATTTCACTAGAAACGACACCCTTCAAACCAGTACACAGTAATAATAATAAGCTGAAATAGACAAATTGTCGAAGTACCTACACGAGGTTACTGACATGTGGGATGTTGATTCAACGATAACTGTCCCAATAGTCGTTTCCGGAAACGTAACAGACACAGCCAAGTAGCCAGGATTATCCATCAGCAACTTGCTCTTCGATACAATCTTGTGCATTTTGAAGTCCGGAGCCAGTTCTGGAAAACTGCCGTGCCAAGCTCTACTGGGACCGATCTATCATCACGGACAGAACTATCATTGCTAATAAGCCTGATATTGTGTTGGTAGATTGGTTAGAGCGTCGGGAATTTACTGTTGATATCATCGTTCTGTGATGATAACCTTGTGAAAGCTGAAATATACAAATTGTCGAAGTACCTAGACTTAGCACACGAGGTTACTGAGATGTGAGATGTTGATTCAACAATAATTGTCCCAATAGTCGTTTCCGTAAACGGTCTTATAGCAAAGAGCCTCAACCATCATCTCAAGAGGCTCTCACTTAATAACTGGATAAAGGGTCAGTTACAGAAAGCAGCTGTTTTGGGAACGGCACGCATCGTGCTGAAGTTCCTCAGTCTGTCGCCCTAACCACCGGCGGGACTCTATTTTTTATATTTATATTTGTAATATTGTTTTTTTTTTATAAATATATATAAATGTATAAAATAAGATGAAATTATAATTAAGAGAATAATAATAATAAATTATTTATTTTCAGGCATTTCACCCATAGATCTACAAACAATGATAAGTTAAATTACATTACATAGTTGAGTTTAATTTGATTTGAGTTAAATTACAGATGAAACTACAGATTAATACTTATACATTATTGCTTCATGATAGAAAAAGGCGCTGCCGTTTTACTCATCTATGTAGTGTTATTTATGCATCCTGTATAAATAATCCAAATATAATCAAATATATTAAATTCTCGTGTCGCGGTGTTTATTACCAAACTCCTCCGAAATGGCTTGAGCGATCTGTATGAAAATTTGTATGCATATCGGATAGGTCTGAGAATCGGCCAACATCTAATTTTCATACCCCTAAATGATAAGGGTGACCCACCCCATATTTTATTATGATTCAGCATTATAAAATACATACAACCTCAAATTTTCACCCGTCTAAAATCAACACCCATTTTTTATCGCGATTTTTATATTATTCTGTTCTATCCACAGATCCGCAATAGAGTTGCAAGATGGCAATCGAATATAATAATTATTGTAGTATGATAAATTTTATGTACGATGATATACTTGGTAGGTCTGAGAATCGGTCGTCATCTATTTTTATACCCTAAAAATTTTAATTATTGAAATTTTTATTGCTTTATATGGCTATACGTTTGCTGGGTCAGCTAGTCTAATATATAAAATTCTCGTGTCGCGGTGTTTGTTACCAAACTCCTCCGAATATACTAGATACTACTACCGCTTACGAAACAAATGGCGCTCTGAGAGTGAAGAAGTGGCGCTAGAAACTATTCCAGCATTCTTTTTTTGCGCTCTTTTTAATAAAAAAAAAGTGAGTTAAGTGATCACCACCGCCCCCAATTTTTGTAACACCAGAGGAATCAAAGGAGCTTTGCGGGCATCTTTGAAAGGTATTCGCGCTTATTTTGAAGGTACTCGTAGAAATGTCGTATCGTCCTGGAAACGCCGTACATCTCATTCCACAGTTTGGTTGTTCGTTTAAGAAATTATTAAATAAGTAATAAGAAAGTAAAATATAGAGGACCAGCATTAACCCGCGACTTCATGTGTTATTTTTTAAAATACTTTGCCAATAATACACATACAAACTGCTGGGGTTACATAAAAATTTGCTTATTTCAATACACTTTTATAAACTATTTTACTTTGTTTTTCCATCCTTTTCAAAAACATTTTGTAATTGATATTCGTAAGCACGACAGTATATCAAAGTTTCCTATGGGAAAAACATGTGTTTCTTAAAGTATTCCTGAAACTCTTCAAGTCTACCAAATATAATCAAAATCGAATTCCTAGCTATCCCCTATTTCAAGCCCTATTTATTGAATTCTTATCAATTGCCGAAATACAAAGTTTCATGGTGTCACCTTTGATAATGGCGAACTTCCATAAAACTTCCACCCCCTATTTCTACTCCTTCAAACCTCTTATTCGCGATAAAAGGTAGCTTATGTCCTTTTCCAAGTTCTAGTCTACCTCTGTACTTAATTTCATTAAAATCTTTTCAGTGGTTTAGGCGTGAAAGCGTATCAAACATACTTACATTCACATTTATAATATTAGTAACGATAATCGTATGTTCAAACCTAAGATAATTTATAGGTTTTCATTCCTTCAAACCATTTTACATTAATCAAATATAGAAATAAATTATATCAAAGTTAAACATATCTAAAGCCTATGTGATTATGACTTTTGTATTTCACCAGTAGCTTGTAGTATTGTCAACAAAGAAATTAAATATGACAGATGTTTTTATAGTAACTTGTTTGAATTATGTTAATCATTAGCATCAATCGATATGCTATTATTAACATGATCAGATATTAGTTAAAACTCTATCGGCCTTACAAATAAAATTGGCATAAAGTTATAAATAAGCATAAACCAAGAATATGTAAAATGTTTACAAATAGACATTTTGCTTACGAATGGTTTGTTCGGACATATAACCTTTCTCGCGTTTATTTGCAAGGCTGCATGCCATGGCTCATCAAACTTAGCCCCCCAAAAAAGAAATTTTTTCTATTTTTGAATTTTCAATTTCGCATATCGTTAGTTCGTAGTTTGTTCTTAATTGTTCGCTATAAATAATTGTTTGTACTTTTGTTGTTTATTTAAAAACAATTAATTAAAAACATACACTTTAGGTAGCCCCCGCCCCCTGTTAATGGGGGGAAACGCATACTATTTGGTTCTGGCACTCGCCGGCCGCTGCCGCGGCACGCTACGCTCGGCTCGTGCGTTGTTTTAACTGTTCTAACATAACCTAACCTAACCAATTTTAATGAATTGCAATTTTTTTTAAATAAATAAATCGAGAACAAACAAATGTTTATAGAAAATAATCAAGAACAAATGGCTAACTAACGATGTAATAAAAAAAATAAAAAATCTGGGGGGTAACTTTCTTGAGCTGCTTGTCATTGGGAATACTTCATAATTATCATTGTATTGACAGTGTTGTCAACGATATTGTAAACATTTTGCATTTTTTTTGTTTATCATCAGTTATAACTTTATACCAAGTTTATTTGTAAGGCCGTATGGATATTACTATTTCGTAATGTAAACATACAATCTGTTTTATTGAACTGAGTGCCAAGTGTGAGAGTTTTTTTTTCTATTCGATCGTGTGAAAGTTAACTACGATTTGTATAACGTCGAAAGAGCGCTATGATGTTATCCTGTACTGTCACTAGATGGCGCTCTTTCGATGCCATACAAATCGTAGTTAACTTTCACACGACCGAATAGGTATTTTTTTATAATATTTATTTTAATTACAGTGTAGTTTATATCTTAAAATAGAATAACACAAAGCTTTAAAGCCGCTTTAAATTAAATTACATAATATTTATAAAGAAAATAACAATTATTTTCAATTACAGTTCTTACAACATACATCTAATTTTAAACAAAGTAGTACCTACATAAACAGCAAATAAAATATAATTATCGAATAAACTTTAACAATTACAAATTAGTTGTATACTTAGCTAACAGCAGATAAAATTATAATAATGAATGATTTTGTAAAAAGTACTTTTGCAGCGATAACTATGCTTATTTTTATTTATCCATATTTTGTGAATCTCTATGGGAGTCTCGTTTAAATATATAGGAATCACGTTTGCTCTGGTACCATATTTACTTGGAGATTTAGGTAATTATGACATGTTTGTACCTGTAAATTGTCTCAGAGGAGACAGGTTTTGCATTGCTTGAAGGATTTTTTTTTTCAAAATCAGCATACAATTAGTACAACTATTAATTGATAGACGTATAAAAGGCATAAAAGGCATTTTTTTTTCTCAAAATTGATTCCTTTAGAATTCTTTTTGATGTCATTTCTAATATACTAGATACTACTACCGCTTCAGAAACAAATGGCACTCTGAGAGAGAAGAAACGGCGCAAGAAACTTTCCCAGCATTCTTTTTTTGCGCTCTTTTCAATAAAAATATATAATATTGTACAGTCATTTCTATCGCTAAAAAATAATCACAATCTAGTCCCAGGCTGTCCGATCATTTAGTTATTCAGCTGTGTTTTTATAATACACTTAAATTTATTTATAGAGAATGCCTGAACAGTGGCTGGGACTTTATTATAGAAGTGTATACATTTACCCTTAAAGCTAATATGTATTCAAATTCAAATTCAAATTCAAAAACACTTTATTCATGTAGGTCACAAAAATAACACTTATGAATGTCATTAAAAAATATATAAATATTGTTTCTTATTGAATTTACCGCTACTTCGTAAAGGGTTGAGCTAATGAGAAGAAGTAGCAAGAAACTCATTGCCACTCTTTTAAGTCAAGATTTACATTTTAGTTGTTTTACAAATCATTTCAATTACAATATATGGAAAGTGACGCAACAAAATGTATCTTATGAAGCCTACTAGAATTAGTTACAAGTAATATTGTTTATTTAATTACATGTAACATTGTTTATTATTTGTGTTAACGCAATCAATCGAGCATTGTTCCAAATATTTAGTAGTAAGATTGTGTCTTCGTTTATTCAAAATATTTTTATAAGTCGAAAATGATCACTCCACGCGGGGGCTACTGAAGGGCAGAATTTGAACTTGAGTGCTATGTTATCACTCATATTTTCTGCCGAACTGACGGCAAAAATTCTGCCGTCCCATTAATAAAACTATCAATTTGACACAGAGAGTTTCAAACTTTTCCTTAAATTTTCATTTATTTCTGACAATAAACTGAATTTCATTTTATCAAAATATAATCTCACGTTTGGCGCTCTGTACTGTAATCCGTACCTTACTTTAGTGTTTGATGTGTCGACAATATGGGATTTCGAATCAAAGTGTGAACCTGGAATATATTATTTAACAATTCAGTAGTTAAATAAGATTACTTGTTATTTTTTTTTTTTTTTTTTTAATATATTTATTTAAAACTTTACATATTTATATAAATAAAGCAGCAACCAAAAATCACGAAGATTTGTCCGGATATATATTATAATGTGGCCAGATACTCTGACGACAGATGGACACACAGAATAATTAAATGGTCCGGCCCTCGAGGGATAAGAAAGAGAGGCAGGCCTTGTGGAGAGATGAAATAGTGGCCGTGGCGGGGCAAAGTTGGATAGAGACTGCAAAAACCAAAATTAAATGGAGTTCTTTGGCTTTTACCCAAAAGGGGTCCATATAAAACCAGAGATAGAGATAGTAACTAGAGTAATATTAAACAATTGTTATTTTTGCATGGAATCAAATAAAGCTTCATTATTATTATTATTATATTATTACTTGTTATTGAAGTGAAGAGGGCGACAAATAAGCGAATGTCACCTGATGTTAAGTGATCACCGCCACCTTCAATTACAATACCAGAGAAATCACAGGTGTGTTGTCAGCCTTAAGGCCCGGTAACCACCAAATTGAGAGGAGAGGAGATGTATTTTGATAACCAATCAAATTTCGTTATTTCTACTTCTCCTTTGCGCTTCGCTTCGGTGGAAATGGATCAAGTGGAGAGGAGAGGAGATGTCTCATTTTTCTTAAGAATTTTGTTGAATATAAATAATATGTATAGAATATAGTAGTAATATAGAGCTGTAATGCGTGTAGGCGGTTGGACGGGCGGCCCCTTTCCCCGCTGCCATTTACAGCTGACCTCTATTCGACGAAAGCAATATTCCTACCAAATTTCAAGTCTCTACGCCTTATGGTTCCAGGGATATCGTGATGAGTCAATATATAGGTGGAAATTATATATAACTAGCTGACCCAACAGACGTTGTTCTGTATATAATAAATAAAATAATGTTTTTATATGAATTTGACAATAATATATGATAACATGAAAAATTACTTCGTAAAATATGCACCCTGCTGTCGTAATTAAATTGTTTGCTTTTAGAAAGAACAATATTGTAAAAATCTTGCATAGATGACTTTGACAATTAATTATTAAATAACGAAGCTGTATGGGCTTGAACCCTTTGTCTGTCCAAATAATGGGCGAAGAAACCAAAAAAAAAAAATAACGAACGTCGCAAACGTGATGCGCGCGCATCTTAAAATTACTCTCATCATTTTTTCATAACGCGCCTATACAAGAATTAATTAAAAAATGTGGTTAGAACTAGCCTCTATATTGAGCAATTCACGCACCTAACACAAAGTGTCATACGAATCGCGAATATAAGACGTACCTTGTCACGCACACTAAACTTGACCGCGTGCAACGCAGAGCAGCTCGAATTGTCGGGGACCCAGTGCTCTGTGAACGGCTGGATCACTTGGCGTTGCGTAGAGACGTCGCTTCATTGTGTGTCCGATTCCTGCCGCCGAATTCCACCTTCACACGACACGCCACAAGTTAGGATATCATCCTCACCATCTGGATGTGTGGTGGTCCTACACAGTGCGGTTTTCAAGGAGCTTTCTTCCACGTACTACAAAGCTGTGGAATGAGCTTCCTTGTGCGGTGTTCCTTCCTGGTACGACATGAGTACCTTCAAAAAAAGCGCGTACACCTTCCTTAAAGGCCGGCAACGCTCCTGTGATTCCTCTGGTGTTGCAAGAGATTGTGGGCGGCGGTGATCATTTAACAACAGATGACCCGTACGCTCGTTTGTCCTCCTATTCCATAAAAAAAAAACTAATATTCCTAGCCTGGTTTCATCGATTAGGTGGGACTGCCTAAATAAAAATTGAAATTTAGTTTAGTATGAAATGTGCAGTGATTTGACATAAGTTTGAAATAGTAGTAATTACAGTATGGCCATTGAAGACGAAGTATAATCCGGCTTAGTTTGAAAGCAGACAGTTGCTTTAAACATTGTGGATTTCAGCTTCTTCCGTTTTTTACAAGATTATTATTTCGGTTTTGAATAACAAAAATAATCCATCATCTGTCAATCTATCAATGACTGAACGTTTAATACAATTTCTTAGAGAGTTTCGCCAGTCTGGCTGCGTTAAATTCACAGCGGAATTCAGCTTTACTTCACTTTTAAAACCAAACAAAAGAATCGAAAATCGAACAATCCAATGATGTACGTTTTTTCAAATCTAGAATACTCTAGCTGTCATGTGCAAAAAGTTCGCACCAATGAGGTTTGATTTTAATGTTTCTTATATGAGTTCTTACTTGAATTGTAATGTAATCTTATATTATTTTGTTAATAAAATTAGGAAGCACAAAATATTAAGAACCTCAAAATGCTGTCCTATATCCGTATAAATTTAAAATATAAGCAATAAAACACTCAAAAATTCCATTATAGGTCAAAAAAGACGACGACATATAATCTTTTTGTAACTGTGCATAAACATAGAAAATGTTGATCTCATTAATTCTTAGATTAAACATTGTATTATGTAGAACTGGATAATAGAATCGCATTATAAAATTGGATGACAAAACGTATAAATAGACAAATCTTCTCGTTGTATCGACATTCAGCTAGTTTCGCTGAGCTGGTATCGACAATGCGGATTCTTTTGGTACGTATCGTTCATGTAAGACGTTGTATTATTTATCAAGACAACAACTTGCTTATTTTTATTTGTAATGCAAATTTCATTAAATAAATAAAATATTTAATATAAATAATTACAAATTTAACCAGAATCTAAATCTGAAAACCTTAATATGATAACAAAAATATATTAGGTAAGGTACCGAAGATACTGGTAGCGTTCCCCCTTTGAATAGATAGACTTATTCTTTGTCCGAGGTAGCTGCTAGCTCTTGGGTCTCATTTGATGTCGACTAGCCTTTTTGCTGTTTCCTTAAAAAGCCTTATAGCGCTAGGACCCCACGGACCAAGGGTCTCTACACCGAATGGGAAAAAACCATATTCGGTATACCCCTGTATTTGCATGCTTTAGCTTTTTCAGCCGCTTCACAAGCCGCACCAGCTCTGTTGTTGGTTCTATGTAGATGGGAAGGGGCCAGCCAGATGTTGTATTATATGTCGGCTTAGCACTAGTTGATAAAAAGGTTTTGAGCGAGAGTCAACGGTTTTGAATAACACAAAAGTCTCGCTGAGTTTCTTGTAGCCGTACATTTCATTTTTAGCCGAAGAGATGTTTCTGCCTTTTAATTAGATTATTTTAGCCAATTATTAATAACGGTATTTGATTTAGTGAGTTTTCATAAATGGTTGGTTTTTCAGGTGACTCTATTGGCGGTTGCTGCCTACGCAGCAGAAGAACAAATGTAAGTTATAAAAGTATTAAAATTTAAACGAAGTGCCTTAATTTTACTAAATTGTTAAGTATAACTTATTTCATTGCCAACTTAATTTTTTTTATTGCTGAATATTTGTTATATATATTTAAATTAGTTTGGAAATAATAATAAAAATGTAACTTTCACGCAAAATGTAATGTAAAAACACAGTTACAATAACACACGTTTTAATCATTGGTAAAATGTTTTATAAAAACAATCTAATATTTCAGAAAGAATATCATGTCAGTTGTAGTGCCGCTCAGAATTTTTGATTATTTCAAGAATCCTGATCGGCACTGCATTGTAATGGGCAGGGCGTATCAATTACATCAGCTGAACGTCCGGCTCATCTCGTCCCTTATTCTCATAAAAAAAGAAAGATTTTATTTTCTGTGTGTTTTATGTAATGTTTAACACTCAAAAAACCACTTAACAGTTAGCAAAAATCTTCAATCAATAAAAAGCTATATTATCAGCAAAAACCATGGGCCCGGTTTTATTTTGAAAAACTATAGACTTCGACATATCTTCGAACATTACAATAAATTAATCGAATGGTTTAAAACACTTGCCATTACGGATCTTAATTGGGTGTGAGCCGCGAAAAATTTTGATGAAACAATAACATAATTTTCATTTTACTAGTAATATAATATTAAGTTGTTGATAAAAGTTGTACTGATGTTTTAAAATTTTAAATAAACAACATTTTATGTGATTACCTGAAAATATATTATATAACTAGCTGATCCGACAGACGTTGTTCTGTATATAATAAATAAAATACTGTATTTTATAAACATGTCAATAATATACCATAACATCAAGAAGTATTACGTAAAATATGCTACCTGTTGTTATAATGAAATTGTTTCACAGTAGAACTGCCAAACCGTGCGTCTATAAATTCCCTGATAGAAAATATGTCTATGCAAAACAAATAATGGAATAATTATGGGTCCCTCGAAATAAAAACTATACTATCTCTCAAGTTGGACTATACTGAACTCCATGAAGTAATCCCCATTAAAATCCGTTCATTAGTTAAGGAGCTCGCTGGAAACAAACATCAGGACACTGGATTTATATATATATATATATATATATATATATATATATATATATATAGATATATATATATATACTAGCTGACCAGGCAAACGTTGTTTTTCCATAAAAAATATTTATATAAACCATCCTTCAACTTCTTCAACAAATCTATTACAAAAGATTTCATTGAGATCGGTCGAATAGTTTAGGAGTTATTAGGGAACATACAAACATACATTCTCTTTTATATATATTGATTAAGATAGGTCCGTAGAGTCAAGTTGTTTTTAATTAATTGTAGAAAATAAGAAATGTCAACTATCTCTTGTCTAATTATTATTATTTTAAGGAAATAATTGGTGATGTTTGCACACAATAATATATTCTGAACTGTACCCAATTATTAACTTAAAATTTAAGTACTTTCGTTGAACTTGTTCGATTTTGTTTGCGTAAAAATGTTTTTTCTTCTGGTGCTAACACACACAATAATACGAGTATATTCTGAACTGTACCCAATTATTAACTTAAAATTTTAGTAATGTCGTTGAAAAGGTTTTTTTTCACAAACTTAAGTTCGCTACTACTTCACATGGCTATTTTGCTTTTGTGACAACGCTTCTGTGGTTGTCGAAGACATACTCGGAATCATGATGTACCCCAAGGCATTTTTCGTTGATGATACACTGTAGGGTATTGTTAGTCAGTGATTGCGAGGGATGGGAAGGAATCTGTATGTAAAGGTGACGGTTGAACACAATATGGCAGGATTAACATTCAAGTCATTAATGGTGTAAGCTGATTTAATATGCGTAATCCATAATCTAGCCGGCATCCTGTGGAAAGACTCCCACAAGCCTCATTAGTTTAAGGGTTATTTTAATGACATTTTCTTTCAGTCCAACAACATTCAGGCCGTTCCGGTTCAGCACATTGCAACCGTCAACCAACGACCCCTTCAGATATTACAACCGTTACTCCGCTTCTGATGCTGGCAAATACGACCCCGGTAAATACGACGCAGGAAAATACGACGCTGGTAAATACGACCCCGGCAAATACGACCCAGGAAAATATAACCCCAGCAGATACGACCAGACTGGCCGCTATATTCCTGACAACTCTGGTGCATACAAGTAAGTCCAATAAAATAATTAATAATGAATTAATAACTACTTGCTTGCCGTGGATTTTCTGGGTGTATTTGTGTTGCATTTTCACATGATACTCCAAATATATAATAGGAACACACGATTATTGTAAAAAAATAACTAAACTAGATCCATTTTTTTTTCTACGATGATTCGACTTTTATAAGATTGCAATAGTGTTATTGCTAATAAAATAACTCTAATTTATAATTTAATAAGATACTCATAATAATTAATAACAGAACATAACCAACATGCGAATATATTATTTCCTTAGATAATTTATCCGTCTAGATAGTCTCTTGCTGTTAGACAACCGAAAAAAATAGGCCAGGAATATTAGTTGAAGGTGCGTGACAAGCTAGGTCTCGCACTCGCGATTTGTATGACATTTTGTGTTAGTGTGCGTGAATTGCTCAAAATAGAGGTTAGTTCTAAAGTGTATTTTTTTTTCGACGTTTTCACAGATGTCATACATAGTCTATCTAGACGTATACGTCTATCATTGATCTAAGGACTATGTCATTTTTAAAATTTTATATTTCTTTAATCCTTAATCCTATTCGTTATCCTACTAGACTTCTTCTTTTAAATTTGCTATAAAAATACAACACTACTCACTTAAAACTATACTTATTTCTCTAAGACATTCTCGTGCCAGAATTTGGCAAGATCTCCTGAGGATGCCTCGTGTAGAGGCGAAACATGTGTCGAATTGATTAAAGACAGAACTTAGCGGAACTTATACTCAATAAAAATGAGAAAATTTGGATAATTATGGATTTCCGCAAAATAACGTCTCATCATCATCATCATCAATATATATCATCATAGCCGGAAGAAGTCCACTGCTAGAAAAAGGCCTCCTCCAAAGGTTCCACGACGATCGGTCCTGCGCTGCCCTCATCCAACGTATTCCGGCCTCTCAACGATCTTGACCAGATCGTTGGTCCATCTTGCCTACCAACACTACGTCTTCCGGTAAAAGTAACGCCTAATTTAATTATATTTTTTCATCTTTGGGCTGATCCTGGATTTTACTTTTACAGCGGTGATCGTGGGGACCGCGGCGGCGCCGGTGGTTTCTACACTGGATCCTCAGACAAAGGTGGCCCGGGAGGTTTCTACAAGGGCTCAAAGGATGATATTGAAAAATACAAGCCTGTACCCCAAGTCAGGTACGAAAGCCATTCTGTGACAAAACCATAAAGATATATTAAACAATCTAAACGTATATAAAATCTATATGTTACAACAATTTGTAACCTTCATAATTTCTGCCGGATGACGTCCAATGTACAAAGGAGGATAGGACAAAGGCCTCCCCCAAAAATTGCCATGACGATCGATCCTGCGCTGCCCTCATCCAACCTATTTATGACCATCTTGTTGCGTGTGGTGTTTAACCAGAATAATGTCGTAAAAGGCGAATAAGGGATTCATAGAGCGGAGGATGGGCGTCAGGTACGAAAGTTATGACAAAACCATAAAGATATATTTAACAGTCTAAGCGCATATAAAATCTATATGTTACAAGAATTTGTAACCTTCATCATTTCTGCCGGAAGACGTCCACTGCTGGACAAAGGCCTCCCCTAAAAATCGCTATGCCCTCATCCATCCTATTCCTGCGATCTTGAACATCTAAGTGCGTGTGGTTTCTCATCAGAATAGCGTCGTAAGAGGCGACTAAGGGATTCAAAGATGGGCATGGGATAGGCAGCATCATCCTTCCGAGAAGCACCAACATCTACTGCCAAACCTGGCGATTGTGGCAGAAACTCCCCAAACTGAAAATAAACACTGTTTGTAACCTTATAACAAAATAATTACTAACCACATCAACTGTACAATTTTATTGCCTATCATTTCCAATTCTGAGGTTAAATTTTAATGTTATTATTTTATGCCTTCGATAATATTGTATATTTAATATTAAGTGTGTATAAACATTCACATAAACTTTAAATTAAATTAGATTTACCTCGAACTCATCGTATCTTAATAATGTTAATGAGACCGCCTTTAAGTGTTTCATGTCGTATATTAAAGCCACTTAGATTCATTAATTCATCTAATTTGTTTAAAACGCGTGGGATTACAGTAACATCTTTGTATTAATTAGGACAACATATCTTAATATTTTAAAGTATTTTTTATGTATATGTCTTTTACAGGTGCTTGTATTAAAGTTTAATATGTTTTAAAAACATTTGGTGATTGAAAAATATCCATGCTAATATTATTACAGTGAAAGTAACTCTGTCTATCTGTTACTTGGATAAACTATCCAAATGAAATAGTTGAAATTTTCTTCTTCTTCTCGGTCGCTTCATTTCTAAAGGTCGTGTCCGTACTTCTAAGTTTTTGTAACGTTCGGCTTTCCTAATTGTGGTCGTAAGTGGTAGGCCGGTGAGTGTCTTGATCTGGTCAGGCAAGCGACTGGGTGATCGTCCGCGTGATCTTTTGCTCTCCATCTTGTAGGCAATGGACATATTTTGAGTTAAGGCAATACAAAAATATTTTAACCATGCAGTTTGAAAAGTTTGTTAGGCGGTGCTATATATTCCCAATTACAAGCAAACGAAATCGCTTAGAAGGAAGCGAATTTGCGATTCGACTGTTTGAATTCAATGACATGGGGTTAAGTATAATTGTCACATCCGACAATATAATTGACGTCAGCTGTTGGAATTATAATCTATTGTGTCGGTACATGTCTATTGGTTATCAAAACAAAAACGACAACTTTATTGTATTTAACGACAAATTATTGTAATTTTATGAATCTACTTTCAAGTACGTGCGTAATTTTTTTAGATACTTCAACGTTGTTTCAGATATCTTGGTGAATATGTGTCTCGTTGCAAATAATTAAGCTATTGAAAGCGTACAAAATTAAGTGTCGGACAGTTTAATTTTGACTTTAACATATTTAATATCAATTTACAGCCCCACAGCTGCTCTTAAGCCAGTGACCACAGCTGCGCCAGTTACACCTGTATACGTCAGCACCACTTACAAGCCCATCGTTGTACCAAAAGTCGTCGTCCAACCTACTGGCTCTTACGACTACAAATATGGAATCATTCGCCAAGAAGCGGAAATTCAACCTGATGGATACCACTACCTCTATGAAACTGAAAATAAAATCCTCGCTGAAGAAGCAGGTCGCATCGAGAAAATTGGAGAATCTGAAGGCATGAAGACTAGGGGTTTCTTCGAATACATCGGCCCAGATGGAGTCAAGTACAGAGTTGATTACACAGCTGATGAAAGAGGCTTCTTGCCCGTTGGCGATCATTTGCCTTAAGTTACGCTAGTGTATAAAACACAATGTGATTGTACCTGTTACCTATGTATAAAGTTGTTACCACCCTATTAAAAGATATTTTAATGTACTTTGTCTGTTATTTCTAAAGTACCTCTAAATTTTATGGGCTATATAATTATTTTGATACCACAGTTACAAATTGTAACAAATCAATTTAGTAATTTTGAGATGAGTAGCAGAAATTGTTAAACGATAACCGAATAAAAAAAAAAGAAGTGATAATGGTGACCACAGAGACACAAGTCGATAAGTGAATGTAGTTTAGATAATACTTTATAAGTCTAAGTCTAATTACCTTCATAAGTCTAACAACTCAAGTTGTTTTTTTTGTAACCCTTTTCTGAATTGTTACTCTATAGAACTGAGGTATCGATTTAATAAGAGAATTTTCCGAAAAAAAGAGGTTGACAGTACTTATGAACAAAAATCGAGTGTCGTTCTTCTCTTAAATTTAACCAAATAAGAGAAGTGGTATCTTAATTGGGTACTTGACTAGTAATTTTATATACTAAGATAAAAATAATGATGTCCACGAATATAAAATTAAAATCAAACAATCAAATAAAAACTAAATAGAAGGCATTTATTTCAGGCATAATAACACCCGTAGTTCCAAAAAAATTTGGACACTAAAGGGGTGCAATGTTAAAAGTAAAATTAAATTAACTAAAATTATATATTTTGCACATATTTGTGCAGTAATTTTTTGTTCTTGTCCACGTGAAAAGAGATACAGCGCTTAAGATCTTGATTCCTGTCGTCGCCTGATGTCGCAGTCTCCGCCAGAAAGAGGCAACGCGAGACCAGATTATCGCGAAAAGGCATCCCAGAGTCTGCGAACATTTCCGACGCGCTGCACCACCGCGGGAGATGCATAAGAACCCGGAACGCGTCATTGTACTGGACTCTTATTCTGCTCATAGCTTTGTGCGAGTACGTTATCCACAGCTGTAGGTGTAGATGCCTAAACAGTAACAGCCTTGAAGAGTGTGGTTTTTACAACCTTGCTGCATTATGCAAATCGTCGAGCATGTTGACTCTGACTTTTTTTTTAATGAAAATAAGGGACGATACGAGCAGGAAGCTGATGGTAATATACACGCCTGCCCGCTCAGGATTCTTGAAAAACCCAAAAATTCTGATTAGCACTACAATTGCGCTCGTCACCTTGAGACTTAAGATGTTAAGTCTCATTTGCCCAGTAATTTCACTAGCTACGGCACCCTTCAGACCGAAACACAGTAATCTTTTCACATTAGGTACTGCTTCACGGCAGAAATAGGCGCCGTTGTGGTACCCATAATCTAACCAGTATCCTGTGCAAAGGAGCCTCCCACTGGAAGGTAAGGGCCCTACGCTCAACGTCATCATCATACAGCTACAGGCATTTTAACTCTTGGAGTTTTTGCCTTCTGCCTCTATCAAGCAAAACTTCTTTTTCATCATTTCAAAATTTTATATTTTGATTTGAGTATATATACACCCAACGGTGGTCAATAATTAAAATTAAAAAAAATATAGTCTTCGCGATTGATAAAATTAACATATTTAAGAGTACCTACCAGGTTATTGAATATTTAACCTAACCTTGCTAACGATACGATAAAATCTGTTATCATATTATTCTCTTAAATGTATATTAAGATCTGCTTAAATAATAAAATATATAAATATGGTAGCATTAGTTTTTATGGCCCATAAAAAATAATTTATAATAAATTTTTAAATCATGTGGAGTTGAGTATTTTATGCTGTCGCATCAAATAAAGACATAACATATTTTGCTATTTTATAAATTTAACAATAATTAAATCCATAATGAGATGAATATTTTATCATGATACCTATTTCATAACAATTTGTATTCATAGACGGGCTAAACTTAAATATTAATATTCGGTTTTGTATATTTACTTTATTATATTGTGTTTTTCGAAGCGAAAACTTCTTAAGCAGCATTGAGCATTTTTCTCTTGGGACAGGTATAAAATGTTAAACTCGCGTCAGGCCACCTGGCCTGATCGAAAGTTCGTAAGAGGGTCGTTGAAATTATGGATGAAAGAATTATAATTCTAACTAATTATTGTTCGGCTTTTTAAACTTAATGATCATAATAAAATTACTGGACAAACGAGACTTAACATCTTATGTCTGAGGGAGACGTGCGCAATTGTAGGGCCGATTAATTTTTTTTGGGATTTTCAAGGATCTTGAGTGGCGCTGCATTGTAGGGCGTATCAATTACCATCAGCTGAACGTCCTGCTCGTCTCATACCTTACTGTCATAAATAAACACAAACTTCTGATCAACAAGAATGTTAAAGTCAATGCTCTACAAACCTGAAACTTTTCATGAAGGTCTTATGATTTAAGGATGTCAATTTTTTATTTACAATTCAAACAAAACCCTCCTAAGGGAATAAAAAAGACAAAACAATTTCACACAGATACTTCTGATTGGAAATAATACACACATTTTTTATGGAAAAGGAGGACAACCGAGCCTACGGGTCCTGGTGTTAAGTGATCACCGCCGCCCACATTCTCTTGCAACACCAGAGGAATCACAGCAGTGTACCGTCCCGGAAACACCGCACAATAAAGCTCATTCCACAGCTTTGTAGTACGTGGAAGAAAGCTCCTGGAAAACCGCACTGTGGAGGACCGCCACTCATCCAGATGGTGGGGATGATATCCTAACTTGTAGCGTGTCGTGCGAATTATTCGTTCCTGTTTGTACTTATCAAAAATTTTGGTTAAAATTAGAGTTTGTTTGGACGGAATTTTAAAGGAATAAGCTACCATAAAATGTGGTTGGGCTTAGCTATTGATACTAGGTATCATCATCATCATCATCACCATCAGCTGGAAGACGTCCACTGCTGGACAAAGGCCTCCCCGAAAGATTTCCACGACGATCGGTCCGACGCCCTCATCCAACGTATTCCAGCGATCTTGACCAGATCGTCGGTCTACCTTGTGCCTACCAACTCTGCGACTTCCGGTACGTGGTCGAAATTCAAGGACTTTACTGCCGCAACGTCCATCTGTCCGTCGAACTATGTGCCCTACCCACTGCCACTCCAGTTTCGCAATCATCTGTGCTATGTCGGTGATTTTGGTTCTCCTGCGGATCTCATATTATATCGGATATCATTGAAACATAGTTAACAGTTAGCTTTATGTCGTACTTGGGTATCAATGTGCTCATACAGTATTCAGTTTAAACTCTCCTACAAATGATTTAAGTTTTCTTTAGTGTTAATTACGCCAATATTTGTTTTTAAACAATTCGACACGTGTTTCGCCTCTTCAAGAGGAATCCTCAGGACGTGTTGTCTCGCCAAAATCTGGCACGAGACTGAATCAAATGAGTTTTTTTTTTGCGCCCAAACAAGGGAGAGGAGTACCCGCCGGGATAACGACGGGGGGATTTGGTGAATGCTCATGCATACCAACGCAGCCTAAGTCTTCGTTGGTTATGTGGGACTCACGTGAAAACCTAGGCCTACCCACTAAACACCACCTGCAGTTGGCTTTGGGCAGGTGCCCTCTAAGCCTTCATCGAAGGCGACCTTCTTTTGGGGAGAGAGAGGCGCAAGCGGCACTCCGCTGAGATATATATCAAATGAGCCGGAAGCCGCTCTTTTATACCCTCGTCCCATGAAATGACGCGCTGTTATTGGTCGGCTGTTGTGACATATTACCCCCGGAAGAGATACGTAACAAAGGTGATGGGACAAAATTTGTTTGTTCATTCAACAATGTAAACATGTTATTTTTGTGTTTTATTATTTCTAATATAATAATAAATTTTCTTAAATTCTCCTGTAAAAACGCCATAAGAAATATCACTTGTAAACTAGTTCTGTATAAATCTACAGATGATCTAAATAATCTTAATAATTAAGCAATTCTCATTATAATGGCCAATTAAAATTAACAAGGAATTAATTATGTCAAATAAATTGATGGAAGTGCGTTTTAAGTTTGGTTTGTGAGCATAATATTGTAGTTATCATGCATAGGTATGCTCTAACATGGTTTGTCATGCTCACTGAAATGCCATTGCTTGCGTGTGTGCCGGATCGTGTCCTTCCCTCAAATATGTGCGAAGGTAACGATGTCTGGTCCATGCGTTAACTCGTGAATAGATACTGCTTGTGGTGCCAGGTCGACCAGTTATCCCCACTAATATTATTAATGTGAAATGTGACTGATGTGTGATGTGATCCGTTCCATAATGTCTAGTGCCGTTTTTACCAGTGGGTGGCTCCTTTGCACAGGCTAGATTATGAGTACCACAACGGCGCCTATAGCGTGAAGCAGTAATGTGTAAGCATTACTTTGTTTCGGTCTGAAGGGCGCCGTAGCTAGTGAAATTACTGGGCAAATGAGACTTAACGTTTTATGTCTCAAATTGACGAGCGCAGTTGTAGTGCCGTTCAGAAGTTTTGGTGTTTTTCAAAAATCCTGAGCGGCACTGGATTGTAATGGACAGGGCGTATCAATTACCATCAGCTGAACGTCCTGCTCGTCTCGTCCCTTAGTTTCATAAAAAAATCGTAACAAGTTGTAGCCATTTGTAATATAATACGTGTGGTGTTACATTCAAAGTAAGGCGGCAGTATTATATATGTGAATGTAAGTTTGTTTGTTACGCTTTCATGCCTAAAGCACCAAACCGATTCTGATGAAATTTAGTACACAGATAGAATTTCTAGACCATAGAAGAGGACATAGGCTACCTTTTATTGCGAATTTTTTTTATTGAAATACGTTTATAACTGCAAAATTACATTGACATATAAGCAAAAGAAAATGACGTTTACCTTTTTGATGTAATTGAAGATAAACTTCTTTGACTATTATATGTTGCGCGCAACAACATCAAAAAATAAAAGTTTTCAGAAATTTTCTGACGTTTGCGACATTTTTGTAAAAGAGGGCATAAACAGGTTGAAATAAGGGATGAAATCTTGCATCGGAGTCTTTCATTTTCGGAGATAAAACTATGAAACTTTATAATTAGGCACTTGATAAGAAGTAATTTATAAAAAATTATTCGAGCATATTTGACTACTTTAACCTACAAAAACTACTTTAACCTACCAAATAGGAGATTAAAGTTCAAAGGGAAATACTATTAAAGAGACTGTCCACAATGACAAGGGATATCCGCTGTATCGTTGAAGAGCGCTCCCAGCAGCGGAAAGAGCAGTTTGTGTGTATTTGCAACGTATCCTAACAAATAAAAAATGCTGCCCAAAGTAACTATTCCACGTGGACGAAGTCGCGGGTTAAGGCTAGTAGTTAGTAAATCAATGTATTTGTTGAATGCGATTACATATTATCGATCATGTTTACAAAGCATCCTCACGCAAACCATGAATTCAAGTTCTTAAGGATGATGCGTCCAATATACGATAATTTATATTTTTACTTTTATTCTTTATTGGTTTCTTATAAATCGAGGGTATGACTCCTTCCACGATTTTTCTCTAAGTCTGGTAGTTGACAGTTACCGCTCTTCTCAAAAAACTATCCTGTCGAAAGCAGTGAGTAAAAAAGGAATTTTTAAAAGGTCAGTGTAATGAGCGATATATAGCTCAGTTTTTTTTTAGTAAATTGGTGATCTGAATTTGCGATAAAAGTACAAACTTTGATATTTGCGTCAGGCTAGAAAACCTTGTCTGTGCAAGTTTATTTGACATTTCTGCTAGATTAGAAATACAATTTTTAGATTATGAACTAAAAAAATATGTTAATTTCGGTGAGCAGCCAAACGATAGAAATATTGTATAAACCAATTTCCTTTGTCTTACATAACTATTCGATGACGAATTTTACATTATACTGGTGCAATGCTATTAAATATATGTTGGCTGATTCTATAGGAACAATTTATGTTTTTAATGTGTCAACAAAGTTTCAATTTTACTTTTGTTAGCCCTGGAGAAATAATTAAAACTTTTGAATCTCTAGACATGAAAAAAACTGCTGATATATGGGGCATTTCTGTTAAAATAATAAGTTCAATAATTGATGTCATAGCACCATATCTTGCAATAGTATTTAATAATTGTATTCATCGTGGCATGTTTTCTGACCTTCTGAAACATAGTAAAATTACACCAATATTTAAGTCAGGATGCTCTTCTGACCCGAACAACCATCGTCCTGTGTCGGTTTTGCCGACCCTTAGTAAAATTTTTGAAAAAATAATTTTAAGCCAAATGCTTACTTACTTTAACTCTCATAAGTTACTTCATTTGAAACAATTTGGCTTTACTAGGGGACGTTCAACAACGCATGCAGGTGTTGAGCTGATCAAGAATATTTTTGATGCCTGGGAGGAATCGCAGAATGCACTTGGCATCTTCTGTGATTTATCTGGCTTTTGATTGTGTTCAACATTCAACGCTGGTCAGGAAGCTATACCACTATGGCATAAAAGGAACTGCGCTCGATCTTCTGGCTTCATATCTAAACAATATAATTCAGAGGGTCGACGTGAATGGCAGGAGATCTCCTGGGACTCCTCTCAGTATTTCGGTACCACAAGGGTCTATTCTTGGACCGTTCCTCTTCCTTATCTATATAAATGATCTTCCTAATCTTATAGAGAAAAAACATAAGGTAGTATTGTTTGCGGACGACACTTCACTGATTTTCAAAGTGAAAAGAAACCAAGCTATGATCATTATCTGACATCGTGTACTGGTTTAGCGCTAATAACCTATTGTTAAATAGCAAGAAAACTAAATTCATTAAATTTACCGTTCCAAATGTCAAAAATGTAAATGCAAATGTTTTGTTAAATGGAGAGGTGATAGAACCGGTGGAATCTGCTATATTTCTTGGCATAACTCTAGATTCCAAATTACAATGGGGCCCCCATATTGAAGGATTGGCGAACAGACTTAGTTCTGCAGCATACGCGGTTAAAAAGATTAGACAATTAAATGACATAGATACGTCGCGACTAGTATACTTTAGTTATTTCCATAGTATTATGTCCTATGGTATTTTGCTATGGGGCAACGCTGCCGATATTAATACAATATTTGTGCTGCAGAAGAGGGCTATTCGCGCCATTTATAACCTAGGTCCTAAAGAATCATTGAGAGCAAAATTCAAAGAAATTAACATCTTGACTGTTGCTTCTCAATATATTCTTGATAATGTAATGTATGTTCATAGGCACATAAGTGAATTTGCCAGAAACTGTCATAACCATAATGTTAACACCAGGAACAGACATAAACTGATGATGCCTACTACTCGGCTAAGTCGAGTTAGTAAGTCTTTTGTGGGGCGATGTATATGCTTTTACAACAAGATCCCAGAAAATGTTCAAAACAAAGGTGTTACGTTATTCAAAAGAATTGTTAAAAAACGTTTGTGTGGTAAAGGTTACTATAACATACACAGATTGGGAATGGAGCGACCGCCCTCAGGCTATTAAATAATAAGTTTAATTGTACAATGTTACTTTGTAAATGTTACTTTAATTGTAAAACATATTTTTGATTAAAAAAAAAAGCCCGCTGAGTTTGTTGCGCCCATTCTTCTCAGGCCTGAGGCATTCACTTTGGAATGGGTGGTAGTTTTTTTTTGACTTTCAATAAGTGATTTCACATCCTATTTTGAATAAAAATATTTGAATTTATACTAGTTAAGCTGTCTTTGCTGCCAATGATGAATGAAGATAATATAATTTAGTAACATATTAATTTATACTTGTACTTTTATTTATTAAAATATTTGAGAAGATTAAGTAATTATTATCACTACATATAAAACAAAGTCCTGCGCCGTGTCTGTCCGTCTGTCTGTTCGCGATAAACTCAAAAACTACTACACCGATTTTCATGCTGCTTTCACCAATGGATGGCATGGTTTTTGAGGAATGTTTTGGTATTAATAATTTGTTAGGTTTTAGTATACATATTTGCATGCATTAATGATATTTGTTGTAGGTAAAAATACCTGTCTGGGAGCTCTCAACGAAAACGCTGCCTAAGCCCTTTGAGATATGACATAATAATGTAGAGTTGAATTGTGTATATTATATAGGTCTACAAGAGTGAGGTGAGAAGAATTATCAACATCGGTTCACCCAGTCATAAGTTTTGAGGTAGCAAACATTAAACAAAAAAAAACAACAACACCTTTTTTTAAGTCGGTTAGTAAAAAGTACAGAAACTATAACTCCTTATTGTTTTTCACAGCAAAATAACACAAGCCAATAATGACTAAGATGCTTCTTTTAAAATAATAACAATAATAATAGTCTTTATTTAAAGGTATAAACCCAATAATTTTTAGTATGTAAAGTTAAATAAAAATAATAATTAATAATTAATAATTATAAATTGCCGATGGCAATAAGCTTATCATAATTAACATTTTGTCGTCACTCTTAATGCAAGTGCCTGAAAATGGAACAGTTCAAATCCTCCGCCATTGTACTGAGAATCTCGTTACTAGAAGTACCGAGACGACTCCAAAAAGATGCTGTTCATGATCTTATGATCGCGAAGAAGTCTGGTACTCCGGCCTTAGCGAACATGTCCGACGCGCTGCAGTACCGTGGCCACTTCATCAGGATACGATACACGTCATTGTATTGCACCCTGATGTTGTTGACAGCACGCCTGGTGAACTTGACCCAAAGTTGACATGTATAGAAACATAAACAATATGCTCTAAACAATGTCACCTTTACTTCGTCACTGCACTTTGCGAAGCGACGTGCGAGCATGTTGCATCTAACAGCCAGAGCACGACGTTCCCTCTCTATATCTTCATCGTCAACGAGATCCTCCGTTAGTATATGTCCGAGATATCTGAACCGATTAAACCTTTCAAGTACATCTCCGTCGAGAAATACCGCTGGAATCGTCTCCGGATCGCTGCCCGAACGGAACACCATCGTTACTGTTTTCTTAACATTATACTTAAGGCCATGTTCTCTGGCGTAACGCTCACATGTTGCTACAAGATTACGAAGCCCCCTGATTGAGAGGCTGAGAAGCACCATGTCATCTGCATAGCTGAAATTATTCACGCATGTAGACCCTATGTGACAACCAACCTTGGTGCTCCTCAGCTCCGCAATCAGGTCGTTCACGTACAGGCTAAAGAGGTCCGGAGAGGTCAATCCACCCTGACGAATACCGCATTCTAGCATGTACTCACTATATATCGCGTCGCCCCATCTTACACTGTTAGTTTGGTTTCCGTACCAATACCTCAACAGATTCATCGTTTTTTTAGGCACATTAGAGGCGTCCAGTTTCTCCCAAAGTAAATTATAATTTACAAGGTCAAAAGCACAGTCGGGTTAAGTCTAAGTCCAAAAAACAGGCGTAGACGTACCTCTACTGCTGTACTTTTAGACTATCAATCGCTGAATCTGTCGATAGCCCTGGACGGAAACCAAACTGTGCGTCATTCAACTTAATATTTTCATTTAAACTTGGATGTATTAAACTTTCCAGCATCTTACCTACTACTGTGCCTAAGGAGATCGTTCTATCGTTCTTAAGACTGGAAAGGTTACCCGTTTTATTTATTGGTATTGGAACTACCACAGTTTTCATAAGTTGTTTTGGCAGGTAGCCAAAATTTATGCAGGCATTGTATAAGGTGGCTAAAGTCTCATATATTGCCTCCCCCGCATACAAAACATGTTCTAAACTTAAGCCGTCATATCCTGGAGATTTCCCCCTTTTCATTTTAAGTACTACTGTAGCCACGTCATCAGCAGTAAGATTTACATTGTCAGTTACATCTGTCTTTGTTAAATTAAGCATAATGTAGCACGTGATGGCAACGTATTGACCCTGAAGTGGTGTGAAAATAAGTCGGCAATCTTTTCTCTGTCGCTGACACCTTCCACGGTCGCCGGTACACTCGTTTTATAATTTAAGGAGTTCGTGGTACGCCAAAATTTAATAAAATTATTTTCGGATCTGTGCACTGTTAAAACATCAAATTTTATTTTGTCTTCATTATTCTGACACCACTTTAGTTTATTTTTAAAAGCCGTACGGCTGGCAATCATGTTCTACAGATCACCAGTAATTGGCCGACCACAGCAACTCCACCACTCGTAATACATTTTTGCCTTTTGATGAAAATCCCTTACGTGGTAGTTCCAACCATAAATTTTCTTTGGCTTCCTCAGTGCACCATTCATAGCAGCTTCGCTATTTCTAGCACCAGTCTGTAGATTATTTACAAGTTCGTCATAAAAATCATCAATTAAATATAAATGTTCATTACAATTATTATAACTTAAACAATTATTACAATGACTAGAAATATACAAACTTTAGGAACTTAATTTATCACAGCAGTACGTTTTATATGCGTGGATTTGATCCTCCTTTCTATGACTTCACTTAATTCCTTGTATGGAGTCCACATTGCTTAAACAAACTTTTCTAATTACCGTATCCAATTCACAAGTAATAACCATCGGCAGATGATCCGACCAATAAACACTGTATTCCACGTGCACAGATCTAACAGTGTCGCGTGCAGCACTCTTTACCACACAATGGTCAAGCCGTCTTTTGGTGCCATGCGCGTCACTTAGATATGTATATGTATCAGTAATCATCAATTATTTATCCACACATAATAAGGAATGTTCCGTACAAAATGACTTGAGTTCATCACCAAATCTAGCTCGCGGATGAGAGTTGAAATCTCCGAGCACGTACACGGCCTCAGCGTTATTTTCATCAATTAACGAAGCCATACTGGCCAGGCAATCAGTGAATGCGACAAGGTTTTCTTCAGAGTCAGTTGGCATGTAAACGCACATAATCAAAAATTGACGGCAATCTAACTTTACTTTAATAGCAGCCAATCTATCGCTAGGGCAGTCTATTATAGTTGCAGTAGAAAACATCGATTTTCTCCAGAGAATAGCCAAGCCTCCATAAGAACGCCCCTTTAGAACTCCAGAAGACGTATCCACCGAGGACTTAGCAAAAACACGCGAACTCACCATTAATTATTTCATTGACGACCATGGGGTAAAAACCATGTCTCTTGTAATGCCAAAATATCGGCGAAATCTTTTTACACTCCTGCAATTGAACGTGACCATTTTACTTAATTAATTTTTTTAAGTCAAGTTTGTGTTATATAAATTCTTTTTTTTTAATATTTGCATTTGCATTAAATTCTTCTTTATCATTGAAGAAAATAATTCGAAGAAATCATGATCAATTTAGTTCAATCCTGAGCTGAAATCTTCACTGCATTTTAGTGGGCAGTGCGTATCAATTACCATCAGCTGAACGTCCTGCTCGTCCCTTATTCTCATACAGAAAGCGTCTTAAAAAAAACATGTTCTATAATCAAGAATTGAGAATAGAGCGGCGGCCCTCAGGCTATTAAATAATAATTTTTTCTCAAAGATGCATGGAAATATCGTCATTATTTTTGAATAAACAACACGCGAAGTATCGATATTTCGGACAAAGAAAATCAAATCCATTGCAGGAGCGTTTTTTGAATTTGGAACATTAAAACGCTCCTGCATGTTGTATAAAACGGCGTGCTGGGGTTATTAAATACTCTTTGATCGAATCTCTTTTCTCATTCTTGGCATACCATAGTCTCTTTGCTTAGTACAAATTGCGTTTACGTGGCTGTATAGCCATAATAGCCATAAAAGCGTTTGCCTATCGGCACAGATGATAAAAAAAAAATTGGCAGCAAAGCTGAAAATTCGTCTTGATTTGTTATGTACATACCTACCTTAATAAATATAATCCTTTGCCTGTCCTAATATTGGATGAAAAAAAAATAATAAATATAAATTTAATAATGATTAAAATGAGTTCCAACGGTTCAGAGAGTGAAATGGAGATTGATTGTACTCCACCAGATTTAAGATCAGAAGCCAATGTGGCCATGGAAAAAAACTGCTTCCAGCGAAGTCAAAAGAAAAATACATGAAAGTATATGAAAATTTTATAAGTTGGAAAAATGAGAAAAAAGTGAACATTTTCTTAGAAAGTAATTTTGGCGAATTTTAATGAGATTGCTAAAACTAAAAAGTCATCTTGGGCAATTTATTATATGCTAAAATGTACAGTTGTGATGTTAAAAACGGCATTAACTTGAAAAATATGGGAAATTAATTACTTTTCTTAAACGACAATCGACCGGATTCAAAAGCAATAAATCGTAATTTTTACTGGCGAAAACATAAAGAAATTTTTTAATTAAAGTCCCAGATGATATATATTTAACGACATACGTAAATTAAATTTAATTTATAATATAAAAAGTGTGTTTTATTTCCCTGGATTCTTTTGAGAAAAGCACTATATATGCCTCGGCGGGAAATGGCAAATGCCTGTCTCGTATTTAGTGAAGTCTTCGCCTACAGCTCCGCCTCATGCTCGACCTTCAATTGCCTATTTCCAGGCCTTTGCAATAATGTACTATTATTGTTTGATATGACATTCTAACCAAATTTTTATGAAAAATAAAATGAAGCCTGTTCATTTTCTTGCGCCCGTTCTGCTCAGGTCTGAGGTTCAAATAGCTCAATCAACACCAATGCTGAGCCGTGAGGTCTTTAAGTCCCAATCTTAATCGGCTAATGATTTATGGGCAGTTAAAGAGAGTACCGCATACTCTAAGCGACATGCTTGTACGGATAAGTAGCTGATGCCCGCGACTTCGACCGCGTAGATAAGGCGTTTTTAAAAATAATAAAAAAGTTTGGAATTGAAAATTATGAGATAATTTTCATTGTCTTATTCCAGTTCCGGTTCCCGTTTTCGCTCCCGTTCTTAACATATTATATTAATCTTATTTCGAGGAAGATTGCAATGGCAAACTAATCCTACTATTGGTATAGCTTAAGTTCATCGACGTGAACTTCACTTTTTCACAAATCCCGTGGCAACCATGGACCAACCTTTTAACAATATTTGAATTGGCCTTAAAAATGCTAACGGAGATCATTTTAAATGAGTTTTTTATTTTTTACTGATTTTTCTATAATATATAAACTTAATAATTCTAGAGTACTTATTGTTTATGCCAGTCTTTCTCAAAGTGGGCAATAACGCCCCCTTGTGGACGTTAGAGACCTAGAGGGGTGCATTAAAGGGTCCAGAATAAAATGGGGGGCATTGGCGTGGCTTAGGGGAGCGATGGTTGATTTGAAATGTCATTTAGGTACTTTATATTTAAAATTTCGAATAAGGGTGCTTGTGCACTCATCTGTGATTTTACGAATCCATGAAAAAATATGAATTGAATGTAAGTTTTTGTATGACGGCCATTTTGCAGAATCACTGATACGAATTTAAAACGTGTGAATGCACAGACGCACTAATTAGTTTATATTCGTACTAGGAATGTATGAAATATTTTCGCTGAAAATAATTGATTTTCAAAGGGGGTGAAAAATAAGTATGATAATATCTGGTTTATGCAATGGAAAAAAGGTAATTTTTCCTATTTTCTAAAGGTAAAATTTTCCCTTGTTACAATATATAAGGCTAGACTAGGTAGTTTGCATTTGACATGTTCAAAAATAATTATATTGTACTAACTGACTCGACAGACCCTCTTCTGTCAATAAAAAAAAATATGTAAGTATTCGGGAATAATGTAGTCTCAAGTCATCGGAAATGTGTACCTAATGGAAGTCAATGAGTAAAAAATGAAATAAAAACAGATATCTGAATGATTTAATTTATTACTAGCTGACCCGGCAGACGTTGTTCTGTACATAATAAATAAAATACATTATTTTATGAATTTGTCAATAATATTTCATAACATCAAGAATTATTTCATATAGTATATTACCAGTGAGTGGCTCCTTTGCACAGGCTGCCGGCTAGATTATGGGTACAACAATGGCGTGAAGCAGTAATGTGTAAACATTACTGTGTTTCGGTCTCCGTAGCTAGTGAAATTACTGGGCAAACTTAATTTAAAAAACGCTCAGATTTTTTGTGTTTTTCAAGAATCCTGAGCGGCACTGCATTGTAATGGGTAGGGCGCATCAATTACCATCAGCTGAACGTCCTGCTCGTCTCGTCTTATTTTCATAAAATCAGAAAAAAAAAGATATTTCATATGGTGAAATTGTTTGACAGCAGAACTGTCAAGCCGTGCGTGTATATTTGTCTACAAAATAAATATTGGAAATAAAAATGATCATGGGTCCCAAATCGATATAAAAACTACCCTATCTCTCAAGTTTCACTGGAAACAAACATCAGGACACTGGATTTATATATATTATTAAAATATATGTATGTAAAGAGTCTTTGTTAAAACTATTCCTTTAGTCTGAGCTATTCAACCCTACTGTGTTTTCTTTTACGGAAGAGGGGGACAAACGAGCGTGTTAAGTGATCACCGCCGCCCACATTCTCTTGCAGCACCAGAGGAATCACAAGATCGTTGCCCGCCTTTAAGGAAGGTGTACGCGTTTTTTTTTGAAGGTACCCATGTCGTATCGTCCCGGAAACACCGCACAAGGAAGCTCATTCCACAGCTTTGTGGTACGGGGAAGAAAGCTCCTTGAAAACTGCACTGTGAAGGACCGCCACACATTCAGATGGTGGGGATGATATCCTAACTTGTGGCGTGTCGTGCGAAGGTGGAATTCGGCGACAGGAATCAGGTTAAACAGTTCTTCGGAACACTCCCCGTGATAAATGCGGTAGAAGACACACAATGTGTGGTCTTAGTCACCAAGAGTAACAGGCAATATTTTATTTTGGATTTGTTTTTCGGTTGCTCTATGAGTATACGACATTATCTACTGTATCACTTGGTAAACAACATTTTTAATGTATTTTATATTACAAGATTGTCATCCGCATATCAATGATGCTTGAGTATTCCCTGTGAGTCACCACTTTAATACATGACTATGTCTCATTAACATACTATAAATGATAAAATGTTTTTTCTAGGTGTGGTCATGGTTATTTAAATTTTAAATCATATTAAATATTTTTATTAGGCCAGATAATAAGTTCAAAAACGTGTTAATCTATATATATAAGAAATTAATTTCTTTTCGTTAGTCTCGCTAAAACTCAAAAACGGCCGGACCGATTTTGCTAATTTTGGTCATAAATATGAAAATTCACGGAAAAAAATAAATATAAACAAAAATGTTGTTATTCCTTTGATGTGTCCCCCGATAAATAACTGATTAGAATCTATAAATCTTTCTATCTCGCAGGAGGTAAAAAATAAACTTAATTTTAGCTAACTATAGTTGGAATAATTACTACAGTTGTTAAATATCTGTCAGATGATTTTTATATATTTTAATTAATCATAAGTTTTGTCACAAATTAAATTTCCGAACCTTATCATAATATTAGGTCCTTAGATATGAAATTGGCGTATTTCGTACTGGCCACTTTAATCACGATGTTCTCCTCTTTAGTAAGGAATTCCAAATTCAAATTTGTACAGCTATTTACTCGTGTATTTGTGCTTCGATGACCGTCATTCATTTGTTTTTTTCTTCTGTTTTTTTTCTGTTTGCGTCACTCATTTTACAAAATGGAAAACTTAAAGTATCGCATTATTTACAAGTACGAGTTCCGCCGTGGCACTAGTGCTGCGGAAACGACTCGAAGGGTGAATGATGTGTATGGCGGTCATGTTGCAAAAGAAAACACAGTTCATTTTTGGTTCCAACGTTTTCGTTCTGGAAATTTCGACCTGCAGAACAAGCCCCGTGGACGGCCTGAGACCCAAGTTGATAATGAAGTATTGAAGGCTATTGTGGAAGCGGATCCATCGCAAGCCATGTCCGAGTTAGCTGCAGGCTGCGGTGTTAGTGATAAAACTGTTTTAATTCACTTGAAGCAAATTGGGAAGAAGGTGGAAAGCTTGAAAGGTGGGTACCTCACGAATTGTCTGAAGCAAACCGGCAAACGCGCGTCGACTGCTGCGTTACATTACTGAACCGGCACAATAATGAAGGTATTTTAAACCGAATCATTACCTGTGATGGTAAATGGATTCTTTACGATAATCGGAAGCGCTCAGTGCAATGGTTGGATCCTGGCCAGCCAGCCAAATATTGCCCCAAGCGAAAATTAACCCCAAAAAAGTTACTTGTAAGCGTTTGGTGGACTAGTGCCGGTATTGTTCATTGCAGTTTTCTCAAATCTGGCCAGACTATTACGGCTGATGTCTATTGTCAGCAATTGCAAACCATGATGGAAAAGCTAGCGGCTAAATAACCTAGGCTGGTCAATCGCTCCACGCCACTGCTACTTCACGACAACGCTAGACCACACACTGCACAACAGACGGCTACCAAATTAGAAGAGCTGCAATTGGAATGTCTAAGACATCCTCCGTACTCCCCGGACCTTGCCTCAACAGATTACCATTTTTTTCGAAATTTGGACAACTTCTTGCAAGGGAAAAAATTTAACTCTGATGGGGCAGTCCAAATCGCCTTCACAGATTTTATTGATTCCCGTCCAACTGGTTTTTTTAGTAAAGGGATCAATGAACTATCTATGAGATGGCAAAAGTGCATAGAAAACAATGGTTCATACTTTGATTAATTAAATATATTATATTTAAAAATATTCGACTTTTTGTTCCTCCCATACAAAACGCCAATTTCATATGTAAGGACCCTAATATCTAACATTTGACAACCAATATATCGATCCATCTTCTATCTTTATGGGTGACGATTACCGCTACGTGCGCGAGAACTTCTCTCTTTCTTGGTTTATTCTTTGTGTTAGTGAAATTTCAAGTTATGTGCCTTTTTTGTTGATCGTTGATTTTTTCTTATTACTTTATATGTCAATACAACCTTTGCTGGGTCAGCTAGTTCTTAATAAAACTCCTAAAGTACGACTTTAACAGTGGGAGGCTCCTTTGCACAGGATGCCGGCTAGATTATGGGTACCACAACGGTGCCTATTTCTGTCGTGAAGCAGTGAAGCAGTTATGTTTAAGCATTTTTGTGTTTTTATCTGAAGGGCGCCGTAGCTAGTGAAATTACTGGGCAAATGAGACTTAACATCTTCTGTCTCAAGGTGACGAACGCAATTGTAGTGTCGCTCAGAATTTTTGGGTTGGGCATTGTAATGGGCAGGGCGTATCAATTACCATCAGCTGAACGTCCTGCTCGTCTTGTCATAAAAAATAGCCGTCTGATAGTTCATTCAAGTCAATGACGTCTAGTAAATGCAATAGTAATTGTAAGTTTCAAGTTAAAATTAAATGAAGATGGGTTTTTTATTTATCGTTAATAACTCAATAATACATTATTTATATTTAAGTTATAATGAGAAAATATTCTTAATATCCTAGGAAGAAATTTCCTCTCAAAAGTCTAGAATCTCAGAACTCGTTAATTTAACGCGGACATTAGGTCACTGTGCGGCCATTATGGTATAGGTGCACTGCCGCTAATAGACTACAATAATGTACCTATGGGATTTTTTTATGGAAAAAGGAGGACAAATGAGCGTACGGGTCACCTGATGTTAAGTGATCACTGTCGCCCACATTCTCTTGCAATACCAGAGGAATCACAGGAGCGTTGCCGGCCTTTAAGGAACGCGCTTTGTTGAAGGTACCCAAGTCGTATCGTCCCAGAAATACTGCACAAGGAAGTTCATTTCTCAGCTTTGTAGTACGTGGAAGAAAGCTCCTTGAAAAGAAGGACCGCAAAACATCCAGATAGTGGGGATGGTATCCTAATTTGTGGCGTGTCGCAGGTGGAATGTGGGCTGGCTTGAAGTACGGCCGTCCTCTATATTTTATCGTGCTTCTTCGAAGCTGGGCGTCATAAGAGCAAAATACCAAATTTTCTGAGTTATTTTACACGAAAGAAAATTCACCTCCTCTTCAAACTTATTGTTAGATATCTTATTTTTTTTTATATTCTATCGAGGATAAATCCTGTCATGTTATCAAATGCAGTAAGGTCATTAGAGAGATGTATAAACTTGGAATCAACGGTACCCATTTTGTGGAACTCATTAGTTAGGTAAAATTGAGATATTGAAAGTAATTTGTAGAACGTTTCTATTTACTTTCATTTTTAATAATACATATCTTTGCAAAGATGATCCTTATCAGCAACAGAGTCCATTGGTCTAATAGTACATTGTATTGGATGTATTTTTTTTTAAATCGTTCGGGTCGATTTCCGTCAAAAGTTCAAAAAAAAATTAAAAAACTAAATATGCAGTTATTGGTTTCTTATAAGTCGAGGGCATGACTCCCTTAACGATTTTCCCTGTAGGTCTCGTAGTTTCCAATTTGGCCATCACCGCCCTTCTCACAAAACCACCCTGTATACCACTGGACTGGCGGCTGTCAAACCGCTTTTGTGCCTGTTTGATATTCGCTATTTTGGCGCTGTTGGCCATGTTGCCAGTCTTCGGTATTAAAACTATTGAAGACAGCCACAGTAAACCGATAGATGGTGGGAAACTATTTACAAAAAAAAATGTGTACTTTATTACGTTGATTCTTGAAGAATAAATAAAACGGAAAACGAACGAAATTAATTCAAATTGTAAAAATACTTCAGAGTATTGGACGTTCCTCGCAGCCATTTGTATTATACGACAAAATTAATTCTGTGGACACTCGCGAGTGGCGCTTCAAATAGGCACGAAAAAATTGCTGTCAAACATAATATGAAACAGCCTGTCCAGTGGTGTATAGTAGTGGCTTGGAATATTCAATATTCTAAGTGCTGTAGAGGTCAGTGACTACGTCTGATCGGTGACTTGCTCACTCAGTGTGACATTGATTTAATTGCTGACAAATTTCAAGCGATTGCTAATGACATGCATATTATGTTAGATGGTACTTGAATTATTTATATATCCTTTGTGAGTTGGTAGGTGGATACATAAGATAGGAAACTTGCTAATGTAAATCAATCAGGCGTTATTTTCCTTACGTATGTTTCCGCCGAGTATGTTCTTCTCATTTTGCCCAGTGCTCTGTGAACAGCTGGGTCATTTGGCGTTCCGTAGAGACGTCTTTATCACGAGGAGTGTTGCGAAGAGTTGTTTCACCTGATTCCAGCCGCCGAATTTCAACTTCGCACGACACGGCACAAGTTAGGATATCATCCCCACCATCTGGATGTGTGGCGGTCCTCCACAGTGCGGTTTTCAAGGAGCTTTCTTCTACGTACTACAAAGCTATGGAATGAGCTTCCTTGCCTACCTTCAAAAATAAGCGTACACCTTCCTTAAAGGCCGGCAACGCTCCTGTGATTCCTCTGGTGTTGCAAGAGAATGTGGGCGGCGGTGACCACTTAACACCAGGTGACCCGTACGTTCGTTTGTCCTCCTTTTCCATAAAAAAATCCTATCTCAAGTTGGTTTGTTGGTACCTAAGTAACACTGAAAATGTTTAGAAAATGAAAATCGGCTTTATGCTTCAAATAATAAAGCTGCCAATACTTTTATTGTTTTTTGAAGTAATCTCCATTTCTCTCTTTGTCATTTTCCATCGAATGTCACACATCGTCACATTCGATGGAACCACTGAGAAAACATTCTTCCTTAGAGGTCTCTTCTACAGTATTTTCGTACGCTTTCACCGCATATTCCTGGCTCGTAAAGCAAATACCTCGAATTTTATCTTTAGTTCTTGGGAATAAATAAAAGTCACAGGGTGCCAGGTCAGGACTATATGGCGGATGACTCATTATCTCGACACCTGCCATAGTCCAATATTCAACAGTCCGTTTTGCGGAGTGCGCTGAAGCATTGTCGTGGTGAAGGAAGATCCTGCTTCGAGGGCACTGCTGTCGAATTTTTTCCAAGACAATAGGCAAACAGCGATTGACATACCAGTCTGCAGTTATTGTCCTTCCATCTTCTAGCAAAACTGTCGCGAAATGACCTTTCCCATAAAAGAATGAGGCAATCATCTTTTTTCCTTGACTTCTTCCTTTCTTTACCTTAGTTGGCCGATCCTCGAAAGGAAACACTAACTGAGCTGATTGTCTTTTGGTTTCGGGTTCGTAGCAATATTTCCAGCTTTCATCACCTGTGACGATCTCAAATACAGCATTTGAGTCACCGCCGTTGAACTTATCTAACATTTGGCGACACCAGTCCATGCGAAGGTGTTTCTGGTCGTCGGTTAAAGTATGGGGTATCCATCTGGTACAAAGCTTCCTGACGCCTAAATGTTCGTGTAATATTTTTTGAACTTGACTCATATCAATGCCTACGCTTGCCCGTATCTGCTGATAGGTCACCTCTTTATCTTCCTCTATCATGCGTCGCACAGCACTGATGTTATCTTCAATTGTTGAGTAAGCCTACAACGAAAGTCATAATAAATCATTGACCGAAAATTTTCTCGAGTTAGGTTTTAGATTTGCCGCCAATTCACAAAAACAAATGACAAATGAATGCAATATACTACATAAGTTACCAAAGAGTTAAAAAAATTAAAAAAATAAAAATTTGATTAGTTAAAATTTAAATTCTAAAAAAGTTTTCATTAGCCATGTTTCTAACTTGCCAGTTAAAAACATTTTCAGTGTTACCCATGTACCAATGCATGTACAGTAAGTAAGTATATAGGGTAACCTTATAAAAAGGATTTAGGGAACAACGACAATTCACAAAATTCAACGTGTTATCGCTGTTAGAATTATATTTGATATTAGCCTTCTTCGTTCTTACACAAATTCATTTAAATACATAAAATAGGAAACTTGCTAATGTAAATCAATCAGGCGTAATTTTTTTATGAAAATAAGCGACGAGACGAGCAGGTCATTCAGCTGATGGTAAATGATACGCCCTACCCTTTACAATGCAGTGCCGCTCAGGATTCTTGAAAAACCCAAAAAATCCGAGCGGCACTACAATTGCGCTAGTCACCTTGACTCGTTTGCCCAGTAATTTCACTAGCTACGGCGCCCTTCAGACCGAAACACAGTAATGTTTACACATTACTGCTTCACAGCAGAAATAGGTGCCGTTGTGGTGCCCATAATCTATCCGGCTTCCTGTGCAAAAGAAGCCTCCCATATATTCCTTACCTTTATTTGTAATGTTTTATGTAAATATTAGTATGTAAGTGTCAAGATAATAAAAAACTAGAGCTTGTTTAAGACGCTTGTTTCCAATAAATTCTTATTGGAGCATTATTAACACTGACATTGATGAGTTTCTGATTGAAATTTTATTTAAATAGAACGGATGTGTATCACGATATTTATAATCGCTCGCCTAGCTTTTCCCGCGTTTTTGTCCTCTTAAATTTTTTAAACACGAGTCAACGAGCGTTTTTTTTGCCAACTTTTACAACAGCCTCGGAAATAACGTAGTGTCATTCGATTCAAACTAACATGTTGACGATAATATCTGAAAAAAAGCGGCCAAGTGCGAGTCGAACTCGTCCATGAGGGGATCGTTAGTTTTACCATTCTCTTATTTTAAAAGTTACAGGGGGACACACATTTTATCACTTTGGCACTTCCACTTCTCTCGCGCAAACTATTCTGTTTAGAAAATAATAATATTAAAACCTCAATATCATTTTTGTAAACCTATCCATGGACACATATGGTTTTAATGGAATTTTTTTTTAGTTTCGGTTCTAAGTATGGGGAACCCCTAAAATTTATTTTTTTTATTTTCTGTGTGAAAGTTTGGGAAAAAAAATTGTTGTGACATACAGACAGACATGACGATTCTATAAGGGTTCCATTTTTTTCCATTTGGCTACGGAACCCTAAAAATAAAATTCTCCTCGTAAAAATTGCAAAAATATTGTGTTTCATTGGCAAATATCTCAAGAAATAACTAAGATTTTTTTTAAGTCTTATAAATGACTTAAAGAGAGAAGAAAAATTCCTAAAAGAAAACCTCGAATTTATAGAACTTATAATATGTATCCCAGAGGGTTGAACATTCAACCAAATGCTGACTAAAATTTCCATATAATAGTTGAAAGAGATACTGTTGATGTCTTTTACCTGTTCTGTGAAAATTTCACACTTTAACATTAATAATGATGTGTACATAATAATTATAAAAAATTGGAAAATCCAAAAGTGCACGCCTCGAACGCTCAAGCAATATTTTTTATTAAAGTTAAATTTCGAATAAAATCGAATCACCTGCGTTTTTTATAAAAAAAATCGTGAAGGCCTACAGTAGTGAATTTCGTCGGAACCTTCTCTGCTTAATTCTGAAAATTGTGAAAAAAAATTAAGTTGTTTCGTCAAGTCGTTCTCGAGATATCCGTACCACGCCGTTTTTTTAAACCACTGACTAATGGACGTCCACGTTAATTTTTTTTAATTAACTTTTTTTAATATTAGTACGTATTCAAGAACTTAAAAAAAGCATCAGGATTATTCATTAGTGTCTCAGCTTTATAATGTGTAAGAGTAATAGAAAAAAAAAATATGCAGTTAAAAGAGTGGAAATCGTGTGACCTTGACAGGTCAGACCTGATGACAGCAGCCGTAGACAACACGGTTCCTTTTGTCTGAGGTCTTAAAAGTGAACGTCTAAAAATAGTAGAAAAAGAGAAGAAACAAAAAAGAGATTTAATTCTAATGGGAGTTCTAAAAGATTTTTTTATTTTAATAAATAGTATATATTTTGATTTTTTATTTATTCAAACTGTTTATTTTCTGATTATTTCTATTTTTACGCCTCTGAACCATTTTGTTACTCTTTTAACGTTAACAGTATGATAGGAGTTAATCTGAGTGGCAGAATAAGAAATAGTGAGATAAGGAAACGTTGTGGTCTGAAAGAACATGTTGTGACAAAAATTGACAAAGGCTGAGATGGTTTGGACATGTCGAGAGAATGAATGAAGAACGATTGACGAAGAAAGTGTATAAGGCCAGTGTGAATGAAAGTGTTGGAAGGGGTAGACCTAGGCGGACGTTTCAAGATCAAATCACGGACGTCTTGAAAAAAGGCCAGGTCAAGAGTACCCTAAACCGGAGAGCATGAATGAAAGGAATAATGAAAGTGGTCGAAGCGAAACAAGTATGTAAGGATCGTAGCAAGTAGAAAGAAGTGGTCTATAATAATAATAATATAATAATAATAATTTTATAGCAAATTACGCATGATGCGTTCGTTTCCTGTCATCATTTCCAAACATCCATTAACATTATCAATTACTCTTGTCGAGTTACGGCTGTTCCCAATAGGCATAAAGGCATTTATTTTCTCAAAATTGATTCCTTTAGAATTCTTTTTGATGTCATTTCTTATACTACTAGATACTACTACCGCTTCGGAAACAAATGGCGCTCTGAGAGATAAGAAGCGGCCCAAGAAACTCTCCCAGCATTCTTTTTTTGCGCTCTTTTCAATAAAAGTATACAATATTGTACAGTCATTTCTATCGTTATAAAATAATCACAATCTAGTCCCAGGCTGTCCGATCATTTAGATATTCAGCAGTGGAGTAATACGACAGAGCCATTTTTTTATAAAACATTTAAATTTATTTATAGATAATGCCTGAACAGTGGCTGGGACTTTATTATAGAAGTGTATTCATTTACCATTAAAGCTATTATGTATCTTATGAAGCCTACTAGAGTTAGTTACAAGCAATCCCTTATTTCTAGTGTTATAGTAATGAAAATCACATTAAGAGCAAAAAGGTGACGATTTTTGTGAACATATATTAAATTTTCATAAATGTACTGACAATGAACAGTCATAATATTTATTTCTTTAAATTTTTCTTTGAGAGACTGTCTATATATTGAGTCTATCTCCGGTTGTGGCCTACTTGATATTAAAATCGTAACTATCGTTGAATTTTCTATCCCAATAAACTCTCACCTTATCCGTACACGCTGTCTGTCAATGTGAAGACGTATAGCTAACCAGCGATAGAAGTTTGAATGGAAATTCAAGCGTTCCAATAGAAGGTGATAAGAATAACTTATCGGGTATATTGGGACAGCTTCAGATTATTGACTGTCAGTACAAGGTAGTAATTCATCTCTATATGTAGATGGTATATTTGGAACGGCCGTTAATTCCCACGGTGGAATTCCTTTTCAAAATAACTTTGAATATTGCTATGTTTATCTTATTGTTATTTGATGAATGTAAATTTAATTAAAAGTCAAACATCAAAAATGTCATGTCTTAAATTTCGAATGCTATAGTTTTCGTGTGCCAAAATTAAAATCTTGTTTTTGTAGATCGAAATATATTATTCAATCAAAATATCTACCCGCGTTGTCGATATATTTCTGCCATTTTATAGAAACATCATTTAAAACAAATGACAGGCGGTTCCTCGTAACAGTTATCGTTTTATTAGAGTTCCGTAGTCAAATGGCAAAAAACAGAACCCTTATAGATTCGTCATGCGTGTCTGTCAGCCTGTCCGTTATCAACTGTTAAGTAGATCCTGTAGATGAAGCCATAACCTGAGAGTTGAACAAAGTATACAAGATTTTATAACGATGCGTCACTCGAACGGTTAGCTCAGTTGGTTAGAGCACCGGCACGGAACGCCGGAGGTCGTGGGTTCGAGTCCCGCATCGTTCATAAAATTTTGTTTTTCAAATTTTATTTGTGTATTAATCCTAGAAGGGAGGGTAATCACTTTAAAAACATAACAAATTCAACTGAAGATTTTATATAGGCACTGGTCGGCGATTTCTGAGACTAGAGAGACTTCCAAAGCCGGTGTAAGTATAATATTAATAAAAGTGTAAAACCTTGGGAATCAAATGTTTGAATTTCACTCACTATGTTAAGATTGCAAGACTTGTTTACTCAATATTTTTCTAAATAAGAATACATGCCATTTTGGTTAGAACAGTTGAATTATTAAACAACTGGTCACTATTCAACAATCATTTTTTGCTGAAAAACTTATCCTCGTGTTCTACGCTTGTTTAGAGATGACTCCAATGTATTAATTGAAGATGATAATTTTTTTTATCATTCACATAACAAAAATATACCAGTGTGACTCCTTTGTACAGGATGCCGTCTAGATTATGAGTACCACAACGGTACCACAGCAGTTATGTGTAAGCATTACTGTGTTTCGGTCTGAGGGCACCGTAGCTAGTGAAATTACTGGGCAAATGAGACTTGACATCTTGTCTCAAGGTGACGAGCGCAGCTGTAGTGCCGCTTAGATTTTTTGGGTTTTTCAAGAATTTAAATAGTGGCACTGCTTTGTAATGGACAGGGCATATAATTGATATGATACCATCAGCTGAAAGTCTTGCTCATTTCATCCCTTGTTATTTAAAAAAAAAACCCTCAATATTAAGTTTTAAAAATTTTAGCTGAAATGCAACTTGCTAAAACAGAATTCTTTTTGCAATTAACATTGTAGTAGCTAAATACAAATGATATATATATCATTAAATTTCTTATATTGTTTTAGCTCAAATTATTAGGAATTACCTAAGCCATTTTCATTTAAAGAAAAGAAAAATTATTTATTAATTATTTCAAGATCATAATATTTCAGTTTTTATCTAACGTGATACCCAAGAACACCGTAGTGTTCATAAGTTCCGATCTCTGGTCATTTATAAGTACGTTGGCTTGTACCTTCGCTGTATTTGGTGTAATTAATCGTGTACACCTTGTTTTTGTACTGTTTAATACTACTCTAAGTTATATATATAATTCTACTACTTAAGACTTACTTACTTAGTGCAAGCATTTATATGATGAATATGGATGTTTGTTCCCGAGTCATGGATGTTTAAATGTATTTATGTATGTTTATATGAATATATGTATGTTTAAGTAATAAGTATATTGTATTAAATATATCGTTGTCTTGAAACCCATAACACAATATATATGCTTAACTTGGGGCAAGATAATTTGTGTAAAACGTGTGTCAATATTATTATTATTATTATTATTAAGACCGTCTCAAACCATCGCATTATCTTTGAGACTGCTATGTTTACCTCGTCATAATTATCTAAACGTCGCTTCACTTTAAAAATAAGTATTATCAACAAACAATACCATCGCAAGGCTATCATCTACCCTACAAAAGATTAATATATATAAGAAACAAGAAAGGACCAAGAATAGTACCCTGCGGAACACCTATTCCTACAGTTTTACCCGAAGAGCGCTTGCCGTTTACGCATTTGCAGATTCATCCATGACTTTATTAGTTTATATACCTGATTGCATATAGCTCAAGTAGATTTAAAAAGAGCTGAAGACATTGAAGACGATCGCAGGTTTTAAATTTTTACGGCTAAATGAACTAATGAGATGAATAAAACATAAGAGTTAATATTTCCTCTAAATTATTTTTATTGTGATGATTTATTTGAGAATTTATTTAAAATGTTATAGATAGATCATAAATTATTATGATGGAAATCCATGTCATCTCCGCACAGAAGCAATATATTTTATTACATTTCCAATCGTTGTGCTTTATCGAAGCGTCGTCTGTAACGTGATATTAATATCATTCCTATATTACTGTGATACTCCCGCCACACTTATTTGGATAGACTTAATATAAAAAGCAATTTAGGTGATATATATCGTTGTATCAATCTTAACACCAGAATAGTTTAGTGTGTAGCAACAATATTAAAATGTGGAAACGAGGATCTGACCTTTATTTTTGTATTTTTTGTGGAAATATCACATATGTTATGTAAATGTTGAAATAAATAAGGTTATGTTTGGATTCAAGACGATATTTTCACGTAAGTGTATTAAGCAAGGATACCTTCTATGGATATTAGTCATAAATGCTGCCGGTGATGGCGAACAAGATTTTCTATGTCACATCTCGACTCATTAAAAGTAATGTTAATATTATGTATTTAATATGGTGATGCGTAATGTAAGGTTGATAGAAGATGGCATTAATATCACTGTACTTTACGATGGGTCATTTTTATTTAATGTTAATTAGTGTACGACATAATAACCAACCTGAGATATAATATTATGAGAATTAATATTCTCTTTTGCGCTAGTTGTCTCAGAACATTTTGTTCAGCTGTGTCCTGTTGTTGTTTGGAAAATAAAGTAATAATAAATGTAAGAAACAAATTCAAATATAAGGAGACAAGACAATCATTGACCGTTTCGATTCGGTAACTATTTGATGTGAACTATGCTAATATTTCTGAGCGACCTTGTCATACCTGAATTAAGGATTCTGATCCACTTTTGGTATGTCTCGATCAAAATTTATTATACATCTAAATGTTAATTAAGGCAATGAGGAATAAGATATTTTTTGACGAATATTGGATGTTCTGTTGCTAATTTACTGCTTACTTATGACAAATTATGTGATCTAGTTTCAGATTCAAAACATAAACTGCCGAGTAAACAACTTGTACAGTTTGAGGAGTGAAAAACTATTATTATTAGTAATTAAAATTTATTAGATAATAATAAAAATTAAAATAATGATGAAAATGAAGCTAGTCTGGAAATCTGTAAGTTACTACTGATATTAATATTTTTAATTCAATGTTTTATATTTAAAACTAAACATACGAACTGAAGAGGATGCTAAGTAATGATTTATACTTTTTTTACATTGTTTATTGTTTATAACTTATTCTGTAACTTGTTTATGCTTATTTATTCTTACAAATTATTAACTGAAACCCACGACTTCGTCCGCGTAGATAAAGGGTTTTTAAAAACAATGCAAGTTTGGAATTGAAGATTATCTCATGTCCTATTCCAGTTCCGATTTCCGTTTTCGCTCCCGTTCCCAACATATTATATGAATCTTATTTCGAGGAAGATTGCTATGGTAAACTAAACCTTCTATTGATATAGTTATAGCTCATCGACGTGATTTTCCGGGATAAAATGACCTTTCCCAAGCTCAAGTCTATCGATGTACCAAATTTCATCAAAATCAATTCAATAGCTCCGGCGTAAAAGCACATTTACAGCAACATTAGAATAATATATTTTATTTCAATTTCAGGTGCTGTTAATGTCAATATGGACTACTGCATACTGTTCACCGTTTGATGACGGTAAATACAAACCGAAGGCATATGATGAATATGACGATGGCAAATATTACAGGCCACCAGATGAAGGTAAATACGTTCCTGGAGACGAAGGGAAATATACATACATTTATACCCAGGGTGTATTCCCATACGATGGTACTTATAAGCATTTGGGAAGAGGTGATTCTAACGAATACATTGGGATTCAAATTTACGCGCCCAGATATCCATTCATTCATCGAGTGATCCAGTCATTGGTGACCAAATATGTGTCACCTGACATCTTTGTTGTGGATGAGACGCAGGATGTGAACTATTTCGATAGATTTGGAGGGAACAAAGAAGTGGCAATGAAGTGTAACTTAATAGATGCGACTACGAGAAATACCACAGATGAAGAAGTTATAACACAGTACGTATTCTGAGTATAATTATCACTTAAAGTTATATTTAAAGAGTCACGCGATTATCCAATGCACTCATATAATAATTTTGGAAGAAAATAACCAATAAGTAACATTAATAATAATATTGATACACTTTTACACAAATTATCTTGCCCCAAACTAGTCATAGCCTGTACTATGGGTACAAGACAACGATATATTTAAAACAATATACTTTACTTAAAACATACATAATATTACATATGAACATACATGACTCGGAAACAAACATCCATGTTCATCTTATAAATGATTGCACCTACCGGGATTCAAACCCGGGATGTCTAGCTACGTAGTCAGGGTCACTAACCATTCGGCTATAAGGGTCGTCAAAGTAAGCTTCACCTTTTTAAGTAAGTGATCACTTCTTTGTATATGTGTATCACAAGCATTTACTTACTTGAGTGTCGTTTAAGTGTAACTCGTGTGTGTAGTTCAGATAGATGTAAGTAAGTGTAATTGTGAAATATTTGTTGTAAATTGAGCTCAAAGCTTAATAATTTACATAAATGGCATTACCTTAAAATTAGGTTTACCTTTAATCATATAGTATATCTCACTGCAAGGGTAGACAACGCATTTCTGATATTTTCGATTTAAGACAGATACTTTATCAAGTGAACCACTTGCCCGTTTTTCTTGCCCACTCTTTTAAAAAATAACTTAAAAATGCAGGAGATATTATGTCCATAATTTATACGACTAGATACGGTCTCTTGCTGCTGGACAACCGATGAAAACAGGTCAGGTTTATTGCTTTAGTGTGCGTGACAAGCTTTGTCTTACACTCGCGATTCGCATGCCACTTTGTGTTAGTATGCGTGCATTGCTCAAAATAGGCGTTACTGTCAAACATTTTTTTTTGAGACTACACAGCTGTCCCAATCGAAATAAATAAATGATCTAAGATTATGCTTATAACACGCTGCATATCGCGTTAATCTAAAGCGTCTTACGTAGGATGCATTTTGACATAACGTCACTTTGACGTTTACAAAAACATTAGCTTCTTTTTTCTATCCGTGCTAAGAGAGAAGTACATCGTTAGAAAAAGAAAGCGAATCTGTTGTTATTGTAACCGATTTAGATTGACAAATCATATAATGTCACCCACGTTTGAATTCTATCTTAGTATTTTAAATAGTATGGCGACTGGTGACTTTGTATAATCCGGTCAAGTTTGAAAGCGAACAGTTGCTTAAAAAGTAGTGGAATTCAATCATCTCTGTTTTCTTACAAGATTATAGCTGCTTAAGTCAATCTATCAATTGATATAATCGATAAGCAGACTGCACGTTTCGTACAATCGAGTGAATAGCTTTTGTCTTAGACAGTTACGCTAGGCTAGTTTCAATGTGCTACGCGAAACACCGTGTTCTTTTTATATCTTGGGATACTATAGAATAAGAACTTATATACTGTAGAAGATTCCATCACGTAACTTTTTGTTTTCCAATGTCACCAACGGCAGATAATGGGCATGCTTGATGCAAGATTTATTTATTTATTGAACTTTAATCTAATCACTAATTTAACAGAATAATATAATGAAATTTATACAATTAACAATTTAAACATCCCATGATGACCTATAAGATAGTGCTATAAGCACTTCTAAACTTGTATGTGTAGTATCTAACATTCTGAATTAGATAACAACCAAATACAATAATAACAAGACAATTGGCTTTTAATCATAAATAATAATAGATAATAATAATAATAAATTCTTTATCGCCTACAAATCATTACAAATATAAAATGAACAATTAGAATACGCGATGAAACAAAAGGCAAAAGGAAAAGGCTCAGCTTCACCTGACATGGAATCATGGATTTATGTTTCCATGCAGCGCTGTTTTTCAGCCATCCCCTCCTCCCTAAGGTGTTGAGCGGGAGTGGATGTATTGTGGCTCCCCGATTACCTACTTAAGCTATTTTTTTTTATAAAATGTAATATTAGAGAAAAAAGTGTTCTGATTACCCTTGCAAGTGTATGTGTGTGTGTGTGTGTTTTTGCGTGAGTGTGTTTATGTCCGTACACAGAAAAAAATCTTTAGAGAAAGATATTAATATAAATGTGGTTTATTCTTACAATATCTTGTTCTCACTTATGTATTGTACTATATCTTTTGGTTTAAGAAGCCTCTCTGCATCTCAATTTCAAAGCCAAACTCATCTTCCATGACTATCATAACCACAAAATGATCCAAGTTTAACCCGAGTCCTGTGGACTTGTCGTTCGTTGCCTCTTTAGTGATATTTAAACCTTCATGCAGTATGGAAACGATGTAACAATTTGGTCTCGGTTTTTTAATGTTTTTTTAAACCTTTGACTTACACTGATCACTTCAGGTGACGTTTAACCTGATCTGCCAAAGTTCTTTGTATTCATCTTAATTTGAAGAACTATGTTTATGTTTCAGTCTTTAAACTTTTTCTATGCTTTTTTTTCGTGTTTCTTTATAGTTATACTGTCATAAGGCTGTAGAACTGTGAACTTACCATTTTTTACTTCTTTTCTCAATACAATCAATGATTATGTATGTAATATCTTTTGGGTTGCCATTTAAATGATACAAATAATATATCATCACGAAATTGACGTACCTAATACAGTTTTAACAAAATTTAAAGAATATTAAAATGATTTATCAGGGTTCGTATTTCGTGATCAATAAAGAATACTCAATGTACTTGATTATTGAACATGCAAGGCAACTAAAGCGAAAAGACATCGCAATACGATTTTTTTTTAAATTTAACTCTAAATTAAAATTTCTTCATTCCGTAGGATCACTTACGGATGTAATCACTTTACTTACTTTGGCTCCACTATCGCTATCCAACTCGAAGAAGCCTAGTTATTAGAGATAAGACAGAATAAAGTACTAGGGGTCCAGAAATGCATACATGGAATGCATCATAAAACAATAATGTCATTAACAAAAACATGACCCTTAGTTAGCACAAGTACTGGATGTACCAATCAAGTAGTATCAATGGGTTTATGGTTTCACTCTTAGATAATTTATACGTCTAGATAGAAGTCTCTTACTGCTAGACAACCGATGAAAACAGGCAAGATTTATTAATTTAGTGTGACAAGCTACGCCTCACACTCGCGGTTTGTTTTTGTGTTATTGTGCGTACATTGCTCAAAATAGAGGTCAACTGTTAACCTCAATTTTTTCCGACGTTTTAACAGCTGTCATAGTCTATCTAGACGTATAAATGATCTAAGGTATGAATATTTATCCTCGTCTAGTGAACCTTATTCGATTTTAATGCGGGTACTTGTAATTTTTAATTTAAACATTAGAACGGAATAATGAACCACAGTTCAAAAAACGTACGCCTGTACGAACCTTAATTCGTGAATCTCTCGATTAAAAATTATAATTAAAATTATTATTACGTAAATCAACATATTTGTTAAAAAACGTCTTCGTGGTAAAGGTTACTATAACATTAATGACTTTCTTAATGATACAACAGATTGGGAACGGAGCGACCGCCTTCAGGCTATTAAATAATAAGTTTAATTGTACGATATTACCTTGCAAGCATATTTTTTGGTGAAAAAAAAAGATAGCTGAGTTTGTTGCGCCCATTCTACGCAGGTCTAAGGCATTTGTTTTGGAATGCGTGGTAGTTTTTGACTTTCAACAAGTGATTATTTGAATCACAAATTATTTGAATTTGAATTTGATGATTATGTGAGGTAGCGTTACTTATCCCTTCAGCGGGTGTTGCATTTGGCATGTAAAATTAATAGTTATTTATGCAACTGTTGTGTAATAAGGGTTTTTAAAACACGAATGTGGATTTATCTCACGAGGCGAATCCGAGTATGATAATAGTATCACATGAGTGTTTTAATTCCTAATTATCAACAGTTACATACAAGGCTTTATCTACACCCAAAATATGAATCCTCTAAAAGATTCTGAAACAGTTAGCTTACTGCTAACATTAAAACAGCCAGTCCTAGTAGTAACCTCATATCATCTATTACTGATTATATACAAATAAACTAAGTATTAATAAAATAATTATTTATTTTAGTAGTAATTTACATTTTGTATAGTGCAATAATTAAAATTCACTTGAATATTATGTTCTATTGGAAATTAATCGCTCATTTTTTGTTAAGAAAACAACACAATAACAATATCGAAGAAAAATGGCGGGGATTCGAATAACCTTCTTTTTTTACGGCGCGCGATGTTCTGGTGGTGTGGAACGCGCGTAAAAAAATGTTCTTTTTTTGAAATATATACAGATGCCACGCATCGAGCAATAAGAATGTGGCTGTCTGTCGAAACTCTTTGAGCATGAAGGGAATGAAAAAAAAATAGGAGTGTTGTTATGAAATTCAGTACAACATTACAACACTCGTTTGGATGATGTAATGGTTATTAGAACATTGGGTGTTTTAATGTTGGCAATAAGCTAACTGTTTCAGAATCTTTAAAAGAGGATTTAAAGCATAGGTGTAGATAAAAATCTTTAAATATACCAAAGCGAAATTAATACTTCAGATATATAATAAATAAAACATTTAAATCAAACTCTTTTTTTTTTTCAAGGCGTTTGAAAATAAATTAGCATGGTGGATTATATTCGAATTAATTAGACTTTAAGATGCTTCTATTAAGGTGCATTTAAATTAAGCGAACAAAGAGCGAGAACTAGAACAAGAGTGCTATTTCTTGATCTTGTAGTGTAAACGAAAGCTCGTCTACAGCGTTTTCACCAAAATATCTACGATTAAAACCAAGAACTAGAATTAAAAGTCGCACGAACACGCAAGAACGCTCTAGGCAACTGTTCGCACGCTCTAGTGCCGTTCCCGTTTACATCAGCGAGCGAGCCTTCTTAAAATATTCTATAGAAAGTATTACGAAATTCAAAAGAATTTTTAAAAAACTTTTGTGTTTTAAAGGTTACTTTAACATAAATGAATACTACTGATTGGGAAAATAGCGACCATTATATATTTAATTTTATTGTACGATGATTTTTTAAAACGATTTTTTTTACATTGTAACCATATTTTTACTAAAAAAAAGAAGCTTGCTGAGTTTGTCGCACCCGTTCTTCTTAGGTCTGAGGCATAACATTGGGAATGGGTTGAAGTTTTTAAATTTCAATAAGTCATTTTATATTATAATATAATTATATTGACACACTTTTTACACAAATTATCCTGCCCCAAATTTAGCACACAATATAACCTGTGTTATGGGTTGCAAGACAAAATATATATTTAATACAATATACTTACTTTAACATACATAACTACATATAAACATATATAAATACATTCAAACATCCATGACTCGAAAACAAACATCATATAAATGCTTGCACCTACCGGGATTCGAACCTAGGACCTCTCACTTAGTAGGTAGGATCGCTAACCACTCGACTATTAATATAATAATGAATTTGAAACTTTGTGAACGTAAACAGACCCACAAAATAGTGCTCTATCTGTTTACACTAAAATGATTAAATAGATTAGGGATAGAATGAGCATTCGCTCGTCTAGTGTAAATCGGCCTTTACGTGATAAAACTGATTTACAAAAATTGTCACATTCTGTTTGATAGCCGTCGCCAATACGTCACCTGGTCCCCGTCTGACCTTTCCATGTTCCGGCTTGAGGTCACTGCTCAAGGTTTTATCGACACTTAATATTAAATAGTGCAGTTATTTATGGCTTGAATTAATAATTCACGAAGATTCATTACATGTTTGACACATGTAGAGTTAGCGATATTTAAATAAAAGCTGTGCCGCGTAGATTCATCCGCGTATTTTTTTTTTCATAAAATACTTATTATCACTTTTAAGTAGTTTCACTGAATTTTTTTCATGTATTTTATATGTATGTATGATCATTATTTTTTCAGAATATTTTTTTTGTACAAACCAATTATAACAATGTAGGCGAATGTAGTTCGGGCGTGTTTATCTTAAAATTATCAATGATACTCAAAATTATCAAAATGCCCAAAATAATAATAATAATAATATTGACACACTTTTTACACAAATTATCTTGCCCCAAATTAGGCATAGCCTGTGTTATGGGTTGCAAGACAACTATATATTTAATACAATATACTTACTTAAACATACATATAAACATACATTAATACTTTTAAACATCCATGACTCTTGCTTGCATCTACCGGGATTCGAAGCCTGGACCTCTAGCTTAGTAGGTAGGATCGCTAACCACTCGGCTATACAGGTCGTCGAAAATAGATCATGGAATGAACGCAGATCTTTGTCATAACTTAACTCCATTTTTTTATAACAAAAAGGGAGGAGACGACGTTCATCTGATGCTAATCCATGCCCATCACAATGCAGTGCCACTCACGATTCTTGAAAAAGCAGTAATCCTGAGCGATACTACAGTTGCGCTCGTCACCTTGAGACATGAGATGTTAAGTCTCATTTGCCCAGTAATTTCACTAGCTAAGGCGCCCTTCAGACCGAAACAAAAATGCTTACACATTACTGCTTCACGGCAGACATAGGCACCGTTGTGGTACCCATAATCTAGCCGGCATCCTGTACAAAGTAGCTTACCACTGGTAAATGCCCTAAGTGGCCTCTTACGACACCCTTGGGCATGGGACTTCATGGGCAAGTTATCACAGGGCTGTATAAATGCACCTTAAGACTACCTCTTTTGTCATTTTTACTTACTGTAACACTTAAGAAGCATAAAAGCAGAATTAACGCAGTTGAGATGTGATCACTGCGTAGTATGTGTGGGGTAAGACTGACTGATAGAATTCCAAATGAAATGGTAATACGAGCGCGCTGTGGTTTGAAAGACGTTGTTGTGACAAGGACTGAAAAAGGAATGCTGAAATGGTTTGGACACGTGGAGCGAATGAGTGAAGAAAGAATGACGCATCAAATATAAAAGGCAAGTGTGTGTGGGCAAGTCGGTCGCGGGAGACCTCGTAGAACATTCGTCGACCAAATTGGTGACGTTTTGAGAAAAGGAGAGGTCCGAAGCACCCGCAACGTAATGAATGTAGAGGAAGCGCGTGAGGTTTGTAAGGATAGAAGCAAATGGCATTCTATTGTCTCTGCCTACCCCGACGCGACGGGAACAAGGCGTGAGTGTATGTATGTATGTATGTTACACTTAAATGGTATAAAAAAATGCGTTTGTACCTGTGTTTTAAATAAAGTATTGAAGAGAATTAATCTAAAACATGTGTTTACATATAGTAAGCAGACACAATAATATAACATATGCGAAGACATGTAAATGGATTTCTTTTTTTATATAATAGTTTTATATATAGTAAGGTACTATTTGTCTTCCAAATAAAGTAAAAAAACAAAGAATGAAAATCCAAGAGTACCTAGAAGGCGGCTCGATTATGGAAACCACAACGGCGCCTATTTCTGGCACCTTCACCCTCCTTCTTCACCCTTATTGTGTTTCGGTCTGAAGGGCGCCGTTTTTAGTGAAATTACTGGGCAAATATGACTTGACATCTTATGTCTCAAGGTGACGAGCGCAGTTGTAGTGCCGGTCAGTATTTTTGAGTTTTTAATGAATCCTGAGCGGCACTGCAGTGTTATCATCATAAGATGAACGTCCTGCTCGTCTCATCCCTTATTGTCTTAAAAAAGAACGCAAACGAAAAGTATTTATTCAATCTGATTAATAAGTGATGCGTATATTTTTGCAACAGTGTTGTAATGAACCATTCATCAGCTTGGCAATGAGATTGTATCTTACCTATATATAAAATGCTCGTGTCCCGGTGTTTGTTACCAAACTCCTCCGAAACGCCTAAACCAATTTGTTTGTAATTTATGCTAAACCAATGTGTATATCGGTATTTCTGAAAATCGGCCAACGTCTATTTTTCATACCGCTAAAAGGGTCACCCTCCCCAAAATATATTTTATTATTTTTATATTTCAGCATTAAAAAATTCACACAACTTCGAATTTTCACCGGTCTACGATCAACACCTATTTTTGTATCGCTATTTTTATATTATTCTGTTTCATCCAAAGATCCGTTAGATGGCAATCGAATATAATAATTACTGTAGTACGATAAATTTTATGTACGATATAAATATTTGGTAGATCATAGAATCGGTTGTTATCATACCTACCCGTAAAATTATATTTATTGATTTTTTTATTACTTTATATGGAAATACTAAGTTTGCTGGGTCGGCTAGTTAAATTATATTTTTCATTAAGTCTTGGTGATTTCATAACGTTTCTAAATTAGAACGTTGATTTTGAACTTAAGTGACCATGGGATAAGAATTTATAGCATTTGCTTGTATTAGTCTTGATCTTTTAAATTAGATAAATTTATACTGTATCAATAACAAATCGAGAGTTGTAAAAAACATAAGTATCTATTAGTCCGTCAAGGTTCAGGTAGATTTGTTTTGTGATTATGATGCATTTGAATGTTTGTAGACTTTTTAGTTGTATATATTATTTTTGATTTAATGAATCAAAAATAGTCTTTTATGCGACTGTTGTGTAAAAAGGAGTATTAAAACACGAACGTGGGTTTATAATATTATCACATGAGTGTGTGTCACAACAGGTTCGCTTATTTTTCTATCTTGCTGTATCTCCGTAAGAGATGTTCTTCTCCCTTTCTCGCTCTGTTTGTTTATACGTTAGTTTATTGTAAGCTATGTAAGTATGAGAGCTATAAACGACCACAAGCAGAATAAATAAATAATTTATTCAAATTCCAAAGTGGAGTGATTTGTTACACGTCAAGGGCGCCTTAAGATGCCATTGATACATCTTTTATGATTGACACAAACAAGAGTAAAACTTGTTTAAGGATGGATCTCACGCGTATGGAAAAAATATGAAATGATTAAAATTTAGTAGTAAAATTAAAAAGGATTGTGTGGTTTTATGAAACCACTTTAAAAGATAAACTGTTTTTTCACATTAAAGACATTTAACAAAAATTTTTGGATTTATTCCATTAAGGGTATAAAAATCGCTTTATCTATCTTAATTTTATACTTGGAAAATTAGAATGATACTGGGAAATAATAAAAGTAGACTAAGTCTCCAACTAATATTTTTATTGATCTCTGTGTCTTAGCCCTGGTTAAAAATATTGAATAAGAGTTTCACTTTAATAAATTACATAAATTACATTAAATACTGACAAAAATAAACAAAATAGCGTGGAGCACTGGCACAAACGAGTAATAGTCTATACACTACACGGTCAGCTGCTGTGAAATAATATAGGCGCCGCCCGACCGTCACGCGACATGCAAAACACAGACGAAAAAGTTTGAAACGATGTAATAAAAGTTTTACTTTAATAAATCTGCAAAGCCCAACAGATGTAGGGATTGTTTACACAATAAATAAAAAAATAAAGAATAAAATTAATTAAATAAAATATTGACTTCGTTTTAGCACATTTAGGAATTTGCTAGAAACTGCGACAGTCATAATGTTAACATGAGGAACAAACATAAACTTGTTATGACTATTACTCGGTTAAGTTGAGTTAGTAAGTTAGTAAGTCTTTTATTGGGCGATATATAATATGCTTTTACAACATGATCCGAGAAAATGAACAAAACAAAGGTGTTACGAAATTAAAAAGAATTGCTAAAAAACGATTGTGTGGTAAATGTAAATATAACATAAAAGACTTTCCTAATGATAACAAAGACTGGGAATGGAGTGACCGCTCTCAAGCTATTTAATTATAAATGTTTATTGGACGATATTACATAATAAAATATAACGAAATATTTAAAAAAAAGCCGCTCGTTCTTCTCAGGCCCACTATTTCTAATGGGTGGTAGTTTTTGACGTTCAATAAGTGATTTTAAATCACGAACCAAGATTTGAATTTGAAATGATATGTTTAATTAAATTTATAAAATTATATTTTATATGTGCACAAACAACTGATAGTGATACTCATACTGATGTACATTGTACAATAATAATATATTACTTTTACTTTACAAATTATCCTTTTTAAGAAGCAATTTTCTTTAAGACTTTAAATTCTGTAGTGAATGAATAATATCATTGAATTAAGGCGTAATATCCGCGGTTAAATCGGCGAATGCAACTTCATTTTAATTTTTAAATCACTTAATATATATTTACTAGCAATGTCCCGCGGTTTCACTTGCGTACATTCCGGATCGGACAATAGATTTATTTTTGTTAACATAAAAGTTTAATTTCACTTAGTTATTATTTTATTATTGCATTATTTTCTTTAGATTGACATTATAAAATTCGTTATAACTTTTCGATGGAATGTCCGATTTTAATAATTTAAAAAGTTATATACAGGTATTAAAACGATCTTCAATATAATATCATTTAATAGGATAAGTATTGATACAGAGATATGAATTTTTGTTTGATTATTGTCCGCACTTTTATCATCTTTTAAAATGTAATAAAGTGTGTGCGTGTAATCATTACGCAGCGATTGATGTAAAGCTTAATTTTAATTAACTTTAGGAAAAAATAACAGTTTTCTTATCTCATAGACAAAATATGTTATTATCGTTTGCCCTTGTTTGTCTCACCTATTCTAGGAAAACCAGTATATAACAAATATTCTTAAAAAGTCGAATGACAAGAAGATTTAATTTATACCATTAAATATATACTTACATTAATTAAAGCCGTGTTAATAAATTAAATTAATTATAAATTAATAAATAATTGATCTTGGGTTATATCATTGCATTTATATATAGGAACCCTATTTTTTTTATCGGTCCATTAGTTGTTGTGTTAAAACATAACAAACATACATGCAAAAACCACAAATGTTACCTCTTTATAATAATATTAAAAATTAATACAATAATATATAAAATAAGTACATAATAATACTAATTAATGTAATTAATAACATTACAAAGTTATTTATAAGGTTAGAAATGAGTGTGTGGGCTGTGAAATATTCATATGAATACCTAAACTGGAAATGGAAAATGTTAAAGTTTAACATTATTTATTTTAAATATAACATTATTTACATAATACATTAAATTTAAAGATCACTTCTTTGATACATTTAGATTAATGTTATTGATCTTCATCGTGTTATTAGTGCTTCCGGTAGATAAGAATAACATTGATTTAATAACAGAGATGAGCCACTTTACAGTGTTAGACTTAATTGGAATATTATTTCCTATTTTCCGCGTTGTAAAAACATTTAATGTATTAAGTATGCCGGCTAGATTATGGGTACCACGGCGCCTATTTCTGCCGTGAAGCATTTACAATCATAATAAATCTTAAGCCAAAGTAACGTAATAGTTATTTTTGCAACTGTTTTATAATAAGGGGTATTAAAACACGAATGTTGTGTTATCTTGATATTAGTATCACATGAGTGTTTTAATAACTTATTATCGACAGTTGCATACAAGACTTTCTCTACACCCATAGTATGAATCCTCTATTAAATATTCTGAAACAGTTACTTTACTGCTAACATTAAAAAAGCCAGTCCTAGTAACCATAATATCTTCCAAAGGAGTGTTTTTATGAAAACGGGTGATGTAATGTTATACTGAATTTCATTACAACACTCGTTTGGATGATGTACTGGTTATTAGGACATTGGCTGTTTTAATGTCGGCAATAAGCTAACTGTTTTAGAATCTTTAATAGAGGACATAAAGCATGGGTGTAGATAAAGAGATTAATGAATTAATTATGAAGGTACATTCTCATATTACTTACCAGTGGGAGGCTCCTTAGTATCGGATGCCGGCTAGATTATGGGCGTATTATCACAACGGCGCCTATTTCGTGAAGCAGTTATGTGTAAGCATTACTGTGTTTCCGTCTGAAGGGCGCCGTAGCTGGTGAAATTACTGGGCATGAGACTTGATATCTTATGACTCAAGGAGATGAGTGCAGTTGTAGTTTCGCTCAGAATTAGAATCCTGAGCATTGCATAGTAAATGGGGAGGGCGTATCATCAGCTGAACGTCCTGCTCATCTCGTCCCTTATTTTCATAAAAAAATTATGCAAGAGCCGTTATTTTATTTATTTACTAGCTTTTATCTGCGACAGCGTCCACGTGGAATAGTTACTATGGGTAGCATTTATTATTTGTTAGGATGTCGGATGCTGTCATTGTCGACAGTCTCTTTAATAGTATTTCCCTGCGAACTTTGATCACCTATTTTAACCCCAAGTGGACCGAATTTTAAAAATGCTTTAACAAATGTTTATAAATTACTTCTTTTCATGTGTCCTAAATACAAAGTTTCATGGTTTTATCTCTGAAAATGACGATATTCCATGCAAGCTTTAACCCATATTTCAACCTGTTTATGCCCTTTTTTAGAAAAAAATAGTGGCTTATGTCCTTTAACCAAGGTCTAGTCTATTTTTGTACCAAATATAATCAAAATTGAATTCGGAGTCAGGTGTGAAAGCGGGCCGTTGTTTGCACATTCATACGACTTTTCATTCCCTATTAGATCCCTACACAGGTCGAAATTTTATAGACCAAATTTTTATGGTGCCATCTTCGATAGTGACGAACTTCCGTACAAACTTAGATCCTATATTTCAACCCCTACATTTATTTATTCGCAATAAAAGGTAGCCTATGTCTTTTTCTAAGCTCTATTCCATATTTGTACTAAATTTCATCAAAATCGGTTGGGTCGTTTGGGCGTGAAAGCATAACAAACAAACTTTACATTCAAATTTATAATATTAGAAGGGTTAATGTTTGGAAAACCAACAGTTTTACAATCATAACATATCTTAAGCCAAAGTAACGTAAGCCCAATTACTGGTTCTTGTTTTATTGTTTATGAAAGTAAAGGACGATACGAGCCGGACTTTCAGCTGATAGTAATTGATACGCCCTGAAAATTGCAATGTATTGTCGCTCAAGATTATTGAAAAACACAAAAATTCTGAGCGGCAATACAATTGCGCTCGTCTCCTTGAGACATACGATGATGATTCTCATTTGCCCAGTAATTGCACTAGCCGCTGGAAAGATACTATTTTTATACGCTTTTTATTAGCTTCACCTGTATGTATGTTTCTTTGTAACCGACTCATTTTGACACTAAACGGCCAGATATCGTTCAAACTTCGTAGATTTATCGAAGACCGATGACAATACATTAATTTGATAAAATTATTCCATTTTTTAAATTGATATAATTTTCATCTATCGTCTGCAATGCCGGATTTGATGTTTATTTTAAATTTCAAAATAAATTTTCAATATTTTAGTTCGGTTTTCTACAAAAAGCTAGTTTTTCAGTTCATATATTATTCAGTTTATATATTTATATGTAATGTTAGTGAAAAATTGAAATTCTAATAAATAAATTAAAATATTTTAACTACTACTTATTCTATGTCAAAAAAGAAAGTTTTGGTTTGAAGGGTGCGAGTGTTATTATTGGGCTAACGAAATTTTAATATTGGGAATTTTAACAATCCTTAGCGGTATATTGTGTTTAATATATCTTAAGGTAGAAATAACGGGTACAACAAGTATGTAACTCAAATTCAAAAGTTTCATTAGAATTGCGATTGAAAGTCACTTATGTCAAAACCCGTTCAAAAATATATAGCTCAGACATGAGAATGACGGGCGCAAGAAACTCAGCAGGCTTAATTTTTTAACCAAATTTGGTCACTATATAGTGACCAAATATAGTGACTAATCTAATATATTAAATTCTCATGTCGCGGTGTTACAAACACCTCCTCTCTCGTTAAACTCCTTTGAAACGGCTTGACCGATTCTCATGAAATTTTGAGTGCATATTGGGTAGGTCTGAGAATCGGACAACATTTATTTTTCATCTCTCTAAATGTAAAGGGTGGTCCACGCCAAATTTTTTTTTAATATTTTTGACATATTTTTTTAAATTTGTTTGATTATGAGTCAGCATTAAAAATACATACAACTTCAAATTTTCACCCATCTACGATCAACAGTTACTTTTGTATCGCGATTTTAATATCGGCAATACAACGTTTGCTGGGTCAGCTATTAATATATAAAATTGATGATTTGATCGTGATGCGGTGTTTGCTACCAAACTCCTCCGAAACGGCTCAACCGATTTGTATGAAATTTTTTCTGCATATCGGGCAGGTCAGAGAATCGGCCAACATCTATTTTGCATACCCCTAATGATACGGGTGACCCACCCCTTAATATTTTTTTATTTTTTTGGACTTTTATTTTTATTTTTATTTGAGCAATGGAAAATACATACAATATCAAATCAGATGAAAATCCGACTACTTTTTTTATTTATTTATTTATTTATTTATTTAGATTTAGACCAGTGGTAATTACAATAATACATTTATAATTATTATTATTATGCTAATTTACAAAGGTCTTATTACTAAATGCATTACCTTTTAAGGTGAATACCGCATGCTAAATTATATTGTGTGAAATAGTTACATAAAATAAATATAAGTTATAAAACAACCATTCTATAATGTAATGAAATTAAGAAATTAACAAAATCTACTAAATAAGTCAAGATAAACGTATTAAACAAATCAAGAATACTTGAAATATTATTCTGTTCCATCCACAAATCCGATAGGGTTGCAACATGACAATTGATTATTATAATTATTGTAGTACGATAAATTTTATGTACGATTTATTTGGTCGTCATCTATTTTTTATACCCCAAAATTTTTTTTATTGATTTTTTTTTTATTACTTTTTTGACAATACAACGTTTGCTGGGTCAGCTAGTAATATTGTATAGTAAAATTTATTATTAGATAGCCCGAATCGATGGTATCATTAAGAAAGTTAGCAGTACTTCTGTTACCTATAGTCTAGTACTATTAAAAAACCTTAATTTATCTATACATATAGGACGACCTGTATAGCCGAGTGGCTAGCGATCCTACCTACTAAGCTAGAGGTCCCGAGTTCGAATCCCGGTAGGTGCAAGCATTTATATGACGAATATGGATGTTTGTTTCCGAGTCATTAATGTTTAAATGTATTTATGTATGTTTATATGAATTTATGTATGTTTAAGTAAGTATATTGTATTAAATATATCATTGTCTTGTAACCCATAACACAGGCTATATATGCTTAACTTGGGGCAAGATAATTTGTCTAAAAAGTATGTCAATATTATTATTATACATATAAAAATGAATTGCTGTTCGTTAGTCTCGCTAAAACTCGAGAACGGCTGGACCGATTTGGCTAATTTTGGTCTTGAATTATTTGTGGAAGTACAGGGAAGGTTATGCTGTGAAACAATTTTATTACAACAACAGGGTGGATTTTTACGAAGCAATTCTTGGTTTTATGATATATTATTGACAAATTTATAAAAAAGCATGATTTTATTTATTATATACAGAACAACGTCTGTCGGGTCAGCTAGTACTTCATATTTTCTTCTATCACCAATAGTTCTTACATCGCATGCTTCATGATTTAAATTGGCAAATGCCCTAAGTATTAACTTAGGTTTAGAATTTGCTGTTTAAAGAGCTTCCTACTAGTGAATGAATTATCAAAATCGGCTCAATAGTTTTTGTGTATTTTTATGGATAAGGAGAACAAATGAGTGTACGGGTCACCTGGTGTTAAGTGATCACCGCCGCCCACATTCTTTTGCAACACCAAAGGAATCACAGGAGCATTGCCGACCCTTAAGGTGGATGCGCTTTTTATGTAGGTACCCATGTCGTATCGTCCCGGAAACACTGCACAAGGAATCTCATTCCACAGCTTTGTAGTACTTGGATGAATGTTCCTTGAAACCACACTGTGGAGGAACGAAGGCTGCTGCTTGCTCTGGAGGATCCAAGCAGATGACATCAATGGCAGCAGCTTGTTACGCATATCAGTACATATTATAAAACAAAGTTCTCCGCCGCGTCGCAGGCCTTGAAGAAATGTGTACGCGATTTTTTTCATGTCGTATCGTCCCGAAAGCACCGCACAAGGAAGCTCATTCCACAGCATCGTAGTACGTGGAAGAAAGCCCATTTCTTTAGCTGAGTTATGGAAATATTTTCTCTATATACTAATACAAAATCATTTATTTCGCACTTTTCATGTACAAATTAACATTTTATACTGACCCCCACAACGCCTAGCGTTGCCTGTCGTTGTGGGGGTTTGGTGGTGGGGGAAAATTTAACTAATCATTTAAAGAAATAAACTAAAAGTAATAACTATACAAGTATTAATTGTGTGTATATGTAGGTGAAAGAGTGTGTATTGTGTATATGTGTATGTATGTATTTTTTAGGATTGTACCTTAAGAAGATTTTCAGTTTCCATATAGGATAGTTGTATTAAATATTTTGATAGAAGCTCTGTAGCCTTGAAGATGGAGTGTTCTTTAAATTTACATAGCTGGACCAGTTTATTATAAATACGTTGTAATAAAAAGGTTGGAAAGCGACATGTAAATGCATATTTTCTCTATATAATATTATGTTGTAATAAAATATGATATTAATCGTTATAACATCAATGTCGCGCCGGTCGCCTATCTATATTCTCAATATGAGCAGTGGGGAATTCCTCGCATTTGCATAAATAGTCGTGACCTTTTAAACTTGTGTTCTGGTTTATCTTCAACGCAACATCAATCAACTCCTGGGCAAAAAACAACCAAGTCCTGGGCAGGGTTTGATTAATCTCTCTAATTAGCTTTGGAATGTAATTTCGGATAAATTTCATTGATTTAATATTATTTGCTCAAATCTTATAACTATATTTACAATACTATGATTACATTAAATCCTTATTGAGGCGAAAAGATAGTACTTTGTACATTCTCCGCGCCTCTGGGGCCCACGGGCTTTAAATAAATTTTACCCCCCCCCCCCCTTAAAAGGGGATTTTCCAAAATGACTTATACAGATTTTATTACTAAAGCTTAACTTAAATGTTGATTTTCACGTTTCTATCTTCAAAAACATAGAACTTTCATACAAACGTTCGACCCCCCCTTTTACCCCCTTAGGGGAGGATTTTCTGAAATCTGTTTCTTTGCTGACATCTACGTCCTAAAAAGAGTATACTTTCCAAATTTCAAGTTTGTAGTTTAAAGTAAGTTTAAAGTAAGCTAGGCTTTATAGTTTCTGAGATTTCGTGATTAGTCAGTCAGTGAGTGAGTGAGTGAGTTGTATTTGTGTAATTTGTGGCAGGTTCCATATTTCGGCTTTATTTTTATGCAACGTGATATGTTTATATGTATAGAACGTAATTGACATGTGTGAATAAAATTTAATGGCGCCTCTCGTTTTTTACAGATACCCTCCAAAAGCCAAAGTAGAAGAAGGTGAGAAGCCAGGTATACTTTACAGTTTCAAGGGCACGAAGGTAATGAGCACAGAAAAGAAATCGCAGAAGAAGTTGAAGTTGGAATACGAAGTGTTTGTAAGAGTTGTAGAAGAAAACGAAGAAAATAAAAAGCTTTAATGTCTAGTTACTGAGTGCCAATTTTTTGTTTGTGTTGTAAGAAGTTAAGTTATAGTAAAATATTTTAATTTTTTTTTGTGTTATTTTATCATTTCATTTATACGATGACATAAGAAATACAAAAGAAAACGTACCGTAATGGAAGTAAAATCCACTTTCCAACTAAGATTATTTATAGGTTATTATTAAGCATTGAAAAATACATACAACATCAAATGGGTGAAAACCCGTCTACGTTCAACACCTATTCAACATGGCAAATGCATATAATAATTATTGTAGTACGATAAATTTTATATATGATATATTTGGTCGTCATATATTTAGAAGCTGACAGTAAGCCTCTATTTTGAGCAATGGACGCATACTAACACAAATCATGACATACAAATCGCGAGTGTAAGACGAAGCTTGTCACGCATGCCAAAGTAATAATCCTGGCCTGTTCTTTCAAAAATTTATTCAAAATAATATATTGTAGAATAATAAAAACTTTATAGAATATCTCAATCACATATAACGGGTTGAACTAAAAATTATAACCACGAAGATATAGAGAAGACCAGTGGTATTAAATATGACATATTTTTATTACTTACTAGCTGACCCGTCAAACGTTGTTTTGCCATATAAAATATAATTCACGTGATAGTTTTATAAATAATAAATAGCCTATGTGTTATTCTGGTGTGTAAGCTATATTATTGTAAAGTTTCATCAAAATCCAATCAGTAGTATGCTACTAAGATGTATGCATCCATATGTTTGGATGTATGCATCCAAACATACAAAATTTCACATTTATAATATTAATAGGACTTAGGATACTTAGGCATGCGTGACAAGCTTCGTCTTACACTCGCGAATTGTATGTCATGATTTGCGTTAGTGTGCGTCCATTGCTCAAAATAGAGGCTAACTGTCAACCTCTATTTTTTCGACGTTTTCACAGCTGTCTATCTAGACGTAAAAATGTTCTAAGTTGTTTAAATATCTGTTATGTCCGCTACTATATGAAGTTCTATACAATATCCTTACAATACCACTAGAAAAAACATATATATTTTTATTTAGTTGTGAAGTTGTACTTTGGCATTTCTTATAAGAAAGAAAGAATTATAGAATAATGTTTATTTGTAACGTATATAGTACACGTAAATACAAAAACTTAAAAAAATAATTCAAAGTATAATTAAAAACTTAGAATATTATTTTCTATGCGTCTATTTATACGTTTAATTTTATTTTATAATAATAAGAGACGAGACGAGTAGGACATTCAGCTGATTGTAATTGATACGCCCTGCCCATTATGCAATGTCGCTCAGGATTCTTGAAAAACCCAAAATTTCTGAGCAGCACTACAATTGCGCTCGTCACCTTGAGACGTCAGGTGTTAATTAAAGGTGCCCAGTAATTTCACTAGCTACGGCGAACTTCCTACCGAGACACAATAATGTTTACACATTATTGTTTCACGGCAGAAATAGGCGCCGTTGTGGTACCCATAATCTAACCGGCATCCTGTGCAAAGGGGCCTCCCACTAATAACGAGCGCTTTTCTTCTATTGGGCGATTTGTTTTTCTTATTTATTTAATAATTCGTCACGAAGTAAGCAAATTAACTTGCTTACCTCTTGAAAATACCTTGGCTTGAGAATGTCACATCGATCACGTCAATTTTAAACTGTCATAACTTACTGGTTCACTTCGTAGAGTTGTTCAATGTCTTCTACAGCAGGTCTGTTTAACGACATACAACTTTAGTTAAATCATATTTATTGAAGTGAAAACATCTTTAGCGGCGTTGAGCACTTTTCTTGGCAATAAAATGTTAAACTCGCGTCAGGACACGTGACCTGATCGAAAATTCGTAAGACAGTCATTGAAATTATGCATGAAAGTTAATTTTTCTGAGAGATAAACTTTTTCATATAAAGTTTTAATAGATCTGTGTTAGAGTGTTAAAGTGAAAGTAAAAAAGAATTTAATTCGTTATGTAATTAAATTGTCATTTTTGTGTACAATAGCGTTATAAATGAATATGTATTTAACTACACAAATGCTAGTACTTTTGTACAGATAAATAAAGCATTTCGAGGGAAATTACTTCTAAACCATTACAAAATATCCAAAAATGCACAATTCTTCAATTTTTCTCTTCTACGGGCACTCCCGTAGTGCAACCCGTATTTTTATATTTAGTGAAGGTTTGGGGCAACGCAAAATAAATTAATTTAAACACTTTTTCATTATCCGTTACTCATACCTATAGAGAAAATTTACAAGGAAACTAATTTTATGAAAATAGTACAAATGAACAAATACACAACCTATAACCAGATCACAATCGCAAAGCCCAGGGCTAATAGTGGACTGAAAAAATGACCTATAAAGGTGCTAAGGTGTACAATGGTCTATCTTCTGATATAAAAAATGCGGGCTCAAATGTATAATAGACTACATTTCCATTGTTTGGTACTCCATCCATTTCAGCCAAAAAACTCTATGACGATCGGTCCTGTGTTGTCCTCATCCAACCTATTCCAGCGATCTTGACCAGATCGTCGGTCCATCTTGTGGGTGGCCTACCAATACTGCGTCTTCCGGTACGTGGTCACCACGTAATTTTGATATATTCCATTAGTCGTACTATACTAGTATTTGTTCATTTTATCTAATCGCGAAGCTTTGGAAGCAACTAAGATCATATATAAAATCATCACCAACATACCGAAGCAGGTTACTTATTACAGAATTGTATAGAGGAATATAAAAGTTGTAATGGTATGTATTTTCAAAGGTACTGATTCTCGTTCTATTTATGCAGTAGAATTAGGTAAGTACTTAAAATTTTAACAACTTTCGAAATAAATAAATGAAGTGTAGGTACATCACCGCACCGCGCCGACTGATCCGTGTGTCCGGCTCTCCGCTTCCTTTCTCCGTAGCCCGCGAATAACGTGTAATCCGTACGTCAATTATTTATTTATTTAATTTATATATATCATGTTTTATTAAGTCATTTTGACTTCACTTGTGTGATACTATAATACCATCTGAGCAGCGCCGCCCCAAAGGCAACACTGGCAGGGTCGAGTCAGAGTTTAATGAGAGCAAAAACACTTTGTCACTCTTTTATATCTACATTTAGAGTTTCAGCAACTTACTTTATATAAAGTGTATTTAAAGTGATGCACCAAAATTACTCAAACGTTTTGGACTTAATTATGTTCTATGTACTACTTCTTTTCCGTAACAGAACAATTTTGAAGTGAAACTTCTTTAGAATCGTTGTGATTTCAAACCGGATACACCAGAAAAAACGACAGGTAAGAGACACAAATACAAAATGTGTAGGATGAAGCCGGCAAAGAATGAGACAGAAATATGCATACTATTGAAGTGAAAACTTTTTTATCATCGTTGTGATTTGAAAGTCGATGAAACGAAAAAGCAACAGTAAAAAGAGCAATCACATCAATCCATAATATTTAACATGGGAGATAATGAGATAGGAAGCATAATACAATGTTTTGGTACCAGGCGATCATAATTAAACAAGAGATTGTCTTAAGTATTGCGCAAGTATACCTTAATATATTCTGACTCCAAGGCACGACATTTTACTACATAGACACCAGGAGAACATATTATTATACATATTAGTGGTGGTAGGAATGTCTTTCATAGCGGTTGAAATCATATGTCATCCTATTTACACGTACCAGGAATTCATATGCAGTTTAGAGGTTCATGCACCATGCAGGTTTCACTTCTGACATGTAAACTTTGTACGCACGCATTGTTTTTTTTTTTTTAATTTTCTATTCCATGTGCTTTTAACGTTTGTAGAAAAAGTAATATTGTTATGGACAAGGTATTAAATACAAAAATCAATCCTCAGTCACTGTAAACAAGTATGGGTGTTATGCTCAGAATAGGTACTGCTGGTAATTCGGCATGAAGCGCCTTGCAAATCTCGTACTGGCCAGTACCTAGTGAACCATTTTGCCTTCCAAAGTGTCAAGCTTTCGAAGTTTCGAGAGAAGCAGAGAAAGTCTGGGAAGACTGGGTAGTAGTGTGAACTAAATACACTCTTAACGCCTACAAAATATTATTAGCAAAGGTGTCCGTTTCAAATGTCATTGAACCATTTAAATAACTACATAATAATAAAATTTATAATTAAAATAAAACGGCTTTGTATTGAAAATACACTGGAATGAAACTCATTAATTGCACTTTTAAAACTCAAATTATACTGAATTTCAAAACTCCAACAAGGTAAATTATTAATATGATTTAAAAAAAAATTTTTGTTTCGTCATTGTGCCATATAAAATATATCGTCTTACAGCAACATAGAATATTTTTACAAAATGTGTTGCTAATCGTTTACAAAAGAGCATCTGTTTCAAAATAAAGCCTAAGTAAAAGGTCATGTTTGATAGAGACATGTAATATTATGTGACTCTCAAAAATAAGTTCCTTGAAAATGGCACCGTAGAGGAATGCCACAAAACCCTTTCAACTTGTCGTAGTGAGTACATGGGGAACTAACGGCCTTACAAATAAAATTGGCATAAAGTTATACCTGAGCATAACCCAAGAATATAAAAAATGTTTACAAATAGACATTTGCCTATGATTGATTTATTTGGACGTATGACGTTTCCCGCGTTTATTTGCAAGGCTGATTGACATTTGGAAAACTTTACAATTATCATGGTATTGACAGTGTTGTCAGCGATATGATCAACATTTTGCATATTCTTGGTTTGTTCTCAGGTATAACTTTTTACCAAGTTTATTTGTAGCGCCGTAAAAGTTTTGGTCTTCTAGCTAATCGGAACTATTTGAATTTCGAATTTTATCTATATTTTTTTGAAACGCTGCAACCTTCTTAGTAATAAAAAAATCAATTGTTGGGAAATCATTTGGCTATTGTATTTTAACTACGCATCAAAGTTCTACGTACGCAACGAAAATGGAATTAAGTCGAAAAGGTTTTAGAGCGATGATTTTTTATGATTTTGAAACTTCCCTTTCTCTGCAAAACTGTGCCGATTACCTATTTGACAATTTGAGGACTATTGGGGATTAGTAGGAGCCAAAGTCAGAAAATTTTACACGAAGAATTGAAAGTTCGGAAATTTTGGTGCCATTGGATCCCTCATGAACTGACAGCGGAGCAGAAGCTGGCTCGCGTGGAATGGTGCTCACAGATGCTAATGAAGTACGACCACGGACATTCTAATGCTGTTTATGACATTGTCACAGGAGACGAAACGAGGATTTATTGTTTTGGACCAGAAAAAATAAAAAATGATCGCATTTTTTTCTGAGCTACGTGTCCCATCTGCTTAATTCCTCTGGAAGATTAAAATAGTGTTGATGCCGAGTGGTATTCTACCATTTGTTTACCCGGGGTTTTAAAAAAAGTTCGCGAAAGACGACCAAAAAGCCGCATTCTCCGTTACATCATGACAACGCTTCTTCACACACGGCCAACAAAACTAAGTCATTGCCCCGACCTAGCACCCTGTGATTTCTGTATTTTCTTCAAAATCAGTCAAGATTTGATGAGAGGTTTCACTTTTACCAATTCCGAAGAGGCAGTGATAGCGTTCAATCAGCACGTAGAAAACATGCCTTCAGATCTGTGGTACTCCTGTTTAAAAATGGTTCGATCACATGAAAAAATCTTTAAAATGTAAAGGAAAGTATTTTGAAAAGCAATAAACATAATATTTTGGTTATAACATGTTGCTTTTTTAAGTTACGCAAAACTTTTAGTGTGACCTACGTATTATATCCAAGTTTATGGCGTGTCATGCGAAAATTGGAATTTGGTGGCAAGTAGCATGTCAAACACTACCCACGATGAATGCGGTAGAAGAGATCAAATGAATCGATGTCTCAACGAATAGCTAACTTATCTACCCGTTCACATAGCATGAATCCCAATAATTCATGCAACTTTGCGCACGCCCGCATGCAATATGCGGTAAAATGGTGATATTGAAGTGCAGCAGGACCAGAGAGCACTAGAAAGTAAGCTGGCTTGAAGTAATTCCAGTAAGCCAATCTGGCTTTTATTCTAGATAACCGCAGAATCGGCAATTGCTGGAGATTTTGTGAAGAACGGCGATACGACTACGCGCACACTTGAGGGTTCTAGGTGTTAAATTGAAATATTTCACCTCATTTCGCGATCGTCAAGAGAAGACTCGATAGAAGATACAGGTTTCACTAGTTGATGATTTATCTGGAAGGATTGCATGGCCCGTGCTTACGGCATCTCCAGTACTTCATTCGCAGAATATTATATGTTGGAGAAATCCAACATACCATTGATATTCAGAAGGAACAGTGTAGGGCGTAGAACACAGTCTTGGGGAATTCTAACGTTTACGGACCTGTATGCTGCGCCCAGGGATGAAGCTTGTAGTTCAAATGCTTAAACTTTCGGGAAGCCCAACTGATGAAAGTTTCAAAAGAAGTTCCATACACGATTGAAGGCAATCGCTATATCCACACTGAGTACCAAACTTTCTCCCTTCCTTTCGATAGCCGCCGCCCTAATATATGTGTTAGATATACCAGAAGGTCGGTCGTTGATCAACAGGTAAACCTCTAAAAATACCATGATTTCGGAGATAAGGAAGGTTATGTCAAAAGGTATGTAGTTCAAATTAGCACCGACTTCAACGCAACCTGCACGTTTTTTGAGCACAGTGGACGAAATGACATCCGGCTATTCTTAACGTCCAAGAAAAAGAGAGCTCGCCGAACACTTTTTATCTGAATAATCGTCAGCAGTGCCTTTTCATTTTTTTGACATTAAGGGACGAACAGGACCTTCAGCTGGTGGTAATTGATACGCCTTGCCCGTTACAATGCAGTGAACAACTCAATAATTCTGAACGGCACTATAACTGCGCTCTTCACCTTAAGACATAAGACAAGATCACGGATTATGTATCCTCTAAAATTTCTAGAATACGGGCCTCCATTTTTTTAAATTAAAATAAGGGACGAGACGAGCAGGACGTTCAGCTAATGGTAATTGATACGCGCTGCCCATTACAATGCAGTACCGTTCATGATTTCTGAAAAACCCAAAAATTCTGAGCTGCACTACAAATGCGCTCGTCTCCTTGAGACATAAGATGTTAAGCCTCAGTAATTTCACTAGCTTCGGTGCCCTTCAGACTGAAACACAATAATGTTTACACATTACTGCTTCATGGCAGAATAAGGCGCCGTTGTGGTTCCCATAATCTAGCCGGCATTCTGTGCAAAGGAGCTTCCCACTGGTCGTTATCGTTAAGTCGAGTAGAGTTGGTAGAAAAACTTGTTCGGCGGTCCTACCATTTCTCGCTTTTTTCTGTGTGAGTGTTATACTTATCCCTTCGAGTCTGACCCGTTCGTGCTGTCGTCATAGGAGGGCAGCGTGACCCTCTCCCATCGAAAGTCATAAAGTCGTATCCCCAGAAACCCTTGGTCCTGGAACTCCACTTTTCTATTGATGCCCACGGAAGCACAAGGTATTTTTTATCAAAGTCAAAGGTTTTATTTACATAAACATGTTAGATTGATGTTACATAAATATTGTAAAGTACATGTTTGCCACATTTATGACGTGGAAATTTAACAAAATACATTTTTAAATCATTAGTTACAATAATATCAATTTAACAAAATAATTATAGCAGTATTATTTATTATTATATTATATAATTAAAAAAATGACGTCTAATGAATATAAGCAGTTTTGACTAAGGTATATTTACAATCTAGATGAGAATTTCCTATTTTACGATACCTCTCTAATTATCTTTGGGATGTGATTATACATTTAATGCACTTTTATTTCCCTGAAATAATGTAGTTCTACAGCAAGGTACTTGTAGTTTTGTGGGGTCCCTGGATGGGAAAAGTAGTTCTCTTGTAGGTCTAGTAGATCTAGATAAATAAAAATAGTATTTAAATGACAAAAACGAGATACGTATCAAAAGACAAGCACAATGCAATTGCAATACTGTAAGTTTGAAAATTACTCACGTTATTTTGAATTTGATTATTTTCAAATTGTAAGTAAACTTTGATGTTTTTTAAGATCTTTACCATTCGTCGTTCAAAACTGTAGCATAATATTATGTGTAGTTGTATTTTTCATACCCCTAAATGATAAGGGTGACCCACCCCTAAATATTTATTTTTTGACAAGTTTTTTTATTTTAATTTTATTATGACTCAACATTAATAAATACATACAACTTAAAATTTACACCCATCTTCAAACAACACCTATTTTGTTACCGCAATTTTTATATAATTATTCTGTGCCATCCACCGGTCCGCAATAGGGTTGCAAGATGGCAATCGAATATAATAATTATTAACGATATATTTGCTAAGTGATAAAAGTAAGATACAGGCCTAAAAAGTTTTTGTGTTGATAGTTTTTTCATTAATGTATATGGCAAAACAATTTTTCGGGTCGACTAGTAATAATAATATATAAATATCGAAATCAAAATTACATTCAGAGATCAAGAAATTGCGTGCGAGATTATATTTCTGTCGCCCGACCGTACACGCTTTTATTTTTTGTTAGTTTATGGATTCTAGCTTCATTTTAGTAGGGTTTGTAGCTAAAACATATTTCAAGCTTAGAAACGTCTATTATCCCATTTATTATCTCACCCTATCTGTTGAAGAACCATCTAAAAATAATTAAAAAAAATATCACAGTGTATGACAATTCACGCAAGTTTGAGAATAGGTCCCTTTTTTGATAATGTTATATGGTACGTATAGATTTATGAAGTAAAAATTTCTTTAAGCACGCTCAGCATCTGTTTTGTGATAGTTAAATAAAACTGAGCCGTTATGATCGGCTATGTAACACCCGTTCACTTCCGTCGTATTAAACAGCATCATCTACGATCTTCTATGGTGACAATATGAGTCTCTGATATTATGCCAAAACGTCCCTCACGCAGGCAGAAGCCACCTACTGAGCTATATCCACATGTGTTTACTACAGATGTTTTTCGTTGCAAGTACGTTTCCAGTGCACAATTAACTTAAAAAAAATAAACAAACAAATATCACAAGGCACACGGCGGGAAATGTATTATACATACAGGCCGACAGACGTTTTTCTGTACATAATAAATAAAATATTCATAAATAGAATTTGTCAATAATATTTCATAACATCAAGTAAACAATGTTTCGTAAACTATACTCCCTGTTGTTATAATAAAATTGTTTCACAGTAGAATTGTCAAACCGTGCCACAATAAATTCTCTCATAGAAAATATGGCCAAACAAAACAAATATTGGTGATAAAAATTATTATGGGCCCCAAATCTAAATAAAAACTATCTTATCTCCGAAGTTGGACTAACTGCACTCCATGATCCCGATTAAAATCCGTTCATTCGTTTAGGAGTTCCCTGGGAATCATCTGGACACTGGATTTACATGTAATAATATATACTAGCTGACCCAGCAAACATTTTATTGCCATATAAAGTAATAAAAAATATTCAATGATTATAATTTTTGGGGTATAAAAAATAGATGACCACCGATTATCAGACCTACTAAATATTATATCGTACATAAATTTATCGTACTACAATAATCATTATATTCGATTGCCATCTTGCAATTCTATTGCGTGTCCGTGGTTGGAATAGAATAATATTAAAATGGCGATATAAAAATAGGCGTTGACCGTAGACGAGTGAAAATTTGAACTTGTATATATTTTTTTATGCTGAATCATAATAAAATAAAAATAAAAAAATGTCAAAAAAAATAAAAAGAATATTTAGGGGTATGAAAAATATACGGCGGTCGTTTCTCAGACCTACCTACTCGATTGTCAATCACAAATTTTCAAACAAATTTGTTTAACCGTTTCGGAGGAGTTTGGTAACAAACACCGGGACACGAGAATTTAATATATGAGATTAATTATATAATAAGATTAAATATGCGTCACAATAAAAATTAAAAAAGAAAATAATTATATAAAACATAAAAATTAATAAAAATAGTCCTAATATGAGTTAACTATTTTATATATAATTTCTATACCATTCCAAGCGTTGCATTTTTTTCTAATTTTTTGTAGTTTTATTCATTTTTTTTAGGTTTTATGCAACAGGTGTTCAGTAAATCTATAAACAGAATCGCTTCTGTTGATTGGTATAGATGGGCGCGGTAACTGACGTAATTCTATTAAACAGATCGAACCAAATAGATACCTACGCCCCAGCCAAACCTATCTTGACATACAGAAGATTTAAATTGCTTTTTCTACATATTTGGAGCTCTTGATCTTGTAAATACTCCATTTTTGAACTCAACGACTGTATAAAACGAATTGATACGATTATTGGTTTATCATTGTTCCTCTGCCTTTAGCCTGAAAAGTATTAACGATATGAAGACTTTAGTGGTGAGTTAAGATTATATTTAATATACAATACTAATATACTTTACTTTTACGTCTAGATAGACTATGACAGCTGTGAAAATGTGAAAAAAAGTTGAGCTTAGAGTTAATCAGTTGGAGGCTCCTTTGCACACTGCACTTTGCACATGCTGGCTAGATTATGGGTATCACAACGGCGCCTATTTCTGCCGTGAAACAGTAATGTGGAAACATTACTGTGTTTCGGTCTGAAGGGCGCCGTAGCTAGTGAAATTAATGGGCAAATGAGACTTAACATCTTATGTCTCAAGGTGACAAGCGCAATTGTGGTGCCGATAGGCACAGCATTGTAATTTGCATGACGTTTCAATTACCATCAGCTAGACGTCCTGCTCGACTCGTCCCTTATTGTCATAAAAACAAACCTCTATTTTGAGCAATTCACGCACACTAGCACAATGTGTCACACAAATTGCGTGTGTAAGACGTAGCTTGTCACGCACACTAAAGTATTAAATCTGGCCTATTTTATCGGTTGTCTATCTGCAAAAGACTCTATCTAGACGTCTAATTAATTTTCTTAGCTAATGTTTACCTTTTGTCGTAATAACAGCAGTAGGCACTCCAGCAGTAACTTATCAAGAAAATAAAATTAGTGAGAATTTATTATATAAGCGGCTTACCCCCTTATTCATAATAGTCTGCTAACTTAAAGCATTGCTAATTCTCACTCTGTCCTCTTCTATTGACCTAAGTCAGAATGAGAAAAAACACTCCTAAGCGGCTGTTTAAAGTTAGCGGACCATTATGAATAAGAGGGTTAGTATCTAATTTATAAATTGCCAAACTTCAGACACGTGTAAGTATATTATATTACTAGCTGACCCGACTGACGCTGTTTTTGAAAATATTAAAATGGATATAGTATATTATCTTTAGGAGATAGACATATGCCATTGGGGACTTTTCTTTAGACATATATAAGATACACAATTCTACCGTACATTATTTTGTTATATCTCAAAGGGTTTAAACAGCGTATTCGTCCAAAGCTCCCAGACGGATAATTTTTCCTGACATCTCCAACAAATTTCGTAAATATATACAAAAATGTATACAATAAACTAAACTAAACAAATTATGTACTAAAACCTCCCTCGAGAACCACTCTATCCGTTGGTAACAGTGTGAAGATAGGTGCAGTAGTTTTTGAGTTTATCTTTGTCTGTCTGTCTAGTCACGGCGGAGGACTTTGTTTATAATATATAGTGAAAGTGTAGCTGCCCTCGATGTCATCTGCTTGGATCATCCACCGCAAACAGCAGCCTTTCTCCCTCCTCAGGGTGGTCTGCAAGGAACTTTCATTCATGTACTACAAAGCTGTGGAATGAACTTCCTTGTGCGGTTTTTCCGGGACGATACGACATGGGTACCTTCATAAAAAGCGCGAACACATTTAGGGCCGGCAACGCTCCTGTGACTCCTCTGGCGACCCGTATTATTGTTTGTCCTCCTCTTCCATAAAAAGCATATAATACGTTACCCAGACGTCTTCTTTATACACACACGTTTTTTTATTAAATCTTTTCTGAAGATTTTTCGTTTTGCCCGGACATAAAATTAAAAACAAAGACTTACTAACTCGACTTTACCGAGTGGTAGGCATAACTATGAAGGTGTTTAAAAAACAACAAATATAATTCCTATGTTTTTTACAATTTTTAATACAAATTATCGAACATTTAAGGCTCCACCAATGGCATGCTCCTTTGGACCGGATGCCGGCTAGATTATGGGTACCACAACGGCGCCTATTTCCGCCGTGGAGCAGTTATGTGTAAGCATTACTGTGTTTCGGTCTGAAAGGCGCCGTAGATAGTAAAATTACTGGTCAAATGAGACTTGACATCTTATGTCTCAAGGTGACGAGCGCAGTTGTAGTGCTCAGAATTTTTGGGTTTTTCAATAAAGTTGAGCGGTACAGCATTGTTATGAGCAGGGCGTATCAATTACCATCAACTGAACGTCCTGCTCGTCTCGTCCCTTATTTTCATTAAAAAAAAGTATTAAAATATTGATTTCTATGAATGTTCTTTTTGCAGGTATTAGTGTTGGCTCTTGCCTTAAATGATGCATTGGCACTAGACGATGGGAAATATCACCCGGAGATATATGGGGATAATGGACAATATAAACACAAGAGTGATAACCGCTTCTATTACTATCCAGATAAATACAACTACTATGGAAAGAACATTTACGATCCAGCCTACTATCCCATTTACTACAATTCATTAGCCAAGCCATTCCAACATTTGGTCGCGCCAATCGCAAAAGCAAGGTAACTATAACAGCTTGTAAGTAGAGTATGTAAGTAGAGTATGTAAGTAGAGGTATTTGGTGAGTATTGTATGATATGTAGATTAAGATTATTTTTTTTGTTGTTTGCTTGAGTTCTAGTAACAGGCTTCGTCATGCTCGCTTAAATGTCACTGCTTGTGGCGGCGACATGGGACGGCCCCTTCCCTAAAGTATGGTCGAGGGAGGCGATGGCTCGCCCATGGGTCATGCTCGTGAACGAACGCGACTTGTGGTGGCAGGATGATCCTGTTACGGGAAGCTCTGCTTCAGATTCTTAAAAGTTATTATATTTTTTTATATAATCTCTTATAAAATTCTCCCAAAATGCCTTTATTTGTATACGGTGCGTGTGGATGATGTAGCTACTGTACTCAATAACTTTTGTTTTAATATATTATAAATTTACATTTACTTTTTTAACTTACTCGTGTAAGGTATTGACTATTTGACGTTTGAGTATGTTTGTTGCATCACTTTATATATTATATTGTAATTGAAATGATTTGTAAAACGATGAAAATGTAAATCTTCATTTGAAAGAGTGGCAATGAGTTTCTTGCTACTTCTTCTCATTAGCTCCACCCTTTACGAAGTAGTGGTCGATTTAATAAGAAAAAATATTTTTTTTTGACATTCATAAGTATCATTTCCTTGAACTACATGAATAAAGTGATTTTGATTTGATTTGATTTGCCGTCTTAGTCTGAGATTTATAGCGCGTACTTAGACTTTGCTCAAACTTTACTTACGTAAATCTTAGCTGAGTGTTATAAAACGCAAACTTGACTTTTGCATTGTCTTAGCTTAAGCACAACATAATTTCAATTGTCAAATGACTATTAAAACGAAATCAAAGACTATGCCAGCTAAGTTTTACGCAAGTAAAGTCTGAGCAAAGTCTAAGTAAGTATTAGTAATAACATTAAAAAACTAGATTAATGAATTTTACTCATAACCTCATAGAACTGTAACTTTATTCATTTTATTATTTTATTGCCTTATGCGTAACGCATGCGTATAACTATGATAAGCATAATTGCATATTTTTTTTTATCAGGCGTTATAATTTACCATAATTGATAAAGTGTTTTATGAGAGTAGGTATCTGAATTTAATTTCTCTTACATGGAATAACTGAATTGTGTTTAATACGTTTAATAGTTTAGTAATTTTATATTAATTCTCTACGAAAGTAGTCCTAGTGAGTGAGAGACTGACGTATAGCGAGTGTAAGATATAGATGTCATGCACTCTAAAGTAATAAACCTGGACTGTGATAATGCGTTCTCTAACAGCAAGAGGCTCTAATTATACGTATAAATTATTTTTGATTTACTCATGCAAGGCATTGACTATTTGACGTGAGTGTGTTCTGTTGTATCACTTTACATATTATATTGTAATTGAAATGATTTGTACAACGATGAAAATGTAAATCTTGTTTTAAAAGAGTGGCAATGAGTTTCTTGCCACTTCTTCTCATTAGCTCAACTCTTCACGAAGTAGCGGTAGCCACATGAAAAGAGTGATTTAGATTTGATTTAAGAATGAAATATGAGTAAGTAATGCAATCATTTTATTTTCAGCGAAGTACCGCAAGTGGTGGTTACTGCCAGACCCATTATCACGACACCAGTTCCAGTAGTTGCATCTTCGGTTAAATACGTCCCACTGCAATACGCTAAAAACCAAAACGAAAACTACGCAAGAATTGTCACCCAAGATAGCGACTCAAGCGAAAATGGATACCACTACAGGTTCCTAACTGAAAATGGCATTGCTGCAGAGGAGACAGGCAGTGTTGCATCAGCTACCAATGGTGGAACAAGAGTACAAGGCTTCTACGAGTACGTCGGTGATGATGGACGTACATACAGGGTCGACTACACAGCTGATGAAAACGGCTTCCATCCGTCAGGAGCTCATTTACCTTGAAACAATTATTTATTGATGTTTTGTTATACGAATCGAAAATTGTCCTTAATGACGACTGAATAAATCATACAACGAAAAAATTCGTTTGAAGTCAATCTTTTATTTATGACATTGAAGGACGAGACGACTGGACGTTCAGCAGATGGTAATTGATACGCCTTACCCGTTACAATGATGTGAAAAACTCAATAATTCCGAAGGGCACTACAACTGAACTCTTCACCTTGAGACATAAGATGTTAAGTCTCATTTGCCCAGTAGTTTCACTAGCTACGGCTAGATAAGCCCTGATCATTACAATGCAGTGCCGCTCTGGATTCCTATAAAAATCCAATAATTCTGAGTGGCACTACAACTTCACTTATCACCATGAGACATAAGATAGTCTAGATAAGTCTCATTTTTCCAGTAATTTCACTAACATCGGCGCCCTTCGGACCGAAACACAATAATGCTTACACATTACTGTTCACGGCAGAAATAGGCGCCGTTGTGAAACCCATAATCTAGCCGGCATCCTGTTCTAATGAGCCTCCCATGAGTGAAAATCGTCTTTTAAATAATTATTCGTTTTTAAGGTAGCAACATTTTATCTTTATGACAATGGCCTCTAAGCCCACAAAACAAAACGTTAAATGTCAACGTGATAAGTATAGTGGGACGAGCATAATAAAAATTTACATAACCACGACATTTCATAGTGAATATTGGGTGTGAATGAGACAATCGATTTATTTCTACTGTTGTGGACCAAGGTGTTTATGATGTGTCATTTTTATTAATTAACCGTTGAAAATGTTAACCATAAAATAATAGAAAAATTAAACAAAAAAAAAACAACCGAATTCTAAGATACTATTCCAAAACAAAAGAGATAAAATGCATTAAAAATATGCAATTATTCAATCTTAATAAATCTAATAAATTAATCTAATTCCAGTTACGATTATTGTTATTTTTGGAATCGGTGTCCTCAAGCCGCGGCATCGCTCGCCATTCGCCTCCTCACGTCGCGCGTGCGACACAAGCACTTCTCACCTACAACTATGTATGTAGTTACAAACCTACCTTGGCTGACACCGACTTTTAACTTCTACTAACACCGCTTTTTAAGGAAGCACCAGCTTTTCACGGTTCACTCAGTTGAGAGTTCTGAGGTAATAGTGATTTGAAATAATACCGTCCAATTGGGAACCTCCTCCTTTTTTGAAGTCGTTTATAAAAGTATTTAATCTTTTTTGCTAATTATTATAAATTGCATTTATATTTGTTTTGTAGTTATCGGTGTACACTTTTTGTAACCGCATGTTAAGCAGTTTATTTTTTTTTTTGCTGTCACAAAACTGAGGCCCGTATTCTATAAATTTTAGAGGGTCCTACAACCTATCCGTCCGTAATTAAGTGTATTTTGTCTATGCTTGCAAAGTCTTAAAGATAGTGTAAAAACCTATACAATCTTCTGGTATACAGCGAGGCGCGTCAATGGCCAAATTAAACATAATAACATAATTTCGGAACTCCTCAATCGGTCACTCTTGTCAAAGCGGTCGTGGTCGCTAAAATAATGCAACATTAGTCGCCGTTCGTCTCTTTAGTTTTGGGTCGAACTGCCTCCCTCGCGAACCACCTCTACCACCACCTTTGGCAGTTTGCTGCATTGCACTAAAGTTGTCTGTGTCACTGCTTTGATAAGACCTATCAATCAATCGCGTGGGTGAGCGTCGTCTCACTCTTTTCCCCTCCACCTGGCCCTGTGTGTGTCAGAGAAATAACGATCGAACGAAAGAGTTTCTTACCAATGATGAGAGTTACAGATTGTTTTGTATAAATGCATGTGGCAGCATATTTGGAACACCTACTGGTAAATACGGACTTACACTGGTAGATACGGACGAATTCGCGGGAAACAGTAGGTGTATTATATATTTGTTTGAAAAATTATAATTTTTTTTAATTAAGCTTTTTATTTACTTTTTTATGATTATGGTTAATTAGCTCTACCGATGTGTTCATTTTCATTCACGCTGTTTAGATCTAAATTCAAAGAGAAATTGCAAGGACTCGCTGAAGATGTTAAGATAGAGTTGCAGATATAAGTTATATTTTATGATTAACTTCCAAATGAAATTAAAATATTAGCTATTAAAAATTTAAATTTGTCGTAAAAAATAAATTAACATCTATGGCCTATTATAATGTGAAAGATTATTTGAATGATAAAGATAGTTGGAATTAATGTTCTAAATTTTGTTAATGAATATTGTTATACTCATTTGAATGCTATTGTAACTTTTGTACTTCATCCTGACTTGCACTAAATAACTTATAAAGTTTTACAGTGAATAAAGATTTTTTTGACTTTGACTTTGACTAAGGATGTTGATATCCTTCTAATATTGGATTAAATTGATAGTTTCGAGATAGAGTCCTATCTCGAAACTATCAATTCATGACAGCTGTTAAAATTACTTCTCGCCACTGCAGTTGATTAGGTAACTTGAAAGTCCACCTCAACGAATGGTAGTACATCTCTTAGATCGATGTCCATTATATTATGCTCAAATTTTGAACTCTACTAAATATAAGATCATGAGATCTTACCACTGAATCAGATAAGTTGACTGATTGCATCAATTGTTAATATTACGAAACAATTGCTTAGTCAGATAGTAAAAATATCAATTTAAATAAGGATTATTTTTATGTACACTGTATTTAAAGTAAAGGAGCCCCTGACGTGTGGAAGTCGTTTTACGTTCATCATCACCGACGTATTCGAAGAAGCCTTGTACTCTTATTTCACCATTGGCAGCTGATGCTTGTGTCTCCTCTGAAGCCATCTTCAGTAAGGAACCTGTAGTGGTATCTGTATGGTATACTTTCGCTTTGGAAACTGTGAAACTGCAAACACTCACCGTGATAAATGCGGTTGAAGACACACAACTAAGCGACGTCTTAACGCAAATCTAATTTATCTAGCCGTTCATAGAGTACCTACTGAATCATTGAATCTCTGCGTTCCACCCGATCAAAATGATTTGAGCTGAAGGAAAAATACATGGTTGATAATGTCTCACGAAAGTGTAAACTTCTTTACTAGTGGGAGGCTCCTTTGCACAGGATGCCGGCTAGATTATGGGTACCACAACGGTGCCTATTTCTGCCGTGAAGCAAAAAATTTGCAACCATTACTATATTTTGGTCAGAACCGCGCCGCAGCTAGTGAAATTACTGGGCAAACAAGACTTAACGTCTTATGTCTCAAGGTGACGAGCGCAGTTGTAGGGCCAGACAGAATTTTTTAATTTTTTCAAGAATCCTGAGCATGTATTGTAATGGGCAGGGTGTTACAACTACCATCCGCTGAACCTCCTACTCGTCTCGTCCCTTATTGTACTAAAAAAAGTCAGTCGGTAAGATCAAAGCAACAAACCGTCATATTCGCAATAGGTTGAAACGTTGACTCTCACCACGAACCTCGCGGTTCGATTCTCGTCCTCCACGCATCAAGATGTCAGGGAACGATCGTCTATTAGACGCTTTATAAATTCGACAACGATCTCGTGTCACAAGATAGTATGAGCTGCGATGATCTTATTACCATCTGGTGACCCGTCAATCTTTTTACTATATTATGCAAATAGTTATTTACCTTCAGTACCATCTTCATTCAGAACAACTTAGGTTAATAACAATTCTACTTCCATAGTCAAAGTCAAATAAACTTTATTAAATTAGGCTTAAACTAAGCGCTTTTGAATCGTCACTACAAATATTTCTTTTATATTACTGAATTCACCATATTATGTTCGTAAAAAGTTGAGCTGATGCGAAGAACATACAAGAAACTCAACTGCCGCTCTTTTTAATCAAATAGAGTATTTTACAATGGCTGTAACATACATAACAAATTAGTTAGTAAGGTGCTGCAACCAATTTATGTGTCGTATTTAAATAATAGGAATTAATTCATGAAAAGTAATAAAGAATTAACTGTATAAATAGAAATTATTGTATATTGGATGTATCAATATATAGATCTTGAATTCATTGTTTACACAAACATAAGGATTCTTTGTGAACATGATACTCGTGATTACTGACACAATTAGTAATTGCATCCAACAAATGCAAAGATTTATTAACTATAACAGGTCGAACTGGCACAACAAGCAGCACCCGTTCACGAGTAGACGCATGGACTAGCCATCGTTCCCTACGAATATATTTAAGGGAAGGACACGACCCGTTACAGGACGCCGCTGCAAGCAATGCCATTCAGTGAGCATGACGAGTCATGTCATAAGATAACTATAAAAGAAACATAAATTAAAAAAAAAATAACTATTCATGTACCTAGTTGCATCTTGTTTATTTTTTGTAGTCTCCAACCGTTTCCAATGGTGTCTTTCTTGAGCTGCCCTGTGCTTTTTCTGCGCTGTGCTGCCCCGGGGCGTAAAAAGAATAGGGTAGTCCCAGGTGCAAGGGTGTCGTAAGAGGCGACTACGGGCTTTTTGAAAGTGGGAGAGTCACGCTGCTGTCTTATGACGTCAGCACAATCGGGCCAGACTCGTCCGGGTTACTTACCACACTCGCACAGAATACCGGCGTGAAGTAGCGGCCTAGTGCCGCTATGTTTCGCATAGGTTAGTGTCGAGGACCGGAGGCTATTCCCCCCGTCCTTCCCCCCCCCCCCCCAACAAAATATGAGAGCGGTCCTAAAAAAGAAATTAACCCCAGGAGGGTACCGGCTCTTGTAGAGCCGGAGAATCCCTCCCCGAGCATTCGCGCTCGTATTCTGGGGAGGGCACAGTACCGCGTATGTCACAGGACAAACAGGGCAGCAACACCACGGCACCCCGCTCCACACTTAATGTGGACTTTTGTAACATCCGGGGAATTCACTCCAACTTAAACGCCGTCCACCACCACCTTGAGACGGCGCAGCCGGCCTTGTGTTTCCTCACGGAGACGCAGATATCTCGACCTAGCGATACGTCATATTTAACGTACCCCGGGTACAAAATTGAGTATAATTTCATGCCTCATGCCGGGTATGTGTGTACGTTAGGGAGGATATCTGCTGTCGCCGTCTCGGCAATTTTGAGGGTAGGGGCCTGTCTACTCTCTGGCTCCGCGTAGATTTAGAGGACCGCGTCCGCATCTATGCGTGTGTCTACAGGTCCCATAGTGGTAACGCAGAAACGGATCACCTCATGGGCTGCGTTCAAGCGGCATTTGATGACGTGCTTGCTCAGATCCCCTCCGCTGAAATCGTAGTGTTGGGTGATTTCAACGGGCACAATGCCGAATGGCTTGGATCACGTACCACAGACTCGCAGGGCGATCTGTGCATAGTTTTGCATTGGCGTATGGTCTGTCCCAATTGGTTGAGTCGCCGACGCGGCTCCCGGATGTGGATAGCCACATGCCGTCCTTATTAGATCTTCTGCTGACTACACATCCCGATGGTTACCAGGTCTCTGTCGACGCCCCTCTGGGAACGTCCGACCATTGCCTGGTCAGGAGTGTAGTGCCTATCCGACGCCAACGTCGCAGACCACCAGCGACCCGCCGCGTTTGGCACTACAAGTCAGCAGATTGGGATAGGATGCGTTCCTTTTTTGCATCCTACCCTTGGGGCAGGGTTTGTTTCCCTTCGGATGATCCTAGTGCCTGCGCCGTTGCAGTAGCCGATGTGATACTGCAGGGCATGGATATTTTTATACCAAGCTCTGTAGTACCGATCGGTGGCAGATCACAGCCCTGATTCGATGCGTCAGTTAAAGCAGCATCTGACTGCAAAAAACAGGCGTATCGAACTTGGGTTGTGGCGCTGGGCTCAAAGGATCCGAACTGCAAAGTTCAGAAGTGGAAATATAACCGTGCCTCCAGATTTTTTAAGCGACAAATCGCCCGTGCGAAATCGAAGCACGTCATCAAAATTGGCGAGCAGCTTTCCAGTTACCCGACCGGAACACGCAAGTTCTGGTCGTTGTCGAAAGCTGCTCTTGGTAACTTCAACCAGCCGTCCATGCCGCCGTTGCACAGGAGAAATGACACCCTGGCCCATACGGCAAAAGAGAAAGCCGATCTCCTGTGCACTATTTTTGCCTCCAACTCGACTCTTGACGACAACGGAAAAACACCGCCGACCATCCCGTGGTGTCAGAGCTCCATGCCTGAAGTACAGTTCCGACAGAAAACTGTTAGGCGAGCTCTGTTTTCGTTGGACGTCAGGAAGTCGAGCGGGCCGGATGGCATTTCTCCAGTCGTGCTTAGAATGTGTGCCCCTGAGTTGACGCCGGTGCTAACGCGTTTATTCTGGCACTCTTATTCAAAAGGCGTAGTCCCTGATTCATGGAAGTCAGCCCTTGTCCATCCGATCCCAAAAAAAGGAGACAGTTCGGATCCGGCAAACTACAGGCCTATTGCTATTACCTCCCTACTCTCCAAAATCATGGAGAGCATAATTAACCGCCAGCTCTTGGTATACCTTGAGGGTCACCAGTTGATCAACGACTGGCAGTACGGCTATCGCCATGGTCGGTCGACTGGCGATCTTCTGGTATACCTAACACATAGATGGGCGGCGGCTATAGAAAGCAAGGGGGAAGGCCTGGCAGTTGGTCTGGATATAGCGAAGGCCTTTGATCGTGTATGGCACAAGGCGCTCCTCGCAAAACTTCCATCATTTGGGCTTCCCGAGAGCTTATGCAAGTAGACCTCCAGCTTCCTCACTGGGCGCAGCATACAGGTCGTTATGGACGGTTTTTGCTCGAATCCCAAGCCCGTGAACGCTGGAGTGCCCCAAGGCTGTGTGCTATCTCCCACGTTGTTTCTTCTGCATATCAATGATATGTTGGACACCGCCAACATGCATTGCTATGCAGACGACAGCACTGGTGATGCCGTATACACGGGCCTTGCAAGTCTCTCTCGGGAAAACGTCGACCAGTGCCGGGAGAAACTTGTGTCTTCTATCGAGTCCTCTCTCGAGAAGGTCGCGGAATGGGGTAAGTTGAACCTTGTCCAATTTAACCCCCAGAAGACTCAAGTTTGCGCGTTTACCACTAAAAAAACCCCATTTGCCGTATCACCGCTCTTCGAGAACACTTCCCTTAAAGCCTCGCCTAGTATCGGAATACTGGGTCTCGAAATCTCGAGCAATTGCCAATTCCGTGGCCATCTGGAGGGCAAAGCCAAACTGGCTTCAAAGAAACTGGGCGTCATAAATAGAGCACGGCAATACTTCAAGCCGGCCCACATTCTAGCGCTCTACAAAGCGCAGGTCCGGCCTCACATGGAGTATTGCTGTCATCTCTGGTCTGGCGCACCCCAGTATCAGCTCGATCCATTTGACCGCGTGCAACGCAGAGCAGCTCGAATTGTCGGGGACCCAGTACTCTGTGAACGGCTGGATCACTTGGCGTTGCGTAGAGACGTCGCTTCATTGTGTGTCTTCTACCGCATTTATCACGGGGAGTGTTCCGAAGAGCTGTTCAACCTGATTCCTGCCGCCGAATTTGACCTTAGCACGACACACCACAAATTAGGATATCATCCCCACCATCTGGATATGTGCGGTCTTCCACTTTGCGTTTTCAAGGAAGTTTCTTCCACAGACTACAAAGCTGTGGAATAACATTCAAAAAAGCACGTACCCTTTCCTTAAAGGCCGGCAATGCTCCTGTGATTCCTCTAATGTTGCAAGAGAATCGGGGCAGCGGTGAGTACTAAGCACCAGGTAAACCGTATGCTCGTTAATTCTCGTTTTCCATAAAAAATAAAATTGAAAGTCCGTAAGGGGTATATTAAGCATTTTGTGCAACGCCTGACTTATTTTTTCTAATTAATTATTAACAACGAAATACCTAAAATTATTAATTTTTTAATAGTATGATGAATATGTGTAAACCGTTTAACAAGAGTTATTTTAAATAAAACACTTTTAAAGGATTAAAACACGTGTAATTGTAATTGTGTTTTAACATTACATTTTTGCGTAAAAGTTATATTTTTATTTTTGTAAAGAATAGATTTCTTCCAAGACTGGTAGGTGAAGCCATTGAAATTAAAAAAACACCTAAATTTCAATAGAGAAGACGGTATAAAATTATCTAACACGTACGATCCAATAATCTCTAAATTAACCCACAACTACACATACCAAAAAAGAAGAGGACACTGTCAGTAAATTTTGCCGAAAACCATCTGTTTATCGGAAATACTATCTTTGACTCATTTCATCTGCAGTCCCCCTAAATACGAGATCTGAAAATATCTTAAAACGTCGGGTTACCTAAAATAATAATTTAACTTTTATGCACAAAAATCTAATGTAAAAACAGTTACAATTACACTCATTTTAATCCTTTAAAAAGTGTTTTATTTGATTGTGTAATTAAATTAAATTATGTTATGTTATTTGTTTTATCCTCAAAACCTAAGCAAAAGCTACGATATCTTAAATAGAATTTAAGTTAAACTTAAGTAAAATAACATAGATTCTGCAGAACTATTAATTTTACTATCAACAGTATATAATAATAAAATACAATATCTTTATTAAATGTCTGAGTAATTAATTGACTATGTTGAAATGGAAAAATTAATATCATATTAATTTATAAGCAGATACACTGCCGCAGTTAGGAAATAATTGTACAAAAAGGTCACAGCATGACTATGAGGTCATCATCCGGTGAACTTTTTAATTGGTGATCATTTCCAACTGTTACATCAATGGAATATGTATCTAATATAAAAATATGAGGTCGTAATTCGGACTACTTTCCTCCTTCAAGAGAAAAAGAGTTTATGAACACCAGGAGCACACATAAACTTTTAATGCAGTAGGCATTATAAGTTTATATTTTTTATACTCGGTTAAGTCGAGTTAGTAAGCCTTTAGTCGGGCGATGTATATGATTTTACAACAAGATTCCAGACAATGTTTAAATTCAGAAGAATTGTCGAAAAACGTTTGTGTGGTAAAGGTTACTATAACATAAATGACTTTCTTAATGATGCCACTTTGTACGATTTACATTGTAACAATATTTTTATAAAAAAAGAAGCCCGCTGAGTTTTATGCGCCCGTTCTTCTCATGTCTGAGGCATAAATTTTTGAATGGGTTTTTGACTTTTAATAAGTGATTTTAAATCCTATTTTAAATAAAAATATTTAAATTTGAAGGAAGCGAGAAAAATATGTTTCAAGCGAAAAGTCACTTTTTGGGTGAACTAAAATGATGGAACTTGCGTCATCGTCAACGAATGTCCCTCAGGAGCTATAAGTATACTATGTATATAATAATACCGGCAACGCTCCTGTGATTCCTCTGGTGATCACGTAACATCAGGTGAGCCGTTCGCTCGTTTGCCCTCACTTCCATAAAAAAAAACCTTTTTTATGTAATCCTGAATGGCACAGCATTGTTGTCAGTTTCACATAATAAAAAATGAACATAAAAACAACCTACTTCAAAAACATTATTCCAAAACAATATAATATATGATTATTGTTATTTTTGGAATCGGTGTCTCCCGCCGCGGCCCCGCTCTCGCCTTCTGACATCGCGCGTACGACTCAAGCACATCTCACCTATAGCTTGTATGTAGTTACAATCCTACCATGGCTGACACTCAATTCTGACAATTCTGTATAGGACTCAAAAAAACTGCATCGAATGCCGTCAACCATGTGAAAATCGGTTCATTAATTCAAAAGTTATAGCCGTTTGAAAATTTAAAAAATAGTTTTTATTAAACTGTTACCAGACTTTTGAGCTCGAAGAGCTAGAACAGCTAACTCTTTGAGCTCGAAGAACTCAAAACGACACAATTTATATTTTACGGTACCGGTACGTGGTCGGCATTCGAGGACTTTTCTACCTCAACGGTCATCTGTCCGTCGAACTATGTGCCCTGCCCACTGCCACTTCACTTTCGCAATCATTTGGGCTATGTTTCTCCAACGGGTGTCCTCATTTCTGTTTCTCGGAAACTCAGAGTATAGCCCTCTCCATTGCCCTCTGAGTGACCATGAGCTTTCTCATCAGGCCGTGTGCGTCTGGCGTCGCACCAGAATAGCACCACCCCATCTCCCCTCGTAGGCGTCATAAGAGGCGATTAAGGGATACATAGAACGGAGGATGGGCAGTAGCATCCTCCCGAGATATCACCACTGCAATCGCAAACCCGCCTGCAAGCGCGGTGATTCCATCAAAACTCCCAAAAAAAGAGACACGACGGTATATCATCTAATTATAATTTAAATCGATATTATTATATCGTCTGTGGCGAATTCATAAATCTCTATAAAATCCAATAAAGCCACTAAGCGAAACGGATGCTATACGGCGATATGTATTAAGTGTAATATTACAGTCGGTATTTGATGACTCACTACCAAAACTAGTTGATATTTTCTTCAAATTTTTTTGTGTGCTCTACCTTATCTTTATGATACATTTTGTTTTAAATTATAGCAAAATTTATTACTATTACGCCGTATTTTAAGGTTGGGTCATGTTAAAGTCTCTTCAACTTTCAGATTAGTGATTTGATAAAGTTCTTTGAAATGTACGTTTTTATATTTATGTCGTTAGTCTTAATACTAGCAAAGTAAAATCTTAATATATATAAATCCAGTGTCCTGATGTTTGTTTCCAGTGAACTCCTTAACTAATGAACGAATTTTAATTGGGATTACTTCATGGAGTACAGTTTAGTGCAACTTGAGAGATAGGATAATTTTTATTTCGATTTGGGACCCATATTTTATATGACAGAATTTATTGACGCATGGTTTGACAGTTCTGCTGTGAAACAACAGAACCCCAAAAATTCTAAGGGGCACTACAACTGTACTCGTCACCTTGAGACATAAGATGTTAAGTCTCATTTGCCCAGTAATTTCACTAGCTACGGCGCCCTTCAGACCGAAACACAGTAATGCTTACTCATTACTGCTTCACGGCAGAAAAAGGCGCCGTTATGGTACCCATAATCTGGCCGGCATCCTGTGCAAAGGAGCCTCATACTGTCAAGTTCTTTAATTTAGTTAAGTTTTATAATTCAAACGCATACGAAATTAATACAAAGTATAAGTGTGTTTATTTGTGTTTTATAGATTAAAAATAGGTATTAATTTATATTATTGCTTCCGACGACATAAATCGTGGATCACAAAAATGTGGTTTAAAGTTTATGACCTCGACTGAAGACATTTAAAAATAAATTAGATGACTTAAACTTGACACTGGGCGCTCTACTTATATGGACATCTACATCTAAACATGAATATAAATTGAAATATTTTAAATACGGACTCATGAGGAGTATGTTTTTGTTAAACAGGTGAAAACTTAAATGCCTAATTTACATTTTCAATTGGTGTTTTTAAATTGATCAAAACCATACCAATAAATTAATTCCTTGAAGTTTTAGGGTGTCATGATAATTGATAAAAGTAACTTATTTTTAACCTTTTGTGTTACGGGCTCTCTAATTGTTAAAAGTCGCTTATTTAGCGCGCGGTATAAACGCGCGAGCGAGTACGTATCTATGCATATTGTTTTACGTGTAGCAAAAGAATTCTTATAGTTACGGTGATTTCAGTAAATTTATCTGAAAGCTAGTGAAACAATCTATTAGAATAAGTGCAAATGATTTGATTTTTGATTTTATTTTACACAGACCTTTCTTTCGACAAAAGTTGAAAAACAGTTATATTTTGGAATAAACGAGGGTTGTCAAGGAAAACAATTTGTTTTGTTTAAGAGTGTTTATGGTTTTATAGTCAACTTTATTTGTTCTTTCTTTTGAACAAACTGAAATTTACATGTTTTTTAGTAATACTATGAGATATGCCTGCAGAACGACATCCACGAAATTTACGATAAAGCGAGATTGCATGATATATATATTGAATTATATCTATTATATTATTGAATTATATATATTATATTATTGAAATATATCTATGTAATGTATATTAATGACGTAAAAATATCAAAATTCCAATATTGACAATCAAATATTTGTATGCCGATATATTGGCTAATTGTGCTGTACACCTATCAATAGTTAAGAACTATGTTACCACGATTCATACAAATAAATAATTTCATTTCATTACAATGAGATGAGTTTTAATAGAGTTAGAATATATTATAGATTTTTTTTATGAAAATAAGGGATGAGACGAGCAGGACGTACAGCTGATGGTAATTAATGCGCCCTGCCCATTACAATTCATTTCTTGAAAAACCCCAAAAATTTTGATCGGCACTACAACTGCGCTCGTCACCTTGAGACATAAGATGCTACGTCTCATTTGCCCAGTAATTTCACTAGCTACGGCGCCCTTCAGACCGAAACACAGTAATGTCTACACATTACTGCTGCACTGTGTTGTGGTACCCATAATCTAGCCGGCCTCCTGTGCAAAAGAGCCACTGGTAGACATAGATGAAGACCTGTAAGAGTGTGACCAATGTAGATTTATCACAGTGTGCCAGTTGTTTTTTTTTCCACCTAGCCAAAGGCGAAAGGCCTCCCCTCCAGGAAAAAAATGGTGGGCGTTGGATGCTCAGGCATACCCACGCAGCCGGCTGCGTTGATTATACGGGACTCACAAGAGTCTACGTGTCTTTTTGCATGCGCCCGCTTTGTCTTCATCGGAGGTGACCACTCTTAAGGGGAGAGAGGTGCAAGCAGCGTTCCCTTGGAAGTATCCGATGGGTGGCCACATGGGACGGTTCATCCCCTTCCCTAAAATATGGTCGAGGGAGGCGATAGCTGGCCCATGCGTCATGAACGTGAACGAACTTGTAGCAGGCTGATCCTGTAACGGCAAGCTCTGCTTCAGATTCTTAAAAGTTATTATATTTTTTTTATATAATCGCTAATTAAATGCTCGCAAAATACCTTTATTTGCTTACGGTGTATGTGGATGATACAGATACTATACGCAATATCTTTTGTTTTGTATTAATTTTCATTTACTTTTTTGACTTACTCGTGTAAGACACTGACTGTTTGACATTTAAGTATGTTTGTTGAATCACTTTACATATTATATTGTAATTGAAATTATTTGTAAAACGATGGAAATGTAAATCATTATTTAAAAGAGTGGCAATGAGGTTCTTGCTACTTCTTCTCATTAGCTCAACCCTTTAGGAAGTAGATACAATAAGAAAAAAATACTTTTTTTGACATTCATAAGTGTCATTTCAGTGAACTACATGAATAATTTGATTTTGATATGATTTGATAGTTTAATATTCAAAACACTGAGAAAAAGACACGAATCGAAATTATAACCATTGTTTTAGTTTCGGTGTAGTTAAGTCACGAGTTATATTAAAAAAAAAATTAACATGCTTTTTTTATGACAATAAGGGACGGTAATTGGTACGCCCTGCCCATTACAATGCAGTGCCGCTCAGGATTCTTGAAAAGCCCAAAAATTCTCAGCGGCACTACAATTGCGCTCGTCACCTTGAGACATAAAATGTTAAGTCTCATTTGGCCAGTAATTTCACTAGCTACGGCGCCCTTCAGACCGAAACACAGTATTGCTTACTCATAACTGCTTCAAAGCAGAAATAGGCGCCGTTGTGGTACCCATAATCTAACCGGCATCCAGTGCAAAAGAGCCTCCCACTGGTAAATGTTATGGTAGATTAATTAATTTAAATGAAATATTTATAATTAAAAAGCTTTTAAGCTTAACTGAATAAAGTTTATTTGACATCGACTTTGTCACTCGCAGGGTTTATTTGTTAGTATATTGTAAGTCCTTGGGCGTGATGTTTTTTTATATAAGAGGAGGAAAAACTAATGCATGGGTTACATGATGTCGAGTTATCACCGCCACTCATACATTCCTGCAACACAAGAGAAATAACAGGCGCGTTGCTGTCATTTAAGGCCGCTATCCCGAGAAATCGTCAAAATTGCGCATAATTGAAATCATTTCTTGACGGTTTACATAAAGCTTTTAATTTTACAAAAAATAATTATATGTTTATAGAATACTAGCTGACCCAGCAAACGTTGTATTGCCGAGATTAAAATCGTGATACAAAAGTAACTGTTGATCGTAGATGGGTGAAAATTTTAAGTTGTATGTATTTTTTAATGCTGACTCCTAATCAAACATATTTAAAAAAACAATTTCGTGGGGACCACCCTTAACGTTTAGGGGGATAAAAAATAGATGTTGTCCGATTCTCAGACCTACCCAATATGGACTCAAAATTTCATGAGAATCCGTCAAGCCGTTTCGGAGGAGTTCAAAGTTTAACACCATGAGACGAGAATTTTATATATAAGATTAGAAGAATATTATTTTTTTCTTTACATTCCTATTTTTTATAGACAGTCACCAAAATACCCTTAACTTATACAGTTGGAGCCATGGTTATCATTCAATCTAGATAAAAACTAGGAAAATCCATTAATTGTACACCAATACTATTTAACATGACATAGTTAAGTTAGTTTTCTTAAGAAAATTGTATTATGTTTATAATAATTTAAAAATGCTTCTAATTCTGAAGTAAAACTATGGCGATCTTGTGCGACCAACCTAGCTTCACTTGATTCCTTAAGGCAATTGGCTCCCCAAACTTAAGAAAAATGTACAAGTCTTTATTAAAGGTTACCATGTCGTACCGTCCCGGAAACACAGTATAAGGAAGCGCATTCCACATAGGTTCGTTGTACGTGTAAGAAAGATACTTAAAAACAACACCGTGGAGGAACGCCACATATTAAGATGGTGATGGTGATATTATAATTTGTGGCGTATCATACGAAGTTGGAATTAGGTTAAACAGCTCTTCGGAACCCGTGATAGTTGCGGTAGAAGGCACACAATAGAGCGACGTCTCTACACAAAGCCATGTAAGCTTGCCGTTGACAGAGCACTGGATCCCCAACGATTTGAATAGCTCTGCACGTGGTCAAATGGATCGAGCTGATACTATAGTGCAGCAGACCAGAGATGACAGCAATACTCCATATGAGGCCGGACCTGCGCTTTGTACAGCGCTAGAATGTGGGACGGCTTGAAGTATTGCGTGCTCTATTTATGAAAATTTATTGAAGTATGCGTTACTTTGCGGAAATCCATAATTATCTAAATGTTTTGAGTTTTCTTTAGTGTTAATTCCACCATTATTTGTCCTTAAACAACTCGACACGTGTTACGCCTCTACACGAGGCATCCTCAGGATATGTTGACTCGCTAAAATCTTGCGCAAGACTCAAGCACTTTTCTATTTATGATGCTCAGCTTCCTCGATGCCAATTTGGCTTTGCCTTCCAGCTAAAATCTATACGTAAATAAGTGACCAACGTGTCAAAAGAAGTTTTTACTTCAAACTCAGCCATTGCCAGGCATATATAAATGTCTTACGCCAATTAGTGCTAATTTACAAAGCGACCAAGACCAGATAGCTTATTTTTTCCGACAACTCCAACAAATATCATTAATGTATACAAAAATATACACAAACACTTAACAAATAACTAAAACCTTTCTCTGGAACCAGGCTGTGCATTGGTGAAAACAGCAAGAAAATTGGTACAGTAGTTTTTGAGTTTATCGCAAAGAGACAGACAGACAACCGCGGCGGAGGTCTTACAATATTATGTAGTAATTATATTATATATCTGATAACATTACAAGAACAAGACATAACGTTTGTCTTAATGATAAATTAAAAAATATTTCCTGAGTGATACATGCTTGAATAAATCAATGTAGTTCGATGGTTTAAATGAATGAAGATTTCTTTACATTTTGATAGATACTATCAGAAAAAAATCATGTAGCTAGTAATAATAACATCAATTGGGTTAATCTTAAATCAAGTTGAAATAAACTGAAATAAATTGATTAGTTACCTAATCTGCTATTAATCAGTCATTAGCAATTTAATTAAATTTGCACACAGATCTCGAGACTAACGTGTGTTTGATGAAATGACTGCGTCTTTTTAAAGATCATGGTTAAGACTGGCGCAGAAATGCAATTTATCACATGTGTTCACAAAAACTTTAGGTGGTATCAAAGTCCGATTTACGTTGTTGGAGTCAATATAAGATTTTCAGCTGAAAACATCTACTGACGGAAATTTATTCGGGGCAATGTTGTCAATATCAAAACCTTGTGCTGCAGAAGAGGACTATTCGCGACATTTATAACATAGGTCCTAAAGAATCATTGAGAGGAAAATTTAAAGAAAAAAATATCTTAACTGTTGCCTCTCAATATATCCTTGATAATGTTATGTATGTATAGTTACATAAGTGAATTTGCTAGAAACTGTCGTAACCATAATGTTAACACCAGGAACATAAACTTCATTATAAGTTTATGTTTATGTACCATTCGGTAAATTCGCGTTAGTAAGACTGAGATTTAGAGTGTACTTAGACTTTGCTCAGACTTTACTTATGTTGAAGGATTTATATCGTTTTTATAGTCATTTTACAGCTGAAATTATAGAAAGCTTAATCTAAGACAGCCCAATGCAAAATTCAAGTTCGCGTTTTATCACACTCAGCTAATTCTTACTCAAGTAAAACTAAGCAATATATATAGCTTTATAGATCTCAAACTAGGTCTTTTGTGGGGCGTATGTGTATGCTTTTACAAAAAGATCCCAGAAAATGTTTAAAACATTTAACATTGTAACCATACTATATAAAAAAAGAAGTCCGCTGAGTTTCTTGCGACCGTTCTTCTCAGGTCTGAGGCATCTTTTTCGAATGGGTGGTAGTTATTTACTATCATTAAGATTTATTATTATATGAAAAAATGTAATGTGAAGATTATTATTTTACAAGGCACTGTTGGAGATAAAAACTATGTTTTATACTTTTTTCTTTAGATACTTGCCATTTAGATGGAACTAAAACAACTCATATAAAGAATATTTAGGAATAAAATTAAAGTAATTTTTTAATTTTTTATGATCATTCGATTAAAATTGAACACCAATATTTATTTTCATGATTATTCGCTTAAAAGTGATCACCAGTCGGCCAACCAGCAAAATTGGTAGCAAATTATGAGATTTTGTCCAAAATTCAGGAATAGAGATTGTGAATTTATATTTAGTTTTTACATTTGTATTTTTACTATACGTTTAATTAATACTTGGTTTTGCTGTAACAATTTGCTGACAGTCATTCAAAGAAAAATTTAAAGAAATAATAATAATTGACTGTTCATTGTCAGTACATTTATGAAAATTTAATATACGTTCACAAACATATATATATATATTTAACATACCAGTGGGAGGCCCCTTTGCACAGGATCCCGGCTAGGTAATGGGTACCACAACCTTGCCTATTTCTGCCGTGAAGCAGTAATGTGTAAGCATTACTGTGTTTCGGTCTGAAGCTAGTAAAATTACTGGCAAATGAGAGTTTACTGCAGTTTTAGTGCCTCTCAGAATTTTTGGGGTTTGTCTAGAATCCTGAGCGGCAGTGCATTGTACTGGGCAAGACGTACCAATTACCATCAGCTGAACGTCCTGCTCGTCTCGTCCCTTATTTTCTTAAAAAAAATATCACCTTTTTGCTCATAATAGTGATTTTCTCAGTTTTCAGGCTACAGTTTTCTCGAAGTGGTACGAAGTAAGTACGGAAGTAAGGCAAACGCATCTCATGGTGCTGCGAATGTCTATGGGTGTTTGTCTCACCACTAAATATCACGTGAGGTTTAAGCCCATTTGCTCTTTCTATATGAAACTCATTTGGGCTATGATACGGATGGATATAGAGGCTGTTTTTGTATCATTGAATCAGCCCCATTTGGAATCCAGCCAGTTCTGAAAGTGCTTTGTGCTTCGTACGAACGATTCGATGCTCCAGGAACTTAAAATTAAAAGCGTTTTTCTTCCAAAGTGCAATCCCGCATACTCACCTTCTTTGTATCGAGACGTAGCAGTCAGTCCATAGAACGCCTTGTCGTCGTCGTGGTAAAACAGAAGGTATTCGACGGAGACCGAGAGGAAGATCACCTATGCGATGGACTGATCAGATAAAGTCTGTTGTGGGCGGCCCCGTGCAAGAGTGCACTCGAATGACCCCTAACAGAAAGATTGCGAGAAATTGTGGGGCGCATTTCATCTGCCAATATTGAAACTTCTTGGCAATTATGACCACTCTGTCAAGAGTGTATCGACCGCGATAACGCGGATAACAGCCTTAAGGACAGTATTTGAGTCCATATGTCGCTATTTTGTGATTATTCACGTGATATGTTATTAAAGAGCAAGTAAAGATAATTGTTGAAAAGAACAAAAGAACAATTTCTGTTTATACTTTTTTGTTTATGACAATAAGGGACAAAACGAGCAGGACGTTCAGCTGATGGTAATTGATACTCCGTGCCCATTAGAATGCAGTGCCACTCAGGATTCTTGAAATATCAGAAAATTCTGAGACGCTTTATAATCGCGCTCGTCTCCTTGAGACATAAGATGTTAAGTCTCGTTTTCCCAGTAATTTTAATAACTACGGCACCCTTCAGACCGAAACACAGTAATGCTTACACATTACTGCTTCACGGCAGAAATAGGCGCCGTTGTGGTACCCATAATCTAGCCGGCATCCCGTGTAAAGGAGCCTCCCACTGGTAAACTTTTCGATACACCAGGAACTATATACTAAACAGCGTTTATCTGATATAGTGCAGGTATGGATACCCAACTTTTTTCGACTCGTATAGTAGTGAGTTAGCCAATCCGTACGCCTTGTCATCCAGGGTAAAGCACAATACAGCAATGGAAAAGTATAACGACATACTGGAGCGCCCGAACCAACGCACTTTAAAATGGCGACTTTATTGTACATATGGTGTTAAGTCTCATTTGCCCAGTAATTTCACTAGCTACGACGCCCTTCAGACCGAAACACAGTAATGCTGACACATTACTGCTTCACGGCAGAAATAGGCGCCGTGTGGTACCCATAATCTAGCCGGCATTCTGTGCAAAGGAGCCTCCCACTGCGCTGTGTCGTCCACGTCGTCAATCTTTTTGTATGTACCAACCCTAGCGCTTCGCCCAGACGTATGTTTAAATTTGAAGGAGACCGCTGAGTTACGCTTCTGCTCTATTACTTGTACTGTGGTAGAAGGCACTAAAGCGCACACAACTTCACCCATGCGATTTACCGACCAGATCATAGTGCTGTCTTACAAAGTGAGATGGAGAAAAATTGTAAGGAGCATTTTACCAACAAAACTTTTTCACCACCACGACCGCCTCATGAGCTTATAGAAGAAACTAATGGAATAGCTATCAATTGTATATTTCAACAATTCCAATGTGTATATGATCTCATACTAGCAAACAATTTGCAACGAACTATGAAGAATAATCCATGGTATATTAATAAAAAGTAAGAAAAAACTAAATCCTGATTTTTGAAAACTCGCGGTCTACTACAATATATACCTATTATTCAATACTTATAGTTTACAAAACAAAAACCTAACAATTAGTAATATATTTAATTTAAGAAGTCTAAAAGTAATGTCAACATATAATGAACTAACGAGTGCATACATACGAATCGATATTATAACTTTATTAAAAAAATATTATTAGCATGCTTTTTTTATGACAATAAGGGCAAGACAAGCAGGACGTTCAGCTGATAGTAATTGGTACGCCCTGCGCATTACAACGCAGCGCCGAAAGATACGCACAGATTCTTGAAAAACCCAAAAACTGTGAGCGTCACTACAACTGCGCTCGTCACCTTGAGACAGGATGTTAAGTCTCATTTTCCCAGTAATTTCATTAGCTACGGCACCCTTCAGACTGAAACACAGTAATGCTTACACATTACTTCTTCACGGCAGAAATAGGCGTCGTTTTGGTAACCCATAATCTAGCCGGTATTCTATGCAAAGGAGCCTCTCACTGGTTTCGAAGATGCTTATAAGTTACAAACATATTTGTAACCTTACTAACAAGTTAATTTACAACAAATTACATTGTTAAAATGCATAATATCAGTATCAACACTTCTTAGCCGCTTAAAAAAAAGCAAATATTTTCAGCTCACGCCTAGTAATGGCACATTTAAATACAAAGGTCATATGTTTAATGTTTAATATTTAAAATTCGAGAATAATGGTGTGTCAAGACTGTGTCCTGTTAAAGGTGTTTTGTTTGAATTAATGGTCCATCAGATGATAACTCGATCAATATTATATGATTTCCGTAAGCAGTAAATAATGTAAATTATCATGAACTCTGGGATTAAAATAAATTTTTCATTTATAAACGCATTCAAACACAATTTTTTCTAACCATCAGTTGATCATATTTGAGAAGGAAAAAAATACTGAATAAAATAGGAAACAGATTGTACACTATAAATTGATATTATAATTAATAAACTGTATTCACTTTAATTTAGCACAAATAAGACTAGATTTATATATTTTAATACTGCTGGTACATACAGCCTTCTGATTAAAAAAAATTGGCAGGCCGGCAAAGGTGAAAACTTAATAACATTGGGCATTTTTGGATATTTTGCAATGGTTCGCACGAACTGCTGTATTCATCAGTATAAAAGTACTAGCATTTATATGGTAAACTACAATATTCATTCATTGCAATATCGTACACAAAAATTACAATTTATATTTCATAAAAAAAATATCATAATAACATTATAATCATAAAAACACTTCAGAACTATTACAATTATTTTACATTTAAATGTTTATATCTCAGAAAAATCAACTTACATCCATAACTTCAACGTTCACGTGTCCTGACGTGGCTTTAACATTTTATACCCATCCCAAGAATAGTGCTCAAGGCCGCTAAAGAAGTATTCACTTCAAGTAAAAATGAATTGCTGTTCGTTAGTCTCGCTAAAACTCGAGAACGGCTGGACCGTTTGGCTAATTTTGGTCTTGGATTACTAGTGGAAGTCCAGAGAAGGCTTAAAAGGTGAATAAATATGAAAATGCTCGGAATTAAATACCGTACTGATCATTCCCATCACTTAATCCAACCTGGTGTTAAGTAAATACCACCCCCACATTCTCTTGCAGCACCAGAGAAATCATAGGAGCATTGCCGGCCTTGAACCCAGAAACATCGCAAAAGGAAGCTCAATCAACAGCTTTGTGGTATGTGGAAGAATGTTCCTTGAAAACTGCACTGTGGAGGACCGCCAATCCGCGAAGGTGCAATTCGTCGGCAGGAATCAGGTGAAACAGCTCTTCGGAACACTCTCCGTGATAAATGCGATAGAAGACACACAATGAAGCGAAGTCTCTACGCAACGCCAAGTGATCGAGCCGTTCACATAGCAGTGGGTCCCCGATAATTCGAGCAGCTCTGCGTTGCACGCGGTCAAATGGTTGGAGCTGATACTAGGCTGCGCCAGACCAGAGATGACAGCAATACTTCATATGTGGCAGGACCTGCGTTTTATAGAGCTCTAGAATGTGGGCCGACTTGAAGTAGGCTTTATTTATGACGTCCAGCTTCTTCGAAACCAATTTGGCTTTACTCTCCAGATGATCGCAGAATTGGCAATCGCTCGAGATGACGAGACCAAGTATTCTAATACTAGGCGAGGCTTTAAGTAAGATGATATTGAAGAGCGATGATTTGATAAATGAGGTTTCTTTTAGTGTAAAACTTGAGACCTCTGCGGGTGAAATTGGGCAAAAGAAAGAGGACAACAGAGAACTCAATAGAGGACTTATTCAAAATAGTTTAATATTTTCAAATTTAAGACAGGACAACGTCTGTCGGGTCCGTATTATTATATATTTATATTAATACATAAAACGAACAACATGAAAAAAATTTGCATGTTAATTACTAACGGCCGTTCCCAATATTCCGTCTATCTCCGGTTGTGGCCTACTTGAGATAAAAATCGTAACTATCGTTGATTTTTCTGTCCACACTATCTGTCAATGGGAGGACGTATAGCTTACCAGCGATGGATGTTTGTATGGAATTTGCAATTCACGCGTCCCAATATAAGGCGATAAGAATGACTTATCGGGTATATTGGGACAGCTTCAGATTATTGACAGCTAATTACTGATAGTAGAAGGTAGTAATTTATCTCTATCTGTAGATAGTATATTGGGAACGGCCGTAAATCAATTTCATTTTGACGCATGAGAAAAACCTAGGTGGCAAATGGGCATTCCTTTGCATTGCGAATGACCGCAATGTCATAAATTTCTTTAAGGTCTCACAGGATTTAACTTTCCATCAAAATTGTTGTTAGTTAATATTATTTTAGTAACCATTACCCTATTTACATCATTTTGTGTAAGTATTGAATATAATGATGTTAATGATATTATAAATTGTTTAAAAAGTGTAAAATATATTAATTTGTTTATTCTAAATATACACTCCTTTGCAAAAAAAAGTGCAGTTTACAGTCATTGGCTTTTTCTATGGATTGTATTAATAATTTTAGTATTGCAGTAATATAAATGACTAGAAATTTCTTATTATCAATTAGATATTTATAGTTTACTTGATACTTTATAGTTTTAACACTTAAACCCTGGAAACAGTGTTTTAGTCAATGTTAAGAGAGAGTCTTGTTAAAATTTTCATTTTATTGGGTATAAGAAAATTAAGACTATGGGTATTTTATACTGTTCTAATAAAAAAGACATTAAAAAAATACTAACCAGTATGACCTCCACTTGCAGGGATTAGGCATTTAATTAATTTGTCATGCTTTCCAAAATGCTTTTCATGGTGTCTTGTTGAATTTGTTCCCACTCAGCCGAGGTCACACGTTTTAGCTCCCTAATATTTTGTGGTAGTAGTTGAACAGATCGTACTTGCCTGTAAAAACCGCTTTGTCCCACCCGTACTCAATAAGGTTTGGCTTCATGCTGGCAAAGCCAAACGACGAATTAAGGCATCTACGTCGCCAGAGCGGTGGACCCGAGTATCATCATCCATGTAAATGGCATATTCACAAATTACAGTGATTTCAGATTGTACATGTTTAATTAGGATTTCTGTTGACCTTAGCATATTTAGTGAGTCATTTTCAATGAAAACTATCTCGGTGTGATAGCTGGAAGTTACGCTCGCCCAAATCATAAAGGATACTCCAACGTAAGAGGTAATTTCTTCAAAACTCATGTCGGCATAGCGATACCCTGGTCATCGTTACACTTGCTGATGTCGATCCTCAATATTCAGACAAATTCAAACCACATCGGAGCAGAGTATGCTACTCGAGTTACCTAGTGTCCCAGACAGGCAATTCCAAACCTCATTAGAGCAATCTGGTGCTCACGGAGTAACTAGGCGACCCGCACTGTCGTCGACTGTGAATATCAGTTGCTAAAAGCCTCCTTTCCACAGTCCATAGACTAACTAATGCTTCTTTTACCTCTTCTTCTTCTTTTGAGGTCTATATTACTGTACCTGTAGTTCCTCTGAGCCTGGGTCACTATTAAACGGTCGTCTCGTGGTTGTGTGCATTGTTTCCTCCCAGAACCTTGACTTCTCTGAAAGAAATCTGTCTCTTGGTATCGAGTTCAAGTTCTTTGGATAGTTGACAAATCACGTTTAACCGCTGTGAGATATAACATTGCCTACGCCCCTCTTCCAGCATCGCTATAACTTCACTAGCTATAAAAAAATTCTGTCTCTTTTGTAATCGACACAAATATATCTGTCTATGTCAAAATAAGGCAGGACTAGGTATGCGACAAAATAAAAAATTCTAATAAAAATAACGAGAAGTTAGTTTTAATTGCACTTTTAACCGCAGACCCGCAAAATTTGGGTTTGTTTTTAAAAACACAAATTTCGAATTTAAACCTTACCTTTTTCATACCCAGACATTTCGAGACTTAGTTAGTAAGATTGTTTGGCTAATATTGTAGAGCAAATTTTCCAATGCTTTGTTTTGATAATGCATGTTTGAAGGTTTTTTTTGAGGACAAACCAGTGTACGGTTTACCTGATGTTAAGTGATCACAGCAGTCCACATTCTCCCAAGAGGACTCACAGGAGCGTTGCCGCTATTCGAAAAAAGAGTACGCGGTTTTTAAGAAAGTAGTTATGTCGTATTGTCCTGGAAACCTTACTGCCAGGCATACAAATGATAATATTGAAGTATGGTGTTTTATTACGTTTAGCTTTTTTACAGATTCAATAAAGTAAAATTAACCTCAATAAACTTCAAACAACGACAAGCTGTCAAAATGCATGAGCCCATTGAACGTGTCTGTAACAGCCGAGTTAAAATGCTTTTTCGTATTATCTATGGTTTTTTAGTAACTATTATATTAGTAATTAGTAACTTTTACAGTGCCGATTCGTTACAATAACAGTTACTATTGTCATTACGTAAACAGCAATGTAGCAAGCCTGAATCACTTTGGAGTCCATAGATAGCGATTAAATATAAGAATAAAGAGATTGTTTGATGCTTATTTGATGCTTTGAGAGACAAAACATCTAATATATCTTGAAATTTTTCATAATGTTTCAAGAAAATTAAACATTAACTTTAAATCAGGGTCAGATCAAAAGTACAAACTTGAGTACTTACTCATTGAGTATTTATTTCTGAAATTACGACTTCTTCTTCTAAAATAAATACACAAACAGGTTAAACATATATTTAAAGAAAATATAATATAATTTCAATAAATATAATATGAAATGAATACACATTGAAAAGTTTTACAAGATTTTTTTTGATGAAAAAAAAATCTTGTAAAACTTACTTTAAAAGATGAAAATAAGGGACGAGACGAGCAGGACGTCAGCTGATTTTAATTGAAACCATTACAATGCAGTGCCGCTCAGCATTCTTGAAAAACCCCAAAAATACTGAGCGGCACTACAACTGCGCTCGTCACCTTGAGACATAAGATGTTAAGTCTCATTTGCCCAGTAATTTTTCTAGCTACGGCACCCTTCAGACCGAAACAGAGTAATGCTTACTCATTACTGCTTCACGGCAGAAATAGGCGCCGTTGTGGTACCCATAATCTAGCCAGCATCCTGTGCAAAGGAGCCTCTGGTAAAAGTATTTGAGTTATGAAAATTCATCAATCTTATATATCAACGGTGCTGATTTTTATTAACAAAAGCAGAATTAATGTATGAAAAATTTTAATATAGCCCTTCATTCTTATACCCTTAAATTAAATTATATGGTATTAGGATGTGGGACCCCACACCTTAATACCATATGCTGCTGACATTGATATAGTGTTTGCTCTGCAAAAGAGAGTTGTGCATGCTATATATTAGCTTGGGTATAGACAGTCACTCAAAGAAAAATTTAAAGAAATAAATATTATGACTGTTCAGTGTCAGTAAATTTATGAAAATTTAATATACGTGCACAAAAATTGTCACTAACTTCTTCTCTCTAAGAGCGCCATTTGTTTTCGAGGCGGTAGTAGTATTAGAAATGACATAAAAATGAATTCTAAAGAAATCAATTTTGAGAAAATAAATGTCTTTAAGCCTTTATGTCTATTTAATTCATTTTTATATTTAATTTAATTATACCCTTCATCGTAAGGTGTTCAATTAGATTAAAATAATATCAATATCTAATGTAAGAATTAATTATTTTCCTATCGGTTCAAACACTTACAAATATCCTTTTTAACTCACAAACAATATAAATATATTTTTGAGAAATACCAACTCAAAATAAATAATTTAATTCATTAATAATGTACAGTGAAATATTCATAAAAGACTTATTTACAAAGTTAGAATATCGGGAATGTTATGCTGTTAGTTAATAAGTCATATTACAATAGTTAAAAATGTTATCTTTACTAGGTACTCATAAACGATATCCATAATTATTCCAATATGTTTTTGTTACTCTAGATACGTTTTAAACTTTAATCATTCATTAATTAATCTACTTATGAATTGAAAAACTAAATTATTACGGAAAAATCTAAAATTAACTTACGGAAATATTATAATATTAATTATTAAGAAGCAACCCCATACCAAAACCTTCAAATTTGTGATTCAAACGACTAAAAACCAGTGTTACCTTTGTGTTAAAAAAACGATTCCTCAAACTGGCAACTATTAATTTGAATATTATTGCAATTCGCCGCCTAAAGTGGGTGGTTCTGTGAGCCATATAAAAGAGCGCGCGGATTTTTCAATAGCATTCGAACTAGTTCATCCAAGCTAGGCAATCAATAAAAATAAAAATGAGATTCGCTGTAAGTAAATATATCGTATATATTTGTGATAATACTAAAAGTGTTAACAAATTATTAATTATTTGTTTATTGAACAGGTGGTCGTATTAGCTTGCGTACTGGCTGTTGCCAACGCCCAGTTCAACAACGGGCAGTACAACCCTCAAGGGGAACAGTACAAGTACAACCAATACAACCAATACAGGCCATACAACCAGTACAACCGGTACAACCAACAGTACAACCAACAATACAACCCCTACAACAGATACAACCCTACCCCAGCCTACCCTACCTACAAGCCTTGGTCATCAACCACCTACGCTCCCCGCCCATCCGTGACCGTCACTGAAGTCCCACAAGTTAAGGTGACCACAGTCGCCCCACTGGCCTCAATCGTCCCAGTTGTTACCCCTAAGCCCACCCCAGTCCCAGTCCAGGTCCCAGTTGTGCCAGTCGCAAGAGTGTCCGCCGACGCCCGCTCCGCCGAGACTATCAGATCCGGAAACCAAATTGAAGCTGATGGTACCTTCAACTACTTGTAAGTATAAATTGCCCTCAAATAATTTCATCCGTTCCTTAATATTCCAGATATTAATATCTGATTTAAAATCCATCGAATGTTTACAGCTACGAAACCAACAACGGTATCGCCGCTCAAGCTCAAGGTGTCCCACGTACCTTCGGTGGAAACCCACCAGTCTCCCCTGATGTCATCCAAGGTTCCTTCTCATGGACCTCTCCCGAAGGAGAAGTCATCACCATGAACTACGTCGCTGACGAGAACGGTTACCAGCCATCAGTAAGTAGCAATTATTAAAAACTACATCATCATCAGCATCTGCAAGACGTCCACTGCTTGACAAAGGCCTCCCCCAAAGATTTTCATGACGATCGGGCCTGCGCTGCCCTCATCCAACATATTCCGGCGATCTTGACCAGATCGTCAGTCCATCTTGCAAAAAAATACATAAATTTATATATTTAAGAGCTGATGTACGCAACACCTTGATAGTTTTGACCTGAATTAAATTTAAGCACACAAATATTCTATGGTTCCTCTAGTGTTGTATATATATCATAAAATGCATCTGGCAATTCTATTATTTGTGCACTAAATTGGTTTTATGTTTTCAGGGCAACGCTATCCCCCAGCCACCAGAAATCCCAGCTCAAATCGCCCGTGCTTTGGCCTACACTGCTAAGTACATCCAGGCTGCTCCCATCGCAGCTGCCAGCGCCATCGCCCAGAACTAATTCATAAACGCCTTAAGAATCTCACCACCCACGCCATAGACTACAAACTGAACTAGTTGTTATTTAATCTGGTTAAATTGTTAAAAGTTATCATCTAGTTAAAATCCGTTCTGCATTTAAGTGATATGTACAGATTTAAATAAATAGTTAAAAATCAATATTTCTTTTTCTTAAATGAAACCCAATATACGGATACGAAGTCCTCAAAACCACATTATAAATGTTTTTGTATAGATCAATACAGATTGCCACAAAACCAAAGATGATAAGTTTATAATAAATGCAATTTATAATACGCTCAAAGCAAAGCAATAGATAAATAACGCACATTTGAATGCTAAAAAAAGTGGAACAGAGTTTATCGATATAAATTTTATTAAAATATAATCAATGGCACAATAAATATTCATAATAGTCTTATATAGATCTATGTTTATAATGCTTGGTTTTGATGTGTTTTGAACTTTGTTAGCCAGTTAGCCTTCACAGGATCGTGTGTTCTTCAAAAAAATCCAATAAATCAGCCAAATTGTATGCTCATTAACAAATTTATTCTAGCGACCTTTAACGTTGACATGGCATTAGTTCGATGGCGATATTATTGTTTCCATTTTATTGCTATTAAATTATTTGTCTATAGCTAAGGATGAAGCTGATTTAATATTTATTGGTTTGGTTATTTTTTTTATTAGTGACACAAAGAGAACATAAAATGTGATAACAGTGTGACATTAAATCTACTTTATTAGTTTCCCTACCTTGGTAAAAATAAAATAGAATCTCGAACAAGCTTGACAACTAACCTACTGAACTCATGAGTACATACAAAATAGAAGCTGTCGGATAAGTGGATCCTGCGAGGCAAACAATTTCTTGATTAATGTGGAAAACAGGCGATTATATTATGAACGTGTTATTCATAATAGCCACCACATATCCCAGCTAAGGAAAAATGGAACTGTGGGATAAGCGGAACCTGCGAGCTCAACAAATTCAAACACAAGTGTGAAAAAAGGCGATTATATGAACTTGTTATTAATAACAGCCACGAGAAATCCGAGCAAAAGAAAAAAGGAAGCGACCGGATAAACGGTACCTGTGAGCCAAAAACTTTTAGAGAATTATAAGTTCCAGAGAAGTAAGGCATCAAGCTTCATTGGGATCACTATTACAACTGAGGAAAGCCGATCATCGGCAAAGGTTGCTACAGCTGTTTCTGGTGAATGGGGTAGGTCACCAGTAAAGATGTTGTAAAGGACTGGACCAATTACGGAGCCTTGAGGTACTCTGGCCCTGCAGCTAAAAAGGGAAGATCTTGCGTCACGGAGCTTGACTTGAAACTTTCTGTCACTAAGATAGGAAGGTGGAAGGTGGTGGTCTCCAACAGTAGGAGTGTGGAAGTGTGAATAAAAGGCGGTTATATAAACGTGCTATGAATAGCTTAAAATTAGGCTATATCAATTTTATAGATTTTTGATGGACTCGATGGTACAATGACCATGGCCAGCCAAACTCTTCTGCAGCAATAAAGTGCAGCTGGCTGTTTAGGTGGGGTACGTTCTTTTTGATTTGAAACATTTGTACGACTGTCGACTCGCTACTTGGCTACATAATTAATGTGTATTTGTTTCTTAATTTAGAAATAATATAGTATTTTTATTATTTTTTAAGTTATTTTTATGTTTTCACTCTTATATCGATGTTTCTCTCTCTATGTGTTTTACACACACTTTTGACGATATTTTATGATGTCTGTGATATTTATCGCGATTGTTCAACTTTTTTCCTTCCCAGATGAAGGGAACACTCATGAAGAATTTCCTATGAAAGTTTGGAGGAAAATTGATTGTAAATGTACACATCAGATTCAAGCGTTACCATTTGAAAGGTTTTCAGATTGTAGTCGTAGCGTGTAGTGTTATGCTGGGGACGCATTAAGCCTAATTGCTGTTGAGAGGGGACAAACTAGCTTACTGGTCACCTTATGCTAAGTGATCACCGCTACCCATATTCTCTTGCAAGAGAGAGTTGCGATCTCTTGCTTCATGTTGTATTATATCGATCTGGGAATACCGCGCTTGGAAGCTCATTCCACGGTTAATTATACGTGCAAAAAGTTGCTTGTGGACGATATTTTTACTTGAATAATGAAATGCTATTTTGGCAACAGAGATCAGGTCAAACAGCTGATATCGCCTCCTGATAAATGCAGTAGGAGCCGCATTGTTTCTTCGCAACGTTAAGGAATCGAGCAGTTTTCAGATAATTCTACTACTGAATTCGACCAAGTTTGCATTCCACTCGGTCAGATACCTAGTTATCAAACACTGTGAGACCTCTCATCAATCTTGAGGGGCTTTTTGAAGTGAAAACGTCTTAGAGCTCGCTGATTGCTCTATTTCATTGCATGAGAGCTAGCACGATTGTTTTCCGAACAAGCAAATAAACAAATAATTAATAATGTAAAATATTGGAAAGACATCATAATAATTTATAATATTTATTGTATTTTATATACGTTCTTGCTAAATGTCAGACGAATTGCTTGATAATATTGGATTTTAAAGCGTTGTAAAATTAAAATTGCTGTTGATAAAATCTTGTCAATCCACTTTTACCCATCCACACTTACACGACCAAACGAGCCTAAATTTATACTAACTATGTATTTAATATATTCTATTTAAATACACAAATAAAATTTGAATAAGAATATTTTATGAACGATGCGGGGCTCGAACCCACTACCTCTCGCGCTCCGTGCGAGTACTCTTCAAACTGAGCTATCCGTTCGAGTGACGCATCGTCATAATATCTTGTATGCTTTGTTCTACTTTACAGTTGATAACCTCCTCAACGCCAATAGTTGCATATTAGGAAATGGACTTGAGATGTTGCTCTTGCAAATCTAAACAATTTGTTATGTTTTTAAGATGATAGCCCTCACTTCTACGATTAATACACAAATAAAATTTGAAAACAAAATTTTACGAATGAATTATATATACTTGTCTTTAAACGTAATATAATCAAAATAGGCTGAGTTCTTCTAGCAGATCACGCACATGACGCATGAACAAGCCATCCTGACCCACTTCTTTCACAGATATAGAGAGTAATATCATTTTACCAAGTATGAAAAATTCTACCACGAGAACTAAAAAAAAACATCAAAGAAAAAAGGAAAACGGAAAACCCTAAAGGTCATCTCTGCAACTTCCCGCTAATTCCATACATAAACGCTTCAAATTGTACTTATGACGATTTTAAGCTCTTCGATTAGAATTTGAGCTCAAAGAGTTAACTGTTCTATGTCTTTGAGTTCTTCGAGCTCAAAAGTCTGATGACAGTTTAATAAAACTCAATTTTTTTATTTTCAAACGGCTATAACTTATGAATTAATGAACCGATTTTCACGCGGTTTGCCTCATAAAGAGTCTTTAAATTTCAATTGATTGAATTCGGAATTTCGCAGTAATTCCGAAAAAACACTGTTTTCTTTCGTCATCAATAACTCACGAATGAAATAACCGATTTTGACCCGCTTGGTGGTGATTGGCGTGGTTTTTTGATGTTAAGAGCTAATTATTAATATATATATTAATTTTGGAATCAATCGGTAAAGCAGTTTAAAAAATATTCCAAAAAGAACACATATGAAAAAAATTTTTCGTAGTGGTTTTGAGATTTCTTGAAATCTAACGGGGCGAATTGTACAAACGTACGGACACCATAGCGGGAATAGACAGGGAAGCTTCCTAGGATCTTAAAACATCGAGATCTGATGAAAACTCGTATTTCGAAAAACGGGGTAAGGCCACCACTTTCCGAATTTTCCAAAATTTTCAATTTTCTTAGAGGGATATCTATACATGCACGAATTACCTTCACCCGAAGTAAATAATAATTCATTTTTTTAAGCTTTTTATCTATTCTCTTTTTATCTTATTGTTTATATATAAATATTATATAGAAGCGAATCTTCATTGCAACATAGATCCCCTCACTACAGACTTAAGTCTTAACTTGTTTAAAATTGTGGCAAATTCTAACTATAACTAACTAACAGAAAACATTTACAGCTCTCAATCTAACACTGATTTTTTTATCTCTTATATATATATAAAATTCTCGTGTCATGGTGTTAAGCATTGAACTCCTCCGAAACGGCTTGACCGATTCTCATGAAATTTTGAGTGCATATTGGGTAGGTCTGAGAATCGGACAACATCTATTTTTCATCCCCCTAAATGTTAAGGGTGGTCCGAATTTTTTTTGAATTTGTTTGATTATGAGTCAACATTAAAAAATACATACAACTTCAAATTTTCACCCATCTACGATCAACAGTTACTTTTGTATCGCGATTTTAATATCGGCAATACAACGTTTGCTGGGTCAGCTAGTAATATAATATATCCCTTTGGGGCTAACCCACAAGCATTCGCCATTCATTTTCCCTGTTACGTTCGTTATGGTCCGCCCATAGCAGATTAAATTTTTCGGTCCAACTCATGGACGACCTTCTTCGCCCTCTGGTGCCCTCCATTTTACCCTGCAAGATAAGATAAGAGTAACGTCCTGCTATAAGTCTAATGAATCCTTGGGATCACAATAAGCTACCATTAATTTTTTTTTCATAAAACTTTCAAAATAAATTGTTTTATATTGATCTTCGTGAAGTGCATTATTATTAACATTTATCTCTCTATCCTATCAAAGAGTATTCAAGGTATTTAAAAAATTATACTGATAAGTTGGAAAAAAATCTATATGCCAAAATGTCCATGCATTAAATTGTGAAAGGAGTATTCTTTAAATAAAGCTTAATATTTTTTCATCGTCATCATCATCTTCATCATCAACCGGAAGATGTTGGGCAAAGGCCAAAGATATCCAACTACGATCTGTACTGCGCTGACCTCATCCAACGTATACCAGCGTTATATTTTTTTACTAAACTAAAATTACCTTTTGCCATATTTAACACCTCTGATATGCCAACCTTTGCCGCGCGCCAGCAGAAACCACCCGCGTAACTGTTTTGGCGCTAAACCCGACGCCGTCCACTTGAGACGCAATACCCACTTGTGTTTACAATAGTCAAGGGATTATACTAAGCGGTTTATGTTACGGGCGTCGCCAGCTGAAGCCAAATAAATACTTTTAATATATTTTGTCTACAAAAGCGTTTCAATAAATAGTACCTACACCCGGTAAAAAATTCTCACTTTTTTGCCTAGGGATACGTAGATATTCGCAGTTTTTTGACGGCTGTCTTGCCGTAGGACATGGTAGCATAGGACCATAGAAACGCTTGCCGTATACGCTTGTGCACTGGAGCGTATGGGAGGTAATAAATATAATTTGTTCGTTTTGTTGGGTACTAAAGTATATTATTACATAAATTCAGGGCGGTCCATACTTGATCGGCAACATTTAACACCTTAAGCTTCAAGATAATATTACACAGTGGACAATTTTGGGAAACTTTTGACCATGAATTTAATAGCCATTATAATTTGCGGGGTACGAAAGTATAAACCCTACTAATATTATAAATGTGAATGTAAGTTTGTTCGTTACTCATTAACGTTGGAGCATAGATTTTGGTGAAATTTGGTACAGCGATAGACTAGAGCTCGGGAAAGAACTTACGTTTTATCCTGGAAAAATCCATAGTTCCCGCGGGATTTGTGAAAAAATTAAATTCACGTCGATGAGCTATAACTATACCAATAGTAGGTTTAGTTTGCCACAGCAATCTTCCTTGAAATAAGATTCATATAATATGTTAGGAATGGAGCGAAAACGGGAACCGGAGCTGGAATAGGATATGGGATAATATTCAATTCGAAACTTGTTTATTATTTACAAACCCCTTATCTACGTGAACGAAGTCGCAGGCATCAGCTAGTACTACATAACTTCAGGCTTATACTTGATCAGCAACTTTTAACACCTTATGCTCCAAGATAATATTACATAGTGGACAATTTTGTTAAGCTTTTGACCATGAATTTAATAGCCCTCAGTTGTCACATCGCGTCAAGGCGGGAAGTTCCTGAATCCACATTCCACATGTTTGACCGGTGTTCATCAAAAAACTATTACGTAATACGACAGATATTCCTAACAGGTTCTAAACAATCTTTAATCGCCATTATAAATCAAGTATGCTCGAAAATTTATGATATTTTTAACTCCAGTTTTTATGCTCATTAGTTATTAAGGCCGTTTTGATTAAGATACATCAATTTATTTGAGTCGTCCTTTGTCTAAGAATATGTAAACAATGGCTAACGTAATTTATATCTTAATGTCACAATATTATGTGATGCCGAATCAAGGACATTAACCACGCTTTTTTAATAATCAGTATGCTGCAACAATCATAAATTAAAGTATATTTTTATTATTTGCTAATATTAACTCGTATAGGATTTTACTCACAATTTCAAAGGTTATTTTATGGCGTGGAATACCCTAATTTAAATTATTAAATTTAAGTAGCCGTACTTTTTCATTACATTTTATTTTGCCCAGTTTTTCGTTGAAATCTCCCATGACAACGTTGAACGGTCTTCGGAGTTTGAATTGCTGTGGAGATGTCCTCATACATGTCCTCCACCTTCTCGTCTGAGTGTGTCGAAGTCAGAGCGTAAACCTGTATGACCATCAACGAAATCCGTTCAGTAATTCTGAGTATTACGCTACCCTAGTCGACACGCTCCCCACCTCAGTTACGTTGTTGACGAGAGACTTGTGAACGAGGAACTTGACACCACCCTGGGACAGTTTGTTTATTATTATTGTTGGTGTATTAGTATTTCAATATTAAATAGTTCAAATTACATTAGTTTAAATATCACTTCTGACGGGCGGTTTTGTTTTATATATTTTTTAGTTTTACGTTTGCAGCAGGTCTTAAAGTACTCAGACGTCACTGCTTGGATAGTTGTCACTATTACTTCATATTGTCACATTTCATTATGTGCCAAACTGTGATGGCTTCTGGCTTATACCCTTTGTTAATCATAGAGATATCATTAAATATTCATCGGTCAGTTAAGATGAAGTTAATCCTATTCTTATTAGAACCATCAAGACGTATCAGGTCAGGACTTGAGGGCTTCTTCTTGAAAAAGATTTTCATTATAGTCCTCATTTCAACTGTAGTTAGAAATCTAATTTTGGGACGTCTAACAATACTTTGAAAATGTCGTAGATATTGTAAAAAAAATATTCATGCGTCATTATTACGGCTTAATTCACGTTTTCGGTGTCGGTACCGACAAAACGTTAAAAAATATTCGTTGCTTTGATTATGAAATAGGCAGTCCAGGCAACGACGACTATTGAAGTGGATAGCTAAACCTTCGTCGAACTATGGAAAAGTACCGATGGATACAGAAATAAAATAATTAATTTAAATTAGTATTTATTCAAATAATAAAAAAACATATTTATCACAAATATTTTACTTAGAATTATTTAAGTCTTATGATAGGTACCACAAGGGTCTATTCTTGGACCGTTCCTTTTCCTAATAATTAGTATTGACTTACTTAATTCTGCAGCATATGCGGATAAAAAATAAGACAATGAACTGACATAGATACGGCACGAATTTAGTTATTTTCATACTATTATGTGCTATGTTATATTGTTATGGGGCAGTGCAGCCGATATTAAAACCATATTTATACTGCAGAAGAGTACTACGGAAAAACTTAAAGAAATAAACATTTTAACTGTTGCATCTCATGATCCCTTGGCTGATGCGGTTCTGGCACTCACCGGCCGCTGCCGCGGAACGCTATGCTAGGCACGTGTATTTTGATTAACAGTGTAAGTAGTGAACATAGGACGATTCGGTAATAATAAATACAAGAAACAGACCAATCAGAGACGGCTTCATATACCAGCAAAATTATCAAAATATAATTGCCTTACAATAACACTATAGAGTACCAATGACATTACAATGAAACTAAAACCAGCGGGCCTACCATGAACTCTTATTGCAATTCAATTGACAACCTAAAATGAACTGCTTTGCTATTTCGTACCACGACGTGATTAGAGCTATCTAATTTAGTTTGACGTCAAATCAACTGATTGCAATGATGTCAATTGAATGTCAAAAATGATATCAACTGAGTCGCAAACTGATAAAGTTCGTTCATTCATTCGTACCATGAGGTGTTATTTCAACCTAAACTGGATAGCTTATTTGTCAAAGTGACCGATTCGAAAAAAGTTGCTAATTCCTTAGAGGAAAGTGAATCGTGATATTAATAACTTTTGAAAAATAGTGAAAACATAGAAAAGAAAATTTTTATTGATTAAAGATGAGATGAGAATAGGTGCGTTCATAATTCGTTATTTTCAAGTTATTTTTACGAAAACACATATTAAGCAAACATTTAATTTGTAATTCAAAGAACTATATTTATTTATACTCGCAATTTAATTTCGTTTATTCTTAATAAGCGATCCAAACGCCATTCAGTGAAAGGCACTTCATGGTAAGAATTTTAGTGATTCAGTTTAGGTAACTAAACTGAACTGCATCGGATTCGCATCGCTTATTAAAAGTTGATGGTAGGCCCTCAGGCCGTTAAATTATAAGAAATGAAGTCGATTGACAATCTACCGGTAAATAATAATATCACTAGTGAAATCGTATCAAATCACGGCTTGGATAATATACCTGCGACTGTATAAACAAAAGATAAAATAAATAGAAATTAAAGTACTTATAATCTAAATTATCACACTTGGACTTACTTATCATAACTAGAATGTCATGATTCTCGGTGACGAAACGGTGGTATTTTTCAAAGCGTTGACCTCAAATTAATCGTTGGTTAGAGTAATAACCTTTTCGACCCGAATTAATCAATAAAATTAAAAAAAAAACTAGATCCTGCTCCTCTGTTGTCGAAATAAAATAAATGTTTTAACTAACTTATAATTTATCTGTCTCAATGGCTTGAATACATTATAGAACTATACACATTTGCTAAATTATTCGGAATATTTAATCATTAAGTATAATTTTGTAAAGTAATCATTGACATATTTTTTTTTGTTGTTATAGAAGTACTAGCTGATGCCAGCGATTTCGTCCGCGTTGATAAAGGGTTTTTAAAAATAATAAGCAAGTTTGGAATTGAAGATTATCTCATGTCCTATTCCAGTTCCGGTTCCCGTTTTCGCTCCCGTTTCAAACATATTATATGAATCTTATTTCGAGGAAGATTGCTATGGGAAACTAAACCTACTATTGGTATAGCTCATCGACGTGAATTTCAGTTTTTCACAAACCCCGAGGGAACCATGGATTTTACCGGGATAAAATGCAGCCTATGCCCAAGCTCTAGTCTATCGCTGTACCAACTTTCATCAAAATCGGTTCAGTAGCTCCGGCGTAAAAGTCTCACAAACAAACTACATTCAAATTTGTAATATTAGTAAGGATTACAATTGCATCGTATCTTAATTTATCATGGTAGGCAAGTTACATCACTTCAGTACTCGTGAGATACAATATTTAATTCTTCTTTCTTATTTTTTCAAGCAATCACTACATATTGCTTATACACAATTTATGAATATTGACAATTAGACATTGTTTTAATTTTGAGAGACCAATGCTTGAAATAGGTAATGAATACCTGTGCTATAAGTCACCTCGACCCCAAAACACAAGGTCGATGTCAAAGTCAAAATTAAAAAAATGTTTTTTCACTGTAAAAGTTCAAAAGTTACAATAGCATTCTAATGAGTAGAACAATATTCATTAACAAACTTTAGAACATAAATTCCAACTATCTTTATCATTCAAAGAATCTTTCACATTATAGTTATTAGGCCTTAGATGTTAATTTATTTTTTACGATACATTTAAATTTTTTAATCGGAAATATTTTAATATAATTTGGGAGTTTATTATAAAATATAACGCAAACCACTTTAAAAGATTTAGCAATTTTACGGAGTCTATTAAAGGAATTGCGAGTTTATGTTTGCACAGGGATATAAGCATGAAAAGGAATATATTATTATGAAACTCAATTAAATAACGCAAACCATAATTAGATAAGGAGAATCATTGGCGTTAGTGTGGGTGATGGTTTTGTGTGTGTGTAAGTGTAATAAAAATATTGACCCACTCTTACAAAAATTATTTTGACCCAAACTAGGCGTAGCCTGTAATAAGAGTGCAAGACAACGATATATTTAATACAATATACTTAAACATACATAAACATAAACAACAATGACTCGATAACAAACATTCATATTCATCATATAAATGATTGCACTTACCGGGAATCTAACCAGGGACCTCTAGCTCAGTAGGCCAGGATCAGTACCACTGGGCTATAAGGGTCGTATAGGTCGTGTGTGTGTAGTGTTTATATTGTGTGTAGTGACTGGGTTTATGTGTTATAGAAAACTTTTACCTTATAATCTTAAGTAAGTTTTCAGTTTCAGTGTAGTACAAGTGTTTAAGCCACTTAAAAAGAAGCTGTTTACTTTTTTGATAGGTTACTGTATGTAGTTTTAGTACTTTATTTATCTAAACAATAGTAATTGACTTGCCATGTCGAGATACTAAATTTTTACACAAAAATGAATATGTAAGTCGAATATTTTGTTTATGACATTCTTTATGACACTTAGGGGCGCGACAAGCACGACTTTAAGCTGATGGTAATTGATACGCCCTGCTCATTACAATGCAGTGCCGCTCAGGATTCTGGAAACACCCGAAAATTCTTTGCGGAACTACAATTGCGCTCGTCACCTTGAGACATTAAATGTTAAGTCTCATTTGCCCAGTAATTTCACTAGCTACGGCGCCCTTCAGACTGAAATACAATTATGTTTACACATTACTGTTTGACGGCAGAATTAGGCGCCCTTGTTGTACCCATAATCGAGCCGGCATCCTATCCAAAGGAGCCTTCCACTGGATTTTTTATTTTATTAAACAAACTTAACAACTTTAATTATACCGAAGTACTTGAGGACAGAACGAGTATTTAGAAAAAAAATCTGTTTGATGTCCACGTTAATCTCTGAAACGGCTAAACCGATTGAAATAAAGTCTTCATGGAGATTTAGTACTATACTATTAGTATACTCTTTATTTAATTCCGATCGGTTAGCTCACAAAAAAGTAATGAAATTTCATTACAAATTCTACATTAAGAAAGATATAAATCAGTTTATCATTCGCCTATTTATTATATATAAAAATATCTATTATAAACAGTTTTCGTATTTAAAACTATTATACAAAAATGAAAATTTCTTGTCCTGTTTATTATCCATATCTAGCTGATACCGGTTCAAATAAACATGTTGTCTTAACTTGATAAAACCTATTTTTGACAAGCACTTTATTTGTGGTATTAATCTTCATTTTCTTTCACATCTCTTTATTTCCTAGATTAAGTAAAAATATAACATAGATACAATTCTAGATCACAGAACAGTACGCTTTAGTTACTATTAAAATCTGTTTAATATGCCACATGAGCAATAAACATCAATTCAAACTTTGCAATTGAAATATTACTAGGATGTGATTCATAATTAATATTGGAGATAATAATTTAAATTTATTCTGCGAGAGACTGACTATTAACTCTAGTTCCAGAGTTTGACGAGTCAACATCTCACAAAGATGCCTTGTGTAGAAGGTCTTGTCGCAGTGTTAGAAGTCTTGTGTTTCGGTCTGAAGGGCGTCGCAGCGATTGAAATTACCGGGTAAATGAGACTTAACATCTTATGTCTCATGGAGATGAGCGCAACTGTGGTGCCGATCAGAATTTTTGGGAGTTTCAAGAATCCTGAGCGGTACTACATTGTAATGGGCAGAGCGTATCAATTACCATCAGATGAACGTCCTGCTCCTCTCGTTCCTTATTTTCATAAATAAAAAGTTAGAGACAAATCTTAAGTGATGCGGGACTCGAGTGTTCAAGCACTGTGAGTGATCGCTCAGAGGACAATGGAGAGGGCTATACTCGGAGTTTCCCTGCGAGAACAAATCAGAAATGAGGAGATCCGCAGGAGCACCAAAGTTACCGACATAGCTCAGTTGGTTGCGAAACTGAGATGGCAATGGGCAGGGTACATAGTTCGATGAAGAAAGATAGAAGACAGATGACCGTTGAGGCAGTAAAGTCCTTGAATTGCGACCACGTACCAGAAGACGCAGTATTGGTAGGCCCGCCACAAAATGGACCCACGATCTGGTCAAGATCGCCGGAATACGGTGGATGAGAGCAGCGCATGATCGATCGTCACGGCTTACTTTGGGGGAGGCATTTGTCCAGCAATGGATGTCTTCCGACTGAAATTATGATGATGAATGATACTTTTTCCGATGTCATGCAAGCGGAAAATAAAATATGTATATTAAAGCTCATGGGATGTTTTACTGCCTACTGCCTATTTATAGCAAAGCTGCTGATATTATTATTAAAATTGACACTATTGAGCGTTTTGCTTCAACTATAATAAACAGGTAAAAGGGTCGGTCTACCACTTTGCCTCCGTTTCGATCCTCGGCTGTCAAGTATAGCAATGTGTTGAGTACACAAGTGTACAAAAGAGTTTTTAAATTCATATGATATCAGAGTAAAAAAATGTTCAATTGCTATTAATATTTATAACTTGTACAGTGTGTTAGTTTAATACATATATATAAAAATTATATAACAGCTGTTTTACAGCCAAATGGTATTACCAGCCGCGATGGCAAGCGTCCTGATGGAATGACGCTGGTGGCTTGGGCACGGGGAAGGGCGCTGGTGTGAGACGCTACTTGCGTCGACACTCTGGCTCCTTCTCATGTCCAAGTTACGTCAGTTGGTGCTGGGGCTGCTGCTTCGACTGCCGAAGACAGCAAGCGTTGCAAATGTGTTGGTCTCAGTGAGTCATACATCTTTGTGCCGTTTGGTGTCGAGACACTTGGCCCGTAGGGCCCAGAGGCGCGGAGAATGTTCAAAATACAATCTTCGCGCCTCAATAAGGCTACTGGAAACCCAAGCGCTGGCAGCTATTTCGGTCAACGGATCAGCCTTGCTATCCAACGCGGTAATGCTGCCAGTATTCTTGGTACGCTCCCACGTAGTGTTAGTTTTAATTTTATGTAGTCGTAGTATTATAAATATAGTTATAAGATTTGTTTTGTCTGAACTTATATATATATAAAACAATTTAATTTATAAAAAGCTTATTCGAAGTGGTCTCCATTGCTGCATAACAGTCCTTTAAACGTTTAGGCCAATGATAGTTTCTTCATTGGCGTGAAAATGGTTTCTGTACAAGATTTGACGAAGCCTGGACGTCGAAAAACAGTTCGTACAACAGAAAATATTGAACGAGCTAGAATTGCGTTTAAGAGAGCCTTTACGAGAGTTTCTATACAAAACACACGTTTAGCAAAATAATTAAATTCTTCATTTAAAATTTTTTTGTGACAGGCACCTACTTGATTAATAATTTACTTTAATCCCAAAGGCTATTACTAGCAGAACCACCTATTAAGTTATCTTGTAGGGAATTTATCAATAATATAAAATGGGTAGTCTATTATGGGGAACCCAGTATAAGTTATTATCGTGTAGATTTACCATTAGGCAACACATTGTATACAACGTGGGCTTAAAAAAGACGTGTGGCACTCGGGGACTGCCGCGGTAAAGCTATTGCATAGCATATTTTATCAACTTATGCAATTATAATTATTTATTTATTTTATTAATGCAGTATTTTTTTTGATAAAATTAATTTAAAAAAAAGAAAACGGGTAGTGAGTAAAATTTAACTTGCAAGATTTGATTACAGACAGACAACGGGACAGGTGAAACTAAATAAAATTGCTTCTCATAATAATAAAGATTAAAAAGTAATGAAAAAAAAATAAAGAAATTAAAAAAAATCTAGTCGTACCCCAGGCTCGAACCTAGGCCTTCTGCACAATAAGCATACGTGATAACCGCTGTTCCACCATCTATCTACATCTAGTAAGTAAGTGTTAGGTTATTTTGTTACGGAATTTCTGGATTCGGTCTCCACGCTCAAGGCCCGCGATAAAAGCTATGCAAAAGCTTAATAAAAATATATATATATTATATATATTTCGTGAAACTTGCACTAAATTTTTCAATAGCTTTTCTTGCACTTAAATTATCATTATACAAGTGCTAACAGTCTTTCTTTTGCCATAAATTAAACTACTAAATTAACTATCCTGTGCCAATAATTGTCAAATTATTTGTATTGCGAAAATATATGTATTCCTAAGTGAAAAATATAGGTTTTGAAAAAGTAATAATTTACTAAAACCTTCTTCAAAACATACTGCATCTTTTGGTATAAGTATTATTCCGATCGGTTCAGTAGTTTTCCCAGTATAACCGAAGGAAAATTCCATCTCTCAATTTATTAGTAATGATTTTGCATTTATTGACAAAATTAAATAAACTATGTTCAAAAAAAAATTATTATCATCTATCTCCATTTTCACCCAAAAAAATGGTTAAAATCTTGAAATTGTGAACAAACCCAATTTAATAGTCAGATTGCTATTGATAATGATCTTCACTATTCTCTAGAAATCCTTATTTCTAATTCTAGTAGGTTGCTTGAACTAATTCTAGTAGGCTTCATAAGATACATCATATCTGTAAGAGTAAATGTATATACTTTTATAACAAAGTCCCAGCCACTGCTCAGACATTATCTATAAATAAATTTAAATGCTTTATAAAAAAATGGCTCTGTCGTAAATCCTACTACTCCACAGCTAAATGATCGGACAACCTGGGACTAGATGATTATTTTATACCAATAGCAATGGCAGTACAATATTGTATATATTATTTAAAAGTATAGTATATTAGAAATCACTTCAAAAAGAATTCTAAGAGAATTAATTTTTTGAAAATAAATGCCTTATCTATACTAATATTACAAAGAAGAAAGATTTGATTGTTTGTATTGAATAGGCTCCGCAACTATTGAACCGATTCGAATTATTATTTCACTGTTGGGAAGGTACATTATCCCCGGCTGTTATAGGGTACATTACATTTTCAAAAAAAATTAGGGATCCCTACCAAAGGGGTATCAGCTAGAAAAGTATAAAAATATACATCTTATCATCTGTGTCCACATACAGCGAATGAAAGTCAGCAAATGCTCTCCCTACTCTAAAAAAAATCAAATTTCAATATTTACTTTTAAAAAATAAAACCAAAATTACTTATAATAGCAATTTACAATAAAGCCTTATAATTTGTACGTAGGACTCAGAAACTTGATCCTGTAACCCTATCTACGTTTTGGGGGATAAAACTTTATCATGCTTATAAGCAAAACGTCTAGTTTGTGGGGGAAAATCCTGGAAACTGGGAAAACCCGCGTATTAGCTATCACTAAACCTTACATAAAACTAAAGTAAATAAAAACATAGATATGTATAATATATAAATACTAGCTGACCCAGCAAACATTGTATTGCCGATATTAAAATCGCGATACAAAAGTAACTGTTGATCGTAGATGGGTGAAAATTTGAAGTTGTATGTATTTTTTAATGCTGACTCATAATCAAACAAATTAAAAAAAAATCAAACAATTAAAAAAAAATTACCACCCTTAACATTTAGGGGGATGAAAAATAGATGTTGTCCGATTCTCAGACCTACTCAATATGCACTCAAAATTTCATGAAAATCGGTCAAGCCGTTTCGGAGGAATTCAAAGTTTAACACCATGACACGAGAATTTTATATATTAGATAAGAGCGGTGGGGGGTGAGGGAAAGAACTTTTTCTCTCGCCTCAATACACATGGTCATAAAAAACAGTGTTTAAATCTTAAAAAATGAGTGCATATTACCGATTCACGAGCGGAATGGACAAACTCTGGTAAGTGGTAATTTTCACTTTTGAAAATAAATATTCCCAATGATACTGGAACTCTTTGACCTTACAATTTTTAATTACAATGATGACTAACGAAACAAAAATGAACATTAATAGAGCAAGCGTGGAAATGTTCGTGATAAGATTTAATTAACATAATATATAACCCGGATACCGTAAAATATGTCATTCATGAGCTATAAAATGTCATAGTGTTATATTATTTTTGGAATTTTAACATATTCAGAGCACGTCTTCGCGGATCTTGAATTTGCATAGCGAAGATTACAATAAAATGTAATAGCATAGACATCGTAAATAGAGTTTCATTTATTTTTAAATAAGGAATTTCTGCATTCACATAGTTCATTTAATTGGACTTTACTTGATAAGGTTTTGTATTTTGTGCAAATAAAAATGACAGTAACTATTTATTAGATTTAAAATAATATTTCTAATATTAAATTGATTGAGAACTTGAGAATTTTAAGGCATACCTAAGCTTTTTGATAGTTCATTAATTATGCCAGTCTCGTTTCGACTCTCGTGAAATTCAAGTGTTAATAATGGTTTTAAACAACCTAACAACTTTAAATTAAAGTTCATAAAGTGTGACCTATCTACAACCTCAGAATATCATACTGAGGTTTAGTCTTAAGTAATAAATTGGACGGAATATTGCATTCACAGAACTGTAATTAATATATATAACTCGTAATTTATTTTTCTAGATTTCCGTACTCATAATTTTTGTAGCACAAAGCATGCTTTGAGTACCTTTAATTGTAGGAAAAGTTATAATTATGATTAGATTTTTTAATTTTTTAATTTTATTAATAAGGGATAATTTTATAATTAATGCAATCTAATTATTAACACTGTGACTACTGTTTCTTATGTTGGCGATGTATTAAATAAATAAATATGACGTTTAAATGACTTATTATTTAATGATAAGCAAAATATGATTCAAATTAATTTCAAATGAAAACACTTAATCCACTGTTAAATGATATAAGAGTTTAAGGTAATTTAGTGCGCGTTCCACGGCTTATATTTTAATTTATTTTTATTTAATGCCTGCCACGTTGTATACAATGTGTTGCCTTTTGGTAAATGTACATACTAATAACTTATATTATCAAACATCGTGAAAAAACTGTAAAAATGCCAACATGAAATGGAAAGAATTGTGCTGAATGTGAAAACATCGGACAGAATAAAAAACCATGTCATCAGAAAAAAGACGAAGGTCATGGAATCCAAATGAGAAGACTCAAATGGCAATGGGCAGGTCACATGATGAGAGACCAAGAGAAATGGAACAAAATTGTGACGCGATGGTACACAAGAGATGGGAAAAAGAGGCAGACCACAGAAAAGGTGGGACGATGACATTAGACAAGTAGCAGGAGTAACATGAAAAGGTTGGAGGAGGCCTTTGCCGATTGGCTAACAGACTTACAAAAAATAATTAAGTACATATATTAAGATTAGTTTAGCTTTAGATTAGAATATATTTGTATATATAGGTATAGGTATATAGGTTACTATAACATAAATGACTTTCTTAATGATACCACAGACTGGGAATGGAGCGACCGCCCTCAGGCTATTAAATAATAAGTTAAATTGTACAATGTTATTGTGTAAATGTTACTTTAATTGTAAAACATATTTTTGATGAAAAAAAAGCCCGCTGAGTTTGTTGCGCCCATTCTTCTCAGGCCTGAGGCATTCACTTTGGAATGGGTGGTAGTTTTTTTGACTTTCAATAAGTGATTTCACATCCTATTTTGAATGAAAATATTTGAATTTGAATATATCTATTTATAGTTTATTAGTTAGTAACACTTTGTAAATATATTCTAAGATGGTCTGAAAAAAGGCCTTAATTTTTATTATAATTATCTAACATAGTATTTACGGGCTAACTTGACATGCAATTAATTAAATTACAGGTACTTAATAACATTTTAAAAGAAAATATTTCTTCTTTACTTAGTATCTAAATTACTTTATTTAGTACCTACACAAAAATTTAAAAACTTTTAAATTAAGAACAAAAACAAAGACGATTGGTTTTTAGTTTTGCCCTTTAAAATCGATGTAGAGTTCCAAAATATGTCCAAATCTCCTATTTAAATAATATATTATTTCCGAGGTAACTCTTTGTAATTCTTGGCCTGAAAGTAATTTTGCTTATAAAGTAAATTGCATATATTATAATTGAAATGATTTGCAAATTGCATGAAAAATAAGAACTTGTAACATCTAATCTGTTTTGAAAAGACCAACCTTAGAGTTTCTGGCTCATTCTTCTTTGAGGAAATCTGCCTTCCAAACGAGCTGTATGAAAAAAAATACTTATTTCAAATGTAATACGATTTACCTATGAAATAAAAATATTTTATTTGATTTTATTTTTAATAGGTGACCGTGCATTTTGTCTTGGAACTGCTAATTTTATTCTGTTTAATATGTTCGGTCTATCAATCCCTCCACTTACAATTTTATGCAAAAAACAAAGATTTATCGAGTTTCTACGATTGCTTAGTGATATGGTCTTGTAAAGTTTTAAGAGATCGTTGGAATTATTAATTTCTTTCAATATAATATTGTCCTTGTAAGCTAAGTGTCGTTTTTTTATACTATTTCTATTCTGTCTTTATGTACTTAATGGTAAGGATTCCATTCAACAGAGAATATGTTAGAACTAAGTAAGTAAGTACAGTACTTAGTATATAAGTATTATATTTGTATATTTACATAATACCATTAGATATTTATATTGATACTACTTGTATTCTTAGTCGTAAAAAACTTAAGATAACTAAGTACATTTTCAATCAAGTCAATTGAATTTATTTGTCATCGAATAAAAAAAAGCGGCCAAGTGTGAGATGGAGTCGCCCATGAAAGGATCCGTAGCAGAAAGTAACAGAATATAAAAATTCTTGTAGTTCGTTATAACTTTGATCGAGTTATGACTTATTTAGTCATCCGCAGGGCATTTGCCGCTCTTAATATACCAGCTGTTTTAGAGCCAAATGGTATTACCCGCTACGATGGCAAGCGTCCTGATGGAATGAGGTGTGGGACGCCACTTGCAACGACACTCTGGCTCCTTCTCATGTCCAAGTTACGTCAGTTGGTGCTGGGGCTGCTGCTTCGACTGCCGAAGACAGCAAGCGTCGCAAATATGTTCGTCTCAGTGAGTCATACATCTTTATGCCGTTTGGTGTCGCGACACTTGGCCCGTGGGGCCCAGAGGCACGCAGAATGTTCAAAATACTATCTTCGCGCCTCAATAAGGCTACTGGAAACCCAAGCGCTGGCAGCCTAGGTCAAAGGATCAGCCCTGCTATCCAATGCTGTAATGCTGCCAGTATTCTTGGTACGCTTCCACGTAATGATAGTTTTAATTTTATGTAGTCATAGTATTGTAAATATAGTTAAAAGATTTGTTTTGCTGGAATAATAAATACTTTGATCGATGTTTTAATAATACTTAGTGTTTTTTTTAATTAACTTATTCATAATACAATTTATGACATTTTAAAAACAACTACTTACTCGTTCAAAACAATTTTCGGTGGAAGTTTGCATGGTAATATATATCATATTTTTTTTTAGTTTTATCATTCTCTTATTTTAGAAGTTACAGAGCCCCCCCCCGCCGCCTATGATACACATTTTACCACTTTGGCAGTGTCTCTCGCGCAAACTATTGAGTTTAGAAAAAACTCAATATCATTTTTGAAGACGTTTTGTGTTAGAAGTTTGATGAACAAAAATTATGAGTTTCAGTTCTAGGTATGAGGAACCCAATTTTTTTTCTATTTTTGTGTGAAAATCTTTATGCGGCTTACAGAATACATCTACTTAGCAAGTGTCAGCAATATAGTTCTTATAGTTTCGGAAAAAAGCGACTGTGTCATACGGACGTACACACAGACAGACATGACGAATCTATAAAGGCTCCGTTTTTTGACATTTGGCTACGGAACCTTAAAAACATCTGAAGTGAATCAATTATGAGAAAAACTAATGGGTTTAAATCAAAGCAATTAACAGATACATTTGTTCTTACGTACAATATGACATTTAATGCTTAGTAGAATGATTAATAGGTAATATATAAAGAATGATTGTCATCCCGCATTCCAATCTGTTTATATCTGCAATAGGAAATTATGGTACTATGAAAAGGTCGCTAAGATTATAAAGTGCAAACCATTAATATAAATTCTCTTCATATATATAAATTACTAGCTGACCCGGCAAACGTTGTTTTGCCATATAAAGTATAATTCACGCGATAGTTTTATAAGTAATAAAATATTGCCTATATTATAGCCTGTACATCATTTTGTTCTATTGTCAATAGTTTTTGCAGCGCACGCAAAAATAGGTTTTCGATTTTACACCTTGTGTTACAAAATAGCAATTTTATAACGGATCCCTAATTTTGAAAAAAAAAACATAGACTATAGCCTTCCTCCATAAATGGACTACCCAACACTGAAAGAATCATTCAAATCGGACCAGTAGTACCAGAGATTAGCGCGTTCAAACAAACAAACAAACAAACACTGCAGCTTTATATATTAGTATAGATTTACCTTACAAATAACTTAACAATGTTCCTCCATATAACTTGCAAATCTTCATATATATATAAATCCAGTGTCCTGATGTTTGTTTCCTGTGAACTCCTAAACTAATGAACGGATTTCAATGGGGACTACTTCATGAAGTGCAGTTCAGTCCAACTTGAGAGATAGGATAATTTTTATTTCGATTTGGGATCTATATTTTTATTATTTCCAATATTTGTTTTGTATGGAAATATTTTCTATGAGAGAATTTATTGATTCACGGTTTGACAGTTCTGATGTGAGACAATTTCATTATAACAACAGGGAGCATATTTTACGAAATAATTCTTGATGTTAAGAAATATTATTGACAATTTGATAAGATTATATTTATTACTAGCTGACCCGACAGACGTTGTTCTGTATATAATAAATAAAATAATGTTTTTATATGAATTTCTCAATAATATATCGTAACATCTAAAATTACTTCGTAAAATATGCACCCTGCTGTCGTAATGAAATTGTTTCACAGCAGAACTGTCAAACCGTGCGTCAATAAATTTGTTCATAGAAATTATGTATGGACACATCAAAGGAAAAACAAATTTGTTATTTTTATTTAATTTAGCAGCATTTTTCTATTTATTCACCTTTCAAACCTTCTCTGGACTTCCACAAATAATTCAAAATTAGCCAAATCGGTCCAGCCGTTCTCGAGTTTTAGCGAGAGTAACGAACAGCAATTCATTTTTATATATATAGATAGATGTACAGAACAACGTCTGTCGTGTCATATACTATGATAGGTAATTTCAAAACAGATTTACTATATAAGGGATTAGCACATACGAGTATATCTAATATACACCTTTACCACCGGAAGAAATTAAGAAGTGCGTAAATTCAAAAAGCATCAAGAAAAGGCAAGCGAATCTATTGTCAGTGTAACAGATTATGATTAACAAGTCACCAGTGGGAGGCTCCTATGCACACGATGATACGCCATTAAGGGTACCACAACGGCGCCTATTTCTGCCGTGGAGCAGTAGTGTGTAAGAATTACTACGTTTCGGTCTGAAGGGCGCCGTAGGTAGTGACATTACTAGGCAAATTAGACATGAGCTGACGAGCGCAGCTGTAGGGCCGGCCGTAGCGGCACTGCATTGTAATGGGCAGGGCGTATCAATTACCATCAGTTAAACATCCAGCCCGTTTCGTCCCTTTTTTTATAAGAAAAAGTCGTAAGCAGTCTGCCACGCTTGGCATTAACTCCCCAGTATTTTGAATATCAAACCATCATCTAACGCACACACTGACAAATCAAATGAAACTCACTATCGGGCTGTCAAATCGTCTATACGACAGTATATTCTTGTTCTATACCCCACAAGTGAACGTTTGGCTACGTCGCTATCATGATAGCTAAATTATCTGAAGCAGATCGGGAATCTAAGGCTGGGTCCACATAATAATATAATAAATATACATGAAAAAAAAATAAAAACTATGGAACGAAGAAGAAAGAGTATGTACACACTTTCTGCGAAGGGAGAAAAAGAGATGATGTAACAAACGTTCACCGTTGCACTTTTTTATCTGGACAAAACCTAAGGTACTTTTTTTTATGGAGGACAAACGAGCGTACGGCTCACCTGGTGTTAAGGCGAAGAGTAAGCAGAAAACACGCAAACATGGTGTTTTAGACAAGTTTTGTGGTGAAAGTATAGCATTTCGAGCTATGAACATACTTAATCCTTGAGTCTTATTTGTAGGTTGCTAATGCTTGCTGTCGGATATAGTTAACATTGCCAAGCCTTTTGAACTACCACTTTTCTTTGAAGTTTAACAAGTTTTTTGGCATGGCGTGACGTATTTTTTTGGTACTTATCTCAGAAAAGTTATTCTTACAGCTTGTACTTTTTGTGTAGGTTCATTTATTCAGATTAGTAGTGAATAACGAGGATTGTAAGCATATAAACTGTTTTCCACCCAAGAATTTGGAAAATATTGGCTTTGTTACATAGATGGCGGGCCGGCAGCCGTGAACTCATATCGCTCAAGGTCGCTGGCATTTAGTGTCGCCTTAAACGATCACCGTCGCCCACGTTCTCTTGCAACACCAAAGGAATCACAGGAGCGTAGCCGGCCTTTAAGAATCTTCGATCTTATTTAAAAAAATATACCCAATGGATTAAGCATATAGGCCAGTTAATTATAAGAACACAACCGTACTTTGCAGAAATAATTTAAATAATAATATCGTTACAAAAGAATGTATTTAAGAAGCCACATATTTTAATTACTATGTTTAGTGCAGCAATGTTACTAACATCGGAATTTACAATTATCTATTTGTGTGCAAAAAACTTACTATGTAATGGTCTTCAAGAAAATTGCTTTGATATTTCCATCGTAAACATGAATTGAATCGAATATTTACTCAGAACATAAGATAATTTTAAGCAGTTAAGTAGATGCAGTATTGCCTAACGTAAAGTTCATAGTTGAGGATTCTTTGCATCTTCATACCAATTAAGGATCTGATTATGCATGTAATTTTATTATAATACTAACTGACCCGACAGACGCTCTTCTATCAGTAGAAAAAAATGTAAGTATTTGGGAATAAATTTCTTTGGGCCTTTCGAAATTTGCAACTAAAGCTAATGAGTTAAAATCCAAACAAAAACGTAAATTTTGTGTTAACAACTTTTACATTACCGCTTTATTCTTGCAATTTTTTAAAGTATTAAAATGGATATAGTATGTTATTCTTAAATTCAAATTCAAATATTTTTATTTAAAATAGGATGTGACATCACTTATTGAAATTCAAAAACAACCACCCATTCGAAACGAATACCTCAGACCTGAGAAGAACGGGCGCAACAAAAAAACATGTTTACAAAGTCAATATTGTACAATTCAACTTATTATTTAATAGCCTGAGGGCGGTTGCTCCACTCCCAATCTGTGGTATCATTGAGAAAGTCATTTATGTTATAGTAACCTTTACCACACAGACGTTTTTTAACAACTCTTTTGAACATTTTCTGGGATCTTGTTGTAAAAGCATATATACATCGCCCCACAAAAGACTTACTAATTCGACTTAGCCGAGTATTAGGCATTATAAGCTTATGTCTGTTCCTGGTGTTAACATTATGGCTATGACAGTTTCTAGCATATTCACTTATGTGCCTTAAGAGATCGACATATACTATCACGGACTTTTCTGTATATCTATATAATATACACAACTCTACTATAGATTATTTTGTTACACAGGATTTTAGTTGAAAGCTCCCAAACGGGTTCCTTTTTTCCGATAGCTCCAACAAATATCGTTAAAGTATGGAAAAATTTATTTAAAACCTTAACAAACTATACTAAAACCTTCCTCGAGAACCATGCTATCTATTAGTGAAAACAGCATGAAAATCGGTGCAGTAGTTTTTGAGTTTATTGCGTACAGACAGATGCTGCCGAGGTCTTTATTAAATACTAGTGATATTTAGTCAAACAGTAGTTTTATTGATAATAAGCCAAGGGCAGGTAATGTAAAGTTATGTGCGTCCTCTTTAGACATAATAGTCTCTAAGACTCTGAGTAATGTTTATGCCATTTAGTTATCGTGCACCAGTAATTGTTGGAGTTACAATAAAATATTGTTTTGATTAATTCAATATTTACTAGTTAATTGTCATTTTATTTTAAGCAGTTCTCGCCACTAACTTCGACTTAACAGATTTCCTTGACGTGGAGACCTGACGATTGAACCCCATTTTGTTTATTATAAAAATTATTTGTCAGTAAAACCGTGGGTTTGGAATCTAAAATATAAACAATGTTATTGCTTATAACATGAGTTACATCAAATCTAAAATGTAAGTTACATACAATATATCTTCCAAATTTTAATTACCAGAATAAATCATTGATATTAATAAATAACCTCAAAATACAATTCGGGTAATCAATTAAGTGGTTTAATAGTTCAATAAATAAAAGCCAACCAATCGATATTGAGTGAGTTAGTATCATCATCATCAGCCGGAAGACGTCCACTGCTGGACAAAGGCCTCCCCCAAAGATTTCCACGACGATCGGTTCTGCGCTGCCCTCATCCAACGTATTCCAGCTATCTTGACCAGATCGTCGGTCTATCTTCGTTCGGTCAACCTTTACTGCCCCAACGGCCATTCTCAAAGCTGTTTAGAAAATAGTGTGATTGCAATGAGACGTCATGCTGTAGGACACCCCTTTATGAATTCACTCAATACATATGAATGCAAAAGAAAAGGAACGATTTACGATCATTTCTTAGCAAAATATTAAACTTGAAAAATAATGAACTTCGACCTTCTTGCGTCTAACGAGTGGAATTTTAATAGGAATATCATATTACGCTTGGCTGTGCTTCGATCATACTAAACAGAAATATGGCTGCACCTTTATTTGTGGCCATATTTCTTACCATTTAGAATATGATGCCCGCGACTTCATCTGCGTAGATAAAGGGTTTTTAAATATTAAAAGCAAGTTTGAAATTGAAGATTATCTCATGTCCTATTGTAGTTCCGGTTCCCGTTTTCGCTCCCGTTCCCAACATATTATATGAATCTTATTTCGAGGAAGATTGCTATGGCAAACTAAACCTACTGGTACTTGGTATAGTTATAACTCATCGAGGTTTATTTCAGTTTTTCACAAATACCGCGGTAGCCTTAGTCTTTTCCCAAACTCTAGTCAATCGGTGGGGTATTCTTATGGAATTGCAGGAAAATATATTAAGTGCTTTATTAACTATTAAATTTATAGTCTTCTTTGTATAGTAGGCATTTATTTTCTCAAAATTGATTCCTTTAGAATTCTTTTTGATGTCATTTCTAATACTCCTGCTTCGTAAACGAATGGTGCTCTGAAAGAGCACAAAAAAAACTCTCCCAACCTTTTATTTTTTTGCGCTCTTTTTAATAAAATATACAATATTGTACCTACTGTCATTGCTATTCCTATAAAATAATCGTAATATAGTCCCAGGCTGTCGGATTACTTAGATGTTCAGCTGTTGCGTAGTAGGATTTACGACAGAGCCATTTCATAATAAAACATTAAAATTTATTTATAGTGGCATTAGCGTGAACAGTGGCTGGGACTTCATTATAAAAGTGTAGGTATATATATTTACCCTTAAAGCTATTATGTATCTTATGAAGCCTACTAGAATTAGTTACAAGCAATTCCTTATTTCTAGTATTATAGTGATGAAAATCACTATTAAGAGCAAAATGGTGACGATTCTTGTGATTTTTTTTTAAATTTACTGACAATAAACAGTCATAATACTTATTTCTTTAAATTGTTTTTCAGTTATTGTCTATAACCAAGCTGATATATAGTACGAACAGCTCTCTTTTGCAGATTAAACACTATATCAATGTCAGCAGCATGACTCCTATTCTTTTCAGAACTGAGCAGATTGTCTTTCGAATGGCTGGTACATAAAATAAGACATTTGAAATCTAGTTTGAATTTGATTATGAAGAAGTGAATGGTGAATGGGTAGGTCGTACATCCTTCACATCAACTTTGTAAATACCCGTCGGTTCTACGTGTCACCTACATGGTAGATTTGTTTGATCTTTAGTTTTTTGCCAGCATAACTGGAATCCTTTATACTGATTATATAATTTAATGGTGAATAAATTACAAGATATATATATGTTCTATTTTTAGTTTACATAATATATTAGTGTGTGTAACATCAACTCAATTATATCCTAATTTCTAGGTTCATCTCGATTTCTTGTTGTTACATAGAGACGTGGTTTTATTTTGCATCTTCTATCACAGGGAGAGTTTCAAGGCACTGTTTGACCTGATTCTTACAACCAGTGGGAGGCTCCTTTTGTGCAGGATGCCAGCTACATTATGGATAACACAACGGCGCCTACTTTTGCCGTGAAGCAGTAATGTGTAAGCAGCAGCTAGTAAAATTACTGGGCAAATAAGACAACATCTTATGTCTCAAGGTGACAAGCGCAATTGTAGAGCCGCTCAGACTTTTTAGGGTTTTTCAAGAATCCTGAGCGGCACTGCATTATAATGGGTAGGGCGTATCAATTACCATCAGCTGAACGTCCTGCTCGTCTCGTTCCTTATTTTCATTAAAAACCTTACTAATATCACGTCAAAAACTCTATTATTGCGATTATGAAGAAAATAATTATAAAGATTATAAAGTAACTTTCTTCCACGTAGGTACAACTGGGATGTGGAACTAACTGAATGAATTTCAAATACGATATGACATGCATACCTTCAAAAAGGCTGAGAATGGCTGAGGATTCCTCTGGTCTGACAAGAGAGCAGGGACAATGTTTAATTATTGTACAATTCCAATTTTAGTTCGAATTTTTACTTCAGCCTGACCCTCAAGCAATGATTCGTATGTTCAATTCTCTATGAAAATAACGTAACCGGATAAAAAAAAAAAAAAAAAAATAAATGGATTACTAAGCCGACGCTCAAAGTTTTCACCAGTGTCCAGGCTTCTTTGCACAGGATGCCGTCTAGATCATGGGTACAACAACGGCACCTACTGTCGCGCCGGTTTAGGTATGAAGCGCTACAACTGGAATATGGAACTAACTGAATGAATTTCAAATTCAATATGACACGCGTACCTTCAAACGAGTGTCAATCCACCTAAAAGGACGAGAACGTCTGCGGAATTCCTCTGGTCTTACAAGTCAGCAGGGACAATTATGTTTGTTTTTTGTTCAATTCTACAAAAAAGTGATAAAATATTTTATTTCAGCAACAAACACTTAGATTTATGACTTCAGCCTGACCAACTTCTTCTCTAGCAATTCGTTGGTTCAATTCTTATTCTGGCTAAAAAGATAATTCAAATTCAAATATTTTTATCCAAAATACGATTCAAAATCACTTATTGAACGTCAAAACTACCACCCATTCAAAAAAAACTGCCTCAGACATGAGAAGAACGGGCGCAAGAAACTCAGCGGGCTTATCGTGCAATAAACATTTGTAATTAACGAGCCTGAGGGTGTCCGCTTCATTCCCAGTCTATGGTATCATTAAGAAAATCATTTATGTAATAATAACCATTCCCACACAAACGAAGGTTGTGAACTGCGGCAGAATTTTCTCATTTTCGTTGTTAGATGGTTAAACGTCATTATGGGACTTTAAATTCCCTTAAAGATGCTTTGATTGCCTATTACAATACTAATAGGCCTGGAATATGTGGCCGCTATTCTGGCTTAGAAAAAAAAAATCACTTAATGACAAGTTTAACTGTCGCAATACACATATATATAATAACTTCAATGACAACATATCAAGAACCAAGGATTCGATTAATAATTTATACTGAAGCAATAAATTTTGTCATACAACGCCTTTGTAAATTTATCTTTTCAAATTAGGATGACTTCTAATGATTAGATAGATTATGCTGATGCATATATAATCATATATATTCTATTCTATTAATCTAATTAAAATAAATTAACTATTTATTTAAAAGCTTTGATTAATCTTATCTACCAATGACGCTATATACATAAAGAACGTCATTGAATCTTACCAATTTACCTAGTACGTAATTGATATGCAAATTCAAATATTTTTATTCAAAATAGTATTCAAAATCACTTATTGAATATCAAAAACTACCACCCATTCAAAATAGACTGCCTCAGACCTGAGAAGAACAGGCGCGAGAAACTCAGCGGGCTTTTTTTAATTGTCAAAAATATGGATTACAATGTAATATCGTACAACAAACATTTATATTTAAAGAGCCCGAGGGTTTCCCCTTGATTCCCAGTCTGTGGCATCATTAAGAAAATCATTTCTGTGAACTTAACCTTTCCAACAATGTTTTTTAACTTTTTCATTTTTATTTCATAACACATTAATTGTTTTGTACATTTTCTGGGATTATATTGTAAAAGCATATACATCACCCAATAAAATAAAGATAAAACACAATTCAGTGTTAACGAACTTTTTATCAACGGAATAGAGCATTTAAACGTTTTGACAATCAACCCTTGAAGAAAGGTTGATAATTTATTGACACTATTTCATTTCAAATTATAGGCATTACTCCCGTGACTCCTCTGGTCTTCCAAAAGAATGGTAAAAGCGGTAAAAATCTCACATAAGGTGAACTGTATGCTTGTTTGAACTCATCTTCCCTAAATTGATTTTCATGAGAATTCTTTCTACGTTTGACTTTCCATGCCATTAGGGCGTGGACTGCAGCTGCTAACCTTCAAAAAACTAGGTTTTCTTTGTAACTTCTCTTGAATTGCAAGAGTGAGCCACTTACGTTCAGCTAATGAGCACGCCTAAAGTCACAATTACTAATACTCTAAGAGAGAACAGTAGAAACACTAGTATACCCTTAGCACATGCAGGCAAACCAAAAAGGCTCCTCCTACAAACAATCCTAGATTAGTCACGAAAGCCGCGACGGCTTGTGAGACAGCAACTTCGGTTACTAGCCGCAGATTCAACTGGGCATATTCTACTAATCAAAGACTTGTTTAGTTTAGGCCTTCCCGACAGCTCTCTTTGCATAGCCTATATAGGACACAAGAAACAGCCACCCACTTTTTTAAATTTATTGTTCAAAACAAAGCATTCAATAAAATTTCTACATCTTAATACCACGAAAACGCCTAAAGGGTTTGTCTTGGTAAGTTATCGTTCGTGATTCCAGAGTTACATTACTATAATAATTATTATAATAATTAAATAATGTTATATTTTTATTTACATTAGTCAACACATAAATATGGTTGTTTTTTCTAAAAATGTTTTCTTAGTAAGCCATACAGGCTTTTCCATTCATTTTATATAAATTTTGTAGATTATCTGGCAAATCGCTTAAACTATTAGATATTTCATATTTTAATGTCTGAATACAATGCTGAGGGCAATAGCAGAGGTCATCAGCAATTGCATGGGTCTGCTGGGCTTTCTGGTAGAATTTGAAGAACCGCAAGACGCCAAGTAGCGGCAAACAGCCCGCTAATACCAAAAGAAGTCTCAACTATAAGTATTTTAAGTGGTCTTGACATAATACAACCATAATAAACAACGTATCCTGATTTCTTTAAGGCAAGTATAAGGCCAGGGGTCCGCTAAAGAAGGGTGTCTTATAGCCTAGCAAAACGGTATCAGAAATTCCTCTAATTTTGCATAGCCCTATTACAACATCAATAACCGTTTACTAAAAGTTGAAAGGTTTGTTCGTTCTTCTATAACATAGAGATAAATAAATATAATATTATCTCTTTTTTATTATAATAAGGGACGAGACGAGCATGACGTTCAGCTGATGGTAATTGCGCTCGTCACCTTGAGAAATAAGGTGTTAAGTCTCTTTTGCCGAGTAATTTCACTATCTATGGCGCCCTTTGACCAAAAAACAATAATCTTTACACAATACTGTTTCACGGTAGAAATAGGCACCGTTGTGGTGCCCATAATTTAGCCGGCATCCTGTGCAAAGGAGCCTCTAACTGGTGAATCTAAAACTAAACTTAAATTAATATTACATTGTTCAGGTCCTTACCCAATGTCAATTAAAATGAATAATAAGTTACCAGGGTACGTTAAAGCTGGAATTAATAAAAAGTTTTCAGAATAGTCGAAAGCAGCAAGAAATTAGAATATATTTATAGGTGACTTACATAGAGATATTATAACATAAGTTAAAATCAATCAGTCAAATATTTATATTGATACATATCAGCCTACCACTGATTTTTGGTTTCACATGGCACAAATTTTACCTTTATATTTAAATTGGGATTTATTTGCTTAAATATATATATATAAATGTAATGAATTGTGTAAAAACATTCTAATAGCGACTAGTCGTTAACCTTAAGAGGACAAAATTCGCATAGAAACATGATACAATTGCCTTTTGTACTTTTAAACAATAGTTTGATAGTTTTATTGTGCTAAATTTTGGCCTGTTTGGATCAGATAAAACCTACACAATCCACGCAGGTGCCTGGGCTAAAGATCACGCATATGTAAATGAATATTGTTTAAGAATTTGTTTGATAAATAGTTGTCTTTATAAATTAAAACGTTTGTAGTCATTTTGTGTGGCACTTTCCTCTCTAATTACAAAGAAAATCTAGTTATTTTAAACAGTACAAATAAAATGGCATAATACGCGGTTATGTTGGATTTATTGCTTGTAGAAGTATTATAGCGATGCAAAATATTGTACGTAATAAAATCTCATTGATTTTTGTAATATTCGATATTTTTAAAATTAATAACAAGTAAGTAAGGTAGTTCCTTTAATGATTGCGGTTGTTGTTTAAGATATAAACCTCCTTGCAGCATATATTTTTTGAGTACCAAACAATTTTTTTTTAATATATAAGGGGGGTTAAATTGACAAGAGGCTGACGTGGTGGGCCACTCCCCAGGCAAGGGAGAAGAGATGTCAAGAGATGCGTTTCCGGCCTTTAAAGTGGGAGTATGCACTTGAAGGTCCCTGTGTCATATCGGTTCGGGAAAACAGCAGCCGGTAATTGAATCCACAAAATGGCTGAGCGAGGGAGGAAATTTCTTGTAAAACGTTCGAAATAAACTATTATTGAGTTCGAAATAAACCTTCTACTAAAGAGGAATTTTAAAATTATTTTTCAATAAATGTTAATTATATTTTGAGATATAATATATAGATTATATACATGGAGAGGAGTAAGTTGAACATTAATAAGGCACATCAAGTACGAAACATAGATTTAAGAGAGAAAACAAAATCACTAATGTCACTTATGTTATAAGAAAATTTGAATGGCGCTGGACGGAACACACCCTTCGGGGTATAGACAAATGGAGCAAATATATCACAGACTCGTACCCCAGAAACCTAAAAAGGAAACCGGAAAATACAGGAGATGATCAGACGAACTTAGGACGATAGCAGGCAAGACATGGTCTAGGTTAGCTAAAGAAGAAGAAAAAGTGTGTAAGAAGTTGGAAGAGGCCTTTGTCAATAGACTAACAGCTAGTGATAGATACTTAGTTAAGGATAGTTTGTAAGAATATATGTAAATTCTACTATCTTAATAAAGGCTTTATTATTATTATAATTATCTTTTACGGGGTATCCCCCTTTTGGGATGAAGTAAAATGGAGTAAATCCATAAGATACTGGTATCCCAGAAATTTAAATAGAAAATAAGGAGGACAGTAGAGAAGATGACCAGATAAAGAAAGAACGATAAGGTAAGAAATGGTCTAGCTGGAGATAGAAAAGAGTCGAATAAGTTAGAAGAGTTAACCTTGTCAATTGACAAACATAATATAGAGTGGTAGATATTTAGTTAAGGATATTATATATTTCAAATTTTATTATTATTCCATAATTATTTTATTATAATTATATATTTACTGACATTTATAATTAATAATTATGTTAAGGTTGTATATACTTACAGCAACATTGAGCTTAAACTAAAAATTAGTCAAATTACTTGGGCTAGTGTGTAAATTTTAAGTAAATTGAAATACTAGGACAGGTATGGATTCGCAAAGTATTTTATTTATTTATTTATTTATATATTTAAAGGTGCTCCAACAGTATATACACAAAACTCTTAAACTTAAATATTGCACAAAAATAGTTCCTGTGTACGAGTCAATTACAGGTGCATACAACATAAATGAAAATCATTTCTATTGGGAACTTATATTTATAACACAGAGACTTATACAGTATATAAAAATATGATGATAAGTAATAAAAAAATCACTATACTATAGTTGCAAATATACCTTACGTTTAAATGCTATGAGGCTATAGCAAAATGGATCAGCCCCGGATGTCTCCAAAATATTATTTAATGAATGACAGGCACGATCTTGTGGCGCGTTGCTGCCAACGTTAGTTCTTACGGTGGGTACATAGAAAAGTTTGTGTTTGCTTCTTGCCCCTAATCTCGGTATGTTCTCAGGATATTGGGTGTATCTAGTATGTTGTTTCCAAGCATACGACATCTATCAGAGAGCTTATTCATTTTAAAAAAACCTTAACCTTTTTACATAGTGCCTTCTGTTGCTTATATTTCTATTCATAAAACATATGTGCTTGGTAAATCAGCTATTAATTCGTTCAATGCGATCCCTGTGGACAGGATACTGAGGGTTTCGGATAACGCGCCCGAATTCAAGTGTTCAAGGACCAAGGAATTAAATAATACAATTTTAGGTTTTGATTTCTTAAAAAAATTAGTTGCTCTTTTTATGAACCCTAACATTCTGGAAGCCTTACTGATTTATGTTTAGTTGTTATTGTAAAATATTAGTTATATATATATAGTATATTAATAAAACCCTAGTAGTTATTAGAAATATTAAATATTTATTTCCTCAAGTTAGCCCACACCCCTCTTAATATAATGTATGTTTATATTATATTTGTGCATTTTTTTTAATATAAAGTAAGTCACTTTTTTTATATAAGATGGGGCAAACAGGTAAGAGGCTGACGGGATGGGAAGAGGTGATTCAACCGCCCGTGGACATCCGCAACAACAGGTGTCAAGGAATGCGTTGCCGGCCTTTGAGGTGGGAGAATGCTATTTTCTTGAAGGTCCCTAAGTCGTATCTGTTCGGGAAAACCGCAGTCGGTAATTGATTCCACAAAGTGGCTGTGCGAGGTAAAGACATTTCTTGCCAATCGCGTGGTTGTGGAATGCCAGACGTGATGTAAGTGGTACTTTGCACGTAATGTCCAGTGGTGGAATTTGACCGCTGGAATCAACCCGAACAGCTCCTCTGAGCACTCCCCATGATAAATGCGGTAGAAGATGCAGAGAGAACCCACATCTCTACGCAATGCCAAAGAATGAAGCCGATCGGAAATGACTTGATCGTCGATGATTCGAGCCGCACTTCGTTGTATGCAGTCCGTATGGAAGAAGCTGGCACTGGGGAGCAGCCGCCCAGAGATGAGAACAGTACTTCGTGTGAGGCCGAATTTGTGACTTATAAAGTTGCAGGCGTTGGCTTATAGTGAAGTACTGTTTCGCCTTACTGCGTACACCAAGCTTTTTAGAGGCCAGTTTGGCCTTCTCTTCCAAGTGACCACGGAACTGAACGTCTCTCGATATATCGACGCCAAGTATGCCAATACAGGCTGTGGCCATTAGAGGAGTGATTTCGAATCGAAGGGATACGACAAAGGGAGACTTTTTAGTGATGAACCCACAAACTTGTGTCTTCTCGGGGTTGAATTAAACTAAATTTTGTCGACCCGATTCTGAAACTTTGCAAAGCATAGTCTCGATTTCAGACTCAAGTTTATTCCGGTTTTCGTCGATGCAATCTCGGGACATGTTAGCACGGCCGGTGTAGGAAGTAAACCCTGTGCTGTCGTCTGCATACCAATGATACGGATACTGCTGATTTGCAGCATATCATTGATATGAAGAAGAAACAGTGTAGGGGATAGCCCGCAGCCTTGCGGGACACCAGCGTTTATGGGTTTTACGTCGGCGCATGCACCGTTGATAACAACCTTGATGCTCCGATCGGCCAAAAAGCTACCGACCCATTTGCACAACTTCCCGGGAAGCCTATAGGATGGCAATTTCAAAATCACGCCGATGTGAGGTATAGCACGCGATCAGAGTATCCCGGAACAGAAAAGACAATGGGCAAATGAGACTTTATTAATATATCTTCTGGCTCGAAGTGACGAGAATAGTTGCGATGCTTGCACTGCATTGGAATATAAGGTGAAGTTCTTGTGAGTTTTGTCACTTTTTCTCAATGAAACACAAATTATTTATGTAGTTAACTTTTAATGGTAATAACAAGACTGTGTCATGTTAAATATATGATTTTTTTCTCAATATCTATTAAAGAAAGAAATGTAAAGAAAAGTATTTTTATAAAAATAACCGTAAATATATAAACCGTTACGAAATTTTTTCAATTATGCGCTATTTTGGCGAATTCTCGGGATGGCGGCCATGTAATGGAAGTGAAAAATGTCTTAAATCTAATGTAAAAACAATTTTAGACGCGTTTTAATCCTTCAAACGTGTTTTATTTATATATGATAAATATATATATATATACTACATAATTATAGTTGTGTATCAATTAGTTTGGTAAATTTTTCTACTGATCGCGCTGAGGTTTCCCTGAGCGTACCTTGCGTGCGAAATGGGTACCTTAAAGAAAGCGGCACCTTCTTTATAGGCCGGCACTGCTCCTGTGATTCCTCTGGTACTGAGAAGATGGGTGGCCGTAATCACTTAACACAGGGTGATTCGTACCCACGTTTGTCATCCTCTTCCATAAAAAAAAATAAAGTCGGCTCAAGACAAAAGTTTACTCAATTGAGTTGAGAAAATATACTGAATAGAGAGATCAGTGTATAAAAGGAGTTTTAACCTTAAAAATTTTCCTTGTAGACATTTTTAAAAGTTTAAATTGGATTTATATATTGTACTATCAGTAAAGAAAAAAAAGACCGCTGAGTTACTTGCGTCCGTTCTTCTCAAGTCTGAGGCAGTCTACTTTGAATGGGTGGTAGTTTTTGACTTTCAATTAGTGATTTTGAATCCTATTTTAAATAAAATTATTTGAATTTGTAATTGAAGTGTACGACTCTAACTCACACGAGACTTGTTATTTTCTAAGGCCTGCTTAAGAATTGAAATATTTTTGTGTGACAATAATGAGAATCTCACGCAAGTACGTCTCTGTGTTTACAGTCATTGCAAGCTTCCCCCTTCTGTATGCAATAGTTAGACAAACCATCGTATCTATAAAAGGGACATGCGATTAGAGGCTATGTACAATCCGGCGCAATCGACGCCGCTAGTAAGCATATGGGAAAACAGTATTACAAAACCTCACGGAGCTAACAACATGGTAAAAATGGTAAGTAATTTACCACATAATATTATTATATCTTTGAATTGGTTATTGTTGTATTTGATAATATATTAAATTAATATGTACACAGTTAGTACAAACGCAAGAAGACTTTTTTTTTACTCCGCGTGCTTTTTTTTTATGGAATAGGAGGACAAACGAGCGTACGGGTCACATGTTGTTAAGTGATCACCGCCGCCCACCATCTCGCTTTTTTATGTTTGTAGAAAATACAATGTTATATTAAAGATGTTAAATACAACCTATGATAATATATGTTGCATATTTTAGTTAAATAACGCTTATTTAAATACCATTTAATTATTTTAATACAATAAGAAAGATTTTATTTTTATTTTACAACTTAAATTTGAAATCTATTTCATTATCGTCGATTGGTTGTGATTCAGTGGAGTTACAAGATGCTACCATAATAGTTGAAGATTGAAGAGCATTTGTAAATGGTCTAGTTGACCATCTAAGGTGTCGAATTTGCGTGACGGTGTGCGCGCGCATTTAAAGATTCACTCGCATAATTTTCACTAACGTGCCAAAAGAATTGTAACTTCAAAATACAGCACAGAAATGGGGTATAAATGTTCAGTCGTGATTAAAATACATTACTATTGTGCATTTTGTATAAATACAAAATGCACAATAGTATAAAAATACAGTAGAGTCGTGTCGAGAGAGATTGGGTGATCATAAAGTTATTAAGTAATATCTTAGATAGATATTGAAACTTTATAATAATATAATCTAATTTCGATGGGTCTGCATTTTCCAAAACTAATCAAAAAATCTACCACAGAGTTTCATTGATAGTGCTACTACGTGACACTACGTGAAAAGTACTTTTAAAATATAAATAGTTAAAAAATAACTAAAAAACAAGCTTTTCTTAAAAAAATGACTGAAATTTAAAATGAACATCAATTCCTGCCTTATCGACGAAAGATGAACAGAATTATATAAATTAACAAAAATCTTATTTTGCAAATTGAAAAATGGAATAATTTTATCAAATTAATTTTTTGTCATCGGTCCTCGATAAATCTACGAAATTTGAATGAAATCTGGCCGCTTAAAGTGTGTCAAAATGGCGCCCAAATGAGTCGGTAACAAACAAACATAAATATAGCTAATAAAAAGCGTGTAATTAGTCAATATTGGTGTTAAGATTTGTAACTTTATAAGTTTTTGTATCCATAAGAATAAATATGCATTTAAAAGTAAAGATAAAATCCATATCTAAATTCATTAGATTAAATATTATGACTTCACTATTCAGAGTTGAATCTAGAAGATCAAAGTGCATCTAAACGTTTGTCGCAAGCAACCGACTGGAAAACATTTATTGCATCTACAATACGTCCTAACCTTTTCTAAATGTACTTTACCTTACCGACAAGCTCATCCTTTACATAAGTTATAATATATTCAGTCTTAAAACGCCTAAAGGGCATCAATTGCGTGTTACTTTAGTAAATAACTTAGTAACAAAGTATGTCAAGTGATTCACATATAATATATGTTTTTATTTATATGTCATAACAAATTTATACATTAAGTAAAGCTGTAACCGTTCCGTTTCTCCTCATGAAATATATTTAGAAAATCTATCATTAGTGAAATTTAGGGGCAATTAAAGAAATAAACATTTTGACTGGAGCCTCGAACTATTATCCAGTGCAAGCTCCTTCGCACAGGATGCCGGCTCGATAATGGGTACCACAACGGAGCTTATTTCTGACGTGAAGCAGTAATGTGTAAGCATTACTGTGTCTCGTTCTGAAGGGCGCCGTAGCTAGTGAAATAACTGGGCAAATGATCAATATACGATGCAATATACATTTAATGTCTCAAGATGACGAGCGCAGTTGTAGTGCCGCTCAGTATTTTTGCGTTTTTCAAGAATCTTGAGCGGCACTGCACTGTATTGGGCAGGACGTATCAATTACCATCGGCTGAACGCCATGCTCGTGTCGTCCCTTAAATTCGAAAGTGCTACAAGCCGTTTATATGGTAAAGGTAAGAAAATAAATGACTTTCTTAATTATACCACAGATTGGGAATGGAGCAACCGCCGTCAGGCAAAAAAACAATATTACTAATACAGAAGAAGCCTCTTGTTTAAGCAAGAGTTTCTTGCGCCCTTTTTTCTCAAGTCTGAGGCACCAATTTCCAAATGGGTGGTAGTTTTTGACTTTCAATGAATGATTTGATATCCTATTTTGAATAACAATATTTTTTTTGAATGATCTATTGCTTGGAATAAATACTTTTGATTTTATATCTGCTCTTTTGTCGAATACGACTACGACCTTCAATACAAAATGCAATCTATTCATTCAAAGCTATGAAATTTGTGAATTGTTTCATTAAATGTGCTAATAAGTGGTAATATATTACAATATTTAAATACATCTATTCATGCATGTGAACGTTCATTAATTGTTAATTAGAAGCACCTTTTGTTTTAATAAGAAGGACATTGTCTCCAGTAGGTTAGTCGCGACACAGTACGAGAATTGCCTTCTCTTGGTTCAGTGTTCCCACAGTTCGACGCGTTCACAAATCTTATAACTATTCAGACATCTCCGTGAATGATTTAATTTGATCTTTTTATTCAAGAATACACTGGAACAAATATGCTCTATCTAAACTTCACAAAAATCGTCACCTTTTTGCTCTTAATAGTGATTTTCATTATTATAACACTTGAAATAAGGGATTGCTTGTAACTAATTCTAGTAGGCTTCATAAGATACATAATAGCTTAAAGGGTAAATGTATACACTTGTATAATAAAGTCCCAGCCACTGTTCAGGCAATATCTATAAATAAATTTAAATGTTTTATTAACAAAATGTCTTTGTCGTAAATACTGGGAGAGTTTCTTGCGCCGCTTCTTCTCTCTCAGAGCGCCATTTGTTTCCGAAGCGGTATCTAGTTATTAGAAATGACATCATAAAGAATTCTAAAGGAATCAATTTTGAGAAAATAAATGATTTTTTTTTCCTTTCATGCCTTTTAACACCGGAATACATCAAACTTAAATTTATATTTATTTTTTATAAAAATAACACATATTAACTGAGATAATTGTATTGTATACTATGTATAGAAAAAATGTGTGTCTGTTATTTTCTCATCCACGAAATATTTCCTTTTTATGACAAGAAGGGACGAGACGAGGAGGACGCTCAGCTGATGGTAATTGATACACCCTGCCTATTACAAAACAGTGCCACTTAGGATTCTTAAAAAACCCAAAATTCTGAGCAGCACTACAATTGCGCTCGTAACCTTGATAGCCTCGTAGCCTAAGATGCTAAGTCTCATTTGCCCAGTAATTTCACTAGCTACCGCACCCTTCAGACCGAAACACAATAATGTTTACACATTTCTGCTTCACGGCAATAAGCGACGTTGTGGTACCCACAATCTAGCCAATATCCTGCAAAGGAGCCTCCCATTGGTAAAAAGCATTTGGAACAACATTGACGGGACTTTCTGCTAGACAGTTTTTCTTTAAGAAATTAAAAAGTTTTTTTTTTAATTTTAGAAAATGAATAAGGAATACACATTATAAAACAAAAACTAAAGAAATTGCAAATAAAATTCGATTTAATTAGACTTTTAGCCCTTTGCCATGTTAATTAAAGTATGTACGCGTAAAAAGTCACGGGGATAACTCGTTATTTTATAAAATTGCTCGAGTAGTCGGATTTTTATTGCTTCGTATTTTTCCACGCCTTATTGCATACTTCATTTCGCATAATAGAAATGTTTTGTTAAATAAATACGTAGAGATATTCTTACTACCAGTGGAAACTTTACCACTGGAAAGACTTTACGAGTAGTAGTTGTTCATGCAGAGGATGCCTAGGCTAGGTACCGCCGTTGTGGCAACTGTGGTTGCTCTAAACGGCTTTAAGATTGATATCTATGGAGCATACTCAGACTTTACTTACATAAAACTTAGCTCAGTGTGATAAAACGCGAACTTGACTTTTGCATTGGGCTGTCTCAGCTTAAGCACATAGGTGGTGGCTGGTGTCAAATGACTATAAAAATGAAATTAAAGATTACACTCAGCTAAGTTTTCATGAGTAAAGTCAGAGTAAAGGCTAAGTACGATCTATAGATCTCTGCCTAAATGTCTTGTGTATCTAAATTAAATCAAATCAAATTAAAATCACTTTATTCATGTAAATCACGGAAATGACACTTATGAATGTCAAAAAAATTTTTCTTATTGAATCTACTGCTACTTCGTAAAGGGTTTAGCTATGAGAAAAATTTTAAATGAGAAGAAGTAGCAAGAAACTTAACGGGTTCGGTGAAAGAACATAAGCTAATATTGAGACTTTAAAACAGAATTTGAAAAACCATTTTTGAGACATGACTAATCACCGATTAACCCTTAGATTAAATAATTAATTTAATTTATACGTCTAGATAGAGTATCTTGCTGTTAGAGAACTGATAAAAACAGGCCAGGAATATTAGCTTAGTGTTCGTGGCAAGCTAGCGTGTATGACAATGCACTGTGCGTGCATTGCTGCAAATAGAAGTTAGTTGTTGTCTTCGACGCTTTCACAGCTGTCAGATCTAAACGTATAAGGGCCGTTCCCAACATACTATCTACAGATAGAGATAAATTACTACCTTCTTCTGTCAGTAATTAGCTGACAATAATCTGAAGCTGTCCCAATATACCCGATAAGTTATTCTTATCGCCTTATATTGGGACGCGTGAATTGCAATTTCCATACAAACTTCTATCGCTGGTAAGCTATACGTCGTCCCATTGACAGACAGCGTGTACGTATAAGGTGAGTAACCTTCGATAAATTTATTGGGACAGAAAAGTCAACGATAGTTACGATTTTTATCTCAAGTAAGAGATAGCCTGAATATTGGGAACGGCCGTAAGCTGAAATATAATATTGCTAATGTTCTCATGTGTGTCGCTATAGACCAATATAATAAAAAAAGAGTGACTGCTGAGTGACGTAGAAGAATGGGCAACGTTCCCACGGCCGTGGCGGATAGAATCCACAGGCCGATGCTTGATAAGGAGATACAAATTAATCAATAGTATGTTTGTTGCATCATTTTACATATTATATTATAATTGAAATGATTTATAAATCGATGGAAATGTAATCTTGACATAAAAGAGTGGCAATGAGTTTCTTGCTACTTCTTCTCATTAGCTCAACCCTTTACGAAGTAGCGGTAGATTCAATAAGAAAAATATTTTGTTTTGACATTTCCATCATTTCCGTGACCTACATGAATAAAGTTATTTTGATTTTTTTTTTTATTTTGAAAATAAATGAGCTTGTCTAATATGATGAATTATATTTATCTTGATGCAAACTTTGAATGTAATGCTATTATCGAGAATTCACTCAATTATCCGAAACCCGACAATCGCACACTCATAAATAATCTACTAACAATTTTCTTTTTGTTTCTATTTATCTGCAAAATGTCTTAAACTATAATAATATTGTGTAGTGGTCATAGGCACATAAGTGAATTTGCCAGAAACTGTCATAACCATAATGTTAACACCAGGAACAGACATAAACTTATGATGCCTACTACTCGGATAAGTCGAGTTAGTAAGTCTTTTGTGGGGCGATGTATATGCCTTTACAACAAGATCCCAGAAAATGTTCAAAACAAAAGTATGACGTTATTCAAAATAATTGTTAAAAAACGTTTGTGTGGTAAAGGTTACTATAACATAAATGATGAATGTCTTAATGATACCACAGATTGGGAATAGAGTGACCGCCCTCAGGCTATTAAATAATAAGTTTAATTGTACAATATTACTTTGTAAACATATTTATTCGATGAAAAAAAAGCCCGCTGAGTTTGTTGCGCCCATTCTTCTCAGGTCTGAGGCATTCATTTTTGAATGGGTGGTAGTTTTTTGTCTTTCAATAAGTGATGTCACATCCTATTTTGAATAAAAATATTTGAATTTGAATTTGAGTGTTGCCAAATATCACGTGCAGAGTGTGCTTCCCCGCGGAAGTATCTACTCATCCTGCTAACTTACTCTCAAGCTTCTTCTGTAGCTAATGTGTAAAAGAGGTGTTACTTTATGGCTGCTATCCCAAGAAATTGCCAAAATAGCGCATAGTTAAAACCATTTCTTGACTCGTTATATAAAGCTTATATTTCTACAAAAGATAATTAAATATCTATAGGATATAAGAAGATAATTCATCTTTTCATTACATTTCAATTTTTTATAGACAATGCGATCACCAAAATACCCCTATTTTTTACAGTTGAAGCCATGCTAATCATTCAATTTATATAAAAATTGTATGAAAATTTATAAATTGTACAACAATACTATTTAACATGACATACTTTTGGTAAGTTTTGTAAAGAAAATTGTATTATACTCGGTGGCCGAGAAGTTGACATCCAAAGCTAAAATTTGAATTTGGCTCATTTTATTGGCCAATGTTCAGGAAAGTTTTTAAAAATAGATAGAAGCCATAGGCTCCCCATTTTGTTTTATTTTTTGATACCTTAAACATTTTCATAAATTTAGCTGGAGCAGTTATCTTGAACTTACGACTCAATTCTAAGCTATTCATAGTTTCTTTTGTGGTTATTGCAACTGTAGTTAATAATTATCAACAATAAAATTAACTAAAAGTGTTCAAAAAAATTACGAAAAAATTCCTAAACTACAATAAGTGAAATAGCGGATAAAAGGAGAAAACAATTATTATCTCCTAAACTACGAAAAATCGTATAACATACATAGGGATGATTCGGATACTCAAGGCTTTCAAATTTTAGCTTTGGACGTCTACATCTCGGCCACTCTGTATAATAAATTAAAAATGTGTTTAACTCTGAATTAAAACTATGGCGATCTTGTGCGAGAGAGGTAACCTAGCACCGCTCGATTGCTCAAGGCCTTTGGCTCGGTCCCCATCCAAATGCAGTGGGGTGGCAAGACAGTCTACTGTTAAATCTTTCTAAAGCTAGCCTTTTTTCGTGTTTAATTTTGGTAATACCTAGGTGTTCATGTATTTCAGCATTAGTAACAAACCACGGTGCACTTGAAATATTTCTTAATATTGTGCTGCCTTTGGATAACATTGAATTTACTAACGAAAACTTAAAAATATATCTAAGTGTACAGATAACGTACAGAGTAACACAATGATGACACTGTATCTTACTATATAAAAATTATTAAAGTACAAAAAGAAAACGCTTTGGTTGCAAAAATATTGGTTGAAATTTAAAATTTACATCAGTTCCTGCCTTACAAACAACAGATTACAATTAGAACAAAAATCTTATTTTGCATATTGAAAAATGGAACAATTTTATCAAATTAATGACTGTAGTGTCATCGGTCATCGGTAGATATACGAAGTTTGAACGAAATCTGGCCGTTTAAAGTGGGTCAAAACCGCGCCCAAATGAGTCGGTTACAAACAAACATACATACAGGTGAAGCTTATAAAAGCGTGTAATTATAATATAACTTGTATATAAGTGAATTATGTCAATAAAATTAAAATGTATCAAATGTTACATTTTAAATTAAGTTCAGTACAAAACAACAATATTTACGTCTAATGAATTTGAGAACATTAAAAGATAAATGTTTCGAACCCATCTGCACCAATGTCTAATTCTGGTATTTTATTTAGGCACCCATTATATTCCTTTGTTATTTACTCTGTTGGAGAATTTTAACCGAGATTTGTATTAACATTCATAAGTGCAAAAAAGATAAATCTGTTAGAAGAGTTGTGAAGAATATTGTCAGGTTATTGACGCGGGACTTCTATATCATTTTAATATAATGTTTTTATTGTTCACCAATTCCACTGCCATATTCTTAAAATTCAAATATTCTTATCATAACCACGATTGCTCACATTATAAACGAATTCGGCGGATGAAGCTATGGAGCGCAATAAAATGAATATGTGTCGCCGCGTGTGAATTTCTTCTTTATATGTGGACACGGAATTTCATTGAAACTTTAGTTGTCCTATTTACAAAAGCAATGAAAAGTTACTCCAAGTTTAAAATTACTTCTCACTGTTATGTAATTCTGTAGTGATTTGTCACTACAGAATTACAATTTGGCCAATAAAGACAAACGGCCATACGTGTATACGCCATCTAATAAGGGGTATTGAAACACGAATGTAGGTTTATGGTGGTCTCATATGATAATAGTCGCTAGCTATGGGCCTTATGAGAAAGCTCATGGTCGCTCAGAGGGATGGAGAGCGCTATGCTCGGAGTTTCCCTGCGAGATCGATTCAGAAATGAGGTAATCCGTAGGAGAACCAAAGTAACCGACATTGTCCAAACGATTGCGAAACTGAAGTGGCAGTGGGCAGGGCACATAGTTCGACGGACAGATGGCCGATGGGGCAGTAAAGTCCTCGAATGGCGACCACGTACCGGAAGACGCAGTGTTGGCAGGCCCCCCACAAGATGGACCGACGATCTGGTCAAGATCGCCGGAATACGTTGGATGAGGGCAGCGCAGGATCGATCGTCGTGGAAATTTTTGGGGGAGTCCTTTGTCCAGCAGTGGACGTTTTCCGGCTGATGATGATGTGATAATAGTATCACATGAGTGTTTTAATACTTAATTATCAACATTTGCATACAAGACTTTGTCTACACCCATAACATGAATCCTCTATAAAAGATTCTGAAACAATTGCTGGTAACATTAAAAAAGCCAGTCCTAGTAACCATAATATCATCCAACGGAGTGCTATTATGAAAACGGATGAGATAATGTTTTACTGAATTTGATGACAATGCTTGTTTGGATGATATAATGGTTATTAGGAAATTGGGTGTTTTAATGTTGGCAATAAGCTAACTTTTTTAGAATCTTTAATAGAGGATTTAAAGCATGGGTGTAGATTAAGCATTTTTACATTCCTCGCAAAATAATTGTTGAGCTTTAATAGAATGTAGGTTTTAATAGCTAATGGACGATGACCTACTTGGCTGTAAAGCTAACAATATACATAATTGGTTAGCTTGAATAAATACAGGTATTAATAAGTATGGACGATGACCTACATGAACTGTAAAATATCTAGAAGTAGGCTCACATCATTGGTATTCGAAGGCTAGTCTCATCGTCCTCAGATAATGCGAGTTTATTGTTTTGCGTTGCGGTAAAGATAATTAGCGTGCGGTGAATGTGTTTACGTTGACTTGTGCGTGTCACAACTGCCATTTTGTTATTCAAACAATATACAATATGTCCCACATTTACATGTTATGCTAAACATTTTCTGGAAACAGTGCTGATGAGAGATTTTAACTGATCAGCTAGTTGTAATAGAATACTTTTTTAAGGATTGAAACCCGTGTTCGTGTGTGATGATATCCTAATTTGTGGCGTGTCACACCATCCCCATCATCTGGATGTGTGGCAGGCCTCCACAGTGCGGTTTTCAATGAGCTTTCTTCCATGTACTGCAAAGCTGTGGAATGAGCTTACTGTGCGGTGTTTCCGGGACGATACGACATGGGTACCTTCAAAAAAAGCGCATACACCTTCCTTGAAGGCCGGCGACGCTCCTGTGATTCCTCTGGTATTGCAAGAGAGACTATGGGCGGCGGTGATCACCAGGTGACCCGTACGCTCATATGTCTTCCTTTTCCATTAAAAAAAAAACCCGGGTCCTTCAAAATTTGCTCAAGCGTACTGACGCTTGTGTAAGTCAGCAGCTCTACCTATTGGGCCACTGGGCCCAATAGGTAGAGCTGCTGACTCTCGTAACGGTACCCTCGGTTCGATTCTCTCCCGCCACGTACTAATGTGTTTTTTTTTTGATTTTTCAATTCTTCCTCCTCCTCCTCTGCACACTCTTGTGTGAGAAGAGTGTATGGTACGCTATATTCAAATACCGAAAGATACGTTTGCTATTTTGTCCCCCTCTTCTGTAAAAAAATCTCAAGCTTACAAACCAGTTTTACTAGTGGGAGGCTCCTTTGCACAGAATGCCGGCTAGATTATGGGTACCAATACGGCGCCTATTTCTGCCGTGAAGCAGAAATGTGTCAGCATTGCTGTGTTTCAGTCTGAAGGGCACCGTAGCTAGTGAAATTACTGGGCAAATGAGACATAACATAACATCTTGTCTCACGGTGACAAGCGCAGTTGTAGTGCCGCTTAGAAATTTTGGGTTTTTCAATAATTCTGAGAGGCACTATATTGTAATGGGTCGAGCGTATCAATCACCTTACGCTTAATGTCCTGCTCGTCTCGTCCCTTATTTACATAAAAAAAAAATCAAATCAATAAGCTCTTTAGTACAGAACTGAAACATACATACAACACTTAGTTTTAATTTCAAATAAACAACCTCATAAATGATTTAGATCTGACTTCAGTGATCAATCCTTATTCCTTATTTTCGAAGTGAATACTTCTTTAGAGGAGTTGAGTACTTTTCTTGGGATGGGTATAAAATGTTAAACTCACGTCAGGACACGTGACCTGACCGAAAATTCGTAAGACAGAAGTTGAAATTATGGATGAAAGTTGATTTTTATTTTTAATGTAAAATAATTGTAATTGTTCTGAAGTATAAATTTTTTTTTGTACCTAATATAGATTTTCATTTGAATGAATATTGTATTTAACCCAAGAGAACTTCTTTGATTTAACCTCATAAATGCTAGTACTTTTATAATGATAAATAAAGTAATTATTATACCAGATGGAAATCAACCTAACATAACACAAACGCATTAATATATTTATATCAATATTAAATGATGATGTATATAAGAACTGGAATAATTCGAATTTAAAGCTATAATTTATTTAACATAAACAAGCTTAGAATTTATTAAATTAACTCAACTAATGCACATAATGATTTTTTTTTTAAATCAATGTTTAAATAACAAATAAAAGACTAATCCAGTGAATATTTTTGCTTATGTACCCATTTATTATTCACAAGTGCTGACTCGTCAAACGGAAAATTAATTACTCCGCTCCGGCTCATTGTATAAATTGTCATATGAAATGTCATTGACTGAATTATTTGTATATATAATATTATATGAACAATAAACATTATTTACTAATAACTACTCCGAAACATGCTGCATCTTATTGTATAAGTATTATTCCGATCGGTTTAGTAGTTTACGCAGTATAGTCGAATAAAAAAAAAACGGCTCTAGATTTAATAGTATAGGCGAATTTAATTTTTTTTTTTTTTGTTTTTTATATTGACACACACATATTATCTTGCCCCAAACTAGGCATAGCCTGCCTATGGGTACAAGACAACGATATATTTAATACAACATACTTACGTAAACATACATAAATACATATAAACATCCATGATTCGAAAACAAACATCCATATTCATCTTATAAATGAAACTATAGCTTAGTAGTCAGGGTCGCTAACCATTCGGCTATATGCGTCGTCAGATTACATCTCTGTGGATGTAACACCGGGTCCAATATGATATTATTTAGTTTTTTTTATATAACTTCTCTCACAGAGTGACATTTTCTTCCGCAGTAGTACCTAGTATATTAGAAAAGCAATCAAAAAGAAATCTAAAGAAATTCATTTTGAGAAAATATAATATGCCTTTAAGTGTTTCTCAACGAATAAGTAATAAAGCATCAATTAAAATATCTTCACTTTTTACATTAAGCATTATATAAATTTAAAAAAAATTGTTTTAGGAGATGTTATTTGTGATGTGTTTCATCGCTATTGCCGCCGCAGCACCGCAAAAGCCTGCCGATCAAGTAATAGCAATTCTGAAGCAAGAGTTCGACCAACAACCGGACGGATCATATGTCTACAGGTAATTTTATGACAGGCGTTATAATATTCACTTAAGTTGGGGTAACACGATATAAATCAAAGATCTTAAAAGGTCCACTAAACAACTCCACGATTTTTTATTATTCCTTGATTGGAAAACCGAAACCAGATCCAAGGTATCTGCCATCATGAAAAATACGGACAGTCGCGGGTTCATAAATATAATCTATATAATTAATCCTAGAAGGCTGGGATATCACTTTAAACAAAACAAATTGTTTACATTTGAAAGAGAGACATCTCAAGTCAATTTCCTAATATGCTAATATTGGGGATGAGCAGCAGAGCAGCATCAACTGTAAAATAGATCCTGTATAATGAAGCCACAATCTGAGATTTTAACAAGATTACCAAAATTTACGAACCATGCGCACTCCAACGGTTGGCTCAGTTGGAAATAGCTCTCGAACGGAACCCGAGAGGTCGCGGGATCGACTCCCGCATCGTTTATAAATAATTCTCGATACAAATTTAATTTTAAAATTAAAACAGAGATCTAGTATAAAAATCTGACAAAAATAAGTGAAAAAATTTAAGCAGTCCAACACAGAATATTTCTGTTCCAAGCAGTTATCAATTCGTTACGATTGGTGAATTTTTATAGACTCTGGTTTATAGTTACTCTGATTTATAGTTACCCTGATTTATAGTTACTCTGATTTATAGTTACTCTGATTTATAGTTACTCTGATTTATAGTTACTCTGAATTATAGTTACTCTGATTTATAGTTACCCTGATTTATAGTTACTCTGATTTATAGTTACTCTGATTTATAGTTACTCTGAATTATAGTTACTCTGATTTATAGTTACTCCGATTTATATTTACTCTGATTTATAATTATTCTGGTTTACAGTTGTCCTTAAAAGTTGTTTTGCAAAGGGCGGTAACTAATACTGCGCCCAAGTGGGCGTAGATAAGATAAGATAAAGAAAGGCTTGCTTTACTGTCAAGCATTTGGAATTAAATTTCAGAAATGTACACTTTGCTATAAATATAATTGAGGCATATATGTATACTCCTATAGGAGTCATACTCCAATAGTTTTTATGAGTAAGAGTATAAGAGCTGGTTACACCCATTTTCGTGATTCTATTATTATCTTATTTAATTTAATTATAGATTTGATTAGAAATTAATTGTAGAATTGTGATTGCTTACCGTGTATAAATGTTTATTTGAGCCCATTTCTTTTTTAACCTTGTAAGCTAGTACAGTGATTTTGAAGTGCGAAGCATTTCTTGGGGGGGTCGCCAGCAGAAGGAAAAAAGCACAATAAAGGTTCAATAAAAACACAATATTTGTAAGAAGGATGGCCTATTATTAAATTATATTATAAACTAGCTGAACTGACAGACGCTGTTCTGTCAATAGACAAAAAAAATATGTACACGGGAATAATGTAGTCTAAAGCCATCGGAAATTAATGATTTTATAATATGTAATAATAAATTGATAAGGATTAATATCGTATTTCTGTAAGCAGCTCTTACATTACCGCGTCATATTGATAGATGATTCATGCTAATTTTGAAAGTATTAAAATGTAAATAGAATGGTATCCTTAAGATATAGACGTATGTCGATCCGGACTTTTCTGTAGATCTATATAAGATACACAATTCCACCATACATTATTTTGTTATATCTCAAATGGTCAAGACAGCGTCTTCATTGAAAGCTCCCAGACGGCTTATTTTTCTCCAACACCTCCAACAAATATCGTTAATATATATAAAAACATATACAAAAACTAAACAAATTATATACTTAAACCTTCCTTGAGTATCACGCTATCCTTTGGTGAAAATAACATGACAATTTGTGCGGTAGTTTTTGAGTTTATTGCGAACAGACCGACACACACGCGGCGGAGTTGTTTTATAATAATAAAAGGCATTTATTTTCTCAACGTTGATTCTTTTAGAATTCTTTTTGATGTCATTAAATATGTAGTGATCTGATTGACAAGGTGGTCAGAATTTTTACAAAATTATGATTGAAAAACACTGAGCTAGTATATGTTATATTGAAGAGATTCAGATTTTGTGAGGTAATTACTCATTGTAATATAACCAACCACATTGTTTATATTAAGTAAGCATACATCATGTTACAGCTATGAAACCGAAAACGGTATTAAGGCGGACGAGAAAGGTACGTTGAAAAAGGCAAGCGGCCCTGATAGTACTGATGTCATTGTCGCCCAAGGAGGTTTCAGCTACACGGCACCAGATGGCACTGTTATCAACCTTAATTACGTCGCAGATGATGAAAATGGATTTAGACCTGAGGTAAGTTATGTATTCGAAATTATTACAGGAGCAATTTCTAACCCCACAGAGATCCAAAAGGCTTCGAAGAAACTGCGAGACATTTATAGAGCGAGGTAATTATTAAGGCAGCGCAAATCCTAGGACTCTTCAAGGCTCAGATCTAGGAGTATTTCTTAAAATCTCTGGTCTGGTACACATGGTATTTGCTCGAATCATTTGATCGCGTGCAACGCACTTGCTTGGAATGTCAGAGAACCAGTACTCTATGAACGCCTCGATCGCTCGGGTTTGGGAAATAAATCGCTTTATTGTGTGTCTTTTATCACATTAAGCGCGGTGAGTGCATCGAACAGATTATACTGATTCCTACAATGGAATTCCCTAATTGCGATTAGGGACATCGCATAAGGGCTACATATTTTTTTTTATGCAAAAACGGGACGAGACGAGCAGGACGTTCAGCGGATGGTCTGCCCTGCCCTGCCCATTACAATGCAGTGCCGCTCCGGATTCCGAAAAAGCCCAAAAATTCTGAGCGGCACTAAAATTGATCTCGTCACCTTGGGACATAAGATGTGAAGTCTCATTTGCCCAGTAATTTCACTAGCTGGACCGAAACACAGTAATGTTTACACATTACTGCTTCACGGCAGAAATAGGCGCCGTTGTGGTACCCATAATCTAGCCGGAATTGTCTGCAAAGGAGCCTCCCACTTGTTTTCTCCCCAGAACGGTTTTCAAGGAACTATCTAACATGGACATCCTAACAGTAGAATAAAATTTCTTACTTAGCTTTTATTCCTGTGATTTCCCTGGTGTTGCAAAGAGTATGGGTGTTATGTATATGATGTTCAATTAGCATCAGTTCAGTACTTACACTCCCTGAAAAAGAGACCTTACTGAAGTCATGTATACGGCCAAAAAGTCAATTAGAAGACCTATGTACAAGTAGTATAGTTCTCCGTGGATTTCGGGATATAAATCATTCTTTATTTATCCCCTTACTTAAGGCCATATCCATACCAAATACACATTTACTGAGCCAGAGCAACAGACAGACAGAGCAACCATCAAATAAAGTGTTCCTATGGTTTTTTTAATGCACAGATTTATTGATCTCCTCCTTCCTCCTCCTGCGTCGTAATCCTCAGTACTGAGGGTCGTGACCTGTATCACTTTCTCAAGTATGATCGCTTTCCATCTATTCCTGTCTCGGGCGGTGTGAAAGGCATTGTGAACCGTAGAGTCGAGGGCGGAGCGGATCTGGTCGGACCATCGTGTTGGACTGCGTCCACGAGGCCTCTTCCCATCTATTTTGCCGAACACAATGAGCCTCTCAAGGTTTCCATCGTCCTTCCTTGCGATGTGACCGAACTATTCTAAAACTCTGCGCAGACATTCGGATTTATTGATCTAGGTAACCTTTTATAAGCGAGTTTTACTGATATTTAAGAGTATTTTGTAGTATTTACAAGAACCCAATGCGAAGTCACACCTGCTAATTAGCATGTGTTATAACCGTTTGAATGTAAAGGACTGTTAACACTATGTGTTGTGTTTGTTCAATTTGCATTTCAATTGACTAAGCTAATCAATCCTTGACTAAGCTAATGTAAGTTTTCTATGTTCATTAATATTAATCCTTACTTTAATTTTATAAATGTGAATGTACGTTTGTTTGTTACGCTCTAACGCCGGAACTACTGGACCGATTTCGATGAGATTTGGTACAACAATAGACTAGAGCTTGGGAAACGTTTAGACGTTTTACCCCCACGGGATTCCTGAAAAAAAGAAATTTACGATTCGATGAGCCATAGTAAGTTTAGTTTTCCATAGTAATTATCCTTGGAATAAGATTCATATAACATGTTGGGATAATCTTCAATTCAAACTTGCTTATTATTTTTAAAAACCCTTTCTCTTCGCGGAGTCGCGGGCATCAGCTGGTAACATATATATTATATCTTACTGTCTCTTGTCTGTATCAAAATTTGTTGACAAGTAACCTGGTTTAATTTTAACAGCCTGGCTTATACAACTTTTTACAGCCTTATAAAATAAAATAAACCCCTCTTACAAAATATATGTGACTTTGTATCATTCTGAACAATTGTAAAAAATATTTGCGTGATAATGCTACAACATAAATGACTTTATATACGATATGAGAATAAAGATGTCGACGTAAGGATATTTGATGAAATAAATAAATTATGCATTGCAGTTTCTACATAAGGCCCGTCATTTTGTGCTCGTTTTTCGCAGATATGTGCAATAACTTGTAGAATTGTTGTTGATTACGACAAAATTAATTTAAAATATTTGAAATTTAATAATATTTTTTTATGAAAATAAGGGACGAGATGAGCACTACGTTCAGCTGATGGTTATTGATACGCGCTGCCCATTACAACCCTAAGGATTCTTGAAGAACCGTAAAAATTCTGAGCGGCACAACAACTGAGCTCACCTTGAGACATACGCTGTTAAGTCTCATTTGCCCAGTAATTTCGCTAGCTACGAAGCCCTTAAGACTGAAACACAGTAACGCTTACACATTACTGCTTCACGGCAGAAGTAGGCGCCGTGGTGGTACTCATAATTTAGCCGGTATCCTGTGCAAAGGAGCCTCCTACTGGTGAATATGTATATATATGAATATAATATAAATATATACGTTTCAGGGTGCACATTTGCCAACTCCTCCACCAATCCCCCCAGAAATCCAAAAGGCACTCGACTTCTTAGCTACTCTTCCTCCACCAGCTCCATCCAGGAACTAGATGGGAACTCAAGACAAACGGCATACCAGACCTGACCTGACTACCGATGCTCACTGCCAGTATGATACATATTTTATCATACAAACCTTAGTTGTACAATGCTATGTTTTATAATTAAAGCAAGAAAAAATCATATAAAAATAAATTATCTGCTCAATAATTGATCTGTGATACACATGAATGTAAGCAAAATTATTTTTGTAATTATTTATTAAATGCAAAAACAGTGCCAAAGATGCATTGAAAATGTCTTTTGAAGTTTTATTACGCTTACTATAATTTATTCAATACTTACTGACCTAGACAAACTGAGGTATAAAATGGATATTATCTTTTAAGAGTCCTTGTTCATCATTATTATCATCATCATCTTCATCAGCCGGAAGACGTCCACTGCCGGACAAAGGCCTCCCCCAAAGATTTCCACGACGATCGGTCCTGCGCTGCCCTCATCCAACGTGTTCCGGAGATCTTGACCAGATTGGCGGTCGTTCTTGTGGGGGGGCCTACCAACACTACGTCTTCCGTTACGTAGTCGCCATTCGAGGACTTTACTGCCTAGCGGCCATTGAGCTTCGTCTATTTTGACCGACTGTCCGTTAAGCTATGTGCCCTGTCCACTGCCACTTCAGATTCGCAACCATCTGGGTTTTGTCGGTGAATTTGGTTCTTCTACGGATCTCCTCATTTCTGATTCGATCTCGCAGGGAAACTCAAAGCATAGACCTCTGCATTGCCCTCGGAACGACCATGAGCTTCCTCATAAGACACATAGTTAGTGACCCGTCTGCGTTCCGTATGTCATCAACACACCGGTTAAAAATCTTCTTCTTCAGACACTGTGGTATTAGGGACGAGAAGATTTTACGGAGCTTCCCGAACTCTGCCTATGCCTAATATGCTTTACATATTCATAAAATAAAAATAAAATGTAATAAAAAAAGCCTTTGACAGATGCAGGATTCGAACCTACTCTCCGTCGCTAACTTAAATCTGGCGCCTTAGACTGCACTTCCAAATTTACTTGACAGCAATTGTTGAAATAAGTGATACAATTTCACTCCTTCTACAATCTGCCGCGGAGTACCATGGCCTATAGTAATACAACATGCACAATTTCAGGCAATGTAATAAAAGTTTTACTATGTTTAAAAAAAAACCCATAGCTTGTTTCTTCCAAGACAGAACAGTAAAGTTTCTTCCTGACTTGGAGTTGTGATAGTCAATCAAGTGAAAGGGAACAACTAACACTTACCTTAAATTCACAAATCTAGTGACCCTTATGTGTGTTGTGTTGAAAACATTGCAAATAATAAAAAAGTATGCGGTAAATGAAACTGGCAACATTAAAAACATTTTCAAAAAAAAATTAGTTACTGATAATATGTAACGACAGTGATCTAGTACTTATATTTCCCTGACTTACCCTCTACAGAGTGCAATCCTCCTCCTCGAGTCGTTCTTCTCATTGCTGAGGGTCGTGATTTCTCTGAGGATTCAACTTTTTGACAACAGATCGCCATCTTTGGCTACGTCTTTGATCCGGTATCCAGAGATGTGCGGATTTGGTCAGACCATCTTATAGGGCTGCGATTTCTGGGGCGTCTACCTTCGCAGTAACCATCAGTTGTTCGAGGTTGTGGCCATCTTTTCTGGCCATTTTTTATGTCCAAAGAACTCTAAAATTCTACGAGGGATCTTCCACCACATCTCAAAGGCATCAATCCGGCAATGTCTGTCGGCCTTCCTTAGTGTCTATGTCTCAGCCCTATAGCTGAAGATGGAAAAAAAAAGATTGCTGACTAGCCTCATTTCGGTTTTTTGTGATCTTACGGTCACGCCATATTCTTCGGAGTTGAGACATTGCAGTTTTGACCATTCCAATGCGATACTTGATTTCCAGCTCGCATGACCCGTTGGTGCTGAGACTAGACCCCAGATAGGTGAGATTTTTGACCTGTTCTAGATTCAGCGCCCCAGGTACACTTTCCATAAAAGCCGGCAACGCTCCTGTGGTCCCTCTGGTGTTGCAAGAGAATGTAGGCGCTGGTGATTACTTATCATCGGGTGACATAAAAAAGGAAAGAAGACCCTTAAGTTATTCTTTCTTTTTTTTGTTGACTAAAGTTGGTTAACTAAAACAAGGGAATATTTAAGTTTGAAATAATAAGCTCATATCAGTGATTGAACTAAACATGACCATGTTTGATATAATAGATGACCTAATGCGGCTGACAAAATTTTTAACACATATTTGCTAATTATTGAGGCCTTATCTTACGTACGTCCGTACTACAAAAACAATAGACATAATAAACAAAAATACGAGATGATATAATAATAAAAATAAACAATGTTAAACAAATGTACACATTTAGATGTGCGAGTACAGTTAATTTGATATTTTAATGTGTTCATAACCTCGCTCGAAGCATATTTTCTATGACAGTAAGGGACGCGACTAACAGGACGTTCAGCTGATGGTAATTGATACGCCCTGCCCAATACAATGCAGTGCCGCTCGGGATTCTTGAAAAACCTAACAATTCTGAGCGGCACTACAATAATTGTGCTCGTCACCTTGACACATATGATGTTAAGTCTCATTTGCCCAGTAATTTCACTAGCTACGGCGCCGTTCAGATCGAAATACAGTAATGCTTACACATTACTGCTTCACGGCAGAAATAGGTGCCATTATGGTACCCATAATCTAGCCGGCATCCTGTGCAAAGAAGCGTCCCACTGGTGAATAATTATAAAAAAGAAGTTACGTTTGAAATTACGTTTTTAATGAATGCCTTTTGAAGGTAATATATCATTATGAATTGCTAATATTAAATAATTTAATTTAAGCAGTATATTTTTTAAATAAAAAAAAATCATGGGAATACATAATGGTATCGTTCTGGTCCTAACACTGTTACAACTTTGTTATAAAGCTAATAAGCAAAGTTACCAATTTATAAAGATTTTCCTTATTTTCATAAAATATGTAGCTTTACTAGCTGTCCCTACATACGCTGTTTTGCCAATAGAAAAAAAATAAAATGGATACACCATGTTATCCTTAATAGATAGGCATATGCCATCGCTGACTTTTCTGTAGACCTTTATAAGATACACAATTCCACCATACATTATTTTGTTATACCTCAAAGGGTTTAGGCAGCGTTTTCGTTGAAAGCTCCCAGACGGCTTATTTTTTTCCGAGAACTCCAACAAATACCGTGCATATATATATAAATACATACCAAATCTTAACAAATTATATACTAAATCCTTTCTTTAGAGCCACACTATCCATTGGTGAAAACAACATGAAAATCGGTTATGTAGTTTTAATGACAGACGCGGCAGAAGACTTTGTTTAATAATATTTAGTGATTAGTCGTGTTATGTTCTGTTTTGTGAACAAACGATTTCAACGGGAGTGAAGTTGATTTAGATGCCAATATTTTGTTATTTTCATCTTTCATTTCTGTTACTTAATAATGCTCCACAATTGTTTGCATGGAGTTCCAGACTGATTATAGTTAGAAGTTATTTTATTATTAGCATTATTTTTGTCATAAAATACAATCTCCATGTTTGTCAAAGCAACATACTTACATATAACAATATTCTAAATGCCTGTCTGGGTCGAGTCACCCATGAACTTTATTATTACGAAACTTATAAAGACAAAGTAGCATCAAGCTGGTTTAAATACGAAACAGGCATTCCACATACAACCTGTTTTACTCAAGTGAGCGCTGTTTCAAGGTCATGATGCTTATAGCTAAAGTATGCCTGTGTGAAAGAGTTTTTGTATTACATAATTGTAGAGAAATTATTGAAATAGCTGTGATGTTTTTTGATTAAAAATGGAGTACCGACTTTCGTTATATCTATTATAACGACAAACTTATTAAAAAGAAGAAAATAAATTTTCTCTAGAACATTCTGGAAGTTGCTAAGTTAAAGATTAAAATTACGATACTAAATACTTGAATTATATACCTAATGAAATTTATTAGAATTTAATTTATTTAAATGAAATATGTTGGTCTTAGGCAGTAATTAAATTTGCACCAACTACATTTATGTTTTTTGTTATTTTTTTAATACTTTGAAATTGATTCAATATATTCGCTGTGTGTATATTTTATTGAAAAGAGCTCAAAAAAAGAATACTGGCAGAGTTTCCAGCGCCGTTTCTACTCTAAAAGAATTCTAAAGGAATCAATTTTGAGACAATAAATTCCCTTTTTTTACGCTGTAGTAAATTGTCTTATCTGTCCTAAAAAACCTATTAAAAGTTATCAATATTAAAAAATACTGCTAAATTAAGAATCTCCTTAGGTTCATGATGTCGGTTGATTTAACATAATTTTGATATTGTAGATTTTGCCTAGTGATTTGACTTCTTTAACATATACAGAAGAAATATATATATATTTTTTATACAGTATGTATTTGCTGTATTTTATTAAACGAAATAAGAGATACTCTATATAAATTAAAATAACGTTAGATAAGCAACAATCAACACCAGTGTTGATTTCCAGCACTTTGCTTTAAAAAGAGGCAGGCGTTATAATTTTTTATTTCACATACTATCAATTTAATCAAAAACGGACAAGTAAATAATAACATGTATATCTTTTATATGTAATAAATTTACCAATTGTCAAATCAAAATAAAATATCACAAAAAATAAAGAGGCCCTAGTTGTAGGTATTTACGGTTATTATATTATGACCTATAGCCCAGTGGTTAGTGGCTCTGCCTACTGAGCTAGTGGTCCCGGGTTCGAATCCCGGTAGGTGCAATTATTTAGATGATGAATATTAATGAATGTTTGTTTCCGAGTCATGGCTGTTTATTTGTATTTATGCATGTTTATGTAAGTATATTATATTAAATATATCATTGTCTTGTACCCATAGTACAGGCTACGCTTAGTTTGGGGCAAGATAATTTGTGTAAGAGTGTGTCAATATTACAATTATTATTATCTTGCCTGGAAGCGAGATTTTAAACCTAAATGATATTGAGGATAACAACCTAACCGATATATATTTTCCTCAAAAAAAATTGCAGTGGGGAAATGCGCCCTATTTAAATTTAAATTCCTAACAAGTGTGCGAATGGAACGCTGGCTGGTCTGTGTCAATTTGTGAATGGGTGCTGCTTGTGGTGCCAGGTCGACCTGTTATAGTTAATAAATCATTGTATTTGTTGGATACAATTACTAATTGTGACAGTAATCACGACCATCATGTTCACGATACATCCTTACACAAACAATAAGCTCTAAGGGTTGATGCATCCAATATACAATAATTTATATTTATACATTTAATTCTTCATTACTTTTCATGATATAATTTATATAATTTAAACATGACCCAAATATTGGATGCTGCTGCATCACTGGACCACCTTACAATCTTATTTGTTGTGTATATTACAGCCATTGTAAAATACTCTATTTGCGTGAAAAGAGTGGCCGTTGAGTTTCTAGAATGTACTTCTCACGAGCTAATTATTTTAGGAACATATGGTAAACTCAGTAATTTAAAAGTAATATTTGAAGTGAGGATTCAAAAGCGTTTAGTTTAAGTCTATTCGAATAAAGTTTATTTCACTTTGACTTTGAAAAGTAAAAATGCCTTAAAACCTATTGAATTCAGGAAATCGAACGTGATAAGAGATTCTTGCTTTCAATAATTGATTTTTAAATTATTATCTGAAAATATTTAATTTTCAATTCGTCAAATATTAACTTGTCTGCTAATGGTTAAATGCTTTATAAGTGATTTAAAACAGCAAATATGTCGCTAGCATATTAATTGAATGCATCGTATTGACTGAGGACTATTTGAACAAAAGATCTTTACAAATTGGGTTTGATTAGACAGACAGACTATAATAAATTTACATATTCACACTTCATTATTAACTTCATTGTTATTCTATTGCAAACAGATTCAATGAATATAATCTGTTTACTAAGCAACATTTTAAAAATCTAACATAGGTCTTCAAAAAACTAATTAATACCTCAACATCGTGAGCTGCTAATTTTAAATTAAAAACGTTATTAAATTTATCAAATTTATCACAGTTTTATTAATGTGTTAAAAACTTACACAATATTCATATACTAACTAATTTTCAGGAATCATAAACTTAACAATTCTTACACATTTAAAAGGTTATTTTTTCGTGTTTGAGCGTTCTTTATTCTGTGTTAGGCTCTGTTGTAGATCTTTGAGCTATGTATGCCAAAGCTCTCGCAATTGCTGGAGGAATGGGGGGTGGTGTTGGTAGGTGACTCCCTACTGGACGATAGCCATTTTCGTCAGCTGTGTATGATAAGCTAAAGTCATTGCCTTCTTTATCCTGTAAATAGAAATGTACTCAATAAAGTAGTATAAATTTTGGTAAAAAACATTAAAAATTGCATGCAACGCAGAGCAGCTTGGATTGTCGGGGACCCAGTGCTCGATGAACGGCTGGATCAATTGGCGTTGCGTAGAGACGTCGCTTCATTGTGTGTCTTCTACCATCTATCACGGGGAGTGTTCCGAAGAGCTCCACAGTGTAGTTTTCAAGGAGCCTTTTTCCACGTATTACAAAGCTGTGGAATGAGCTCCTTGTGCGGTGTTTTCGGAATGATACGATATCTTCAAGAAAGGGCGTACACTTTCCCTAAAGGTCGCCAACACTCCTGTGATTCCTATGTTGTTGCAAGACCGTAACGTCGTTTGTCCTCCTTTTTCATTAGAAAGGTGAACAGGTCATATACATTAAATTGTTCGTATCGAATAAATTAAAAAAGAAAGCATTATTTATCAGTTGAACTTCAGACGAGAAAATCTCAATAATTGCCAACACCCAACACTCAGCGTTCAAAGTTCTAATATACCCTTTTTGAGTAGACATTTGATACTGATACTGACATACATACTCGTATATGGAGTAATTTCCCCTATCTTTTTATTTTATTTTCTGTAAAACTATTTTTAAGTAACGTTTATAATTACCGTATAAGAAACGCTGCCTTCAATAGCCTCTCCTGCCTTTTCATTATCAATGTTTATCAGTTTTCCTCTACTGGAAATGGAAGTGCCATCAGCGGTGTCATAGCTGAAAATGAGTACATACTAGATAGATTACAGTTTATGAGGTATGGACTGTTGGTAGACACACTGATAGGCTGGTCAGTAGAGTCATATAATGGAACTCGAAAATAAACATATTTTGAGAATTAAAGGCTTTAAAATTGTGTTAGTAATATATATATTTAATTATAACTAGAGAGACATAAATTTTTAAATTGAATGATTTTGCAATTATTTACTAGACTTTACCTATAGTGAAAATTGCCAGTGTGAGCATAAACACGATTCTGTTCGTTCAAAATCTTAACCACGGGACCTCGTTCCCGGGATCTTCTCTGAAATTCAATTCTTTTGCTATCTTCTACTGGTCTTTTAGGGAATGTAGTTATTGCTGATGCAACTGTGCGTATTGGTTTCGCAGTTGTTGTAATAGGCGTAGTTGATTCCGTGACTTTTGTAACACTTTTATTTTGCTCAATGAAATCAATTGCATCATTGGATGTAAAGTTCTTTACTTTTTTAGCATCTTTTCTTCTAAGCTTACGTCTCCTTACTTTGTTAGTTGTTACATTGTTATTTTCTCCTCCTAGTTTAATATTTGTAGACTTTGAAGGATTTGGGGATGTTAGACCAAAATTGTCTTCTTCGTTTACTGTTGATTTAAAATTATCATTTTCAGCATCACGCCTTTGAAGATTGTGGTTATTTTTGACAGCTATGTCATCTGATTCAAAGACAGGTGGATGATTGTATGCATAAACGTTAAGTTGTTTCGGCCTATGGACGTTTACCGCGATATCGTCACCTTCAATGTCGTCACTGGTTATCACAACTATTAAGGTCATAAACCAAATAAGTTTACTCAACACGGATATCATTTGGAATAATTAATTAATTATAACACTACACCAATATGTATTCGCGTTTGAAATCACAATGAGGATGAGTCAGTAAGCGGTATTAAGACTTTTATATGCGGTAGATAGTGAAACCACTTGTCAAACAAGATTGAAAAACCTTATTTTTTGTTGTAAAGTATAGACGATTCTGTTGTATGAATGACGTCAGCTCTCACAGTTAGATTGGTCATAACAGAATATGAAATTGAATCTTGTGTATTATTTATTAATAATATTGAATTTTAATGAATACGAGAAGGTCAAGACAACTTGAACTTACTTTTATTGACAAATTTTGTGTAAAGAAACGCTAAAAAGTTAATATTATATTATGTAAATAATACATTTCTTTAATTTAATAATTCGTATGGGTTATAGTAGTTGTATAACCTGTTACCATGAATAAGAACGTACGAACAACTAAAAAGCTATACTTTTTAATTAAAATAACATTCATATTTAACTTTACATCGATCTGTATTTTTGAATTATTGTATTTTATATTTAAGTGTAGTTTTATTGGATTACAATACTATACATCATATTATAAATAACAAATAGTTGAATTGTTATATTTAACAGAAAATATAAAAATGATTAAATGTTAATTAATTGAATTGTATTTTGGTTTCTTACCAATCAAAAGTATCAAGTTAATAAAAATATTTATTTTAACTCACTCTGTGTACCATTTAAGTGATTCATTATAATTACGGATAAAATATGTGCCTGTGACTTATTAAATTATATAAAAACCCTATGATACACGCACCACACAAACGGCAAACCGGCATTAAACTTGAATCATATTATTTGCTAAGTTATTTTACCATTGCCAAATTTCTGCTTAAAAATTATTCACGCAATATACGAAAACTTTAAATTGCGGAATGCGTTATGTCAGCCGATTACAAGTGTCTTATATTTTCCCTATTGTTTGTGAAAACTTATTGTGAATTAAATAAGTTTGAAGTGGAAAAATACGATTAAGAGATAAAATTTGATCACACGTTCTGTTACATTTGCAACTCTGTATTAAAACTCATCTGTGAAATCCTTACAACAAGTAACTAATACAGTTAAATTACTTTCGAGACGCTTTTGAATTTGTAGTTTATTTGTATATTTACAGCAAAAAGTTCAACATGAGTTCTGCATCGTTCATAAAATTTTGTATTCAGTTTTATTTGTGTATTAATCCCAGAAGTGAGGGTTATTACTTTAAAAGCATAACAAATTGTTTATTTACAGGAATTCCAAGCTTGAAATTTGAATTTCCTTGTACAGTCAGAAAAAAGAGTTTCGCAACTTTTTGTAAAATAAAATAATCTGTGAATACCTAATAAATAATCATTATAATATTTATTCACATTGATAATTATTCTGGTGAGGTCTAAATATTTGGTCCTAGCAAATGAATTAATGATTTCATTTGTGATTTTTTTTTTATGGAAAAGGAGGACTTGTATGAGGAATATGTACGAGACCACATTCTCTTGCAAGCCCAGAGAAATCACAGGAGCGTTGCCAGCCTTTAAGGAAGGTGTACGCGCTTAGTTTGAAGGTACCCATGTCGTATCGTCCCAGAAACACCGCACAAGGAAGCTTATTCCACAGCTTTGTAGTACGTGTAAGAAAGCTCACTGTGGAGGACCGCCAAACATCCAGATGGTGGGAATGTGTGGCGGATGGATTTCTTAAGACATATTTATTGTTGAGCGCTATTATTGTAAAGTTATTAGAAATTTGAAGGCACAGATGAGACATAAGTTATAATATCAGCACAAATTTCAGATAACACAAATAATTCAGTGGATGAGCATGAGTGCAAAATGTCTGGAGTTGAATAAATTTATATTTCAAAATTAGGTTTAATATTAACAAGTTTAGTTTAGTTAATATTAATATTCACTATTGGAATACCGTTTAATATTATTAATTCCATATGAAATACCTGGCTATACATATTACAAAGAAATGTAAAAGTATTGGTAGCTTTATTTATGTGCTGACCGTACACATACACACACAAATGCAAAAACGACTTGAGAGTAATTTACGCTGTACAATTTTAAATTTGTTACAATTTGCTTTCACGCAGTATTGTAGTGATTTAATGTTTAAAATTAAAAGTTGACTTAATTTGTTTGTTCTGAATCGTCTATTTATCTATTTGTAGGTATGTGTGGTGAATGATATGGTGAATTTTATTTGATTTGATAAAATAAAGATAATGTATTAATTATTTGTTTGGGTAAAGGGTTGGGAATGACTGTAAAGATTAACATTATGAATGCAATGAAAACAGAAAGCGAAAAATTTGAATTTCGTACCATGCTATATCTAGGTGCGTTGAGGGCATTTTCAGCGAGTTTCATTATAAAATATAGATATATTATTTATTTGTTTGGGTGTAGGGTTGGGAATGATTGTAATTTTATAATGTATAAACGAAAGACGCTTTGGGTTAATTTACTGGAATTTAAGATCGGTTTGAAAAAAACATTTAATTCATGATATTTCTCTATCTCTTCAGGTAAAGAGTTTCGTAATTACCAAGTAAAAAATCACCTAAAGACATTTTTTTAATTTTTATATAGTTTTTTTAAATTTATATCACAATTTGAATAAGTAAAATTTGAATTAGTTAAAAGGCTCCTGTTACCATTAATTGATTTCTGGTATTGAGTACTAACTTGTTGAGTTCATTAATAATATTTATCGTCAAAAATAAGATTTTTAAAATATTTTGTATGCTGTCCGTACAAAATATGTTTTAAAACACATAAATTACTACCCGAGGCGAATAAAGAACAAAAAGTGGGGCAAAACAAGAATAAAATAATAAATTATGAATTATTCTTATATTCGAGAACAGGAATAAAATCTGGGTCAAAAAAATAATTTTTTGTGTGGGGCGAAACAGGAACAAATCAAAAGAAGACATAGACACTATAAATCCTAGTACTATGGCTGTAAATGTTATTATCCATGTTAATATTTTTATAAAAATAATTCAGGAATACGTTTGTTATATTTTCACTCCTTTTATTGGTTTATATTTTTACCATAGATCATAAAAATATCACTTTAGTACTTATTATTATTAACAAGCATAATTTTATTTTCATATATAAATGTGGCTAAGACAGTCTAATAAATGAAAGTAAATGAATTAATTAACAAGAAAAAAATATTCATTTAGCTATAAAAGAAGAAGAAATCGCGCATAATTCAATACACTGCATTCAAAAGAGTTATTGCTGACGCGAAGTCGAAGCACATTGGCAGAATTGGCGAGAGACTTGCACGCCTTCCCTCGGGAACTCGTGCGTTCTGGTCGCTCGCCAAGGCTGTCCAAGGAAACTTCTGCCAGCCAGCCATTCCACCACTGCACAGGGATGATGACTCGCTGGCCCATGACGCGAAAGAGAGAGCTGATCTCCTGGGCTCCCTCTTCGCGTCCAACTCTACTCTGGATGACCAAGGTGCACCACCACCGCATATTCCGCGGTGCGATTCATATATGCCGGAGGTAAAAATCCGGCATGGTGCCGTGCTTAAGCCGCTTCTCACCTTGGACATTCACAAATCGAGCGGGCCCGATGGCATTCCCCCGATAGTGCTGCGGACATGTGCTCCGGAACTGGCGCCACTCCTTACCCGTCTTTTCCTACTCATCAGGCATAGTCCCGAAATTATGGAAGGCGGCTTTAGTGCACCCGATCCCTAAGAAAGGTGTACGCTCAGATCCGTCCAACTACCGCCCCATTGCCATTACCTCCATTTTCTCCAAAGTAATGGAGTCGATCATCAACCGCCAGCTCTTGGGATACCTAGAGGGGCACCAGCTGATCAGCGACTGCCAGCACGGTTTCCGTCAGGGTCGCTCAGCTGGTGATCTTCTTGCGTACCTCACCCATAAATGGGCGCAAGCGGTTGAGTCGAAGGGAGAGGCGTTGGCGGTGAGTTTGGACATAGCGAAGGCCTTTGATCGGGTGTGGCATAAAGCGCTTATAGCGAAACTGCCATCCTATGGGCTTTCCGAGAAGTTGTGCAAATGGGTCACTAGCTTTTTGGCTGATCGGAGCATCAAGGTTGTTATCAACGGTGCATGCTCCGACTTAAAACCCATAAACTCTGGTGTCCCGCAAGGCTGTGTGCTATTCCCTACGTTGTTTCTTCTGCATATCAATGATATGCTGCAAATCAGCAATATTCATTGCTGTGCAGACGACAGCACAGGGTATGCTTCCTACACCGGCCGTGCCAACATGTCCCGGGATAGCGTCGACGAGAACCGGAACAAACTTGTGTCTGAAATCGAGACTATGCTTTGCAAAGTCTCGGAATGGGGCCGAAAAAATTTCCAAAAAATCTCCACTAAAAAGTCTCCCTTTGTCGTATCCCCTCGATTCGAGATCACTCCTCTAACTGCCACAGCCTGTATTGGCATACTTGGCGTCGATATATCGAGCGACGTTCAGTTCCGTGGTCACTTGGAAGAGAAGGCCAAACTGGCCTCTACAAAGCTTGGTGTACTCAGTAAGGCGAGACAGTACTTCACTAAAAGCCACCGCCTGCAACTTCATAAGGCGCAAATTCGGCCTCACATGGAGTACTGTTCTCACCTACCTACCTCTGGGCGGGTGCTCCCCAGTACCAGCTTCTTTCATTTGACCGCATACAACGAAGAGCGGCTCGAATCATCGACGATCAAGTCATCTCCGATCGGCTTGATTCTCTAGCATTGCTTAGAGATGTGGGTTCTCTCTGCATCTTCTACCGCATTTATCACGGGGAGTGCTCAGAGGAGCTGTTCGGGTTGATTCCAGCGGCCGAATTCCACCATCGGACATTACGTGCAAAGTACCATCCGCATCACGTAGACGTCTGGCATTCCACAACCGCGCGTTTTCTTCGAAATTTCTTGCCTCGCACAGCCACTTTGTGGAATCAACTACCGGCAGCGGTCTTCCCGAACAGATACGACTTAGGGACCTTCAAGGAAAAAGCATACTCCCACCTTAAAGGCCGGCAACGCATTTCTTGACACACCTGTTGTTGCGGATGTCCATGGGCGGTTGCCTCACCTCTCCCCATCCCGTGAGCCTCTTGCCCGTTTGCCCCCTCTCATATAAAAAAAAAATGTTTCTATAAGTATTTGAGTCCATACTGGTAAATAAATTAAGTATAAGTTCATAGGAATTATTAATACTGTGCGTATGAGTTAGTTGTAATAAAGAATATGTATATATGGATTTGTTGGATATAAAACGGATCAAAGAAACCTTTAGTGCTCATTACATACCTAGATTAAACAGATCTGCCTTTATGAATCAAATTAACAATAAAAAAACATTGGATAAGCCATAAGGCTTATCAAATGTTAAGAAGAAGAAAACGCGCATAATTCAATACACTGCATTGTTTCAATAACTATTTAAGTCTATACTGTTTCATTTCATTTCAAAGTCAAAGTCAAAATAAAAATATTTTATTGACATAAAAGCAAAAGACTGCTCGTCAACGTCAATCACAAAAAATACAATTCAGATACATACATATTAATTACATAAAAGTTTAAACATATTTTCAAAACAATGCAAACCAGTGAAACAACACAAGGCTGAACCATATAATCCATAAAAAACAACTATAATACTATTTAATTCCATATTGTAATATCGTTTACGTAATCTTCAATACTGTAATAAGCCTTCGACATAAGTCTGCGTTTAATAAAAGATTTAAATTTATTTATTGATAATTCAGATACACTTTTTGATAATTTATTGTAAAATTTAATACTATCGCATGCAAAAGAATTGTTTATTTTACAGAGCCTAGTAGAGGGCACTTTAAGCTTGTAGTTATTTCTAGTGTTCAAATTATGTTTGTCGCTTATTTTACTGTATCAATTATACTGTAAAAATTTCATTTATTTATTATTATTAATTATATATACATACATTGTTCTTCATGCCTAATATAAATTTAAAGTGTCAGTCTCAAAAACAGAAACAAAGAGGCACCTTTAATCTGTTATATTCCTCTGGATGGCTCACTAGGAAATCCTGTACAGAGCCAACCAGTGTTTACCAACCAGTTTATTTAATGCTAATAATGAATGAACTCAAACTGACAACTAGTACAATATTTATCTGACTTTAAAGTATACCTATCTTATAAGAAGAAAAAATGTTAAATAAATTAAGTATAAATTCATAGGAATTATATTGTGCGCGTTGTAATTAGTATAAATAATATATATAAAAAGGCATAAAAGGCATTTATTTTCTTAAAATTGATTCCTTTAGAATTCTTACAGCATTATTTTTTTACGCTCTTTTCAACAAAAATATACAATATTGGACAGTCACTCCTATCGCTATAAAATAATCATAATCTAGTCCCAGGCTGTCCGATCACTTACATATTCAGATGTGGAGTAATAGGATTTACGACAGAGCCATATTTTTTATAAAACATTTAAATTTATTTATGGATAATGCCTGAACAGTGGCTGGGACTTTATTATAAAATTGTATACATTTACCCATAAAGCTATTGTGTATCTCATGAAGTATATTCATAGAAGTACTAGCTGACCCAGCAAACCTTGTATTGCCGGTATTAAAATCGCGATTTACTTTGATTTTAATTAAATTACAGATAAAAAAGAACAGTTTATATGTAATGTCATAATTACAATTAAAAAAAGAAAATAATTAAATTATAGAAATAAAAATTATAAAATTAATATAGTCTAATACAATTCAATCATGTTTAATTTAATTTCAGTTCTTACATTATTAAAAAATATATATTATTATGCCAATATGCACTCAAAATTTCATGAGAATCGGTCAAGCCAGCTCGGAGGAGTTCAAAGTTTAACACCATGACACGTGAATTTTATATATTAAATAATTGAGCACAGTTGTAATTGAATAAAGAAAAGGCCATAAAAGGAATTGTTGGATATAAAACGGATCAAAGAAATCTTAAGTGCAATTTACATACCCAGATTAAACAGACCTCGTTTTGAGTGGCTTTGTATTATTCGCGGACCGGGTGATTGTCACCCTTCGTGTCATATATTGACACCTCGATTGTGCAATTTTTCGAAGAACATCTCAGTCATCGGTAAGGTTGAAGTATTTAGCGTACGGTAAGGCACCGGAAGGCGGGGGGAGCGAAGTGTAAATAGACGAATCTTACATATAAGTCGTCATGAAGTCTGGAGTATCATTCATTAGTGTTTTTTGGGTTGTGTTGCAACAGATAACTAAATTAATAATATGTTTCGTGTCGTAGCTTTGAGTTGGATGGTCTCTTGTGTGTTAGCAGCACCAGCGGATGTTCCACCGGAATCACTTCAACCTACAGTTATTCCGATCATATCGCAATCAGATGAATTGGAGCCGAATGGGACATACAAATTCAGGTAATTTTCTACTCCAAATAATTTCTTGTTCCTATTAAAATACCCATGTTAGAAGTTTTTGTCTGATGTAAAAGGAGGACAAAAACAGTACAGGTCACTTGGTTTTTTTGTACACAGTAAGTGACAGTAATCACGACCATCATGTTCATGAAGCATCCTTACACAAACAATGAGTTCAAGCTCTAAAGATTATATGATAATTTATATTTATATATTTAATGCTTTATTCATTTTTATTAAATAATTTATATGATGTAAACACGACTAATATATTTTACGAACACATGATAAAATCAGTAATTTAAGTAAGTATTTAAGTATTGAACGATTCAAAAGCACTTAGTTTAAGCATATTTGAATAAAGATTATTTGACTTTGACTTTGAAAAGACTGAATTAAGTAATCACCGGCGCCCACATTCTCTTGCCACATCAGAGGAATCACAGGAGTGTTGCCGGTCTTTACGGAAGTTTCCAGTCACCAGTTAATAATACATTTAGTTAAGAATTGAAAATATTTTTCTTCTTCTTTCATATTTAATATTTTAGTCTTGTTCTGCGATTAGTTTGTCTATACTCGCCATTTTTGATGATTTTTAATATAAAATTATAAAGTACTTGTGGACTAGACAGACGTTGTCCTGTACACACGTATTAAATTTGAACAATCGGTCCAGCCGTTAGGAGGAGTTCACTAACATATACATGAGCACGAGAATTATATTATATGGACGGAATTGAGAATCTAAACCAATCTCAAATTCACTGGAACACACAAAAAATCATCAAAATCAGTCCAGCCGTTTATGAGGTAGTTCAATTGTGAATTTAAACCATCCTTGAATCCAACTGAAGACACAGTAAGTTTCATTAAAATCAGTCGAGCCGTTTAGGAGGAGTTCAGTTACAACAGAAAAGAAATATATATATTAAGATAAAGCGGACTCAAAAGACGTTGTAATGTTTGAAGATTTAAATATAGTAAAACAATAAATGAAAATAAGATTAAGAATTTATTAATTAATTTATTTTTAAACATAAAAATTCTAAGTGGGCTTAGCAGTTTAGAAGTGGTGGTAAGTGAAAAACCATAAGAACTGAAGAATTATCTTTAAAGATAATTAATATATTGTTAATATTTTAATGTTGACATCAACATATTTTCGTGCTCCCTTGCTGCTTAGAACTAAAATTAAAATCGTTCCGTTGCCCCAAGTTCAATTTAATTTAATTTCTTTATATCTTTTGTATCAATGCGCATAATCAAATTAGTTATTTCTGTGAATGTTTGCATTTGAGACTGAATACCTTTGATTTTTCTTTTTGTTATTATTGTATCTGTGAAACATGTGTTAGGTCGCATCTATATTTATATTTTGTATCTCTTCCTATATTGTTCAGTTCTTGTGACGTGTTTGTTATGCTTCCTTGTAATAATAAATAAATAATAGATCTAATACATAAATGTTTTTTTTTATCTAGCTATGAAACTGGAAACGGTATAAAGAGGGAAGAAACTGCCTATGAAAAAATTTTGCCCAAAGCTCAGGGGAGATCTGCAAGCAGCAATGAAGGAGGGGAGAGTGACGAAAGCGATGAAATTCACGTACAACAAGGGTCTTACTCATACACTGCGCCCGATGGAACACTTATTTCCGTACGGTATGATAAAATGCAGTTTTATTTACACTACCATAACGAAAAAAAGGGTGTATGCACGTAAGAAGTTATACTTTTTTGGCCGAACAAAGCAAAAATCCTTAAAATAATTTATTCCTCGTGCTATTCTACGTTTATAGAAAGAATAATATTTTTAAAATCTTGCAACGATGGCTTCGTCAATTAATTATTAAATAACGAATACGGCTGTATGGGCTTGAACCCTTTGCCTTAACAATGGACGAAGAAACCAAAAAAAAAAATAACGAATGTCGCAAACGTCAGAAAATTTAGGTGTCTACTACTGATACATAAACACAGTGGTTATTATTTTCAATACAACTATTACAGTAAGAAACTTATTAGAGGCGTTAAACAGAGTTTTATTCATAGTAAAGTCGAGCGGACGATTCCCTGGGTGGCATCTGCGTAGATAACGTAGCAATCTGAATATTTTACCGAAATAAATTGTGGAAAGCCATTATTTGTCTTCTTGACTAAAATTATATTTAGATTAAGCCTTTAACAGTCAAACAGGTCAGCTATTTGGGATTAGCCAAAAAAAAATATTACCTCACATAATAAATGCACATATAAAAAATAAATTCACCAGTGGGAGGCACAGGATGTCGGCTAGATACCACAACGGCGTCTATTTGTGCCGTGAAGCAGTAATGTGTAAGCATTACTGTGTTTCGGTCTAAAGGGCGCCGTAGCTAGTGAAATTACTGGGCAAATGAGACTTAACATCTTATGTCGCAAGGTGACGAGCGCAGTTGTAGTGCCTCTCAGAATTTTTGGGGTTTTTCAAGAAACCTGAGCGGCACTGAATTGTAATGGGCAGGGCGTATCAATTACCATCAGCTGAACGTCCTGCTCGTCTCGTCCCTTATTTTCATGAAAAAATATTATTTTGACATAACACATACAGAGAGAAATTGCACGCATGATAATCTATACTTCAACTCTCTATGGACTCTAATTATTAATGAAAATTGAATTAATCTCTCCGACATATCTACAGAGGAACAAGCGACATGGTCACGGGTTGACTGGCAAAAATCTCATCGAAAACACAACATCACACAGGATCAGGTCACTTATAGAATATTCCATAAGTGATTATTTACTTAAAGTGATTACCCTATAAGCCTGAAACTAAATTAAATAAACCTTTAAAGTAGTGCTGATTGTGTTTAATCACTTATAAAACTGTAAAGGTTTATATTATAATTAATATTTATGTTTCGTCATATCACATACGGACCCGAATAACGTAGAGAGTTAAAATAGTACTCTTCCAAAAACTCTTCTTAATATTAGGAGTAAAGGTATGAAATTACCGATTGGTACTGAAAAATTTAAATTCGTCTTTTTTTAATTAGACATATTTATTTTAATAAAATAATAACCATTATTATCTATATATCTAATATGAAGGTCATTTATGCATTTTCGATAGAACTGTGGTGATCTAAATTCGACAAACTGTGTGAAAGCATTTTGTACAGCCTCCTTAGAAGAAAACTTCTTATCTCGTAGAAATCGTCGAAATTATGAATAAAATTGCAGTTCTTGTAGAGGTAAAACGGTTTCTCGTGCTGTATGAGGTCTTATGGAGCAATAACGGTGAAGATCGATCCATGAGTTGGTGATGTTACACTGCTAGTTTTGTTATCATTGTTCGGAGTTCGGCACAGTAGACATCTACCTTTATTACTAAACCAGATTGGAGAAAGCTATAGTGAATAACGCCATGCTGAGATCACCAAACAGTTACCATAACATTTTTATTGGTAAGCTTTGCTTTAGGACACTGTTGTGGCGTTTGAACTGGGGTCAGCCATTGCATTTTCTGCTTACGGCTATCATAAAGAATCCACTCTATATCGCATCGCACAATTCGATCCAATATTCCTTCATTTCTGCATCGATTCAAAAAGGCAACGCAAGTTTCAACACGCGTTTCTTTCTGCAGTCAAATCATTAGATAGCAATGTTTCATATTTTCTTATTTTAATGTATTTGACGCAAATGAGTCAATATTGTTGGTTAGGTAGCGTTAAAACAGGCTGCTAATTCCTGGGTAGTTTGGCTCGGATCGGCTCCCACTATCTCCTTAAATTCATTGTTATTCGCCAGCGTCTGGTCTTCCGCATGGTTTGTTCTCCAAATCAAAGTTTCCATCACGAAAGCGTTTAAACCTAAATCGCACGGTGCGTTCATGACCAGGCCCCTTTCCACACCTAACATTGATATTGCGGGCTGTTACTACCGCGTTAGTTCCGTGTCGGAACTCGTATTCAAAAATCACTCGAATTTTCAAAGTATCCATCTTTTTTAGCTGAATAAAAAAAACAGCGGAAAGACGATAATCGAATTTTGTAAAAGAAGAACTACATAGGTACCATGTGAAAAAAAAATCACTCAAAAATATCATGCTATGAAGGTTTCATACTTTAACTCCTATTAAAAGAGGTAGAAAATGAAGACATTGAATTATTTACACAGTAATAAATAAGTGAAATGCATAAATAAAATATGAATAAAATACAATGTGGTTGGAATATTCGAAAATGTTTTCTAGTTTTTTGTTCATATTGTATATTTTGTGTATATCAATTAAAACAGCTCGAATTGTCGGGGACCCAGTACTCTGTGAATGGCTGGATCACTTGGCGTTGCGTAGAGATGTCGCTTCATTGTGTGTCTTCTACCGCATTTATCACGGGGAGTGTTCCGAAGAGCTGTTTAACCTGATTCCTGCCGCCGAATTCCACCTTCGCACGACCCGCCACAAGTTAGGATATCATCCCCACCATCTGGATGTGTGGCGGTCCTCCACAGTGCGGTTTTCAAGGAGCTTTCTTCCACGTACTACAAAGCTGTGGAATGAACTTCCTTGTGCGGTGTTTCCGGGACGATAGGACATGGGTACCTTCAAAAAAGCGCGTACACTTTCCTTAAAGGCCGGCAACGCTCCTGTGATTCCTCTGGTGTTGCAAGAGATTGTGAGCGGCGGTGATCACTTAACAACAGGTGACCCGTACGCTCCTTTGTCCTCCTATTCCATAAAAAAAAAGTCTTAATAAAATTTTCCACAGACAAATAATATATAGTATTGCATCATTTTCGATGAAACAGGATTGCACTCGTTTGTCAATAAAGTGTATATTTAAAATCAGCTAAAAACATATTTGTAACTTGTATTATGAGGGTCATGGTATTTGATATATTATAGCTGGAATTAATTTAAATGGTAATGAAAATGCGTGTTGTTGTTTTGGTGCAGGTGTTAGGTATCATTGTTTACTTTTTAAGCGAATGATAATTCAAGATCAATTGTTTATTCATTATTTTAAAATTACAGATACATTGCAGATGAAAATGGATTCCAACCGATTGGGGATCACATACCTAGAGCACCTGCGCCAGTTCAAACTACTTCAGCAGAAAAATCTGGGCGAGCATTAAAACCACAAACTGATAGTTCTGAATCTGCATCTGCCCCTGAAGCTAAGCTTTCAGTAGCCTCACCAAGTCAACCTCTGCTTCAAAACAGAAACGCGGAACCAGAAGTAGAATCAAGAGAAACGGAATCGAAAGCATCACCAGCAGTTGCTCCTGAAGCTACATCGGAAGGGGCACAATCAGACGTTACATTAGCACCAACAAATCAAGGTGGTAGAACAACTGTACCAAGCACGGATTCAGAATCAACTTCTACTGTAGCAACTTTAACACAGGAAGTTGATGCTAATCCGTCCACTGATAAATCAACAGAAGCAGAAGCAATTTCATCTACTGTAAGCAATGATCAGCCTTCCACAGAAAGTTACACGAGTACTCCATCATTAAGCGATCCGACTTCAACAATTAGCAACACCGAATCACCAGTATCGACAGTTTCGGATCAACAAACGTCAACTGCTAATAATGATCAACAAATTTCAACTGAGGCAAGTGAAGCACCTGCGTCTACTGAGAGCTCTTCAACTTCTGAATCTGTAACACCGACGTCTGGAACACCTGAATCTTCGGAAGTAGTTAGTTCAACAACAACAGTTGCATAGTGAATTTATAAATTTTGTTTTACTTCTATGAAGCGTTTCTGACATAATGAAAATGGTATTGGTGAAAAATTATGTACTTTAATTCGTGTAATGTGGTATAACATCTTACTAAACAACAATATCTTGTGATAACATATGAAATTATCATGAGTAAGCTTTAATTATTTATACTTAATAATTTGTTGAAATAATAAATTTCAATAATTTGTAAATTGGTTTTTGTTAAATCACGAGTTTTATTTTCTCTTTCCAACCAAGAGTCTTAACTACTAACTTTGATTGATTGGACTTGTTGTTATTATTTTCGTTTCTTGCAACTTTTTATGAATTGCGAATGACCACAATTATTTCAGTCTTAGCTAGTGCCCAGCTATTTTCACTTCACCTAAAAATTCAATAATTCGACTAAGGTTCAGAAGTTAAAAAATCACTTCCACCAGCGCCACCTATCCAGCACCTACGTAACTATTTTCGTCAGAGTGGTCATATAGCGCTTTTACTGTGCGCAAAGTTTCATAACGGTTCTTGAATTTTAGGTAAACATAATATATACACACCATAATGTTAACACCAGGAACAGACATAAAGTTATTATGACTATTTACTCTGCTAAGTCAGGTAAGTAAGTCTTTTGTGGGGCGATATATATTCTTTTACAACAAGATTTTTTTTTACGAAATAGGTGGACAAGCGAGCGTACGGGTCACCTGGTGTTAAGTGATCACCGCCGCCCACATTCTCTTTTTCATTCCCAGAGGAATCACAAGAGCGTTGCTGGCCTTTAAGGAAGGTGTATGCGCTTTTTTTGAAGGTACCAATGTCGTATCGTCCCGGAAACACCGCACAAGGAATCTCATTCTACAGCGTTGTAGTACGCGGAAGAAAACTCCTTGAAAACCGCACTGTGGAGGACCGCCACACATCCAGATGGTGGGGATGATATCCTAACTTGTGGCGTGTCGTGCGAAGATGGGATTCGGCGGCAGGAATCAGGTTAAACAGCTCTTCGGAACACTCCCCATGATAAATGCGGTAGAAGACACACAATGAAGCGACGTCTCTACGCAATGCCAAGTGATCCACCCGTTCGCAGAGCACTGGGTCCCAATGGGGCTGGGACTTGGGACTATTCGAGCTGCTCTGTGTTGCACGCGGTCAAATGGATCGATCTGGGGTGCGAAAGACTCTGGTCTTTCGCACCGCATCCGCATGACAGCAATACTCCATGTGTGGCCGGACCTGCGCTTTGTACAGCGCTAGAATGTGAGCCGGCTTGAAGTATTGCCGTGCTCTATTGATGACGCCCAGCTTCTTCGAAGCCAATTTGGCTTTGCCCTCTAGATGGCCACGAAATTGGTAATCGCTCGAGATTTCGAGACCCAGTATTCCGATATTATATACAACAAGATCCCAGAAAATGTTCAAAACAAATGTATTGGGAAATTAGGAAAAGTTTGTTATGCCCGTTCTTCTCAGGTCTGAGGCATATTTCTTGGAATAGGTGGTAATTTTTGACTTTCAATAAGTGATATCACATCCTATTTTGACTAAAAATATTTGATTTGAAATTGAAGAAATAATGAAACATTCGTTATTATTAATAATTCTTGTAATAAATATCGTTGTTGTGAAACCTTGACCTTAAAAACGGGATCGTGTTTTTTGTGTTTAATTAATATTTTTCTGTAACGCATACATTATTATCCTTAAAGTTTTGTATTTGTCATTGTATTAGTAGTTAATGAAATGTTCATTTCTAAGTTAAGTCAAAAGAGGGCGTCGCGGGCTCTCCTGCCTAAGATTGGCAGATCGTTTAAGTCGTCATGCCAGCATTAATGAAGTCATCCGCAGGGCAGTTGTCGCTGTTAATATACCAGCTTCTACTGAGCCATATGGTATTACCCACCGCGATGGCAAGCATTATAACGGAATGACCCTGGTGGCTTGGGCAAGGGGAAGGCCCTAGATAATTTATACTTTCCGATAGAGTCCCTTGCTGTTAGACAACCGATAAATACAGGTCAGGAATATTAGTTTAGTGTGCGTGACAAGCTATGCCTGCGATTTCTGGTCTCACACTTTATGTTAGTGTGCGTGAATTGCTCAAAATAGAAATTTTCACTGCTGTCACAGTCTATCTAGACGTATAAATGATGACGTATTTAAGGGGATGGGCGCTGGTGTGTGACGTGTCTTGTGTCGACATTCTGGCTCCGTCTCATGTCCAAGTTACTTAAGTAGGTGCAGGGGCTACTACTTGGATTGCCGAAGACAGCAAACATCGCAAAAATGTCGGTCTCAGTGAGTCTTACATCCTTGCGCCGTTTGCTGTCGAGACACTTGGCCCGTGAGACCCAAAGGCGGGGAGAATGTACAAAGTACTGGAAGCCGAAGTACTGTCATCTATTTCGGTCAACGGATCAGCCTAACTATCCAATGTGGTAATGTTGCCAGTATTCTTGGTATACTTTTTTTAATAAAATAAGGGATGAGACAAGCAGGACGTTCAACTAATGATAATTCGTACGCTCCTTACAATGCAGACATTACTTACCGCTCAGGATTATTGCAAAACCCAAAAATTCTGAGCAGCACTACAACTGCGCTCGTCACTTTGAGACATAAGATGTTAAGTCTCATTTGCCCAGTAGTTTCACTAGCTATGGCGCCCTTTTAGACTGAATCACACTAATGCTTACACAATACTGCTTCATGGTAGAAATAGGCGCCGCTGTAGTACCCATAATCGGGCCGGGATCCTGTACCAATGAGCATCCCACTGGTATCTGGCATCCAACTTACTACTTTGCTTATGTACTTTCTCGTATTGTTTTAATTTAATGTAATCATAGTAGTAAATATAGTTATAAGATTGTTTTTGCTAAAATAAATTAATACAAGTCAGGAATCATTTATTCAAAAAGTTCGAAAATGGCAAAATTATGATTAGTTTTTATGTGAATTAGAATGAATCTCTGACTAGAATAAAGGTTAAGGCGAAGAGTAAGCAGAAAAGTTTTGTGGTGAAAGTATAGCATTTCGAGATATGAACAATACTTAATGCTGTTACACATATCCTTAAGTCTTATTTGTAGGTTGCTAATGCTTGCTGTTGGTGAAAGTTAACACTGCCGAGCCTTTTTGAACTACCACTTTTCTTTGAAGTTAAACAAGTTTTTTGGCATGGCGTGACGCATTTTTTTGGTACTTCTCTCAGAAAAGTTATTCTTTTAGCTTGTACTTTTTTGTGTAGGTTCATTTATTCAGATTAGTAGTGAATATTTGTAATCGTTTCACTACACTCACTCACACACGGACTGACTGACGGACTGTCATACACCACTTACACAACCACAAACACGCTCTACAAACAGACACAAACACAAACATACATGCACACTAACATTTACACTACTTACACACATACAAACATACATACATACAATCATAAACACATACACACACACTTACATACATTACACTAAACATCACCACACTCGCCGGCGAGTGTGTTCTTCTCATCTTTTCATCTTCATTTTCATTTTCATTCTCTCTCCTTCCCACAAGCACACGGCCGGTCTGAGGTTCGAGTCTCCTTAGGAGACGCCCCGCGACTGTTGTTGCGTAGTCTTTGCGGCCTCCACGGCCCACGTCCTACTTCGCTGTGAAAGCCAGGGCTGCTAACAGCACAGAGGAGGTTTTAGTCGGTATGGGGCGTCCGCTTACGCGGACACTCAAGTCCGACTTAATGAGAAGTGGCAAGAAACTGTGCACTTTGTCAATTTGTTATGCATGAGCATGAGTTCGTATCCGGCAGCGTCAGCTTTGATTCAATTTAAGGCCTCAATTAAATTTGAATTACGAAAATTCATTCCAGTTATAACAGTTATTCTCTAATTTAATATAACTAACAGTTCTACAAATTTGAACTATTATAATGTATGATATAATACGTCGGTTGGTAGTTGTACTTTTTTTTTTCAAATCACATGTTGTAATAAAAAATCATAAATTGACCACGAAGTATTTAACTTAATATTACTATAATAAACTTAATTATTGTTTCCTAAAATGCAGTAATCAAAATTACATTGGGTGGTTGTCTTTTTTTTTGAAGTGAAAACTTCTTTAGAGGCGATGATGATTTTTCTTAGGATGGCCTGATCTAAAATTCGTAAGACAGTCATTGAAATTATGGATGAAAGTTGATTTTTCTGAGAGATAAACTTTTTAATCTAAAATAATTGTAATAGTTCTGAAGTGTCACATTTTTATGTAATATAAATTGTCATATTTGTGTACAAAATGAATATTGTATTTAACTACATAAATTCTAGTACTTGTATACTGATAAATAAAGCAATTCGTGCGAAATTATTTCCAAACATTCTAAAATATTAAATAAGGCACAACGTCAATGTTCAAGTTTCCACTTCTGCGGCACTCCCGGAGTTACATCAGTTTTTTTTTACTCATCAATTACAATATAATTAGTAATTATTTTTACCTTTAACTCGAATCGTAGCCTGGTCACCCATCAACGCTCTATGTAACGGTCATATTTTAACGCCTTTACATTTAAGGCCACTTAAGGCTGGGGACCGAGCCAACGGCCTTGAGGAATCGAGCGGAGCTAGGTTACCTCTCTCGTACAAGATTTCCATAGGTTTAATTCAGAATTAGAAGCATTTTTAATTTCTTACAAGCATAATATAATTTTCTTTACAGAAATAAAAAAAAACTATATCATGTTAATTAGTATTGGTAAACAGATAATGATCTCATATCTATTCAAAGTACTAAGAGGGAATGTATAATACGGATATATTGAGTACACTGTTGGCGTATGGCGTGTTGCACTCATGGTGAATTCACGAGAGCTACTCTCGTTAAATTTAAATCTAAATTTAAGATGTCAAAATGTAAAGTGAAATATTGTATGTACCTCTTTCGCATTTGAATATTCTGTAATTATGTGTGTATAAGTGTGTACTTTGATAAAAAAAATATAAATGAAATTGATCATTAAAATTTCACCTGGGCAACTAGCATGGCTCCAGCTGTAAGAGTTAGGGGTTTTTTGGTGATTTTTTTCGCAATTAAACATAGTAATTTAAAATATAAACGAATTTTGTTCTCATATTCTGTAGATATACAATTATTTTTCGATAAATAAAAGCTTTATAGAAACCGTCAAGAAATGGTTTCAATTATGTGCTGTTTTGGCGATTTCTTGGGATGCAAGTAATGAAATACTCATATGTGGCGTGGCTTCTTAGTCATACTTCCTAAGTGACAAACCATGCACTCAACATTGTAACTGAATGCGTAACACAGTTAATCATGAACAATCATGATTTGTTCATGCAATATACTTGGGGTAAACCAAAAACTTTTAAATCTTTATACAACTTTAAACAACATTACCTACAGCTAAGGTAATTTATACGTCTAGATGGACTTAGAAACTGTGCAAGCGTCTATATAATAAACAATAAAATAGTTTTTTTATGACAATAAGGGGCGAGACGAGTAGAACGTTCATCTAATGGTAAGTAATACGCCCTACCCATTACAATGTAGTACCGTTCAGGATTTACGTTTACGTTTTTTTTTTTTTATGGAATAGGAGGACAAACGAGCGTACGGGCCACCTGTTGTTAAGTGATCACCGCCGCCCACAATAAGCACACACGCGCCCACATAAAAGCGCGTACACCTTCCTTAAAGGCCGGCAACGCTCCTGTGATTCCTCTGGTGTTGCAAGAGATTGTAGGCGGCGGTGATCACTTAACAACAGGTGACCCGTACGCTCGCTGTCCTCCTATTCCATAAAAAAAAAAACAATCTCTTGCAACACCAGAGGAATCACACGATTCTTGAAAATCCCAAAAATTTTGACCGGCACCACAATTGCGCTCGTCTCCTTCAGACATAAGATGTTAACTCTCATTTACCCAATAATCACACTAGCAACGGAGCCATTTTGACCGAAACACAATAATGCTTACACATTACTGCTTCACGCCAGAAATAGGAGCCGTTGTGGTACCCATAACCTTGCCGGCATCCTGTGCAAAGGAGTCTACTTTTCCCACTCAGTGTCCATCACGTACGGCATTCGCGGCAAAATTTTTTTTCAAAAAAAAAAAAAAACGTGTTCTACAATCAAGTTGTGCGGTATCTATAAAGGCCATTTAAAACAAACGAAAACAGTCAAATATTACCCTAAAATAACTGATTGAAACAATAAATTTAATTAAGGTTAATCATTTTGTATATTAATTTTATTTTATTTCATACTAATAATAATATGTACTCAAGCCGTGTGGTGTAGCTTGTTTTATAAACTAAAGATTCCCTAAACAAAGATAAACAATACGATGTTTAATTTACACATAAGTATAAATAAATAAAACAAATTATAGATTTTAGTTTTAAAATTCTTAAAATTACTGTCTTAAAACTGTAGTAAAAATTATGAATGCTGTGGTAGCTTATAAGTGAATTAACTCTTAAACATATTATATTATTACTATATTTTAAGTATAAACATGTAAAGAATTGTTTGTTGCCTTTGCCAAATAAATAAAATAAACTTTTTATATACATCGCTTATGAATGTTCGTAGTTTATGGATTTTCCCTTACGAATACAACACTATTCCACGTTGAAAAGAAATAATGTGCTAATTTATTTTCAACTATAATCTGGGCTCTTTTCTGTACACAAAATTTCTTATAAATCAGCTTAGCCGTCTAAGCGTTAATGAAATTGTATAGATTAAAATATTGGAGTACAAACAAAAATAACATAAAATTCATATTCGTATCGTATTAAGTAAGACTAGTTCTAAGTAATGACACCTAAAAGTCATTTAAATGTCTACAAAAATGAAATAATGGTAAGTAAGTATTAATGATAGTTGAAGAGACAAAGTTCACTAAGTACGCCATAAATTTTTCCTCATTTTCATAACAATTTTTCAGCCACTGCCACACAGCCACTGCCACACTCCAGAGGAATCACAAGAGCGGTGCCGGCCTTTAAAAGAGGGAAGAAAGTACCCATGTCATATCGTCCCGGAAACACCGCACAAAGAAGTTAATTGCACAGCTTTGCAGTACGTGGAAGAAAGCCCCTTGAAAACCGCACTGTGGAGGACTGCCACATATCCAGATGGGATAATATCCTAGCTTGTGGCGTATCGTGCGAAGGTGGAATTCGGCGGCAGGAATCAGGTGAAACAGCTCTTTGGAACACCGTGATAAAGGCGGTAGAAAACACACAATGAAACGACACATAACAAAGTGACTACCGTTAGTGTAAAATGTAGCACAGGTGACGCACACTTATGTAATAAGCTTGGACTGTTGTTACACCTGGCTTGCATTACCTCTAAGCAAGCCAGAAAGAGGCTCTATCTAGCAATATTTAAATTCAGATCAATATTATCATTGTCCGTGTCTTTCTATGCTTTGTTTGATATTTAGTTTTTGTAAGTGCTAGAGTACTTTTATTATATAAAAGGGCAAAACCCTCCAGAGACCAGTGGGAGGCTCCTTTGCACCGGCGCCTATTTCTGCCATGAAGCAGAATTGTGTAAGCATTACTGTGTTTCGGTCTAAGTGGCGCCGTAGCTAGTGAAATTACTGGACAAAAAAAACAGTTGTAGTGCCGCCCAGAATTTTTGGGTTTTTCAATAATCCTTAGCAGCTGCACTGTAATGGGCAGGGTGTATCAATTACCATCAGCTCACCGTCCACCTCGTCTCTTCCCTTATTTTCATAAAAAAAGACTCATGTGATGGGAAATGATAAGGCAACAGCCCATGGACATCCGCTATACCAGGTGTCGAATGATGGGTTGCTGGCCTCTAAGATGTAAGTATGCTCTTTTCTTGAAGGTCCCTAAGTCGTATCAGTTCGAGAAAACAGCAGCTCTCAATTGATTCCACAAAGTGGCGAGGCAAGAAGTTTCTTGCAAAACGCTAGGTCGTAGAATGTGTGGCGTTTAATTGGCATCAATGTGATGCAGGTGAAATTTTTGCATTTTGACGTATAATCCCGTAGAGGATTTTGACTGATGGTATCAACCCAAACAACAACAACTGAGCGTTCCCCGTGTTAAATGCGATAGAAAATGCAGAGAATAACCACATCTCTACGCAATGCCAAAGAATCAAGCCGATCGGAGATGACTTGATCGTCGATGATTCGAGCCGCTCTTCGTTGTATGCGGTCAAATGGAAGAAGCTGGTACTGGGGAGCAACCGCCATGAGGTGAGGCCGAATGTGCACCTTATATACATAAATAAATAAATTTATACCAAGCTTTCCAAAATGTTGCAAAGTATATTCTTGTTTTCAAATACAAATTTGTTCCGGTTCTTGTCGACGCTGTCACTGAAGATATAGGCTGGTAGGTATCCCAAGAGCAAACGGTTGATAATCGACTAAAATCTTTGAAGAACATGTAGGCAACGGTGGTAGTTGGATCCGAGTGTACACTTTTTTTTTGGGATTTTTACTTTAAACAGCTTAACCATATAACCAGCAAAAAATACAGGTTGCCACAGAATACTTCCTTCCTATTGCCAGTTCCCAAAATTCCGTTAAATTTGGTTTAATTTTGGAGAAAGAAAAAATCGAGAACGAATCCCTGTTTTTTGAGTTTTTCACTCATGCGTTAGCGCGACAGAAATATCGATTAATAATTCTGAATTATAAGAAAGGCACCAGTTAATGTGACCTTGTAATTTCCAGTTTGTCACCAACAGTTGTATGAAAACTGATACTTGTTTATATTAAATATTCAAAGATAATAAATATAAACGAAATATAACGTATGCATAAACTAGATATGATCAAATATTTTTTTTATTTATAATATATTTAGGTGCCCCGCGAGTGTAGCCGTTAATAATTAGTTTAGCAAATAAAATATTTAATAATGGACTATGTACAATAATATTCATGTATTTAATCATTTATGGATATTTGAAGTAAAATTAAGAAGATATCTTGTACAAAACTCACTATTAATATTCGTAACGGATTAAGTAAACACACGTTATTTAATTAAAAATACTGGTGGCCAAATTATGATAGGCAACCTGGTATATATATATTCTCTTAATTGTAAATTTATACAAAAATTTGGTATTCAGCAAAAAACCGATGAACGCACTAATCCCGCAGCCGGATCTCGTACTACTCGACAACTAAGTCATTTAAATTTATGTTTACAAAAATGTAATAATGAAAATTCTAGATTTTTTTTACGTATTACTGATAGTTGAAGAGACAATATCTATTAAGTATGCCATACATATCTCCCCATTCACATTACGTCACATGAGTTTGGCTATCATTAATAATATAAACAATTATTTAGTCTATATATATAAAAGATAATGTATGTTTGTATGTTCCTTAATAACTCTTAAACTATTCAACCGATCTTAATGAAATATTTTGTAATAGATTCGTTGAAGCTCAAGGAAGGTTAGCATATATAGTTTGTCGTGTCACGATCCAACCCACGCACTCACCCATGCATTTACCATATATCTCGAACCGTTTATTGACAGAACAACGTCTGCCGGGTCAGCTAGTTATAACTAAAAATACATAGATGAGTGCATTCAAAAAACAAATATCTCTTCAGATCTATAACATAAGTACAAATATTATATACGTATTCTTATCAAAATATTTACTAAAGAATTACACACAGAACTAATGATTAAAAAAAGAACTATTGCCAAGAAAAAAACTTAAGATGTTGTTGTAATGACTTAATGCTACGTCCACTAAGAACTAATAACAACTTTCGAAGGAATTCAGATTTATAACAAACTTCCAAATACAATAAAAGGCATGAAAAGTACAGCATTATTAAAAAATAAACTAAAAGCACATAATATTAATATAATGAACTTACTCTATATTATTAATATAATAATTATAGTTCCTTTTAAGTAACTTTAAATTTTTTACGAAAAAAAATATTAATATAATTAAAAAACTGTCCGATTGTGTCTTATTTGTAGTACTGTTGAAACCATAGGTATTATTTTAGTTAACTTCAAATGTTATTTATATAAGTAGTTAGCCACATCCAGTCCTTCTTATTCCGTATAAATATAAAATATTATGTTGATGTTGTTTAATTGAGCAATTTTTATGTACCTTAATTTTTGTTTTTTTTTTTTTTTTCATGCTTAGTCATAGTAATATTATATTCTATACTAGCTGACCCGGCAAACGTTGTTTTATCGTATAAATTGTTTTTAGAGTTAGTTTCTTGGACATTGCAACATTATTTTTCTTCTAAAATAAAAGTATTTTTCTAAGTACTACGTAGCCTAAGTTACTCCTTATTACATCAGCTACCTGCTAATAAAAGTCCCGTCAAAATCGGTCCAGCCATTTCAGAGATTAGCCGGAACAAACAAACAGACAGACAGCCAGACAAAAATTGTAAATAAAACTGAGAAAAATGTTATTTTGGTGTATAAATTCATAATATACATGTTGTAAAAAACGGTTATTTACATATTACAAACAGACACTCCAATTTTATTTATATGTATGTATAGAAATTCTTAAATAAATATCCTTAAACCGAAGTATATATCAATAAAAAACATATGTTAACTAATGTCAATAAATTCAAACAGGACATAGAAAGTGAACTATGACAAATGCTTCCCAAGGAAAATGTCAAGATCAAGTCAGTATCACCAACGTACCAAGAAACAGATGATCATTCCTCCTCTCACTTATGTTGTGCAACAAATGACGTGGAGATTCTTTAAGAATGTGGATTCCACTGATAAGAATCTGATTATAACGAACCGGATATTACGAATCCGAGCTAAAATCAAGTAAATTACGTTTTAATTAAAAAAAAAATTATATTATTATATATACAAAATTGAAACTTGCCCTTCCAGTCATTTAACTTTTATTTATTTATTTTTACTTGGTTGTATTGTATTAGTATCCTTTATATATATCATATAAATATATACTAATGGACCCGACAGTCGTCGTCCTGTACACACGTCTTAAATTTGAAAAATCGGTCCAGCCGATTGGGAGGAGTTCACGGTCAACACACGTACAGAAGAATTATATATATAAAGATATATATATATAAAGTAAAGTAAAGTAAATTATTTATTTATTCACGACAACGCAAGACATTATATACACAGTAAAATTAACAAATTTAAGAATACGGCGTCATGAAAAGGACACCCACTCAGCATTTTTTGGAATTGAAATAAGAATCACCCCAATTCCAACACTGATTTTCAGTAGGTACCTAGCAAGTCGACTTGTTGACAGCAGCTGTAGACAACACGGTTCCTTATTTATAGGTCTTAAAAGTGACCGTCTACAAATATTACAAAAAGAGAAGAAACTAAACTAAGCTAGATTGAATTTAATGGGAATATATATATATATATATATTATGATAAATAGGGACGAGACGAGCATAACGTTCAGCTGATGGTAATAGATACGCCCTGCCCATTACAGTGTAGTGCCGCTCAGGATTTTTGAAAAACTAAAAAATTCTGAGCGGCATTACAATTGCGCTCGTCACGTTGATGAGATAATATGTTAAGTCTCATTTGCCCAGTAATTTCATTAGCTACGGCGCCCTTCAGACCGAAACACAGTTATTTTTACACATTACTACTTCACGGCAGAAATAGGCGCCGTTGTGGTGCCCATAACCCAGCCGGCATCCTGTGCAAAGGAGCCTCCCACTGGTAAGTACTGGTAATATAATATTTATAGAGGGCGCAAACGGGCAATAGGCTCACGGGATGGGGAATGGTTAGGCAACCGCCAATGGACATCCGCAACAACAGGTGTCAAGAGATGCGTTGCCGGCCTTTAGGTGCCAGTATGCTCTTTTCCTGAAAGTCCCTAAGTCGTATCGGTTCGGGAAAACAGCAACCGGTAATTGATTCCACAAAGTGGCTCTGCGAGGTAAGAAATTTTCATTTTAAGAAAATAAAAACCTGTTTTGTTTTTTTTTGTATAAGGTCAATAGGTGCCGGAGAATTTATCTGACACATCATCACCACTATCTGGATGTGAGGCATTCATCCACAGTGCAGTTCACGTTGCAGAAAACATTCTGCAACGTGAAACTAAACCTGTGGAATAAGTCATTACGAGGTATTTCCATGACGGTAAGACATGAGTACTTTGAAAAAGGCGCCTTCTTAAAGACTAGCAACTTTCTTGTGATTTTTATTGCAAAAGTGTGGGCGACGGTGATCACTTAAAGTAAAGTGACACGTACGTTCGTTTACGAGGTGAACACCTCTGTCATTGAAAATTTTTGTGTTAAATAGAAACAATAACCTTAGTCATAGCACAACACAAAACCACGTATTGAAAAAATACATTGTTTCATGTAGTAACAATATTTTTTTATATTTAAAACATCGTTTTATTAAATTTGTACATACGAAACAAAAATTACTTGCCAATTAAAATCTAAAATGAGTCTTAAAATAATTATTTTACAATGATCGCAATAAATTAAATAAAACTATTAATTCTATGTTTGAATTTGAATTAATTATTGAAAATATTTTACGTGAAGAATACTGAGTACAATCGTTAAGATGTATGTCTGTTCACCTTGAAACCGTTGCCTACTCAAATATTCTGAGCTCACCAATTGGAATATAATAGAATATTCTGTTTGAAATACAAATTGATCTTCTATAAATAGAATCAATATAGGTCTTATAGCATACATATACATAAATTTAAGCCATATTTACCGGTGGGAGACTCCTTTGCATAGTATGCTGGTTAGATTATGGGTACCACGACCGGCCTATTTCTACCGTGAAGCAGTAATGTGTAAGCAATACTGTGTTTCGGACTGAAGGGCGCCGTAGCTGGTGAAATTACTGGAAACAATGAAACGTAACATCTTATATCTGAAGGTGACGAGTGCAGTTGCAGTGCCGCTCAGAATTTTTAGGATTTTCAAGAATCCTGAGCTGTACTGCATTGTAATGGGCAGGGCGTATCAATTATCATCAGCTAAACGTCCTGCTCGTCTCGTCCCTTATTAAAACTATGTATCACAATAATGTTACACCTTACTGCTTCACGGCAGAAAAAGGCGCCGTTGTGGAACCCATAATCTAGCCGGCGTCCTGTGCAAAGGAGCCTACCCATTTTTTTTAAAGTTTGTGAAGAATATCCTTGCAGCGAAGTCAAAAATATGGGGACGCATTGTGGTGATGATCCTTCTTCAATGTTTTATAAAAAAATGGCTCTGTCGTAAATCCTATTACTCCACTGCTGAATATCTAAATGATCGGACAGCCTGGGACTAGATTGTGATTATTTTATAGCGACTGTACAATATTGTATATTTTTATTGAAAAGAGCGCATAAAAATAGAATGCTGGGAGAGTTTCTTGCGCCGCTTCTTCTCTCTCAGAGCGCCATTTGTTTCCGAAGCGGTAGTAGTATCTAGTAGCATAAGAAATGACATCAAAAAGAATTCTGAAGGAATCAATTTTGAGAAAATAAATGCCTTTATGCCTTATGCCTTTATGCCAATTCTGCTGATGCATCCATCAAACTGTCTGGACCTTGCAAAGAATGAAAAAGTGTATAAATAGTGAAAAAATATCCCTTGAAAACAATATTTATAAATATTTCATAAAGATAATATTATGTGGCATTATTAATGAGAATCCAAGAAACTTACACTACAAACAATATATCTCGTAGCACACACAGGTATTATATCGAATTGGGTTGATGGTTGGGTTCGAAAAATGGCGACCAAGCGAGCGGGCTGCATTTATGAAAAAAATTCCCGCATTGAAAACGCTTTAACCATTTTTGTGCTACCCTTACTGACTGTATTAGATCAAAACCGTCGCACTTATTTTAAGAAATAAAATTTTAAAATGTATCGAGTTCCTTCATTAGAATCACTTATTTTGACAGAAAGAAAAATCAGTGCAAATAGCCTGAAAAAACATTTTAATTTTGTTTGCAAATGTACGCTTTTAATGTCACTAAAACAAGCCAGTGCAAACAGTACAGCCCAAAATATTTTATTATAAGTTTATTCATGCTTTAAGCGAAAATACTTTTCCCCCGACCTATATCGGAAATATAGTACGAATGGTATTCTGATAACAATAGCAAGGTGAACCTCGAGTGAACTGTCGACATTCGAGATGTGCATTTGTAACACGATCTCAGCAGAATACAATTATTTAGGTCGCAACTACGAATGTGTTTATTAGGCATAAGGTCTCAAATACATTGTATATAACAAAAAAAAACAATTTTTAAATAAATTTGGATTTAATAGAAGTCACCGGCAACTTACGCATTGTCACATTTTATTGTAAGCCCTACGTTATATAGATGAACTGGAGTCCCCGTTTAATATCGTGTCTAAATATACGTATACTAGCCGTCCAGACAGACGTTTTTCTGTAGATAATAAAAAAAAAAATGTTTTATAGAAATTTGCCAATAATATTTCATTACATCCAGAATTATTTCGTAAAAAATGCTCACTGTTGTTATAATCAAATTGTTTCGCAGCGAAACTGTCAAACCATGCGTCATTAGCTTCCCTCATAGAAAATATGTCCATACAAAACAAATATTGAAAATAAAAATTATCATGGGTCCCAAATCGAAATAAAAACTATCCTATCTCTCAAGTTGGACAAAATTGCACTCCATAAAGTAATCCCCATTAAAATCCGTTCATTGGTTTAGGAGTCCACCGCGGACAAACAACGTGTCACGTAATTTATATATATTAAGATATAGAACATACGTGTTTTAATACTAATGTAAAATGTTAATTTCAAAGTTCTTCTTGACCGATATAATATTTTAATAATTTATATGTATTATACATTCATATGCCTGTTCGTATTTGTATAGCACACGCCCTTGACAGTACTAGGCAATAAAATCAATGTGGATTTGTCTAATACTAAAATAATAATAGGGGTAAAAGTACGAAAATGCATTTTTATTGTAATGGGTACTTCTAATTGACATAAAACCTTCATGGTTTCAGATTTTTTTGATGAAACTTTTTTCACATGACACCCATGTAGTTCTTCTTTTAAAAAATGTGCAAAATTCGACTTATCTACTTTCAGTTCTTTTTTTTATTCAGCTTAGACAAGAAATATAGGATAATTCGGAAATTCGAGTGATTTTTGAGTACGGATTCCGACGCGGAACTAACGCGGCAAAACAGCTCGCAATATCAATGTTGCGTTTGGAGAGTGGACTCCTAATAACCGCAACTTGGATTGAAGAACGAACCACGTGGAAGACCGCCCGCCCACAAATGTGAAGAATAAAAATTAATTGAAAGATATGGTAGAAGCCAATACGAGTCAAACTACCCAGGAATTAGTGGCATGGCTAAACGATACGTTACCAACAATATTGACTCATTTGCGTCAAATTAATAAAACGAAATAATGCATAGATAGGCAGCAACGCAACAAATTATTATCTTTAATAATTGTAATTATTTTAATTAAATAAATATCTTAAATTAATAAATAAACGAAATTCAATTTTTCATTACAAATCAGCAATTTCATACTACTAATAATACGCAGTTGTGACTGGGTTGGTACTCATTTTTTTTTTATTATATTTTATAGATTAAATTTATAAGTTAATATGTTTTTTATATATACAAACATATTGATATAAAACTAAAATCTCTTTTTGTGATGCCAAGGAACAATATGAGATGAGGCAGGGACAGACTGCATTATCGTGATTGGAGATGAACAAAGTGAACAGAACGATGAGTTTGTGTATCTGAATTCATACAAGAGATGGAAAGTGTGGGAGTGATATTGAAAGCATAGTAATTGCAGGAAACTTGTTGAATGGAGCTGGAACTGTGGAAGGTGTCTAACTAGGCTCGTTCGGCTGAGGGTGTTGGTTGCGACACTCAAGTACGGAAGTGAAAGTTGGATATGGCAGAAGAAATATGAAAACAGAATAAATGCAGTTGAGATGAGAGCGTTGAGAAGTATGATAGGAGTTAAACTGAGTGGCAGGATAAGAAATAGATAAGGTAACGTTGTGGTCTGAATAAAGATATAGTGACAAAAATTGAGAAAGTTATGCTAAGATGGTTCGGCCATGTCGTGAGAATGAATGAAGAACGATTGACGAAAAAAGTGTATAAGGCGAAAGTGAATAAAAGTGTTGGAAGGGATAGACCTAGGCGGACGTTTCAAGACCAAATAAGAGACGTCTTGAAAAAAGGCTAGGTCAAGAGTATCCTAACCGAACAGTATGTATGAACGGAATATTTAAAGTGGACGAAGCGAAGAAAAAAAAGTATGTAAGGATCGTAGGAAGTGGAAGTAAGTGGTCCCTGCCTATCCCTACGGGAAAGAGGCATGATTATATGTATGTATGTATGTAAGTAACAATATTTGCTAAATTCATGTATTTAATTATTATTATATAAATAGAGTCTCTTGACAAAAGGCCAGACTTATTACTTTAGTATGTGTATGACAGCTACACTTGCGATACGCCAGTCATTTTGTTTTGAACATAGAGGTTAATAGTATAACGCTATTTATTCGACGTTTTCACAGCTGTCACGGTTATAAATTATTTAAGATTATTATTTACAATATAATAAATGTATACACTTTTATAATAAAGTCCAAGCCACTGTTCAGGCATTATCTATATATATAAAAGAGAATGTATGTTTGTATGTTCCCTAATAACTCCTAAACTATTCGACTGATCTCAATGAAATCTTTTGTAATAGATTCGTTGAAGCTCAAGAAAGGTTTGCATATATAGTTTGTCGTGTCACGACCCACCCACGCATTTACCATATCTTTCGAACTGTTTATTGACAGAACGTCTGTCGGGTCAGCTAGTCTATAAATAAATTTAAATGTTTTATTAAAAAATGGCTCTGTCGTAAATCCTACTACTCCACAGCTGAATATCTAAGTTATCGGACAGCCAGTGACTAGATTATGATTATTTTATAGCAATAGCAATGACAGTACAATATTGTATATTTTATTAAAAAGAGTGAAAAAAAGAGTGCTGGGAGAGTTTCTTGCGCCGTTTCTTCTCTCACAGAGCGCCATTTGTTTCCGAAGCGGTAGTAGTATCTATATTATATTATATTATAAATAACACCGGTATATTAGAAATGACATCAAAAAGAATTCTAAAGGAATCAATTTTGAGAAAGTAAATGCCTTTTACGCCTTTTAATATATATTAACGGAGTCGCAATTATTTATAGTATTCCTGTCTACCTCTATTAAAAGACCTGGACCAAATAGAACTGAACTTTCAGTGGAGGGTAGCTTATACTACCTTTTGCAGAAAATAAAGTACTTTGCTAATTATTCTTATATATTTTCCAGACCAAAAAAACTTATCATCAATCTCGACTATATTCACGCTGGAAAAAAAATACGGGTTGCACTCCGGGAGTGACAGCAGCAGATTTTTTTTCATTTCCTTTAGGAAACATAATAATATCGTTATTATAATGTTGCCCCACTTACATTACAATCTAGCCTTAACTTAGACTAATAAGTAATTCTACTTTAACTTAAATAGCTACATAGATTAAACTTAGAATGTGTCCATTAACAGATTTCTTAATGTCTCTATTAAGGGGAAGTCACTTTGTTCATGTGTCTTATATTTATGCACATATGCATGCATATTTATAGTGCATATATCTATTGTTGTGGATTTTTTTTTAATTTTGTTGTTTTTTTGTTAATTTATATTTTATTTAATTTAGAGTTTATTTATGTTATTACCAATGGGAGGCTCCTTTGCACAGGATGCCGGCTAGATTTTGGGTACCATAACGGCTCCTGTTTCTGCCGTAGTAGTAATGTGTAAACATTACCGTGTTGCGGTCTGAAAGGCGCCGTAGCTAGTGAAATTACTGGGCAAATGAGGCTTAACATCTTGCGTCTCATGGTGAGGAGCGCAATTGTAGTGTCACTTAGAATTCTTGGGTTTTTTCAACAATAATGGCATGGTGTATTAATTACCATTAGCTGAAACTCCTGCACGTCTCGACCCTTATTTTCATAAAAAAAAATTGTGAAGTCTTACTTTTAAATTGATAATTCTTAACTATGATATAATAAGTTTTAATAGCATTAATTGAATGTATTATAATACTATAACTATTTAAAATCTAAGCTTTATTAAAACCGAGCTAAAACGTTGCGAATAGAATCTCGCCCACTCGTATTTTAAACGATGTCGGTACGGTAACCTTATGGGTGGAGTATTATGTAACTATTACATCTTCTGCGTAACGGAAAACACACCTTGTAAAATACTATTGTATTGCCACATGTTGATTGCTATCAAAAATTAAACGAAGACCTACGGACAGTCATATTAAAAATTTTGTTGCCTTTTTTTCTTAAAATTCTGCCTAATAGTTTTAGACCTAGGTTGATATTGCACTACCGTGCCTATTAACCAGTATATATATGTAAGTCCGTCAGTAAGGAATAAAAAGAAAAGTCAGTAACAGGTGTATGCTCCTGTGTCTAACATATGGATGTCAAACTTGAGCACTAACAGACTATCAGAAAAATTAAAGTGTGCCAAAAGTCCATAGAAAGGAGCGTAATTGGAGTCAGGAGACGAGACAAAGTAAAGCAAGGGAACATTGACAGTCAGACAAAATTCAAAAACGTACACAAGATGTGTCAAAAGCAAAAGTGAAAATGGACTGGACACATTCTGACTGAAAAGAAACAGAAATGGACAAAGACCAGACAAAGTCAATCCCTACTACTGTTGGTTGTGAAAATGATTGTACGAATATCGCGAATAACTTTAAAATGCATTTTCATGTTGATTCTTTAGCGGTGAATAATGTATATTATGAAACGGATTTTTCTAAGCAGGTAGATTTGTAATTAAGGATTCTGATGTAGTTAGATCTTTCAAAAGTGTTAAAAGAGGTAAATCCTCCGTCCACGATAAATTAAATATTGAACATTTAGTGTATGCTGGACCCACTCTAATCACAGTGTTAACTGCTTTGTTTAATTATTTCATAAAACATAATATATTGCCATTGGATTTTATGAGGACTACAGTTGTCCCTGTAACCAAAAACAGAATGGGTGATCTTTCTGATGTGAATAATTATAGACCAGTATCTTTATCAACTGTACTTTCTAAAGTTTTTGAATAGATTTTGTTACCAGTATTGGAGAATACAATAAAACTTAATGAGCGACCGTTTGGATTTAGGCCTAACCTTTCAACTGATCTAGCTATATTTTATTAAAAAAAATGTATTGCTTATTACACAAAAAGAAAAACGTCAGTATATGCTTGCTTACTTGATTTAACCAAAGCTTTTGACCGTGTGGTGTACGATAAGTAATGGGGTAAGTTAGAAAGGGCTGGCGTGCCAGACGGCATTATCCGCATTTTGAGGTATTGGTACCAAAATCAACAGAATGTAGTAAAATGGCAAAGTTCATATTCAGATCCTTACGTTCTAAACTGTGGAACAGGGTGGTTTAATTTCTCCTTTGTTGTTTAATCTCTATGTTAATGACTTAATTGATGAACTGAGTGAGACTCATGTATATAGGAGGATTAAATGTTAATAACCTGAGCTATGCAGATGACATGGTTCTCCTCAGTCCCTCAATCAGAGGACTCAGAGTGATGGTGGGAATCTGTCGAAAATATGCAAGTAAACATGGTTTACTTTATAATGAAAAAAGAAAGTAATGTTTTAGTGTTTCGGTCGGGGCGAGGTCCTGAATGCGTCCCTCAAATATATCTTAATGGAAAAGAGTAAGTAAATGTAAATCAATTTAAATATTTAGGCCATTTTGTTACCAGCACTCTGAGTGATGATGATGATATAGAGAGAGAGAGAAGAAATTTGTCAGTTAGGGCGAACATGATAATAAGAAGATTTCAGAAGTGCAGTAGGAATGTCAAAAAGCTACTGTTCACCACCTACTATTAGTCCTTTTATACAAGTAACTTGTGCGTGAAGCATACACGTAAAACTATGAACATTTTTAGAGTTCAATAAAATAATGCTTTTAGGATGTTCTTGGGATTATTATTGGGATACATCTAAGTAACTGATGCACTAACATAATATATTAATATGTTTATTTATTTTACCACATATAGTATACATATTTATGTATTACCTTTTATGTATATATTTAGTAACAGTTTTTTTTATGTAATGAAACGACCTATATTATCTCAAGATAAATCTCATTTTTGTTTAGTAGGTATCGCACCATGTTGAAATTTTTCGGAAACCGTAATTTAATATAATATTATATAATATAAGGGAAACCTGTTATTGGCATTATTATTGTAAAATATTATTAGTTATTTATCTAATCTGTAATATGCTGTTGGTTTTCTTAATAAAATAAAATAAAAAAATAAAATAAAATAAAAATTACCACGTTTTTTAGTGCATCTCATATGTTTGCCTTATACAGAATAGATGATTTTTATGCTATTCTGAGGAAAAAGATTTTTTCAATAAGGGATAGAATTAATAAAAAAGAAATTTAATAGTCTTAAATAATGTACATAATTTTATTAATAGAAAATGGAATATTATTCTTAAATCTAAAAATAAATCCTTGTAATATTACTAATCCTAGAATAAGTTAATACTAACAATATATGGGCAATGCTGCCTGAAATAAATAATTTTATTATTATTTTTATTACAGAATGGTACCCAAGAGACGGGAATCGAAGGAAAGGTAGACAAATTAGAAGGTGGGAGGACGATTTTAAAAGAATAGCAGGACCGGACTGGATGAGAGTAGCAAGAGACTGAATAAATTTGAAGTCCTAGGAGGCATTTGTCGAGAGACAAATTACAAGTTAAGTTAATTTAAGTTTTATTCATAAGAAAAGTTAGGTAAGATATAATAATAACGGCTGTTTTATTTTAAATTTAAGTCCGTTAAGATTATAAAGTTTTTATAATGATACTAGCTGACCCAGCAATCGTTGTATTGCCGATATTAAAATTGCGATACAAAAGTAACTGTTGATCGTAGATGGGTGAAAATTTGAAGTTGTATGTATTTTTTAATGCTGACTCATAATGAAACAAATTTAAAAAAAATGTCAAAAAAATTTAAAAAAAAATTCGTCTGGACCACCCTTAGGGAAATGAAAAATAGATGTTGTCCGATTCTCAGACCTTCCCAACATGCACTCAAAATTTCATGATAATCGGTCAAGCCATTTCGGAGGAGTTCAAAGTTTAACACCATGACACGAGAATTTTATATATAAGATTATAATCCTGGCAGTTAAATTTCTGATAGTTTTTTAGTGAAAAGTCAATGGATTTGAGTAAGTTTATGCTTCTTTACGCGCGATTAGCACTTTATTTTGTAGGATTGGAATTGTAATACACAGTAATAATTCTATATACTGTTATACCAATAAATTGTGTTATTACACTAAAAAATAGTTTCATTACTCGCCTAGACAAAGTTCTACTTCTGTCGTGTTAAAGCACAACTTTTAATAATTATTAGAAAACCGTTGACGAGTTAATTCAAGTTTTTTAATTATTTTAAATATTTTATCAGTTGCAAGCTGCCCTGTTGAGGCACCCATGTTTAATTGAGTGAATATTCTTTTCTTATATAATAGTTGTAGTAAATGTTAGCGTAATTAATATAGTGTGTGTATTAATTCCTATAAATTTGAGGGTCATTTTAAGGGTGCCTGAACTGAAGGTGTACTTAATCGTAACTTAATCCGGAAAAGGTAGTCCCTCGGGGCTGATTTCACCATTACAGAACGCGCTTAGAACACTTTGAAATATGTTAACGCTGGTAAATGAGATTACAGATTTAATTCGCGTTTCACGAATACAAACATAACGCCATAAGTTAAACTCAGCCTACGCTTTGTCTTTAATCGAGATAAATACTGGCATTTGAAACTATAAAACTAAGTTTTATTGAACTTAGTTTGTTCGTCTTGAATTCTGTGCGAGCGCTCTTCCACTGAGCCAACAACGTACGAGTGCCGTAACTTTTGATTAATCTTGTATGTCTTGTACAACTACCCGAGGGCTTCATCTTCAGGATCTACTTCACAGTTTATTACATGCTCAACTCCAATATCTGCATATTAGGAAACAGACTTGAGATGACGCTCTTTCAAATCTAAACAATTTATTATTTTATAAATTACCCTCACTTCTACATTACACAAATTAAATTTGAAAACAAAAGTTAAGAACCAAATTTATGAAAAAAACATTTCAGTTTTAGTCAGTCAAGCATGTAATGTTCCTCGTTTGCTCACGAGTGAAACAACTAATCTTTAATATGTAGCACTACACCCGGACACGTCCGCACGCAACCAATAGCCGATTAGAACTGGCCTCCGCTGTACTGTACATTCCTTATATAGCACTCAACGTCACACGGTTAACGTCACTGTCGATGTCGTGACAGTGGCAATGATAGTTAACACATACTCTGTTAAGACTAGATGTCAGTACATTACAAAGCATATCTCCTTTTTTATATTATAGTTCTAGTAGAGATGAAGACAAAATCAATCTAATCATCATCATTCCCTCATACCTAGGCTAAGCAGACTACACAGGGAATTCACAGCCAGGGATATTCCAATTGATTTGTTCTGTAATAATTTGGAAAATTAAAAAAAAAACTTGTCAAATCACTTGACTTTTATATGCGAGATGACAAGCAGAAACTTCATAGAATTGTAAATGTGTGATTTCTCACCATTAATCTTTTTTTTTATGTTACCTTTGTTTTTCTTACACAACATTATCTTGATGTGAAACATCTATAGCCGCACGTAAAACCGATTTCTGGCGTGGCGACGCATGCCGTGGCGACGCGTCGCCTTGTCACATGAATACCGTCCTCAGAGGCAACATCGAATATAACTATTACCGAAGTCACTGATTAAACGAATTAATTAGTCACGATTTGAAATAAATTCGTAAATTTTTGTATTTAATGAAAATAAATGTTTATTCAATAAATAGTCATCGTTATCTGGAAAAAAATCGTAATATTTTATTTTATCATTATGACATATTTAGTTCCTATTACAATATTTTCTTTTCTGCATATTACTTTTACAAAATAATGTCGATGTTTCACATCTGCCAGGCGTCCCGTGACGGCTCACCATTTTTTTGATTGCATGTTTTAGCCGCCTGTAAATGGAAATATATGTTAACTTAAACTTAAATTATTTTAGGTATCAGAAACTTTATTTATCTCAAAAATAATTACAAAATTCACTTACTGAGATAACACTATTCTAGTAACAGACAAAAAAAAACATATTAAACGATAATTATCCCACATACTTAATAATAGAAACATAAAAATAATAACAAAAATATAAAATTTTTATGTGAGTGATTCTGTTGGTGGTTCTAATAAAATAATATTAAAAAAAAAAATTAAAATAAAATAAAAATAAATAACCTTTACCTCCAACACGACGCCCCGGGTCGATCACCACCAGCCATTTTTTTTTTTCGAATTCATCCAAGCTCCTTTGCACAGGATGCTGTACCTAAAGGATTATAGGTACCACAACGGCGCCAATTTCTACCGTGAAGCAGTAATGTATAAACATTAATGTGTTTTAGTCTGAGGGGTGCCGTAGCTAGTGAAATTACTGGGCAAATGAGACTTAACATCTTATATCTCATGGTAACGAGCACAATTGTAAAAGAATTTTTCGGTTTCTCAAGAATCCTGAGCGGCAATGCATTGTTAAGGGCAGGGCGTATCAATTACCATCAGCTAAACGTACTGCTCGTCTCGTCCCGTACTGTAAAAAAAATTAGGTATGGTCTATTCGAAGTTTTAAAGGGCGAAAAAAAATATTAAAAATTCAAAGTACATGCAACATTAATCATATGCAAAAATGATTACGAATGTGTTATTTAACAAGTAATAGTAATTTAGTTCGACATTAAATCATTAATAAGCATAGTTGGATAATTGTACCACACGAATATCGTGTATTCTGTTAAATATTTCGCTTAAAAAATACACTTTAATTGGATAATTGATGACAAGTAATTGATATATTATATCAAATGTAAAAAGAGACGTCTGCGTTGCTCAAGTGTTGAGAAACTGGTTAGTTCTTTTGTCAGCCTAGTTTTAGCACGCGATCATAAAACAATACAAAATTATTTTGGTTTCGACTATATTCAACAAGGTTCAATCTACTGTCCAATAAAAAAGTGCGTGTATACTTATACGTGCACGCAAGAAGTTATACTTCCTTGGCTTAACGAAGCAAAAATTCATTGACATGATTTATTCCTTGTGCTGTTCTACGTTTTTAGAAACAACAATTTTGTAAAAATCTTGCAAAGATGGCTTTGACAATTGAATATTTAATAGTGAATACGGCTGTATGGGCTTGAACCCTTTGCCTGTCCAAATAATGGACGAAGAAACCAAAAAAAAAAGAAGCAATGACGCAAATGTCAGAAAATTTTAGGAACCAACTTCAACTTGTTAATTTGTGTTATAGTGATGCGCGCGCATCTTAAAATTTCACTCTCATAATTTTTTCATAACGCGCCTAAAGAAGTATAACTTCAAAAGTAGTTCCAATAAAATAATCGCTGTGGCCTTAGAGGGATTAACTGCAATTTTTCCATACAAACGATCATGACTGTTTTCTAATAAGTTTTTAATCTAAGATCCATACGATTCCTCGTTTCCAAAGCGTGTCTGTATTTCAGTAAGTTTGAGATTAGTACGAGAAATTGTGGTATAAGCTATAACCCATCATTTCCACAGAGAAAGATGTTGATAAGACTGTGAATGACTGTTTTGTTGTTACTTCCAATATTTCTTCATAAGTATAGAATTTGAATGGTGACCCAGTGCTCTGTGAACGGCTGGATAACTTGGCGTTGCGTAGAGACGTCGCTTCATTGTGTGTCTTCTACCGCATTTATCACGGGGAGTGATCCGAAGAGCTGTTCCACCTGATTCCTGTCGCCGAATTCCACCTTCGCACGACACGCCACAAGTTAGGATATCATCCCCACCATCTGGATGTGTTTCGGTCCTCCACAGTGCGGTTTTCAAGGAGCTTTCTTCCATGTACTACAAAACTGTGGAATATACTTCCTTGTGAGGTTTTTCCGCGACGATACGACATGGGTACCATCCAAAAATGCGCGTAGACCTTCTTTAAAGGCCGGCAACGCCTGTCCTGTGATTCCTCTGGTGTTGCAAAAGAATGTAGGCAGCTGTGATCACTTAACACCAGATGACACGCGTGCGTATGTCCTCCTTTTCCATAAAAAATATCTTCTTTAAAACCAAAAACAACTCTGTTTTTTGGAATCCTTTTCTGGTTATTGTTAGTCTTTGGAAGTGAGGAATATTTTTTCTTTTTCAAATTAGATTAATATCATAATTATCTGTCTCTTTGTATTGCTTTTTGACATTTTTGTTTTTGTATTTGCTATCAATGGCCATAGCATAGGTCTCAAACACATCTCTTATATACAAATCTGACAATAATAAGCGGTAATTCTTACAATCTGACACAGTATACTTCATTAACATTCAGTTGTGTAACTTTTGGATGAAGAAATTGTTAAGAACGAAACACTGATTTTGTGTTTTTTCTCAAGATTTCAATTTCGCGCTGCAGTTACTACAAAAATATTTTGAGACGACGTAGGTACATCTAGTCTGTTTATTACGCGTTTACGCCGGAGCTACTGAACTGATTGTGATGACATTTGGTACAGCGATAGACTAGAGCTTGGGAAAGGACATGGGCTACATTTTATCCCGGAAAAATACATGGTTGCCGCGAGGTTTGTGAAAAGCTGAAAGTCACCTCGATGAGCTATAACTATACCAATAGTAGGTTTAGTTTGCCATAGCAATCTACGTTGGAATAAGATTCATATAATATGTTGGGAACGGGAGCGAAAACGGAAACCGGAACTGGAATAGGACATGAGGTACTCTTCAATTCCTTGCCTTTATCTACGCAGACGAAGTCATATTATAGAATATTTTTGGTGGACATAAGTATGTACCGGTTTTCCCGGTTTTTTATTAGATTTTAATAATAGATTTTTTTTATGGAAAAGGTCACCTGGTGTTAAGTAATCACAATGAAGCGATGTCTCTACGCAACGCTAAGTGATCCAGCCGTTCACGGAGCACCGGGTCCCCGACAATCCACGCTGCTCTGAATTGAACGCGGTCAAATGGATCGAGCTTATACTGGGGTGCGCCAGACCAGAGATGACAGCAATACTCCATGTGTGGCCGCTAGAGTGTGGGCCGGCTTGAAGTATTGCCGTGCTCTATTTATGACGCCAAGTTTCTTCGAAGCCAATTTGGCTTTGCTCTTCAGATGGCCGTGAAATTGGCAATCGCTCGAGATATCGAGACCCAGAGTTCCGATTTCTAGATAGATTCCGAATTTTTTTGTTAATTATTGGAGTTTGTAAAGTAAAGTATAGAAATATTAGATATTTAAAATGCTTTTAATTTTGATCACGATTCATATTATATTATCAGCATCTTACAAACTAATTTGTTTTATATATTAAAGCCATTGTAAAATACTCTATTAATTGAAGAGTTCCTGTTGAGTTTCTTGTATGTTCTTCTCACGCGCTCTACTGTAAAAACTTTTGTTTTGAACATTTTCTGGCATCATGGTGTAAAACCATATACATCGCCCCACAAAATACTTACTAACCACGTGATTATTATGGTTATGACAGTTTCCAGCAAATTCACTTATGTGCCTATGTACATACTTTACATTATCAAGAATATATTGAGAAGGAATAGTTAAGATTGATGATAATAAAATAATAATAATATTGACACACTTTTACACAAATTAACTTGCCCCAAACAAGGTACTATGGGTACAAGACAATGATATATTTAATACAATATACTTACTTAAACATACATAAATACATATAAACATCCATGACTCGGAAACAAACATCCATATTCATCATAATATAAATGATTGCACCTACCGGGATTCGAACCCGGGACCTCTTTTTTTTTAATGAAAATAAGGGACAAGACAAGCAGGACGTTCAGCTGATGGTAATTGGATACGCCCTGCCCATTACAATGCAGTGCCGCTCAGGATTCTTGAAACCCCCAAAAATTCTGAGCGGCACTACAACTGCGCTCGTCACCTTGAGACAAGATGTTAAGTCTCATTTGCCCAGTAATTTCACTAGCTACGGCGCCCTTCAGACCGAAATACAGTAATGCTTACACATTACTGCTTCACGGCAGAAATAGGCGCCGTTGTGGTACCCATAATCTAGCCGGCATCCTGTGCAAAGGAGCCTCCCTCTGTCATGTCATGGAGTGTTCAGGGTCACTAACCATACGGCTATATGGGTCGTCATTATCAACAGAATGAAGAAAAGTGAATTATCAGAATAACATTAAGACATGTTGCTTGTAACTGTTAGTCTTACGATGCAATCAATTCTCGGGTCAGACCATACATCATATCAATGTTAATAATTTACAATACTTCTTATGAATTGAAATACCATATTTTAATATTCAGTAATACTTGATGGTTTGTAAGATGACCGTATAACCATCGCGGGCACCTTTTTGAACTTCTTGCGTAAGTACAGCCAGCATATAAACTAGTTGAGTCTATATTTTTTCTTAATACTACTGACAGGTGTTAATCCATGACTCGCAAATAAAATCCATATTCATCATAAAAATGTTTGCACCTACCGGGATTCGAGCCCGGGTGCAATCACTGGGCTACATTTTAAAAAACTAATTTTATTAGGTTAAAATGCGTGTAATCGATACTGTGTTTTTATTTTGAAAATGAGCACTTCAAATGTAGGGGTATTTAAATAAAATAAAAATTTAACTTTTACGAAAAAATCTAATGCAGTAAGCAGTTAAATTTGCACGCGTTTTCATTATTTCAGAAGTATTATATTTGAAAGTGTAACACTCGCGTTGATCAAATAAAATACTAATAGGTCCTATATGAGTCGAAAATAATGTAAAAATGGACTAATAGTAAATAATAAATAACAAATAAAAAGTCTTTTATTTCTCAACTTATTAAAAATAATTAAAAACAAAACGCCTTCAAATAAAACTATTCCAAAACAATATTATGCACTAAAATTTTAAAATTTATTTCGTTTTTTTATACAATCTAATTAATGCAATTCTAGTTACAATTATTGTTATTTTTGGAATCAGTGTCCTCCCGCCACGGCATCACCAGCCAGGTTGATTGACACCACTTGCCAGGTTGTGCGTGCGACAAATGCACGTCTCTCCTACAACTATGTATATAGATAAAAACCTACCTTGGCGGACACCGATTTACAATTGAGTATGAGAATATTCGTCCATTTGTCGCGCACCTACTTACAGCAAATTTAAGACTTTTATGGTTTTCTCATGGATGCCATTGTCAGATAGAGAAAATTACAATGAGACCACACGGAAAGCAAAAGCTTTCGAATAAAAAAGAATTATCATAATCGGTCCACCCAGTCGAAAGTTCTGAGGTAACAAACATAACAAATTACAACGATAAATTGAGAACCTTCTCCTTTTTTGAAGTCGGTTAAAAAGAAAAATTTCCATGTTTTATAGATTATTTATATTTAGATTTGAGATAGTATAGCAATGCGTATATAAGTTACATCACTTGAAATTATAAGTTATAAAAAATAAGATTAAAAAAGGTAAGAATAATAATAAAAATAATTATAAAACTACCCTCTCTCATGCGAGGGTGAAGAGTTAAGCAGAATTTTATTAAATAAAGCTTCAAAAACAATACACAAAAGTAATTACAATTTATTGGGTTAATTGTGTATTATAATATACATAAAAAGTGATCGTTTTGTTTTAAACAATAAAGGTTATGTTTTCGAGTAAATAAATATATCAATTACTAAAAACAGAAATTGTTATACTGTCGGTACCGTGCTTACTGATAGTGTCACATTGCTACACAGGCGGTCGAATACAACGCCTTCTGCTTACATAACTAGACTATTTTCTGTGATGTTCCCAGTGCCTTGAACCGGATCATAGCTATTAGTACAGAGAGTAATCAATCAATGCATTTCCTACTTGGACAATACAATACTGCAACAACCATTTAGTTCATTGTACACATTTTTGTAACATTAATTCGTTCAAATATGACGGCTTTTAAATTTTATTACAAAATATCTCACATTCCCACAGTTATTGAGTGAACTTTGAAATAGTGGATTGTAAATTTGAATGTTTACTCTTGTTAATTACTGCTGTTAAATTGTTTTAGGTGAAATCATACTTATTTGTGTATATATAGTGTGACTAGCTAACCCGACAGTCGTTGTTTTCTACATAATAAATAAAATTTATGAATTTGTCAATAATATTTCATAACAGCAAGAAAATATGATCCCTGTTAATTTAATGAAATTGTTTCACAGCAGAACTGTCAAATCCTGCGTCAATAAATTCTCGCATAGAAAATAAAACAACTATCCCAAATCGAAATAAAAACCATCCTATCCGTCTCAAGTTGGACTAAAATGCATTCCCCAGTAAAATCCCTTCATTAGTTTAGGAGTTCACTGGGAACAAATATCCTGGTGTTTCAATTAAAGGACACTGTTTGGTATTAGCGCATTCTAATACAAAACAGTGTCCTGACACTGGATTGATATATATTAAAATGTTAAGGTAAACTACTATCAATTAGTAAAGAATTGTATGAAGACCCATATAGTCCAGTAGTTGGTGAAACTGCCTACTGAGCTATAGAGGTTCTGAGTTCAAATCCGAGCAGGTGCGAACATTGTATATGACGAATGTCTGTTGTTATAATGTAATATACATAATGTATATATATATAAATGTAATAAATATTACTTTAAGTTAGCTGTAATCTATTTTCTCCTAACACCTTGTCTTAATCCAAGACAGTTTGATATGTGGTTGTAAATGACTTTATTATAATAAAGGAATTTTGAATTTGAATTAGAAAATTTCTTTCTGAATCGTGGATTATATATTATATATATATAAATTGTGTAAAAATGTGTTAAAGTTATATTATTACTAGCTTATACCCCCGGTTTCGTCCGCGTTTAATAGTTACTTTGGGCATTTCTTTATTTCTTAGGATAGTTATCAACTAATACACACACAAACTGCTCTTTCCACTGCTGGCAGCGCTCTTCTATGATACAGCACATATCCCTTATCAGTGTAGACTCTTTAATAGTATTTCCCTGCGATTATCCTATTTCATCGCCATGTAGGTCAGAGTTTCAAAAGTGATCGAATATATGTCTATAAATTATTTCTTATCAAGTGCCTAAATACAAAGTCGTCCAAAATAAAATACAAAATTTCTATACAAACTGCCATCCCCTATTTCAGCCCCTACATTATATTTTTTTGCAATAAAAGGTAGCCTATGTCCTTTTAAGCCCTAGTCTATCTCTATAGTAAATTTTATCAAAATCGGTTCGGTGATCTAGTCGTGAAAGCGTAACAAAAAAATACATTCACATTTATAATATTATTAGGGATTACTGTTGTGCTAATGGTTGTATAAAAGATATAATTTTAGAGGATCGGATCCAGCGTATTGCGACGACAAATCGGGTATGAAAGTGATGGCCCAGGGCAGAGCGCTGGTGGCAGGGGTGAAGTATATAAGAAGGCGATGAACAACCACTGACATAGTTACGAGATACTCATCGTGCTTAGCTGCCGCACGCGAAACCCACACACATCACAATGAAACTTCTGGTAAGTCAAGAAAGCTCGTAATTTTACTGTCACAGCGACCACTGAAGGATGTATCGATAACAAATTTCTCCGCAATTAGGTCAGTGATTTGAAATGTATGATTCCGCAATCGGAGGCTTCGCGATCTAATACGAAATAAGGTCAGTAGAAGAGTCGGGTGTTGACCTTTGACATAAGGCGGAGATGCTTATGTTGACTAATGCAATACGATGTAATCGCTTTCGTAAATTATAACTTTTGTGATTATTTTTAGTAGAGTCTTTTTCATTTAATTTAACTTCCAATTATCTAATTAATTAATTCATTCTCTTTTATAACAAGATCCCAGAAAATGTTTTTATTTTATTCAGTAACGGTACAACTTAATACACTTAAAAAATAAAACTTAAAATATAAATCACTGACCAATAAAAGTTTCCACGATTAGATAGTACACAGAAAAATGCGAGCAAATTAAATACAATTTAAAAGTACCTATTTGTATTGATAATAATAAATATTAATTAAATATATTGTATTGGAAAATAATAAAATATTTATAGAAAATTATTGATAGTTTTAGTAATAATAATAATACAAGACAAATGTATTACGGAATTCAAAAGAATTGTTAAAAACGTTTGTGTGGTAAAGGATACTATAACATAAATTACATTTTTATTGATCCCACAGATTGGTTATAAAGTAATAATTTTTGTTGTACGATATAATGAAAAAAAGCCCGCTGAGTTTCTTGCGACCGTTTTTCAGGTCTGTTCTATATTTTTTGGAATAGTTGTTAGTTTTTGATTTTCAATAAATGGTGTCATATCCTATTTAGGTGCTATATTTTTTCATTTATTTGAAAATAATGTTTATTTTAACACTTAATTTATGTAAACTGCTTACAAATCATTTTGTAACGTTTCCATTAAGTAGGTAATTATTGTAATGAAGTTGCGTCTGTACTATCATTATTCATATCCATCTGTGTGTTGTATAATGTTATACATTACAGAAAAACTTGCTTTCATACATTATGAGGAAGTTATTGAATGTAATTTGTTAGCTTTAACGCCAAGTCTAATACGAAACTATATTCAGTATTTATATAGAAATGTTTAACTAAAGTAAGTTTTTGATTTTTTCGATATGCAATCAAATTAAATTAAATCAAATCAAAACCACTTAATTCATGTAGGTCGAGGAAATGACACTTATGCATGTCAAAAGTTTTCTTTTATTCGCTATCCATTTCTTTATTTATGCTTTTTTTTATATTTCCTGCTTTTGGCATATTAATAGCAGTTAGTAACAAAACCTCTTTTGTAAAACTATCTAAAACTATCTATATATTTTGTATAACTATATATATACTTAATTGTTGATTAGATTATGTTTGTTATAATTAATTGAAGTTAAAATTTAAATTGAATGTAACTAACTATAGTTATCCCCTTCATTGTATTTGTATTAAATACAAGTATTTACATAAATAGGGAAAAACTTTTCAAAGTACCCTTTTTTAAAGAGTGAAGTAAATCATATCGTGTTTTAAAGAACACACGTCGCAAATTCATCTCTTACATAATATCATTGTTTTTAACTAAAATTTAATAATGTAAAACTGGGACAAACTGATGTTAAGATTCACTATTGATTTTCAAATTCAGGATGAATTGAAAGACAACATACAGTCAGGGTTCTATATATAAGGTTATATATAACCTTAAACTAGAGATAGAATATTGAAATCGTTAATGCTCTGTAGTTCATGTTTGATAGGACCGAAGCACTTAAGACAATATTAGGTGAAGGAACAACAGTGGCCTAATTATATAGGATGATTATTAATTAAACATTATTTTTATTATAACCTTTTAAATATAACCTGAAAATGGCACGCCATAGTCGCCCAGAAGCCGACGATAGTAAATATATTCTTACTGTTAAATTTAAATGGTCATAAAATAGAACTAGTTTTAATTACTATTGTTTAATTAAGTATATAACAATATATTTCATATAGGAATAAAAGAAGTTTATCTTAAAATTGTTAGAAATTAGTTGTGAAATTTTATTCTCCTAGGTACGCGCAATGTTGTTCTAGGAGAATAACTTTGGATAATCACGTATTAATATAAAATACCTAATTAATAATTAATTTCACTTCGACAAGAATTACTAACCCAAAAAAAAATTGTGTAGTACCTATCTCGTGTTATTTTGATAAAATCCTTAGTAATCATTATCTATAACAGTTAATATGAAGACAATTTGTCAGTTTCGTGATTCTAGGAAAAAATAAGACAATTTTGGTGTATAAGATAAATTCAATGTACCCACATTTATCGAAACTGCTTTTTCTAGACTACGAACAATTGCATAACGCCGCTTTCTAGGTCACTAAAATCTTAAGCAAACGACATTATTAAAATTACAATACGTAACATTAACGAAGAAAGGCTTGCACACATAATATTATATAAAAGATAAAGATATTTGGGTCCTTTAATTATTTGTTTTAAAAGTTTCGCATCGATAAATCTGACCACAGACAGGTAAATGATACACGTGAGAGTTATAGATGAAATGAGGATTTATCTACGAAGTAATTTGATATGATTGGTAAATTTTAATGTTTATCTTTTTTTTAATGAAAATAAGGGACGATACGAGCAGGACGTTCAGTTGATGGATGCTCATTACAATGCCACTCAGGATTCTTGAAAAACCCAAAAATTATGAGTGGCACTAAAATTGCGCTCGTCACCTTGAGACATAAGATGTTAAGTCTCAATTGCCCAGTAATTTCACTAGCTACGGCGCCCTTCAGACCGAAACATAATAATGCTTACACATCTCTGCGTCACGGCAGAAATAGGCACCGTTGTGGTACCCATAATCTAGCCGACATCCTGTGCAAAGGGGCCTCCCACAATCTAAGATATTAATATATTTGACCCCGACCTGAAGAGTTTGAAAAGGCGTGTATTGTTCAACTCAACATTTTGGTTCAATAATTCATTCAGCTCATAATTCTCAATTGATAAATAGTTATAAAATTCTAACAATGACCTGTTTTATACTAGGCAATCATGAAAGTGTCCTCGTAAAATAATTTATAGTAGGTTGAATAAATTTAAACGACTTTGTAGAATTATTTAAAGATGCTTATGTTGTAAAGATGGCCTGTCAAATTCACATCACCGATAATTTTATTCGTGAGCGTAATATGCTAATCAAATATAACGTATCTCTGAGGCCTTGACATACAAAAACCTGAACCTTTCGTGGAACGATTTTATTTTTTATATTTATATTAACATATTAATAACTCACTGCCATATTATATTTCCATTAAAGTTGTTTCTGTCAAAAAAACACATGACACTATTACAAAATATCGGTTGGTATATAATAATATGATAATGAAATTGGCAATGAAAATTCATAATGAAATCCTCTTTTCTAATTTAAATTCAAATATTTTTATTCAAAATAGGATGTGACGTCACTTATTGGAAGTCAAAAACTACCATCACCCATTCCAAAAAGAATGACTGTTCTTCAGACCTGAGAAGAACCGGCTTTTATTTTCATAATAAAACAGTTTACAAAGTAATATCGTTCAATTAAACTTATTATTTAATAGCCTGAGGGCGGTCGCTCCATTCCCAATCTGGAAAGTCATTTATGTTATAGTAACCTTTACCACACATACGTTTTTTAACACTTCTTTTGAATAACGTAATAGTTTTGTTTTGAAAATTTTCTGAGATCTTGATGTAAAAGCATATAGCATCGCCCCACAAAATACTTACTAACTCGACTTGCCTTAGTAGTAGGCATTATAAGTTTATGTCTGTTCCTGGTTTTAACATTGTGATTATGACAGTTTCTAGCAAATTAACTTATGTGCCTATGTACATACATTACATTATCAAGAATATATTGAGAATCAACATCCAAGATGTTAATTTCTTTAAATTTGCTCTCAATGATTCTGTAGGACCTAGACTATAAATATCGCGATTTCCAAATCAAATCAAATCAAAATCAATTTATTCACGTAGGTCACGGAAATGACACTTATGAATGTCAAAAAAAAAATATTTTCTTATTGAATCTAGCGCTACTTCGCAAAGGGTTGAGCTAATGAGAAGAAGTAGCAAGAAACTCATTGCCACTATTTTATATCAAGATTTACATTTACATCGATTTACAAATCATTTCAATTACAATATAATATGTAAAATGTAAAATGATGCAATAAACACACTCAAACCTCAAATAGTCAATGTCTTACACGAGTAAGACAAAAAGTAAATGTAAATTAATACAAAAGTCATTGAGTACAGTAGCTGCATCATCCACATACACCATAAATAAATAAAGGTATTCTCAAATTAGTTGCCCTCTTCTGCAGCACAAATATTGTATTAATATCTATAATACATATATAATACAATGGAAATAACTAAACTAGTCGCGGCGTATCTATATCAGTTAATAATAATAAAATTTTAATCGTTGATTTCGCTTGTTGATTTAAAATAAATGCTAAAAGAAGTTTACAATCGATTGAATTTGGAAACTACTTCTCAGACATTGCAAGTGCATTATGTCATTTGTAAGAAGTTTGGACAAATTCATGACAATTGATGAAGCAGACAACTCAACTCAACATTTATTGTATAACGGTAAGCATTATTCAACGTAAGATACAATGCTAACGAAGCGTATCTTCTTAAATACATCTCAATGAAAACAATAACGGGTATGGATGTGTTAATACTTGCTTTGAGACCACTTTCGCTTAACCTGATGCCGAGTCAATGTCGTAATATTTTGTGTTCATTGTATCCCTCTTTATCGTGAGTATTTACAGATAAGACAACATGTTTCTTCAACGTTTTAATTTCATTCAGTATTTTTGAGATGAGAATCCTATTATTGTATTACGAAATTCAAAAGAATTGTTAAAAAAGTTTGTGTGGTAAAGGTTACTATAACATAAATTACTTTATTAATGATACCACTGATTGGGAATAGAGCGACCGCCGACAGGCTATTAAATAACAAAATTATACGATTTTTCTTTATAACCATATTTTATTAAATAATTATCTTGCGCCCGATCTTCTCAGGTCGGAGGCATACCTTTTTGAATGGGTGGTAGTTTTTGACTTTCAATATGTGAATTTTATATCATATTTTGAATAAAAATATTGAATTTGGATTTATGCAAGCATTAATTTTCTGTTGTTTTGGCTACTGTGAAATTTTGCCACATGGGTACAGAAAAAGGCATAAGGTACATTTAGGTACTTCGAAATTTCGAAGAATTTAGCAAATATCGCCGAATTACATACAGACAATATTGCAGTCTAAATCTTATAAAGATATAAGCATAGTCATAGTCAGTAGATGATTTTTATCATTTTGTCTGAAGATACAACTTGCAATATTACTGAAATGAATTCAAGATCTAAAGGTGCATGATGCATCCAATATACGATAATTTTTTATTTATACAGTTTATTCTTTATAACATTTTATGAAATAATTTATATTATTTAATCATTAGATGCAGCACCTTACAAACTAATGTCTTTTGTATATTACAGCCTTTGTAAAAATACTCTTTATGATTGAAAAGAGTGGCCATTGAGTTTCTTGTATGTTCTTCTCTCGAGCTCAACTTTTCCCGAACTTCAACTTTGAATGAAGTTTATTTGAATTTATTTAACTTTGTCTTTGATATTTGTATTACCCTTAAATTTAATATTCGTATTTATAAGCGTGTGTGATGAATGACCAAGTGGAATCTGTACATTTATAGATTTTTTTTTAAATTTTTCAGATCACATTATCCGCTGTCTTAGCCCTAGCAGTGGCTCTACCTCAAAGGAAAGCTTCCTTGAAATCCGAAGCTCAAGATGACCAACAGGCGGCTGAGCAGAATTACAACAACTACCAACAAGGTGACTACAGGCCCCAGGACTACAGGAAACCCGTCGAGGACTTCAGACCCAGAGTAGTTCTGGACGCAACTACCGTCATTCCCATCATCCACTTTGACAAGGAACAAGGCGCCGATGGTAGCTACAAAACATCGTAAGTTATTCCAGTTTCTAGAAACGCTTCTATTCAAGAATTAGGTGTATTATTAGATACGCGCGTACCGAATAATGATATGGCACTTGTCAACTGTTAGGGCTCAAGGTATCGGTGAAAGTATTTTGGGGTGAACTGGGATAAGATGAATTAAAATAGTTTTTAGTAGCTTACCCTAAAAAATTATATTATAAGTGCAACCTTAGAGCATATGCATGTAAGGAATCCTATAATCAAACTGGTTTACCTGTTCCTACTAAAATATGAAATCATACAATAATTTTCAGTTTCTAGTTACGCTTATATTCTAGATTTAGGTGTATGATTAGATACGCGTGTGAGATTATTAAGATTATAAAGCTTTTATGTTATTATTTAATAATCACAAAGTACTAAATAACACTAAACAAAGCCTAATGTAATTAATTCAAAGTTAAAACACTAATGTTTTGACATCTTAAAACTAAGAAGTAGCTCATTTGTATTTTAAAGTCAATACAGCAACTAGGAGCTTGTTTCTGATGAGGTTTTATTCAGTGTTGTTTAGTACTTTATGATTATTAAATAATAACATAAAAGCTTTTTAAGCTTAATAATCTAACACGCGCGTCCCAAATAATTATATGACAATTGTCAATTGTTCAGGTTCAAAGTTATCGGTGAAAGTATTGTGGGGTAAACTGGGATAAGCTAATGCTAAAATAGTGTTTTAGGAGCTTACCCTAATAAATTAAATTGTAAGTGCAATACTTTAGAGTATGCATACCTATAATCAATCTGGTTTACCTCTTCCTACTAAAATATGAAATCATATAATAATTGACTCTTACTAAATTTAATCCAAATAAATAATTATTAAATCAAATCAAATCAAATTAATATCTGCAGTACTCTACTAATATTAAATTTAAAATTTACTTTGTGCAAAATATATGTACGGTGTGGTATTAAAACTTCTAGAGTAAACGCCTCTCGATCTCATAACCCATCGGATGTACGGAAGGCTAAACTTCCGTATATGTGTATTTCGAACGATTAGTGACAATAAAATGACATACAAAATCATTTTAGTAAGATCAATTTATGAATTTTCAGCTACGAAACTGGAAACAACATTCAAGCCCAAGAGACAGGTTACTTAAGAAATGTGGTGGGTTCCGAAGATACTCCAGCTCTAGTCCAACAGGGATCATACTCCTACACTGCTCCTGATGGTCAGGTCATCACTGTCGAATACACTGCTGACGAGTTCGGATTCAGGGTCAAGGGAGACCATATCCCAACACCCCCACCCGTATCTGCCGAAATCCAAAAAGGACTTGATCTTATCTACGCCGGTATCAAGGCTAACGCGGTAGGTATATTTTTTTTTGGTTAATAATACTTTGTATTTAATCCGAATAAAGTTGAACCTTCGGGACGTGTTTTATGTACAAAAAACTAAGGGGGCGCATTAAGACGTTGCAAAATAATTCACACACACTGGTGTTGGGGTTCATTTAGGACCCTAAAATGTACATACCTCCTTCCCTAATAACTGTAGATTGACGCGAGTCCGTTAACCACCGCACACTGCGACGTAATGAGATTAATTAGGCGCGCGGAAGTGTGGGTGCTTAGATTGCATAGTTGTGATACGAAATATGAGCTATTGGGGTAAATTTGGACCCCGATACCGGCTGAGGGTTCATAATACTTTTGTTTGGTCAAAACCGTATTTCATGCCGCCAAGCAGCATTTATGTTTAGGTTGAAAGTGGGTAAGAACTTTTCATATTATTGGGCTACTGAGATTTATCTTCTATCGCTCATGTGACGAGCACAATTACGCTGCTTAGAATTTTGGGTATTTGATAACCGTGAGCGGCACTGCACATATATTTGGCAAGACGAATTATAAGACCTGATGGTAAGGTCGACAACCATTCTCTGTACCTATACCATATGATCCATAATACCAAAAGACCTAAAATACTCTTATTTGGCACACACTAGCCAAGTAAATTAGCATAAAAAAAATTATTTGTCTCGGAACACCCGACAGAAGTTATAAACTAAATTAGTCTTCGTTGGAAAAATTTATATTGGAATTGTTTAACTTGAGAATAGCATAAAAGTAACAATTGGTTAGAGTGAGAGAGGAGGAGCTTGCCTATCGCGTGAGAAAAAGGGAAGCCAAACAGACTGGCGCCGTAATGCGTTACGTTACGAAGCAGTTTACCCTCTCATAAGATGTTATCACTTCAAAACACTATTTTTACTGAATAAAACATAATAGTTAGTACCCAAAACCATAAATGATATCTTATCCTGGAAAAATTAGGAAAATATTAACTAAATATCTTAGGCCCTTTGGGATTAATTAACATTTGTTCGAATGTTTGATGTTTTTAAATAGGTTTTATTATTATTTATTTACGTAATATTAATTCATAGAAAATTTAGTTAATTATTTTTTTATATACAGGAACGTGATGCCCAAGAACTCAAGAGCAACCCTGAAGCCGCACGGTCTCAAGAACAAAGAGCTTCCTTAAACTACAGAGGACAATACTACCAAGACAATAACAGCAATTGAAATTGAACTTTAAACTGATAGAAATAAGGAACAACTCTGTTGTAACAGTACACATAATATGCTCTATGAGCGTTTAAGTCAATCGAATTAGTGTAGTTGAAATAATGATTTAACTCAGATTTAATTTATATATAATATTTTTGAATGTGGAATGTTTTTCTCATGTTTTCTTATGAAAAGTAAAAAATATGACATTAGCCTGTATACTCCCGTACCTGTATGTATATCACAAATTCAAAACCAGAAACAAGTATGTGGTTAGATGTTTACTATTTTGAATAAATTTATTGAAAATGAAAACAAAAATGCCATTCACAACTTTTGTACATACTTCTACTATATTTTTATACTATTTGAATAAAATGTTGAATAATTTTATTCATGACGTTTTCAATTTCGTACCTTCTCTTCTTTATTTTAATGTCTTTCTAATCTGTAGCGTACTATGACAGTATCAACTATGACAGCGACCTCAACGTGATAGCGGATTGCTGGATCAAAAGTTAGAAAATTCAGTCGAAAACCAAAGAGACTTTACACACTAAAAAGTTAGGTATTCTGTACGCTTACAAATACGTGATAGTGAGTTGAAATTTTTGCATCCAAATCAAATGCAGATATGCTGCTGAATGCAGAAATGGTTGCAATACGTAATTTAGGTTTGATACATTATTGGAAAGATTACAATTTTTGTAAAGATGCACAATGCTATAGCTTCATAATCATTTCAGTCGAAAAACGTCCACTGCTGGACAAAGGCCTCCCCAAAGTTTGCCATGACGCTCCTGCGCTGCCCTCATCCAACCTATTCCAGCGATCTTGACCAGATCGTTGGTCCATCTTGCGAGGGGCCTATCAAAACTATGTCTTCCGGTACGTTGTCGCCATTTGAGGACCCTACTGCCATAACGGCCATCTGTCCGTCAAGCTATGTGCCCTGCCTACTGCAACTTCAGTTTCGCAACTCCTACGGATATCCTCATTTCTGATTCGATCTTGTAGGGAAACTCCGAGCATAGCCCTCTCCATTGTCCGCTGAGACAATGAGCTTCCTCATAAGGCCCATGGTTAGCGAGCACGTCTGCGTTCCGTATGTCATCACTGGCAACACACATTGGTTAAAAACCTTTGTCTTCAGACACTGTATTTTGGACGAGAAGATTTTACAGAGGAATACTAATTTCCTGAGCATTATCAAGTGGTTTTAGACAATACCACGTATTTGCTACGATTTTCTATGGTCTTCGACACAGGATATGGTAGTATGTCTTTCGATAGTACAATTTACGACTATATGACTGAAACCCAGTTTCTGAAGTATCCTGAAAATTACCAACGGCTTCATTTCTCTATCCCTATCCCACCCATTTAAGTACCTAAGTATAACACAACAAAGTATATATCTATTTTTAACCCCCTTGGGATTTCCAAAGCAAAATAATCTATATAAGTTGAATTGAAGTCGCATTATATTCTGGTTCAAAATCGATTACTTTAAAATATACCGCCTTACAAAGACACTTAGCAAAAATACATCGGCGGTATGCAATCGAACAAACTATTGTGATCGCAAATTTAAATACGATAAATCAATTAGATCAAATAAATTTGATTAAATTCCCACCAACTATTTTTTCTTAAAGAACTGCATACCGCTTTTTCAAAAAAACAAATGAGTCACGAAAGAAAGTCAAGAAGTGATTTAAAATAGAGAAATAAGTGCCAGGAATTGATCAATCGAAAGTGTGTGGTCTTTCATTCAAACAACAAATCTTTAGTCACTAAGCAAAGATTAAAAGAGTTTCGCTTATGTAGCCTCACCTTGCACCTATAGATTTCCACCTGTTTGGGTCTATTGAGAATTCTCTAAACAGTGTCTGGTTAACATCAAGAGTAGACTGCCAAAACCAGTTTTGGCAAAGCTTATTTAGCAGTGGGATCACGCTATCTACAAGACGGCAAAAACTCATTAAACAACATGGCACATAATATAATGTACTCAAACATAAAAATCTTAAAAAAATTGTTTTAAGTCTTAATATAAAATGCGTAGCAACTTTTTCCCAAACTAGTACTGTGGTACTGAACGTGTGCAATTCAACTCATTCTTTACTGATTTTTAAAAGTACACAATAATATGATAAGTAACTAAATGCATTGATTAATCTATTGTGAATAGATTGCTTCATTTATTATAATAAATTATTAAAGTAACATATTGGTGGGATTTCATTCATTTAATAATAATATAATATTGACACACTTTTACATGTATTATTCTGCCCCAAACTAGGCATAGTCTGTACTATGGGTAAAAGACAGCGATATATCTAATACAATATACTTACTTAAACATTCATGACTTAGATACAAACATCCATATTCATCATATGAATGATTGCACCTACCGAAACCCGGGACCGCTAAGCTTAGTAGTCAGGGTCACTAACAATTCGGCTATATGGGGCGTCTAATATATTCAATAAAGTAATAAAGATCCATAGACTCTTAGTCTGAGATCTATAGAGCGTATTTAGACTATGCTCAGACTTTACTCATTTTGTCATTTGACAGCTGTCAAATGACTATAAAAATTAAATGTAAGGTTATGCTAAGCTTACACTCAGCTAAGTTTTGCATAAGTTAAGTTTGAGCAAAGGCTAAAGACGCTCTATAGATTTACCAGCGCGAGGCTCCTTTGCCCAGGATACCGGCTAGGTTATGGATACCACAACGGCGACTATTTCTGCCGTGAAACAGTTATGTATAACATTACTGTTTTTCAGACTGAAAGGCGCCGTAGCTAGTGAAATTACTGGGCAAATGAGACTTAACATCTTATGTCTCAAGGTGACGAGCACAATTGCAGTGTCACTCAAAATCTTTGGGTTTTTCAAGCATCCTGACTGGCATTGTAATGGGTAGGGCGTATCAATTAGCATCTGCTGAACGTCCTGCTCGTCTCGTCCCTTATTTTCATAAAAAAAAGCCATGAGACACTTTTCTGAGTAATTACTGGATAAATACTGGAAAAATTTCTTCTCGTGTGAAACATACAACTTTACCTCGACTAGCGAGAAAAGTGTTATAGGTTATAGTAAGAGACACAATTATGATTATATGATATTTTATTCTCACGCCTGAGCTATGCCTTAGCACCAATGATGTTGACAGGACTCCAGAAGGTAATTGACACGGCCATTGATCAGGTGTAGTAGATTAAACCAATGACGTATAGAACGTTATTGGATTAGTCATTCCATATCAATAAATAATACCTCCATATCAAATAATCGCAGTGCCATAAAAGTATTTTAGTTAAAGTCAGACTACTTGATGTTTTTAGTTTTAAATTCTACTAGAGTGCCATGCTGGCTTACGATTTCGTAAAATTGCATTATTTGCTTACTGTTATCGTAAAGAATTCACTTTTCATCATATGTCACAAACAATTCGATTCAAATTTGTCTTCATGTCTGTATTTATTCTACAAGGCAACACAAGTTTCAACACGCGTTCCTTTCTGCAGATCAGACAATTCATTTGTTTTATTGATTTCAAGCAAATGAGTCAATATTGTTGGTTGAAACGATGAACATTACCTTACCAACCATCCTAATGGGTAGTTCGGCTCGGATCGGCTTCCACTATCTCTTTCAATTCATTGTTATTCACCTGTGTAGGTGGTCTTCAAAGTGGTGCGTTCTTCAAATCAAAATCTATCACGAAAGCGTTCATTAGCAGTCGCCTCTCCAAACGCAGCATTAATATTCCAATTGGACAATAAATTGCGAGCTATTTCTCATATTCAAAAACCACTCGAGTTTTCGAAGTATCCACCTTTCTTGTCTAATCTAAACAAATGAATAAGAACAACTGCAGGGTGATCGAATGTTGCACATTTCTTAAAAGACGAACTAGATAGGTACCATGTGAAAAGAGTTTCACTCAAATATCAACCATTATGGTTCTATGACAATTCAAAGTACCTATTACAATTAATCGGAAAATTTGATACTTTAGTTTAGTATTACTTTGATCAGATTAGCTCTGCGCCCGTAACCATCAGATTATCATGTGGCTGAAATAGGTACGGTGTTAATAATGCACCCCACCAATACTGCACATATAAACTACTTATTTTTGTGCTCATACGTAAAATATTAATATGAAATTATGCCAATTGTGGCGCCAAAGACGAGTGTTAATTTTGTTATGATAACATTAATTAGAATTATATGTTATTTTTATTAGCTCCATAAAATAAATACTACAAGCAGGAATCTAGCACAATTATTATGATAGGCCATCTTTGTATTTCACAATAAATTATAATTGCCTTGCCCTTTAAGGACCCTGTCCATGTGTGGTGCGTTGCTTCTACATAATTTTCACATTCTAATTAATGTGGCGATTAAGCTGTCTGCAAGCATATTACTTAATATTATGTTTGAGATGATAATTTCTCAATGTACAAGCCAATAGATATATACACCAGTGTGAAGATAGCCACAATATCTCCTGCCATTCACATTGACTTCCTGAGTTCCTTTATTCAAATATGAAATTGGGAGATTAAGCACAGTCACTTTTCAGCTTTACTTTTCTGCGCAGTGTTGAATATTGAAAACAGTCAGAACCCTTAGATAAATCACACAAGTTTGTTTTGCAACTTCAACGTTGTCATGGGAGACTTCAATGCAAAACTGGGCAAACGTAACGGCGATGACTTGAGAGTGGGGAAATCTGGCTATAGAAATCGAAACGCCCGATGCCAGATGCTGGCTGACTTCACGGAGAAGGAGGATCTCTTTATGATGAACTCCTTCTTCATGAAGCCAGAACAACGCAAATCGACTTGGATCAGCCCCGACGGTGCCACCAAAAATAAGATTGATTTCATTATGTCGACCAATAGACATATATTGAATGATGTCTCCGTGATCAACTAAGTGAAAACTGGGAGCGATCACCGCATAGTAAGAGGCACATTGAATATCAATCCGCAACTGGAGCGGTCTCGACTGGTGAAATCTACGCTCCGACATGCACCCATCCAGATCCACAACCCCAAAAACTTGCAACTCGAATTGCAAAACCGCTTCGAATGCCTCGGTTACTGCGTAGACCTGGACGAGTATAATAACAGGTTAGTGGCAGCTGTTCAAACGGCTGAGTCTAAGTTTTTCAAGGCCAGCCGTTCAAAAAGAACCGGAAAATCTCAGATTATACCCTCAAATTGATGGATTTACATCCATCAATTTAAGACGCCAAATGACCCTTCAGTCCCCGGACGATGCTTCCCAGTACAGGCAGCTAAATAGACAGATCTCCAAGTCATTGACTCACGATATACGCCAGCACAATACAGATTGTATGAAGGCGGCCATAGAGCATAACAAAGGCTCAAAAGTATTCGCACGAAATTTGTCAATCGGGCAGAGCTAGCTGACAAAGCTGAAGACCGGTGACGGCAGGGTCGTTTCGTCTAAGCCCGAACTTTTGACGGAAGTCTAGAAGTTCTACGGACAGTTATACACGACCGCACGGACACCTGTTACCAACAAGGCTAAAGACCCAAAATTAACCCGACACTATACCGAAGATATCCCAGACGTTAGCCTGTACGAGATTGGTATGGCCCTAAAACAGCTTAAAAATAACAAGACGCCAGGTGATGATGGACAACTGAGATTCTGAGAGCTGGTGGTACCCCTGAAATTAAGACCCTCTAGAAACTATTCAATTCCATCATCCTCGAGGGCAAAACGCCGCAAGCATGGCACAGAAGTATACTGGTGCTGTTCTTCAAAAAGGGTGATAAAATGCTTTTGAAGAACTATAGGCCCATATCACTTCTGAGCCATGTATATAAGCTGTTTTCTAGGGTTATCACGTATCGTCTCGTGTGCAGGCTCGACGACTTCCAGCCTCCCGAACATGCCGGTTTTCGAAAAGGCTTTATCACCATAGACCACATACATACGCTGCGGCAGGTTATACAGAAGACAGAGGAGTATAACCAGCCACTATGCTTGGCGTTCGTGAACTATGAGAAAGCCTTTGATTCGATCGAAACCTGGGCGGTGCTTCAGTTTCTCCAGAGGTGCCACATTGATTACCAATATATCGAACCGTTGAAGTGTTTGTATACCATGTCAGTCCGTCTCCAGGATCAGACCTCGAAGATTAACCGACTGCAGCGGGTAGTCAGACAGGGCGATGTCGTATCGCCCAAGCTGTACTCCGCTGCGTTGGAAGATGTCTTTAAGCTACTGGACTGGAAAGGACTGCGCATCAACATCAACGGCTAATACATCACTCACCTTCGATTCGCAGACCATATCTTAATCATGACAGAGACCATGGAAGACTTAAGCCATATGCTCGAAGGCCTCAATATAGCTTCCCAAGGAGAAGGTCTCAAAATGAAGATGGACCAGACGATTATTCAAATGTCCATGTCGCACCTACTCCCACAACAATTGGGAACTGTATCCTCGAAATTGTCGATCGGTCTACCTCGGACAAACAATCCAGTTAGGTAGGTCCAATTTCGAGAAAGAGGTCACTCGTTGAATCCAACTCGGATGGGCAGCGTTCAGGAAGCTCCATAAAATCTTCTCGTCCCAAATACCGCAGTGTCTGAAGACGCAGGTTTTCAACCAGTGTGTGTTGCCAGTGATGACTTACGGTACGCAGACGTGGTCGCTAAATATGGCCTTATGAGAAAGCTCATGGTCGCTCAGAGGGCAATGGAGAGGGCTATGCTCGGAGTTTTCCTGCAAGATCGAATCAGAAATGAGAAGATCCGTAGGAGAACCAAAGTAACCGACATAGTCCAAACGATTGCGAAACAAAAGTAGCAGTGGGCAGGGCACATAGTTCGACGGACAGATGGCCGTTGGGGCAGTAAAGTCCCCGAATGGGACCTACGATCTGGTCAAGATCACCGGAAAATCGATTTATGTTTATGTATTAAACGATTAAAGGATGTCAGCCTCAGGTAAGTTAGTTTTAAAGCGTAACATTACATTCTAGGAATAGTTCTATATATATATGTGAAAACTTTTAAATAATCAATAACTTTAATTATTTAATAAGTTATCATTGTAAACTATCTGCAAGTTACCAAAATAATTAAAAAATACAAAATAAAAATATATTAAACCCGTTCCGCTAAATTATCATATTATTTATAGCTTGAAAATATTACGTTAGAGCACAATGTGTGTTGCCATTTCTATCACTGCACTTTCATATGGAGTGGCATTTGATTTTCGATAAAATCGAGGTGGAAACGCTGTAGAAATCTTGCGTGAATACTAATATATACTTTATCAATGTAACTTTATTGTATATTGCTTATTTGTGTATACTTAAAGACCATTTAGGGTCGATTTAGTATTTTATTATAAATTCTTACATACGACTCCATAAACCAATCTTTACTGATTTGTATATATTAGTGCAATATAAAATTAAAAATATATCACACATTTTTGGATATGCATGCATAATATGAGATATTTTTTTTTCAACCCATTTTAATTAAATAAATCTCTGAGTTCTCCTCAGTTCGTATGTATTTTTATCCCTATTTCTGCAAGTGTCTGTATTTTTTTACTTTCAGGTGAATATACCAATATATCTATAATAATTCATTCATAGAAAATCCAGTCTAATATTGCAACTCATGAGTAATTTAGGGAATTGTGTAATGTCGCGATTTTGGATCGTTTATAGTTGCTTCACAACCTGGTCACCACTCATAAATAATTATCTTTAAAAAGTTCCGATGGATGGATAATTGCGTTCCATCATTTTTATTTTCAAACTAGCTGACCCGACAGACGTTGTTCTGTATATAATAAATAAAATTATGTTTTTATATGAATTTGTCAATAATATATCATAACATCAAAAATTACTTTGTAAAATATGCACCCTGCTGTCGTAATGAAATTGTTTCACAGCAGAACTGTCAAACCGTGCGCCAATAAATTGGTTCAGCCGATCTCGAGTTTTAGCGAGACTAACAAACAGCGATTTATTTAGATTAGTACAACAACCATAGAAAAAGATTCGAATTCGAACATCCTCTTTTTTTGAAGTGAAATATAATATTTCCCTTGTTATATATAATAACTTAAGATTTTATTTTTTATCATAATATCAGCACTACAGGTAACCAAACATTCATACGACGAGACGAGTACAAATCCCAGCGTCTGTTCCGGATATTGGGTGCACGTAAGTTCATAGGTAAAGATGGCAGTATATAAACCTTATGCGGTGTCACTGGGCACATACATGTAGTGAAACTTTGTGAACACATCAAATTATCTCCAACATGTTCGTCAATATGGTAAGAAATAATTATATACATTTTAAAATGAGTTTCTAAGAGATTTGATGCATCCCATAAACGATAATTTATATTTAATCAATTTATTATTTACTATACATAAATTATTTTATATTATTTAAACACGATTCACAATATATCGGATGCAGCACCTTACAAACTAATTTCTTATGTATATTTCAGCTATTGTAAAATACTCTATTTGCTGAAAAGAGTGGCCGTTGAGTTTCTTGTATGTTCTTCTCACGGGCTCTACTTTTTCGGACATTTGGTAGAGTCAGTAGTTAAAATTAAATATTTATATTGACAATTCACAAGCGCTTAGTTTAAGACTAATTGAATAACGTTGTTTTTGACGTTGACTTATATAATATCAGAAATATAGATCGGCTTAATATAAATAAAGTAATTATTACACATAATATATTTTTTTTTGTATTATCTTATTATAAACGTCGTTATCTACAAAATATCCGAAGATCAGTCAACACAAAAGAGCTATTATTTCAACAGGTTTCGATATAAATACATCTACATTAATTTCAATAATATGTGTGTCTAATATCAATATTTAACATTTTATTTTTCACTACGACATTAGCTTCAAATATTTATTAATAAAAATCCAGCGTGAATCATCCATGAAAGAGATTACTTTCTGTATTGAAATAAAAATTAAATAAATTTCATAGAATACAAGAGCATACAAATGATTTGACATAAGATAAATAAAAAATTTAATTTTATTAAAATTTAAATCACTAATGTATTTATCTGTCAAATCATTTAAAGTGCATATTGGGTAGGTCTGAGAATCGGACAACATCTATTTTTCATCCCCCTAAATGTTAAGTATGGTCTACGTCGAGTTTATTTTTTATTTATTTTGACATTTCTTTTTAATTTGTTTGATTATGAGTCAGCATTAAAAAATACAAACAACTTCAAATTTTCAACCATCTACGATCAACAGTTACTTTTGTATCGCGATTTTAATATCGGCAATACAACGTTTGCTGGGTCAGTTTAGTATATATATATATTTATCATATTTCATTTACAATGGAAGAATAAAGATTTTTGATCACTAACTTGCAACTTACCGACACCGATTTCTATTTTTTATATTAAAAATATTTTAAAAGAAATTAACTTGCTCTGAAACAAATCTAAAAGCTAGCTACATTATTTGGGTAGGTATTCAGCAGTAGAATGTTCAGCTGATGGTAATTGATACGCCCTGCCCATTACAATACAGTGCCGCACAGGATACTTGAAGAATCCAAAAATTCTGAGCGGCACTACATTTGCGCTCGTTTCCTTGAGACATAACATGTTAAGTCTCGGTTGCCCAATAAATTCACTAGCTACGCCGCCCTTCTGACCAAAACACCGTAATGCTTAAACACATTACTGCTTCACGGCGGAAATAGGCACCGTTGTGGTGCCCATAAGCTAGCCGGCATTTGTGCAAAGGAGCCTCCCACTGGTAAAACCTGTTTCGAATAAGTATTATTCCTTATCGCTCAAAAAAAACAAATATTTTCTTAAAATTTCTCGACATTTTTTGTGCATTCGTCTATGTAATAACGAAAATTTCATTCAGTCGAGTTTCATTGTAAATTTACATTGAACCTAGGATTTAGCATTTGCTAAAATACCGATAATACTAAATATAATATGAAATTTTATAATATACTAGCTGACCCAGCAAACTTTGTATTGCCATATAAAGTAATAAATAAAAAAATCCATTGCCATCTCGCAACCCTATTGCGGATCTGTGGATGTAACAGAATAATATAAAAATCGCGATAGAAAAATAGGTGTTTATCGTAGACAAGTGAAAATTTGAAGTTGTATTTTTTAAAGTTGTATCATAAAAAAATAAAAAATAAATAATTTATCAAAAAAAAAATTTTTGGGGTGGACTACGCTTAACATTTAGGGGGATAAAAAATAGATGTCTGATTCTCAGACCTACCCAATATGCACACAAAATTTCATGAAAATCGGTCAAGCAGTTTCGGAGGAGTTTAACTACAAACACCGCGACACGAGAATTTTATATATTAGATAGTTATGTAATAAGCAGATGCTCCACCTGAAGTAGCGTTAAGTATGTAGCGAGAAGTATAAGATCCGACATATAGTTAATACTGTTATTATAAATTAAAACAAAAAAAACTGGTTCATGATGTAGTATTTCTTAATATATTTAGAGAAAAAAAAATAAGCGACAAAAATCCCACTAAATAGTAAAATATTAAAAAATTCCTTTCAATTTAGATTTTTACTCACTCTGCGACTCTGGTAGTATTGATATACTTTTTTAATAAACACTACACCCATTATTTTAGGCATTTAAAAGCTTTTTTTTTATGTAAAATTACGTCTGGTATTTTCTATAACAAAATCTTACTGTATATTTACGATCTCTTTTCTCTTCTATATAACCTTTTTGGGATTAAAAACTAGCATCACAAAATGATCAATAGCCCAGTGGTTAGAGGCTCTGCCTAAAAAAGAGCTAAAGGCCCCGGGTTCGAATCTCAGTGGGTGCAAACATTAAAATAATAATTAATATGATTATTTGTTTGCGTGTCATGGATGTTTATATGTTTTTTTAAAGTGAAACTTTTATTACTTCGTCTCAAACTTTTTCTTCTGAGTGTTGCATGTCGCGTGACGGTCGGGTGGCGCCTATAGTTCTTGAATGAAACCCTTATAAAATATTGTTTTCAGTTTTTTAATGTGACTATAATCTAAATGATTGTTAAGTATATGTATATATATATATATATATATGTCGTAATCTCCCTGATTAAAAGTATTGGGAATCAGTCACCCCATGTAAACTGTATATCTATATATACAAAAATTGAAAGTATTCAAAACTATTCAGATTTCATAATTTTTAATCCTTTTCAATCAATATTTTGAACCAGCGCTAAGACACAGAGTTCAATTAAAATATTGGTTGGAGACTTAGTCTACTTTTATTATTTCCCCTTATCATTCCAATTTTCCGAGTATAAAATTAAGATTGATAAAGCAATTTTTATACCCTTAATGGAATATTATTCCAAAAATTTTTAGTTAAATGTCTATAATGTTAAAAAGTTTCACTTTTACCGTGGTTTCATAAAACCACACAATCCCTTCTTTTAGTTTATTGGCCAATACAGAACAAATACATAACATTTTTATAAAATAAGTACCATGACAACCTCACGGGTATATCAGGGTAAGTGGTTCAAACTTTTTTTCAAATCCTATTCTTTTTTCAGGAAGTATCTAAGCGTGTTTTGATTTTCTGGTATTTACTTACATTTCTGGCATCTCTTTGGGCAGTACGTTAATGTAATCTGATATTAAATAAGTAAATTAGTAATAATTACCTAATAATTGAGAATTCTCTTCACATATTTATCATTAACTTTTGGTATGTGTATTTATATATATGTTAGTGTTTATATCCTATTAAATATATCGTAATCTTATACATATATTTAGAAAATACATGATAATTAATGTGTAAAAAGTGTGCCACTATTAATTTTATTATTGTAATTAACTGAATCAACCATAACTTTAGCTATTGCAAAATTTAAGATTTGGAAATAATCTGAAATACTTCAAAAAAAATCAGTGAAACTATTTTACAGAATTAATGCAAAATATTATTCCGTTAAAACTCAAAACTCTTACGTGAAGTAAAATGAACTTATGCACAGATTGCTATCACATCACGAGACGTGGTTTATTTGCCCTGTAATCCATCACGCCAAGTTTTATGCCAGTCACGTTCAAAGAGCTTTTGACGTGTGACTTCCCAGTGTATAATAAATATTATTTTAGCCTGCTTATTTTCTTCTTATTCATAAAGGATGTTCTTGACAAGAATAAGTGCTTAAGCAATAAGTTTATCCTTGTTTTTTGAAACTTTGGGTTCAGGGTTGCGTGTCTAAAGGGTTAATCAACGGGTACTCTTTTGCTACGACACTGTTGTCTGTCCGTCTATCTGTCTGTGATTGGGATGTATCTCATAAGTAACAATTAGATGGCTGCAATTTCCACAGCGTCGATTAATGACGTAATATGGTAGATACAGTAATTTAAAAGAAATATTTATAGTGACGATTCATGGCGCATAGTTTAAGCCTAATTGAATAAAGTTATGTATGTAGTTGACTTAGACTTTGAAAAATATTATTCCACCTATACAATATATAGTAAAACGCTCTGCTGCCCGTGAGGTTTTAAATATAACGTATAAACTTAATACTAGCTGACCCAGCAAACGTTGTATTGCCGATATTAAAATCGCGATACTTAAGTAACTGTTGATCGTAAATGGGTGAAAAAAATCAAACAAATTTAAAAAAAAATGTCAAAAAAATTAAAAAAAAAACACGTGTGGACCTCCCTTAACATTTAGGGGGACGAAAAATAGATGTTGTCCGATTCTCGGACCTACGGTCGGTCAAGCCATTTCGGAGGAGTTCAAATTTTAACACCATGACACGAGAATTTTATATATTAGATATAAAGTCTCAAAAAAGATTACTTACGTTATTAACTGTTATTAGTGTTTGTTATTAGACTAAGCGTAGGACAGTTTGCTTAAACCGTGACATTTTTCTTACTTATTTTTAAACCCGCCATAACTTAACGAAAAACCCGATACGAATAATTTATACACATAAAGCTTCCTCTTTAATCACTATATCTATTTCTGAAAATGCATTCATTCGAATCCGTTGAAAACTTTAAAAGATCTAAACGGACAGACAGTGGAAGTGACTTCATTTTGCACGCTTTTTATTAGCTTCATCTGTATGTATGTTTGTTTGTAACCGACTCATTTGGACGCGATTTTGACCCACGTTAAACAGCCAGATTTCGTTCATACTTCGTAGATTTATCGAGGACCGATGACAATACATTACTCGTAATTCGATAAAATTATTCCATTTTTCTTGTTGTTTTGTTAATTTATATAATTGGCATCTATCATTTTTGGTTCGGTTTTCTATAAAAACTTAAGTATAAAAATATATATATATATATATATATAATATATAATAGTTTACGTTACTTAAGTATTTTACTCTATTATTTATTCTATTATTTTAAGATACGTCTTAACAGAATTGCTTAAAGCTGCTTCAGGTTTTCATGCATTTCATTCATTCATTTAAGTTCCTCTATCCCCTAGCTGATAAAATTTGTATATAAATTGACATATTAATATTGACACACTTTTACACAAATTATCTTGCCCCAAATTAAGCACATTGCCTGTGTTATGGGTTACAAGACAACGATATATTTAATACAATATACTTACTTAAACATACATAAATACATATAAACATACATAAATATATATAAACATCCATGACTCGGAAACAAACATCAATAAATAAATAATTAAATAAATAAATATATATATAAGTATATAAATCGAAATTATATATTGAAATTTATTTAATTCTCGTCCATTTGTTGTGGTTCAGTAGACATATGTTACAAATGGTCTAATTAACAAGCTAACGTCAGGGTGTCGAATTTGCGTGACGTTGTGCGCGCGCATCGTAAAAATTCACTCTTGAATTTTTTTCCCCAACGCGCCAAGATTAGTATAACTTCAAAAAGTCGTATAATTTGAACTAAATTTTCATAACCGCACAGACAAAGTTGCGGGAATAACCTCGTCTTATATGTACTTAGGAATTCTTCCTTATGCTTGTAACATTTGATTTCTAAAGTTTATTACATATTAGATAAGGTGGGTTTAATTTAGAACGTGACCGCAAATACATCACGAGCGGTTTGAACTTATGTGGGTGTTTCATTGTTCGTTCGTACATCTGAACTACAGCCTTCCGGCATGCCTATCATTATGCACCTAACATGTATAGTTTCGTGTGTAGCTATAATAATATTATTTGAAGGGTTTTTTGTTTGTTTGTTTGAACTCGCTTATAATACGAAACTAATTTTAAAGAAGCCGGTTCGTAGAAGTTGTGAATTTTGTTCATTCATCAATAATGGTTTAAATTAATATAGTAATGTGCTTCCCGGGGCGTAAATAGGCGAGTAAGTGCGTGAAGTAGCGGCCTAGTGCCACTATTTTTCGCATAGATTAGTGTCGTGCCATCCCCTCCTCCACCGGAATATGAGAGCGGTCCTTAAAGAGAAAAAAAAAATTTTTTTTTAAATTTTATTACAAATTTTATTTATGTGCCAGCGTGTAAGAACAATAATGCCCATAAAATAATGCCAGGGACAACTCTACACTTTTTTTTTTTTGTTTCATAGCGAGATGGTGGCTTACTTGAATATAAATAACCATCCCCTCCTCATCCGGATGAGAGAGGTCCTTAAACAGAAAAAAATAATATTTTTTTTTTAATTTTATTACAAATTTTATCTATGTGCCTATTTAAATGGCAAAACTGCGTGTAAGAACAATTGCCCATAAAATAATGCCAGGCACAACCCTACTACATTTTTTTTTTTCGTTTCATAACGTGATTGTGGCTTACTTGAATGTAAATATCCTGATTGGTTTTATATATTCGTTGTTTTATATAATAATACTTTTAATGTGGTACCGTGAACAATAAAATATATATATATATATATATATATATATATATATATATATATATATATATATATATATAAATAGGCTAATTCCTCAAAAAATTCTTGTACATTTCGTGTGACACCTATTTTGTATTCGTATCATTATCTCTATAATAATATGCTTGCTAAATTAATAAATTATGCTTAATCATAATAATAATTATGCTTGTTATAAAAATAAACTGATTCAAATAGATCAATAAATATATCAAATAAGTACTTAAAATTTTCTACTTCTGAATTATTTCCAAGAATATGCAAACAGCATATTTTGCTATAGAGAAATATGTAGGCGTTATAATATGTAACATATGACGATTTTTTATAATACTTAGACTATTTTAAAAAATCGGTTTACATTTGACAAATTCAGTGGAATAAACTATGGAGCGAAACAGATAGAGTATGTGTGGCGTGGCGAGTGAATGAGATGGAGGAATTTTTGTTCGTTTTGTTTGGACGATGCCTAAGAAACGGATTGGAAGTCAACTTCACCCATCCACTTAATTTATTCTTGCCTTCCTCCCATATCAGGCCAGTCTTAGTCTTTTGTTACGTTCAATTTTGGAATTCAAACGCGACTGAAAATAAAAAAACTAAAACACAACATGTTTTTAACCGACTTCAAAAAAGGATGAGGTTCTCAATTCGACGGTATATTACCAGTGGTAGGCTTCTTTGTACGGGATACCGGCCAGATTATGGGTACCACAACAGCGCCTATTTCTGCCGTGAAGCAGTAATGTGTAAGCATTACTGTGTTTCGGTCTGAAGGGCGCCGTAGCTAGTGTAATTACTGGGCAAATGAGACTTAACATCTTATGTCTCAAGGTGACGAGCGCAATTGTAGTGCCGCTCAGTTTTTGGGTTTTTCAAGAATCCTGAAAGGCACTGCATTGTAATGGGCAGGGCGTATCAATTAGCATCAGTTGAGCGTCCTGTTCGTCTCGTTCCGTATTGGCATAAAAAAAAATATGTTTGTTAACTCAGAATTTTTCTTAGTTGAAAGCTAGTGCTTCCCATGTGGTCCCTTGGTCCCAATATGGTCCAGGTCTGACAATGGTATCCATGAGAAAACCATAAAAATCTCAAGGTTGCTTTAAGTATGTGTGCAACAAATTTACGAATAACTCAATATCGCGCCAACCGATTTCGATTATTCATCTTTATTGTATTATTTTTTATTTTAAAGGAAATACTTCAAAGGTAGTTTGGTGAGAGTTTGGTTTGGTTCTGATTATGGGATACATGACAAAACAACGGAACTCTTCAATTCTTGGGAGCAAATAAACGATACTCGGCCGAATCGTTTTTATGCTATGCGGAAATTTGAGTCACCTACCGTAACGTCGTTATGGTCAAGTTACTGTCGTAGTCGAATTTGATGATCAACACTAAAATCTTTATAGAGCTTGAATGATATGTATCCCTGTTAATAAAAATCACTACATAATAAAAAAGCCATTGTGTTGTTCAAGCGAATAAAAAATATAAAAAAAAACATCTGATCATCAACGGGTGTGAAAACTCGGTAATACATGTAGCAAGATCGGGTACCTCTTAAAAATTCCCGTGTGGTATACATCTACCGATTAGACGCACGCATTTCCTATATGAAACCAAATGTGAATTATATATATTTGCAAATTTAAACTTAAAAGATTTATTAATCAAGTGCTAATATTCTTTCAGATCTCTTTGTTATTTTTATGCTCTGTTGTGACGACGCTATCGGCGCAAACTTCTCAAACAAAGGAACCAATCCCAATTGTACGATTTGAAAAAGATGGACCCAACCCAGACGGCACCTATAAATGGCTGTAAGTGATTTTTTTTTAAGTTTACGTGGTAAAATATCTTATAGCTTCTAAATCACCCGTTTCTAACACCAGCTGAGCTAAACTCTTCAATTAGATAGGTAGATTTGGATAGATAGGATTTTATAAAGTCTTCGTTCATTGTTGTCTTCGTCCATCTTGGATTATTGCACAATATGTCATGCTAAATATAGGACTGATCACGTGATCAAAGTACTGCGAGTACCTTACCTCGAAAACGCCAGTGCTCACAGTAGAATATGGCGGCGATTTATGACGTCATATACATATTTCACGTGACCACAGCCTTAATGGCGTTAACTTTTTATTGTCTTAATGCACGAATCTTCGGCACGGATTACTTCGGGACGATATGCGATACAGCCGAAGCAATATCTTTATATATTTTATAGATCCAATGTCCTGATGTTTGTTTCCAGTGAACTCCTAAACTAATGAACGGATTTTAATGGAGATAACTTCATGGAGTGCAGTTTGAAAGATAGGATAGTTTTTAATTCCATTTGAGAACAATAATTATTTTTATTCCCAATATTAATTGTTTTGTATGGACATATTTTCTAAGAGAGAATTTATTGACGCACGGTTTGACAGTTTTGCTGCAAAACAATTTCATTATAAGAACAGGGAGCATATTTTACGAAATAATTCTTGATGTTATGAAATACAAGGTGACCTGGCAAGCGTTGTTTTGCCATATAAATTATATATGTAAACTTTCCTTGAGCTTCAGCGAATCTAGTACAAAAGATTTATTGAGATCGGTCGAATAGTTTAGGAGTTATTAGGGAACATACAAACATACATTCTCTTATATATATATATATATATAGATTATTGACAAATTCTTTAAAAACAGTATTTCATTTATTATGTACAGAACAATGTCTATTGGGTCAGCTAGTATTAATCTATAATACTTATTAAATACTGAGTATCACTCGCTGGGTGACTTTGAAGACTGCTTGAAACTCGACTTTGCCGAGTAGTAGGCATTATAAGTTTTAACTGTTCTTCTCTCAAACCACGACTTCTACCATGTATAAAGGCCTGTATTCACTTTGATTAGTGCGAGTGCAAGTGATTAGTTATTGAGGATGATTAGTGCAGGTGTATAGTGCAAGTAGTGTCCAATTCTTGTTTAGTGTACCTGACAACTTTTTGTTAGGTGTCGATCAGCAAGTATGGACGAACATAGAGAAGCGCTCTTGCACTTTTGAAAGCTGAACATGCAAGACAAAAAATATGGGTTCCAAAATGGATTAATAGAAGACCCATTCATGGCGCAAGCTACCAACTCTTTAAGGAATTGGCTGCTGAAGATACGACGGAATATTACTTTGCTCTCGTGTTTAGTGGCAGGCACACTGCGAGAGGGGAAAGGAAGGGCGCGCGGGACGTGGCTACTCGCACTTCACTCGCAAAAAAATAGAACACGCTTCTAATCACGTTACTACGCAGCCAACTAATCACCTGCACTAATCAGTCGCTGTCCATACTTGTTTTCTCCTAATCACTTATCACCTACACTAATCACTTGCACTAATCACTAATCAAAGTGAATCCAGGCCTTAACGTTCTTCTATATAGCGCTAGTAAGCAGTAGCTTAAAATAAAGTTTTATTTCTTGCTACTATTAATAAATTTATTTTAAATAAATATGAAGTAATAATTCCAAGTGCTAAGTTAGAGTCAATTATTTCATTTAGCTCTGACAACATGATTGCATGACTATGGCATTAGTTATTTACTTTGCCGCAAAATAAGGCCTTTAGGTTGTAGGTGTTCACGATAATGAAATATTAATTATAAGCTACAGTAATGAGAAAATGACTGGATATTAATATTAGGAGGAGAACCAGAAATTTATCGTATTAATTTGTAGATTGAACTTCGCTCTTTATACATTTAAGGTGGGATTTTTACTAGCTGATACCCACGACTTCGTTCGCAAAAATAAGAGGTATTTAAAAATAATAAGAAAGTTTGGAATTGAAGATTATCTCATGTCCTATTCCAGTTCCGGTTTCCGTTTTCGCTCCCGTTCTCAACATATTATATGAATCTTATTTCGAGGAAGATATATAGCATATATATAGCAAACTAAACCTACTTTTGGTATAGTTATAGCTCATCGACATTTGACAGACATATGACACAAATTTCAGTTTTACGCAATACCCGCAGGAACCATGGATTATTCCGGGATAAAATCTAGCCTATGTCATTTCCCAAGCTCTAGTATAGACTAGAGCTGTACCAAATTTCATCAAAATCGGTTCAGTAGCTCCGGCGTAAAAGCGTAACAAACAAACTTACATTCACATTTATAATTTTAGTAGGGATTTCTCAGTGTCAGCTTATGACATTAACTTGAAGTGACATTAAGTAGAATAAAAGGCAAAAAAAGGCATTCATTTTCTCAAAATTGATTCCTTTAGTATTCTTTTTGATGTCATTTCTAATACTACTACCGCTTCGGAAAAAATTGGCACTCTGAAAGAGAAGAAACGGCGCAAGACACTCTGGCAGCATTCTTTTTTGCGCTATTTTAAAAAAATATACATTATTGTACTGTCATTGTTTAAGCTATAAAATATTCATTTTCTGGTCTCAGGCTTTCCAATCACTTAGATATTCAGCTGTGGATTGTAGGATTTACGACAGAGCCATTTTTTAACAAAACTTTTAAATTTATTTATTGATAATGCCTGAACACATTTACCCTCTAAGCTATTATGTATCTTATGAAGCCTACTAAAATTACTTACAAATAATCTCTTATTTCTAGTGTTATAATAAGAAAAATCACAATTAAGAGCAAAAAGGTGACGATTTTTGCTAAAGTATATTAAAGTTTCATAAATGACAATGAACAGTCATAATATTCATTTCTTTGAATTTTTCTTTGAGTTACTGTCTATAACCAAACCGATAAATAGCACGAACAGACAGACATAATTACGTCATCATAATAAAATTAATTTTAAACTTGTCTACATGTTTACAGCTGTGTGAATATTGTATAAATAACACATAGTAATAAGTAACACATCAATTATGTTATATGACGATTGCCTATAGTAAACAGAAAATCGATATCTATATGTTTATAAATGAATTATAACTTATTGTCTGATTAGAAAGTTACATTAAATTAGAACCAAAAAACAGTCTCTAGTATAAGAGTCTGATATATTTTATTCTAAAATTACATCTATCTAAAGAATCATTTAAAGAAATAAACATTTTGACTGTTGAATCTCAATTTGTATATTCTTGTTAATGTTCTATATGTTCATAAGTACATTAAGGAATTTTCTAGAAGCTGTGATAATCATAATGTTAACACGACAAATAAACATAAATTTGTTATGCCCACTACTCGGTTAAGTCGAGTTAGTAAGTCTTTTATTGGGCGATGTATATGCTTTTACAACATGATCCCAGATAATGTACAAAACAAACAAATGTGAAATTTAAAAGAATCGTTAATAAAACGTTTATGTGGTAAAGCTTATTATAACATAAATTATTTTCTTAATGATACCAGAGACTTGGAATGAAGTGGCACCCTCAGGCTCTTTAATTATACATGTTTATTGTACGATATTACATTGTTATCCATATTATTATAAGTAAAAGCCGCTGAATTTCTTCCACTCGTTTTTCTCAGGTCTGAGGCATTGAGGCGTTGAATGGGTGGTAGTTTTTGACGTTCAATAAGTGATTTTGAATCCTATTTTCAATAAAACTTTACAAGAAGAAGACTTAAAAATAAATTAAAAAATACATAACATTTAATGAACAACAATGTTACAGTTACGAGACAGGCAATGAAATAATTGCAGAGGAATCGGGTTACGTGAAAAACTTTGGGAAAGGTGAAGGCGAGGAGGTTCAGGTTGCAGAAGGGAAATTTAGCTACAAGTCACCGGATGGCACTCCAATTTCCCTCTCCTACATCGCAGACGAAAATGGATTCCAACCTCAGGTTCGAATACGAATTAACATTTAAGTTTATCATGGAAATAATGAGTTTTCATTCGTTTTTTTTTAGTAAGAAGTTAAATGATTCCACTAATTCTGACTTATTTGTTTCCTAATTAGTTTTTTTTTTATGAAAATAAGGGACGAGACGGGCAGGACGTTCAGCTGATGGTAATTGACACGCCCTACCCATTACAATGCAGTGCCGCTCAGGATTCTTGAAAAACCCAAAAATTCTGAGCGGCACTACAATTGCGCTCGTCACCTTGAGACATAAGATGTTAAGTCTCATTTGCCGTAATTTCACTAGCCTTTCAGACCGAAACACAGTAATGTTTACACATTACTGTTCACGGCAGAAATAAGCGCCGTTGTGGTACCCATAATCTAGCCGGCTTCCTGTTCAAAGGAGCCTCGCACTGGTTTTCGTTGCAGTGTTAGAGATTTAACTATTGCTAATCTAGAGGAATCCATAAAAAAATACAAAATAATTAATTAGACGTTTAACTACAACATTACGAAAGTTTGTATTTTGTAGTGAAAAGTTTTTAGAAGTGCAGAACACTTTGTTTTGTGAGTGACGAATTTTACTGAGCCATCACGCTCTGATATCTTAGACTCTTTTGAGTAGTCGGAAATTTTGATTGTTCTTAGCCAATGATGTTCTATAACGATTCCATCTACCATTATTAATTTTTTTCATATATTTACTTTCGTAAGCCTTTTTTTCCTATTTCTTGACCTATTGTTTTTTCGTAAGGAATTCAACCAATAATTTCTTAACGGTTTTAATCTTCAGTTTATAAGATTATAAATAACTATCATATGAATTGTATAATTTAAAATTAAATAATTATTATTCAATACTTATACAATACAATAATATATTCAAATATATATTTCGTAACATAGTTCGTACTATGTGTCGTATAGTCATAAGCACTCACCAACTTTATTGAACACTAATTTAACATCTTAGTTAATTAAATTTAATATCAAATTTTATTTGTGTACTAATCCTAGAAGTGAGGGTACTTTAAAAAAACATAACATATAAAAGATTTATATAAACCGGTAAGAAATGATTTAAGCTATTATGGCGATTTCTTGAGATAGCGGCCTTAATTCAAATTAATTACACATTACAAATGAATGACCATAATCAAAAAAGATTCTCAAGCAATTAAGTTTAAATTTGTGTTTTGGCACGCGTTACGACTGGTGTGTTTAACAGTACATTGTAAAGTTCGTCATTATGTCACAATTAACACAGATTCTGTTTTTTATTACATGTTTCATACAAATTAACATAGTTATATGACTGCCGTGTCAAAATCCTCATTATAAGTGTCAGGTTTGTTAGTGTTTCGATGTAATAAAACTATGTTACGTTTATAAATAAAGTAAATATTTACTCCCTTATCATAAAATCATAAAAATCTTAAATCGTGCTTTATAAGTTTTACTGCCATCCAGTTCTTCTGAATTTATTCTTCTTATCCATTTGAACCAATGTCAACATAGCCCAAATGATTGCGAAACTGAAGTGGCAGTGGGCAGAGCACATAGTTCGACGGACAGATGGCCGGTGGGGTAGTAAAGTCCTCGAATAGCGACCACGTATCGGTAGACGTAGTGTTGGTAGGCCCCCCACAAGATGGACCGATTATCTGGTCAAGATCGCCGGAATACGTTGGATGAGGGCAGCGCAGGAGCGATCGTCGTGGAGATCTTAGGGGGAGGCATTTATCCAGCAGTGGACATCTTTAGGCTGATGATGATCCATTTCATAGGTAAAACAGAAACCACAAAAAATAATAAAAAAGCTGGTATTTAAATATTCAATACAAGTCTACACGCTACATTTATTCTCGAACTTTCTTGAAATATCGCACGTTTAAATTAATACATATATACACACACTCACGCTTTTGTCCCGTTGGGGTAGGCAGGGACAGTAGAATGCCATTTGCTTCTATCCTTACAAACCTCACGCGCTTCCTCTACATTCATTACTCTTTTCATACATGCTCGCCGGGTGCGGGTGCTTCGGACCTCTCCTTTTCTCAAAACGTCCCCAATTTGGTCGACGAATGTTCTACGAGGTCTCCCGCGACCGACTTGCCCACACACACTTGCCTTATATATTTGATGCGTCATTCTTTCTTCACTCATTCGCTCTACGTGTCCAAACCATTTCAGCATTCCTTTTTCAGTCCTTGTCACAACATCCTCTTTCAAACTACAGCGCGCTCGTATTACCGTATTCGGAATTCTATCAGCCAGTATTACCCCACACATACTACGCAGTGATCGCATGTCGACTGCGTTAATTCTGCTTTTAGGCTTCTTCTGCCATACCCAACTCTCACTTCCATACATTAACGTGGCGATAAGCACTCCATTATGTACAGCCATTTAAATTAAAACCTATTCTAAATGACTAAAATTTATGTGAACAACCTATGGCCGAATTTATGATGTATTTTTTATGCTCTGGTCGACTATCAATCTAACAAAACTAATATTTGCCGCTGACAAATTGAAAAAGATTTATCTTTGTTCAATATTTCATTTTCTCATTGTTCATCAGTTTTACGATCCTCGTAGAAGTTCGTGTCGCTTTAATATCCCAGATAAAATGGAGATGCAATTTGATGCCAGACATATTAATTAATTTAGAATATATTATTTATGTCATATTCAACTAAATCATTTTCATTATAATATTGATGTTCTTTTCCTAATGAATTCCTATCAAATACAGTGTATGTATATTAAACATAATTTGTAATGCTGTCAAAATATTATTAGATCCAACATATCATAAAGGAAAATGGTACTTTGGGGCCTGATGTTGCAAAAAATCAAGTTGAAAAAAACTTAAAAAAATAGTATTTTTCTGATGTAAAATACAATAAACTAGCCCATTATGCAATCTACAAAACGAAAAATATTAAAACAGAGAAAGAAATGGAGAAAATCGAAAAATCGATTAAATTGGAATCGAATGAATATTTAATTGATTAAAAAAAATTACCCAGCTCTTTTACCTCAATAATATTAGTTAGATGCAAAGTTAAAGTTCGAATGACCATATTATTAATATAATATTTTGATTTTTGATATTCTCTCATGAGAAAACAGAACTGACCAATTATTTTATTTAGTCAATAAATCGATAGTCATTAAAAATCGATTCTAGTAAAATCCTTGTTCCTCAACGCTAACTACGCACTGACAATGACAGTCTGACAGATCATTTCATGTCTTCGTCATTGCATTCCCACGGGATTTATAAAAAAACTAAATTCCCGCGTACGAAGTCGCGGTCATCAGCTACTGTACTTACGTCAACTGTTTCGGTAGGTAGGTACCTACCTAATATAAGTCTTTACGATAAATTCTTAGCAGCTAGGCATTTAATAAATCTACTATAGATCAATAATTGTCAATAACATAATATATTAAGACTTAAGCTCATCTTAACTTCTTCAATTACTCAGCTCCTAGATTGACAAATCTTACCAAATTATTAATTATGGATTATTTAAATGTAACCTTTTAAATGGTGCTACTTTCATGTTCTTTCACCTGGGCCCCGGAATGTTTGGAAGCGTTTCAATCTCCTTTTGTGTAGATACTAGACATCTACATTCTCACAGGGACGAGTAAAAAAGAAGGACTCCGTGTCACCTTACATATCAGTGAGGCACCAAAACATGTAAATACATAGTAAACGTGTAAATACATAGCCCCACGCATACACTTACACTAATACAAGCCGATCGGCCACCATTATGAGATTTGCCATCGTCTGTGACATATCAGTTTGCATCGCAATATTTTTTTTTAAAATGCTGTCGTACGTTGTGAAAAAGTGTGGAAACAATACTATCAAAGTATTTGTGGATATATGATTATTTAAGGGGGAAAAAATTGTGTAACTGGTATACCCCGTAACCGCACACGCACTAGCATGAAGGTGCTTCAGTTGCTATTATCACGGCGCTGAGTCCTTCTTTTTTTACTAGTCCGTGCATTCTCAATAATATCTGGTAAGGCTGTTGTAATTTCTCTGACGTTGCAATTCCAAAGAATATAGTGATCACCTAACATTACGCAAGCTCGAATCTCGTTCTCCATATCATAAATATTTCACTGCCGGAAATAAAGAAATCATATAAGAAGTCAAGCTTACAAAATTTACCAACCCATGCGTCCATGAACTTTAACATCCTTGCTTCACGCTATTATGCCTTCTTCAAGCCCTGATTTTGATATCTGGTGTCAAGACTATTTCAATAAACTTAACAACATCTTGCGCATTGCAGAATAACAGGTTTTACGACCAACTGTTGCTTTAAGAATATAATCATTATAAAAAGATGGATGACTATGCCCCATTGAGATTCTATTGATTGAGAATAGTAAGGTAGATTGATGATGCTACAGTAAACAAAACAAATACACATAGATATTCTAAACGTCTAAATAGCTCTTGCTGTTAGACAACAGATAAAAACAAGCCAGTAATATTAGTTTAGTGTGCGTGAGAAGCTATGTCTTACACTCGCGATTTGTATGTATGTGAGTGTGATTGAATTGCACTAAATAGAGGTTAGTTCTAAACACTTCTAGACAACATATTCAGAAGTAGCATTAAATACAATGAAATATTTCTGATATCCTTTTAATAAATAAGTGCTTTCATGTTATCTAATAAGATGGTGGCACTAATCAACAATGATTATTTTACTCAAGGCCCTTTTTTTGAACAGAATATTTCTTCGTCAGAATTTACCTTCAAATAGAAGTTACCAGCCGTAAGGATTAATCCGGATATCTTCGGACTTTTAGACTCTAGTCTCGAATTTATTTTTGTAATATAATAATATTAAATAAATCTCTAATCTTTATGAGAAACTAAATCTAAATGAAATCATTTGAAAAGTCTCGACTGGTTTTTTGTTGAATAGTATATGCCCACTTACGTTCAGCACAACAGATAATTTCCTGTTTGTGTCTAGGCCTGTATGTTCATAGTATGGTATTGTGTAGCGGACAGACATATTTATAAATAAAAACCAATCAACCGACGACTACTTATAATATTCACTTATATCTACATGTGAATATTAATGCTATCTAGACAGAGAACGGGAATTGACTTTCTTAATGATACGAGATTTGGGAATGGAGCGACCACCCTCAGGTTAGTGATAATAATACATTTTATTGTACGATATTACATTGTGACCATATTTTTATGAAAAATAAAGCCCGCTGGGTTTCTTGCGCCTGTTCTTTTTAGTTCCGAGGCATACTTCTTCGAATGGGTGGTTGTTTTTGACTTTCAATAAATAATGTCATATCCTATTTTGAATATAAATAAATGTAGCAAAACACATTTATTAAAAGAAATCTTATAACTATATTTACAATACTATGACTACATAAAATTAAAACTTTCATTACGGGGAAGCGTACCAAGAATACTGGCAGCATTTCGTTTTGAGCAGCAGTTTTTGGCGTTGGATAGATGGTCTGATCCGTTGATTGAAACAGCTGCCAGCGCTTGGGTCTCCAGTAGCCTTATTGAGGCGGGAAGATAGTACTTTGCACATCCTCCGTGCCTCTGGGCTCCACGGTCCAAGTAGCTCGACACCAAAGGCATAAAAATGTATGACTCACTGAGACATATTTGCGACGCTTGCTGTCTTCAGCAGTCGAAGCAGCAGCCCCAGCACCAACTGACGTAACTTGAAAATGAGAAGGAGCTAGAGTGTCGACGCAAGTCGCGTCTCACACTAGCACCCTTATGCCCAAGCCACCGGTGTCATCGCGGCGGGTAATACCATTTGGCTCCAAAACAGCTGGTATATTAAGAGCGGCAAATGACCTGCGGATGACTTCATTAATGGTGGCATAACGACTGATACGGCCTGACGATCTTAGGCAGGATAGCCCATAACGACGAAGAGCATCTCCCTGAATGACATATCTACATTGATGTGGGTCATTCAGTTTTATACCTCGCCGGAGTGATATGCATATTGTCAAGTAGCGTTCCAATCGGCGCAAAAGGCAAGGCTTGTAACCAAAAGCCCAACTCATTTTGTCGCCAAAAGACGAGCACGCTCTGTTCTGTCAGTAGATGATTTAAAATCATCAAAAGCTAACTAAGAAAGAAGTGCGTCCCATGCTTTTTGACACTTTAAATCGTCCGGAAAATTTTGAATTGAAAATATAAATATTTTAATAAATTTAATTAAAATAATTCCTAACGAATTGCTAAATTTGGTCGCTGATACAAGATCAATTCTCTATATGAAATGCGTTTAATACATCAATCTTAACAATATCCTTGACATCTCTTTGCAATTTGGTATGTCATTCGAATATCATAAAGACAAGGCTACGTAGCGAATCGTGGTTGGTCTAATAGGCGTTAAGTCTTCGTTTTCGAACAAATAATTTGCTATAAGACTATATTCACATTTTAACAGTTCACGCCTTATCTCAAATAACCTTAAACTATACGGAAAGATCCAGACAATACGAAATCAACATTGACCCAGTAAAAAATGAGGTTTTATTATTCGTACTACAACAGCATTTGCATATTATTTTGGTTTTATAGATCTACCTTAAAAGAAAATTGATCTTCTAATTTGCCTACGCAATGATTAACTATATACAAATAAAAGCGATACAAAGTCATTTTTTACGTTAGAAGTTATGATAAATGGTGCCGTGTCAAGAATAGAAATATATAAGTTGACATTTGTTTCAATCTTGCGTTGGCTTATAAATAAAATCTTATATCTTTAAACTAGCCATTCTTGTATATATATACAATCTGAATCTCGGAAACAACTTCAACGTTATTCATAAAATTTAGTGTACAGTGGATTTCGGGGGCGATAAATCGACCTCGAATTTAAAAAAATGTAGTTTAATCCGTGTTTTAATGAGAAACAGCTACAATAACATTAGAATACATAGGTATATTTCGCCTCTATATTCAATACTAAATAGCTCAGATGAGACGTTGGGTGATCCGGAAAGCAGAAGACCCCTGGTTCGAATCCGAATTTTTTTTCTGTACATTCTTATAAATACGAGCAAGGCTCGGTCGTCCTGATATTAACAATTAAGTAACAGATTCCTGAGTCTTCATTCACTTTTTCACAAATTTACGGAGCGTACTTATACTTTCCTCGGGCTTTACTTACCGTATAACTTAGCTAAGTGTAAGCTGAGCATAATGTTTAATTTTATTTTTATACTCATTTGACAGCTGAAATTATATTGAGCTTATGCTAAGACCCGCCCAAAGCCCAATGCAGAAGTAAAGTTTGCGTTTTATTACACTTAGATAAGCTAGACTTAAGTAAAGTCAGAGCAAAGTCTATGTACGCTCTATAGATCAGCAGTATTAACCAATTTTTTTTTATTATGAAAATAAGGGTCGAGACGAGAAGGACGCTCAGCTAATTTCAATGGATATGCCATGCCCATTACAATGCCGTTCCGTTTAGGATTCTTGAAATACCCAAAAATTCTGAGCAGCACTACTTCAGACAAGACGTCAAGTCGCATTTGCCCAGTAATTTCACTAGCTGCTTCTTACACATTACTGCTTCACGGCAGAAATAAGCGCCGTTGTGGTACCCATAATCTAGCCGGCATCGAGTGCAAAGGAGCCTCCCACATGTAAAAAGCTGTGAAGCAATGTTAATACAAATATAAAAGCATTATTAATACAAATGATGTTTGATTATGTAAATCTAATGAAGTATATTATCGTTATCATATAAAATATCGATGCACTTTATAGCGTGAATATTGTGACGGGTATGAGTCATCAAGTTTCGCAACAGTCTAGGAGAGCTTAAAGTGTGCAGGGTGTGAATAAAGTTACTATAATGTAAATGCCACGTCAAAATACATTACACATGACACATGAGTGTATAGCTCGGGAACAAATCAATGTATTTAACGCTCATCATTCGCTCCCCTGAAATACATGCCCCGTTTTCGTATGGAGTGTTAAATTGAAAAAAAAAAAACATTAATATGATAAAAAATACCAATGAATGTTATTTCTACAATTAAACAATACATTCATCGTTCCATACAAAAATAATCATAAAAAAATAGTCTTAGATATTAGTTTAACTGATTTTCAAAATTTTTTTTTGTGAATACGCAGGTGTTAACTTATATTAATCAACATATAAAACTAGATTGGAAGGCCTTAAATCTAAAAAACTTTCAATTATAAAGTTTAAAAAAAATATAAATATAAAATACCACTTACGGACAAGTCCTGTTTTACTGTTCTGCACTGAAATATGTTTTTATTTGTACATTATTAGAGTGCTTTTGAGTATTTATTTAATTTATTTAGAGCTTTATTTTCTTATTAATTTTATTTATTAGTATATGTTATTTCATTACTTAATATTTTTTCATGTTAATAAGGGATGAGAAGTGCAGCACTTTCAGCTGATGGTAATTGGTACGCCTTGCCCATTACGCAATTGATTCATTGGCCATTGAGTGGCATTATAGCTTCATAGCTTCAACACCAAACTGTATCCCCTGGTTTGTTATTATCACATTTTGGTCTCTGGATTGCCTCCTACTATTATATTAAGGCAAATTTAAAGACGTCAAAATGAAAAATTGTATATTCACATACAGCTGACTTAGAGTGACGTCTGAGTTTAAAATCCGCGATGTATTCGCAGTCACATTCTCGATTATAGATTCTAGCATCTTGCAGGGAAAATTTACTCTATAGTAATCTCAAAAATTATTTAAACTACATTCACATTCTCGATTTTAGATTCTAGCATTTTGCATGTCTCAAAAATTATTGAAACTTTATAAGAAAAAGAGATCTACTGATTTTCTTGCGATCATTCTTCACAGGTCTGACGCATATTATTATTATTATTATTAAATATATTTTAGAATATCTTGTAGATCTTAACTTTTAACTAGAACAAGAAGGTTTTCTTAAAACACTGCCAATTTGTTACGTCCTTATTGCAAATGAGCTAGCATTAAAATATCTACTTTGAGAGCGCAAGTAAACAGCTTACAGCCAGTTAAAATCTTAACGTGGGATGCTCACAAAACCAGTACAGTTACGAGTAGAGATAAAAGGTATGCAACATATCATAAATTTGCAATCTACATATAAAGAAGCCCGCTCAGAACTAGATTATAATCGTATGATTTTAAATTCAGAGGCTTAATAGTATGATGCAAACATTGTTTGAATTATGGATTACTTAATGACATATTTTACGCGAAGAGCTATATTTGTAACTAATATTTGTAATATTATGAAGTAGTCTGTCTACATATTACAACCTGCTAGGTAAGTGCATCTAGAGAAGTAGGTCCAAGTTGATATTGCTACAATTTTACGCATAAACTAGGCTCATACAGGCAGCATATTTATGTGAAAAAGCTGTACAATAATAAACTCAACGACCACTCTTTTAAAGCAACGAGTATTTTGCAAAAGTAGTGTTTTAGTTATAGTTTGTAAGGTTGCATCAACCTTTGGATGCTTCGTGAAAATGACGGTCGTAATAATTGTCATAATTAATTATCGTATCCAACAACGACAATAATTTTTAATCGTCCTGTCAACACTGCGCAAGTAGCAAGTTCTTTCCAAGGTTTGGTAGAACCTGGTAAATGAGTTCCATGAAAACAGCATTGTGCACGAAAGCTACACATCCAGAAGGCGAGGATGATCGGAATTGGACAGCTAGGCTGAGGTCAAACAGCTCTTCGGAACACTCTCCGTGATAAATGCGGTACCATTTTTTTGAGACATGAGACCAGCACGACGCTCAGTTTATGGTATTTGATAGGCCCTGCCCATTACAATGCAGTACCGCTCAGGATTCTTGAGAAGCCCAAAAAAATCTGAGCGGTACTACAATTGCGCTCGTCACCTTGAGACACGGAGTCACAGTCACGGGGTACTGATAGATAGATATAGGGGCATGCGTTGGTTTTCTAGCAAGGCACTGTAGATCTAACTAGTTGTAGTTGAGCTTTGGATATGCAATCTGGTGATTGCTTATCTTGTTACTGGCGTAAAAAAAAAATTTATGAGTGGGTGTTCAATAGAAGTTTGGTTATAAAATTATGGAACCAAATAAATTTTAACACTATATTTATTTAAGTTATAACGAGGTAGACACTGACTAATTGCCTATTTATATGCAGTTGGATAGATATAGATACAAAATAGCTGTTTAGTTACTTTTTTTTTATGGAATAGGAGGACAAACGAGCGTACGGGTCACCTGGTGTTAAGTGATCACCGCCGCCCACATTCTCTTGCAACACCAGAAGAATCACAAGAGCGTTGCCGGCCTTTAAGGAAGGTGTACGCGCTTTTTTGAAGGTACCCATGTCGTATTGTCCCGGAAACACCGCACAAGGAAGCTCTTTCCATAGCTTTGTAGTACGAGGGAGAAAGCTCCTTGAAAACCGCACTGTAGAGGACCGCCACACATCCAGATGGTGGGGATGAAATCCTAACTTGTGGCGTGTCGTGCGAAGGTGGAATTCGGCGGCAGGAATCAGGTTAAACAGCTCTTCGGAACAATCCCCGTGATAGATGCGGTAGAAGACTATAATTTTAATATATATATATATATATATGTATATATATATACTATACTATATATATATATATATATATACTTTATAAATAAAGCTGTAGTAGAAGTTAAAGTGTTAATTCTAATATTATTAAATGATTTACAGGGTGATCATCTACCAACACCACCTCCAATTCCTCCAGCAATACAGAGAGCTCTTGAATACTTGAAAAGTCTACCACCCACAGCAGCTAGTAACAATCAGCAGCCGACTGTGAACAGAAGATATTAAACTATCATACTTTAATTACTATATGTATAACGATTGTCATAAAATGTACATATTATGTAACGTGTATTCTCTTTGTAATTAGTAACTTTGCTATCAAATAAAATATATTTTGAATTAAATATTATTTTAATAAATTTAAAAATATATCTTTAACAATTTTATTCTATAAAATATATAACTTAATTAATATAGCCTTTTGGCGGTTATTCAATCAATTTTTATGTCTGTCAATGAGGTAGTCCATTAAAATTCTAATGTCCACTACTGCATAAATTAAATATAGCCAATCATTCATTATATTTAGCGAAAAGTTTTATCTTTTGGTTCGTCGTTTGTTACTAAAACAATACATATTTCTATTAAATTTACATTTACTCTCTATAAAGTTTCACATTTGGGACACAAATTAAGAAAATTAGGATACTCATTAATTTTAATTTACCGCCAGAAACACCGTATTAGAGATGGTTTTTCATGGAAGTAAATTGTAAGGGATACACCGAAAATAACCACAGTCTTATAATTCCAGGAATACAACTCGAAATTGTCAATCACATAATTTTCATAAAGTTTTATGGAGTCGTTAACATTCAGCAACAAAATTCTAAAAATCGCACGTTCAAAATATAAACCAAGTCTAAAATAAACCAATGCTTGCGTAAATAAACCATGCAAACGTAGCGGCCGCGGCGATGAGTTGTGAGTGAGGAAATTTGGTTATGGAAATCGGAACGCCCGAGGCCAGTAGCTGGCTGACTTCATGGATAAGAAGGATCTCTATATGATGAACTCCTTCTTCATGAAGCCAGAACAACGGAAATGGACTTGGATCAGCCATTATTACCACATAGTAAGAGGCGCATTAAATATCTATCAAAAACTGGAGCGGTCTCGACTGGTGAAGTCTACGCTCCGACCTGCACCCATCCAGATCCAAAACCCGGAAAACTTTCAACTCGAAGTGTAAAACCGCTTCAAATGCCTCGGTGAATGCGTTGACGTGGACGAGTTTACTAATAGGTTCGTAGCAGCTGTTCAAACGGCAGGGTCTAAGTTCTTTAAGGCCAGCCGTTCAAAAAGAACCAGAAAAATCTCAGACTCTACCCTCAAATTGATGGATGTAAGACGCCAAATGGCCCTTCAGTCACCGAACGATGCATCCCAGTATAGGCAGCTAAATAGACAAATCTCCAAGTCATTGACTCGCAATTTACGCCGCCATAACACAGATTTTGTGAAGGCGGCCATAGAGCGTAACAAAGACTCCAAAGTATTCGCACGAGATTTGTCTATTGGGCATAGCCAACTGACGGGGCTAAAGACCGGCGACGGCAGGGTCGTTTCGTCTAAGCCCGAACTTTTGAGGGAGGTCGAGAAGTTCTACCGACCGTTATACACGACGGGCACCTGTTACAAACAAGGCAGGAGACCCAAGAGCCAAACTAACCCGACACTACACCGAAGATATCCCAGACGTCAGCCAGTACGAGATTAGTATGGCCCTGAAACAGCTTAAAAACAACAAGGCGCCGCAGTGTCTAAAGACGAAGGTTTTTAACCAATGTATGTTGCCAGTGATGACATACGGAACACAGACGTGGTCGCTAACTATGTGCCTTATGAGGAAGCTCACTGTTGCTCAGCGGGCAATCGAGAGGAGTTTCCCTGCGAGATCGAATCAGAAATGAGGAGATCCGTAGGAGAACCAAGGTCACCGACATAGTCCAAATGATTGCGGAACTGAAGTGGCAGTGGGCAGGGTATTTAGCTCGGCGAACAGACGGCCGTTGGGGTAGTAGGGTACTAGAATGGCGACCACGTACCGGAAGGCGTAGTGTTGGTAGGCCCCCCATAAGATGGACCGACGATCTGGTCAAGATCGCCGGAGTAGGATGGATAAGGGCAGCGCAGGATCGATCGTCATGGCGATGTTTGGGGGAGGCCTTTGTTCAGCAGTGGACGTCTTCCGGCTGAAATGAAACTGTTGATGAAATGCAATTCCTGGTCTTCCAAACTGATGCTGCCCTAGCCAGTTTAGTTTACTTTTCATATAAGTGTTACTTGTGAATCACCTGCCGCCGAATACCTCCACTCGACACACCACAAATTAGGATATCATCGCCACCATCTTGATGTGTGGCTGTCCTATACAGAGCGGTTTTCAAGGAGCTTTCTTCCACGTACTACAAAGTTGTGGAATGAGCTTTCTTGTAGGCTGTTTCCGGGACGATACGACATGGGTACCTTCAAAAAAAGTACCTTCCTTAAAGGCGATGTTCTTATGATTCCTCTGGTGTTGCAAGAGAATGTGGGCGGCGGTGATCACTTAACAATAGGCGACCAGTACGCTCGTTTGTCCATCTATTCCATAAAAAAAATCACCATCGCTATATTTAAACAATGCTTAAAGCATAGTATTGAAACAATTCGCTGAGTTATCACATATATAATTCAGATCAAGTAGCGTGCATCAAGAGTTCGCACTTGTGTGTGCAATTGTGGAATGGTCTTTTCCCTGCGGCATACCTAAGTTTATATTTTATGTTACGGATCTTCAAAACTAAAAGTTTGAAAACTGACAAACCTGAAAGATAAACACAATTTTTAAGTATGAAAACTTAACTTAAAGTTAACTACTCACCCTTTTTACACGCTTTTTATTAGCTTCACCTGTATGTATGTTTGTTTGTACCGACTCATTTTGGCGCGATTTTCACCCACTTTAAACGGCCAGATATAGTTCAAACTTTGTAGGTTTACTAGGAGCGATGAAAATGCCTTAATTTGATAAAATTACTCCATTTTTCAATATATAAATAAGATTTTTAGTAGGAATTTGGTAGGAATTGATGTTAATTTTAAATTTAAAAAATAAATTTTCAGATCTTGTAGTTCGGTTTTCTGTGTTTTTTTGTTTTTTTTTAATTACTATGTATTATTTATACTTTTTTTTTAAAGGCTATCATTGACCTACAGAGTTGAGTCACACTCAAGTATTTAACTAATCAACAACTTATATGTCAAGCAAAACGCTGATAACAATAAAATTAATTAAATTGTTGATAGTTATTATATTGCCATCGTTATTGATTTCTTGAAGGTGACGAGAATTACGTTGAGATTCCGTTCCATACATAGAAAGATTGATCATTCACATGAATGTTGGGAATGGAGTGGTAAAATTTACTTATGTAATTATAGTAAATGAATTGCTTGGTGGTTTTCTTGCACGCTTCTCAGTCTTTTCTTACTAGGTAGAGTTTTTGTTTAAACTATTGGTTTGATTTGATTGATTTAAAAAAAAAAACCAATGAGGATTCGGTGATGATTATTGCAAGAGAACATGGTGATCATTTACCCACAGGTGACAAGTCGCTAACCTGTCTAAATATAAACTTCTAAATGTAGAAATGTGGTAGTTTTGTTTAAATATATATTATTTGCCTCAATAAAACAAAACCGTTAGTCTGAAAGAGAGATAAAAGTTACACATCACACCATAAAATGCCTGATCCACTCCGTAAAAAAATATGCCATCATGTTTCGCAAGATTTAATTTAAAAATTATTTCATGGGATTTTTTTATCATGACCCAAAGCTGGACATAAGATTAATTGCTGTATATGAAGAAACAACGTTAGAGTTCGCTCAAAACAATAAATTCAACTTTAAGCTATTACATAAGGATATCATCTCTACCATCTGGATGTGTGACGGTCATCCACAGTGCGGTTTTCAAGGAGCTTTCTTCCACGTTCTACAAAGCTGTGGAATGATCTTCCTTTGCGCGGTGTTTCCAGGACGATACGACAAGGGTACCTTCAAAAACAGCGCGTACACCTTCCTTAAGGGACGGCATCGCTCCTATGATTCCTCTGGTGTTGCAATAGAATGTGGGCGGCGGTGATCACTTAACACCAGCTGACACGTACACTCGTTTGCGTAAAAAAACAATGCCAACGTTCAAAATATACGTTTCTTTTGTCATATATCTATAAATAGATATAAATAATAATTCATTGAATTTCCTGTAAGCAAGCTCATCGCGAGTCACATAAAATTTTATATTATAGCAATCATTAATAAATTTTTATTCCTTCCCATAAAATTAAAACAGGTAGTCAGTTATTTCTCAGAAAAATTACTAGGGTTTTTATAACTGTTTTGTAGAATTGACCTGTACACAGGGCTGTGTGACCTTTGAAGTTACTCAAAGAAGACTTGCATATTATTTTAACTAGCTGACTCGGCGAATTTTGTTCCACCTAACAGTCGACTCTTTAATTAAACGTAGCCTAATGTACTCCTTATTACATCAGCTACCTACCAGTAAAAGTCACGTCATAATCGGTCCAGCCATTTCAGAGATTTCAGAGAGAAAGCCGGAACAAACAGATTTTAAACAAATTCTACTTTGGTGTTTGTACCTGTATAGCCGAGTGGGTAGCGATCCTACTACTAAGCTAGAGGTCCCAGGTTCGAATCCCGGTAGGTGCACGCATTTATATGATGAACATGGATGTTTGTTTCCGAGTCATGGATGTTTTTATATATTTATGTATGTTTAAGTAAGTATATTGTATTAAATATTTCGTTGTCTTGCAACCCATAACACAGCCTATATATGCCTAATTTGGGGCAAGATAATTTGTGTAAAAAGTGTGACAATATTATTATTATTATGTACCGTATATATGTTCATATACATGTAGTAAAAGATGGTTATTTTAATATTACAAACACACACTGCTATTTTATTTATACGTATAGATGACGCCAAGCAAGAGTAAGTTCATCACTTCGTAGACAATATCAAAAAAAATTAGGTGGTTATTGCTACAATTCGTACTTTTATATTTTAGGTTAAGGCGAAGAGTAAGCAGAAAACACGCAAACAAGGTGTTTTTATACAAGTTTTTTGGTGAAAATATAGCATTTCGAGCTATGAACACTACTTAATCCTGTTACACATATCCTTAAGTCTTATTTGTAGGTTCCTAATGCTTGCTGTTGGTTATATTTAACACTCCAGAGCCTTTTTGAACTACCACTTTTCCTTGCAGTTAAACAAGTTTTTTGTCATGGCATGACGCATTATTTTAGTACAACTCTCAGAAAAGTTATTCTTATAGCTTTTACATTTTTGTGTAGGTTAATATATTCAGATTAGTAACGAATAACGAGGATCGTAAGCATATAAACTATTTTCGACGCAAGAATGTTGAAAATATTGGCTTTGTTACATAGATGGCGGGCCGGAAGCCGTGAACTCATATCGCTCAAGGTCGCTGGCATTTAGTGTCGTCTTAAGGATTGTTCTCCGCTGCGCTCCAACTAGATACCGCACTACTAATAGCTTTTTTATTTCGGCAACTATGAGATGCTTGTGTGCGTGGCATTTTGACACTCAATGGCATCTTTAAAATTTTGGAACATACGCTTCGTGCAATTTTATATTGAAAGTAAAAAAATACAAAATAATTACTGATGATGTGATCCCAGTGTCTTTCTTATTTATTTTAGTATTATTTTTACAATGTTTTATTATGCAACCCGGTATTTTAGTTTCAATTGTTAGCAAAATTTAACAGAGCATTTGGCACGTCAATGTCACACATTGTTCAAAACTGGCAAGAGTACGCTCACTTGGGCGTAGTATTAGTTGCCGCACTTTGCGTCTACGCCTGCAGTATCTAGTTAGAGCGCAGCGGAGACCAATCCTTAATCTGAGTTTTATATTATACAAAATTACAACAGACTGGAATGAGAGAACTCCTAAATCGGGCAAAGCATGACAACATTGGAACATACAAACCCACACTCATGAAATGTTGTAAGTGATGAACTAAATGACTTTAGCTACCAACGCGTTCTAGAAGATAAAATTTACATCTTATAATAAAATACCCCTTCGCGATCCGATCCCTCTAAGCTTAAAAAAAAGCGGCCAAGTTCATAGTCGGACGTGCCCATGAAGGGTTCTGTAGCACCAAGTAACATAATATAAAATTTATATAGAAAGGAATATAGTATTAAATTATTTAAATGGAAAGGCAAGAAGTCTTTGCTCAAAATCATACAGTGTGAATGAGTTCTCGTTCAAACCAATTTTCGGTGGAAGTTTGCGTGGTAATGTGCATCCACGGACGAATAAAAAAAGAAGGACTCCGCGCCGTGATATAAGCAAGTGAAGCACCTTTATGCTAGTGTGTGTGCGGTTACGCGGGATATCATTTACACAAGTTTTTCTCCCTTAAATAATCATATATGGCCACAAATACTTTTATAGTATAGTTTTTACACTTTTTCACAACACACGACGTCATTTTTCAAATATTTTATTGCCACGCAAACTGATCTGTCAGACGATGACAAATCTCATAATGGCGACCGATTGGCTTGTATTAGTGTAAGTGTAAGTGCGTTGGGCTATGTAGTTACTCGTTTACCGGCTTGTTTTGGTGCTTCACCGCTATGGAAGGTGACACGGAGTCAAAAAAGAAGTTTTACTCGTCCGTGTGTACATCATATATTTCTTAAGATTCAACAGTATAAATCTTATAGTTTGATAAAAAGTGGCTATGACATACACGGACAGACAGACAGACATGACGAATCTATAAGGGATCCGCTTTTTTGCAATGTGGCTGAGGACCCCTTAAAAAACCGCTGACAACTGAACCGATTGTATCAATGCGTATTATTTTACTTACAGCAAAATAATGCCTATAGTTAGTATAATTTCATATGAATTCATATGAATGCTATCAAAACATGCTATATGACCATGCCACGGACTAATAAAAAAATAAGGACTCCGTGTAACCTTACATAATAGTGTCGCACCAAAACAAGCCGATTAACGTGTAAATACATAGCCTCACGCACACACTTACACTAATACCAGCCGATCGGCCGCTATTATGAGATTTGTCATCGTCTGTGACAGATCAGTTTGCGTCTTAATAAAATATTTAAAAATACCGTGCGTTGTGAAAAAGTGTAAAAACGATACCATATAAGTATTTGTGGCCATATATGATTATTTAAGGGAGAAAAAATTGTGTAACTAGTATCCCCCGTAACCGCACCCACACTAGCATAACGGTGCTTCACTTGCTCATATCACGGCGCGGAGTCCTTTATTTTTTACTCGTCCGTGGACCATGCTTAAATTGTTGAAATCGTGTCTCATTTTGTTTTACACTCACGACACAAAGTTGAAAAACCGTTATACTTTAGAATAAATGTGTATTTTCATTGAAAACAATTGGTTTTATATATTAGTGTTTATGGTTATATTATCAACTTTATATGTTCTTTCTAAAACATAACATACATATACATAAACATGTTTTTATGAAAATAAGGGACGAGACGAGTAGGACGTTCAGCTGATGGTAATTGATGCGCCCTGCCCATTACAATGCAGTGCCGCTCAGGATTCTTGAAAAACCCCAAAAATTTTGGAGTGGCACCTTGTGCCTTTTTTGAGCACCACCTTTTTTTAAAGAAACTTAACATCTTATGTCTAAAGGGCGCTTCAACCGAAACACTGTAATGTTTACACATTTCTGCTTCACTTCACTTTATTCACAACCTTACTATAATTATAAAAAGACATACAGACAGATAAAATTTCAGAAATCGTCGAATTAGTGTCAGTGAGTTGTAACATAATACAAAACAACATAATATAAGATGATTTGACCTCGATAATATAACACTGCGCCCTAAGACTACACAACACTCGAATAACAAAAAAATCAGACACGTCTGTCTGTTCGCGATAAACTCAAAAACTACTGGACTAATTTTCATGCTGTTTTCACCAATGGATAGCGTGGTTCTTCGATGGTTCTCGAAGAAGGTTTTAGTATATAATTTGTTATGATTTTGTCTACAGTTTTATTATACATAAACGATATTTGTCGGAGGTGTCGGAAAAAATAGAGCTATCTGGGAGCTATCATTGAAAACGCTGTCTAAACACTTTGAGATATAACAAAATAATGTATGGTGGAATTGTGTATCTTATATAGTTCTACAGAAAAGTCCGCAATGGCACTTGTCTTTCTCATGAGGACACCATGCTAAATCCATTTTAATACTTTAAAAAATTGGCAATTATAAATAAAAATAAAAAATAATATAAAAATTTTGTAAATAAATTTATTCATCCTTAAAAATTTGTTTACAAATTTATAAGTTTAATAAAAATGCAAAAATTTTTAGACATTATGGAAACATAATAAAATTAAAGAATTAAAATTCACAATTATATAAATTAATAATTGAGTTCTGTATGTACCAGGTAATATTTATTAGTTGATCTTAAAATTTAATAATGTTATATAATGTTATAATCTTTGAATGTTAATTAGCATGTATCACTATTATTTTTATTTTAATAGGATCTCTCAACGTGTAAAGGCCTCCTCCAGATTTTTCCAAGTCTTCATGTCTAGAGCCGTTTTTCTCCAGTTTATTCTACTATACTAGCCGACCCGGCAAACATTGTTTTGCCATATAAAGTATTTTTAGTGTTCGACCGTTTTTCCTCAGACTTACTTTTTAAATCAGACTAACACGAAAAAATCTTTTCATCTTTCGGGTTAATATTGACACTCACAAAAATATGGCTTTCTATTAGTAACAGCCAAATAAACTTTATTCCAATAGGCTTAAGCTAAGCGGTTCTGAATCGTCACTATAATTAATTAATATTTCTTTTAAATTACTGAATTTACCATATGTTCGTAAAAAGTTGAGCTCATGAGAAGAGCATATAAGACACTCAACGGCCACTCTTTTCAATCAAATAGGGTATTTTACAATGGCTGTAATATACATAACAAATTAGTTTGTAAGGTCCTGCATCCAATATATGAGTGAGACTAGTTATTTATGACTATATTTGACACTTATCATTATATTTCGGATAATACACTGTATATCCTTATAAACTTTAGCCTATGTGTTAATCTGATGTGTAAGCTATATTATTGTAAAGTTTCATTAAAATCCATGCAGTATTTTTTGCGTGAAGACAGTAACAAACACACATACACATTTCGCATTTATAATATTAGTAGGATAACTACATATTATGATAAAATCACTCAGAAATACTTTTTTGTTTCATTTTTAACTCAATAACTTTCATTAGATATTTCCGATGGCTTTAGATTGCATTATCCCCGAATTCTGACATCATTTTACGGGTCAGCGTTTTACGGGTCAGCTAGTAAGCACTATAAAGGTAGATGAGATTATTTTCTCCTATTTAGTTTTAGCCATATTGTATAGATCTATATTATGCGCGTTTATTGCTTCATGGAGATGTGCACTTTATCGTAAATCATAATTATAGTCTCTCAATGTGGTGCCCAAGCTTGATAGATTGGGTCCTTTTCTGTCCGGTCATTACATGTATTTCATCGTTTTAGGTTGATATATTGGAGTAAGGAGGTCAATTATTGTGTGTTAGTCAATTATATCAAATGTCATTAATTCGCTGAAAGTCATCAATCACCAGCTGTAGCTTCGACGTGAATATGTTCGACACTCTGCGCACATTTTGTAATTAAGTTTGCAAAAACATGTCTTTATTAATACAAACGGCTGCCTGCGGTTTCGCCTGCGTAGTTTTCGTCATTATTATAATCCCCAATATATATTATATTCCCCGTTATGAAAAAATTATGAGAGTGAAATTTTAATGTGCGCGCGCATCACTGTAATATAAAAGTAACAGGGTGAAGTTGGTTCCTAAAATTTTCTGACGTTTGCGACATTCGTTATATTTTTTTGTTTCTTCGTCCATTATTAGGATAGGCAAAGAGTTCAAGCCCGTACAGCCGTATTCGTTATTTAATAAGTAATTGTCAAAGCCATCGTTGCAAGATTTTTACAATATTGTTATTTCTTCAAACGTAGAATGGCACGAGGAATAAATAATTTTAAGGATTTTTGCTTTGTTAGGCCAAAGAAGTATAACTTCTTGCGTGCATATATAAGTACACACACTATTTTTTCATAACAGTTGTAGACCTGACAAAATAAGTACGTTAAAGACATTAGCCGGAATAAAGGAACAGACGGACAATACGCCTATTTTTTTTATGAATTGTAGCGAAACTTTCGCGTAAGCATTTCAACTCAAGCAAATATTAATTTTGTAAGCATTTGAACAGTTTGCTTGATACAATTATAATTAATAAATGATTATTTATTAATTATATTGCTCTTTTTAGGAGAGAATCACGCGTCGCACAGTTTTGGATATTTTTTTATAATGTAAATAACTCTGAGAGAGAAGAAGTGGCGCAAGAAAATCCCCCAGATATTTTTGCGCTTTTTTTAATTAAATATTCAATATTTTACTGTCATTGTTATTGCTATAAAATAATAATAATCTAGACCCAGGCTGTCCAATCACTTAGATATTAAGCTGTGGAGTAGTAGGATTTACGACACAGCCATTTTTTTTTATAAAATATTTAAATTTATATATAAATAATGCCTAAATAGCGACTGTAATTTTATTATAAAAGTGAATACATTTACCCTTAAAGCTATTATGTATCTTATGAAGCCTACTAAAATTAGATACAAGCAATCCCTAATTTTCTTTCTTTCTTTATAACTGTTATATATATGAAACTGAATAAGCTTTTGGTCTCAACCACCTGGAAACCCAAACTCAACTATTTTCAGCTTTTCTCATTAATACCTTTCCAACGATATATTACTAGCATTACCTATTGTGATTGCTGACGAATAAAATTCCAATGCCGCCTTTGTGATACCGGCAATACTCCAGGGCACTAGATTTTTTAGATACACCAAAACCGAAAGTGCCATACGGCACACTACTCCCTCACCAAGTTCTGATGATGGTATATTTTGAGTGGACTTATAACTTGTTTCAATAGCTTTCAGATACATTCACTCAAATCATTCTAATTATAAGCAATTTAATAATACATGTAAAATAATACGCATTGATAGAAAGTTGCGCGAGCGCTATTATCGCGGCAATCTGAGGCATACCGCGCGATCAGAGTTTCCCGGAACGGAAATGGATTTCGTACATTTTAATTACAAAAAGCCTTAATATTTTCTCATAGGTATTATAAAGAAAACCGGTGTATGTACGCAAGATAATTTACAATGTTGAAAATAAAATTGATTGAATAACTACATATTTTTTGTATGTAAAGTCATGAGAGTTTATAAATGCATTATAAAACACTTTATGATTACCATACCCTGAAGCGTTCTGTTGTATCAGTTGTTTTTTATTGAAAACCAATTATAGTATTAACACGCATAAAATTATTTTCTGTTGCTCGCCTTATGTATTGGTTATTAACTCAAACTGATCTTTAGAGCGCGTTTATGTTATAGATGGTTTGCAGAAGATAGTTCCCATGATAATTTTTAATTTATATTTACAAGTTGAGCCTTCGATGTTGTTCTTAGTTATAGAATCTCTTAAATTCAGATGTCAAGTGCAGATGTTTAAAATAAGGTTTTGATGTGTGATAGCAGGCGTGGTACGCACGCCTTAAATAATTTTTGAAGTGAAAACACCTTTAGCATCAATGTGATTTGAAAGTCAATGAAACGAAAAAGCGAGACAGTAAAAAGGGATAGGAAATTCATAAGATGTAACATGGGAGTAAATGAGATAAGAAGCATTATACAGTGTATTGGTACGAGGCGATCGAATATATAATTAACCTAATGAAAATTTCTAAAAAACGGTACACAAACTAAAATTTTATCGTCCACACAAACAAAAATAATCATAAAATGAAAACTACTGGGCATAATGTTGTTAAATTTTTATGGGACCAAATGGCAGGAAGTCCACATAAAACTAAAGAAGAATCAAGTAAATTAGATCATAACCCCCTTATTCATAATGGTCCGCTAACTTTAAACAGCCGCTTAGGAGTGTTTTTTCTCATTCTGACTAAGGTCAATAGAAGAAGACAGAGTGAGAATTAGCAATGCTTTAAGTTAGCAGACTATTATGAATAAGGGGGTTAATCTCAGCGTAATTAAGTAACATACATAAAAAATATACCAATCAATTTGAGAATGTCCTCCTTTTTGAAGTCGGTTAAAAAACACAAGAGTTAATTAGTAGAGCATAATATGCATCAATTCACACATACCGTAAATAAATCAATGTATTATACAAGGGAGCAGTTTATAAGCGATTATAAAAATATAATTTTTTTTTAAAACACGAATTAGACACTAGTTTCTAGAAACAGGATCATCCTGTCACCACAAGTAGCGCCCATATTTTAGGGAAAATTATTGCAACTTCGCAATCCGGTGTTCCAGACAAAAGGGTCGACGCCACTTTTTTATTTATTTGGTGTTGCAGAAGAATGTGGTATGCACTGGTCACGTTACATCAAGTGATTGTATGGTGTTTGTCCTCGAATTCTCTAAAAATAACGGGTTGCACTCCGGGAGTGCCGGAAGAAGTGAAAACTTGAACAATAACGTCGTGCATTTTTTAATATTTTGGAATGTTTAGGAAATAATTTCGCACGAATTGCTTTATTTATCAATATAAAAGTACTAGCATTTATGTGGTAAAACACAATATTCATTTACTGCGCTATCCTACACAAGAATGGCAATTTATATTTCATAAGTAGCACTTCAGAACTATTACAATTGTTTTATCTCTCAGAAAAATCAACTTTCATCCATAATCTCAACGACTGTCCTACGAATTTTCGATCAGGTCACGTGTCCTGATGCGAGTATAACATTTTATACCCATCCCAAGTGCTCAACGCCGCTAAAGAAGTTTTTACTTCAAAAATTAAAACATCTTTTAATATTTAAACAATTGTTTCATCATAATCAATTGAATAAGGGCTTTATAGTAATGCATTAAGATAAATTATATCATTATAAACGCAATTTGTCAAATAACAGCCGCGATTAATCTTCTGTTCAGACACATTTAATAAATAACATGACAATTTAAAACAATAAAAAGGTCACGAATAGATTGAAGTAAAACACACAATAAAATATTTGTAGCGACTTTGAATAACAATGAAAATGTAAATTTTTATACGGAACTACGTTATTAGGCGCACATGTTATTATTTTCGCATATAAATATTCATCATATAAAATTAAAAAAATGTTTAGATATAAATTGACCTCCATCTATGTGATTTTTTTTTCTTAAGCCGTTTCAATGAGGAAGGAACTCATTTAATTGTAGGTAAAGTATTTAACACCGATCTCATACCTACACTTTCAAAATGTGGAATGAGTTTCCTAGCACGGTATTCCGAGGACGATACGATAAGAGTCTTAAAAAAAAGACTCCACCTTCGCACGACACACCACAAGTTAGGATATCATCCCCACCATTTGGATGTGTGGCGGTCCTCCACAGTGCGGTTTACAAGGAGCTTTCTTCCACGTACTACTAAGCTGTGGAATGAACTTCCTTGTGCGGTGTTTCCGGGACGATACGACATGGGTACCTTCAAAAAAAAAATTCGAATTACATAACATTGAAACTACAAATTAAAATAAATATTGATTTTTTGGTTCCGTACCTAAAAAGTAAAAACGGATCCCTTATAACCTCTATTTTCTGCCTATCCATCTGTCTGTCAAGACAATTTATGGGAAACGCGTGGAGGTATCGAGTTGAAATTAAAACTATATACTTCAATCTCGGGAAGCTCCGTAAAAACTTCTTATCCCAAATACAACAGTATCTGAAGACGAAGGTTTTCCCAAAACCAGGGTGTGTTGCCAGTGATGACTTACGGTACGCAGACATGGGCCTGATGAGAAACCTCATGGTCGCTCAGAGGGCAATGGAGAGGACTATGCTCGGCGTTTCCCTACGAGATTGAATCAGAAATGAGGGGATATAGCCCAAATGATTGCGAAACTGAAGTGGCAGTGGGCAGGGCACATAGACAGATGACTGGTGGGGCAGAAAAGTCCTCAAATGGCGACCACGTACCGGAAGACAGTGTTGGTAGGCCGTATATCGCCGGAATACGCCGGATGAGGAGGAGAAGAGGTTCATGCACAAGCCAGGTTTCACTTCTGACACGTGTACTTTGTACGCACGCAATTTTTGAAGTTATACTTCTTTAGTCGCATTATAAAAAAATGATGACAGTGAAATTTAAAAAAAAAAATTTAATAAGATGTGCGCGCATCACTGCAACACAAAAGTAACACGGTGAAGTTGGTTCCTAAAATTTTCTGACGTTTGCGAAATTCGTTATTTTTTTTTAGTTTCTTCGTCCATTATGAGAATAGGCAAAGGTTTCAAGTACGTACAGCCGTATTTGTTATTTAATAATTTAGAAGCCATCGTTGCAAGATTTTTACAATATTGTTCTTTCTACAAACGTAGAATATCACGAGAAATTTTGCTTTGTTAGACGAAAGAAGTATAACTTCTTGCGTGCATATATAAGTACACACACACTTTTTTATAGAAGGGGGCAAACTGGCAAGACACTAACGTAATGGGAAGTGCTAAGGTAACCCATGGACATCCAAAAAACCAGGGGTCAAGAGATGCGTTGCCGGCCTTTTAGGTGGTATACTCCCCTCCAACCCAGTCGTTTCGGTATAATATGTAATTGGCATTTCATGGCGAATTCCTTTACATCAACTAATAGGTCATAAATACATCGGTACGAACAATATTCAATCTATTACAATAGCACCTCCAAGTACGGCTCAATTATTTTGGCCACAACCTTTAGCACTATTAACTTTGCTTTATGATCATATAAATATCTTCGTGTACGGGGAAGTAATCAATTTAAATTCATACTAACTTGATCGGTAAAGGCTCTTGCAATGTTAACGATGTACACTACCATAGGCCTTTACATGGTGGATTCAGTGAAATACTCTAGAAGAGGGTAAATCAATATTTCAGCCAAAAGTAACCAACTTTTCTTTAATAACTTTATTCGCCCTGGGTTATGACGAATATGATGTTATAAATTTTTTTGTGTGGCATCTTGTGCAAAGGAGCCTCACACTGGTAAAAAATCGGCAAAACTAAAAATTATATTTTTTTAATACAAGATGAGGAGAAAAGGGCGAACGCGTTACCGCTGCCTACATTCTAAAGCAACTCCAGAGGCATCACAGGAGCATTGCCGGACTCTTAAAGATGTAGGTGTTTTTTTTCATGTATCCATGTCATATCGTCCTGGAAAACCATGCAAAGATGCTCATTACATAGCTTCGTTGTACGTATGTACATCGGTTGAATAAAGTTAATTGAAAAGTGGACAGTAATGTGTAAGTATTACTGTGTTTCAGTCTGAAAAGCGCCCTAGCTAGTGAAATTACTGGGCAAGTGAGACTTAACATCTTATGTCACAAAGTGACGAGCGCAGTTGTAGTGCCGCTCAGAATTTTTGGGCTTATCAAGAATCCTGAGCGTCACTGCATTGCAATGGGCAGGGCGTATCAATACCACCAGCTGAACATCCTGCTCGTCTCGTCCCTTATTGTCATAAAAAAAGTAACTATTTATTTCATGCAGTAATTATCCTATGATAAAAGTGATTTTTTTAAAAGACATAGCCCAGATGGTTGCGAAGCTGAAGTGTCAGTGGGCAGGGCACAGCTCATAAGGCCGATGGTGGTAGTGATCTTTGGAGACCTTTATCCAGCAGTGGACGTCTTCCGGCAGAAGTGATGGTAGTGATTGTAAATCTCTCCGATTCCACGGAACTAAATCAAAAAAGAGAGTGAATTTGTGAAGAAAATCCGATTAATTAACCAACTTCAAAACAGGAGTTTTCAAATTTTATTTGTGTATTAATCCTAGAAGTGATAGTTATCACACAAAATCATAAAAAAATGTTTAGATTTAGAAGAGCGACATATGCAAATATTGGGGTTGAGCAGGTTGTCAACTGTAAAGTAGATCCTCTAGAAGAAGCCACAACCTGAGAGTTGAACAAAGCATACAAGATTTTGTGACAATACGTCACTCGAACGGTTAGCTCAGTTGGCAGAGCACTCGAACGGAACGTGAGAGGTCGTGGGTTCGAGTCCCACATCATTCATAAAATTTTGTTTGTTCAAAAAAGGATCTTCTCAATTCATCGCTATGTTTTTTTATGTTTTGTTACCTCAGAACTTTCGACTGGGTGAACTGATTTTGATATTTTTATTAGAAAGCTGGTGCTTCCCGTGTGATACCATTGCAATTTGGTACAGATCTGACAAAGGCATCCACGAGAAAACCATTAAAGTATTAAATTTGCTATAAGTATGTGCGCGACATATTTACGAATAACTTAATATCGCGCCAATTTATTTCGATGATTTTTTTCCAAATATAACAATAATCGTAACTAGAATTAGATTAATTAATTAGATTGTATAAAAATACGCAATTTTTTTTAAATTTTTAATACACATTATATCTATTATTTCGGAATAGTGTTTTTGAAGTCGGTTGTTTTATTTTGTTAATTTTATTTTTATTTTAAGACAACTAATTGATTTTTACATGTTGGTATTTAATTAAAATTTAAACACTCTTATACAATACATACCTATTTATAAATTCTAATTATTGTTTAAATATAAGGTATCAAGGTAATAAGTATAATTATTACATTTCAGAGCGATCGGATAATCACTATTTCTTAGTCCTGGAAAGCATTTTGCGGCACTTCTTCTCTCTCGGCCAGCCATTTATTTCCGAAGCGGCTGCAGTTCATTATTTGGCATCATGTAATTAATTGTGACAAAATGAGCTCCTTTTACACCTTAAAGTAGTTTAGTACTTTACAACTCTTGTATTTGAATCTAGGGATCATTAGGATGCAAGCTGTCTAATTAAATAAAGTAATAAAAAATATTTATTAATAATATTATAACTTCTATGAAAAAACACACAGAAACAGTTATATTTTTTATAAGATACAGAATTGTAAATTGAAGATAAAATGTACTGGAACCGTTATCAATAATTATTATAAAATACTAGCTGACCCGACAGACGTTGTTCTGCACATAATAAATAAAATACTGTTTTTTTTATGAATTTGTCAATAATATTTAATAACATCAAGAATTATTTCGTATAATCTGGCCCCTGTTTTCATTAGTTTAGTTCATGAGTTGACTGGAAACAAACATCAGGACACTGGATTTATATATATTACTAGCTGCCCAGACAGACGTTGTTCTATAGATAATAAAAAAAAATTCATAGGAATTTGCCAATAATATTTCATAACATCCAGAATTATTTCGTAAAAAATGCTCCCTGTTGTTATAATGAAATAGTTTCGCAGCAAAACTGTCAAACCGTACGTCATTAACTTCTCTCATAGAAAATATGTCCATACAAAACAAATATTGAAAATAAAATAATTATGGGTCCCAAATCGATATAAAACTATCCTTTCTCACAAATTGGATCAAACTGCATTACATAAAGTAATTCCCATTTAAATCCGTTCATTAGTTAAGAAGTTCACTGGAAACAAACATCAGGACACTGGATATAAATCCAGTAATAATATATATAAATATATTATTAGCTGACCCAGCAAACGTTGTATTGCCGATATTAAAATCGCGATACAAAAGTAACTGTTGATTGTAGATTGGTGAAAATTTGAAGTTTTATGTATTTTTTTATGCTGACTCATAATCAAACAAATTTAAAAAAAATTGCAAAAAAATTAAAAAAAAATTGGCGTGGACCATCCTTAACATTTAGGGGGATGAAAAATAGATGTTATCCAATTCTCAGACCTACCCAATATGCACTCAAAATTTCATGAGAATCGGTCAAGCCGTTTCGGAGGAGTTCAAAGTTTAACACTATGACACGAGAATTTTATATATTAGATTAAGATGATATAAAAACTTAATAATTATGTGGCTGAAATGTTCATGTCATTGTTAGCAAAATTTCATTCTAAACAATACTGCGCACAATGAATTTCGATACTTGTAAATGTAGGCGGGCGGGTGGTAGTATTTCGATGTACTTGAAATTAAAGTCTGCATATGTCAAAACGATCGGTACTCCAATTTCACGAGATGCGTCTACGCCGATTTATATAAAAGCCTCTCCACTCGATATGAGAATCATTCCCGCATCACAGCTCCAACGGAGATCACACACCTTTGAATCAAATAACAAAAAACATAATGCAATTGGTGAGTTATTGTAACATACGCTGTATCTAAACAATAGCTTTTGTGTACGACTGTTAATAATTTTTAATATACTTACTGTTTCATCTCGAGAATTATAAATCAAACATTTTCGTGATTGTTTTAGAATTATATAATTTATTTTTTAAATGATAGATTTTTTTTAAATATAACTATTTAATTATTGACAAGTCAGTAATTTATTTTATTATCAAAGTCTAAAATATCACAATTAAAAACAGGGGGTTTTAAAATCTGCCACTAAAATAAGAGTAAAAATATATAATATCATAATTACAACAGAACCTGGGAATTGGATTTAACCGTTAAAACAGGCTTTGTTTAAAATTTAATGGTTGTTAGTTATTTTGCGTGGAACCCTAAATAATATTCTACATTAAAAGTACTAATTCTGTTAAAATAGTTCAATAAGAAATTAACTGGACAGATAGTCAATTTTAAAAAGTTTTTTTTTTTATTTACAAGCATTTGGTTAGAAGTTTACTAAGTTTACTTTGATATTACACACAAACCAGTTAAATTAATTTATATCTGTAAAAATAAATTGTCAATTTTCATTGTTGTAAAATAACGCATTGGGCATTTAATTTTAAGTTTAATTGTTTGACCTTTTAACTTGATGAAATTTACATCAGATAATGTATGAAGAATATTGATGTGAATTACGGCAAGATGTAAGAGCTATAATTAAGTTGACTTATTTGGATTTCTTTGTTCAATGTAGAATTCAAACTATTTTTATGTTCTCTAAATGTTTCGTTTCTTCTGCAAGAATTTTTTCAACCGACTTCAATTAAAAGAGGTAGTTTTATGTGTGTTTTTAATTGTATTTTATGTTTAGTCACGATAAAATATTTTTTCTATTGATAGTTTTTTATTTAAAGTAGCGCGTCTAGAATAAATATATATACTGTTTATTTCATTTAACCGTTAGTAAATGTTATTTTTTAGCTTTCGCAAAATTAAATATGATTCATAAATAAAATATCTCATTGTTTTATATTGTTACTTACTACCATAACTATATTTTCTTATTGAATCAACATTTAGGCATATAAAGTTTTTTTTAATATCTTACTCAACTGTTATCAGCCATCACATATAACTCAATATCTAACTCCTATTATTTTTTATTTAATACCTAATAAATTTCTCAAAAATTGCTAAGTTTTATAATATCATAATATAGTAATCTAGAGCATATATTCTGAAAACATATTTGGCTTTATTCTTCTACTTTATTTGATAATTTTGTATACAAAAATAGATTACATGAATATTAATAAATAAAGATCAAAGAATTTAAATATATAACTACTATAATCTTTAAAATAAAACACTTTTTAAAGGATTAAAACGCGTGTTATTATAAATGTGTTTTTACATTAAAATTTGTGTAAAAGTTTCAATTTATTATTATTTTAGTTAAACCGACGTTTCGAGACCTTTTCAGATCACGTTTTCGGGAGTCCCACTGAGGCAAGGTCTCGACCTTTAATTTAATCCTTTAAAAAGTCATTTTTTTATTTTTTTTTTTCAGATCATCGCATTGTCAGCCCTAGTGGCCCTTGCCTACGGCGCTCCCCAGTTCAACTACGTCCAGCCACAGTACCAGGGACAAGTTATTCCCATCCTCAGACAAACACAAAACGTGAATCCAGATGGATCATACCAGTGGAGGTAAGAATAAGAATATTATTCGTCTATAAGCTCTTGCCTTTTACCTCGTTTTCATAGATTAACAGCCGCTTTCAAAACATATCTCTAGTTACGGATACATTGCTATCACCGTTTAATTACAAGAACTTACGTATCCATAATGTCCAATATAGGTTATAGTCCAATGCTTTATGTCAATAGGTTATTGAAATGTAAGTAAGCGTAAAAGGATAGATTTGTCTACCTCTAGTAAGTTAAACTAAGGATAGCGAGGATAATGAAAAAGGCCGTACGAAACGCACCCAACTACTGGTTAAACTGGAAAAATAATTCATTTTTCTAAATAAAATTCACAGCCTAAATTACAACTTACGAAGTATTCTTCATATCCGAAATAAGCAGAAAGACAAATAATCAAAAATACAGAAGTTATATTTTTTTTATGAAAATAAGGGACGAGACGAGCAGGACGTTCAGCTGATGATAATTGATACGCTCTGACCATTACAATGCAGTGCCGCTCAGGATTCTTGACAATTCTAAAAATTCTGAGCAGCACTGCAAATGCGCTCGTCTCCTTGAGATATAAGATGTTAAGTCTCCTTTGCCCAGTAATTTCACTAGCTACGGCGCCCTTTAGACCGAAACACAATTATGCTTACACATTACTGCTTCACGGCAGAAATAGGCGCCGTTGACATACCCATAATCTAGCCGGCATCCTGTTCAAAGGAGCGTCCCACTAATTGCTAAAAGCTGTTATTTTATCATCACAAACCAGACAGTTCAATGTTATTAATGCGTATGCATTACATTGCAAGACATGGGTGATGAAAATCGTGGGAGGTAATAAAACAAAAGGTTAAAATGGTGATTTATAATCTCATATGGGATACACTTAAACGTTTACACATTTAAACGAATTTGTAGCACAATGTATAAAAGTTCAAAAGGTTGCACATAAAAAAGATTGATGTTTAGTTTAATAGTTATAATTAATTTAGAAAGGCAGTGTTTTACTTAAAAAAAAGGTTGTATAAGTAACATAATCCAAATAGTGTGAAAATTAAAAACATAAATATGGTTTCGAACTTAGTCATATAATACGTGCTAAATAAAACTCGCACATATGACAGAAGATTGGCATTAACTTATATAGTTATAATTAATTTAAGAAAGGCAGTGTTTTACTTTAAAAGAAGTTTGTATAAGTAACATAATCCATAGTATTTTCTTTGATTACGTGTTACACATTTAAATAAAACACTTTTAAAGGATTAAAACGCGTGTATTTGAAAACGAGATCTGGAAAGGTCTTGAAACCGCGTCGGGTTAACTAAAATAAAAATGTAACTTGTACGCAAACATCTAATGTAAAACCGTTACAATTACACGCGTTTTAATATTTTAAAAGTGTTTTATTCAACATACTGCAAATAGTGTGAAAATTCAAATATGGTACATAAATATGGTTTCAAACTTGGCCATATTTAATACGTGCTAAATAAAAGACTGCACATATGACTCACAATGATTTAAAATATATGTTAATGTTAAAAGAAGGACGGATCAGGCTACAACGTATATTTATATGGTACGTGATGAAAAGATATTTCACGGCGCGGTCATAAACGGACATTTCTTAAGTGTCGGGTTTATAAATCGTATTTGTTGAAGTCATCTCGATCTCGACCAAGCCCTCGTTACGCAATAAAATTGGCTAAAGCACACCTGTGGAACTATCAGATTCAAATTTATATGGTAATTATTTATAACGAAACTCGAAATTAATTTTGAAATAATCTAAAAGATTTTTAAGCGTTTAGCAAATAGTTCTAGTTATATTCGAAGTGTTTTTAGATTATTAAGCCTTTTGTTGTTAGAGCTATCTCATGGGTCATTTAATTGTTGAATATGGTATTTTCAATATAACACAAATGAAATTTGAAAGCAAAATTTATGAATGACGCGGGACTCGAACCCGCTACCTCTCGCGTTCCGCGCGAGCGCTCTTCCACAGAGCCAAGCGTTCGAGAGACGTATCATTGATAAATCTTGATAATATGTCTGTTCAACTCTCAGGTTGTGGCTTCATCTACAGGATCTACTTTACAGTTGATAACCTGCTCAACCCCAATATTTGCATATTACGAAATTGGCTGGCTGGTCGAGTCCCGCCTCGTTCATAAATTTTGGTTTCAAATTTTATTTGTATAATACTTTCCTGAAGACTTAAAAAAACTACTACTACTTAAAAATCAAATTTTCAATATTTCTCTGAAAGTATGTGACAGCAAATTATTATTTCAATTCTTTCATATTATAGAGAAATTTATGCTATCTCGTGCTAAATACAACGATTATTTTTGGTATAATAATCGATACAACTGTAGGTATTATATTTATAGCTGATATACCATTAGTATATTTACCAGTGGGAGGCTCCTTTGCAAAGGATGCTGACTAGATTATGGGTACCACAAAGGCGCCATTTCTGCCGTGAAGCAATAATATGTAAACATTACTGTGTTTCAGTGTAAAGGGCGAAATTTTATGTTTCAAGGTGACGAGCGCAATTGTAGTGCCACTCAGAATTTTTGGGCTTTTTAAGAATCCGGTCAGGCACTGCATTGGAATGGGCAGGGTGTATCAATTACCATCAGCTGAACGTCCTGCTCATCTCGTCATTGGCTAATTCGATACAGTGTGTAATATCCTTGTCATAATGGAGATGGTGTTTCATTCGTGATTGATGAGATAAAGTTAATAGATGTGACTAATAAAGGACTTGATAAGCTTGAAGATAATTGTTGAAGATAATACTAAAGTAGATATTACCTCAACCCGATTGATAGTGTAATATTATTACTAGCTGACCCGACAGACGCTGTTCTGTACATAATAAATAAAATTCTGTTTATATGTAAAACACCAGAGGAATCACAGAAGCGTTCTCAGCCTTTAAGGAAGGTTTACGCGCTTGTTTTGATGGTACTCATATCGTATCGTCGCGGAAACACCGCACAAGGAAGCTCATTCCACAGCTTTGTAGTACCTACCGTGGAAGAAAGCTCTTTTAAAACCGCACTGTGGAGGACCGTCACACATCCAGATAGTGAGAATGATATCCTAACTTGTGGCGTGTCGTGCGAAGGTGGAATTTGGCGGCAGGAATCAGGTGAAAAAGCTCTTCAGAACACTTCCGTGATAAATTCGGTAGAAGACACACAATGAAGCGACGTCTCTATGCAACGCCAAGTGATCCAGCCGTTCACAGAGCATTAGGTCCCAGACAATTCGAGCTGCTCTGCGTTGCACGCGTTCAAATGGATCGAGCTGATACTGGGGTGCGCCAGACCCGAGATGACAGCAATAATCCATATGTGGCCGAACCTGCGCTTTGTACAGCGCTAGAATGTGGGCCGGCTTGAAATATTGCCGTACTCTATTAGCTGTTACAGTCTACCTAGACGTATGAGTTATCTATGGACCTTTGATAAATCAGACACAATAACAAATTATTAAACCTCGTTATGAATACTTATTAAAATTAGCATAATAGCTTCGGAACGATTAGTTTCGTAATCCTTGTACGGCATTCTCTAGTCGCATTGAAATAGACACAAAAGATTCCCAAGACCAAAAGTCTGACAATGCATAATTCTGCTTGTAACAAAACATGACCGAAGCCTGTAATTATGTTTGGTATTTGCAAACGAAGCTGAAATGTCAATTTCATAATATTCTTTACGGCTCTAATTTATAGATATATAATTTAATAGGATGGTTCAGCGCGCCTAAAAAAAAAACGCCAAACCTTTTAAAACCATCAAAAACAATTAAATTTTTGAAGTTATACTTCTTTAGGCGTGTTATGAAAAAATGATGACAGTGAAATTTCTTCTTAAAATTTTCTGACGTTTGCGTCATTCACTATTTTTTTTTATTTCTTCGTCCATTATAAGAACAGGCGATGGATTCAAGCCCATACAGCCGTATTAATTTTTTATAATTAATTGTTAAAGCCATCTCTGCAAGATTTTTACAATAGTGCTCTTTCTAAAAACGGAGAATAGCATGAGGAATAAATCATTTTAATGATTTTTGCTGCGTTATGCTAAAGAACTTCTTGGGTGCAAACATAAGGACACACACGCTTTTTATTTAAGATTCACCAATATTTAGATTAATCCAACATTATTATTAATTCGAAATTGAATAATTGCGAACATTGGAATAGATTTCATTCAATACTTTATGGAATAATGTGTTACGCTACTATATTTTAAGTGGGAGGCATCCTTTGCACAGGTTATCGGATAGATTATGGGTACCACAACGACGCCTATTTCTGCCGTGAAGTAGTAGTATGTACGTAATACTGTGTTTCGGTTTGAAGGGCGCCGTAGCTAGTGAAATTACTGGGCAAATCAGGGCAAATGTAATGCCGCTCAGAATTATAGGGTTTTTCAAGAATCTCGAGCCGCACTGCATTGTGGGCAAGGCGTATCAATTACCATCAGCTGAACGTCCTGCTCTTCCCGTACGTCTCGTCCCTTACTGTCATAAAAAAAATTAAATAACTTTTTGATCTGGTTATGATATCTATCATTATCTATTTCATAATAAATGCGCTTAAAAATAATATGAAAACTTTATTTGCCGAAATTATTTACTGATTTATCTATTTATGTTATGTTAGAAAATAATGAAAATATTTAACACTCCTCAGCTATGAAACTGGAAATGGTATCGCTGCACAAGAAGAAGGTTTTTTGAAGAATCCTGGCATCAAAGATGCTGAAGCTCAGGTCGCCCAGGGTTCCTTCTCATACACATCTCCCGAGGGAATCCCAATTGCCCTGAGATACGTCGCAGACGAAAATGGTAAGTTAAATAGTATCATAGGTAGTGACAATAACAAACACATTGCAACAACACTTGGTAAACCTCATAAAGGTACATCAGTTCATAAAGGGGCTATGATATGGGGAGAAGAACTGATAAGAAACTCCTAGCCCATCTTTTAAATTATATAACAACTTAGCCTACATAATATCTTTATATATATTATGAATCCAGTGTTCTGATGTTTGTTTCCAGCGAAATCCTAAACTAATGAACGGATTCCAATCGGGATTACTTCATGGAGTACAATTTAGTCCAACTTCAGAGATAGGATAGTTTTCATTTAGATTTATACAATCGTTCGTTATTTTTATACAATCTAATTCTAGTTACGATTATTGTAATTTTTGGAGTCGGTGTCATCCAAGATAGGTTTGTAACTACATAAATAGTTATAGGTGAGATGTGTTTGAGTCGTGAGGAGGCGAGAGCGGCTCGCGGCGGAAGTACACCGAATCCAAAAATAACAATAATCGTTACTAGAATTAGATTGTATAAAAATACGCAATTATTTTTATACTTTTTAGTGCATATTATATCTATTGTGTTGGAATAGTGTTTTTGAAGTCGGTTCTTTTTTTGTTATATTTTTTTTTGTAATTTCCAATGTTTGATAGTTCTGCTGTGAAACAATTCTTGGTGTTATGAAATATTATTGACAAATTCATTAAAAACAGCATTTTATTTATTATGTACAGAACAACGTCTGTCGGGTCAGATAGTAATATTATTCAAGTTTGTTGACATTTTCAATCTGTATGTTATTATTTAATGAAAATATATTTAGTGACAAAAAAAATGGATTCATAAAAATACAAAGCTAGCAGCGCTTTCCGCACTAGGCATGCCTGTATCGCGGAAAACAGGTGAACGAACAAATACAATTAAGTTACAAAATAGGTTCATGAGTTTCTGTTTGTGCTTGCTGTTTCCACCAATCACAAATGTTTTGTATAAAATGGGTAATGGAGCTTCTTTGCATAGGATACCGGCTGGTGAGTTGGGATAATGGTCATGATTTTTATTAATTGATTTTTTAATAAAGTAAAGTTCATCAAGCATTCACAAGCTTGATAGAACAATAAAAGTTATACATGTAACATGGCTGAGTGTGAAGCGTATTAGTTTTTAATAACCTCACACAATAAGTGAATTTAATTAAAAGCCAATTGTAAGTTTAATTATTACTTGACTATAAAACTTTTAATATAAACTTTTGGGTCAATTTCGTATGCTGAGTAATTCACCTTCCTTGTACTATTCTGCATCTATTCTTAACTTAACCCTATTTGTTTTAATTCGTGTGTGAAATTTAATAATGTAACGTAGTTGAGAATGGATAATAAAATATTGTATATACAGATATCAATGCCTTCCAATCATTATCTTATGTTATAAAGTGTTACCCCCTTATTCATAATGGTCCGCTAACTTTAAACAGCCGCTTAGGAGTGTTTTTTCTCATTCTGACTTAGGTCAATAGGAGAAGACAGAGTGAGAATTAGCAATGCTTTAAGTTAGAAGACTATTATGAATAAAGGGGTTAATCTGCACTCTTACTTATATTTGTAACAATTTTTCATAATAATTGCCTGCGTCGTGATTCAAATAGGATGAAACACATTAGGCACTATGTAGAATATAGTATAGAACGCACCTATGGAGAAAAGTAGGTCATTCTCACCCGCGGAACATTGACAATCGCGGGTGGAAATGTCCTACTTATCTCACGTGGTGCGTATACGTTTTTTTTCCCACTTGGATGAAAAGCTCGCTTTTAGTTCCTGGTACGTGAGACAAAAGACAGCTTTTCATCGAGGTGGGGAAAAAATATATTTTTTCATATTTGAGATTGTTTTTAGCGACATAAATTCACTTATAAAAATTCTCAGTGAAATTTATATTGTTGGAGAACGAGCTATCCAAGTTATAAAATAGTTTTCCCTCTTTATTGCAGCTATTAAATATCTAGTATTATTTAGTTTTAAAATATTTAAACTCTTTCTCAGGTTTCCGTGCTGAAGGTGCCCATATTCCCACACCTCCACCAGTACCATTGGCGATCAGCCGTGCCCTGGAGTATATCGCATCCCGCCCACAGTACCAAGATCCACAAGCATTCCGAGGCTAAATCTAAATGACTTGCAGACTTCAGACGATAATAATGAACGGTCAAAGGATATCTCTAGCATAAGTGTTACTGTGATGTATTTTATATTATAAGGTATTTACACGATTTATAAATAAAAGAGATCTTTAATCACGTTGTTGTATTTATTATTAAAACCAATATAAGTAATCATTGCATACACATACATACATATACATACATATAAATAAAATTGGAGTGTCTGTTAGTAATATTGAAATAACTTTTCTTTACTACATGTGTATGAATACATATACATGTACATAATAAAATAAACCAAAATAAAAGTTTTTACAATTTTGACAGGACTTTTATTGGCAGGTAGCTAATGTAATAAGGATTATTTTAGGCTACGTTTACTTCAGAAAAAAATCTTTTATTTTAGGAAAATTAAGTAATGTTGCAATTTCCAAGAAACGGTCTAACTCTACAAATAATTTATATGGCAAAACAACGTTTGCCGGGTCAGCTAGTAATATTATAAAACAAAGTCCTCAGCCGCGTCTGTCTGTATGTCTGTTCGCGATAAACTCAAAAACTACTGCACCGATTTTCATGCTGTTTTCACCAATAGATATCGTGGTTCTCGAGAAATGTTTAAGGATATAATTTGTAAAGACTTATTATATTTAGTATAATTATAATTATTAAGTATTTTTTTTACTAAAAAAAATTAACACTTAGAATATCGCATAAATCACAAAAATCACAAATTTGCATAAAATACATTATTTTTTTTTTATGTTATTATAACTGAAATTAAATTTTATCTATTTCGCCTAAGTAACTTTAATTAGTTATCACATAGTATTTTCTTTGAATAAAATAAGTGTTACACATTTAAATGAGACACTTCTTAAAGGATTTAAACGCGTGCAAATGTTACTTTGTTTTTACATTAGATTTTTGCGTAAAACAATATGTTACATTTTTATTATTATTTCTGTCATCCCTTACCAGATCTCGTTTTCCCCAGTCACTCTGAAAACAGGGGAAGGCAGTGAGCCTGGATATAGAGAAGGCCTATGATCGTATATGCACAAGGCGCTTCTCTCAACTTCCATCATTTGGGCTTCCCGAGAGCTTCTTCAAGTGGACCTCCAGCTTCCTCACTGGGCGCAGCAGCGTTGTCGACGGTTACTGCTCAAACCCGAAGCCCGTGAACGCTGAAGTACCCCAAAGCTGTGTGCTCTCCCCAAAACTGTTTGTTCTGCATATCAATGATATGTTGGACACCTCCAACATACATTGCTATGCAGACGACAGCACTGGTGTTGCCGTATACACGGGTTATGCAGGCCTCTCTAGGGAAATCGTCGAGCAGAGCCGGGAGAATCTTTTGTCTTCTATCGAGTTCTCTCTTGAGGGGGTCGCAGAATTAGGTAAATTGAACCTTGTCCAAATTAATCCCAATTTTATTTTAGAAGACTCAAGTTTGCGCGTTTTCCACTAAAAACACCATTTGTCGTATCACCGCTCTTTGACAACACTTCCCTCACAGCCTCGCCTAGTATCGGAATACTGGATATCGAAATATCGAGCGATGCCAATTCCGTAGTCATCTGGAGGGCAAAGCCAATTTGGTTTCGAAGAATCTGGACGTCATAAATAGAGCACGGCAATACTTCTACTCAGCCCCACATTCTAGCATTTATAAAGCGCAGGTCCGGCCATATATGGGGTATTGCTGTCATCTCTGGTCTGGCGCACCCCAGTATCATCTCAATCCATTTGAACGTGCAACGCACAGCAGCCCGAATTGTTGAGGACCCAGTGCTCTGTGAACGGCTGGATCACTTGGCGTTGTGTAGAGATGTCGCTTCATTGTGCGTCTTGTACCGCATTTATCACGGGGAGTGGTCTGAAGAGCTGTTTCACCTAATTCCTGCCACCGAATTTCACCTTCGCACGACACCCCACTAATTAGGATATCAGCCCCACCATCTGGATGTGTGACGGTCCTCCATAGTGCGGTTTTCAAGTAGCTTTCTTCCAAGTACTACAAAACTGTGGAATGAGCTTTCTTGTGCGGTGTTTCCAGAACGATACTAGATGGGTACCTTCAAAAAAGCGCGTAGACCTTCCTTACAGCTCAGAAACGCTTCTGTGATTCCTCTGGTGTTTTTCAGTTTGGAGTTTCAAATCTGGTCAAGATCGCCGGAGTAGGATGGATGAGGGCAGCGCAGGACCCATCTTCATGGCTATAAAAAATCGTAAATCCTATTACTCCACTGCTGAATATCTAAATGATTGGACAGCCTGGGACTAGATTGCGATTATTTTATAGCGATAGAAATGACTGTACAATATTGTATATTTTTATTGAAAAGAGCGCAAAAAAAGAATGCTGGGAGAGTTTCTTGCGCTGCTTCTTCTCTCTCAGAGCGCCATTTGTTTCAGAAGCGTTAGAAGTATCTACTAGTTATAAGAAATGACATCTAAAAGAATTCTAAAGGAATCAATTTTGAGAAAATAAATGCCTTTTATGCCTTTTTGTATTTGGGGGAGGCCTCTGTCCAGCAGTGGACGTCTTCCGGTGGAAATGATGATAATGATTAGAGTTTCATATTGGGCAAGTAATTTATAAAAACAATTTTATTTATACAAAAAAAAAGCAATATTTTCAAGCGCCTGTAGCTTCCAAAGCGCAGATTTTCGCAGATAAGTGTAAGAAAATAAAACGTTATCCGTGACTTGCTGATTGACCTGTAGTAAGTTTCATTTTAACGAAATATGAAGCACGCAAGTAATTGAATAAAACATAATTTTGTCCATTCAAAAAATAATTCAATGTTTTTTTGTTCTCTTAAATTAATAATAATAATAATAAATTCTTTATTTCGACCAACGAAGGATCATAATGTGTTAGTAACAAAATACCTTAAAATCTAGTGTTAGTACAAGATATCTTAAAATCTATTATACCTTCCTAATCTAGGACAGGACCGACTTGTCAGCACATGTATCAAATAGCAGTGACTCAGGTACTGACAATCGAACCTGTGAGAAAATGCCCTCAGAATACCATTGGAGCTAGCCCGGACCCTACTCAACAGGGACGTACACCGCTTACGCATAGTCGCGTAAAAACAATCTACGCGTGCCTCAGCAAACATCCCCGACGCGCTGCAGTATCGTGGCAGCCCCAATAACATTCTGAACGCATTATTATACTGAACACGCAGGGCATTGTACTGCTTCTGCGCATAGAAATACACATCTCAGAAAAACTACATCAGTAAAAGACGTTTGTAATAGTTTCAGCAGTCTACCAAAAAAAATCTGTTCAATTCCTTGACCTTCAAATTGACCTCACCCTAAGTCCACGATTTCGTGATATTATGGAACCAGTGTGTGCCGGTGTGAGATTAAATTATTCCACCAATTCGATGGCGTCAAAATTAACTACGATTTGTATGGCGTCGAAAGCGCGCCATCTAGTGACACTAGAGGAAAACATCAAAGCGCTCTTTCAATCGTAGATAACTTTCACGCGATCGAATATTATGTAAAAAATCTCACGCTTTGCACTCTGGTGTTAACATTATGATTATAACAGTTTCAATACGAACATAATATTATCAATAATATAATATTGAGAAGCAACAGTTGTTTATTTATTGGCCTAAGTTCTAACAAAGGTTTTCAAATTTCACATAAAAACGATTGGGAATATGATAAATAAGTTTTTAAATAAGCGCCATCTTACAGATAATTTTCGAATCATCATATAACGTTAAAGTTTTAAGAGCTTAAGTACGATATAGCACTTAAAGCATCATAGGCTTCGTTGATTTATTAAATTAACAAAATTTGCATTCTAATATTTAAGACTACAAAACAAAGATGGCGTTGGAAGATAAAAATAGAATGCAAAATTTCATCAAAATAGGGAGGATACCTAGATCAAGACGAGGCTGTTGATACGAATTTAAAAAACAAATATATTTCTTTCATACACATAATATATTTAATGAATTATATGAAATGACGCTGGTGGCTTGGGCACTCTGGCTCTTTCTCATGTCCAATTTACGTCAGTTGGTGCTGGGGCAAATATGTTGGTCTCAGTGAGTCATACATCTTTGTGCCGTTTGGTGTCGAGACACTTGGCCCGTGGGGCCCAGAGGCGCGGAGAATGTTCAAAATACTATATTCGCGCCTCAATAAGGCTACTGGAAACCCAAGCGCTGGCAGCTATTTCGGTCAACGGATCAGCCTTGCTATCCAACGCGGTAATGCTGCCAGTATTCTTGGTACGTTTCCACGTGATGATAGTTTTAATTTTATGTAGTCGTAGTATTGTAGATATATTTATAAGATTTGTTTTGTTTGAATAATAAATATAATAATAGTACACAATATATTAGAACATTTACAATACGCTAGGTATTGTAAATTGGCCAACAAGTTATCATGCATTTATTATTTATCACATAATGTAATCTTAATGAAACTTCATGATATTAATTTATTGAAGCATCAGCAAAAACAAAATAGTATTTTATTGTACAAGTGAGCTAAGTAGCTCAATATACAGGAGGCTGTGACTTGTGAGTGTGATCTTGACCAGATCATCGGGTCTATCTTGTGGGAAGTCTACAAACACTACGTCTTCCGGTACTTATGTATCTGTCCGTCCAACAATGTGCCCTGCCCACTGCCACTTCAACTTCGCAACCATCTGGGCTATATCGATGACTTTGTTTCTCCTACGTCCCCTACAGATCTCTTCATTTCTGATTCGAAACTCCGAGCATAGCCAGCTCCATTGCCCTATGAGCGATCATGACCTTCCTCATATGGCACATATTAGAAAAGAAAGAAAAAATGTTTATTTGTAACGTAAGTATAGTAAACAAACAAAATTGAGGAATATTATTTTCTATACCCCATAAAGTGATGCTAACTCAGCATGTTTGCTGGAAATTTGAAATTTGAAAACCAGCGCTGGTCTTCCGTTGGGCTATTTGGTGACGTCGCCTTGAAGATAATATAAAATAATGACGTATTTTAGATTGCAAGCTAAAACTAATACTAATAAAAGCGACCACGTCTGCTAAAGCAGATTATAATCTTCTTATTATCTAAAGATAATAAGAAGATTATAATGTAAAGGCATGTCAATCCTATATTATTCATTATTTTGTATTTTTTATGAAGAGATGAGAGACTAGGCGAGCAACATGTTGACCAGGTGATTAATGATAGGCTCATTATTAGTACCTGTCGACGCCAGATTTCCTATCGTCGACTGGATTAAATTTAATCTTATTATTATATCGAGTCATACACCTAAACCTATCAAACAATTACTCTAATATTACTCTATTTAACTACTCTGTCAATCATACTTCATCCTTCATCTATCTGTCAAATATAACATTCATTCATTCACTCTTCTACTTCAGCTACTTGCACACGGCACCTCAACTACAAAAGAATTAGTCTATCTAATCCTGTTAAGACAGACGAAATATAAATCTTTAAGAAGATATCAATCTTTCTTTTGTTCATCGCGAACAGTACCTATACAGTATCGCTCAGCATTTAAAAACCCAAAACTTCATAGTAGCACTATGATTGCACCTGTCAAGAGACATAAGATGTCTTGAGACATAGATGTTAAGAATTAGTAGCCTAGAATGTTTTTAGCTACGGCGCCCTTCACACCGAATAATAGTAGGATGAAACCCATTGCAAAAGGAAGAGAATATAAGAAAAATGTAAGGAAAAATAATTTTATTCATTTACCATGGTAATGTATTTTTTTAACACCGTCAAAAAGAAGATAGATTTCAACGAACAAAAAGCCCACCGACTTTTTTTAAAAAGCTGAAATTTTTTAATTGGAAATAAGGGTTCTTTATAGAAATTTGAGTACAACTAAAGTGAATAAATATATATTTCAAATGAAAAAAATACAGAGTAATAACTTTTCCCCAAAATTCGTGGAATAAAAAAAAATTGTTAAAGATAAAAATAAAAAACTAAAAACCTGGTTATGGAATTTTTCACATAAATCTTGAGGTTTTGTTAAGAATGTGTGAAAAGTAAAGTTTTAGATCTTCTTATTACATACAACTTTGCTATTTAACTTTTCCATAGGACTTGTAGTTTCGCCGGAAAACGAGATAAATTGCTTTTTACCCTTAAACACTCCCCCATTTTCCACCTCCCGACCTCAGATCGCCCGTAAATTATTTTTCCTTTCAATTTAATATATGCTCTTTCTTTTCCAATGGGTTTCATTACACTATTATTTTTTTTGGTTTCAAAAATTATCGACCCTGGTATACTACTGCTTCGGCAGAAAAAGGCACCGCGGTTGTAACTATCCTGCATCGTGTGCTAAGAAACGTTCTGCTGATGAATAATATATTAGCCAACTGTGTTATATAATCGAATTGCGATTGAACGATAAGTAGATAATGTTTGGGTCTCTCACCTTTGAACTTGTTTCGTCTGTCTGTTACGTTATATTTGTCCTCAAATAATCATTAGACACACGGACGAGTAAAAAAATAAGGACTCCGTGTCACCTTACATAACAGTGAGGCACCAAAACAAGCCGGTAAACCTGTAAATACATAGCCCCACGCATACACTTACACTAACACAAGCCGATCGGCCGCCATTATGAGATGTGCCATCGTCTGTGACAGATCAGTTTGCGTCGCAATAAAATATTTTAAAAATGCCGTCGTACGTTGTGAAAAAGTGTAAAAACAATAGTATAAAAGTATTTGTGGATATAGGATTATTTTAGGGAGAAAAAATTGGGTAACTAGTATGCCCCATAACCGCACACACAGTAGCATAACGTTGCTTCACTTGCTAATATCACGGCGCGAAGTCCTTCTTTTTTTACTCGTCCGTGATAAAACATAGCTGTTGAAACATATCAGTATTAACAAAGCCCAAAATATAATACAAGATAATTATGTATTTATATGTACCTATAAATAATTTTCTTAAATTAACTTGCTTACAATTATTATTCTATTCATATATTCACTTGAAGTGTCTTTCAGTCATATCAAAATAACAGCTTGGAATCAGAATGCATATGAATATATCAGATCTTACTTATGTCCTAGAAATTATCATTGTCAATCGCTTACTTCCAGAAACTAAGGCTGCTAAACTTATACAAGAACACAAGCTTAGCCTTAGACAAGCTCATGGCACAATTAATGTGGAAGTGGCAACAATAACTTATGCTTTTGAACATAAATCGTACTCCTCCGTCACATACTCGGATATTTTACAAGCTTGCAATCGAGTAGCTTGATAGACTGTTATAAAAAACTAGGCAAAGTTTGTCAATCATAATCTGAACACACAACAAAGACACCTTGATACGTAATCAATTAATAAAAAAAAAAACATTCATCGATAAAGGTAAAGAGTGACCACTGACATAAACAAAATTGATTCAAAAGTATCCCAATCTTTTTTTTCGAAAGGAGGAAAATACAGTTACGTATTTACGCCCGGAACGAGGCGTAATATCTAGACTCGAGTGACACCCCATACCGACTAAAAACCTCCTCTTTGCTGTTGGCCCTGAAGGCTTTTACAGCGGCATGGGACGTGGGCCGTGGAGGCCGCAAAGACTACGCAACAACAGTCACGAGGCGTCTCCTAAGGAGACTCGAACCACGGACTGGCTGTGTGCTTATGGGAAGGAATCCAAATCAACAAAAACAATCATTTAAAAACTAAAAAGACGGGCCCCGTAAGGTGTTCTTTAGGATAAAGATGATATTATTAATACTGAAAATTTGCATGTTTAATTGAATACTACGCTATGTAGGAATAACCTCAAAGCTGGTCCAGCTATGTTGACAAGGTAGTTTGCAGGATTAGGAAGAGATTGAAAAAGGACCAAGTGTTTCCGAAGTGGTTGGGCAGCTTTTCCTGCAACTTATATTGGCAGATAACTCATGATTTAGTTAACCCGAAAATTTATATTTAACTTCACGTTTACTATGCTAAAATTAATAACATATTTCCAGTCGATTCACCTTGACCTTCACATTAAAATAGCTGCGTATAATATTATATCATATTTCGATCTAACTCAAATACTGCAAGTTATGAGATACATCTTACATCATATTTATATCTTTATGAAATATTAACTCATCGCTACTAACAAAGAGGAAAAATTACTGGATTCTGAACATCATATACAAGCTGTGATATATTATTGTTTTTATTTGGTGGCTATTTCGCTAGACCTAATGAGTCCTAGTAACACCACGTCCATAATTGAACTATTGTGTTCTCCACACTTACTTGTAGCTTGTCGTCAAGCCGGGCAGGGCTTTACGAACCGCAGTATCTTCTTGACGCGAATATCAGTGGCATCTGGGAGCAGGGTGTTGTCGATAAGGATGGTATTACGCTTATGCATTAGTGGGCAGCAATTGCAGAAGAGATGAAGAGGCATTTTCATCAGCCTCAATTCAAAATCTGCAAGATTTTCGTTTTTTATTCCGACCACACTGAGATGCTTATTTAGGCGACAGTGCCCAGTTAACATCCTGGTGAGTATGCATAAGTATTTCCTGCTCAATGATAAGGCTTCGTTCGCGTTTCTGTTATATAATGATTTATCAGTTCCTCAGGGTGTAACGAATGGCGCTCTTAGGGGGAATACGGCAGGTATCCGATCAAACAGTTCATTGGAATAGTTCCCGCGATATATGTGGCAGGAGACAATTCAGGCAGTTGCTGATAATGGGGTACCCCAGACCAGAAATGAGAGGAATACTCCATTATATGTGGCTTAACGTGCGCTTTGTGTGTTGAAGTTACCTTTGTTTGTTTCAACGGAGATCTAGGCAGGAGATTCACCAGGCTCCTTTGCACAGGATGCCGGCTAGATTATGGATACCACAACGGTGCCTATTTCTGCCATGAAGCAGTAATCTGAAAGCATTATTGTGTTTCAGTCTGAAGGGCGCCGTAACTAGTGAAATTACTGGGCAAACGAGACTTATCATCTTATGTCTCAAGTTGACGAGCGCAATTGTGGTGTTGCTTAGAATTTTAGAGGCACTACTCTCAGAATTCGTGGATTTTTCAAGAATCCTGAGCGGCACTGCATTGAGTATCAATTGCCATCAGGTAAACGACCTGCTCGTCTCGTTCCTTACTGTCATAAAAAAGATATTATATGTTTTGAATTGTCGTTTGGTCGCAGCAGTCATCGTCCATTATATTTCATTGACATATTCGAGAAGAGGGCTATTCGCGCTATTTATAACCTAGGTCCTAAAGAATCATTAAGAGAAAAATATAAATTATTTCTAAGTATATTTATAACATTATTAAATAAATAATTTGAAAACTATAATGAAATTTTATTAAAAGTACAAACATCATAATGTATATAATTATAAAACAAAATCTGATTAAATAGATTGCTGTGTTAACAAAATATGCGTGGACCAGTCATATTGCACTTATTTTTTTTGAAAACTATACATAAAATGTTAAATAACCAACAACCTATTATCTTCCAATATAGATTTCCGAAATCATAGTTTATCTTGTGCTTTACGATTTGATTATTAAATTAAGTTAAAATCAATACTTGCCTCATATCTTTGCAAACAAAAATAGAAGACATAAACACAATATTTTTAAATTTAAGTGGCTAAGCAACCTCTCAAACCTGGCCTTAAAATCAAGGTAAATTAACATATCTTACCACTTCAAATATTGTTGTTGTTCAGCTTTGGTGGGAAGTCTAGGCTTACTAACAATATTAAATATTAAAAAGCATCTTCTTTTGGTTAAAAATAAAAGAAAGCTCAATATGACACCCGCTGTAACCTTCATATTATGTGCAATATTGGGAAATGCGTTTACTATTGCACTACCTGTGGAACAAAAAGTAGAAATAATAAAATACGAAAATGAAAATGATGGATCTGGTAACTATAAATTCAGGTTAGTTGGTTTTATTTCTTTGGAAATGGGAATTTTATTTTAGATGATCGGCTTATGGGTTGAATTGTTTAAAAGATTAATGTGTGATTGAATCCAAATAATAATTGCAATAAAAATAAACAAATTTCAGAATTTAATTAATTATTGTTATGATGGACATTTTTGTCTTACTTACCTTACTTACCACATACTACATTTACCAGTGGGAGGCTCTTTTGGACAGGACGCCGGCTAGATTATGGGTACCACAACGGCGCCTATTTCTGCCGTGAATCAGTAATGTAGAAGCATTACTGTGTTTCGATCTGAAGGGCGCCGTAGCTAGTAAAATTACTGGGCAAATGAGCGACGAGCGCATTTGCCGCTCAGATTTTTTGGGGTTTTTCAATAATGCTGTGCGGCACTGCATTGTAATGGGCAGGGCGTATTAATTACAATCAGCTGAACGTCCTGCTCGTCTCGTCCCTTATTTTCATTAAAAAAATACTATGTTACAATGAATACCTCCAGTCGATACTTATCCTTCTTCCAACAACAGCTAAAGTTAATATTTATAGGTCGGCGTTTATTCAAATACTACGTAATAAATATTGTAACTATAAGTTTACAAATCTAATTTCTAACATTATTAAGAAGTTTGTCAGAGAAAAATACTTAAAATAAGAAAAAAATTAAGAATCTACAATATGTAGTTTATTTTTATTAATTACTGTCCCGAGCTTAGTTAACCTCTTCGCTTTAAATTAGTTAATTTATTCGATGGTCAAGTTATAGATTTATCTTCTCTCATTAGATAGTTTTCTGTATCTAATCAGCACCTATTGAGACTTTGTAATAATAGCTTTTAATAAAAGACAAACTTTATAAGAACCGTTTGTGTTCAGAAAGAATCAATATTATGTGCTAGTACGCTCAACCTTGGACAATGTCAAGAGGAACTATTACATATTAAAATAAAATACTTTTCATGGAATTAAAACCCGTGTTTTTTTAACAATAGGTTCTTCTGTAAATGTTTCAGTTTATATCCTTAGATTAATCTACAGTCCCTCAGAAAACGTGTTTTTGCAAAGGTCACGAAACGACGGGTTAAAATAAAAATAATGGTAAAAATTTTGATAAAGTGCTTTAACTAATACTTCGCCCGAGTGGGCGTACTCAAGCCAGTCTCGAACAATATGTGGCGTTATTGTGCCACATGTTCTGTTAAACTTTGCTTATAATTAAAACTAAAATGCCGGGTTGCGTAAACTTTGTTCAAATAATACTACCTACAAGAAATAAGAATGACACTGGGATCGCATATAATCAGTAAGTATTTTTATTAATTTCAAAGTAAAATAACACGAAGCGTGTGTTACAACATTTGAAAGATGCCACGCTCACAAGCGTCTAATAGTTACCGTAATAAAATAGCTATTGTGCTCAGATGGAGCGCCAATTCTTAATCTTAGTTTTTATCATTATTTTTATTTTAACCCGATGGTTCGTGACCTTTGCAAAAGCACGTTTTTAATCGGACTGCAGTTGACAAGAGTTGAGATAGTATTTGTCATAGCTGTCATTGTGAAGTTAAGCGCCATTTATTGCCTCGGAGGTTGTATTTGCTTAGGACACTGTCAGTAAATTTTGCCAAAAACCAATACTTGCATTAATCATAGCCTTACATATACAACAGAAATATACATCTATGCCATTCGTTGTTGAATAAATGTAATTTGAAAGCCTTCATAAATTAATAATTTTTCCAGCTTCGAGACCTCAGATGGTACTATTCGAGAAGAAACAGGTATTGTCGTAAACCGTGGTCAGGAAGACGAGCATATATCCGTGAAAGGCTACTATGAATTCATTACAACAGATGGAAAACGTGAAAGAATTACTTACACTGCCGATGACCAAGGGTTTAAAATAATTGAAGAAGATTTGCAATTTCCAATGATTGTTCAATCCGTGAGTCATTATTATAATTAACGTCCATTCCATTATTATTAAGTCTATTAAGTCGCTCGGAGTCGCTGTAGATCGAATCAGAAATGAGGGGATTCGTAGGAGAACCAAAGTCATCGACGTAACCCAAATAATTGCAAAACTAAAATGGCAATGGGTAGGTAACATAGCACGAAGGACAGACGGCCAGTGGGGCAGTAAAGTCCTCGAAGCTGGTCAAGATCGCCGGAATACGTTGAATGAGGGCAGCGCAGGACCGATCGTCGTGGATATCTTTGGGGGAGGCCTTTGTCGAGCACTCGCCGTCTTTTTTTATGGAAAAAGGAGGACAAACGAGCGTACGGGTCACCTGGTGTTAAGTGATCACCGCCGTCCACATACTCTTGCAACACCAGAGAAATCACAGGAGCGTTGCCGGCCTTTAAAGCGCACAGTGGCGGACTGGCACATATCCAAATAGTGGGGATGATATCCTAATTTGTAGTGTGTCGTGCGAAGGTGGGATTTGGCGGCAGGAATCAGGTGATACAGCTCTTCGGAACACTCCGGGAAGCGACGTCTCAACGCAACGCGAAGTTCACGGAGCACTGGGTCCCCGACATTCCAGCTGCTCTGCGTTGCACGCGGTCAAATGGATCGAGCTGATACTGGGTGCGCCAGACCAGAGATGACTATATATTCCATATGTGGCCGAACCTGCGCTTTGTAGAATGTGGACCGGCTTGAAGTATTGCCGTGCTATATTAATGAAGCCCAGCTTCTTCGAAGCCAATTTCGCGTCTTTTAAAATTTCCCGCACAGACACTTTGTGGAATAAATTACCAGGTGTAGTTTTCCCGAACCGATACGACTTAAGAATCTTCAGCCATATAGCATACTCCCACCGGTAACGCATCTCTTGGCCCCTGGTTTTGCGGATGTCCATGGGTTTTTGATCCTTTACCGTGTTCCCCTTATATATAAAGTAACAATAAATATTGATGTTTTAAATCTATTAAAATATTTGTTTTCTCAAGACCTTTTATTTTGTTTCAGGCTCCGATTTCTACTTCAGTGGTTGCTTCGTTGTTGGGCTGATCACAATATAATAATTAATTATTATTTTGTATGAACCTTAATAAAATATATTCTCTTTAACTGAATTTTATATTTTTCACTGGGATTTCCTAAGTTACAGTTTTGCCTCAGTTTTTTTTATCTGCCCGCTCAGTGAGACGGTTTGTTGCTTCTCTTCCAAAAGAAGGGTTGTTCAATCTTGAAAAATTTACAATTTAAAAGTCTTATAATAATTATAATATACTAAACATTTACTACTTCACAATCTCAGATAGATTTTCTAAATGGTGGTCAACGATTAAATTTCGATTGAAAACTTTGACTTTATTCCTCCTCCTCCTCGCGTCGTTTTCGTCATTACTAAGGGTCTTGACTTCCCAACTGCATCAGTTTCTTTTGTACGATTTCCCTTCAACTGCTGCGCTTCTTGGCTTTATGAAGGGTATTGTGGAAGTTGATGTTCAAAGATCGTATTTGATCCGACCATCTCGTGTCGTCTTCGTCCTCTGGGACGTTTGCCTTTGACCTTGAACCTTGTCTATCACCATCAGCTATTCAAGATTGCCTTTATTATGAATGACTTATCTTTAATGAAAGAATTGGGTATAATACTAAAGCTTAAATATGATATTTATAATTCGTTTATGTAACTGAATTTAATAACAAATATAATGATAAAAAAACTAATTCAATCGATCAAATAGGTAACAAAAAAATTGACAAGATTTTAATATTTCTGATAAGACAGCGGTAGCCATAAAAAAATGTGACATATAAGTTTTTGCAAATTTTTTGTGTGCAAGGGATAAAGGACCCATACTCTAAGGGCCTTACAAATAAAATTGGCATAAAGTTGCATAAACCAAGAATATGTAAAATGTTTACAAATAGACATATTGCTTACGAATGGTTTGTTCGGACGTATAACGTTTCCCGCGTTCATTTGCAAGGCAGCTTGTCATTAGGAAAACTTCAGAATTATTATTGTATTTAGAGTGTTGTCAAAGATATTGTAAATATTTTGCATTTTCTTTGTTTATTATGTGTTATAACTTTATACCAACTTCGCATATACGCATGGATCGTAAATCTTGGTATGTCTTGTACAACTCTCAGGTTGTGATTACATCTACAGGATCTACTTTACAATTGACAACCTGCTCAACCCCAATATTTGCATATTAGGAAATTTACTTAAGATGTCGCTCTTTCAAATCGAAACTATTTGTTAATATGATAAAGTTATATTCCTATAAATTAATTTTATTTAAATCATCATAATTAATATTTAAATCATCATCATTATCATTACCAACACTACGTCTTCCAGTACGTAGACGTCATTGGATACCTTTTCTGCCCCAAAGGTCATCTGTCCGTTGAGCTATGTGCCCACTGCCACTTCAGTTTCGCAACCAACTGGTATGTCAGGGACTTTGGTTCTCCAACGGACCTCCTCATTACTGATTCGATCTCGCAGGGAAACTCCGAGCATAGCCTTCTCCATTGCCCTCTCAGCGACAATGAGCTTGCTTATAAGCAGCTTTTTTAAAGGACATAAAATTCTCTATAAAACAAAGTAGAATTTCTTGTTCATAGTAATTTATTTAAAACTGGCTTCGACCGAGCTACAAATTCTCAACGTCAATTAGTTTAAATTTTAAACACAAAGACACAGAACTGGATCTAGAGACGGCTCTATTTTTAAAGCTTAATAAAAAACACTTAAAATATTCAGAACGCTATATTTTTATGATGTTGTTGACTGGTTCCACTGTTTGATGTGGGATTGTTTGCTATGGAATGATGTCCTGACTTGATGTACTCAAGGAACGAGATATAAAGTGTTGCCAGTTGTCCCGATATTACAGTCGTATGAACGAGGTGTAAAGACATCAATTTTAGTGATGGTAAGTCATAAAAATTATGGAAATACATAACATATATTAATGTATAAAATATTTAAATGAAAAACTTTTTAAAGGATTAAAACGCGTGTAATTTCAACTTTGTTTTTACATTACACTTTTTCTTTTAGATTCAGTTTTCAGTGGGACTGGTCCCCCGTGATGTTGAAGCGTAGATTCTCGTAAATAAGGATACATTTAAGTTTATAGAAGAGACCAAAAGGTTTTGAAACGTCGGCGTAAGTAAAATAATAATAAAAATTTTACTTTCACGCAAAAATCTTATGTAAAAACAAAGTTACAATGAATGCGTTTTAATCCTTTTAAAAATGTTTTATTTAAATGTGTAACAAATAAAAATTTTCAATAAATATAAAATAATACTATAAGTTATAATGGCATGAAATTCGACCATAATTCATTTTACTTTTACGTGTGTACCTTAAATAATTTATACGTCTTGATACAGTCTCTTGCTGTTAGACAACCGATAAAAACAGGCCAGGAATATTGATTTATTAGCCGGGAATATTAGTTTAGTGTGCGTGACAAGTTACGTCTTATACTCGCGATTTGTATGGCACTTTGTGTTAAGTGTGCGTGAATTGCTCAAAATAGAGGTTGGTTCTAAACTCTATTTGTTTCGACGCTTTCACAGCTGTCATAGTCTATCTATACGTATAATACGTATAATAAATGATCTATGGTTAAGTTATTTTTGTTAATGTGGTTGTCTTTTAAAATAAAATAATAGTTATGGGTTGACTTCATTATTAAATCATAAATGGCTATTCGAACGTTTTATTGGACGCTATAAACTTGAATTATTAATAACAACTTTAATAACGAATGACTATTTAATGTTTTTTTTTTTGGAATATACAGGACATACGAGCATACGCACGGGTCATCTGATCAACTCGCATGTATGTGATTAAGTCGCCCTAAACTCTTGTTAGCTAGCCCAAACTCTCCAGAGGAATCACAGGATCGTTCCGAACCTTATAAGGCGTGGAATAAGAAAGTAAGAATTTGAAAACCCAAATACATTTTTACGAGGCGGGCGAGGATCGAATCGAAGACACCATGGTAAGTGTCAACGAGTTCTATCTACTGTGCCACCTACACTTTTATCTTTCACTTTTAATCTTTCTGATGATCAGATCCCAATCTCTTATTATTTTATAGCATCTTTATGTCACTACTAGCTTTTACCCGCGATTTCGTCCGCGTGGGATAGTTACTATGGGCAGCATTTTTCATTTTGTTAGGATACTTTGCAAATACTAAAACTATGATATAGAGCATACCCCTAGATATTGTTGACAGTCTCTTTAAAAGTATTTCCCTGCAAACTTTAATCTCCTATTTCATCCCCATGTAGGTCTAAGTTTCAAAAATGCTCGAACAAATGTTTATAAATTACTTATTCTCATGTGCCTAAAAACAAAGTTTCGCATGCAAACTTTCATCCCTTATTTCACCTGCCCTTTTTTTTACAAAAAATGTTAGCTTATGTCCTTTCCCAAGGTCTAGTCTATTCTTGTACCAAATAAAATTAACATCGAATACGGAGTTAGGCTTAAAAGCGTGACGCTGTTTGGACTTCCGTACATACGAATTTTCATCCCTACATAGATCGAAATTTAAAAACGTAAGACTAAATATTTATTTACTTCTAATCAAGTGCCTAAATACAGTATTTTATTGAGTCATCTTCGATAATGACGAAGTTCCATACAAACTTTCATCCCCCAATTCAACAACTCCATTTACTTTTTCGCAACAAAAGGTAGCCCATGTCTTTTTCAAGGCTCTATTCTGCCTCTGTATTGAATTTCATCGAAATCGGTTGAGTAGTTTAGGCGTGAAAGCGTAACAAACAAACTAACATCCACATTTATAATATTACTAGCCATTCCTTGGGTGAATTTTAAAAGAAAGTAACGTTGGAATTTTAATAATAAGTAGCCATAAAATCTAGGATACATTTCGCATCGAATGGTGATAATTTCATGTCAATACAATCAGTGGTTTAGGCGTGATTGAGACAATAACAGAAATTTTCATTTTCAGAAAAGACAATTTTCATTATATATCTATGGAGTAAGGATTTTCATAAATAATGACGTAAAAGTGTAATTCCCACTGCAAGTAAAATATCGACATAATTTTATTCTTGTTTTATAAATTTGTGACATTTCAATGACGTAACAAAAACATTATATATCCGCATAGCTGACCCTTTTGCGGAGTTTATTTTCTGCTTGTTTTATGTCCCGTGTTTCTATTAAGTCACTTTAATGTCTTGATGACCTTGACATATCACTCTTATACACAGGTAAAAGGTGTACTCATCTGCCTGTTCATTGGTATATTCTATTCGAACGCTGATTGGAGCAAGAAATCTGCTTTAGAATTGACAAAGATTACACATAACACAAATGGCGTTGGACAATACAGTTTTGAGTGAGTATTGCATTTTGTTATGACAATTAATTAGTAAATATTGCTTTGTAGTTTAAATAAATAAATAATAATAATAATAATATTGACACACTTTTTACACAAATTATCTTGCCCCAAGTTAAGCACATATAGCCTGTGTTATGGGTTACAAGACAATGATATATTTAATACAATATGCTTACTTAAACATACATAAATTCATATAAACATACAGAAAAACCTTTAAACATCCATGACTCGGAAACAAACATCCATATTTATCATATAAATGCTTGCACCTACCGGGCTTCGAACCCGGGACCTCTAGTATAGTAGGTAGGATCGATAACCACTCGGCTATACAGTTGTAGTCCAAAAGCGAGACAATATGTAACGCTACCCAATTTATTAATCATATATTAGTAATAGAACATATTTATATAAATAGTCCAATTTGGCTTTGATCCGATACAAATTAAATTATCACCAATGTTTAGAATATGCTTGCAATTTGTTTATTATTATTATTGCAAATATTATTTAGAAGTAACTTTCTCTGTGATTCATTTATAATATTTATTAATATGCGCCTGTTTATTATGTTACGGTCTGAAGGGCGCCGTAGCTAGTGAAATTACTGGGCAAATGAGACTTAACATCTTATGTCTTAAGGTGACGAGCGCAATTGTAGGACCGCTCAGAATTTTTGGGCTTCTTAAGAGTCCTAAACGGCACTGCATTGTAATGGGCAGGGTCAATTAGCATCAGCTGAACGTCCTGCTTGTCTCATCCCGTATTTTCATAAAAAAATATCTATTATTAATGAATCTACGAGGGAGGAATAATAAGGAGACGGATGGATGAAGTCTATAAGATCTCCAAGTATATAGATACTGGATCTATTTAGATAAAGATTGAAAGATGCCAATGAACGCGGTATTGGTGCAAGGGATCGGGTGATAAAGCGGGATCACTAATGGTTTATCTTTTCGTGGTCGAAGATTATATCATTTAGGGACACGTATACGACACAATAATTGCTGATCATCATCATAATATGGAGCATCAACGTCTCCTCGTAAAACTCGATAAAAATAATATACTAGCTGACCCAGCAAACGTTGTATTGCCGATGTTGAAATCGCGATACAAAAGTAACTGTTGATCGTAGATGGGTAAAAATTTGAAGTTATGTCGCTATAATATCATGCATACATATAAGTCGCTATAATATTATGCATACATTTGTTTCATTTTTTTTATCATTTGTATATTTTTATGCTAAGTATAAGTTTTTAATTATTATTTTTTTACCTCTAAGTCTTTTTTAGTTGTATTATTCTGTGTGGTTTGTGTTTGTTATTAATAAAGTTTTCATTCATTCATTCATTCATTAATTCATTCATTCATTCATTCATTCATTCATTCATTCATTCATTCATTCATTCAAGTTGTATGTATTTTTTAATGCTGACTCATAATCAAACAAATTTAAAAAAAAATTGACGTGGACCACCCTTAACATTTAGGGGGATGAAAAATAGATGTTGTCCGATTCTCAGACCTACCCAATATGCACTCAAAATTTCATGAGAATCGGTCAAGCCGTTTCGAAGGAGTTTAACTACAAACACCGCGACATGAGAATTTTATATATTAGATATAATAGAGCATTGATAACTCTTTTATTAATAGTAGTATTTTCAATTTAGTAGATCAATAAAGGAAAGTTCGTCTGAAGTGTCATTCAAATGTTGTTGAGACTCGGCTTCGATTCAGTTTACTAGGGAATTGATTTTGAAATTACGTGAATGTCATCGCTGGCCGGTGTTCGTGTTGGATACAATCCGTACCCATTTAAACTCCGCTACCTCACATTTTACGGTTACATACGATGGAGTGTTCACACCTAAAAAAACTTTGATTTCGTATTTTCTTTGATTAACCCAAGTGTTAGATATTTATTTAAATAAAATATACATCAGCTAAAATAAATACTAATAAACATCAGTGGGAGGCTCCTTTACACAGGTTGCCGGCTAAATTATGGGTAGGTTTATTATATTACTTCGGCGTGTAAGCATTATCGTGATTCGGTATGACGGTCGCATCTTATGTCTCAAGGTGACGAGCACAATTATAGTCCTGAGCGGTACTGCATTGTATTGGGCATGGCGTATATATCGGCTGAACGTCCTTTTTCGTCTTTTCCTTTATTGTCATAAAAAAAATATAGCTTTTACGCAAAACCTAATGTAAAAGTACAGCTACAATTACACGCTCATTATTCTTTTAAAAGTATTTAGCTTTCATTCTTAAAAAATCTGTGCTGAAATCAATACTTCTACATTCAAATATTTAATGAGCGCTCTTAGCTCTATCTTATCAAAAATATCACCAAAAAAAAAACAAAACCAACTGACAGTTTCTCTTTTAGAAACTTTTTTTAACTTGCTATATCAGTTAGTAATTTCGTATGTATGTGTGAGTGTTGACACGCAACAGGTAAACAGATTGAGCTAAACTTGAACGATTAGTTCCAATGAATTTTATTAAGATCTGAATTGACATTTAGGGTAAGTTACACATAAAGTAAGTCTTCATAGGTCAAAGGTGCAGATAATTTTAAATAATAAACATTGAATTATGAGAGCCGGTTTTATTCGCCATGACATGGCTCATGCGCTCAAGGCTGGCTAATAACAAGGGAGATCCTCGACAACTAACAGCGTAGACATTTTTAATATGTCTAAGTAATATTGGTATCTCAGGATGCCCGACAGATGTGATAACTTAAACTTATCTAAGTTTAACTATTTAGTATTGTTTAACTCGAGAAAACCTTGTTATTAATACTTAAATTTTATGTATATTGATTTGATAATGACAGTATCGTAAGGAAAGGTTTCTTTTTCAATAAAATCTTTTATTTAGTTTCAATTCTTGAATATGTAGATTAGAATCTTGTGTATGTACATTATTAGTATCATTATTAAAATCTTATAAAAGTAATAGAGCAAGAGCCCGTGGACCCCAGACCTACGTTATTTTATAAAAGCTGAAAGTTTTTCAGCGCCAAAGCCACTGTAACCCTTGGGACTAGTCACATCAGAAGGATGATCACAAAATAGAGGTGAATGCGTCTGATTGTCCCCGGATGCCAAGAGGCGTTCCAGGTCAGACGAGAGTTTGTTAGGGGGATCGGAGAGGGCGTGTCTGGGCCTCCTGACTTGATGACGTGAAGGAGGGGAGGCGGTATAATCCGCTGCCTCCTTAATCAGGGGATTTGGGTGATTGTCTGAGGACTTAAAGAAAGTTTCAGACAAGCACTTAAGGTGTTGTTGGATGGTGGGGAGCTCTAAGTCCCGGTGAAGGTCTGCGTTTCGAACACACCAGTGGGCATTGACAGCCTTACGGCAGAAAATGGATTGAACTGTTTGTAATATGTCTATAATATTGGGTTTCGCATGAGCGAAAACTGGAGCGGCGTAAGTCAAAACCGGTCGAATGCAAACCTTGAAGAGTGTTCGCTTGTTCCTACAAGACATTTTACTGTGCCTACCTAACATACTGTTTAGGCGGTACAGATAGAAGCGGGCGGTTCCGGTCACCTTCTTGACGTGAGGCCTGAAGGTGAGTTGGGAGTCGAGGGTCACACCCAAGTACTTGGTTGTGGACCTGAAGGGGATAGGGGAGCCTAATAGATGAATGGGTCGATCCCGGCAGAAGCGTCTGCGCTTAAAATCAAAACGGACTGCGGAGCTTTTATCCGGGTTGACCTCAATACGCCATTTCCTAAACCAGTCACCTAGCTCATTAACTGAGCGTTGGAGCCTGGAGAGGACTGAAGATATCTGTTGGGACTGGACGTAGAGAGCGGTATCGTCAGCGAAAAGAGAGAGTTGGACTCCATTTCTAGGGATGGGAATATCGTTGGTATACGATATGTATAGAAGTGGTGAGAGCACTGAGCCCTGTGGTACCCCAGCCGTGAGCAGGCGAGGGGAGGAGAGGACACCTTCGTGTCTGAAACGAAAGGTACGTTTGTGAAGATAAGAAGCTACTATGCGGACTAATCGGGATGGGAGGCCTAGAGCGTGGAGTTTATATATTAGGCCTTCGTGCCAGACTTTGTCAAAAGCCTTGGCGACGTCGAAGAAGACAGCGATTGTCTTCTTACGTTTGGGATAGAACCCGCTGTAGATGTACTCTACAATGCGGTGGACTTGCTGAGGACAAGAGTGTTTAGCACGAAAGCCGAATTGTTGATTTATTATTAAGGGAGGGCCGTCCGTTGGAAAGAGATGCTTTCTCATACGGAACAGAATAACCCGTTCAAAGACTTTCCCCATAGCCTTGAGGAGGCTGATGGGGCGATGGTTGGAGGGGATATTGAGGGGTTTTCCTGGTTTAGGGATCCCTATAACTATGGCCTCTTTCCAAGCGGTTGGAAAGAAGCAGTGGTCGAGGCAGGCGTTGAAGAGGAGGACAAGAAAGAAGATCACCTGCTCGGGGAAGTGTTTGAGCGCCAGGTTGGAAATACCGTCGGCTCCTGGAGCTTTGCGAGGTTTTAATCCACGGATGATGGATTTAACCTCCTCTACAGAAGTTGAAATGGGATCGTCGGTGAGAGGCATTGAGTTCAGACGGCTGACCTCATTCTCCACCGACGCTACGTGGAGGGGTTCGAAAGAAGAAGTGCTGGGTGAGCATTGTGAAGCAATGCTTTCAGCAAAACACTCCGCTTTATCCCTGTCCTCGAAAGCTGTACTGCCGTCGGGGCGTATCAAAGGCGGAGTGTGGAATATTGCGTCAGTACGAAGGGCTTTCGCCACTTTGTAATACGCCTGGTGTGAAGGGGATATGTTCTCCATGAGTGAATCCCAATTGGAATTCCTCAATTCGGAGAGACGTAACCTAACTTGGCTCTGGAGGAAGTTAGCGCGTGACCTATAGTTGGGCGTTGGGTACTTGGCGGCTCTTCTGAGAGCTGCATTCTTGGCTCTAATGAGGTTCATGACATCAAGCGGGAGCTTATGGCTGTTAACCTTAACCACCCGCTCGTTGTCATGGAGAGCGGACTGCACTGTTTGAGTAAGTGCTTTTACCGTGATGTCAATCTTATCCGTACTATCGAAATAGTTGGACGAGATTGCATACGGTGAATTGTGGGCATCAAAAGTTGATGCAAGAGACTCCCTATAACCCTCCCAACTGGTGAGGGTTTTAGGGTGTATGTTGGTAGGGGTGGGGGCATGGGGCCCGAGCTTGAGGGAGACTGGACGATGGTCGGAGCCCAGGTCATCGAGTGGTTCAATCGCCCTTAAATTAAGAGCGACACCCTTGACCAAGGCGATGTCTAAAATATCGGGAGAGTGTGCTACGTTATCCGGGTAGTGCGTTGGAGAGGTGGGACTTAGGACGTCTAAGTCCATAGACCTAACTAGACGGCGGAGCTTGATGCCATTCACGTTTGTGGATAGGCACTTCCAGTCAGTGTGTTTGGAGTTGAAATCCCCAAACAAGATGACTGAGTCACCTAGAGAGAGGAGAGTCTCAAGGTCGCTCTGGAGAGGGATCTTGAGAGTAGGGAGGTAGATTGAGGCTATGATCAGAGACGGATGACCTGACATGCCCAACTGACAGACGGTTGCTTCCATGTTGGTAAGTACTGGAGTAGCGATTTGCGAGCAATGAAGGGATTTCTTGTAGTAAATGGCTGTGCCTCCGCCACGACGGTCGTCGGCTCTGCCATTGTGTACAAGAGAGTAGGAAGGGATCGATAATCCCTTTGAAGCGTCGGGTTTAAGGAATGTTTCTTGGATAAGCAATAGGTCGATGTCCTTATTGCGAACAAATTCCTTAATCTCTGGGAGGTTGGTGCGCAGGCCGCGCGTATTGAATGAGACAAGTGATAAGCCCTGAGGCTTCACTCGCCCCAAGTTCGGTGATGAAGCGATACGCGATTGGGACATTAGTACAAAGAATTCACCAGGTCTTGGTGCTCTATCATTGCAACAAGGCGCTCAGCAGGAGACCTAGCTGATTTAAATTTGTTGGCGAGAATGTTGAATTCTTTAATATCGAATTCTCCATTCTTCAAGAAACTCAGGGGGTTTTTCACTCCTGAGTCTGGTTGCGTAGGTGTTGCCCATCTGCGGCCACTCGGGGTGACTTGCACAGGGCGGGAATTGACATTGGATGTCTGGGAGATCGGAGCTGCTTGTCTCCAAGAAGTGGAGAGTAAAGGCCCGGTTGTCCTCTTCCTCAGTTGAGGGAAGTTCGTGCCAGTGGCCGGAGGTGGCCCTGGTTTTGAAGACTGCTTCTTAGCAGGCGTCGATGTTGAGGGGCATGCGCTGACAAACTTTCAGCTTTTATACAATAACGTAGGTATGGGGTCCCGGGCTCTTAGACCATAACAATTAGTAAGAGTGAGAGAGGAGGAGCCTGCCTGCCGCTGCCGTATGCGTGTGAGAAAGGGAAGCCAGACAGTCTGTCGCCGTAACACGTTACGTTACAAAACGGTTTACCCTCTCATTGGAAATATCTCTAAATAAAACTAAGTATATAAGATTCTTTCGTCACAAAGTTAAAAAAATTAAAACATTTTATTGTCTGTTCCAAGGTTTGAAACCCCTGACGGTACGTATAGAAAAGAAGATGGAGGAATTTCGATGAGCCCCAAAGGATTTAATCGTTTTGCAGTACGAGGGGAATACCACTACAAGGACCCTGGTGGAAAAGTACAGTCCTTGAAATATGTAGCCGACGAAAATGGTTTTCAACCCCTGAGTAATAATAATGATTATCGCTTTAATGATAGACGAATAGTGCGATAAGTTATTGAGACTCATTAATTATAAGTTACAAGGTTACATTTGTATGTTATAATAAAATAATATTCATAAATACAACTTGTTATTTATTCAGAAGGTGACAGTTGAAGATATAATCCCTGCTAATATTATAAATGTGAATGTAAGTTTGTTTGTTACGCTTTTACGACAGCTAGCTACTGAACCGTTTTTGATGAAATTCGGTAAAGCGATAGCCTAGAGCCTGGGTAAGGACATAGGACTACATTAGATCCCGGAAAAATCCATGGTTCCCGCGGGAGCTATAACTATACCAATAGTAGGTTTATTTTGCCATAGCAATCTTCCTCGAAATAAGATTCATGGGAACGGAAGCGAAAACGGGAACTGGAACTGGAATAGGACATGAGATAATCTTCAATTCTAAACTTGCTTATTATTTTTAAGAACCCTTTTTCTACGCGGACGAAGTCGCGAGCATCAGCAAATATGATATATAATATAATAATATATAATATTGACACATTTTTTACACAAATTATCTTGCTCCAAGTTAAGCATATATAGCCTGTGTTGGGTTACAAGACAATGATATATTTAATACAATATACTTACTTAAACATACATAAATTCATATATACATACATAAATACATTTAAACATCCATGACTCGGAAACAATCACCCATATATATCATATAAATGCTTGCACCTACCGGGATTAGTAACCGGGACCTCTAGCTTAGTAGGTATGATCGCTAACCACTCGGCAATACAGGTCGTCATACATATATATATATATATATATATATATATCACTAGCTTACCTCACAGACACTGTTCTGTCAATAGAAAAAAAATAGGTACGTATTCGGGAATAATGTAGTCTAAAACCATCGGAAATGTGTAATCAAAGTTGATTATGTAGTAGGTAATAAAATGAAAAGGAATAATATCCATATTTGTAAACAGCTTTTTGATTGCCAATATTTTAAAGTATTAAATATAGTACGTCAATCTTAAGAGATAGACATTTGCTATTGCGGCCTTTTCTGTAGACCTATATAAGATACACAATTCCACCATAAATGATTTATTTATATCTCAAAGGGCTTAGACAGCCTTTTCTTTGAAAGCTCCCAGACGGCTAATGTTTTCCGAGAGCTCCAACAAATATCTTTAATGTGTACAAATATAATATGTAAAAAACTAAACAAAAAAATATACAAAAAACCTGCCTGAGAACCACGCTATACAGCATGAAAATCGATGCAGAAGTTTTTCAGTTTGGTATTGGTAAAGGGCTCCTGTTTCCACAATTAGACCACTTAGTTGGGTCCATTTTGCAGGCAGTGTTAGCCAGTCATTTTAACCAGCCCAGCTCCTACCAGAAGTTCAGATCACTCCTGGGGTGTTCACGTTCCCCCGGAGCGACCTTATATTTACTAAGGTTTTTGCCCGTTGGTTGGCCACCCCTGCACATTCCAGGATTATATGAGTGACCGTTTCATCTTCGGTTAGACAGCCCCTGCACCTAGGATTGTCCATAACACCGATTGTAAATAGATGCTTGTTCAGTGATGTGTGATCCGTTAGGGTGCCGAACATGATTCGGATGTCGTGTCTGTTTAGGCTAATAAGTCGACGTTTCAGTTTGGGCGATAGTGCAGGAATCGCCTCTTTCGACTGTCTACAGCCTGAGTCATTTGTCCATCGCGTTCTGTGTAAGTTGTTGGTGAGAGAACGTATCCATGACCGGACATGACATACTATCGGATAGAATACGGTTATAATATCCATGTACTTTCCTTCTTAGTATCGCGTTTGCAGCTTCCTTGATGGCTATGCATTCGCATTGTAATATGGAGCTATGTGTGCCTAAGGGTATAGAGGTGTGTATATCCAGTTCCTGTGAGAAGATGCCAGCTCCAGTTCCGGCTGCCATTTTGGAACCGCCTGTGTAAATTCTAAGTTCATTTACTCCTGACTGGTCTGCTCCCACTTCAAATAGTTGAGTGCGGTAATTCTTTTGAAAGATGTGTGTTTTGGGTATTCTATCACAGGGTGTCTCACAGAGTGGGAAATCCTTACTTACTCTGTTCCAGAGGTTTTCTGGGAGGCACCAAGCAACCAGTTATGGCTGTGCAGGCCAGCCGTTGGAATCGCTGTAGCTTGGTTTGTACGGTCGTTAGCTCTGTTCTGGGCCACCAAGCAAGATTTTTGGAGCAAGACCCCAGGTTCTCCCCACGAGTCTTCTACACTGCCAAAATATAATAAATGCTTTTTCTAGCTTGTGGTCAATGTGTTTATTCCAAAGCAGCTTACTGTCCACTATGACCCTCAGGTATTTAACTTTTTTCGTAAGGCTTATGCTCGGTATTGAACAACTTTGGTAATGTAAGATTGCCAAAATTGCGTTTTTAGGTGAAAAGTATTAACTCCGTCTTTGATGGATTAGCGGTTAGCCGATGTTGTGTGCACCATTCTTCGATTATCTTAAAAGCACATCTCATGAGGTGAACTGAAGGAGGAAGGGATTAGGAGTGGGTAAAAGGTCGTGGGGCGGCCAGAGGTTTTTATCTTTTCAATTGCCGTAAATATCTGTGACTCTACAAAGGTAATTGACCAAAAACGGGTGGCAACCTCGTGAAGGATAGTCCACTGGCCTTGTTTAGGGGGTCACTTTAATAGAACTCTCCTAGACCATTCGCCAAGACGCTGGGAGTAGGGGTTGCGTCAGGCAATATCTATAACGATTAACAGACGATACCCCCCGCCCAGTTTTTCAGTTTATATATTAAGTAATGATATTTGTTTATATAAAGGACAACCAGTAGTTGTTACATTCTAATACGCTTTAAATATATCGAATATTAACAAAATATGAGTTGAATGTACAACAGATTAAGGTGTCCCAACAGGCACAGTCTTTACTTCCGTGACACCAAGAAAACAATAATATAAAATAAAACAAAAATTGTAAAATCAAGATACATGCAAATTTTAAAATTTGAAAAGAAAAAAGAAGTAGAACATCAATCATTTGGTGCCCAACAATCTCGTATTTTTTTTTTAAATGATGGAGTTATAAATTCTTGGTAGACGTGGTATGGGAGAAGATTGCTTAAGGTTAGGTTTGGCAAATGGCTGATGGAACAGGCCAGCTCCGACCTGCGCACGAGTGATGATATGATATAAGATTACCGTGACTTAGTGAGACACAGCAAGCGGCGCGTCACTTTAGTATGCTTGTATACTGTTTATTGTTAAGTTTATTGGATTTTGTCTTCGACATTCGGAAGTAGGTGTGAAGTCATATATAATATATATAGTGTTATCTGCCATCTTGATAACGTGGCCTTGGTATGAGAGAAAACCATTTTTTCTTATTTTCTTTCTGTTCCATAATTTGTTCTTTTTCTGCACAGTACAGTGAAATAACGATGAAATCCTCGTTACTGTCGCTCAACTTGTAACGTTTCTCGCACGTAAATTAGTCACTGACCGGTGTTACGTTATTCAAAAGAATTGTTAAAAACGTTTGTGTGGTAAAGGTTACTATAACATAAATGACTTTCTTAATGATACCACAGATTGGGAATGGAGCGACCGCCCTCAGGCTATTAAATAATAAGTTTAATTGTACAATGTTACTTTGTAAATGTTACTTTAATTGTAAAACATATTTTTGATGAAAAAAAAAAGCCCGCTGAGTTTGTTGCGCCCATTCTTCTCAGGCCTGAGGCATTCACTTTGGAATGGGTGGTAGTTTTTTGACTTTCAATAAGTGATTTCACATCCTATTTTGAATAAACTGGCGGCTGTCAAAGTGCTTTGTGCCTGTTTGATATTTATTTGATAGCGAGAGTATGCGGTACTAAAACTAGTGACAACCCCAGCAAACATCGATAGACGGTGAGAAACTACTTACAAAACAAGAGTTGTGTACTTTATTAAGTTGATTCTTGAAGTATAAATAACACGGAAAACGAAAGAAATTAATTCAAAATGCAAAAATACTTCAGAGTATATTACGCTCGCGAGTGGCGCTTCAAATAGGCACAAAAAATTTGCTGTCAAACATATGCAACAGTCTGTCTAGTGGTACTTATACAGATCAGTGAAATTAGTACAGAAATGGCGCTAGCTGCCGCTAGCAGTTGTATTGCGGCAGGTATCGTCGAGCGACGTCATGCGATACGCCGAAATGCGGTCCGACCTATAATCAAGCATTTTTTACATAAGAAATATACTTATGAAAAAGACATGTCTTTCATATATTTCATGGTTTGCATGGCATAGCAGAACCGCTTATGTCTTGTTTTATCAGAAGAGTGTGTAATTATTATATGGATACTGAACTTTGTCACTTAGACCTTTTCACGTTTTAATCATTAGCCATATTTAAAAATGCTGTAACCATATGTTTAAAAACATGTTCTAAATTTAGTAAAAAATTGTTGGTAGTACCTTAGTATATTTCATATCTATAGGTATATACATTTAATATCGCTGTTATAAAAATTAGGGAACTTAAGGTCTAGATTTAATATCCTGTTTATGTTTATGTCCTGCTTATGTTGTTATGTTAATTTATGAATGTGACCGTTTGTTTGTATTGAATAAATAAATAAATATAAGTATCTAGATGTTTGGAATTAGTAATCTAAGGTTTTTAATTAAAAAGGTTTAGCAAAATTTTTAGTCTTAAAATTGCGTTTTTTTGAGATATTTTTATTACAGACAGACTTTGAGTCCAAACCCCTAAAATGGTAAAGTTTGATCTGCAGATAATATCTCTAGTATAATTCAATCCGAAATAAACAACTCCACTAAAACCCATACAACTTTTATTGCAATACGTCATTCGTAATACAATTTGAAACAGTTTTATTATATTACATCGTTTATCGCTTTTCAAATTATTTTGATATTACAAAACCAGCGCAACGTTCCTTAGACATCGATAAAAATTTTAAATATTAAGAAATCAGTATGAAATTCATTGCTAACCTAACGTCAGTGTACTTAGTAAGTCCATTTAGAAATTGTTTAAATTTTCATATGTTTTTTCTACTCCTATACTTTTATCTGTCATTAAATTTATAGCCCCGATCAGTAATATAAGTACATACATAGAAGAATAACGCTCAGAACGATAGTTTCATTCATAGTTCCTATCAATATAGAAGTAACATTATAATTAATGTGTGCGTGAGCGTCACGTACTTACATACGCCAACACGCACACAGACAGCCAAATAATGTTGCAAGTAAATAGACATTTCCCTAAATCAGTAAATTGTAAGAAATACTAGATTATATTATGTAATAAGAAAGAAGAAATAAAATATAAATTAAGAATTTAATAAAAACATCACGTATTTAATTATTGTTGCAACAATTTTTGAAGTGTAATTAGAGCAGATCTTTAGAATCGATATTTGAAGCTCGATAAAACGAAAAAGCGAGACGATAGAAGCGCAGTTCCCAGCTATGTCCGAGGTTTTCTAGGGTGCAGAGAACGAATTTGGGATAATTTTTGAAATCCCAGATGGCCGCCGTGTAAAATTATGATTTCAACAATATAGATATCGTATCCGAGGTTCTCGAGGGTGCAGAGAACGAATTTGGGATAATTTTTGGAATCCAAGATGGCCGCCATGCAAAATTATGAATTCAATGATTTTAGTTTCATGTGGCACAGCAATTTCCTAAAGATGCCTAAGATGCTAGAAGCAGCACAAAAAGCACACAGACTAATAAATCTAGGTTAGGTATAGAAGGTTCATAGAAATATTAGGTAATACCTAAGTATCCATCCCTACTCTGTGGTTATTCGTAGTATATACTATATTAGATACATAATATTTTCATGTTTAAATCATTAGATTAAACATATTAATGTCAACTTAAGAAAACAACTTGTTAATGTAATTTGTCAAGATGCTGCTATGTATATTTTGAAATTTTCAATGGACCCGTGTTGGCTGTATGGGTGTACCTTTGCCATTCCTTGAAGGAAAAATGAAACAACTCACCAGAGATATAGTAATTAGCATTACCAACTTATCTGTGAAGTGGCAAAAATAGGAACTAACTACGTTCGCCATGTTGAAATGTCATTCGGCTGTCAATGTCTACTGCTTTCGAGTGTTCCGTGTGTTTTATTGCGATACTTCTGAATTTTAAGCGTTAAATATGCTGAAAACTGTTGTATACAATGGAATTAATTAGCAACACTGAAACGACGATGGCGATACCCATCAGTTCACAGATAAGTTGGTGACACTGTAAGTATCTATACAATACATTTCCCGCCCATTTAAGCATCAAATCGATTTATATTGTTTTTATATAATTGTTTTTATTAATAAATTAAATTACCAAATCGTAGAAAAATATTGTATGCGACACGTTGTATAACTAGGCCAAGAAACGCTCGGGGCGCCTGCGGCTCACATCGCAACCCACGCCACTCGTGTTTACAACTGTTGCATAAAATACTATTGTGTCACTGTTGAATATTCTTCTTTTCTAGGTATTTTATCTCCTCATTAAACGGTGTAATGGAGTTATTTACACGTAGTGAGTGACTTTGATACATGTTTATTAAGTACTCACTTCAATACTTTTAACTGAAGATTTTGCGTTTTAGCGAGGACGTTGAATTGAGAAGAATTTTCCCGAGTGAATTTCCACAGGATACGATAAGAAGAAGTGGTGTACTTTATCCTGAAGTAATAATATTTTATGCTTTATTCACTTTTCTAAGTATCTTAATAATATTACTTTTATGTCATATTAATTATTAATATTTTAAGAGATTTTAATCATATTTTTAGCATCTTGGTCGTTACAAGGAGTTAAAAGGTTACTTTTTTAAGCCTAAATCGTCAGTCAATTCCCATTTCGAAGAACTAGCCTGCTACGACGATCATGGTAAAAAGGTAAATAGTTAAATTGGTGATTTTTTTTTAATTATAAGGACTGCGGATTGATTCACAATCCATATTAGCTTAGTTAGGTCGTAAAATATTTTGTGAACAATGATGATGTTAGTATTGATTTAAAAGAGTGGCAATGAGTTTCTCATCACTTCTTCTCATCAACGCTCAACGTGTTCCGAAGTGGTAGTAAAAAGTATAAGTTTTGACATTCATAAGTGTCATTTTCGCGAAATAATGAGTAGTGAATTTGACTTTATTTGATTTAATTATAAATTCTAGAGGGAAAATTATCTAGACGTGTTAAACTGATTCTTAAAATTGGCGTAAATTTAAATTAATAAATAACATATAAATACAACAAAACTCATCACGTTACCAAAGAGTCCTTTATTCGAAGTTTAAATTAATTTAATATTATATTTGTTCTTACCAACCGCTACTCTTGTATTAAGGATGAGATGTATAGAGCGAACTTACACTTTGCTCAGACTTTACTTAAGTATGACTTAGCTGAGTGTAATAAAACGAACTTGAATTTTGTATTGCTCTGTCTTAGATTAATCTCATAATTAATAATAAATAAACTAATAATTTCAGCTGTCACATAACTAGGAAAACGAAATCAAAGATTATGCTAAGCTTACACTTAGCTAAGTTTTACGTAAGTAAAGTCTGAGTAAAGTTTAAGTACGCTCTATAGATCTCAGCTTTAGATTGCTGATTTATGCTCATTACCTTAATAGTTAATAATAATAATATTGACACACTTTTAAACAAACTATCTTGCCCCAAACTAGGCATAGCCTGTACTATAGATACAGCACAATGATATATTTAATACTATATACTTCTTAAACATACATAAATACATATGAACATCCATATTCATCATATTTAAATGATTGCACCTACCGGGACTCGAACCCGGGACATTTAATATAATTTTATTTAATTTAATAAATTAAATAACCAGTTAATAGCCAAGTTTTCGTTACTAATGATATTTAAATTCTCAGGTGTGTCGCTTAGACTCCGACCGATATTCCCTCGAAGAAAATCAGTATTACATGAATGAAGCTCAGGAAAGCCACGTGGACCAGAGACGAGTGTACTGTTACATGTTACTCTGTTTCACTGAGGACGAGCTCGACAGGGTTGTGTCATCCTTCCAGATATGAATGAAAATATAAAAATAACAATAAATTGTACTAAGATAACTTATACGTCTCGATACGAGTAGAGTCTCTTACTTACAACTGATAAAAACAGACCAGGAATATTAGTTTCGTGTGCGTGACAAGCTAAGTCTTACACTCGCGATTTGTATGACACTTTGTGTTTGTGTACGTGAATCGCTCTAAATAGAGGTTAGTCCTAAACACAATTTTTTTCGACGTCTATCTTGACGTATAAATGATCTAAGAAATTCTAATTAAATTTGTGTAATTAATCCCAGAAGTGGGGGTTATCATATTAAAAAAAGCATATTATTTAGATTTAAAAGAGCGATATCTCAAGTAATTTACCTAATATGTAATTATTGGGGTTAACAGGTTATCAACTGTGAAGTAGATCTAGTAGATGAAGCCACAATAGATAACCAGAGAGCTGAACAAGACATACCAAGATTTACGATACATGCGTCACTCGAACGGTTGGCTCAGTTGGTAAGAGCGTTTGGACAGAGCAAGAACCGCATCTTAATCGTTCATAAATTTTGTTTATATTTTTTTTAATTCCAAAAATGAGGGATATTACTTATAAATAACAAATATATAATGAATTCTTCTGATTATTCTAATTGCTCAGAACAGCCATAAAATCAAATCGAACAGTTTTATTAGGTGTACGTGTTACCGAAACAAGTTATCGTTTATGTTAATTTTGTTGTTAATGTAACCTACTGGCCACTGGACCGTCGCCATAGCGACAAGTTGTCTTAGGACACATGTATTGGGAACACTGTGGTATATAGTAAAGCTATATACCACTGGACTGGCGGCTGTTAAAGTGCTTTTGAGCCTGCTTGATATTCGCCATTTTGGCGCTGTTGGCCATAGCGAGAGTCTGCGGTACTAAAACAAGTGATGACAACCTCAGCGAACATCGATAGATTGTGGGAAACTATTTCCAAAAAAATTGTGTACTTTATTAGGTACGTTGATTCTTGAAGTATAAATAAGACGGAAAATAAATAAAATTAATTCAAAATGCAAAAATACTTCAGAGTATTGTACGTTCCTTCGCAGCCATTTGTATTATACGTCAAAATTAGTTCTCTGGACGCTCGCGAGTGGCGCTTCAAATAGACATAAAAATTTTGCTGTCAAACTTAAGGAACAGCCTGTCCACTGGTATTACACAGGTCAGTGATTGGGAATATCTCGCAACTTCTTGAGCGCATACTTAAAACTTCATAAACAATATAGAATTTGTGCTCAGTGAGCCCTAGTATGATTTCCTAATATTTTTATCAGACAAGCCTACTAACGGCCGTTCCCAATATTCAGTCTATCTCTTACTTGAGATAAAAATCGTAACTATCGTTGACTTTTCTGTCCAAATAACCTTATCGAAGGTAATTCACCTTATCCATACACGCTGTCTGTCAATGGGACGACGTATAGCTTACCAGCGATAGAAGTTTGTATGGAAATTTCACTTGACGCCTCCCAATATAAGGCGATAAGAATGACTTATCGGATATATTGGGACAGTTTCAGATTATTGACAGCTAATTACTGACAGTAGAAGGTAGTAATTTATCACTATCTGTAGTATATTGGGAACGGCCTTAAGTAGAGCTGCTATTATGTATATTCGTTTATGAAACTACAGTAAGTGTTACTTCGACCTAAAAATTATAATTTTACGAGTATGTAGCAACAACATCAGATACACAAATGCCGTCGACCAACGTGATGACCGGTAATCATTCGTTATCGTACATTTAACGGTACAAATCACTATCGCTACTACCATTCTTGAACTCTTGCGAAAATCAATTATACGCTCATTATCAAAAAGAAAACTACTATATTTTATTGTGAAATTTTATTATTTACTAGCTGACCCGGCAAACGTTGTTTTGCCATATAAAGTATAATTCACGCGATAGTTTTATAAGTAATAAAATATTGCCTATATTATAGCCTGTACATCATTTTGTTCTATTGTCAATAGTTTTTGCAGCGCACGCAAAAATATGTTTTCGATTTTACACCTTGTGTTACAAAATAGCAATTTTATTACGGATCCCTAATTTTGAAAAAAAAACATAGCCTATAGCCTTCCTCGATAAATGGACTACCCAACACTGAAAGAATCATTCAAATCGGACCAGTAGTACCAGAGATTAGCGCGTTCAAACAAACAAACAAACACTGCAGCTTTATATATTAGTATAGATAGGCATGGTACGACATCTACCAAGATCTTGTTGAACTATCGATGGAATTTCTGATTGCGTTCGTGAAATATTTGCAGTTATATAACTTTTACGACGCTTTAGCTATTTCACACAAACTTGTTAGGAAAATGTTAGTTTGGTTCTATATATCTATGTTTTTAATCAACGATCAAAGTGTGTTTTTTATTTTATTGGCGGGTAAACTGTGTGTGTGATACTCAATTAATATTTTTCAAAGATAAAACTAATAATATTTTTCATAGAAACCAAAATTTACACTCGGTTTCTTATTTAAAAATTGTCAGTAAATTTAATAGGACCATTGTTCCATATTCAAAGTCTAATTTAAATATCTTTTATTCAAATTAGGATTACCAACGCTCGCTCTTATCAACTAAGCCAATAGTTCAAGTGTTGGTATGATGATTCAACTCTCGGATTCAAAAATTCGAAAAAAGATTCGGCTGAGTATCGTTAAATTGCTCCTAAGGATTGAAGAGTTCGTCCGTTACTTTGTCCCATTATTAGAACCCAACCAAACTCTCAACAAACTATCTTTGAAGTATATCTTTTCCAATAAAAAAAAATCATCGAAATCGGTTGGCGCGATATTGAGTTATTCATAAATTTATCATCCACTTTACTATACGTATGTATAGCAAATTTAAGATTTTTATGGTTTTCTCATTGATGCCATTGTCAGATCTGGACCAAATTACAATGGGACCACACGGAATCAAATAAAAAAGAATTATCAAAATCGATTCATCCAGTCGAAAGTTTTGAGGAAACAAACATAAAAAAAATATCGACGAATTGAGAACCTCCTCCTTTTTAGAAGTCGGTTAAAAAGCATCCAAACAATTTTAATAGGGAGAATGGTTTTAGACTAAGGAACATGGAATCCCGTGGTCTCACTTTGCGGTACAAATGCAACAAAAAGACCTGAAAGTAAGGACGTCGTGCAAAACGAATTAGGCGCCACGTGGACATATTGATGTACTATTAGTGTCAAGTGTCAATGTGTCAAGAGTTTCTCGCCGCCTCCACAGTTCCGCCGCGAACACGATTTATGCAATTGGATCGAAATATCGACATCAAATTTAATATATTGTATCGCGACTACCCGTCAAAATGATTATAAAAATTACATTACGTCTGAGGATCTCTATATCTTTTTTAAATAGAACACAGCCCGTGTTGCTCAGTAATAATATACCATTATACTGGAGAAAGTACTCACAATACCTATTGTACCTAGGACAGTTTTTTTAGGTACTTATTTTTTTTATGTGACGAGCTGTACTCAAACGATATTTGCATATTTTGAAAGCTCAATTATTTGACTATTCACCACCAAAACATCAAAAATGTAAATTTCATACTTACAAGTGTTTTGATAATTAAAACGAAAAAAGGGATTTATGGCTAAGTTACAATATACCCTATGTACCTAGGAATTGGGGGTAATTTATGGAAAATATAACTATTCTTAACTAAAACCGTTTTATTCGTTTATATAACATATGTAACAAAAAATAACTCATAAATTCTGAACAAAATCAAATAAAATTCATAATTTCTTTTTTATAATGCGACAAAGCTTTTCAATTTCATTATGAATATTATATTACGTGAATGTTAAATAATTAAAAAAATATTCTCCTCGCCAAAGTAAAACATCTAAATATATCTTGGCCACTGACCAAGGTACAATTGGCTCCAACTTCAACAAAACGGTGGATTTAAAACAATTTAGGGTTACTCTTCTCGTAACTTTATAATTATTTAGTACTAGTTAAATAAAGGAACAAATGGCATATAAAAGTTCAGTGACTATTATAAAACGTTCAAAACTATCAGACTTCAAAGCATATTATAAATACGTGCTTTTTTCCCTAAAAAAAATGCCGTCGATAACACCAAACACCGGCACCGGCTTAATGGCGGTAAGTGACTACTTTCAAATTGAATAGTCAGTAGTGACGTACAGAATACACTAGACAATAGATTTTAACATCGCGGGAATTTTCGAAACCAGTATTATGGCCTAGGTACACATAGTACCAAGGTACAATAATAATAATAATATCTGACATTTGACACACACATGAAACATTACGACGACAAAAACGAAAAATTATAACTTAAACTAACCTAGAACATATTTAACAAAGAATAAATAAAAAAAAAAACAACTTAACCAATATATCATTATATAGCAGCTGTTTGGCAGGGAGCTTTCAAAAGGGATGCTACTCATGTTACCTGTAACAATGCGTCACAGCATTGATTTTCAGTAGCTCCTATTTGACGCAACAGGTTCATCTACAAATAATTATTTTTTATACTATTGATATAAATGTAAAAGTCGGGAATGATAACAAAAAAATTATCCACCAAAAATTGAGACTCAATGACATAAGAACTGTCCAAGCTGACCTGAAACAAGTTCTAACGAAGTCAGTAGATATGGGTGTCAGAGGTCGAACGTGTCGTCTACAGAGGTTCAACAGACTCTGACGTAATAGGAGGTTGAAATCAATATGAATACGGCCTACTTACCACATAGGGTATACAACTTACTTCGTGATAACTTATAAGAGATATTACTAAATATATCTTGCTGTGTATTGACTTTATTTGTATTAGTTTGTCAATGGCTCGGGAAGGAAAGGAGGAAAGATTTGTTATTATGAAAATAAGGAACGAGACGAGCAGGACGTGAAAATGTAATTAAGTCGAAAAGATTTTAGAGCTATGATTTTTTTATGATTTTAAAAGTTCTCTCTCTCTGCAAGACTGTGCAGTTCGTCCTCAAAATGCTTTTGGGAGAAAAGCACCTTGTGTGAGCACCGTGAGGCGATGGTTTGCTGAATTTGAGAGAGGTCGGGTTTCTTTACATAACGAATTTCGTGAAGGGCGGCCTTCAACTGCCGTCAAAGAAAATAATGTGGCTACTGTTAAGCGGCTAATTAAAGAAAACCCGCGGATTACGTATGAGACAATTCGTGGACTATTGGGGATTGGTATGAGCCAAATTCAGAACATATTTTAAACGAAGAATTGAAAGTTCGGAAACTTTGTTTTCGTTGGATCCCTCATGAACTGAGAGAGGAGCAGAAGCGTGCTCGCGTGACATGGTGCTCACGAATGCTACTGTAGTACGACCACGTACATTCTAATGCTGCTTATGACATTGTCACAGGAGACGAAACGTGGATTTATTATTTTGAACTCGAAAAAAGACAGCAATCTTGTGAATGGGTGTTTGAAAATAAGAACAGGCCAACAAAATTGAGGCAGGCGAGTTGATAAAAAAATGATCGCATTTTTTTTGCAGCTACGGATCCCATCTACACAAATCCACTTGAAGAAAAAAAGAGTGTTAATACCGAGTGGTATTCTACCATTTGTTAAACCAGGGTGTTAAAAAAAGTTCGCGAAGGACAACCAAAAAGCCGCGTTCTCCTTCATCATGACAACGCTTGTTCACAGACGGCCAAAAAAAATTTAAGTCATTTTAAGCTTCCGAAAAAGTACAACTCGTGACCCATCCTGCATAAAGCCCCGACCTAGCACTCTGTGATTTCTGTATTTTCCCCAAAATCAAAGAGTTGATGAGAGACTTTTACCAATTCCGAAGAGGCAGTGATAGCGTTCAATGAGCACGTAGAAAACATGTCTTCAGATCTGTGGTCCTTCTGTTTTAAAAAATGGTTCGATAGCATGAAAAAATATTTAAAATGTCAAGGAAAGTATTTTGAAAAGCAATAAACATAATATTTTGGTTATAACATGTTGTTTTAATACGCAAAACTTTTAGTGGTCCTACGTATATGGTCGTCAAATGCATAAACTAAGTCTACCAGCGTGACTTACACCAATATATATCGTATTGTGTATGGGTAGGTATGGGTAATCGACATTTAATTTGAGCGTATTATATGCATAATCATTTTTAAGAAAAAGATACTTCAGATTTGCATATTCAATTGTACCTGACGACTAACGTTCATGCGCTCGGACGCTTTCGTTCTTATGCGATCCTGGTACCTATGCAGGTTGTCATAATGAAGTTTTGATGAGTATTGAATGAGAAACCCTTTTCAAATATATATAATCTTTTTATTTTATCTCCTTGACGAGTATAGACCCGTCAAAGTATTATTTATTTTTAAAGTAAAGCTTAAAGTACATTTATATATCCTCAAAATTTTCATCCATCTTTCGCATGTCGCATTACAGCCAAGGAGGAGGTTGTGTGAAGTTGAATCTTCAATTTCAACTACTACTTTCAAGTCAAGATCCCGAGAGGGAACGTGGCTTTAAGCCCCACACCAGACAAAGTTTTTTTTTTTTATTTTAAGAATAAATAAGGCATGATATATATTAATTTGTTTTTTTCTATTACTATGCTGTTAAGCGGCTAATTAAAGAAAACCCGCGGATTACCTATGAGACAATTCAAAATTAGAAAGCATGTTACAATAACTAGCAGAGGAAAGTGCTACAGCAGGACTGGTTATGAATATTTCCAAAGTTTATGACAAATTCAATAGAATATCTAGGACACATAATTGCTTACATATACTTGGAAAAGGTACTGGTCATTATCAGAAGTTATGAAAAACAAAAACTTAAATATGTTCCATAAAAGAAAAGTTAGAAAGATTAGAGAGTACACGAATGTTGCGACGGCTAGATTATAAGTGTACTTCAGTTATTTTCACAGTATCATGACGTACGGTATTTTGCTGTGGGGTCATGCTGCTGACATTGATATGGTGTTTGCTCTGCAAAAGAGTTCGTGCTGTATAGCTTGGTTATAGACAGTCTCCAAATGTTTTGAGTTTTTCTTTAGTATTAGTTCCGCCAATATTTGTCTTTTAAACAATTCGATTCTATACAAGGCATCCTCAGGACCTGTTGACTTGCCAAAATCTGGTATGAGTCTCGTGCCGAAATTCATACTAAAGAAAAACTCAAAACATTTGGATAATTATGAATTTCCGCAAAGTAACGCCTACTTCAATAAATTTTATTTTTATTTTATAGACTGTCTCTCAAAGAAAAATTTAAATAAATACATATTATGACTGTTTATTTTCAATACACTTATGAATATTTAATATACGTTCACAAAAATCGTCACCTTTTTGCTCTTAATAGTGATTTTCATTATTATAACACTAGAAATAAGGATAGAATATAGAATATACTTGAATTCTAGTAGGCTTCATTAGAAACTAGCTTTAAGGGTAGATGTATACACTTTTGTAATAAAGTCCCAGCCACTATTCAGGCATTATCTATAAATAAATTTGATGTTTGATGAGATGAGATGTTTTATTAAAAAAATGGCTCTTTCGTATATCCTACTACTCCACAGCTGAACATCGAATTGATCGGATAGCCTGGGACTAGATTATAATTATTATTTTATAGCAATGATAATGACAGTATAATATTGTATATTTTATTAAAAAGAGCTCAAAAAAGATTTGTTTCCAAAACGATAGTAGTATTAGAAATGACATCAAAAAGATTTCTAAAGGAATCAATTTTGAGAAATTAAATGTCTTTTAAGCCTTTTATTGTCAGACTTGGTCGCCTACGCAAAGACAGATTAAAAAACTAGACTTGCTAAAGAGCCATGGAGAGGAGTATGCTGAAAATTAATAAAACACATAAAGCTCGAAACACAGACTTAAGACAGAAAACAAAAATTACTAATGTCACTAATGCTATAAGAAAATTTAAATGGCGCTGGACGGGACACACCCTTCGGGGTATAGACAAATGGAGCAAATGTATCACAGACTGATACCCCAGAAACTTAAAAAGGAAACCGGGAGGACAATACAGGAGATGGTCAGACGAACATAGGACGATAGCAGGCAAGACATGGTCTAGGTTAGCTAAAGATAGAAAAGAGTGGAAGAAGTTGGAAGAGGCCTTTGTCAATAGACAACCAGAAAGTGATAGATATTTAGTTAAGGATAGTTTGTAAGTATATATGTAAATGATACTATCTGAATAAAGGCTTATATTATTATAATTATAAGCCTTTTATTGATCAGAACAGAAAAATCTGTCAAGTATCAATTGGACACAGTCGCCGTCTAGTCGACACAAAATCCGAAACCTTGACCTTTATAAGATGATTATAAGCAAAGCGTTGTGGTCGATGCGTTTATTAACATACGACACCTGTGAATGTATGACCATCAACTTTATACACGTACTAATAAGACCTATAATACAATAAATTATTTTAAATGATCATCTTCATATCGTAAAGGCCGCTATGGGCTTGATTAATGTTCCCACAACCTTTCAAGAATTTGTAATATTATGATGAATAACAACATTACATTGCAACTTGAATCATTTAAAAATTGTGTACACGTCATGTTATAAGGACATCCTTGTATCTAGTTTAGTATTGAGAACAGAAAGATAGAAATAAATAATACGTCTTTCTTATCTATTCAAATTCAAATATTTTTATTCAAAATAGGATGTGATATCACTTATTGAAAGTCAAAATACTACCACCCATTCCAAAATGAATGCCTCAGACTTGAGAAGAATAGGCGCAACAAACTCAGCGGACTTTTTTTTTTCATCGAATAAATATGTTTACAGTGTAATATTGTACAATTCAACTTATTATTTAATAGCCTGAGGGGGGTCGCTCCATTCCCAATCTGTGGTATCATTAAGAAAGTCATTTATGTTATATTAACCTTTACCTGCACAAACGTTTTTTAACAATTCTTTTGAATAACGTAATACTTTTGTTTTGAACATTTTCTGGGATCTTGTTTTAAAAGCATATCCATCGCCCCACAAAAGACTTACTAACTCGACTTAGCCGAGTAGTAGGCATCATCAGTTTATGTCTGTTCCTGGTGTTAACATTATGGTTATGACAGTTTCTGGCAAATTGACTTATGTGCCTATGTACATATATTACATTATCAAGAATATATTGAGAAGCAACAGTCAAGATGTTATTTCTTTGAATTTTGCTCTCAATGATTCTTTAGAACCTAAGTTATAAATAGCGCTAATAGCCCTCTTCTGCAGCACAAATATTGTATAAATATCGGCAATGTTGCCCCATAGCAATATACCATAGGACATAATACTATGGAAATAACTAAAGTAACCAAAGTAACTAAAGTAAATGGTAAATACTTTGAATTTAATTGTATTATATTTAAAGTAAGGGATTAAGCCAATATATCAACGCACACTTATAATATTCGATTAACGGGTACATCAATATAAAAACAGCAGATTTATATTTTATTATTATAATAAATTTTATAGTCAAATGATTGTATATATTAGTGTACGATTAAGAGTGTGTTGCTCAAGCTAATCTAAGATCTCATAAAGTATTGCGCAGCTAAAATTACATATTACATTTTCACTTAACTATATATGTAGGTTCATTCTACAAGAATTTTGAAGTGAATATATAAAAATGTAAGGGATGAATTTGAACTTATGAAATTCAATTTTTTTTAAATAAACTTATTTCCGCATGCTTGACTTGGGGAGTAAGCTGGTAAATGAGTAACGAGAGCTTTAGGAACGAATGCTAGCGTTACGCGAACGGTGATTTCGTAATTACTTCGGAATTTCATTTCTTTCTAGAACAATTTTCTAAATTAATACTTTATTTAACTTCAGTCATGTTTTTATTTGTTAAGGAATTAAGGGACGAGACGAGCATGACGTTCAGCTGATGGTTATTGATACGCCTTGTCCATAACAATGCAGTGCCGTTCAGGATTCTTGAAAAACCCTGAAAATCTAAGTGGCACTACAATTGCGCTCGTCACAATGAAAAATAAGTATAAAAGCATTTATGAGGTGGAATACAATATTCTTTTAATGCGCTCTCGAACACGTAAATGACAATTTATATTACATAAAAAAATTTACACTTCAGAACTATTACAACTATTTTACATTAAAAAGTTTATCTCTCAGAAAAATAAACTTTCATCCATAATTTCAACGACTCTTTCACCATCTTCATTATCAGAATCATGATCGCGATTGTCTAAAACTGATACAGAAGGTTCATGGTATCTGAAGTAAGAAACAAAATAAAAAAGAATAAAGTTGTGTCTTTGTTAAGGCGACACTAAATGCCAGCGACCTTGAGCGATATGAGTTCACGGCTGCCGGCCCGCCATCTATGTAACAAAGCCAATATTTTCAAAATTATTGGGTGGAAAACAGTTTATATGCTTACAATCCTCGTTATTCACTACTAATCTGAATAAATGCACCTACACAAAAAAGTACAACCTATAATAATAACTTTTCTGAGAGAAGTACCAAAAAAAAATGCATCACGCCATGCCCAAAAACTTGTTTAACTTCAAAGAAAAGAGGTAGTTTAAAAAGGCTCGGCAGTGTTAACTATAACCAACAGCAAGCATTAGTAACCTACAAATAAGACTTAAGGATATGTGTAACAGGATTAAGTAGTGTTCATAGCTCGAAATGCTATACTTTCACCACAAAACTTGTCTAAAAACACCATGTTTGCGTATTTTCTGTTTACTTTTCGCCTTAATGACAAAATTTAAAATAATTAAACTGTAGAAATATTACACAGCTGAGATAGGATCCCTCGACCTCGCGGTGTTTCGTCTTCGCAATCAGAATGATTCAACCACTGGTCCAATGACCGTATGATCATCAAGTTAAAATAGCCGAACTATAATTATTAGTTAGAAGTATAAATTTTTTATCCATAATTTCAACGGCTGTCTTACGAATTTTCGATCAAGCCACGTGTCCTGACGCGAGTTTAACATTTTATACCAATCCCAAGAAAAGTGCTCAACGCCTCTAAATAAGTTTTCACTATAAATATAATTTGAAAGAATTGTTTTCGTTTAAGAGTCTTCGGCGTATATTTTAAAGTAAAATCAACGACAGCCATTTTTTAGTACTACTATACATATTTTACCTACATACCTAATCTTACCTTTATATTTTTTTATTTTATCTATATCTTTTGCTCTTAATAGTGATTTTCATTATTATAACATTAGAAATAAGGGATTGCTTGTATCTAGTTCGAGTAGGCTTCATAAGATACATAATAGCTTTAAGGGTAAATGTATACACTTCTATAATAAAGTCCCAGCCACTGTTCAGGCATTATCTATAAATAAATTGAAATGTTTTATAAAAAAATGGCTCTGTCGTAAATCCTATTACTCCACTGCTGAATATCTAAATGATCGGACAGCCTGGGACTAGATTGTGATTATTTTATAGCGATAGAAATGACTGTACAATATTGTATATTTTTATTGAAAAGAGCGCAAAAAAAGAATGCTGGGAGAGTTTCTTGCGTCGCTCCTTCTCTCTCAGAGCGCCATTTGTTTCCGAAGCGGTAGTAGTATCTAGTATCATCAAAGGAATTCTAAAGGAATCAATTTTGAGAAAATAAATGCCTTTTATGCCTTTTACAGTGATTTGTTCATCGAACAAGTCTATAACTTGCAATCTCAGTATAATAAAGAATTGTATTGTTTGAGCATTCTGATACGAAGATTAAATTACCTACTTTAACTCGATTTAGTATCATCAGGTTCTCATGCCGATACCAACAGTTGCTAATTAATATAGCGCTTTATATGAAAACAAGAAAACATGTTCCGCGTTCTGTTGGGTCAAACAAACCCAGGCGCATAAAATTCACATAACATTGTATTGCGTTTCGCTTTTAATGTTTTCTTGGGAAATTATCTTGTATTAAGTTCATACAGCCTATAATTATATAATTAGTGTTGAAGGCAATTTAAAAGTAATATTTTTGATTACATAAAATGCATATATACTGTTTTTTTCTTATGAAAATAAGGGCCGAGACGATCAAGACGTTCAGCTAATGGTGAATACAATGCAGTGACGCTCAAGATTCTTGAAAAACCCAAAATTCTGAACGGTACTACAATTGCGCTCGTCACCTTGAGACATAAGATGTTAAGTCTCATTTGCCCAGTAATTTCAGTAGCTACGGCGCCCTTCAGACCGAAACACAGTAATGTTTACACATTACTGTTTCACGGCAGAAATAAGCGCCGTTGTGGTACCCATAATCTAGCCGGCATCCTGTGCAAAATAGCCTCCCACTGATTGTATAGATATTTTGTCAAAATACTGGCTTGATAACTGTTACTTCTGGGATTAATTACACAAATCAAATTTGAATACAAAATTTATGAACGATACGGGAGTCGAATCCGCGACCTCTCGTGTTTCGTGAAAGCGTGACGTAACGTTTATAAATCCTGTATGTCTTGTTCAACTCTCAGGTTGTGGCTTTATCAACAGGATCTACTATACAGTTTATAAACTGCTCAACCCCAATATTTGTATATGAGGAAATTGATTTGAGATGTCGCTCTTTTAAATCTAAACAATTGTTTAGAGAGAGTAGAACAAGACTGGCTAATTGATCATATGAGCTTGACGATTTAATTATAATTATCCACAAAATAATATTGAACTATTTGTCGAAGAAAATTAAAAGCAGTTCACAATAAAGTGACCAAGTCTCCATAAACACGCAAAACCAAAGAGATAGATAGATAGTTGTTACTTGTTAAGTGATCACCGCCGCCCACATTCTCTTGCAACACCAAAAGAATCACAGGAGCGTTGCCAGCCTTGAAGGCGTACGCGGTTTTTTGGTATATGCTGCGAAAATCGGAGAGATCAGATTATATTATAACAGGGTCCATCTGCCTATAACAGGCTGCCGAACTCGATCAAAAAAGATGCAATTTCCACAACGGTATTTTAGACCCAACAACATACGTTTTATTCAGTGGAGGAGTTTTATAAGATGCCAGTATTTTGACTAATACCTACTCACTTAAGCACACTTATTTTAAAATACGTAATTTTTTTTATAACATAACAACAATTATATTACATTGTATTCTTGTGAGTTTGGTTTTGCTATCTCAACTGATACCTAATTCGAATTATTAATTTACTTATTTTCTTGACTTGTAAATATGGTGTCATTAATTAATGATTTGATTTGGAGTCATCTACAGACTTAGGATGCGAAATCTTGAGACAGGAGGTACTGACGAAAGCGTTATCAAGGTCGCCGCACCAGAACTACAAGATATATATAGATTGGTAGTGATATAGAAATTTTCAACCCGACGTTTAGAAATAGTTCAGTGAAGGATCACTTGGATTGGGCAGGAGCCCAGTGAGATAGACGTTGGTATGATGAGTGTGTATGGAGTTCTAATTCCAAGTAATTGGTTTTATATGTGTTAATATGTGTTAACTTTTTATGAGATATTTGATATGATTTAAACATGATTCATATATTGGATGCAGCACCTTACACACTAATTTTCCAGGGGGAGGCTCCTTGGCTTTGGATGCCGGCTAGATTATGGGTATCACAACGGCACTTATTTCTGCCGTGAAGGCGAAAGTGTAAGCTTTATTATGTTTCGGTCTGAAAAGCGCTAGTTAAATTACTGGGCAAATGAGACTTTCCATCTTATGTCTCAAGGTGATGAGCGCAATTGTAATGCCCCTCAGAATTTTTGTGTTTAGTTTATTTGACTTTGACTATGTACATAGAAGTGTAATGTATTTCTATCTTGCTATATCTCACACGCTTTGTGTGTCTAAGCGCTAGAAGTCTATCAGTGGGAGGCTCCTTTGCACAGGATGCCGGCTAGATTATGGGTACCACAACGGCGTCTATTTCTGCGTGATGCATTATTGTGTTTCGGTATGAAGGGCGCTGTAGCTAGTGAAATTACTGGGCAAATGAGACTTAAGGCGAAGAGTAAGCAGAAAACACGTTAGGCAAGTTTTGTGGTGAAAATATAGCATTTGGAGCTATGAACACTACTTTATCCTATTACACATACCCTTAAGTCTTACTTGTAGGTTGCTAATGCTTGGTGTTAGTTAAACTTAACACTCCATAGCTATTATGAACTACCAGTTTTGTTTGAAGTTAAACAAGTTTTTTCTCGGCATGATGCATTTGTTTAGTATACTGCTCTCATAAAAGTTGTTCTTATAGCTTTTCCTTTTTTGTGTAGGTACATTTATTAAGATTAGTAATCAATAATGAGGATTGTAAGCAATTAAACTGTTTGCGCCTGTTAAAATGATAAATTTTCGACGCAAAAATTTTGAAAATATTGGCTTTGTAACAGGAGCCGTGAACTCATTACTCTCAAGGTCGCCGGCATTGAGTGTCGCCTTAACATCTTATGTCTCAAGGAGACTATTCAACATAGACAAGCTCGTAGACGGTCGCTAAGCCTTACTGCTAACTTCGATATTGGCGGTCAGTGCTTTTTACTATCGAGTGACGAATCCGTCTTATACGATGCGATATTCGTCTCCGCAATTACAGCCTCTAATACACAGTAACAAATTTGCTAGAAACTGACATAAACTTGTTATGCCTACTACTCGGTTAAGTCGCATTGGTAAATGTTTTATTGTCCCATGTATATGCTTTTACAACATTATCCCAGACAACGTACAAAATAAATTCAAAATAATTGTTAAAAGACGTTAATGTGGTAAAGGTTACTATAACATAAATGATTTTCTTAATGATACTACTACTATTAATTTATTTTATTATATAGGCTATTTAATTATACAATTTATTGTATGATACTACATATATTGTACTTAAATTAAGAAAAAAAAACCTCGCAAAATGAGTTTGTTTTATAAATTGTTGTCACCAAAACTTAACATGGAAATAGAAACTATAACTTATTTTAAACCTAGTTTTTTTTTTGCTATGGAAGAGATAAAATTATGTCATTATTAATGAAAATATGTATACAAATTATATACTAAAACCTTCCTCGAGAACCACGCTATCAATTTGTTGAAACAGAATGACAATCAGTGTAGTAGTTTTTAGGTTTATCGCGTACAGACAGACAGACAGACGCGGCGGAGGACTTTGTTTTTTAATATGTTACATTTATATAAATAACGGTGTATAATTACGACAACAAGTGAAAACACTTCATTTGTCGCAATGAGCACTTCATTTTGTGGTTACTGAATGATACTAAGCTGTCACGCTGAGTTATGTTAATGCTTCTTCGGGCAGAGTCGGCTCGATTGTATTTTGTATTACTAACCTTGCCATGATTTTAACAGATCTTTCGCATACATTAATCACGCGCCATATTTGTACAATATTTTCTACAGAAACTGGTTTTTTTTGGCAATATTTTCATCTATGTTTTTTAAATCAGGTCAGAGCGCTTTTGACTTCAAATATTTTATTGAAGAATTTTAGTATACTTTACTTCCAGTGTGACCTTGTCAAACAATATGATAGCTTTTGCACATTCTGTTCCCTCATATATTGTAGTAAGTCTCTTTTTTACCGAATAATTACTTCATGTTTGAATACTATAATTTGAATACTATAGTTGAGTTTCTTGCGCCGCTACTTCTCTCTCAGAGCGCCATTCGTTTCCGAAGCGGTAGTAGTATCTAGTAGTTATTAGAAATGACATCAAAAAGGGTTCTAAAGGAATCAATTTTGAGCAAATAAATGCCTTTTATGCCTTTTATATAAATAAATTATTCAACATGTTACCTGTAATAACAGAAATACTGACGTAGCGCTCATTTCGCAGTGTCACATTTGATACAGTGTAAAATAATTTAAAACAATTCTTGCCAATACATGAAAGTCCAACAACATCCCATTGTCTGCAAGAGAGTGTAATAAATTACCTTTTGCAATGGTTATTAACATTGACATTTATAATCCTACTATTACTTAACAACTAACAACGGCATAGGTCATATAATATGGTCGAACTATGAATTACATATTATACTTATAACAATAAGCTAATCTTGCTTGAGTTGACAGACTTCGAATGTTCCGTTCGAGAGTGAAGAAGAACCGCGCCGACCAAACGTTATGTTGCAACTTGTCTTAGAAGAAATACATATTATATAAAAGGTCCGTTTCAAAACGTAACTAAACCATACCCTTGCTGTTGTTAAACGAAGACAGACGAATAGACAAATGATAATGAAGCTGGTCAGTGCAATTAATCATGGAAGCAGTGAAATAGTCCGTTAAATAATTAGTTTTAAATAATAATGTGATATTTCTTTCAGTTCGTGGTCATTGCTCTTGTAGCCGCAGTGTCGTGTGCGCCCCAAAACCCGCAGGATGTCCAAATCCTGCGCTATGACGTCAACAACGGTGGACTAGACTCATATAGTTTTGCGTAAGATCTTTGAATGTACAAATTAAAATTGAAACCAAAATTTATGAACGATGTCACTCGAACTGAGCCTACCGTTCGATTGACGTAAAGTTCATAAATCTTGATATATTTTTCTTCTACCCTCAGGATGTGGCTTCATCTACAGGATCTATTTTACAGTTGATAACCTGCTCAATCCCAATGTTTGGATATTAGTAAATTGACTTGAGATGTTGCTCTTTCAAATCTAAACAATTCTTTATTTTTTGAAGAAGAAAAGAAAAAAGAGCGCTCGCACGGAACGCGAGACGTCGCGGGTTCGACTCTTGCATCGATCATAAAATTAATTTGTGTAAATAATCCCAGAAGTGAGGGTTATCACTTTAAAAAAAAGAATTGTGTATGTTTGAATATGTTTCGTTTCAAATGAAATCTCAAAACAACTATATACCCACTTAGCTACTGCAATATTTGAGATTTTCTGACATTATCGAGGTCAGTTGGTCATCTTCGCCAAATGCCTCTTTTGAGGAAGGAATGCGTGTTTTAATGTATAATTAATACAAACTAGCTTTACAGCGATAGCTTAAGCCAGTGTGCTAATCATTCATTATGTTTGGGATTGTAGCATTGTATTCATTCGTTAGAGAATTGTGCATTTGTTCGTGTACCTACTCAGTCTTTTTAAATCTCGTCTTTTACGCCCGCCATTTTTAAAAAAGCGTAGAAAGCTTAGGGGGTTCAAGTGAAATATGAATTCTTCTTCGAGCATAAGGGCGGGTAACCTAAAGTGAGCCTGCTCTCACGGTAATACTGTCTATCACTACAGTTTGTTGTATAGAGTATTCGGCGTCCTTTATACAGTATCCGCATAGACTGGTTTCACTTATACCAGGTAGCTCGCAATAGCCAGGGAGGTAAGCTATGAGTTAGTTACTTCTGCCTCATTTTATGCATATCTTAGACTGATTCCATTTATTTTATCATCGATAAGTGTTGATGCATATGATGATAGTTTTGATGTATATGATGATAGTTTTGATGCATATGATGATAGTTTTGATGCATATGATGATAGTTTTGATGTATATGATGATTGTTTTGGTGTATATGATGTATAGCGAGTTGAATGCAGTCAGGACTGGGATAAGCGGAAGCATCTCTCTTGTTGTCGCTCACCGTGTCCTCGCGTTAATACTAAAGTTACGATCCGGTGCGATTTTTTTAACTTTAATAATGACTAATCCGAGTTTTTATTCGTCGCCAAGCACGAAATATTTTGACAAAGGTTATAGACGTATGTGTTGAAGAAAGACAGAGTAAAAATTTAAGATTTAATTATTAGGTTAAAATGATGAAAAAATAATGAATTAATCATCATTTTAAACAAGTGTAGAATTGTAAACTTGAAGCATTGTTTAAATTTATCGACACTGTCACGATTATGGTTTTATCGATATAATTATAATTAGGTCACAGCACTATCGTATTCCCGAACTCTACATTCAACTCGCGCGATATCTGTAGATATTACGGTCGCTATTTGACACAGTTCTGAAACAATTCCTAGTGCCTTCTGCTCCCATCAGCTCTTTCATGCTATCTCTCTCCTCCCTGTTACGTTCTGAATAAGAAATCTACTCCCAGGTTAACTTCCCTACTCCGGTTCCCCTAACTTTTCCATCAATCTTGTCAGAATTGCTTTCAATCTACTTACATGAATTCTGTCTGTGTGACCAAATCACCTTAATTATCCCTTTTAATAATAAATACATATTTTTAAATTCCACATTACTCTGTATGTCAAACCGTCTCATTTATTTATGACAATTAGGGACGTGACGAGCAGGACGTTCAGCTGATGGTAATTGATACAAAAAACCCAAATACTCTGAGCGGCACTACAACTGCGCTCGTCACCTTGAGACATAAGATGTTAAGTCTCATTTGGCCAGTAATTTCACTACCTCAGTGCCCTTCGAATCAAAACACAATAACGCTTACACAGACCGGGCCTGGGACTTTCCTATTCTTTCTTTGTCCCGGGGAAGCACAGTGCAAAAATAGTTTCATAATTCCTCACGTAACGTAACTCACAGTGTAAATATTAGTATGTTAACAAAGTCAATAAAATATACAATTTCAGATGGGAATTATCAGATGGATCTAAACATGAGGAGCAGGGACAGTTGAAGAACCAGGGCACTGAAAACGAAGCGACAGTTGTACAAGGCCAGTACTCTTGGGTGGGTCCAGATGGTGTTACCTACACCGTGACATACATCGCTGATGAAAACGGCTTCCAACCACAAATCCAACAAGGACCTGGAGGTGCTGTTCCCCCAGCTGTAGTTGCTTCACTCCTCGGATAGTTCAATTAGATAATTTATTAAAATTGTAAATAATACTCATTGAACTTTATATAATATTTATGTATTGTTCGTTAGATTTAATTTAAATATAAGAATTTTGACTATTTTGTGTTTCATCTTTCACAATTATATTGTTTTAAAAGATATGCACATGCACAATATACCTCGAATAAAGCGAAGGGATATCTTTGGCTGGTTCCTTTGCCATTGTTCTTTAAATGTGAACAAGGCCTTATTAGTTGAGGATAGATTGTATTTATCGCGAGAGGATTGTTCAAAAAATTATCTGTCTAAATTAAAATGATCATTTAATTAAAACCATGCTGGTAAAACATTTTTTTATGGAAAAGAACGACAAACGTGCGTACGGGTCGCCTAGTGTTAAGTGATCACCGCCGCCCAAATTCTCTTGCAACACCAGAGGAATCACAGGACCGTTGCCGGCTTTTAAAGAAAGTGTATGCGCTTTCTTTGCAGCTACCCATGTCGTATCTTCCCGGAAACACCACACAAGGAAGCTCATTCCACAGCTTTGTAGTACGTGATAGAAAGCTCCTTGAAAACTGCACTGTGGAGAAACACATCAACATTGCAATTATTTATTTGATAGATAAATTACATATTAGTTGTAAGTATGTGTATACAGGGTGTAATCTTTAAGTGAAACCAGGCTATTATTGCGTAATTATTACAGATATCAAAAAACATTAGACTAATATCGAAAAAACATTACCTAATCAGTAAAATCAAATCAATAGGTTTTAAAATATCAAATGAGAAGAGAGATTAGTAGAAAAATTTTAGTTATCTTATTTTAAAAGGTTCGTGCAGTTTAGTTCTGATATTAAACGAAACTGTTTATTTATTTATTTAGTAATGAACTACCAACAGAATTACATGTGATACATTAACATTAAACAAGTCTTAGGTGCTAGGGATATACATAATTATATTTATAGGCAGTTACAGCATGTACACAAATACAAGTCGTACAAAAAGTTAAAATTTATAAAATAAGTAAAGGCTAAATAAAGTTATGTAAATGTTATGTTTATACAATGAAAGGTATATAAAAAATAATAATACAATAATAATGAAAAAATATTCACAATTTTAATATCTATGAATCGAGTGTCTTAATTAATTTATCTTTATCTTTCAACCTTATCAACCTAACAAAGTAATAAAACTATCTTCTAATTGAGTTATATTTATTTCTTAGTATGTAGAAAATTTTGTACTTATTCGAAGCAGATGTTCGAAGCGACGTCCTTGTAGTGCGATGAAATGATCTTTCTACTAATCTGATACTTAATGTATGGGCGTATTTAAAATTTTCAAAATTATAGATATTCCTTGTTTAATTTTAAAAAAGTTTAAATCAAACAAGAAGTTTTAAGTTGAAAGTTTTTTTGATATCTGTAATAGTTACGGAATAATGGCCTGCACATACTTAACGATTATACCTGTATATAGACTATAGTTTCAACAGGAAAGTCTATAGCAGGAACTTACACTCATCAAATAAATACTAAGTTTTGTACCAAAATAAAGGTAAATTCTTATGAGAAAGTTGAAATAGAAGTTTGTTAAATTCTCAATTAATTTGTCATGACTGGTATTAGAAATTGCTCGCGATAGTTTGTTTACAGAACCAGTCATCTGCTATTAAGTGATCACCGCCGTAATTCAAATATTTTTGGTCAAAATAGGATATTATGAGATGACTTATTGAAAGACAAAAACTATCGCCCATTCAAAAAAATATGAAGAACGGGCGCAAGAAACTCAGCGGGTTTTTTTTTTCGTAAAAAATATGGTTATAACATAATGTCGTACAATAAAACATGTTATGTAATAGCCTGAGGGCGGTCGCTCCATTCAAGATCAGTGTTATCGTTAAAAAAGTGATTTATGTTATAGTAACCTTTATCGTGCAAACTTTTTTAACAAATCTTTCGAATTTAATAACGAATAATACATTTGTTACGAACATTTTCTGAGATCCTGTTATAAAAGCATGTACATCGCCCCACAAAAGACTTGCTTACTCGACTTAGCCGAGTAGTAGGCAATATAAGTTTATATCTGTTCCTGGGGTTAACATTAGGGTTTTGACAGTTCCTAGCAAATTTACTTATGTGCCTATATACATACATTACATTATCAAGAATTTATTGAGAAGCATTAGTCAAGATGTTTATTTTATATATAACTTGATAACTTACTCGATCTAAAACAAGTCTAGTGCAGCTTTATCCTATAATTAGACTTTTTTTTATGGAATAGGAGGACAAACGAGCGTACTCCTTTTTTAAGTGGACTTTTGTTTTAACCTGGTTTGAAGTTTTTTAACCTGGTGTTAAGTGATCACCGCCGCTCACATTCTCTTGCAGCACCAGAGGAATCACAAGAGCCTTGCCGGCCTTTAAGGAAGGTGTATGCTACTTTAACTAACAAGTAAGAAAATTCGTACATTTTTTCGAGCTCGGCAAACTGTGTAATATAAGACATGATATCTGTCATAAATCAACGTAAATTTTTGCTGTTACTAAAAATAATCGCATATATTGTATTTTCGCAAATACTATTGACAATTTAAATATTACATAATAACTAGCCGACCCAGCAATCGTTGTATTGCCACACAAATTAGTAAAAGAAAATAAACATAAAAATTTGGGCTTTAGATGTTGGCCGATTCTCATACCTACCCAATATGCACAGAAAATTTCATTCGAATCGCTTCAGGTGTTTTGTAGGAGTTCGGTAACAAACACCGCTACACATTGAGAATTTTATATATTAGAATACATGGGTATTTTCATACCGAACGGAGTTCCCAGTAGTAATAAATATTACTTAAAATTTCCATGAATTTGATATAAGCACGATATCAGATATCGAAACAACATGAACAGAAGTTCAAATATCTGGTTATATAACTGAACAAAGTTCCACAGTTCAAAGGTAAGAATCGCGTTAAGTAAGCTCCGCACTGATCTAACTCGAATGTCACACAAACATTTGGTAATAATATAAGTTTCTACAAAAATCCAAACTGGTTGACCTTCATCACCAACCAATGATACACTGATATACATATTTGGTATCTTCGATGATTATAAATAAGTCACTTGTTTTAGATATAAAGGTTGCGACGAACGAAAAGTTGCATTCAACTAATAACCAAAGTAGCTGAAACAATGAAACTGGTGCGTCTTTAAAGAATTGTTTTAATTGTTTCGAAAGACAATTGAGATCTCAAATTATATTGTTTGTTGCAGCTTGTTGTACTGTGCTTTGTCGCTGTTGCCTATGGCGCGGCTGTTCCTCCAAACGTTAACTACCAAAATTACTACAACCCACAGGATGTACAAATTTTGCGTTACGACAGTGACAACATTGGCTTAGGCAGCTATAAATACGGGTAAGTAAGCAAGACTTCCATCCGCTTTTACTTTAAAAATAAAATAAACTTTATCTAATAAGGCTTCAGCTAAAGGCTTTTGAATAGTCACTGTAAATATTTCTTTTAAATTACTAAATTTACCATATGTACGGAAAAGTTTGAGCTCGTGAGACGAATATACAAGAAACTCAACGGCCACTCTTTTCAATCAAATAGAGTATTTTACAATATACAAAACATTTAGTTTGTTGTTTTAAAATAATATTTCAATATTCAAATATTTCTTAAAAAGTTATAAAGATTATACTGTTTATATATAAATTATCCTATATTGGATGCATCAACCTTTAGAGCTTGAATTTATTGTTCATGTAAGGATGCTTTTTGAACATGATGGTCGTGATTACTGTCATAATTTAGTAATTGCATCCAACAAATACAACGTACAGTACGTTTTTATTGAATTCAAAAAAATCGAGAAACCTTCGGAATAAAATAATGAATTTTACTTTGTGCATAGTAGATTATATGAAAAACGGTTGTGTAGTTAAGCTAATTATAATAATAATAAAGTGAAACAGGCAGTAACATACAAAACTTAATAATGTATTGAAAGTATTTTAAAACTTTGACAATTACGTTGTGCATTTTTGAATAATTTGGAATGGTTAGGGAATAATTTCACAGGAATTGCATGTCTCTATCGTACACAAGAATGACAATTTATATTACATAAAAAAATTACACTTCAGAACTATTACAACTATTTTACATTGAAACGTTTATCTCTCAGAAAAATTAACTTTCATCCATAATTTCAACGACTGACTTACGAATTTTTGATCAGGTCACGTGTCCTGACGCGAGTTTAACATTTTATACCCATCCCAAGAAAAGTGCTCAACGCCGCTAAAGAAGTTCTCACTTCAAAAATATTTTTCATGAAACGAAATACTTTAAAGGATCGAAACTCCTGTTAGCTGATTGTTAGAAATTATAAGTTAAGTCAGGAAAAAATTAATAATGTTTGTCTTTAAAAATATATATTTTCACTATGCTGTTAATATGGATATAAAGCATAAATACTAGACGTCATTATGCACAATTATAAAATAAATAATATTTAAATGTAAATCGCAGAAAAAAATTGTTTTTATATTAATAATATGTTTCAATTCTAGTGATTAAAATAATACAGGGCACTTCTAATAATCTGAAGAGAAATCAAAAGATTTTCAAAGTATTACGTGACAAAATTCTATTGAAATCTTAATGCCACTCTAAACTGAAACATTAAACAATTGCATTAAAATTGTAAGCATGTACCTACCTACTTTTGATATCATTATTAAGAGGGAGGAAATTTTACACAAAATAATTAATTTATTTTTAAAAAGAAAGAAATATATAATCAAAAATTTTTGAAACCATGATTGCCATATCCGGGAATTGAATCAAGTACAATAAAAAAATTATAAGCACACACTTTTATGGTTTGAATCGATGTGAAATAAATAATATGAATAAATTTGTAATTTGCAATGTGAATGCTCTCATAGTCTTCAGAATGTCAATTTTAAATCTATCTGTAATGTCCCGGTATTTTCCAAAACAATGTACTGATTTTGACAGAGTTTTTTTCTGGCTTGGTAGCTAAATATTTTTTTTTCTTTATTTTAGAAAATAAATAAGTGATTTGCTCAACTTAAATTCAAACACTTGAAAATCTAAAAAATGATAATTGAAGAATTGCGAAAATTTAAGTGAATAATATAATAATCGCTTTTTTTTGTAATATTAACAGATCAGAAAATTACGTCCAAAAAAATAAAAAATTATTTAAGGGGTAGACCACCCTTAACATTTAGGGGGATGAAAAATAGATAGTAGCCGATTCTCAGACCTACTGAATATGCATATAAAATTTGATAAAAAATAAAATAAGTAAAGCCGTTTGGAGGAGTAAGGTAACTAACATTGTGACACGAGAATTTTATATATAATATTAGATATTGAAATTATTGGGTTATTACTTCCCTTAGCTTTAAGTAGAACTGACTAGACCGACTGAAAGTTTTCTTCGGCTTTTACCATGTTAATTTTTACATTTACAATTGACCTAGGCTTACAAAAATACGAACTACATTTTTATGTTATTTATGAAAATATAATAACTTTGGTTATATTTATAAATAAAACTGTACAACTGTATTGTGTAGCAGAGCATGATAGACCATTGTTATTCGATACCCATAAAATAAAGAAATATTTGACATGTAAGTAAATTCAGTTTGCATCAGATATTTTTCTTCACTTTGATTGGATTCGTTATACCTGGTCAAAGAACTTGAGATATTGCTTAAAATAATAAATACAGTAGGTAAGCTGGGTGTTATAAATAGAGCAAGGTAATACTTCAAGCCGGCCCACATTCTAGGCCTCTACAAAGTGCAGCTCCGGCCACATATGGAGTATTGCTGTTATCTCTGGTCTGGCGCCAGTATCAGCCCGATACATTTGACAGTTCAATTGTCGGGGCCGCAGTGCTCTGTGAACGCCTGGATCAGTTTGTGTTGCGTAGAGAGTAGAGACGTTGCTTCATTGTGTGTCTTCTACCGCATTTATCACTGGAGTATTGCTGTCATCTCTGGTCTGGCGCCAGTATCAGCCCGATACATTTGACAGTTCAATTGTCGGGGCCGCACTGCTCTGTGAACGCCTGGATCAGTTTGTGTTGCGTAGAGAGTAGAGACTTCGTTTCATTGTGTGTCTTCTACCGCATTTATCACTGGTAGTGTTCCGAATAGCTGTTTCACCTGACTTCTGACACAAAGTACCACATGCGCACGACACGCCACAAATAAGAATATAATCCACACCATCTGGATGTGTGGCGGTCCTCCACTGTGCGGTTTTCAATTAACTTTTTTCCACGAACTACAAAGCTACGGAATGAGCTTCCTTGTGTGATGTTTCCGAGACTATACGACCTTAGTAAAAAGCGCGTACATCTTCCTTAAAGGCAACGCTCATGTGATTATTCTGGTGTTGCAAGAGAATGTGGGTAATCACTTAACACCAGGTGACCCGTATGCTCGTTTATCCTCCATTTCCATAAAAAAAGATAAGTGATATTATTGTTTATTTCATCCGAAGTAACTCAAAATCTACTGAACCGATTCTCATCAAAGTTCAATAAAAAGCTATTAATTGTATGAAGTGTCTATGTATTCAAAATGCCGGGCACCAATGTATATATTGTACAAAATATGTGTATATTATCCAGTAATAACTACAATTTCAGTTACAGAACTTTTTTAAACTTCCACAACTTTTGTCCACTGCTGCGAAGCATGATGCACCTTTTGTTCTAGAAGATGTATTCTTTAAAATGACAGATTTTTATAAAATATGTACAGTCTGGGGCGCAGCACCATATATTTTTTGTCCATCTGTTTTGTAAAAAAAAATGAGATCAAATAGCGGTAGGTATGATATATTTAAATGGCATGATCTTGTAATTTAAATATTTATTTAACACCAACAAGGCAAACACTAACAAAATCATAATATTATTACAATAAATAATAAATTTTAACTGTTTGCTTATTAAAAATGTTACACACACTTCAAAATCATAACTTACAAATTGAATTAAACATAAACGATTAAGAAATCAATAATATTTTATAATAATTAAAATATGGTGCATATTTTAATTTCCCAATTGTATGAAACAGACTGAAACTTACCAAACACTTAATTATTACTCTCTAAAGAGATTTGTACCATCAAATTACTTGTAAATTTCTGTAATTACTCACATTTTCTTACAGATTTGAACAGACAGACGGAACAAAGCAAGAGCAACAAGGGGAAGTCATCAACCAGGGTCGTGAAGATGAGAGCATCGTTGTCAGGGGTTCCTTCTCTTGGGTGGGTCCCGACGGTGTCACTTACAAGGTGACGTACATAGCTGACACCAACGGATACCAACCTGAGATCGAGGAAGGACCTGGAGGAGCAGTTCCCCCAGCAGTCGTTGCATCCCTACTCGGTTAAGTCGCACAATAAAATACACGCCTAGTCTTTATAAGTTAAATAAACTGTTACCTGATTCTTTTATTGTTTTATATACTCCTTTGTAACCTGCAGATATTCAAAGTTAAAGAAAATTTATTATTTTTAAGTGTAATTTGTAACAAAAAATTATGAAAAATACGGGACTCGAACCCGCGACCTCCAGGGTACCGTCCGAGCGCTCTATTTTTTTTTATGAAAATTAGGGACATGACTAGCAGGACGCTCAGCTGATGGTTATTGAAACGCCCCACCCAGTACAATGCAGTGCCGCTAAGGATTCTTGAAAAACCCAAAAATTCTGAGTGGCACTACAATTGCGCTCGTCACCTTGAGACATAAGATGTTAAGTCTCATTTGCCCAGTAATTTCACTAGCTTCGGCGCCCTTCAGACTGAAACACAGTAACACATTACTGCTTCACGGCAGAAATAGGCGCCGTTGTGGTACCCATAATCTAGCCGGCTTCCTGTGCAAAGGAGCCTCCCACTTGTATAATATAAAGTAATTAAAATAAAATTCAATAATTAAGATTTTTGCGGTCGAAAAATTTGATGACGAACGATTCTCGGACCTACCATGTATATCGTACATAAAATTTATCGTACTACAATAATTATTATATTCGATTGCCATCTTGCAACTCTATTCCGGATCTGTGGATGGAACAGAATAATATAAAATTGCGATACAAAAATAGATGTTGTTTCGTAGACGGGTGAAAATCTGATGTTGTATGTATTTTTTAATGCTGAATCACTATAAAATAAAAATAAAAAATAAATTGTAAAAAAAATAAAAAAATAAATAATTTTGGGGGTGGGGTACCCTTAATATTATGGGGTTATTAATTAGGGGTATGAAAAGTCGATGTTGACTGATTCTCAGACCTACCCGATATGCTCAAAAAATTTCATAGAAATCCGTTCAGCCGTTTCGGAGGAGTTTAGTAACAAACACCTTGACACGAGAATTTTATATATTAGAAGATTAGCTTTGAGTATCTCGTTCAATATTAAGGTTATCGTTTGTTCGGTTCCTTGAAATTCAAGGGAAAAACTTGTTTTCTATTTCTGTGTTGTTAACCTTTAGTTAAGTTACTAAGAATAAATATTATGTCATTATTTCTAACACTAGAATATGTTTAAAGGCATTTTAAAATGAGTAAAACCATAGCTTCAATACGATTCATCTTTAGCCGACATCAAAAAAGGAGGAGGTTTGATATCGTGTGTTTTAATATTTGTTCCCTTTTAACTCCGTCATTCATGGACCAATTTTGTTTCTATTTTTAATTTTATAAGTTATTGCAGATTGCTTCCATTTAAAAAAAATTATATCTCACGATTAAATCCACTAATTAACATTTTTTTAACGGGAAAGGAGTACGAGCGTACGGGTCACATGGTGTTAAGTTATCACCGCCTTCCACATATTATTGCAATACCAGAGGAATCACAGGAGCGTTGCCGGCCTTTAAGGAAGGTGTACGCGTTTATTGATGGTACCCATGTCGTTTTGTCCTGAAAACACCGCACAGAGAAGCTCATTCCACAGCTTTGTAGTACGTGGAAGAAACTTGAAAACCGCACTGTGGAGGACCGCCACACATCCAGATGGTGAGGATGATATCCTAACTTTTGGCGTGTCGTGCGAAGATTGTTTCGGCGGCAGAAATGCGGTAGAAGACACACAATGAAGCGACGTCTCTACGCAACGCCAAGTGATCAATAAATAATAATAATACATAAATAATAATAATAATAATAATAAAGCCTTTATTAATGATTTTCCATTTGATTTCTACATTTTAGTGTTAGTATGTTAGTACGGTTAGTCGACAAACATGATTATTTTATTATTAACTTTTATGTTAGTAAGTTATAATGCATGCACTATGTTAGTTTTCTTGATTATTTTCAAATGGATCCCAGTTGGGTAAAGGCCTCCTCCATTCCTTTCCATTTCTTTCTATTTTTTCCTTTTTCGAGCCAATTAGTTCCGCCAGTCTCTCTTATCTCATCGGTCCACCTTTTATGTGGTCTACCCACATTTCTCTTTCCTACAGGAAATTAATTCTTTAATACATAAATAATCAACCAATAAATAACAAACAATAAAAAACTGCGTTTTTTGTTTTTTCAACAATAAATTTAAAAATATTACACAGAAAGTATCATTTTGTGAAGTGAAACTGTTGAAGAGGCCACAAATGCCCATTTTTTTTGCGCCCAGACCAAGGGACAGGGCTACCCTCCGGGATAATGACAGGAGGGAACGGGTGGTGAATGCTCATGCATACCAACGCAAACATAGGCTGAGTGGGTTATGTGGGACTCACGTAAGAACCTTAGTGCCTACCCACTAAACACCACCTGAGGTTGGCTTAAGGCAAGTGCCCTCGATGCCTTTATCGAAGGCAGCCGTCTCTTAGGGAGAGAGAGGCGCAAATGGCACTCCTTTGGGAGTATTCGCAGGGATTAAATGGCCAATGTAAGTATTCAGTTATGCATAATTAGAATACAATATTTCACAGATGGGTGACAAGATAGTTAGGCGACTTCAACGAACTTAATCAAATTTAAAGCGTTCGTTTGAAAGTTAAAATTTTTATTTAAAGTTTTACTGACCTGAAAGCAGGACCTCCTAATCACTTTACCTAATATATTATAATTGAAATGATTTGTAAAACGATGAAGAAATTTACTAAATGTTGATTTAAAAGAGTGGCAATGAGTTTCTTGCTACTTCTTCTCAGTAAACTTCAACATTTTACGAAGTGGTGGTAAATTAAAAAAAAAACATTCATTTGCGTCATTTTCTTGACCTATTGAATAAAGTGATTTTGATTTGTTTTGATTTAATAAGACAATCTTAGTTTCATTTGGGCTAATTAGCTTAATCTTTCCAGCAATGAGTAATGTATAAAATATATCAGATAGCTTAAAAATATAATATATTATATAGCATGTACGTATAAATGAGTCAAGGTAATCAAAAACAAACTCAAAGTCAAATAAAATTATTCTTCAACAAAGCGCGAAAGACGATTCAAAAAATCGTCACTAATTTTTTTTTTGTAATTACTGAATTTCCGATTTGTTCGTAAAGAGTTGAGCTCGTGAAAAGAACATAAAAGAAACTCACCGGCCACTCTTTTTAATCAAATAGAGTATTTTACAATGGCTGTAATATACATAACAAATTAGGTTGTAATGTGCTGCATCCAATATATGAGTGGTGTTTAAATAATATAAACTATTTCAATAAATGATCGTATATTGGATGCATTAACCTTTAAACCTTTAACTCATTGTTCGTGTAAGGATGCTTCGTGAACATGATGCTCGTTATTACTGTCACAATTAGTTATCGCATCAAACAAATACAATGATTTATTAACTATCGACCGTCGACCTAGCACCAAAAGCAGCTCCCGTTCACGAGTCGACGTATGGTCCAGCCATCGTTCCCCTCGAACATATTTAAGGCGATTTTAATTGAAAAATAATAAAAGAATTTGTCTGAAACATTTGGAAGTGTAATCCATCCAACCGGACTGTGTGGATAATATATATTATTATTATCATCATGTTTCCATTGTATCTTCAGCCTTTCAACTCTTCTTTTGAATAGATTTTACTTAAAAAAAATCAACTTGTGCTCATATAAGATTGAAAAATATACTGAAAGCGTCTTACTAATTGCGGAAATAACTTTATTTGCACTGGATCAGCCTACAAATATTACCGAGCCATATATCTCCGACTAACTTTTGCTATTACAAATTTACAGGCGTTATCTTTATAGTTTACGTTCGATAAAATTCCTTATTGATATTCGTTAGATAAATCTACCATAACTAATACGTCTCTATAGTACGCAATGTTGTCATTTCGTGCAAAAAATTACGATTATAAATTTGTCGATGATGTTTTGTATTTCAGAGTAAACAATTGGCTTCAGATTAGTTTATTTAAGTATTTATGTTTTTGTTCAATATGTTAGCATCTTTCCGGTGGAGGGAGCGGTCTTCCCTTACGTTCCCTACCCAATGTCAGTTAAAATTTATAATAAGTTAACAGAACACTTAAAAGTTGAAACCAATATTTAAAAAATCCGTCCTCCGTCGTTCATTGCCTTACGAGGTGCATGTGATAATTATTTGGTACTACAATTTTAAATGAAATAAATATCACAGGTTCTGCGAACTTAAAAGGGAAGTCCTTCAAATTCTATTTACTAAAATGCTACATAAATAAATTTTTTATTTTTGAAAAAATCTTTTTGAAAAGATGCAAGGTCAAGACTATATTACGGCGGATGTGTTAACACCTCCCCGTCCAAATCTCTTAATTTTTGCTTAGTGCCTCAAGGTGTGTGTGGTCGTTCTATAGATAAATTCGAATTGATACGTTGCTTTCTTTTTACTTTTTTGTAATAAAGCTTTAAAATATTCCACAAATTTTGTCACTTCAAAAAAAATATGAAAAATAGTTGGAAACAACATTTTACTAATAAATTGTTTATTTTTTAACCGTCTTCAAAAAGGGGGAGGTTCTCAATTCGATCGGTATTTTGTTTATTATATTACACATATTACGCTGAGATTTGTGAACCGATTTACGTGATTCTTCTTTAGTTTGAAGCGGAATAGTTGCCATTTAGTCCCATAAAAATTTCACATTGCTTGGCCCAGTAGTTTTCATTTCATGAACATTTTTTTATGAAAATTCATGTTTACGCGTATGGAGTTTCTGTTTACGTACGATGTAATTTAATGAGATGTAATCTTTTAAAAGTCATGACAACCAGCAAGATACAAATATTACAGTCAAATAGAATTTATAACAGTTAGTATAATATAATACTTAACTTAGTACAGTAAATAAAAAAAGGCGGGCATTAAAAATATTACTGGCTATTATTTTATTAATTTATTATATTTATAAATCTGTTTTCAAATTTAAAGTGTGTAAGTATCCTTAAATAATTATTAAACTTTAAAACAAATTGATGAGATGTAACAGAGCGACATCTCAAGTCAATTGTAGGAAATATTAGGGTTGAGCAAATTATCAAGTCAAAGTCAAAAAATATTTAGTCACGCAAGTCGTGCAAGTCAGGATGAAGTACAAAAGTTACAATAGCATTCAAATGAGTATAACAATATTCATTAACAAAATTCAGAACATTAATTCCAACTATCTTTATCATTTAAATAATCTTTCACATTATAATAGGCCTTAGATGTTAATTTATTTTTTAAGATACATTTAAATTTTTTAATTAATTATCAACTGTAAAGTAGATCCTGTAGATGAAGCCACAACCTGAGAGTAGAGCAAGAAATACAAGATTTATCCACGATACGACACTCGAACAGTTGGCTCAGTGGAAAGAGCGCTCGCACGGAGCGTAAGAGATTGCGAGTTCGAGTCCCGCATCGTTTAAAAATTTTGTTTTCTAATTTAATTTGTGCAATTAATACTAGAAGTGAGGGTTATCACTTTATAAAAATAAATAACAAATTGTTTGTATTTATAAGGTATAACAATAATCCAGTTAATTACTTAGGTTTTTTATACTATGTTCTTAACATATTTATGTATTACGATACATGATTCACTGTAAGATAATAAGTCATCTATGTATTATAACATAGATGACTTAACAGTAACCTTTAACTAGTTAGTAACATGTCATCGAATGGCATTTCGAATTAATTTACAAATAAAATATGACACGCAAACTTGCAATATTAAACGTTGGATGTGCAATTACAGTCAATCCATGGTTAACTTAACTTTAAGCTATGTAAATTGAAGGCATTGCAAAACACCCATCACATACACAAAATACCTACAGCTTACCTTCAAAGCATAGGAGCGGTCATCTTCACAAAACATTTAACGAGATAGAAACATGTTTAATAATAATATGTATGTTGTAATACAATATACAGAAATGTATAAAACATGCGTTTAGTTTTATAAAGTAATCACTTTGCAAGTGAATATCATACAGTCACATCTTCTGATAGTCTTCGGTGATTTATTAATCATGAAATTGGTTAGTGTTTGTTTTATGTGAATCGTGAGTTATGTGATGGTGTATTTAATTGTGTTTTTCGTGGATTACAGTTGGTACTACTGGGTTTTGTTACGCTGGCGTTGGCAGCGCCGCAAGCCCAAAGAGCTTCGCCCAGTGAACCGGAAGTCCAAATACTCCGTTTGGAAACTGAAAATAGCGGTCTCGGCTCCTACAGATATGCGTATGTATTTGAATAATTGTTTCAGAATTGTATTAATATTATACAAGACGTGTGCACATCACTAGCTTACTGTCTTTTACGTGTGTATGTTTACAAAATTATTGAAGTTATACTTCTTTAGGCGCGTTATGAAATGATGAGAATGAAATTTTAAGATGTGCGCGCATCACTGCAATACAAAATTAACAGGGTGAAGTTGGTTCCTAAAATTTTCTGACGTTTGCGACATTCGTTATTTTTATTTATTTTTTTGTCCATTATTAGGACAGGCAAAGGGTTGAAGCCCATACAACCCTATTTATTTTTTAATAATTAATTGTCAAAGCCATCTTTTCAAGATTTTTACAAAATTGTTCTTTCTAAAAATGTAGAATAGCACGAGGAATAAATAATTTTAATGATTTTTGCTTCGTTAGGCCAAAGAAGTTATTCTTGCGTGCATTCATAAGTACAGACACACTTTTTTTACTGGCACTCCGACAGTCAACTAGGTAGATGCTGAAAATTATAGTATTGGTTACAGCACAAGCTGAGCATCGGCCTTTTCTTTTGCCACACAGCATATTTAGTTTAGTTAGGATTAGGAATATAATATATTAAGTATTTACATTGTATTTTTATGTGGCATGGAGTAAATTTATCTTATTCATATTCTGTGATTTAAAAGCTTGTTTTAAATGGAAAACGGAGGACAAACGAGCGTATGGGTCACCTGGTGTTAGCTGATCACGATCGCCCACATTCTCTTGCCACAAGAGGAATTACAGGAGCGCTGCCCAAATTTAAAGAAGTACCCAAATCGTATCATTCCGGAAGCACCACACAAGGAAGCTCATTCCACAGTTTTGTAGTACGTGGAAAGACGTTCCTTGAAATCGCCATGTAAATATTACATATTTTATGGTGAATACTTCTGAAGGCCTGATGACCACTCCATTAATGGGTATTGAATGAGATTGATGCGTCGTTCTTGGCTATGGTAACGTGTTCTGGTGAAGTCGGCTCAAATCCTCTAAGAATAGTGGAATATTTTAATATTTAAATTTACCAAAATAATTACTCAAAGGATAAGAACAGAAGCCCATAATTAAGATTCCATTTTCTATACATCTGTCTGTCTGTCAACAGGCTGTATCTCATAAACCGTGATTGTTAGACAGGCGCCGTTGTGGTACCCATAATCTAGCCGGCATCCTGTGCAAAGCAGCCCCCCACTGGTGAAAGTAATGGTGGATTTCACAAAGAGGCTGTGTGAGGCAAAGAATTTCTTTTAAAGCGTCAACACTTTAGAACTAACCTCTATTTTGAGCAATTTACGCTCACTAACACAAAGTATCATACAAATCGCGAGTGTTAGACGTGCCTTGTCACGCACAATAAACTATTATTCCTGGCCTGTTTTTATCGGTTGTCTAACAGCAAGAGACTCTACCTATCAATCAATCAATCAAATTCTTTATTTGCGTAAAAACATGGTATGTTCCAATGGCACAATCTTAAAGTTTCACATGTTTCGCGATATTTAACTAGGCATGCAAATTAATTAAACACAGTAAATAGTATAGGTAATTAAACACATAATAAAATTAGATGGTGAAATATGACTGATGTCAGGAGTAATAAAATTTTAACATAATAATAAAAAATAAAAAAATAAAAAGTTACAGCCTAACATAGTAATAAAATAATGAATCAATATTGTTTAATTAATTATTTTAGATTATTAGACGTATAAATTATCTAAGACAACCTCATCCAAAGAATCAAGCTTGTTAGAGATGACACAATTGAGTCGATTTTAGCCACTCTTCCTTTTATATAATAATAATAATATTGACACACTTTTACACAAATTATCTTGCCCCAAACTAGACATAGCCTGTACTATGGGTACAAGATATCGATATATTTAATACAATATACATACTTAAACATATATAAATACAAATAAACATCCATGAATCGGAAACAAACATCCATATTCACCATATAAATGACTGCACCTACCGGGATACGAACCGGGGACCTCTAGCTAAGTAGTCAGGGTCACTTACCATTCCGCTATATGGGTCGTCAAATAATAAAGTTACAGGCGGTGGCTTGAAGAGAAGTATAGCTCACCTTACTGAGTACATCAAGCTGTTTCTTTACCTTGGTGGAGATTATCCTATTTTTAAACTTATTCAGGAAAAAATCTATTGTATCTTTTTAACTTAAACACTTCATAGCATGTTTGCATCAAATTTAAACTACTTTTTTAACTGCACTTGGACTTTGAAATATTGAACCAGTATACGATTATAATTATGTTTCCGTGAAGTTTATGAATAACTTATTTGATCTGCAACGATGTTCTTAAATAAAACTAAATTAACATAAACTGTCCCTGAGTTCATCCGCATGGAATAACTAATAAAAATTGGCGTCAATAATAATTCGCGATGGAATATGCTCATCCCGTAACTTCAGATATATAAAGAAAGACAGGCAGAATAACTATCATATAGTATAAAACTCATATGAATACATTAGTTGAGTCGTAGAAATTTTAACAACTACTTTGTCATTCTTTACAACGGATTTAATAAGTTAGCTAACGTAAAGTAATGTAAACAAATGTTGGTATTTCTAAATAAATAAAGGGTTCCTTATTTAGGTAATATTAGATATACTTTTAATCTTACACTGATCATTAATTAATTATTCTAAACACTAACAATAAAATTGTAAATTTAATATAAAATGCCGAAAAATACAAAATAAAAATGAAATATTGAAGATGTTTAACACAAGAAATAACAGTATAAAATGAAATTTATTACAGGTTTACATAAGTGTACTTCTGATAATTAATTAAAATAAGTAATACTATTTATATTAATTAAACTAGGAAGGGCCTGTATTTTAATACTAGTTACTTCCTTCATAGGTCTTGGCATTCAATTTAGAATAAAATACCAGACAGTAATCTAGGACTCACTGAGCATAAATTCAAGAAATATATTAAAGCTTCTTTGACAACGAAAGCTAACTATAGTTTAAGTAGATTATATAGAGGAAACGAATGGACCAACAAAAGTGGAGATGGGCAGGGCACATGATGCGAGATAAAGTGGGGAGGAAAAGTGTTTCAGAATGTTACCCAATATAGCAAAAGAAAACGAGGAAGACATGAAGGAGGAAGATGAAATAAAATTGACAGCAGGACCTGACTGCAGAAAAGTATGGAATTCGTTGGATGAGGCCTTTGCCAATCGGCACGCCGAACTAAGAGACATTTTATAGTTAATGGCTTAAAATTGTTGGTTTTTTTAAATGAAACTGTGTTTAGTACGGAATAAAATGTCTTTATTATTATTATTATTATATAGGGGATAATGATGCATGGTTCGTGTCTGGTTCTGCGCAGCCCATCCATAATTGTGTAATATTATATTAAATAGGCTAAGTTGTTATATGATTTAAAAGATGGGTTAGGATTTCGAATGGGCTTAGTTCTTCTCCCCATGTTATAGCCCCTTTACGAACTGATTTAGCTTCAAGACTTTTACCAACTATTGTTGCATTGTGCTATGTTATTCACTCCCTATGGTAATATATGGTATTTGTCATATTCTAGTTTGGAACAAAGCGACGGCACGAAGAAGGAAGAATCAGGTGAACTGAAGAATGCCGGAACTGATGACGAAGCTATATCAGTACGTGGATCCTACAGCTGGGTTGGTCCCGATGGTGTGACGTACACAGTAACGTACCTGGCTGATGAGAATGGCTTCCAGCCCACAATAGAACAGGGTCCTGGAGGGGCAGTGCCCCCGGGTGTTGTTGCTTCACTTCTTGGCTGATCACAACTGACATTTGGAAATAAATTGTTTGATATATTTAATGCTTTCATTATATTTTTTCCCTTCCTATTAATTAACAAGTAAATGGCTAAGACTTTGATTGCATAGTTTTTTTTAAATATATGCACTTTGCAAAGGATGCCGGCTAGATTATGGGTAGCACAACGCCTATCTATTCCGTGACGCAGTAATGTGTAAACATTATTGTATTTCGGTTTGAAGGGCGCCGTAGCTAGTGAAATTACTGGGCAAATGAGACATTACATCTTATGTCTAATCATCATGTATTAATTCTAATCCATAATTTTGCTGCTACGAAATTACAGGTATGAATTCTCTATGAAATGCCTATTAATGTATATTTTTTACACCATCGGAAAGTAAAGATTTCAACACAACAATAAAAAGCACTAAAAAAAAACTATTTTTTATCCTAAAACACTCCTCCTTTTCCACTTCCCGATCTCAGATCGCCCGTAATTTATTTTTACTTTCATTTTTGTTACAGTCTCTTCCTTTTCCAATAATTTTCATCCTACTATTATTATTTTTCACATTTAATCATTTTCAAAGGCTTTTCAGCACTGTTCTAATTAGATTATATTATTACCTTGCAAAATTTCCAACCGGATATCGTAACACGTCATTAAGAATTTGTCAAACTTTCGTCTTTTATAGTTAGCAAATAATTTAGTATATTTCAATAAGGAAGTATGGACACGTATCTTTGGTGATTGAATAAGATAAAAACAACTATCGTATTATAAGTAATAACCGTGGTCGAAATAACGAGTTCGAGAAACAGCCAAGCACGACTAATATATTGTACATAAAATAATTTCAAGCGTACATTATTATCAATCTCAAAATTGCTTCCTTTAGAATTCTTTTTGATGTCATTTCTAATATACTAGATATTACTACCGCTTCGGAAACAAATGGCACTCTGTGAGAGAAGAAGCGGCGCAAGAAACTCTCCCAGCAATCAATTTTTTGCTCTTTGTAATAAAAATATACAATATTGTACTGTCATTTATAGCAATAGCTATAAAATAATCATAATCTAGTCCCAGGCTGTCTGATAACTTAGATATTCATCTGTGGAGTAGTAGGATTTACGAGCGATCCATTGTTTAATAAAATATATATATATATATATATACGCTATAAGTAGTTAGTAATTCAGTAATTTAAAAGAAATATTTTTAGTGACGATTCAAAAGCGCGTAGTTTAAGCCTAATTGAATAAAGTTTATTTGACTTTGAATTTAATTTACTAAGTAGAGTTAAACTGTGAAAGAATCCATTAGCACTAGTTTTATAAATTTCACTATGAATACACTTATTTCAAATGTTTTTCGATATTCAACTATTTCATTCTTAAAATTCGTGAAAATTACGTAAAAAACGTGTAAAACAACTCTTTATTATACCGACGTGTTTATATCTGTAGTACTTAATATGAATTATGGTAGGGATATTGTAAAGCTAAATTTTCCAAGCTAAGTTCCATATATTGTTTTTCGGGATTTATTTCTCCACAAACAGTTATAGGAAGCTTATAGTTTTTCAACAGTACGAAATTTCAGTTTATATCACGACAATTAGTAATGAAAGATAACTAATTTCTTCCTAATAATCTATTCCAAAACAATTCAAAAAAAGAAAACACTCGCATTAGGCATATAGTATATCAATTTAAATAAATAACTATTAAAAGCAATAAAACGTGTAAAGTTCTGCATTTGTATACCTACATACAATACCTACACTTTTCGACTAGATACCAAATTGCAATTTGATGATAACTATTTCTTTGTTTACCTACTGAGTGTAAGTCATATAAGATTAATATTATTCACTTTAATTATTCAAAACAAAACAATTCTTATTGTAAATTATTTATTTATTCAAAGCATTGTTCTGATAAGAAAGAAATCGTATGGAGATTAGGTACATGAAATTAAAGTTATGACTACGAGGAAGTGTATATAAAATACTTGCAGCATGTCCGCGTGGAATAGCTAGACTGACCAAAATAGCTGGGTTTCTAAACAGTGCTTGGGTTTCCAGTATCCCTGGTCCCTATTGAGGTGCGTAGATAGTGATTTGTACATTATCTGCGCTTTTGGGCACCACGGGCGAAGTGTCTCAACCCAAAACGGCACATCGATATAAGATTCACTGAAACCAACATATTTGCGACGCTTGCTGTCTTCTGTAGTCGAAGCAGCAGCCCAAGCATCAACTGAAGTTGCTTAGATATGAGAAGCAGCCAGAGTGTCAACGTGCGTTCCATACCAGCGCTCTTCCTCGTGTCCGATCCACTATGGTCATTCAATTAGGACGCTTGCCAAGTGGTAAATACCATTATTAATGCAGGCATGATGACTGATACGGCCTGCCGATTTAAGGCAGAATAGCCCATGACGCCCAAGAGCTTCTGTCTACCTACACGCCACGTTGGCATTGATGAGGTTGATTTAATTTTATACCTAGTCTGAGTGAATTATTATTAACGGAATAATTGAATTCTGTGTAAAAAATATCTATATTTTCACACATTGTACCTAAACACTGAGTTAAAATCATATATAAAAATATTTGACATGTCCTGCGGATTCCTAAAGTATGAGGTCATGCAATGTGAATGATAAGTGACTTAGACCTGTCCGAGAACTTATTTATAACTGGAAGTTAACTTTAGTGGTTGGTTTATCCAGACCTTCGCCAATAACTCTTATTTGACAAAATATATAAGCTGAACCAAATATAAATAAGTGACAATATTGGATTAAAATTGTTATTGTCAAACACGAAAATGTTTTTACGGCCTCAGGTCATTATTTGTGTTTTATATTTTACATAATTTTAACTAATTGATTTTCATATTGTTAATATTGTTTGTACTTTTTTGTAGTGGGTTATTGGCATATTGTTAATACAAGGTTTCCTAGTGACAAGTTTTCCAAGATTCCTTCCTTTGAACCCTTTGCCGATGATAAGTGGACGTATTGAAGCCATAAGAGATGCTGGGAGAAACATTTTGTAAGTGTTAATTAACCAAATTTTAAATACTAATTATAATGTGCAATGTTATTAATGAATTATTTGATATTCTAGTGATAGTACACTTGGATTCCGACCGCAGATTAAAATTCCATTTACGCCTTATAGAAATATTCCCTTGATTGAACCGATAATTAATCGCAATTATGATAAAAATATTTCAAATGATAATAACATTCAGGAGAAACCAAGACTAACTATTAATGATACTGAAACAAGTGTGAAACAAGAAACTGATTTAGATAATGAAATTGATAGTTCATCTGAATCTATTACGACTGAAAGCAGTACTGACACTACCACAGATATATGGGTAAGAGTTTTGATATTTATAAAAAGTTTCTAGAATATTCATTGTTAGGATATTAAACGTTATGGAATTTTAGCTGGAGAATCAATACCAACATAACTCTAAAGCAACATAAAACATATTTTTAACAAAGAAACAACAGACTTGTGTTTATTTATTTAGTGTTTGACACTAAATTCCAAATATTATTCTAGTTAATTTTTGAATGGACCAAATTGCAATGGGACCACAAGGAAAGCACCAGCATTCAAATAAAAAAAGAACCATCAAAATCACTCGATCGAAAGTTCGCGTAACAAAAATAAATAAAACATACCGGTGAATTGAGAACCTCCTCCTTTTTTGAAGTTGGTTGAAAAGTAAAAACTGAAGCCTTGAAAACCCAATGGAATGAGAATAACAAAATCAATAATTAAAAACAAGTTTAGCAAAATAACAAACAATAAAAAGCACTAAATCATAATACTGATTTGAGCCGGTTTAGTCCAGTATCCGGTATCCTTTGTTACTGTCCTTAGGCATCTAATTTAATTAAATCAGATCATAATCACAGTGCAACCTTATACCATGTCAACATTTGGTTTTATCCATAAACATACTATACTAGCGTAATAGACAAATACTCTCCTAATTACGGCGAGACTAATTATTTTAAAATGTTCATGTGTGATAGTTTTACAGATGTGTTATTGAGTTAGTGAAGAGTGTAGTATTTTGCTTTTGGTCAATTGCCTATGAAAAATATTGATAAACGGCGTCATATACACATCATATATACAACATTTTATTAGCTAATATATATTTTCTTAAATAGTTATAATCTTAAGAAAATAGAGTGTTTACTGCGTATATAAAATGTAATATTTAGTATTTTAATGCATCTGTTCTATGAAAATAAACATCACGAAAGTATTATTGAAGAATCAGTATTTGCCTGTGAAATGATTCTTACATTAGTTGGATTTTTGCTATAAATAAAACACAATCTAATACAGAAGACGTCGATAGTATATTTCTTAATTTAAATCCAATAAAACACAGAACAATAACGATAAAAACACTCACATTAAAACCCGGTCCAATTTTACAGAAGACTAATGGACACTAAATTGTTTCAAAACGATTTCATGGCCTTCACCTATTGCGTCTTTTTCTCACACCTAGATTTTTGGTAAATATAGTTATCTCACTTTCACACAGGGTTCGTCTATTACGGTAGTATAATAAGTTTATAGTTTTATTAGTATGAGCGGAAAAATAACTGAATGAGTTTATAAATTAAAATTTGGATCAATTTGTCGTCAATTCTGAGGATGTGTTATAATAAACACAGAAAACAATTATGTATCGAATAAAGACCATCCTATCAGTCACTTATTGATTGTTGGCTTGTGAATATCTTTATCTACAAATAAAAGCACTGTCAATAGTCGTATTTTTACCTACAAGAAGTCAAGACAAGCAAACTTCTTGTCCTATAAAGGGTGGATGGTGACGGTTTATCACTAGCCCTTGGAACAATAACACAGTGGACAAAATCGTTTGTTTGAAAAATTTGTCCAAATAAATCAGTAACCGTACTTTGAGTACTTTCGTAAAACATATATTTAAACAAAATAGCCACCTCTCGTCGATTATAGTCTTGAGATCGCTAGATAAACCATTTGATTCACTATTGCTGCAGTATTTTTTGTTATTTGAACAGAGCTTGACTCATAAGCTAGTTTGATGCAAATGTTTCACATTACTCAGGCTGACCGGCAGAAGATTTAAAACTTATCAACTGTTAGACATAAACGGTACGCCATTTTTTACTATTGATGTAGATTGTGTAGATGATGTAGATACCAGCTGCTGGCTATGAGAAGTTGACGTCCAAAGCTAATTTTTGAAAGCCTCATGGTGATGAGTATCCGAATCACCCCTATGTATGTTCTACGATTTAATTTTTTTCCCCTTTTATCCGCTTTTTTTCACCTAATTGTGGTTTAGGGCTTTTTTCTAATTTTTTTGTTGATAATTATTAACTACAGTTGCAATAACCATATAAGAAACTATGAATAGTTTAGACAATACGGAACTAGTTTAGAATTGAGTCGTTAGTTCAAGATAACTGCTCAAGCTAAATTCATGAAAATTATTACTGAATAGAACTGACTTGGAAATCTTCAAACAAAGCATACTCTAACCACAAAGTTGGCAACATATCTCAAGTCCCTTTTATATAATAAATAAAAGTAACTATAAGTGTGACCGAAGTATCTTCATTACGGTACTCTATGATTTAAGGATATTGATCATTGCATTGTTAAAACAAATGAAAAATTAATAAAGGAAGTCGAATAATATTTACTGCCCATGGACACTTGATCAGCGAAGCATGAATAAATGCACGATGATGACATGGTCATCCACTTGTGCGATTAGATTAAAGTTAAATCACTTTAATGACACCAGTCATGTTAGGTATGATTGTGAAAAAATTCCTTGTTATGATAAGAACGTATACAGCGAACGGTTTTTCCAAAACAATCTTACTACTCTTGAGTCAATAGCATTCTTTCCACAACCTACCAATTCAAGGAACGTAAAATGACACCACCAATATGGCCCAACGACGAAATCCACACGATTTCTCGCCTTATTTTGTTATTAGGAATTGCTATTTTACTTTGAACTTATTATTGAATAAATGTTCGTTAATATCTGTACAAATTAGAACAAAGACAATTGGATGTTGGCATACAAAAGTTAACGAAACAGAGTGCGGGAACTTCAGTCTTTATCGGCCGCCGACGTGATAATGAATTGTGCAGTTTTTTGTATTTTTTTTCGTAGTTATACACAATATTTGGTTATTGCTATTTTTATCTAGACTATATTTCCCAGTCTTTAAAATAATTATAATGGTATGATGATATATAGTTTTTGTTGGTATAAATTCGACTTGAAATAGCGTCCATTCAAATTTAATAAGGACTTTGATGCGTCATTTCCTTTGTCTGTTTTTTACTTATTATCTAAACATGAATGCATGTATTTTTTAGTTTTGTTTTACAAATAAATATATAAAGTTGATTATAAAACCATAAGCATTAATAAATAAAACCAATTGTTTTTATTGAAAAATACTCATTTATAGTAGAATAATTCTGAGGCTTTCCGAATGTCAAGCAGCCTTGAAAATAAGCGTGGAAATGTTATTCATCCGAATAAACAAATCATAAGCAAAATGTAGATTTGTAAACATTTTGCATATTTTTGGATTATTGTCAGGTACAATTTTAGGCCAAATTTGCTTTTGTAAAGCTGTAAGAGTTTATCCAGTTTGGTCTTACAGCTATTTAATATTATTTTATCGTTTCAGACAACAACTGAAGATGATGAGACACTAAACAGAATTTCATCACAGGTCGTTGCATCACTTCTGGGGTGAAACTGAACCTGGGGTGGTGTGGTCAAATTTTAGATATTGTAAGAGTGTTATCAAATTTTATAAATTTATTTTTAATAACATGTATTTTTATATTAAAAAAGTTTTGTACTTGTCAAGTTCATCAAATCTTATTTTCCGACAGAAAATTTCTAATGGCTTTAAATGCCCGTCTATCAATCTGTCAACACTTTTTACAGGAACGCTTTGAGGTAGCAAAGGTTATATGCAGGTAGCGTTTCATTGTTTTTTATGGAACGGAAGGAAAAACTAGCTTAAAGATATTGAGTGATCACCGTCACCAACATTCTCCTGCAACATCAGAGTTGCCAGCGTTCTCGGCCATTTAGAAAAAATTACGCACCTTTTTTTAAGGTCGTGTTTTTTGGCGTATCGTCTTTAGAATACCGCGCAAGGAAGTTGGTAGATAGATTGGTCCTATGTGGAAGAAATTTCCTTGAAAATCGCATTATAGAGGGAACGCTACACATTTAGCTGGTGAGTATGATACTTGATATTGAGGTGCACCAGACCAAAGAGCATAAATACTCCACATTTGGACGGACCCGACCTTATTGAGCGCCAGAATGTCAACCAGCTACAGGTACCATCTTCCTATATTTATGACCTGCAGTCTACAGAAATTTAAGGAGAGTGTTGTCGAACAGCGGTTTTACGACAACAGTATCATCCATTGATTTGAAATTTAAATAGGTTAAAGGTAGCGGTAACATACTAAAAATCTTCAAATCAATTAACCTAAAAAATATAAAAGACCTATGGGGCCATTCGACTGATATTGAAAAAACCATACTTGACAGTACAGCACCTGAATTAGAGATAATATTTAAAGAATGCATAGATGAGGGTGTGTTCCGTGACTATTTTTTTGCTCATGAATTCAGCAAACTTATACCTTTGCTTACATCGGACATTTCTTTTGACCCTGCTAATTTCACGCCTATCTGCCTGTTTTTAGAAAAATTTTTGAAAGACTTTTGCTTCAGCAGCTACATGCATTATTGTAAATTATTTAACAAAGATCAATTTCATTTAACATATGTTTGACGTCTGGGAAAATTCACAGGATGCATTGGGCATTTCTTGTGATTTGTCCAAAGCATGAAGTCCCAGCCAATGTTCAGGCATTATTTATAAATAAATTTAAACATTTTATTAGAAAATTGCTCTGTCGTAACTCCTACTACTCCACAGCTAAATATCTAAGTGATCTGACAGCCTGGGACCAGATTATGATTATTTTATAGCAATAGCAATGACAGTATAAAATTGTATATTTCATTAAAAATAGCGCAAAAAAAGAATGCTAGGAGAGTTTCTTGCACCGCTTCTTCCCTCTCAGAGCGCAATTTGTTACCGAAACGGTACTAGTATCTAGTATATTAGAAATGACATCAAACAGAATTTTAAAGGAATCAATTTTGGGAAAATAAATGCCTTTTCTGCCTTTTGCTTGCCTGAAGATGGGTTCTTGCCAATTTCAATATACTAGCATTGAAATACTGTAAACATACCCACATATAATAATAATTAATAATTGAAATTTAATTTATTCAACAGGAAATAAAAGGCTTTTTATTTTATTTTGTTTAATTAATGTAGTTATTAATATAGAATTTTAATATGTTGTATCTTCACATGTGACATAACAGATTTTAGTGTCGAGGAATTGTTCAAAAAACATGGCTACATCTGCTAGATTGTACATATATACACTATTGAGCAATTTTCCATCCTTGTCATAATCTTGGTATAACAGGCTGGTAGTTTTTTGTGGATTTATGGAGCGGAGTGCTTTGTCAGGGTTTATAGTTAGGACAACTTTTCTGTTAGTTGTCAACTTCATTGTCTTATTACTAGGCACAGAAGTAATGTGTTTGCTGAAATTTTAAACGATAAATGGTATTAGAACATTGCGAATTTAACATATTTTTGTAATATATCTTCTTATTTCATTCATAATTATTTCATGTCGCATATGTTGTAAAATCCAAAAAGAAAGTATAATTATTAAAATGTTAACAAAATTTATCAATTAAATCTTAGATAATATTATATACGTCTAGACAGAGTCTCTTGCTGTTAGACAACCGATAAAAACAGGCCAGGCATATTAGTTTATGCGTGAATTGCTCAAAATATAGGTTAGTTTTAAAGTCTATTTTTCGACGTTTCCACAGCTGGTATTGTTTACCAGTTGACTTAGAAATGACCTAAGAAAATTAAATATGAAAATGGAAACCTTAAGTCGGTGAGTTTTTCAGAACTTCCATAAAGTGTTGCATTATCCTTAGTTCCACATGCTACAAAATCCACCGATAATATTATCTATAAACATTTATTACATTTTAAATATTTAAAAGTTCACTCTTTCGATTGTAATCGAAATCAAATATCATTAAAAAATGCGAAAATTTAATCATTCACTTTTATATAAACAATATGTTATGTTTTTAAAGTGATAACCCTCACTTCTAGGATTAACTTTACTTTTATATAAGTTAACACTTACTGGGTGAAGGTAGGTTCGATAAAGTTGGGTTTAATGGAAACCCTAATTTGAAATAAAATATCTAAATATAAATAATAATATAGGCCTTACAATGTTTTTTTTGCATTATGACTAGACAACACTATAAAAGACTTTGCAGTTTTGAAATTTAAGCTACTTACTAGAATTAAACCAATCATGATAGCAACGCTTATCCAAATGGAATGAGGCATGTAAATGGCTGTAAAATAAGCTAATTATAAATTTATAGTTGCATTGAATGGGCTAGCATAAAAGATTTAATAGAGACTATAAATGGAATTGGTAAAAGCTAATCGAGGAAATTGATTTTCAACTACATTGTACAGTCAGAAATCGTACATTTTTACGTATAAATGACTTTTTTTCTTCTTTTCACTTTATACATTTAGGTCACGGAAATGATACTTATACAAACTTAATTTTTTTTATTGAATTTACCGCTACTTCGTAAAGGGTTGAACTAATGAGAAGAAGTAGCAATAAACTCATTGCCACTCTGTTAAATCAACATTTACATTTTCATCGTTTTACAAATAATTTCAATCTAATATATAAAATTCTCATGTCGCGGTGTTTGTAGTTAAACTCCTTCGAAACGGATTGACCGATTCTCATGAAATTTTGAGTGCATATTGGGTATTTTTCATCTCCCTAAATGTTAAGGGTGGTCCACGCCAAATTTTATTTTTTTGACATTTTTTTTTTAAATTTGTATTCAGGCAGCGTTAAAAAATACATACAATTTAAAATTTTCACCCATCTACGATCAACAGTTATATTTGTATCGCGATTTTAATATCGGCAATACAACGTTTGCTGGGTCTGCTAGTTACAATATAATATGTAAAGTGATGCAACAATAATAATCAAACTTCAAATTGTCACGAAATACCGTACACGAGTAAGTCAAAAAAGTAAACGTAAATTAATACAGAACAAAAGTTATTGAGTACAGTAGCTGCATCATCCACAGACACCGAAAATAAATATTGGTATTTTGCGAGGATTTTAGAAGAGATTATAAAAAAATAATATATGATATCTTGTAAGAATCTGAAGCAGAGCTTCCGGTTACATGATCATCCTGCCAACACAAGTAACGCCTGTTCACGAGCAAGACGCACGGGCCAGCCATCGCCACCGTCGACCATATTTTAGGGAAGGGGACGACCCGTCCCATGTCGCCGCCACAAGCAGTGACATTTAAGCATTGTTGTGTAGTATGACTTTGAAGTGATATAATACTATACATACATAGTATATTTACCAACAGCAAAGCGAATTCCTACACTTTTCTGTAACCTATGAGAAGCAAGTTGTCACTATTAGAACATGAAGATACATCTTCAAGAACCAAACAATAACTAGCCTAAACAGTGCTGTGCTCAAGGAACTTTCTTCCACTTATAACCAAGCTGTGGAATGAGCTCCCTTGTGCGGTGTTTCCAGGACGATACGACATTGAAACCTTCAAATAAGAGCGTACACCTGTCTAAGAAGCCGGCAACACTCTTTTTTCTTTTTTTTTATAGAATAGCAGGACAAACGAGCGTACGGGTCACCTGGTGTTAAGTGATCACCGCCGCCCACATTCTCTTGCAACACCAGAGGAATAACAAGAGCGTTGCCGGCCTTTAAGGAAGGCATACGCGCTTTTTTTGAAGGTACCCATGTTGTATCGTCCTGGAAACACAGCACAAGGAAGCTCATTCCACAGCTTTGTAGTACGTTGAAGAAAGCTCCTTGAAAACCGCACTGTGGTGTACCTAACACATAGATGGGCGGCGGCTATTGAAAGCAAGGGGGAAGGCCTGGCAGTTAGATTGGATATAGCGAAGGCCTTTGATCGTGTATGGCACAAGGCGCTCCTCTCAAAACTTCCATCATTTGGGCTTCCCGAGAGCTTATGCATTTGGACTCTTGTGTTCCTCTGGTGTTGCAAGAGAATGTGGGCGGTGGTGTTCACTTAAGCTCAGGTGACCCGTACGCTCGTATGTCCTCCTCTACCATAAACTAAACATCACTACTAAATGCTTAGGCTATGAAGAATACTAAATTCTCAAATTATGAAAAGAATAATTTAAAATAAATAAAATCTGATAACGTGTTACTTAACTTGGTACAAATCGCAGTTTTATGTTAAAATCAGATGCTAATTCGTCATTTGAATTTATTCTGATGGTAAAATATTGTTGGTAGTACTCAAAGTAAAATTTAATGAAAGCTTGAAGCAAAATCTAGAGCATAAAAATTATGTATCAGTTACTAACCAGGCGTTACAAATGGCGCTTGTTATATTGGATATACGTACATAACACACATGACAGCCTCGCTGGTGAGCGCCCAGTGCCCTGGTCTTGAATGATAGGGAGATCTTAGCGTCCAATTAAAAAGTAGACTGTAATTAATAAATTTAATTCGTGAAGTTCGATTGACAAAGATAATATTACGTTAACACGACAGTCCGTTCGTATCAAAAGTGACCGTCGCGAGGCTCTCTGCTACGCGACCGTATCGCTGATCTCCTACCAGATGGACCATCCAAATAAAAGACTCCAGGTCCCCGAGGTTAAGCTCCATCGTCAGGGCCGCGATGGACAGAAGGCAATGGAAACAAATTGTTCACTCCAAGTGTGGACCACTTGTTGATGACCACGATTCTCAGTCATGAGGGAACGACTACAGATAGAGAGACATAATCATATATCTTTGTACATACATACTTCTTTGTATTTCTATATTGTTTATTAAATAAAATGTATCTGCTAAGGAAGTTGCGAGATATTCCCAATACAAGTGTCCTAACATAACTTACTGGGAAGTCTCAACCAATAAAAATGTATATGTAATCTTTGAAAATAAAGTAAATTTATTATTATTATTAAAACTTTATAATGACGTTTCTATCGTGTTATGTGATTTTCCATATTTTGACATTTCATTTCGAACTTAACGTCATCTCGACTCATATTAAAATAGAGGACAATTCAACTTTTGAAATTAATTATAATCTAGGACCTAAGGAATAATTGAGAGCAAAATTTAAAGAAATAATCATCTTGACTATTGCTTCTCAATATATTGTTGATAATTTTATGTATTTACATAGGCACTTAAGTGAATTTGCTAGAAACTGTCATAAACATAATGTTAACACCAGGAACAGACATAAACTTACAATGCCTACTACTCGTCTACGACGAGTTAGTAAGTCTTTTGGGGGGCGTTGTATAAAAAAGTATTAAGGATTAAACTTGATAAAGAAATTAAAGAGATAAAATTAATAAATGAAAAAAAAACTAATTTTAAAATTAATTTTTAATCACTTTAATTTAAAATTAATTAGTAAAATTGATAAATAAATAATTCGAATGTAAAAAAATATTATAATTAATCTTGATATTAAAAAAATTAAAGCAATTAATGTTAAATTGTTGTTAAATAAAAAATTAATAATAATTCATTTAGGGAAAAATCCTAAGAATGGGGGTAAACCTCCTAAGGAAAAAAAAAGCGCCCGTTCTTATGTTATTTTGAGGCATACTTGTTCGAATTAAGTCTATGTTGAATAAAATTATTTGATTTTGAGATTGATCAATTTTTATTTAAATCTTTAATCAAGTCCGCTATTATAATTTAGTTTGCGTCACTTATTGGAAGTCAATCACTACCACCCCAACTAGATACCGCACTACCTAAGAGCAATAGCTTTATTAGTACGGCACAATTAGATGCGTGGCATCTTGACACCCAATGGCATCTTTCAAATTTTATAACATATGTTTCGTGTTATTTTACATTAAAATTAATAAAATACAACATACTTACTGATATTATGTGATCCTAGTGTCTCTCTTCTTGAGTTTCAATTATTAGCAAAGTTTAACAGAACATGTGGCACGTCAACGTCACACATTATTCAGGACTCGCTCGAGTTGGACGTAGTAAAAGTTTTGCGACTACGCCTGCGGTATCTAGTTGAAGCGGTCAATCTAAGCGTCAGTTAGTGTCAGCTTGAATCTTTTTTAAAAAGTCAAATTGATAATTGTAGTTTATTTGTTTAGGTATTCTAAGTCAAAGTCAAATAAACTTTATTTAATTATGCTTGACTTTAGCACTTTTGAATCGTCACTATAAATATTTCTTTTAAATTACTGAATCTATGTAACTAATATGTTCGTAAAATGTAGAGCTCGTGAGAAGAACATGAAAGAAACTCAACGGCCACTCTTTTCAATCAATAGTACTCCATTAAAATACTTTTTACAATGACTGTAATTTACAAAACAAATTAGTTTGTAAGGCGATTCTTCCAGTATATGAATTGTCTGTGTATATGAATATTTATTAAAAATTAATATAGAAAAAAGCTGTATAAATATAAAGTATCCAATATTCACTGTTTATGTAACGATGTTTCGGGAATATGATGGTCATGATTACTGTCGTTCGTTCGTCGCACCAGAATAGCACCACCCCATCTCCTCCCGTGGGTGTCGTAAGAGGCAACTAAGGGATTCAAAGAACGGAGGATGGGCAACATTATCCTTCCGAGAACCCAACCAAATACCCACTGCGATCGCCAACCCGCCTGCCAAGCGTGGCGATTACGGCAGAAAACAACCCAAATATGAAAAAGGACGCTGAAAGGCCCCGGCCCCCAGTCCTCGGTGGCCCCTCGTGGTGGCCGCGGTAGCAGCCAATTAGCGGCGGCGCAGGGGGTGCTAAGAATCCCCGGGTTCGGAATCGCTACCACCGACGAAGACCATAGGACCTAGCAACATACAATGTTAATACACTGCGGACCGACGAAAAGTTGGAGGAACTGGAGGAAGTTTTAAGCAGACTACGATGGGATGTCATGGGGTTATCTGAGGTCCTGATAATCCTAAATTCCGGACACCTGCTCTACTTCTGGGAGGGTGACCAACGGTCTCAGGGTGGTGTTGGGTTCCTCGTGCACAAGTCTCTCGTCAACAACGTAAGGTGAGGTGGGGAGCGTGTCGAATAGGGTAGCGTACCTAATACTCAGAATTACTCAACGGTATTCGCTGAAGGTCATTCAGGTTTACGCTCTGACTTCGACACACTCAGACGAGGAGGTGGAGGCCATGTATGAGGACATCTCAACAGCCATTCACACCCCTAAGACCCACTTCAACGTTGTCATGGGAGACTTTAACGCAAAGCTGGGCAAACGTGGCGGCGATGAGTTGAGAGTGGGGAAATTTGGTTATGGAAATCGGAACGCCCGAGGCCAGATGCTGGCTGACTTCATGAAGAAGGAGGATCTCTATATGATGAACTTCTTCTTCATGAAGCCAGAACAACGCAAATGGACTTGGATGGGCCCCGATGGTGCCACCAAAAATGAGATTGACTTCATAATTTCGATCAAAAGACATATATTCCATGATGTCTCTGTGATAAACTCAGTGAAAACTAGGAGTGATCACCGCATAGTAAGAGGCACATTGAATATAAATCCAAAACTGGAGCGGTCTCGACTGGTGAAGTCTACGCTCCGGCCTGCACCCATCCAGATCCAAAACCCGGAAAACTTTCAACTCTAATTGCAAAACCGCTTCGAATGCCTCGGTGAATGCGTTGACGTGGACGAGTTTAACAACAGGTTCGTGGCAGCTGTTCAAACGGCAGGGTTCTTAAGTTTTTTAAGACCAGCCGTTCAAAAAGAACCAGAAAAATCACAGACTCTACCCTCAAATTGATGGATGTAAGACGCCAAATGGCCCTTCAGTCGCCGGACGATACGTCCCAGTATAGGCAGCTAAATAGAGAAATCTCCAAGTCATTGACTCGCGATATACGCCGCCATAACACAGATTTTGTGAAGGTGGCCATAGAGCATAACAAAGGCTCCATAGCATTCGCACGAGATTTGTATCTGCAATGAAACTGCTACAGAAAAACGTATCTTTATGTAATACAAACTTTAAATTTAAGCATGTTGATCGCAAAGAGATTATTAAAACGTTAAGACTAATTAGCGTTAAGAAAACTAAAGATCTCTGGGGAATCTCTGTTAACGTAGAGAAATCTGTAATAGAAATTGTAGCCAAAGACTTAGCTTTTATTTTCAATAAGTGTGTAGATTGCGGTATATTTCCAAACCAAATGAAACAGAGCAAGATCACTCCTCTATTTAAGTTGGGAGATAAAGCTGACCCCATCAATTTTAGACCCATATCAGTACTACCAACCTTTAGCAAGATTTTCGAAAAAATTATGTTAACGCAATTAATTAACCATTTTTACAATAATAACCTCATGCATAATAAACAATATGGTTTTACTCAAGGTCTTTCAACCACAGATGCTAGTATCGAGTTAATAAGAAATATTTTGGATGCTTGGGAGGATTCATGTGATGCGTTAGGAGTGTTTTGTGATTTATCCAAGGCATTCGACTGCGTTCATCATGAAACCTTACTTCAAAAATTTCACCACTATGGTGTTAGGGATGTTTCACTAGATTTAATAAAATCATACTTGTGTAATAGGATTCAAAGAGTAGAAGTTAATGGAAAAAGATCAACTGGCTCTATCATATCGATGGGTGTACCGCAGGGCTCAATCTTGGGTCCTTTTTTGTTCCTAGTTTACTTTTAATGATTTACCATACCTTATTCAAAATAAACATGATATTATACTGTTTGCTGACGATACATCTTTATTATTTAAAATAAAACGCCAGCAAAAAACTTTCTGTCAGGTTGACGACGACATTGCTGAAGTAGTAAATTGGTTTAATGTTAATAACTTACTTTTAAACGAAAGGAAAACAAAATGTGTAAGGTTTACACTTCCAAATATAAAGCACCAACCAACACCTATAAAAATTAATAATGAAAAACTTGATGTAGTAGAAACGACAACATTCCTAGGCATTACATTAGACTTTAAGCTACAATGGGGTGCTCACATAAAAAACTTATGTAATCGACTTAGCTCTGCAGTATTTGCGATAAAAAAAATTAGGCAGCTGACTAGACTTGTATATTTCAGCTACTTTCATAGTGACATGTCTTACGGAATTATATTGTGGAGTAGGGCTGCAGATATTGAAAACATATTTGTGCTGCAGAAAAGAGCAATTCGAGCAGTCTGTAAAATGCGTGCAAGGGATTCATTGAGAGAAAAGTTTAGTGAAATAAATATTATGACAGTACACTGCCAGTACATATACGAGAACCTCCTATACGCCCATAAAAATATTAGCCAATTTAAAAAGAATAGTGTTGTACACTGTGTCAATACTCAAAACAAACATAAACTCGCAATTCCTTCTACTAGGCTCCGTAAAATTGCTAAATCCTTTAAAGTGGATTGTGTTGTATTTTATAATAAACTCCCAAATGAAATTAAAATGTAACCTATTAAAAAATAAAATATTGTTATACTCATTTGAATGCTATTGTAACTTTTGTACTTCATCCTGACTTGCACTAAATAACTTATAAAGTTTTACAATGAATAAAGAGTTTTTGACTTTGACTTTGACTTTACGTTCGTCTTATTATCTTAAAGCCAAAGAAGGCTTTTTAAAGGTTTCACTTCTACCAGGTGTGTTTTGCAATTGTAATAATATAAACGTTTGAAGTCGACGTTAATGTTGTAATATTGTTTATCTACCATGCTTTAAATCCTCTATTAAAGATTCTGAAACAGTTAGCTTACTGCCAACATTAAAACACCCAATGTCTTAATAACCATTACATCATCCAAACGAGTGATGTAATGTTGTACTGAATTTCATAACAATACTCCTATTCTTTTTTAGATCCCTCATGCGCAGTGTTTCAACAGACAGCCACATTCTTATTGCTCGATGCGTGGTATACGAATTTCAAAAAAAGAACATTTTTGTTTACGCGTGTTCCACACTACCAGAACTTCGCGCGCCGTAAAAAAAAGTAGGTTATTCGAATCCCCACCATTTTTCTTCAATATTTTTATTATTTTGTTTACAAAAAAAATGAACGATTCAAGTTTTCACAGCACACCGCCAGATATCTTAACTTCTGTAAAAGAACATAATATTCAAGTGAATTTTAATAATTGCACTATACAAAATGTAAATTACTAGTAAAATAAATAATTCTTTTATTAATACTTAGTTTATTTGTATATAATTAGTAATGGATGATATTAGGTTACTACTAGGACTGGTTGTTTTGTAATGTTGGCAATAAGCTAACTGTTTCAGAATCTTTTAGAGCATTCAAATTCTGGGTGTAGATAAAGTCTTGTATGCAACTGTTGATAATTATACCTAATTATACTTTATACTTTAATACCTTAAAACACTCATGTGATACTATAATCACACTCGGCTTCGCCTCGTGTGATAAACCCACGTTTTAATACACCTTATTACATAAATAAGTATTATTATTTTCCACCAGTTTTACACTAGACAGCAAACACAAACAGTAATTTTTAGCAAACGATATCAAAATAGTTTATTTGTCTATGTCCAATAAAGGTTAGTGATAACTGCCAGAGAACATATTAATGGTTTCAACCAATGAAATAGGTAAAACATATCTATACAGTTTCTTTCGAAAATTCATATAATGGATAATACCTTTATTATTAACAGTGGATGTGAGGAGATCTACTCAATAAATCTTGAGATTTTTTGTGATTTGCTTACATTTTTCACTTACTAAAGTTAATTGTACGTAAACTCGTCGATTTTTTATAATTAAAATAAGGAACGAGACGAGCAGGACGTTTAGCTGATGGTAATTGATACGCCCTACCCATTACAATGCAGTGCCCCTCAGGATTCTTGAAAAACCTAAATATTCTGAGCGGCACTATAATTGCGCTCGTCACCTTGAGACATAAGACGTTAAGTCTCATTTGCCCAGTAATTTCACTAGCTACGGCGCCCTTCAGACCGAAACACAGTAATGTTTACGTATTACTGCTTCACGGCAGAAATAGGCGCCGTTTTGGTACCCATAATCTAGTCGGCATTCCTGTGCAAAGGGGCCTCCCACTGGTGTTTTCATAAAAAGAAAACTCGTCGATATGTGCATCCTGTCCACCCTTATCCTGTCCAACTTATGGTGCACAGACATGGTTAATCAGAAGAAATCAGCTCCAGGTTTGACAGCGACCTATGAAGCCAAGCTAATGGATCACATAAGTAATACGGAACTTCGCTCCAGATCTTGTATTGCTGATGTGGGAGAAAAAGCCGCCAGGATTATCTGGAACTGGGCTGGGCATGCATGTCGGATGCACACACAAGAAATTCAGGACGCGCAAAGATGTCGAGGGAGCCCCCGAAAACGATGGCGTGAATATCTGGATGCCTATAATAAGATCTGGTCGGAGCTGACACAGGACCGCAATACATGGAGCTAAGCAGGTCAGGCCGTTTCCCATTAGTGGATCTGATAGGATAATAAAAAATAAACAAGTAACTTGAAAGGTTCCACTTTATCATGTTGTATCACTTTGCATAGTTTAGATATATGTGTAAAATGGCAAAGCTGTAAATATCAATAAAGAAATGGTAAATAATCAGTTTCTTGCAACTACTTCTTATTAACTAAATGATAAAATGACTTGGACATTTAGTGAAAGCTCATGGTCGCTCAGAGGGCAATGGAGAGGGCTATGCTCGGAGTTTCCTTGCGAGATCGAATCAGAAATGAGGAGATCCGTAGGAGAACCAAAGTAACCGACATAATCCAAACGATTGCGAAACTGAAATGGTAGTGGGCAGGGCACATAGTTCGACGGACAGATGGACGTTGATGCAGTAAAGTCCTCGAATGGCGACCACGTACCGGAAGACGCAGTGTTGGCAGGCCCCCCACAGGATGGACCGACGATCTGATCAAGATCGCCGGAATACGTTGGATGAGGGCAGCGCAGGACCGATCGTCGTGGAAATTTTTGGGGGAGGCTTTTGTCCAGCATTGGACGGTTTCTGGCTGATGATGATGATGAAGACATTTATTGAGTGCCTAGTCGTCTAGTAGTCCAGTAGTAGTCTTGTGAAATATGTATGTATCGATGTATGTGACAAGATAAAAAACCAAAATTTTAACTCATATTTTAGAAAGAGGACAAGCCATAATTATCATATAAATTCTTATTTATTATTATATTCATATCAATACCGTTTTAAATGGAAAATTTAAAACAATATTTGTTGGCAAAACTAGCTATTAGCCAGATCATAAGTCAAATTGTTGTATAAAATAACTATGAATTTTGACAATCACTTTAAATCATTTAGCATTCGATAGTCCCGTTCCTTGGCAAAATAACATGCTGACCTAGTCACAGTTATCCGTCGATGTTAACAAATCGCAATCAATTAAATCAATCATCTTAAATCACTTAATTGCGTGATTGGATTTTTCAATCGAGAAACATTTGGCAAAGCATTTATTTGATTTGTGTCACAATTATTGATCTGTGTCATTGTAACGGATTGACATTATTATTAACCAGTAAACAAAATACGTCCTTGTACTTTTACTAGCATTTGAAAAAGAAGAAATAATTTTTAAGACTTATATTTAGGTTTGGTCTCCGCTGCACTCCAACTAAATTCCGCACCACCTAAGAACTTGTGTGCGTGGATTCTTGGCAATCAATGGCATTTTTCAAATTTTGTATCTTACGCTTCGTGTTTTTTTTTATATAAGAAGGGGCAAATGGGCATGAGGCTCACGGGATGGAGAGAGGTGTGGCAACCGCCCATGGACAACCGAAACAACAGGTGTCAAAAGATGCGTTACCGGCCTTCAAAGTGGGAGTATCCTCTTTTCTTGAAGGTCCCAAAGTCGTATCGGTTCGGGAAAACCGCAGCCGGTACTTGATTCCACAAAGTGGCTGTGCGAGTTAAGAAATTTCTTGCAAAGCGCGCGGTTGTGGAATGCCAGACGTCAACGTGATGCGTGTGGTACCTTGCACGTAATATCCGGTGGTGGAATTCGGCCGCTAGAATCAACCCGAAAAGCTCCTCTGAGCACTCCCCGTGATAAATACGGTAGAAGATGCAGAGAGAACCCACATCTCTACGCTACGCCAAAGAATCAAGTCGATTGGAGATGACTTGATCGTCATTGATTCGTGCCGCTCATCGTTGTATGCAAAATCAAATGGAAGAAGCTGGTACTGGGGAGCACCCACCCAGAGGTGAGAAAAGTACTCCATGTGAGGCCGAATTTGTGCCTTATAAAGTTGCGGGAGGTGGCTCATAGTGAAGTACTGTTTCGCCTTACTGAGTACACCAAGCTTTTTAGAGGCCAGTTTGGCCTTCTCTTCCAAGTGACAATGGAACTGAACGTGACTCGATATATTGACGCGAAGTATGTCAATACAGGCTGTGGCAATTAGAGGAGTGATCTCGAATCGAGGAGATACGACGAAGGGAGACTTTTTAGCGGTAAACGCAAAACTTGTGTGAACTAAATTTTGTAGGCCCTATTCCCAGACTTTGCAAGGCAAAGTCTCGATTTCAGACACAAGTTTGTTCCGGATCTCGTCGATGCTTTCCCGGGACACGATGGCACGGCCGGTGTATGAAGCATACCCTGTGCTGTCATCTGTATAGCAATGAATACTGCTGATTTGCAGCATTTTTTATCATTGATATGCTAGAAGAAACAGTGTAGGGGATAGCACGCAGCCTTACGGGACACCAGCGTTTATAGGTTTTAAGTTGGAGCATGCACCGTTGATAACAACCTTGATGCTCCGATCGGCCAAAAAGCGAGTGACCCATTTGCACAACCTCTCGGGAGGCCCATAGAATGGCAGTTTCACTATGAGCGCTTTATTCCACACCCAATCGACGGCTTTCGCTATGTCCAAACTCACCGCCAACGCCTCTCCCTTCGACACGACCGCTTGCGCCCATTTACGGGTGAGGTATGCAAGAAGATCACCACCTGAGTGACCCTAACGGAAACTGTACTGGTAGTCGCTGATCAGCTGGTGCTCCTCTAGGTATCCCAAGAGCTGGTGATCGATTATCGACTCCATTATTTTGGAGAAAATGGATGTAATGGCAATGGAGTAGTTGGACGGATCCGAGCGTATACCTTTCTTAGGGATCGGGTTCACTAAAGCCGCCTTCCATAATTTCGTCTTATTTTATATTGAAATAAGTAAAATACAAAATACTTAGTGTTAAAAATACTTAGTTCATATGTTGTGATCCCCAGTGTCTTTCTTATTTCTTGTAGTATTACTTTTACAAAGTTTTACAGAGTAAGTTAAACAGAACACGTGGCACGTCAACGTCTGCACACATTTTTCGAGACTGGCTTGAGTACGCACACTTGGGCGTAGTACTGGTTGCCGCACTTTGCGACTACGCCTGCGGTATTTAATTGGAGCGCAGCGAAGACCAATCCTTACTATAAGTTTTAAGATTTTTCTTTAGACTAAGAGCTGGTTACATCCAGATTTTTTGATATATTCAGTTTACAACGTTGGTCCTAAGAAATCATAAAGGGAAACTGTTGCCTCTAAATATATTCTTGGTGATGTAATAATGTATGTTCTTAAGCACACGAATTTTCTAGAAAATGCGATGATCATAATGTTAACACAATTAACAAAATAAACCTGCCTCTTACATGGTTAGTAAGTCTTTTATGGGATGGTTTATAAGCCTTTATAACGATTTTTAAAAGATTTGTTAAGAATCACTTATGTGGTATTATAATTTAATTTATCTACACCCATGCTTTAAATCCTCTATTAAAGATTCTAAAACAGTTCGCTTATTGTCAACATTAAAACACCCAACACCCAATACAAAGGATAGTTACTATTATAAATAGTTCCAGAAATGCGTTAAAAAGCCAAAAAAAAATGTGGAATTTGATCAACGGTCTTAGTAAAAACAATCTTAAAACTGTGATAACTCCCTCAAAGCTTGTCATCAACTCTAAATTAATAACGGATTCTATAGAAATTTGTGAAGAATTTAACAAATACTTTTCAACAATCGGCACAATTCTGGCAAATCAAATTCCATCTCACTCTCATACACGCAAAAAACAGTACGTCTTGCTCAAGTGCAGACACCACGAAACCATCACTTTTCTCCCTAGAGCCTTGTAGTGTAGATGAAGTCCTGCCCGTACTATCTAAAATATAATACTCCATAAACGATTACAAAACTATCTTAACTCAATAGACTTTCTCTCCAACCATCAATATGGTTTCAGGTCACAATCCAGTAGAGTATCTGCTACTATAGATTTAGTTACTAAAATAAAAACAAACATTGACCAAAAAAATAGAGCTCTAGGCATTTTCATCGACTTAAAAAAAGCATTTGATACTGTCAGCCACACACTTTTACTACAGAAATTAGCAAATCTGTGTATCACAGGAATACCTCTAAACATTTTTGTATCATATTTGAGTCAACGATAGCAAATTGTAAAAATAAAAATCATCAAAGTAAGCCTACATCACCTTTACACGGGGTGCCTCAAGGCTCAATCTTAGGACCCCTTTTATATTTAATTTATGTTAACAACATTCATGAAATAGGTTTGCACGGACAGATTACACTTTATGCTGATAATACTTGACTTTTTTACTTTGGAAAATCAATTAATGAACTTGTTTCTTTGGCACAGGCCGAGCTTAATACTATTTTTCAATATTTTCAAAGTAACCTTTTAACTATAAACATATCTAAAACCTCGTACATCATCTTTAAAGCAAAAACAAAACTATTTCTCCTTTCACACATTTAAGAATAAATAATCAACAAATCGAAGAAAAAAGAGAAGAGAAATATCTAGGCCTCATTTTGGACCGATAAAGTAAGAACAAAATTATCATCTCTAATTGGTATGTTGCGAAACATTGTCAGATCTATTTCACGCCGTGTTCGATTTACAATTTACAACTCACTAGTTAAACCACACCTATTGTATCTCATAGAAATATGGGGTTGTACTGCAAAGTCGAAATTAGTTAAACTACAGACAACACAAAATAAAACTAGTAAAGCTACTGTTTCATTATCCCTACTTAACTTCAACTGAAAAAATCTATACAGAAACAAAAATTATGACAATCAGTCAATTATACACACACACTACATGCTTACTCATTTGCAAGGGTTTAAATAAAAAAAATCAGACTAACACATCCTTTTTAAAAAAAAGGAATTTAACCAGAACTGTTACACGAAGAGCTAGCCATATTGAGCTGCCAATGGTGAGAAGTAATTATGGAAAACAGACAATAACCTTTGAGGGAGTTCAGATATATAACAACCTGCCCTCAGAAATAAGAAATGCCATAACACTGTCTTCTTTTAAAGCGAGCCTTCAAAGGTACATACTCAATAATTATGAAATGTTTCAATAACATATGTAGGTTGTTTTATGTCTTATCTGATGGCCTAACATTGAATTGCATTCTGTACCTACCAAAATCATTGTTGTTAAGTACCTACTTTAATTGTTAAAATATTAATTTCTCATGTAAGTGACAATAGGTCTTAATGAGAATAAAGTTATTTAAACCTGATGTCCTAATAACCATAACATCATCCAAACAAGTGTTGTAATGAAATTCAGTACAACATTATATCATCGGTTTTCATAATAACACTCCTTTGGATTTTTAAATGTTAGCAGAAAGCTAACTGTTTCAGAATCTTTTATAGAGGATTCATATTATAGGTGTAAGTAATTGTATGCAACTATGCAACTTGTATGCAACTGTTGATTATTAGGTATTTAAACACTCATGTGATACTATTATCACCCACATTCGTGTTTTAATACCCCTCATTACACAACAGTTGCATAATTAACTATAACTTGTAACGAAGCTTCATATAAAAAAGATACCGGTGCTGAGCTTATTAGCACCCTAAGAGAAGGCTCTTCAAGTTTGTTTTTCTTCAGTCTGTGGCACAAATTTTGCTCTCTTGCGCGCAATAATTTGTAATAAAAATTCTTCATAATATATTTCAAAGTAACACTTAAAGTTAATGTTAAGGCGCGATCTGACTAGGATTGTTAACGCTTCAACCAACCCTACAATATTTGTGCTGATCATGTGGCTAAGCTGAAAATGAGCATTAAGTTTACTGATTTTCTTTTGTTTATTCAAAATTTACATATAAAATTGAAAAATTGTTCGGTTTAAGTTTTAGAAAAGTGCTAACTATATTTATTTCTTTAAAAAAAGAATGTTGTTATAGCTAATATTTCAGAGATTTATGACTTCAAAGTTTAGTTTTGGGAAGCGATTTCCAAATGTTTTATTGGATATTTCAAATTATATTATTTATATATTAATTATAAATATTTTTTTCAGTTAAAATTTTTCTTTAAGGCCTTCTTTGTGCACTGTATTTTTTGCGTCGGAATATTTTCATTGCGATATGTTGTAGTTGACTCTCTAAGAAACCAATTTTTGTGGAAATTGAATTATAACCGCGCCTTACTAAGATTTTTGAGATAAAAAATTTCACTTCTGACATGTGCGTGGTTTCAAACCTTATGATAAGAGAGCAGCTCTGCCCATACTCGAAACAACAGCACTGTTAAGCTTGAAGAGAAGAAGGTAGGTCATAGTTATACCTATGCTTGTTTTGTGTGCAGGGATAGTGCAAATCGGGAATTTTTTGTGACAATAAGGGACGAGACGAGCAGGACAATCAGCTGATAGTAATACACACGCCCTGCCCACTACAATGCAGTGCCGTTCAGAATTCTTGAAAAACCCAAAAATTGAGCGATGTTAAGACTCATTTTCCCAGTAATTTCACTAATTACGGCGCCCTTAATGTTTAAACATTACTACTTCTCCGTAACCGTAACCTGGACTTCACCGGTTACAGCTATTGTTAATGTTAAATAACTGTACAGCTAAATAGTCAAAAGATTCAAATAAATATTTATGTTCGATATTGACTTTTTTTTTATTTTAACTTCCATTAAGCCAAGGAATACGATGTTAAAGTCAGAGTTACTGTTAACGTTAAATTTGACTTAAACCTTCACTATAACCGCTTAAATGATGCAACCTAGCCTTAAATTTGAAAAAATATATTTAATTCAAATTCTTTTTTATTCCAAATTAGGATTTAAAATCACTTATTGAACGTCAAAAACAACCACCAAATTTGGTATCTTATCATCTACCAAAATACTTAGTAATTAACATTAACACAACCTATTTAAGTACATACATGTAAGGAGAGAGAGAATAAAAAATATTGTTTGATAAAATCTTGATGGTCGTTACCATTCCATTTTTGTGTTAAGTTGCTAAATGTCTTTTGTTTTATCTTAACAAGAAATCAAATTATGTGCATTTAAGGTCAACTTAGTACCTACTGCATTATTATGCGTACAGTACTTCAGTATGGTATACAAACTCTATTTTTGACTTTCGACTTTTGTCGTATCACTGGAGAGTGAACAGAAACAAACGTTTATATTTACGTCAAGTCCATTCGTACGTCTGTCCATAGCTTTTACTCTGAGACTAATAAATCGTAAACTATAAACTAATATATAAAATTTGTGTGTAATGTTTGTTATCAAACTCCTTCGAAACGGCTAAACCGACTTGTATTACATTTTGTATGCATATCGGGTAGGTCTGAGAGTCAGCCATTTTTTTTTTATTTTATTATGATTCAGCATTAAAAAATACATACAACTTCAAATTTTCACCCGTTTACGATAAACACCTATTTTTGTATCGCTATTTTTATATTATTCTGTTCCATCCACAAATCCGCAATAGAGTTGCAACATGGCAAACGAATACAAAATTTTATGTACGATATATTTGGTAGGTTTAAGATTCGGTCGTCATCTATTTTTTATACCCCAAAAATTTAATTACTTATTGAATTTTTTTTATTACTTTATATTGCAATAAAACGTCAGCTAGTAAGTATAAAATTTACTTGCTGACCCGGCAAACGTTGTTTTGCCATATAAATTATTTTTAGAGTTAGACCGTTTCTTGGATATTGCAACTAAATTATTTTAAAAAATTATTTATTGAAAATAAAAGATTTTTTCTAAAATAAAAGTAGCCTAAGTTACTCCTTATTACAACAGCTACCTGTCAATAAAAGTCCCGTCAAAATCGGTTCAGCCATTTCAGAGATTAGCCAGAACAAACAGACAGACAGACAGACAGACAACAATTGTAAAAAAATATTTTGTTGTATGTATCGTATATATATTCATATACATGTGGTAAAAAACGGTTATTTCAATATTACAAACAGACACTCCAATTTTATTTATATTATATTATTATGTGTAGGTGTAATTGATTATTTCGTAACTATTACAGATATCAAAAAACTTTAAATTGATATCAAAAGTCTGTTACTTAATCAGTAAAATGATATCAATATTTTTTTCAATCAAACGAGAAGTGTCCATAATTTTGACATTAAAAACTCTTTGTATTAGTCGATTTGTCTTCTTCCGCCAATCAAAGCATGGGTTTTATGTGACTCTACAGTTATTGTTCAGGCGTCTGGAAACGTGCACGGCGGTACTTCAAAACGCATCAATACTTTTCTAACATTACCCACAATGATGTGATTGGATCTGTCACATTGATTTTATAGACACGTAACAGTTGTTGCTCGCATCCTTCTTTATATCAAACTTCTATTGTAATTATATGAGTACTTACATTAAACCGTTTCAACAATTTATGCGGTATTGTCATTTTAAATAAGTACTCTAGTGCACGAATAACGTACAGTTATGTTTGATAATAGATTCCCTTCTTGAGAAAGTAGGACTGATAACGTAATTCCTGTGATATTGCAACAGATTGTCGCCGGCGGTGATCACTTGACAACAAGTGAATCTTTACCTCAGTACTAGTTGTCTTGTATAAAAAAATATTATTTCTACAAATTACATTCGGATGGAATATTATATTATATAGCTCTCTGATAAAATTTTATTCCCATTGGTATGTTTTTGTTCATCAGTTAAAACTCATAAAGAAAATTAGAGTCATTATAGAACAACCCCTGATTTTGATCAGCAATTGATACAGCACTTAATATTTTGTTCCTGATTTTTGTCAATAAATATACAAGTTCAAAAGTAACGATATGGTGAATTCCTTGCCCAAGCGTGGTAAGAAAAATAAAACTTTCACCTATTATGGCTGCAGTATAAGAAGTTCAAAATATTTTGAATATAAAACTCTACTACTTTCATGACGTCGTGGTTACCATAGCTTCATGTTGTTATGTATGATGGTGTCTCTTTCAAATACGCGCACTGTAGCCATCACAAGTCAAATAGATTATTCTATCTCTACTTCACTTATATTCGCCTGGTACTTATAACATAAAAGTGCTTTACTGTGATTTACTCCCTCCCTCCCCCCCCCCTCTCTCTCTCTCTCAAACAAAAGAGAGTTAGTAATCACACTTATTTTTATTCTTTCTACATCTTCATTATGTTTGCCTGCTATAACGTACGTGGTTCTAATAATTTACAGAGTGTACATATATATATATATATATTAATGAGTCATCAATGCGTACAATTGAGTCAAACCATTCATAAATTAATGATTAAGGAGAGATTTAATTATACGCATGTTATTACGATATCAACAGCTCTATTAAGAGTTTTTACATTAATTCAGAAAAGGGCGATGACCTAAAGATAAAAAACTATAATTTATTAGAGAAACGGCGATGTCTTAATTGCTTAAATAGAATACAGAGGGCATTAATGATATAACATTGTCGTATAAATCTTTTTAATATTATGTGCGAATTTAAAATTTGTGATTGTACCTGCTTTGAAGACATTTGACCCTAAGAAGTTTTGTTTCGCCATTTATTATTAAATTATATTAACAGATAATATTATACTTTATATATATTTTATATATATTTTTTTAAATCTATTCTAAAATTATTTGTCGGTGAGTATTTTTTTTTATGGAATAGGAGGACTAACGAGCGTACGGGTCACCTGGTGTTAATTGATCACCGCCGCCCACATTCTCTTGCTATACCAGAGGAATCACAAGAGCGTTGCTGGCCTTTAAGGAAGGTGTACGCGCGTGTATTCGTCAAAATTAGAAGTTTTGTAAGCTCAGTAATTGAACTTTACATATACATTAATATATTTTGTAAAAAAAGTAAGAAAAACTCAGAAGTTTGTGGATTACCTCCCTCCCGACGCAAATTTAAAGATGTGTTCTCGTCCAAATAGAAAATTTTAAAAGTGCATTATCTACGTTTCATCATCACCATCAGCCGGAAGTCGTCCACTACTGGACAAAGGCTTCCCCCAAAAATTTCCACGACGATCTTTCCTGCGCTGCCCTCATCTGACGTATTCCGGCGATCTTGACCAGATCGTCAGTCTATCTTGTGGTCGCCTATCAACACTGTGTCTTCCGGTATGTGGTCGCCATTCGAGGACCTTACTGCCCCAACGGCCATCTGTCCGTCGAACTATGTGCCCTGCCCACTGCCACTTCAGATTCGCAATCATTTGGGCTATGACTGTGGTTCTCCTACGGAACTCCTCATTTCTATCTACGTTTACTTGAATAAAATTAATTTGTATTTGATTTTGTTCAACGCTTAGCCATTCTGCAAAATTTTGTAATAACGCATTTACACAGCGAATGCTCTGGTCTACCGCAAATATGGAAAATCTAACTAAACAATAAGAAGTAGTTGGAAAATAATTACGAATTTCCCAACAACTATTTGTGATTACTCTTAACGTTTTAACGAACATTTAAATGAGTGAGCATATTCATAAACTTCACATTAATATGACTCACCATTGAGTCACAATAATCGGTCTGCCTGCTATATAATATACAACAAAAATCGCAGACGTGCCGAGTCTTTACATAGTTTTTTTCTTTAAAAACACAGACTACGTTGGTTGTAGTTATGTAAACTGAGGCCAAAAAGTATTTTTGAGAATTAATGGGCAGTTGTCTGTGTGTGCACGCTAATTTAAATTTAATAAAAACTAATCAGAAACAGTTTCAACTGGCATACAGTTGTTTTGGATAAGAGACGAACAGGGCGGTCAGCTGATGGTAATTGATACGCCCTGTCCATTACAATGCAGTGCCTCTCAGGATTCTTGAAAAACCCAAAAGTTCTGAGCGGCACTACAATTGCGCTCGTCTCCTTGAGACATAAGATGTTAAGTCTCATTTGCCCAGTAATTTCACTAGCTACGGCACCTTTCAGACCGAAACACAATAATGCTTACACATTACAGCTTCACGGCAGAAATACTTTTTAAAAGATCAATCGATTTCGTTGTAAATGATTTATTTATCCCCAATTTTTTATGATTTTCCAACTAACGTTACTGTTGGAGTGTTTATAACAATCATTATTTACTGATAAAGTTATAACTGCTTATGCACTATTTTCATTATCTTATATCTTTAAATGAGCAATTCTTGTATATATATATATATATATAATTGGAATCTCGGAATCGGCTCCAACGATTTTCATAAAATTTAGTATATAGGGGGTTTCGGGGGCGATAAACCGATCTAGCTAGGAATCATTTTTAGAAAATGTCATTTTATTCGTGTTTTATCGATAATCAACTTAAACATAAACTTGGAAGAAAAATAACAAAAAGGAGGCGTTTGAGTAGTCTCAACTGAAAAATATGACTCTTCCTGACATCTATTGGCGAATAATAATACTATTTTTGTGAGCAACCAATTGCTTTAACGACACAACAGCAGATGGCGTTGTTAAGTAAATAGTAAATATTAAAATATTACTTATTTAAAGACCCCTCGTTCGAATCCAGAAGTCCTATTAGTTTTTTTTTTGTTCAAGTTTTGTACATTCTTAAAAATCCGAGCAAGGCTCGGTCGTCCGGATATTAACTATTATGAGATCATATTGACAGCTATAGGATAGCAATATCATGTTAATTAATGATTCAACATATTGTTTTTGTACAGATGATGATCTAAAAATATAAGATTTTCCGATATTATTTAGTATTCATAAAAATGAGGTTTACTTCCAAATGCCGATCTTATTTATTTATATATTTTGTGTGTGTATGCATCTACTGTACTCAATAACTCATGGGTTATTATTTATTAATTTACTGTTTCTTTTAATAAATCTTGTAAGGCATTGAGTATTTTGTTAAATCACTTAACGTTCACGAGCATGACGCATAGACCAGCCATCGCCTCCCTCAACCATATTTTAGGGAAGGAAACGAACCGCCCCACGTCGCTGCCACAAGCAGGTATTCGTTTTGTTATTTTTATTATATTTTATTTTACATTTTTTGGAAAACTTACAGTTAGGTTAAAAAATATAAGTTACATACATAATTACAGAAGGACAATTAAAAGTTTTCACAGATAGGAATCGATATATGATGTAAGAGTTAAGTGGACAACAAATACGAAAAATTATATAAAATGAAAAGGAGACAGAAAAAAAATAACAAAATAACTCAAATTAACAGTTACACCTGATTGAAAAAGTTCTCGGTAAGGAGCTGTTTTACCTGCCTAATTGGAGTGGTTAACAAATCCAGGTCTAATAGCTTAGACAAGTCGTTGAAAGACCGACCAGCCCGCAGTAGATAACTATTTTGTTTATAATTAGTTCTAGCTCCGGGAACATGCAGGCAGCATGGTCTCCGGAGTGAAGCAAACGGAACCTGAAGACCAATGCGCGCGAGTTATTGGACATAAAACGTATTGTAAATGTCTTTTACACTTTATAATTCCAATGTATACTTCACAAGATAACAAAGATTAAAACAACACAGACTTCCAGGTTTAGTTCTAAGCGTTGAGTGAGAATTTCTATAATCAAAGGCAGTAACTACACATTTTAAATACTTTTTTCGAATTTAACCCTTGATGAGTCAAATGAGACTTAACATCTTATGTTTCTAGGTAACGAGCGGAATCGTGGTGCCGCTCAGAATTTTTTGGTTTTTCAAGAATCATGAGCGGCATTCGATTGTAATATTCTATTGTATTATGACGGTAAGGGACGAGACGAACACGACGTTCAGCTGATATAAATTAATACGACTTGGCCACTTTTACCAGTTGGAGGCTCCTTTGCACAGGATGCCAGCTAGATTATGGGTACCCCAACGGCCCTGTTTCTGCCGTGAAGGAGTAATGTGTAAGCATTATTGTGTTTCTATCGGAAGGTTAGTGAAATTACTGGGCAAATGAGACTTAAGATCTTATGTCTCAATATGACGAGCGCAGTTGTTGTACCGCTCAGAAGTTTTGGGTTTCTTAAGAATCCTGAGCGGCACTGCAATGTTATGGGCAGGGTGTATCAATTACCATGAGCTGAACTGTCCTTCTCGTCTCGTCCCTTTCTGAAATAAAAACAATAAAAATTATAATGAAATGCCGCTCAGGATTATAGAAAAACTCAAAAATTCTGCGCGGCACTACGATTGCGCTCGTCGACTTGAAACATAAGATGTTTAGTCTCATTTGCCCAGTAATTTACTAGCTACGGCGCCCTTCAGACCGAAACACAGAAATGTTTACACATTACTGCTTCACGGCAGAAATAGACGCTTTCGTGGTACCTATAATCTAGCCGGAATCCTGTGCAAAGGAGCCCACTTTTCACCCGCACTTTACTAGCGCTCTACAATGCGCAGGTCCGGCCACACATGGAGTATTGCTGTCATCTCTGGTCTGGCGCACCCCAGTATCAGCTCGATCCATTTGACCGCGTGCAACGTAGAGCAGCTCGAATTGTGGGGGACCCAGTGCTTTGTGAACGGCTGGATCACTTGGTGTTGCGTAGAGACGTCGCTTCATTGTGTGTCTTCTACCGCATTTATCACGGGGAGTGTTCCGAAGAGCTGTTTAACCTGATTCCTGCCACCGAATTCCACCTTGGCACGACACGCCACAAGTTAGGATATCATCCCCACCATCTGGACGTGTGGCGGTCCTCCACAGTGCGGTTTTCAAGGAACTTTCTTTCTCGTACTACAAAGCCGTGGAATAAGCTTCCTTGTGCGGTGTTTCCGGGACGATACGACATGGGTACCTTCAAAAAAAGCGCGTACACCTTCCTTAAAGGCGGGTAACGCTATTGTGATTCCTCTGGTGATGCAAGAGAATGTGGGCGGAGGTGATCACTTAGCACCAGGTAACCCGTACGCTCGTTTGTCCTCCTATTCCATAAAAAAAGGTATTGATTTAGACCATGTTCTGTGATACGCGAAAGAAAAAAAAAATCTTGCTTTAATAACCTCATTAGCAGCATTAAAGATTATGGATCAAATGGGAAGATCCTTAAAATATATATTGAATTTGAAGTCACTATCTTAATATCTAAATGTTAGTTTCAAATTCATGTGGCGGACTCGCAAAGGTTGTGTTCTATACCATCATAGTAAAGGATATAACACAATGATCCTTATCACTACATAGTATAAAACAAAGTCGCTTTCTCTGTCCCTATATCCCTATGTATGCTTAAATCTTTAAAACTACGCAACGGATTTTGATGCGGTCTTTCTTAAATAGATAGAGTGATTGAAGAGGAAGTTTTATATGTATAATAACATCGGAGAAATACTGTTATTTTTGAGGTTTCTAATGTGATGTCCTAAATAATTACATTATTTCCGCTTACATTGCAAACGCAGCCTGAACCCTACGAGATTTATCAAAATAATGTACTAAGTATTGTACACATTGAAAAGGTCTACAGAAAACTCCACTATAGTGAATGTCTATCTCTTATGGATATCCCTCAATAACATTTTTTTGTCATTTACTTTTTACGACAAATAACGGCTAATTTTCAAAGTGCTATTAACCAATATAGCATTAATCCTTATCTAATTAAATACGTTAAATACATTTTTGATTTAATATAGATACAACATATGATTTAAATGAATATTTTCGAAGATATTACAGATTTAAAAATTGCGGGTCGTAGCGTTTGCGGCGGTTCCGGCCGGCCGATCTTCATTGTTCAGGGAAAGAAGAATTGTTTTACTCTTAATTTGACGCGTGCGGGCCATGGGCAGTAGTGAATAAATCAAAACTACTGGATTGGTTTTAATCATTTTTTCAGTGAATAGGCTAGATATTTTATACCTATGCGAAGCCGGAGCGGGACGCTAGTACTTTTATAAAAGAAACAATTAGTGAGTGTTAAAATATCAGTTTTCTAAGTATTGCAGATTATAGGCTAAATGCCACTCACCCTTAGACAGATAGAAGGAAGGTAGGGTAACCATATGTGAAAGAGTTCCCATTTTTCCCGTCGTCATTCATAAGTCTCGTGCCAGATTTTGGCGAGTCAACATGTCCTGAGGATGGCGAGATGAGAGAGGTGAAACACGTGTCGAATTGTTTATAGACAAATATTGGCGGAATTGACACTTAAGAAAACTTAAAACATTTGGATAATAATTATGGATTTCCGCAAAGTAACGCCTACTTCAATAAATCTTTTTTTTTATCATTCATAAGGTAAACAACTACAACCTCTTCAACCTCTCGCAATGTCTACCTTTTGGCTACACATAAATCCCTACTAACATTAAAAATGTGAATGTAAGTTTGTTTGTTACGCTTTAACGCCGGAGCTACTGAACTGATTTTTATGAAATTCGGTAAAGCGATAGACTAGAGCTTGGGAAAAATAAAGGTATTTGTGAAAAACTGAAATTTAAGTCGATGAGCTATAACTATGCCAATAGTAGGTTTAGTTTGCCATAGCAATCATCCTCGAAATAAGATTCATATAATATGTTGGGAACGGGAGCGAAAACGGGAACCGGAACTGGAATAGGACATGACATCTTCAATTCCAAACTTGCTTATTATTATTTTTTTTTCAAACCCTTTATTGACGCGGCCGAAATAGCGGGCATCAGCTAGTACCTATAAAATATAATGGTGTGAAACCGTAAAACTTACTAAAACAAATATTTTATAAATCAGACAGTCACATGAGCTTAAAAATAAAGATAGAATTATTTCAAAAACAATATCTTTTTATCAAGTACTATTTAAAAAAAATTGTATCTTTTATTGATGTTTCTATTAAAAGGCAATGTTTTTTTTTTCAAACAATGAAAACTGAATATCTTAAGATTGATTTTAATTACCACATGATTATTATTAAAAAGTCAACTTATAATTGATTTGTTTTAACTCATATATATACAGGAGAAATAAAATCTAATAAGTAATTAAACTTAGATTAAGGATTTGTCTCCGCTGCTAAAATTAGATACCGCAGGCGTAGTCGCAGTGTGCGACAAATATACTACGCCCAAGCGCCCAAGGGGGAATACTCGAGCCAGTCTCGAACAATGTGTGACGTTGACGCCAAATCTGTTAAACTTTGCTAATAATTGAAACTAAAATGCCGGGTTGCGTAGTAAAACTTTGTAAAAATAATACTAGAAGAAATTAGAAAGACACTGGGATCACATATCATCAGTAAGTATTATTTTAAATTGTAAAATAACACGATGCGTATGTCACAAAAATTTTAAGATGCCATTGAGTGTCAAGATGCCACGCACACAAGCATCTAACAGTTGCAGTTATAAAAAAATCTATTTATAAAATGTATCTGGTTGGAGCGTAGTGGAGACCAATCCTTAATCTAAGTTTAATTACTTATTAGATTTTATTTCTCCTGTATATATATGAGTTAAAACAAATCAATTATAAGTTGACTTTTTAATAATAGTCATGTGGTAATTAAAATCAATCTTAAGATATTCAGTTTTCAATAATTAAATGAATCATTGAGAAAAACCTTAGAAAGTAGAAAAAGCTTAATTAATTTTAAAAAGTTCATGCTTGACACAATATTCAGGGCGCCATAATATGCGACAAAAAAAGAAAAATCTTAAAATCAAGTTTGTTATTTCTCTCACAATTTTAATTACGAGGTAAACATCCGGATTCTTCGTGCACGTTACCATGTCAGTACAGTCATAAAGCGTACGCAAGTGACATACAAAATGACAAAGGCACATACATACTTTTGTCATTTTGTATATCAATACTATATGTACGATTTACAAAAAGAAGCCGCTGAGTTTGTTGCGCCGGTTTTTCTCAGGTCTGAGGCGTTCCTTTTGGAATGGGTGGTAGTTTTTGACTTTCAATAAGTAATTTTATATCATATTTTAAATAAAAATATTTGAGATTGAAAATAAATAGTTGGATAATTCAAATTCGTATATTTTTATTCTAAATAGAATTTTAAATCACCTAAACTATCTGTTGCCCGCGACTCCAACCATTATACATTTGAATCGCACTCCCTAGGGATGTTTTAAAAATTTAAATTATACCCTGTCTCCTTTTCCGAAGAGCTGTTTAACCTGATTCCTGCCACCGAATTCCACCTTGGCACGACACGCCACAAGTTAGGATATCATCCCCACCATCTGGACGTGTGGCGGTCCTCCACAGTGCGGTTTTCAAGGAACTTTCTTTCTCGTACTACAAAGCCGTGGAATAAGCTTCCTTGTGCGGTGTTTCCGGGACGATACGACATGGGTACCTTCAAAAAAAGCGCGTACACCTTCCTTAAAGGCGGGTAACGCTATTGTGATTCCTCTGGTGATGCAAGAGAATGTGGGCGGAGGTGATCACTTAGCACCAGGTGACCCGTACGCTCGTTTGTCCTCCTATTCCATAAAAAAAGGTATTGATTTAGACCATGTTCTGTGATACGCGAAAGAAAAAAAAAATCTTGCTTTAATAACCTCATTAGCAGCATTAAAGATTATGGATCAAATGGGAAGATCCTTAAAATATATATTGAATTTGAAGTCACTATCTTAATATCTAAATGTTAGTTTCAAATTCATGTGGCGGACTCGCAAAGGTTGTGTTCTATACCATCATAGTAAAGGATATAACACAATGATCCTTATCACTACATAGTATAAAACAAAGTCGCTTTCTCTGTCCCTATATCCCTATGTATGCTTAAATCTTTAAAACTACGCAACGGATTTTGATGCGGTCTTTCTTAAATAGATAGAGTGATTGAAGAGGAAGTTTTATATGTATAATAACATCGGAGAAATACTGTTATTTTTGAGGTTTCTAATGTGATGTCCTAAATAATTACATTATTTCCGCTTACATTGCAAACGCAGCCTGAACCCTACGAGATTTATCAAAATAATGTACTAAGTATTGTACACATTGAAAAGGTCTACAGAAAACTCCACTATAGTGAATGTCTATCTCTTATGGATATCCCTCAATAACATTTTTTTGTCATTTACTTTTTACGACAAATAACGGCTAATTTTCAAAGTGCTATTAACCAATATAGCATTAATCCTTATCTAATTAAATACGTTAAATACATTTTTGATTTAATATAGATACAACATATGATTTAAATGAATATTTTCGAAGATATTACAGATTTAAAAATTGCGGGTCGTAGCGTTTGCGGCGGTTCCGGCCGGCCGATCTTCATTGTTCAGGGAAAGAAGAATTGTTTTACTCTTAATTTGACGCGTGCGGGCCATGGGCAGTAGTGAATAAATCAAAACTACTGGATTGGTTTTAATCATTTTTTCAGTGAATAGGCTAGATATTTTATACCTATGCGAAGCCGGAGCGGGACGCTAGTACTTTTATAAAAGAAACAATTAGTGAGTGTTAAAATATCAGTTTTCTAAGTATTGCAGATTATAGGCTAAATGCCACTCACCCTTAGACAGATAGAAGGAAGGTAGGGTAACCATATGTGAAAGAGTTCCCATTTTTCCCGTCGTCATTCATAAGTCTCGTGCCAGATTTTGGCGAGTCAACATGTCCTGAGGATGGCGAGATGAGAGAGGTGAAACACGTGTCGAATTGTTTATAGACAAATATTGGCGGAATTGACACTTAAGAAAACTTAAAACATTTGGATAATAATTATGGATTTCCGCAAAGTAACGCCTACTTCAATAAATCTTTTTTTTTATCATTCATAAGGTAAACAACTACAACCTCTTCAACCTCTCGCAATGTCTACCTTTTGGCTACACATAAATCCCTACTAACATTAAAAATGTGAATGTAAGTTTGTTTGTTACGCTTTAACGCCGGAGCTACTGAACTGATTTTTATGAAATTCGGTAAAGCGATAGACTAGAGCTTGGGAAAAATAAAGGTATTTGTGAAAAACTGAAATTTAAGTCGATGAGCTATAACTATGCCAATAGTAGGTTTAGTTTGCCATAGCAATCATCCTCGAAATAAGATTCATATAATATGTTGGGAACGGGAGCGAAAACGGGAACCGGAACTGGAATAGGACATGACATCTTCAATTCCAAACTTGCTTATTATTATTTTTTTTTCAAACCCTTTATTGACGCGGCCGAAATAGCGGGCATCAGCTAGTACCTATAAAATATAATGGTGTGAAACCGTAAAACTTACTAAAACAAATATTTTATAAATCAGACAGTCACATGAGCTTAAAAATAAAGATAGAATTATTTCAAAAACAATATCTTTTTATCAAGTACTATTTAAAAAAAATTGTATCTTTTATTGATGTTTCTATTAAAAGGCAATGTTTTTTTTTTCAAACAATGAAAACTGAATATCTTAAGATTGATTTTAATTACCACATGATTATTATTAAAAAGTCAACTTATAATTGATTTGTTTTAACTCATATATATACAGGAGAAATAAAATCTAATAAGTAATTAAACTTAGATTAAGGATTTGTCTCCGCTGCTAAAATTAGATACCGCAGGCGTAGTCGCAGTGTGCGACAAATATACTACGCCCAAGCGCCCAAGGGGGAATACTCGAGCCAGTCTCGAACAATGTGTGACGTTGACGCCAAATCTGTTAAACTTTGCTAATAATTGAAACTAAAATGCCGGGTTGCGTAGTAAAACTTTGTAAAAATAATACTAGAAGAAATTAGAAAGACACTGGGATCACATATCATCAGTAAGTATTATTTTAAATTGTAAAATAACACGATGCGTATGTCACAAAAATTTTAAGATGCCATTGAGTGTCAAGATGCCACGCACACAAGCATCTAACAGTTGCAGTTATAAAAAAATCTATTTATAAAATGTATCTGGTTGGAGCGTAGTGGAGACCAATCCTTAATCTAAGTTTAATTACTTATTAGATTTTATTTCTCCTGTATATATATGAGTTAAAACAAATCAATTATAAGTTGACTTTTTAATAATAGTCATGTGGTAATTAAAATCAATCTTAAGATATTCAGTTTTCAATAATTAAATGAATCATTGAGAAAAACCTTAGAAAGTAGAAAAAGCTTAATTAATTTTAAAAAGTTCATGCTTGACACAATATTCAGGGCGCCATAATATGCGACAAAAAAAGAAAAATCTTAAAATCAAGTTTGTTATTTCTCTCACAATTTTAATTACGAGGTAAACATCCGGATTCTTCGTGCACGTTACCATGTCAGTACAGTCATAAAGCGTACGCAAGTGACATACAAAATGACAAAGGCACATACATACTTTTGTCATTTTGTATATCAATACTATATGTACGATTTACAAAAAGAAGCCGCTGAGTTTGTTGCGCCGGTTTTTCTCAGGTCTGAGGCGTTCCTTTTGGAATGGGTGGTAGTTTTTGACTTTCAATAAGTAATTTTATATCATATTTTAAATAAAAATATTTGAGATTGAAAATAAATAGTTGGATAATTCAAATTCGTATATTTTTATTCTAAATAGAATTTTAAATCACCTAAACTATCTGTTGCCCGCGACTCCAACCATTATACATTTGAATCGCACTCCCTAGGGATGTTTTAAAAATTTAAATTATACCCTGTCTCCTTTTCTGTATCTTATAGAATCTCTTTATAGAAGTTACGTGAAAATGTCATCTATTTAAAATATATACTATATAATCTCATTTTCACGGTTATAGTTGGGTCATGGGACTAGGTTTATCAATATTCAAACAGTGGTATTTAGAACTTCAATATTAAGAAATAAAAAATCGTTAATAGCAGTCATGACTGAGTCAAATTAATCAAACCTAGATGAAAGCTAAACAACTTTCAACTCACCAAATTATTTTATTAGTTGAAAATGGCCCAAATCGATTAATTGCTTTGAACTAACGAATTCTGGTGACCTAGAAATTAATGACATATGAAATAAAAAATATACGGTATGTTGGTATACCAAAAACTAAACATAAAACAGGAAAAAATAAACGGGAATTAAGGTTTAAAATGCTGATTTTCTGTTTAAAATACCAAAATAATCGAAAATAAATATACACAGTATGCCTATGCAAAAATTTGAGGAATTCCCACAATTTCACTTTGAATCCATTATAACAAGTAGATTCAATTAAAAACTAAAATTCTCTATTTCAGATATTTAAATAAATTTTAAAAGCTTAAAACGTGACTAAACTTTGTCTTTCAGTGTGTGTCAATGTTTTCAGGGGGAAGGGTTTTAGAGAAACGAGGGCTCAAATAAATAATATTGTAATCTTTTTACCAAACTACCAATGTAGAAACTATAATACTCTTTCGAGTAAAAAGTTTTTCTCAAATCTGTACATAAATTCAGACTTCTAAGAAAGCAATATAAAAAAATTAAGCGAAATTTGCCATATCTACTTTAGTAGAGTCAGACACTAGACTTTTGTTATTATATATGTCGTTAAATAATTATTTCTCTTGTTACGAACCAATGAGTATTTTGTTCATAAGTATATTAAGTATATCATTACAGTCAATGACGCATTTTGACGTGAAATCCTCAGCCCATTCATGTGTCGATCTGAAGTAAATAGACGGCAAGAATTAGCTCAGTTCATTAACAAACGGAGCAAAGCGCACGTTTTGTATAAATCCAAGCAACACGCGAATCTGTCGTCTTTATATATAAAGAGTTCTTACGAAACAGTTAGCACATTCGGACTATACTCTGCCCAGGAACTCAGCCGTTGTCGCGACATCAAACACAAAATGAAATTCTCGATAATGGTAATTTTTGTGCTATCTGTACAGTGATAAGGATACAGTGTTAACATCTCTGTTGTTTAAAATAACTGTGACGACATAAGTGTTTTAAAGATTACTGTTAGACCTTCTAATATTACAAAATACCTCAAGACGGTTCTATGTCGTAAATGTTACTTGCATCTGGTGAAGTGTTTAATCATGCAATGTGTGAGAATGTCATTAGTTTCGAGCAATAGTGACCTTTAGTACGAATCACAGTTGGTACACAGCAAATCATATTTGTTTGATGACAAACAGCAACATAATATGATTAAATTAAAATAATAAAAACGCCACGAATTTGCGAGCGAATATTTCGAATGACTGGTTTTTCTATAAAATACAAAAAATGAGACGCCGCGCCCATAATAACGTATACTTTTTATTTTGTTCTCATAATACAACCTTTATGCATAAACAGGATGTAGTTCTAATATTTTAATTTTATTTTTCCAGATTTGTCTCAGCTTATACGCGATGGCTGAATGCAGTCCATCCATAGATAGTGGAGCGAGCTCTCAAATCCTACACATGGATACAGATAATATGCCTAACTCATACAATTTCCAGTAAGTAAAACTAAAATATACACTTACATACAGTTCAAGAGAAATACAACTATTTATAGAATCTAATGTCAGATAGCATTCACTTTGCAATTAAAATAAAGCAAAAATTTTGCATAATTTTATGAAAATTCGTAATAATAATTATATACAGATTTGCAAGTCCGAGTTTTATTGTGAGATAGAGCTACATTCCATTTGTTTTTTTTTTTCGAATAACTTTATGTTTATTCTTTATTCATAATTATCATTATAATATAGGAAGATAATTTGTAGAATAGAGCTATTTCTAGATGTTTTAATCATTAGATGTTCACTATTGTTTGTTCTAAAACACCAGAAGCATATGCTTCGTGTATTTATCTAGACTGGAGGAAATAAATTAACGCAAGCAATACGTCAATCTTGTTTATGTAAATCAAATAATAAAAAAACGGGTTGCACTCCGGGAGTGCCAGCAGAAGTAAAAACTTGAACATTAACGTTGTGCATTTTGGAATGGTAAGGGAATAATTTTGCACGGATTGCTTTATTTTTCAGTATAAAGTACTAGCATTTAAATGGTTAAATACAATATTAATTTATTGCACTATCGAATTTACATTACAATAAAAATTTTAACACTTCAAAACTATTACAATTATCTTACATTAAAAAGTTTATCTCTTAGAAAAATCAATTTTCATCCATAATTTCAACGACTGTCTTACGAATTTTCGATCAGGATACGTGTCCTGACGCGAGTTTAACATTTTATACCCATCCCAAGAAAAGTGCTCAGAAGAAGTTTTCACTTGAATCGCAAAAAAGGTTTATATGTATACATTACTATATTATATTACATATGCATCTTATACTTTCTCCACTTTTTAATCAGGAATCGGTATAACTTATATTTTTTCTTTCACCTCAAAACTTTAACTTAAATGTCCTTAGATACAGCCTTGTGTAATATAAATATAACAATGATAACATTAGTAACTACGAGTGATTAATGTATAGTAATGAAATACAACCATGAACTTAACCATGACCCGTATAAATAAAATGCTCGTAAGAATTTTTTAATTAATTACAATTTTCAACTAAATTAATATTTAGTTTAACAATAACATGTGTTATCCAAATGTACTGAGCTTTCTTGAGGGATAATATTGCTAAGAATCATCTTTGACCAATTCGACACGTGTTTAGCTTTACACGAGGCATCGTCAGGAGATGTTGACTCATCGAAATGTAAAATTTATAGTCAATAGTCAAATAAACTTTATTCAATTAGGCTTCAACATAACGCTGAAATATCGCTAAAAATATTTCTTTTAAATGACTGAATTTACCATATTATGTTCGTAAAAAGTTGAGCTCGTGAAAAGAACATACAAAAACTCAACGGTCACTCTTTTCAATTAAATAGAGTATTTTACAATGGCTGTAATATACATTACAAATAAGCATGCATATGCATCTAATTTATGAGTCGTGTTTAAATAATATTAATTATTTCATAAAAAGTAATAAATAATTAACTGTTTTAATATAAATTATCGTATATTGGATGCATCAACCTTTAGAGCTTGAACTCATTGTAAGGATGCTTCGTAAATATGATGGTCGTGATTACTGTCACAAACAGTAATTATATCCAACAAATACAATGATTTATTACATATAACGATATAAGAGAATAATTAGTTTATTTTATTGATACTTGCTGAAATTATTAAGAATTGCTTTTCCTTGGATATTATTTTCTAGAATAACGCAGTCTTTGTAAATCAAAATCAATCATAAATATCTTGATGAAACCAATTATTACTGCCCGAACATCGAAAATTTGTTACGTTTAAAAACAATCATATCCATAATACCTAGCCTTGCTCGGATTTTTAAGAATGTGCAAAACTTGAACAAAAAAAACTAATAGGCCATCTGGATTCGCACCGGGGTCTTCTGCTTTCCGGATCACCCAATGTCCCATCTGAGCTATTATAGTCCTGTATATAGTGGCGAAATTTATCTTTGAATTCTAATGTTATTGTAGCTGTTTCTCATTAAAATAAAACCTAGGTAGATCGATTTATCGCCCCCGAAATCCCCAGTAGACTAAATTTTATGAAAATCGTTGGAGCTGTTTCCGAGATTCAGATTGCATTAACTCGGTTTACAATTTAACCCGGTTCGATTCCCAGACGAGGCAAGTATTTTTTAGAAAATCTTTGAATGCAGAATTACTCGCTTTTAAAAATAACATAAAATCTTCTTTCAGTAAAATACCCTATCTACGATATTTAAGGTACTTTCCCTTCACGTCCCATAACTTTGGGACGCCCTGTATACATATATACAAGAATTGCTCGTTTAAAGATTATTATAATGTGCTAAGTCATCGGATATTCAACTAAAATGTTAACATCTCTCCGAATGTTTTGATATTAACATATTATTGTGTATTGTATCATACCTCTTATGTGACCTTGTTATGTCATTCAACTTTTGGATATAAACAAATTTTGTATTCTAATCACTTAACTAGTTCTAGCCATTACGAGATGTATCTATATCACATTGCTGTTAATATTTGTATGGCGTTTTTTATCATTTCTTAAAAGCTACATATGTTTAAAAAGTAATTTTAGATTATGCAAATACACAGGATGAAAATAAAGTAGAAATCTCGCTGATTATAATTATATAGATCTAGCCTTTACCCCCAACTTCGTCCGCGTTGAAAAGTTACTTTGGGCATTTTATTTTTTTATTTTTAGGATACTTTTCAAATATTACTCTTACTCTTTCCCTGTGAACTTTAAAATCCTATTTCATCCCCGTGTAGGTCAAAATTTCAAAATGTTGAAATGCCCGAAAAAATGTTGAAAAATTATTATTTATCAAGTGCCTAAATACAAAGTTTCATGCTTTTATCTTCGATAATGACGAATTTCCACACAAACTGCCATCCCCTATTTCAATCCCATCATTTATTTTTTTTCACTAAAAACCTATGTCCTTTTTCAAGCTCTAGTCTATCTCTGTTCTAAATTTTATCGAAATCGGTTCTCTGGTTTAGGCGTGAACGCGTAACAAACAAACTTACATTCACATTTATAATATTAGTAGGGATTATCACAATTCTGAAAATTTTATTATATTTACTGGATGCCTTTCAACAGTGCAAACATGTGTAGGTATAACAGTAGTAAATTTTGTTCTAGAATAAGAATGTAGGTATTATAAAGAACATTGTTATTTGCTCTTCAGAATATTCAGTGCTTTATCTTGCGAATCGCATTTTGACTGAAATGTTCGCTATGATATCACGGACCTAGTCATATAGAAAGTAATCTTATTTTATCTATTTTTTATATTGACACAAATTATTTTACCCCAAACTAGACATAGCCTGTACTATGGATGCAAGACAACGATCAGAATAAAGCGAACACCCTCAGGCTCTTTAATTATAAATGTTTATTGTACGATATCACATTGTTATCCATATTTTACATTAAAAAAAAAGCCCGCTGAGTTTCTTGCGCCCATTCTTCTCAGGTCTGAGGCAGTCTCTTTTGTATGGGTGGTAGTTTTTGACGTTCAGTTCGATTTTAAATCCTATTTTGAATAAAAATGTTTGAATTTCATATATTTAGTACAATATACTTATTTAAACATTCATAAATACATATAAAACATCCATGACTCGGATATAAAAATCCATATTTATCATATAAATGCTTGCACCTACCGGGATCCGAACGTGGGATCTATACTTCGCAGTAGGCAGGGTCACTAACCACTTTGCTAAGGGTTGTAAAATGTATATTTATACAAATTTTAATTCTGCACTTACAATATTATTAACCTTAATGCAATCATTAAATTTAATTGTCAGGTTTTTATTGCAATGAAATTGCATTTTAATTATTAATGATTATTAATCAATTTAAATATTAATGATTATTATTTATTATTTTTATTCATATCTTATAAAGTATGGATCTACTAAATCCCACTAGCCATAGGATATAATCAGCTTAGACAGTAGTATATAGTGAGTTAAGATTTTGGCTCAATTTCAACTCAGATTCCCTTTTTTTTATGAAAATACGAGACGAGACGAGCACTGCCTATTACAATCCAGTGCCGCTCAGGATACTTGAAAAGCCCAAACAATCTGTGCTTCACTACAATTGCGCTCGTCACCTTGAGACATAAGATGCTAAGTCGCATTTGCCCAGTAATTTCACTAGCTATGGTGCCCTTCTAACCAAAACAAAATAATGCTTACACATTCAAAGCAAAAATAGGCGCCGTTGTGGTACCCATAATCTAGCCGGCATCATCTGCAAAGGAGCCTCCCACTGGTTTTTTTAACATTCGTAACTGAAAACCATTAAAATAAAAAAAGAACCGTTAGGTTTAAATTAGCATTTAAAAATATTAGCAAAGTTTTATCGATATAGAAGAACAAGAGGATGTTAAGAATATATTATAAAATTATATTGTTTTATAATGAGATTCTTGCGTTTGGAATCATGAATTATTAATAAATATTATACTTTATTAAAATAACAAAAACATTTACAACATACTATTTATAAACAAATCAACTTAATACAAAGAGAACTCGTCTCTATTTATTCATAAAATATAATAAGTTTCAATTTTATATTTATTCTCCAAATAAAATTAACACTTTAAATTTAATGAAGGGATTGATTTAAAATTGAATAATTAAGATAATAAATGTCGATCGTTATTATATAAAAATACATATTCAAATTCCAATTCAACTATTTTTATTCAAAATAGGATATAAGATCACTTATTGAAAGTCAAAAACTACCACACATTCCAAAAGGTATGCCTCAGACCTGAGAAGAACGGGCGCAACTCAGCGGGCTCAATTTTTGTATAAATATGCTAACAATGTAAAATCGTACAATAAAATTTATTTTTTAATAGCCTGAGGCGGTCCATTCCTAATCTGTAATATCATTAAGAAAGTCATAATAGCCTTTATCACACAAACGTTTTTTTAACAATTCTTTTGAATTTCGTAATACATTCGTTTAGAACATTTACTGGGATCGTGTTGTAAAAGCTTATACACCGCCCACAAAGGCTTACTAATTCGATTTATCCGAGTAGTAGGCATTGTAAGCTTATGTCTGTTTCTAGGTGTTTATAGGTGTTAACATTATGGTTATGACAGTTTCTAGCAAATTCACTTATGTGTCTCTGTACATACAATACATTATCAAGAATATATTGAGAGGCAAGAGTCAATGTTTATTTCTATATAATTTGCTCTCAATGATTCTATAGGACCTAGGATATAAATAGCGCGAATAGCCCTCTTCTGCAACACTAAATATGGTATATATAGCGTCATCATTGCCCCATAACAATATAATATAGGACACTATACTTTGAAGAACATAAAAGTTTAATTTAAATAAAAAAATTAAGTTTTTTTTTTATGAAAAAAAGGTTCAAGACGATCAGGACGTTCAGCTGATGTTAATTGTTACGCATTGCCTGTTACAATGCACTGCCGCTCAGAATTCTTGAAAAACCCCAAAAATTCTGAGCGGCATTACAACTGCGCTCATCTCCTTGAGACATAAGATGTTAAGTCTCATTTGCCCAGTAATTTCACTAGTTACGGTGCCCTTCAGACTGAAACACAGTAATGCTTACAGAATACTGCTTCACGGCAGAAATAGGCGCCATATCTGCCACGTACTTGATAATCAGACTCTTGTTTGGCATTGTTTGAAAAATGTTATGAATTTTCATAGCCGATATCCTGTAGTGACTTTTTCCCAAAGACTAGTGCGTGCTCATTCGTTTACTACTACATTATCATCGTTTTAAGGCGATAAAAGCAAAAATAAATAATAGTCAGAAAAAAAATATTATTTTAATACTTAATCACACCTTTCGTAGTTTATTCTTATTAAAAACTAGCTGAACATGCAAACGTTGTTTTGCTATATAAATTATTTTTAGAGTTACACCGTTTCTTGGTCATTACAACATTACTTTATTTTTCTAAACCAAAAGTTTTTTTCTAAAACAAACGTAGCGTAAGTTACTACTTGTTACATCAGCTACCTGCCAATCAAAGTCCCGTCAAAATAGGTCCAGCCATTTCAGAGATTGGCCGGATTAAAAAGACAGTCAAAAATTAAAAAAAAATATATTTTGGTGTATGTACCGTATATATATTCATATATATATATATATATATATATATATAGTAAAAAATGGTTATTTCAATATTACTAACAGACACTCCAATTTTTATAGATTAATTTCTACTTTTAAGTTTGGCTTAGTTTAAAAGCGTGTTTCAACTCAGATTATTATAGAACTTCTATTATTTTATCTTTCAATTAATGTGACCAGGCGAAGTTGTGATGGATTAGTTTATTTATAAGAACTTAATTGATCACTTGAATATGTGCTCTGTGACATCCGGTTCGAATTATGATCATCTAATTGCAAAATAAATGCTTGACGCTATAGAATGCTTTTGTCACCGTTGCCTTGAACCTGTTCACATCCTAATAATACACTTATAAATTATAATCCTATTACTTTTTATGCTATTCTATTCCTATTTAATAATTCTAAGAAGTTCGCACGAATTTAAACAACGCTAGCGAACTATTTTGTGTATTTATATTAAAATGTTAAATTGGAGCGATGTATTACTGTACTTTTATAACTATAGCAAAATTTGTTATCCAATTTAAATTCGTTAGTTTTAGTATTCTTTAATTTAATTGTTCAAATTAATATTGCAATTTGGAAAATACCAATTTTAACTAATGTTTGTTCTTTAAAACGGTTACATTCGTTAAAAACTACACATTAAATAAATGTCGAAGAAATAAATTATTTTAATTGTAAGGTTGTCGTACCAAATTAATGAATGGACTTGTATAACGTTAACGTGATTAAAAAGGAAAGTTTCGTCCCCAATATGGTACGTAATTACCGTCGATAAAGCTTGAAGATATTATCTACCTCTTTGGGTCTATAGCTATTCTAAATTGTGGCTATTTATGTGGATTAATATTATATAAAGAGATAAAATTTATACACTGGAATATGGATTATTCTTGTGTATACATTTTAACTCCCTTCACCCTATCCCCAACAAAGTGGTCCTTCGAGCCGGATAAGTAAATATAGAATTATTGGAATTAAATTATATGTTTTGCTTTAGAATATAATGTTTCCTCTATCCACCTTATTTGGAAAAGCATACAAACTTAGAAAATCCTTAATACTACTCGTATAAAAATTTTTTCAAGCAGTCCTTTAAAGAGTCTAGGTATATTCTATCTGCAAATCTTAAAACAAATCGTTGGCGGTCTATGGGCCACCTATTGTTGACAATTGCTTACTCATTATATTATATTGAATTTGTTTTAAATATTAATGCAATGAATATCTTATTACGTGATTAATACTTAGTACGCATAAATACTTAGTCAGATATGATGTCATAGTGCATATTTATGGCAGAAATCTGGTTTTGTTGGACCACGAAACTTTAACGATAGGTTTAGTATTTTAATAGACAGTCGTAAATCACATACTAAACTACTAAAATACTAAAGCATCGCAGCTATTAACTATTTCCTTACAAAGATGTATTTAAAACGTATTTCTAAAATATACGTGAAGAACAAGATAAAGCTTTGGATTACTTGGCTCATTGCGATACGGAGGCGTGTGATATTTGGCAAAGTGAAATTTTATTTTATTATGACTTACATATTAATAATTTATTTAAACTTATTGCTGTTAGGCAACGAATAAAAACAGGCCAGGTTTATTACTTTAGTGTGCAAGACAAGCTACATCTTAAACTCGCGATATGTATATCATATTCTTTTTGTGTGCGTGCGTGCCACTATTTATTTCGACGTGTTAACAGCTGTCACAGTTTCCTTTCAATATTTACTTACGAAAAATATGAAATCAACACAGTGTTTGATAAACCTTTGAATTAAGTACAGGTTGCTTTTTTCCCTATCCGATTTGACTTAGGAACCTTCAAAAATAGAGCATACGCCCATCTTAAAGGATGGCAACGCATCTCTTGAATCGAGGTGTTACGAATGCCCATGGGAGGTTGCCTCACTAGTTCCCCATAACGTAAATATCTTTCGGGTTTGCCCCCTCTCTAATATCAATAAAATAGAGTGGAAAAAATATGGAAAAAAATTATATTCAGAAATCTCTTTCTATAATAAGTTGCAGATATTATAATAAAATAATAATCAGTGTCAAATCACATTTAAAGCTGAAGAAAAGGCGTGACGGGTTAAGACAGACCGAACAGATTTCTTGCAAAAAAATTGGTAAATTCTTTAAATCTCATAATTGTATTTAATTGATATAAGCGAAACTTAAATAACCTTATTGCACACAGCAATCGTCATTGAGTGAAGTAATCCTGTTTAAAACGGTGATACTTAAAATGTTTGCCCATAAAACTTTAGTGAATCCTTGACTTATAACAATGGTTGTATAAAAAGTAGAACAGACACCATTCCACGTAAGAAACAAAAACTTGATATTTCTATATTGGACGTTTTCGCAATTGACGATAATTGTAAAGACAGGCAGGCGGTTTTAAAAATCAGGTTGGACGACGATATCGGACACTCATATCGGTATGTGTTGCGTCAACTAAAGCTTACATTGCTTTTGTCTAATATTTTACTAACTTCCCGCTTGAAAATTTTCATGGTTTTACCCCGTTGTAACGCAGTTGTCGACGTTGCATGGTCCTAGGAATCTTCCCTGACTATTTTCGCGATGGTGTCCGTACGTCTGTGTGTATGTATGTGTGTGTGTGTGTCTGTGTGTGTTTGTGTGTGTGTGTGTGTGTTTGTGTGTGTGTAAACCTCTTATAACTTCTGAACGGCTCGATTTCATTGCGGTTGGCACCATTCAAAACGGCTTGACCAAACTTAGATTTTGAATACAATTCGGACCTGAATCTGATCCAAATACCAGTAGATTTTGAGAAACATCAAAACAACTACGAAACAAAATTTACTAAATGTTTTTTTTTAATAGTTTTTAAACGGCTTTACCGATCGACTGAAAACTGCATGAAAATCGGTTTATTCATTTTAAAGTACTTGCGGTTATAAATTTATAAAAAAAACTAAGTTTAATAAAACCGACTTCAAAAACTGAAAAATAACGAAAAATTAAATTAATAAGCGGTGTATTAAATTAAATTTTTAGTTATTTGATACTTTTCAGTTTTTGAAGTCGGTTTTTTTAAGCGTAGTTTTTTTATTGTTTGCATAAAAAATGTTCATAATATGAAAACTACTGCACCAAATTATGTTAAATTTTTTATGGGACCAAATGGCATAGCAATGGCAAGAATTACGAAAATCTCAGAGTAATCGGTGTATATATATATACATACATAAAAAAATACCGATCGAATTGAGAACCTCCTCCTTCTTGAAGTCGGCTTAAAATAGACTTTTATCAGACTTTTGAGTTCGAACAGCTCAAAATAACACATAATATAATATCGTCATAAAATTTGAAGCGTTTAGGTATGGAATTAGCGGGAAGAGAAGGGAAGGCAGGGATGGCCTTTAGGGTCAACCGTTTCCCTAATTTTTATTATATTTCAAAATTTTGCGAAAAATCCCCGGTTTGTATCATCTACCGATATTGGCTTAACAGCTATGTCGTTGACGATTTTCGTGATGATTCATGCAATGTGAAATCATTCGTAGGAAGTTTTTAAACCTTTATTATCGTGGTAGTTTAACATACTATTTATGTACCTATATTATTATGACGGGTACGATATATATTATATTAGTTTGTAGCCGATATTTCAACCAATTTCATGAATCGTCACGGCGAAACTCTTGACACATTGACACTTGACACTAATAGTACATCAGTCGAAACGAAACAAGTCCTAATAACTACTATGTTGAACTTCCGCGATGATAAAAGTTTAAAAACTTCATATGAATGGTCGTCGTCGAATAGTCATCATAATTACTATGAAATTATCAGTCCCCGATGTCGTATCGTTACCGTTATCGTCCAATGTAAAATGCCCATTGAGTTACATCTTGTTGAAAATCTTTTTGCATCTTCAACACCCTTTTACAGCGCCGTTATATTGCATATGTCCCAATTTTATTGAAGACTAATGTAGTCCAGTGAATTTGTGGATTTTTAGGTTTCCGTAGCCAAATGGTAAAACACGGACCCTTATAGATTCGTCGTGTCTGTTTGTCTGTCCGTGTATGTTACTCTGGAATCGAACCCGCGATCGCTCACGTTCTATGCGAGCGCTCTTCCACTGCGCCAACTGTTCGAGTGAATTATCATTGATAAGTCTTATATATCTTGTTCAACTTCAGTACAGTTGGTCACCTGCCCGTGCTCTAGCAGGTGACCAACGAAAAAAACCTTAGTAAATACTAGATTGCTCCAGGAAGTCAGCGAACACCCCAGGAGTGTTCTGAACTTCTGCAAGGAGCTGAGGTGGTTGGATTGACTGGACTGCACTTAAAATGGACCCAACTTAGCGATATAATTGAGAATTTAGTGACTGAAACAGCTGCCCCTTTACCAATACCAACAGCAAACATGGGCACGAGAGGCACTAGGGACGAATGGGTCGGCATTACTATCACCATAATTATTAGGATACTAAGATCTTAAGTTCAATTGCGCATAAAATATAAGCGAAGATATTTTAAAATATAATAAATAAATAAAACGTGAAATAAATACTGCCTCAGAATTAGACCTGAATTCAAATCACGATGAAAATCACGCGCAGCATTTATATGATTTGCTTATAATACGGAAGGTATAAGCCAAGTAGGTTATATTATCAATAGCCTTTGTATTCACGCCACACGAAGAATAACTTTGTTTCCAAACAGTAATTGAAATTCGAAACCGACCTGTCCGTGGTAACTTTTTCTTCTGACTCATACTTTCCTTTCAAGGACGCTGGTCCGAAGTCGAATAACTTAACGATAATTTTTAAAAATAAAGTACACTTTCTAAAAAAAGGACTTTCGTAAATTACCTTTTCTTTATGTCGAACCTTACGACTTTCAATTATTAATGAGCTGATTGCGTTATCGGTGACATTTACACGGTGCCTCGTTGGAATTATTTTTTCAATTTATCTTGCTATTATAATATTTTATGTTACGTAAGCTAAGGAAAACGTAATTATACGGTTGCGAAACTGAAGTGGCAGTGGATAGGGCACATAGCTGCAGCACGGGAGAATGGCTGTTGGGGCAGTAAAGTCCTGGTATGGTGACCACGTACCGGAAGACGTAGTGTTGGTAGCCCCCCACAAGATGGACCGACGATCTGGTCAAGATCGCCGAAATAGGTTGGATAAGGGCAGCGCACGAGTGATCGTCATGGCGATCTTTGGGGGAGGTCTTTGCTTAGCTGTGAACATCTTTATTCTATTGTACTCTATTTGCTGATGACATTTCTGTTTTGATCCCTTGCTCTAATATAAAACAATTAGAAGAAAACTTTAATAACAGAATAACTTCAAACAAATAATATATAATATTAATAAAAAAATTAATCCCTCTGTAAGCCATACCCAAAAAAAATGATTTTCAAAAAGGCTGAGTCTATTGATACGGGTACTGGACAAATAATTTATTATTATTCGTACAGAAGTCGGACGAATAATTTTATTTTAGGCTGTTGCTATTCGTCCGGCAACTGGAAGGACGAATTTAATTAGTCGTCCGATTATCGGATTAGAGAGAAAAAATACATCATTGAATTATATTTGGGTTAAAACTTAGTATCCCGTAGCACGAATTATGAGGTAATAAATATTTAAATCGATAGAGTTTTAGTCCACGATTATAATGCTACCACTCTAATTTCAAGGTAATGCACCGTTTCAGAGAAAAAAGCATTATAACCTAACCACAAATTATGACATTTTTAAGGGTTGGACATTTTTATGGTGAGGAAAGAAAGGGAAACGCCTAGAATTCGTTTCTGGCACTCGCCGGCCGCTACCGCGGCCCGCTACGCTCGGCTCGTGCGTTGTTTTAACTGTTCTAACATAACTTAACCTAGCCAATTTTTATAAATCATCGTGATAGAGATTTGCTCCACGTTTATAGTGCTACTAATCTTATTACAATACACAATTTTCAAGAAAATAACGAAAAAAAATTACAACCTCTGAAAAGGTAAACACGTAAATAAAACACAGATCATACATTTGAATAGGTAATTAAAAAATCAGATGTCTAAAAAAACTTATCATGTTATGATAAGTTTTTTAATACATATAAAAGTAATCATAAAATTAAAAAAAAAAAACACTTTCCGACTGAGCTAGGTCATGAAATAAGTAAATAAAAATTCACAGAAATGTTGAAAAAGTTTTACGTTTTAATTTAAAAAAAATGAATAAATGTACGAATAAATATAATTTATTCGTCCAGTTCCCGTACAAATAGTCACTTCGTTTCAAAAACAATATAATTCCAAAAATTCATAAATTGAAACAGCTAACTAAGCTACACTCTGACTTGCAATAAAGTTTTATTGTTTAATTTAATTTAAATAATTTTCGAAACAAAAATAACACTTCCTCAGTTCGAGCGCCAGAAGCGTTTTATCTGGATGTGTCAGAAGTGGGGGGAAGCAATAAAATTTGCCTAAAGTTATTCTTGTTATAAATTTTGATTAACAAGCCAACAACATGAACATCTCTGAGTCTGGTATATTCCAATACTTGAATGTTTATGATGAAAATACACATGAGTAAACACTGGACCGTAAATCAACATTATGTAAATAGCTAATGCATTAAAATATTCATAATTATGCTGCATAAGAAAACGCCAATAGAGCTATGTTAAGGTATTTATATTTGTTTTACAATCGGAGAAGATAACGCGAGGTCATAGCGTCGAATCAAATCAAAAATATTTGATTTCACAATTAAATCACATTACACTTGAAATATGTCATTTAACATACAGCTCTTTAGGAAAGCAGATTTCCTTAGAACGAGCGAGAAAATCTAAGGCTGTTCTTTTCAAAACAGATTAGATATTACAATTTAGTATTTGCAATACAATTTACAAATCATATTAATTACAACAGACTATGCAAAGTGATGCAACAAATATACTCAAACGTCAAATACTAAATGCCTTACACGAGTAAGTAAAAAAAAGTCATCTATCTCCAGTTGTGACTTACTTGAGATAAAAATCGTAACTATCGTTGACTTTTCTGTCGCAATAAACTTATCGACGGTAACTCACCTTATCCGTACATGCTGTCTGTCAATGGTAGGACGTATAGCTGACCAGGGAGGGAAGTTTGTATGGAAATTGCAATTCACGCGTCCCAATATAAGGCGATTAGAATGACTTATCGGGTATATTGGGACAGCTTCAGATTATTGACAGTAGAAGGTAGTAATTTATATCTATCTGTAGATAGTGTATTGGGCACTGCCGGAAGATCGCTAACCCGGTATTTAACTCGTCTATGTCAGGAAAAAATAAAGAGTACCTTTAAGTAGAAAAAATGTGAAGCCTTGCTCTTTTTAACTGCAAAGTTTGGCAAAAATTTTTTAGCCGAGGTTAATTTTTGTCAAGCAAAAACAACCTATGTTACTCAGTGATAATATTCAACTGTAAAATAGAATTTTTTAAATCAGCCAAATATTTATTTAATCATAACATAAATACCAGGTATACAAATCTTTCTTCATTATATATAAAGGTATTTATATCCCATCCTGACTTCTTCTGGCTTGAATTGGATGTATTTTTTATGAATAGGACCAAACGTGGGCATTGTCGGCCATTTTATAACTAACGAATAGTTAGCGCTATACAGGGTGTCCCAAAGTTATGCGACATGAAGGGAAAGTACCTTAAATATCGAAGACAGGCTATTTTACTGAAAGAAGACTTTATGTTATTTTTAAAAGTTAGTACTTCTGCATTCAAAGATTTTCTTAAAATTACTTGCCTCGTCTAGGAATCGAACCGACTGAAATGTAAAAAAAAACACCCCTACTTTTATAATGCCAATCGAAAGAATGGCCAAAAACTAATAACTCTTCCTAAGTAACATAGTATTTTAAAAGAAAGGAACAACGTGAAATGAATGTTTTTATACTTGGATTGGTACGAATGGACCGATTAGATGGCCGGCCAGATCCCCGGACCTTACACCATTAAATTTCTTCTTTTGGGGATACGTGAAAGATATGCTATACAAAAAACGATACGAGAACGTGGGCGAGTTACAATCAGAATTATGCCATATCATATCGAAATTAAAAGATTTAATTAAAAGATTGGCGATTTGCGTAAGACGAGAGGGATCACATTTTGAGCATTTAATTAATTAATTTACAAAAAATACCCACTTAATTGACTACTTTCTTTTAAAATACTATGTTACTTAAGAAGAGTTATTAGTTTTTGCCATTCTTTCGATTGGCATCATAAGAGTAGTGGTAGAATTACTAACTTTTAAAAATAACATAAAGTCTTCTTTCAGTAAAATAGCCTATCTTCGATATTTAAGGTATTTTCCCTTCATGTCCCATAACTTTAGGACACCCTGTATACTTCTGCAATACCAAAAGAACTATGATCATAGGACCGCTAGATAAACTGACTGAAGCATAGACTAAGAATTTGTATTTGACAATGTGTATATTACCTAGTTTAATATTGAAAATACTAAGGAGGTTATTCCAAGCATGGCAAACTGTTTACGACTTGTGAATCAAAATCTGTTACAGTAATAATAGAATCGCTTTCCATCTTGCTGTCTCCGTTAGAGATCTTTTCCCTCTTGCACGCTTTGTTTTGCTATACGAAGTTTATAGTAAGTCTATGGACTGAATATGTTTATGTAATACTGAGTTGAAAACACTGCAAAAACATTTTAGTCGTCCCAGGCAGAAGGAACCCGCATAGAAGTTTTCGATTAAAAACTCTTTAGGGACTTAAATGATACTTCTTATCGGTTTTAAACCTTTGCAATCTTTTTAACCGACTTCAAAAAAGGATGTTCCCAATTCGTCGGTATGTTATTTTTTTATTATTGCAAAGGTTATATTTCAAAACAAATTTGGTGAGAGTTTGGTTAGATTCTGATTATGGGATCCATGGCAAAGTAACGGAACTTTTCAGTTTTTGGAGTTGGTTGTTTTTTTTTGTTAATTTTTTGTACCTATTGTTAAAGTGAAAGGAATTACTTAATCACTGTCCTTGGTATCATTGGTATCACCATCATCAACATTATCAACGCTTAACCTTCTAAACACAAACATTTGGCCCTTAACAATTTTTTGTATCATTAATTTATTTCATTTTTTTATGAAAATAAGGGACAAGACGAACGTTCAGCTGATGGTAATTGATACGACCTGACCATTACAATGCAGTGCCGCTCTGGATTCTTGAAACACCCAAAATTTCTGATCGCCACCTCAATTGCGCTTGTCACCTTGAGACATAGGATGTTAAGTATCCTTTGCCCAGTAATTTTACAAGCAACGGCACCCTTTAGACTGAAACACAATAATATTTACACATTACTGCTTCATGGCAGAAATACCGTTGTGGTACCCATAATCTAGCCGGCATCCTGTGCAAAGGATGAAGAAGACTTTTTTATGCAAGAATTATTTCGTTAATTTTAAAATATCGTCATTCACAGTCATATTAATACTAATTTACAATCATAAGATTTTGAAACCTGGTAAAACCTATGCCCATTTAAAGAAATCCGGGTACATAACAAAGTGTTAATTCAATTAAGGAGTCTGGGTTATGTACAGATTTTCAGTAGCATTGATGTTAGTTTCATAAAAATACATGACAGTTTTATTATAATATTAACAGTTAAAGCCATAGAGTCGCCATATCACCATTTGAATAAAATTTAATCACTTGATTTTCTGAACCTAGTTTAGGTTTCGTGTAAGATATTCATCAAAACGACATTAATAATACGAAATACAACTCTTATCTCTATACCTTTTTAAATACATATATATATATACCCATGAAGTCATTAATTATATATTATAAAGTTATGTTTATGTATTAACTATTCTAGTCGCTCTGCATATTCGCGATTTATCTCGAACCGACATTACCCGAACCAACGTTATGTAGCAATCAAATACTTGAGAAAAACGATGGAGTTGCTTTTCAAGCATTTTAATTTTCCATCATGACATTTAATTAGAAATAATTCTTTGCTTAAAAAAATCCTCAATAATTAATAAAGAGTTACATTATAGTAGCCACAATTTTAAATTCTTTTTTTGCATGAACCCTATTGAATTGATTCATATCATAATATAAAATAAGCAAAATAAAAGTTACTAAATATGGTACAAAGTGGGGAATGGTATTGTTCAACCTTTTGCAGTTAAAAGATTAAAAGTTTTCTTAACAATTAATGAGTGAACAAATTTTTTATTAAAGATCATACTATGAAAAATTATTCGTTACTTCTAGTTAAACCTTTGTAATATCACTTATATTTTATCAACGTGATTAAAAAATAGAATGACATTTACAAAACATGTACATAAAAAAACCTTTCAATATAAGTAATGTCTTAAATGCTTTCAATAAAATCCTTATCACCCAACTATCAAGCTAAATGTGTCCAACAATTTGCATAATATGATATTTTAAGGTACATTATTCTATAAAATTATTTTTATAGTCTTCATTCTCTATAAATTTTTACATAATTAATACATTCCTGCTGTGAATATGTTCTTATAACTTATAAAATTATCTCTTACTAAATTTAATTTTCCATTATTTGTACATATATTATGGTTATTTTTTATATACAAACAAAATTTAATAACTGTTTTGTTAAATGATTCGAGCTTGCTTTAAATAAATTGGTATTCGGTTGATTTTAATGGATACACAATTATATCCTGCGTTTGGTATTGGTAATCTTCTGTATAAAAGAATAATAATTACTTTATTTTAATTTCAACTTATAAAATTATAATTTCTGAAGAATCCTTAGGTAAAACGTAATGTCAACCGACCTCGAAAAAAGGAGATAATTTTGACATTTATAAGCGTCATAATATTATGTAGATGTCAATGTATAAAGCTAGATCATTCATACTTCTTGATAGACTGACAGTTGTGAGAACGTCAAAAATTTAGAGGTTGACAGTTTACATCTATTTTGAACAACGCTCGTGCTCTGAAAAGATCACGAAACGTCTGGCTAGTTAAAATTGTAATAATATATCTAATATAGAACACAGTTAGACTCAAACGCGTATTAATCCTTTAAAAAGCGTTTTATTAAAATATAATATAATATTGACACACTCATACACAAATTATCTTGCCCCAAACTAGGCATAGCCTGTACTATGGGTACAAGACAACGATATATTTAAAACAATATACTTACTTAAACATACATAAATACAAATAAACATCCATGACTCGGAAAGAAACATTCATTATTCATACAAATGCACCTACCGGGATACGAACCCGGGACCTCTAGCTCAGAAGGCAGTGTGACTTACCAATGTGTATCACTTGCGTTTATCAAAGAAAATACGATTAACTTGTTCTAATTATATATATTGTACAATTCCAGTTACGACGCCAACGATGGATCTTCAAGAACAGAACATGGAGCAATACTGAACGCTGGAACAAAAGATGCAGCTCTTGACGTTTTGGGTTCCGTACGGTGGTATGACGACAAAGGGCATCTCTACGAAATGACATACAAAGCTGGTAAAAGAGGATACCGAACCGTTATAAAGAAATTATCATAGAAAAAATTGACCTGAAGATTGCGATTTGAGAAGACTGGGAATGATACTGCTAATTATTTTAATGTGTCCTATAGTTTTATTTATTAAATTATTGTTGTTTGATTTGTAATTAAACATTTAGTCGATATAATATAAACTGTTTCTTATCTTTAATGCGATCTAGTGTAACTGTTTATGAACTGTATTATAATTAGATATAATAATTTTGTTTCCTTTATTATTAAATTATGTTAAACCAGGAAATAAAGAAAGAATAAAATCATACAATATGCAGTGCGACTAGTCAGGCAGTGACGCTACTGGAGTGCGTGACTTTTATTCTTATGGAAAACTAATGTACGTGTCACCTGATGTTAAGTAATCACTGCCGCCCACATTCTCTTTCAATAAGAGAGGAATCACAGGAGCGACGTTTTAGAAAAAATCAGAAAAGGAAGCTCAGTCTACAGCTTTGTTGTACGTGGAAGATATTTCCTTGAAAACGCGTTGCGTTCCGCCACATATCCAGATGGTGGGGAAGATATCATAATTTGTGGCGTGTAGTGCAGGTTAAGGGTGGAATTTCGACAGTTCGAACTGCTCTGCGTTGCACGCTGTCCAATGGTTCGAGCCGATATTGGGGTGCGACACACCAGAAATGATCAATACTCCATGTGGCCACGGGTACACTTTGTAAAGCGCGAAGTAACTAAAAGCTTGCCTTTCAGATGAGCACGGAAATGGCAATCGCTCGAGATTTTGAGAGCCAGTATTCCGATAGTAGGCGAGGCTTTAGGAAAAGTATTGTCGATGAATGGTGAAACGACAAATTAGGTTTTTATGCATATTTATAAATGGTTCACCCCATTGTGCGACCTTCTCAAGACTCGATAGTCTCTCTACTCAAGTGGTAACGCACGGGAAGCCTACATGGTGGAAATTTTGTCAGTAGCGCCTTATGTCATAAACGATCAAAGGCCTTTACTATATCCAGATTAACTGTCAGGCCATCACTCTACCCTTGGATAGCCGCCGCCCATCTATCTATTAAGTTTACCGGAAGATCGCCCGCAGACTGGCCATTGCTAAAGCCATACTTTTGGTAGTTTATCAACTGGTGACCCTATATTTAGCGATCATATTAAAAAAATTGCATTAAAATTAAATTTAATGGACTACTTAGTGAACTTAACCTAGCTTATTAATTTAGTAGACAATGCACGGTGATAGCATTATTTAGAAGCTAATTGCGGGAAGCGGAAGTAAAAAGCGGAAATGTGAATACACAGACCTGTCTGCGCTTGCGCTCAACTAACGAAAGAGTCACGCGTTTAGCGGTAATGTATCCACACTTCATTTATTTATAGGAAACATGTTTAATTTTTTTTCTGTATTCTGCGTCTTGGCAATTTGTCTTTCAACAATGACCCAATGTGCTGACTGAATGACTGTATTTTGGTGTCGTATTTGGAAAGGCTTTTCTAGTGCTAAGCCTCTCTGTCATTGGTCGTGAATCTTGCTGCTAGTCCCTGAATACTGTGGCGCTTCAGCCTAGATGATTTAAGGCAGGACCCTGAAGTTGAGTAGCAAGATAGTTTCTGTGACAGATAACGGCAGTTTTCAATAACCTATCTATCCTTAGTTTAACTTATTAGAGGTAGACAGATCTATGCTTTTACGCTTACTTACATTTCAATAACCTATCGACATAAAGCATTGTTAATAATGTTGACTATAATGTTATTGGACATAATTATGGATACATAAGATCTTGTCTTTAAACGGTGACAGCTATGTATCCTTAACTAGAGATACGTTATTGAAAACGGCAGTAAGTCTACTCTGGTAGCTTCTACTGATAAATAATACTACTTAATAATTGTTCTATTTCTTGCATAGTAGTTCCCAATTTACTATCTGCGTCTATCAGTTTGTTGCCAATACCAATAAATTAAGTAGGTACCAAACTTATTATATATTTTGAACAAGAATCGAGTGCCAAGTGCTCTCCTACTGTATAAATAGATGAACTTAAATTCAGACTTCTTTAAGCTCTAAAAACGAGTTTTATATTATTTCGAGAAAGATCGATATCGATTCGTAATTAATGGCTTTATTTTCATATATATAAAGCGCCCCAAAAAAAAATTTGAATGCGGTTGTGGTTGACTCTTAATAATAATAATCATAATAAACAAATTTTGTTTCAAAGGACGGGATAAATGGTTACTACTTAGCTACCTTACATAATTTATACGTTTAGAAAGAGTCTCTCGCTGTTAGACAACTGATAAAAACAGGCCAGGAATATTGGTTTAGTGTGATTGTGATTGATTTTGACAATTTGTGTTAGTGTGCGTGAATTGCTCAAAATGGAGGTTAGCCCTAAACTCACTTTTTTTTAACGTTTTCACAGCTGTCATAGTCTATCTAGATGTATATAATCTTAGAATAATAACGCTTAGAACGTGAGTAAGCCCAAGCGAAATGAAGCAGTTTCAATGTGGTCTTTTATGACCACTTACGTTTCCCGCCGCGTCAGTATCATTCTATCAACCTCCAGAACAATCAGTGTGCGTAATTTAACTGAAAAATGACTTACTGTGCTGTGAAAAGATGTAACAAACCGTCTTATATTAAAAATTATGATAAGGAAATCACATGTCACACCTATATACTATTTCACAACTATTAATTTAACCTAATACATTCGTCAAAACAGCAAAATATTTTGTAAACAAAGCAGACGCCATTAAAAAAAATATGTTGCCAGCTATGAAAGTACTATGTACTCCGAGTTCCTCCGCTGGGATTGTTTTTTGAGTTTATGGGTAGATATTAGGAGGCTATAATGTATGACGCCACATGATGTTATAAGTATTCAAAAGATGTTAATAGAATAATGGAAATGGAATAGTCACTATAAATATTTCTTTTAAATGAGTGAATTTACCATATATTCGGAAGAACTTGAGCTTGTGAGAACATTAACGGCCGCTCTTTATAACCGACTTCGAATAAGAAGGAGGTTTTCAATTCATCGGTATGGCTTTGAAGTGAAACTTCTTTATCGACGCATTAGAGAAATTTTAAAGCAAATATAGCGGTTACGCGCCATTTTGTCCACGATAGCCGCCGCGCAAAGTTATGATTTCAACATTATGGATATCGTCCCCGAGGTTCACGAGGGTGCACAGAACGAATTTGGGATAATTTTTGAAATCCTAGATGGCCGCCGCGCAAAATTATGATTTCAACAATATGGATATTGTATCCGAGGATCTCGAGGGTGCAGAGAACGAATTTGGGACCATTTTTTGAATCGATACGGATGGGGCATACCACACATAACACAAATTATGTCCCGTTATTAGTCATAGTATTATATAGCCACATAAATCTTAACTCTGATTTTCTAATTTCAGATAGTCAGATTTTTGAGTACTTAAATGATTAAATTAAATAAAAAAACAGGTACACTATGAGGAGTAAGTAAGTAAGGATTGCCGGTTTTATTTCTGTGTCCATGTCTTGTTTGCAGTATCTTTGTTGTAACTGATATGAAAATGACGTACTAAAATATCTTATTTTTTAAGAATATCTATACATTCATATATTTTTGACATTATGTTTGCATGTTCTTTGTAATGAGTCATCTCGTGTCGATCCACACGCGCCACTCACCAAAGTGTTTTCAGATTTAAATTTTTTTGGACCTTTGTTTCAACGCTTTATTAAGGTCGGCAACGCTCTTGTGTTTCCTCGATTTAATGTTTAGAACTGATACTGGGATGCACCATATCAAAGATAAACGATACTTGTATTGAAGTAGTGTTCCACAGTATTTAAAAAAATATTGGTTAAGACATACCTGTTATAATAAATCACTGCATCTTGTAACAGATAATGATTTATCTTCTTAGGACAGCATTACATGGGTTACCCAATTTTTCGGGTAAAGTCCCTGTTTATTAACCGGCCACACTGGATGTCACTGTCCGCCATAGACGATGGCAGATGTCATCATGGCGGCTGATCGGATTTATATAAGTATTGCCCTGTGCTTCCCCGGGGTGTAAAAAGAATAGGTGAGTCCCAGGCCCAAGGGTGTCATAAGAGGCGACCACCACCTTGAGACGGCGCAGCTGGCCTTGTCTTTCCTTACGGAGACGCAGATATCTCGACCTAGCGATACGTCATATTTAACGTACCCCGGGTACAAAATTGAACATAATTTTTTGCTTCATACCAGGGTATGTGTGTGCGTTAGGGAGGATATCTGCTGTCGCCGTCTCGGCAATTTTGAGGGTAGGGACCTGTCTACTCTCTGAATCCGCGTAGATTTAGAGGACCGCGTCCGCATCGATGCGTGTGTCTACAGGTCCCATAGTGGTAAGGCAGAAATCGATCATCTCATGGGCTGCGTTCAAGCGGCAATTGACAATGTACTTGCACAGATCCCCTCCGCTGAAATCGTAGTTTTGGGTGATTTCAACGGGCAAAATACATGGCTTGAATCACGTATCACAGACTACGCAGGGCTATCTGTGCATAGTTTCGCATTGGCGTATGTACCAACCTACCTACCAATTGGTGGTTCAGTCACCAACGCGGCTTCCGGATGTGAACAGCCAGACGCCGTCCTATTGGATCTTCTGCTGACTACACATCCTGATAGTTACCAAGTCTCTGTCGACGCGTCGCTTGGAACGTCCGACCATTGCCTGGTCAAGAGTGTAGTGCCTATCCAACGCCCACGTCGCAGCCCGCCAGCGACCCGCCGCGTTTGGCACTACAAGTCAGCAGATTGGGATAGGATGCGTTCCTTTTTTGCATCCTACCCTTGGGGCAAGATTCGTTTCCCTTCGGATGATCCCAGAGCCTGCGCCATTGCTGTTCGGCGAGCTCTGATTTCGATGGACGTCAGGAAGTCGATCGGGCCGGATGGCACTTCTCCAATCGTGCTTAGAACGTGTGCCGAGTTGACACCGGTGCTAACGCGTTTATTCCAGCACTCTTATTCAAAAGGCGTAGTCCCTTACTCATCAGTCAGCCTTTGTCCATCCGATCCAAAAAACAACAGACAGTTCGGATCCGGCAAAGTACAGGTCAATTGCTATTACCTCCCTGCTCTCCAAAATCATGGACAGCATAATTAACCGCCAGCTCATGATATACCTAGAGGGTCACCGGTTGATCAACGACCGACAGTACGGCTTTCGCTCGTACGGCTGTCGGTCAACAGGTGATCTTCTGGTATACCTAACACATAGATGGGCGTCGGCTATTGAAAGCAAGGGGGAAGGCCTGGCAGTTAGCCTGCATATAGCAAAGGGTTTTTATCTTGTATGGTACAAGGCGCTCCTTTCAAAACCTCCATTTGGGCTTCCCGAGAGCTTATGCAAGTGGACCTCCAGCTTCCTCACTGGGCACAGCATACAGGTCGTTGTCGACGGATACTGCTCGAACCCGAAGCCCGTGAACGCTGGTGTGCCCTAAGGCTATGTGCTATCACCCACGCTGTTTCTTCTGCATATCAATGATATGTTGGATGCCTCCAACATACATTGCTATGCAGGCGACAGCACTTGGTATACCGTATACACGGGCCATGCAGGTCTCTCTCGGGAAATCGTCGACTAGTGCCGGGAGAAACTTGTGTCTTCTATCGAGTCCTCTCTTGAGAAGGTCGTGGAATGGGGAAAAATTGAACCTTGTCCAATCTAACCAACAGTGTTGTGGGTGGCGGTGATCACTTAACACCAGGTGACCGCTTGTTTGTCCTCCTATTCCATAAAAAAAGTGTGTGCGTGGGGCTATGTATTTACACGTTAACTGGCTTGTTTTGATGCTTCACTGTTATGAGTCCTTATTTTTTACTCGTCCGTGGGTAAACAATGCTTTTTTAGGCCATAAAGTATGTTCTTATATTACTGATCGTGGCTGTATAAATGACAGAAAAAGGTAGAGGAGTAGAAAAAAATATAACATCATTCATCAAAAGCAATACATCAATTTAATTTTCCAGTGATTAGTCGCAGCGCCACCTACCAAAAGGATATATAAATCATTTACACTTGTCATATTGGGTTTCTCTTCATCTTATGGGGAAAAAAAGTATTCCACATGTTTCAAAGAATAAATAGGTATTCATATTATTTTAATATTCACGCTTACGTCAACTCTAGGTATATTTTACAGTTAAATCTTACATAGATCAAAAAATCAGAATTCATGTGCTCTCTATATGATATACTAGGAGTAGTATGTTGAGTTGCGCATTATTTCAATAGCACTAAATAACAATTATATTAACACCCGTTTAATGCGACCTTAATAAATAAAAGCGACCATACCAAAAAATAAATTAAAATAGAAAACTGTTGATGATTAAGGCAATACGACAGAAGTACCTAAAAACTATTTTTAAGAATGCAACTATTTTATTTTACATTATTATTTATTTTGTAATATATTCGTTTCGTGTAATAAATTTGCTCAAACTATTATAGAAGAAAATTTTGATTTAATTTTCATAATGTAATAACTATGTTGTTAGGTTCAACACATTTATAAGACGTATTACTTACAAATAAAAGTTAAAAATATTTTAAATACAAATGTCTTCAGTATTGCGACATCTTTTTAAACCTGGTTAATCGCTGAACTAAATTTGAAGTTCCGGAACATTTCATGAGGATGACACGTGATTTTCATCGGTAGTATTATAACCACTATAATAATAATGTGCACCTGGTACCATGAGGCGGCATTCACGTCAGGATATAAAGTTAACACGTGCACGTTAACTTTTATCTACTATCTCTTCTTAACCCATGTGCACCTGGTACCAATAAAATTTATTCGCGAGATCACGTACTACGCTTATCTGAAGATTACTGTTCACACAGATGCAGACGTCGATTTTAACATACATAGATAATATTATAGAGTTATTTGCCTTCAAAATAAAATCATGATGATTCCGGTGCTTGGTGAACATGAAAAAAAAATCTTAAATTAAACTACACACGTTATTAATTTGCTTTTCTTAACATAAGGTTTTTCTGTTTATTATCTATTTATTTTCTAATTAGAAGTTGTGGGTATTTCTTGATATTTAATGTGATTCGTAACAATTTCGTCTATAGTTACTAATATTTGCAAGCAATTGTTTTATCAGAACAAAATAGGTCGATTTATTTAGTGTCCTTACTTGCAAGTGTGACAAAAGTTTAATGTCAATCTTTCGTAACTCATGTTATCACCTACGTAGCACATATTATGCCATTACAGAAAAGGTTCTATTTAAGATGAGAAATTTCAGCTGCTGATAACATTCAACTGAAAACTAGCAGAGATTCAGTAGTTCTCATTTTTGCTAAAAAATAAAAAAAGATGTACTTTGTAAGTAAATTGTTTTTATATAATAATTAAGAAAATAGTGCCGTTATAAATAAAGTCAAAACATTGGTTAAACACATATTTTGTAAAAATACAATAAGTATAACTACTTTTCAGAAACTGTTCGTCGTTTGCGTTCTTGTGGTTGTAGCGGCAGCTCAGGATCAAGCTCAAGAAAATAAAGTTGAAATAATTACCGAAAGGTCGTTTGTAAGAACTGATGGATATGACTTTGAGTAAGTATAAGCTGTCTTATTTGATAAATATAATATAATATTTACTTTCAAACGTATGCAGAAGAAACAATGTAGGATATAGCACATAGCCTCGGGGTACTCCAGCGTTAGCTATCCACTTGCAATAGCTCTCGGGAAGCCCAAATGATAGAAGTTTTGAGAGTAGCGTTTTCTACCTAACACGATCAAAAACCTTCGCTAAATCCAAACCAACTGCCAGAACTTCTCACTTGCTTTTGATAACCACCCATATATGTATTAGATATACTAGAAATTCGCCTAGTCAACCGAGCTTGTCAGAAGCCATACTGTTGGCCGTTGATCAATATCTTCATTGATTCTGGAAAGCAGGTAGGTAATAGCAATAGGCCTGTAGGGTAGCCGGATCCGAACTGTCTCCTTTTTTGGATCGGATCAACAACGGCTGACACCGTTAGCACCGGTCTCAACTCAAGGGCACACGTTCTAAGCACGATGGGGAAAATGCCAACCTGCCCACTCAACTTCTTTACGTCGAACTTTGTTACGTCCTTTGTTTGTCTTAAGTTAATTAATTGTGACGGAGCAATAACTACTATTCTAAAATATTCTAGTTTAAATTGAAGATTTCGTGCAACTCACCAGTACTTGAAATTAAAATATCATCTCGATCGGCAATGCAATAGCTGTGTTGTGCCTAAAAATGTTATGGGAAGACTATTTTAACTAACAACTGCAAATCTGTTTAAGCTGATACCGGATATCCTAAAAGTTAAAATTCAATTTACGTTAACGATTTCAAACAGAGTACTAAATCTGCCAGTGAGATCCGTGTTCGTTCGTTGCTTTCTCATAATTCTAGTTAACAAATATTTTTTAAATCAACAGCAACACTCTAATCAAACGAAATTTATTCAATTAGGTCAATTATTACACTTGTTAATGTCAATTGTTTTACTTAAGCCATTTATTTACCAGCACTTCTGAAAAGTTAAGCTTTACTATAAGAAATTGAAAGAAATACATTGACACTATTTTAAACCAAGCTTCATCATTCGATGCAACACAAACTGTTTTGTCCTTCTATCAGTTGCATTAAAATATATTTAGTCATGGTTTTAAAATTATTTACAACCAATTTAAATAGAATTCTAAAATTGTAAGAAGTTAAAATTTAAAAGCAATCAGGTTATCCTGTTCACGTTAAGCTGCTAACCAAAAGGCCAGAACAAATGAATAATGTTAATTTCAAAATAAATTGTTTAAAGTATTATTTCATTTATATAAAAATGCGGTACCTACTTATGTTAATCAAAATAAAATAAAAAAATGTTTACATTGAATTACAGATTTAAAACAAGTGATGGTACATCACGCAAGGAGCAAGCTGACCTGATAACTGTTGGTGATCACCAGGGTATTGGTGTCAGAGGTTCATACAGCTACACTGCACCTGATGGCCAACAATACGAAGTCACATTTGTAGCTAATGAAAAAGGCTTCCAACCACAAATAAAGATTGTTAATAGTTCTCAATAAACATTTTAAATGTATTAGTTGTCAATGTTTTACTGTCCTTTGTATACTCTTTACGTAATATTTCGGGAATAGCATAAAAACTATAATCATAGATTTAAGTGTTAGTTTGAATATTAAAATAATAGCTGTTTAATAATCGCATAAAATTTTAACACGGTACCGTATAAGTGGAAACTTTAAAGGAGGGAGCAGAGTAAAATAAATACATCAATATTTCGTTTAGAATGTTTTGCAAATAATTTGAGTTGTGTTACGACTCAGGATATATTGTCACTTTTAGGGGTAGATTACGTCTATAACCATTAGATGGTTCACGCTAGTCTTTCATTACAATAAAATGAATACAACTCCAATCACTATATTTGTTCAAAATCATCCATAACACCTGAAAATCAAGACACATTTAGGTGTTACCAATGTGGCCCACGTAAGAAGGGAACTGAGAGTGCCATTATCGCTGCACATGCATTTCATTCGAAATTTTTTAACACATATGCAAGGAAAAATTTATTATAATCATACAACAGCGAAAAGTGGTCACTTATATTTACAATACATGTATTTATCATAATAATTACGTCTTTTTTATTGTCTGTTATAGCTATTAGTATTAAAATACAAACTATGAAAATTTCAGCTGTTTAACAGTCTATTGGGTTTTCATTAGATTTTGATTTTTTTACGCCCAGATAAAGGGAAAGGCGTACTCCCCGGGATAACGACGAGAGGGAGGTGGTGAATGCTCATGCATACCAACGCTCAGATATATTTGCGTTGGTTATGTGGGACTCATGTAAAATCCTAAGTGCCTACCCACTAAACACAACCTGAGGTTGCCTTTGGGCAATGTGCCCTCGAAGCCTTCATCTGAGGCAACCATCTCTTGGGGAAGAGAGGCGCAAGCGGCTCTCCATGGACGCTTGGATTGCACAGAAGGTGCTATCTAATTGGGACATAGTGACACCAGAATGATTTTCACAAATGGTAGGTGTGGGAGTCAAGATGTATCTGGTACTTGCAATCCAAGTCAGACGAAAGTTTGATAGAGGAGTCCAGTGAAAATAAGTGTATGTAATCGTAACCTAAAAGAATAAAATCACGAAATAAAACATTTAAAAGCATTGTTATTATTTATTTCATATTCTTTGTTATTTGCCCATATGAATTCAAAAATATTTGTCATAAAATAAATGTTTATGGTCACCACACTACCATTCTTGTAGAACGACTAAAGCTTTTACGGGATATATTATGATCTACTTCATGTACACTCCATTCGATAAACATGAGTCAGAAATTGGTAGGTTGTGTGTGAGTGAAAACCATCTCCCCATGCACAACCGCAATATCAGAAATCAAGAAATGTGTTGTAGGCCTATAATGTGACATCTATGCTCCAAGTTTAGGACCCTTTATTAGATCGGCTCGGGAAGGCAAACGGGCAATTGGCTCATGAGATGAGGAGTGGTGAGGCAACCACCCATGGACATCCGCAATAACAGGTGTCAAGAGATGCGTTGCCAGCCTTTAAAGTATGCTCTTTTCTTAAAGGTCCCTAAGTCGTATCTGTTCGGGAAAACCGCCACCGGTAATTGATTCCACAAAGTGGCTGTATGAGGCAAGAAATTTCTTGCAAAAAGCGTGGTTGTGGAATGCCAGACGTCAACGTGATGCGTGAACTTCAATTGGCAGATGTTTTCACAAAGTTACTATGCGAGGCAAAAAGTTTCTTGACAAAGGTGCGGATAGTCTGACTTAACGTGCTAATATGTGCTTCAATCATTATCTGATAATCTATGCAAAGACACGCCATGTCTTAACGTTCTTTGGCTAAAGAATCAAACCAATCGCAGATAATTTGATCGTCGATGTAATAAGCCATTTTTTTATATGATCAAATGGAATAAGATCGACTTTGCGCATTGTATAGTTGCAGGCGGTAGCTTCAAAGTGATTGATGAAATTATTTGTTTATTTTAAGAAAAAATTGTTAATATCTGACAGAACCTATTTATCTTCACACATTTTCTCAAAGTATTGGTAAGTAGCGAACACAAGTTAGATCAGGTCAGTGATGCGAGAGAATGATGTTGAAAATAAAATTAAACGTGTTCTTTATAACGTCATTGCTTATAAGAAGAAAGAAAGAAAGAAAATTATTTTATTATTTTATTTAGAGCACACAGTCTAAAACACTAAAATAAAATTGACAAAAAATAAATACATTAAAACAATACTAAATATAAAATAAAAGCATCCATAATTGGACGTAGTTCCTCAAAAACGTTTCAAGCCACAAACATCACATTTTAAGGAATTCGTTTTAAAAGTTTTTTAAATATTAGTGTATTCCATACATGTGGGTTGGGCTACTAAATTATGATGTCACTCAAAGGGTGTAAGTAGGGCTGCCATTTTGTGTCAGTCCGTTAATATGTATCACGTGACCAGTTTTGTGTTCTTAACTCAATTTCGACATGATTGTGGTTTGGAACGTTTTTCTAGTAAAGGCATAAAAAGGCATTTATTTTCTCAAAATTGATTCCTTTAGAATTCTTTTTGATGTCATTTCTTATACTACTAGATACTACTACCGCTTCGGAAACAAATGGCGCTCTGAGAGAGAAGAAGCGGCGCAAGAAACTCTCCCAGCATTCTTTTTTTTGCGCTCTTTTCAATAAAAATATACAATATTGTACAGTCGCTATAAAATAATCACAATCTAGTCCCAGGCTGTCCGATCATTTAGATATTCAGCAGTGGAGTAATAGGATTTACGACAGAGCCATTTTTTTATAAAACATTTAAATTTATTTATAGATAATGCCTGAACAGTGGCTGGGACTTTATTGTAGAAGTGTATACATTTACCCTTAAAGCTATTATGTATCATATGAAGCCTACTAGAATTAGTTACAAGCAATCCCTTATTTCTAGTGTTATAATAATGAAAATCACTATTAAGAGCAAAAAGGCGACGATTTTTGTGAACATATATTGAATTTTCATAAATGTACTGACAATAAACAGTCATAATATTTATTTCTTTAAATTTTTCTTTGAGAGACTGTCTATAACCAAGCTGATATATAGTACGAATAGCTCTCTTTTGCAGTGCAAACACTATATCAATGTCAGCAGCATGACCCCATAGTAATATACCGTACGTCATGATGCTGTGAAAATAACTAAAGTACACTAATCTAGCGGTCGCAACATTCGTGTACTCTCTAGAGAATCTTTCTAACTGCATATGCCGCAGAGCTGAGTCTATCTGCTAGATGGGTAATATGTGGACCCCACTGAAGCTTTTAATCTAACGTGATACCCAAGAAGACCGTAGTGTCCACAAGTTCCAATCTCTGGTCATTTATAAGTACGTTGGTTCCTCCTCCTGGTACCTCCGCTGTGTGTGTCTCTTGCAACACCAGTACTTAGTCGCCCTTTAAGGTGGGCATAGTGTATAGTGTAAACCCCCTTTTTTAGTAGGGGTATACATGTTATTGACTTTGAAAGATTGCGCATCGAAGTCGATTCCTCAGTTTAGTTTAGTTCTTTTGTTTGAATGTTATCTTAACTTCGAAACTCTGAATGCTTTGGTACAAAAAGCAATGTCCAAAAGATTGGTCATTAACTTACACTTTAAGTAAACATAAAACATCTAACTATCTATATTTTACCCAGATATTACTTTTTTTTAACAAAAAAAAATGTGGAAGTGGGAGTTATTTTGCGGAAATCCATAATTATCCAAATTCGCCTGTATCGAGGCATCCTCAGGAGATGTTGATTCGCCAAACGCATCGTGTCGACTTGTTTGAAGAGAAATATTGGTAGAAGTTACATTCAAGAAAACTAAAAACATTTGGATATTTTTTATCACTCTTGAGTACGTCATAACTCGAAATTTTATGACATATTTTGACAAAAGAACTACTGGTTAGAAACAAAAGATTTTTCTATAACAATTGTTAACTATGTTTGTTTACGATACCGCTTTAGGAAATTTAAATGAAAAGAGAACTTTTGGTATTTTAGCAAAATATATTATACAACAATTGAACACACGGGTATTTTACAAGTTTTGAACATATTTTCGTAGCTGTAGCAAGATTTGGATACATAAACAATAACTGGAAACTTTGATTTGGAAAAGCTTAGGATTGAGCGGCGGCGGGTTGGCTATCATCCTTTTGTTCTGTTGGTTGGTAGCCATTTTTGTCAGCAACGAATGTAACAGAAATATGTTGGCCATCTGGGGCTACATATTTGTAGCTTCCCTTAACCAAGAGTCCTTGTTGGTCTGTATCGTTTTTGTACTCTCCCTGTTCCTGTCTTGATGTTCCGTCACTTGTTTCAAATCTAAAAAAAAAATATTTTTATTACAATCACATGACTCACAAATCCAATTGTACCCTACGATACTGAACCGACATCATAATTTGAATACTTAATGGGTTCATTGCTCTTGACTAGTTTTAACGCATTGGGTTGACTTGTGAGATAATTTCAAATTTGAATCTGATTTGAATAATGAAAACATCTCAAAATATAGTCCTTATAATATATTATGGGCGCCAACATAATTTATATGAAATATATAGATTATGCTGATGAAAAGTTCTGCGAAGTGAAACGTACTTGGTACTCGGAGTAAACTGTAGGAATTATTGCCCTTGTAATATGGGCATGATTATTTATTGTTCTAAGAAGTAAATACTCCTTACTTTAAGTATTTTGTCAGACACTTTTAATTAGGTTACTAGTAGATATTATGGGTTTCATAAAATTCTCCTGTCTCGGTGTTTGCTACCACCGATGTGACCCACCCCTAAATATATATTTCTTCTGACATTTATTTTTATTTTATTTTGATTCAGCATTGAAAATACATACAACTTCACTTTGTCGCCCTTCCATGATCTACAACTATTTTTGTATCGAGATTTTTATATTATTCTGTACCATCCACAACAGCTACAGGGTTGCAAGATGGCAATCGAATACAATAATTGTAGTACGATATAAATATTTGGTAGGTCTGAGAGTAAGTTGCATCTATTTTTTATATTTCAAAAAAAATTGTATTACTTTTTATGGCAATACAACGTTTGCTGGGTCACCTAGTAATATATAATATAAGTACCAATAATAATTGCTTGTTAAATTACGTAATTAATTATAAATACAAATTAACTTACTCGAAGTTATATCCATTAACGTCAACTTCAGAATCTTGTTTAACTATTTCTACTGCCGGTGTGGTCTTTGGTTGGTCTTGTGGGTAAGCGCATACGAATGCTAGTGCAGCTACAGCGAAAATAGTCTGAAACACACAAGTAATAAATAGTTCAGATTAAAGACGAATCTGTCCAACCCGAGAAAGGATCGATACACATATATGCATGGTGCAATTTCCCAGTCAGTCGGCTGAGTTGTAAAGAGCGTACTTAGACATAGCTTAGAATATACTTACATTACACTTTACTGAGTGTTTGATAAAACGCGAACTTGACTTTTGCAATGGGCTGTCTTTGCTTAAGGCTGGAGACCGAATCAACAGCCTTGAAGAATCGAGCTAGCTAGGTTACCTCTCTCGCACAAGATTGCCGTTGTTTTAATTCAAAATTTGAAGCCTTATTTTATTTATTGCAAAAAATTTTCTTTGCAAAAATACTATTTATTGGTAAATAGTTAATAATTTTTATACAATTTTTATTTATATTGAATTTTTAAATTAATTAACATGTCCCCAACTAGAAAGAGGTACCCCTACTTTGGTGATTTTTTTCGCAATGTCTATTAAAGGTAGAAATGTAAAGAAAATTATTTATATTAGTTAATTTTCTTCTCGTATTCTGTAGAAATATAATTAGATTTTTGTAAAAATAAAAGCTTTACATAAATCGTTTAGAAATGGTTTCAATAATGAGCTATTTTGGCGATTTCTTGGGACAGCTAAGTTTAGTATAATTTCAGCAGTCAAATAGCTATAAAAACGAAATCAAAGATTATGCTATGATTACACACAGCTAAGTTTTATGTAAGTTAAGTCTGAGAAAAAGTTTTGAATGTTATTCGCGTATTTTCATCATCAAATATAATAAATACGAATTATTCTAGAAAAATACCGTTTTGGCTTACTTATGTGAATTTTCTTAGGGCTTGATGTTACAATAACCTGATTTGATTATGATTTTTATGACATTGAACTTGGAAGATAAATCATGGCTTGTCACAGACATTCAAAATTAAGTATATGTCTACTGCCTTTGAGTGATGATATTATATTATCGATATGTGTACACATACACACTCGATGTGTCCCGTGGTTTTAACTGCGACAAAATATATTGTTTGCCATAAAATACTTATTATCACTTTTGTATAAGAAATAAGCATGGTTATACCAGACTTACTCAAATGTAGTAAGCAGCAACTTAAATAAATATCTATTTATATTATTTATGAAAAATTGAATTATTTTTCTTGGTATTTTATATAGTTCAATTCTATTTAGTATACTATATTGGTGGTCAAATTAAATTGATAAGAAAAAAGTTAATTAGAAAAAAGCTAATGAAAAAAAAATCAATGAACTAAGTCATATGTAATCCAAAATGAAAGCACTTCTTATTTTTTTTATGACAATAAGGGACAAGACGAGTAGGAGTATTCAGCTGATGGTAATTGATGCGCCCTGCCCATTACAAAGCAGTGCCACTCAGGATTCTTGAAAAATCCTAAAGTTCTGAGTGGCACTACAATTGCGCTCGTCTCCTTGAGACATAAGATGTTAAGTCACGTTTGCCCAGTTATTCTGAATTCAGCGCCCTTCTGATAGAAACAATAATGTGTATACATTACTGCTTCACGGTAGAAATAGGCGCCGTTGTGGTACCCATAATCTAGCCAACATTCTGTGCAAAGAAGGTAGCAAAGGAGTCTCCTACTGGTGCAAAGGAGCCTTCCACTGTGGAAAACAAATAATCACAATCGATATAGAACAATATCTAATAAACCAAAATGTTATTCAATTAAAATATAGATTTTTAAATCACTTGAAAACTATAAAATAAGCTGATACTGAAGCATGATATAATAAAGCATCACTTCTCAAGCTAATGCTTCTAATGTTTCTAATTTAAAAAAGATGTTTTAACGACTTACAATTTTCATCATTTTGCTTGGTTTGTTTTTTTTGAAGTTTAGGATGAGTTGAGGATGGACGAACGACCCCTGTGGCACTACTGATTTGAAGTAAGAAGTACTGGTATAAATATAGATTTGTGTTGACAATGTTATATCGAGGTTTCATAGTCGCAAGGTGCTAATAACATCATGCAAGCAGTTTATTTGAGATGATATACGAAATCGTTACAGGGATTTCTGATGTGTGAATTGGTTAGACATGCTTGGCGCTCTCGTGTTTATATTAACCTATTTTAAATTATGACTTCCGAATAGATTATTTTATTATTGGGAGGTAAAAAATGTAATCCGACTGATTGATTAGTTATCTTGCGGAAATTATTGGTATTAGATATTTCGTAATATTCCGGCAATATGTTTTTTTTTTGAAGGACCGACGATCTGGTCAAGATTGCCGGAATACGTTGGATGAGGGCAGCGCAGCACCGGTCGTCTTGGAAATCTTTGTTGAGGCTTTTGTCCAGCAGTACATCTTCCGGCTGATAATGATGCTTTTTTATGGAAAAGGAGGACAAACGATCGTTTCAGCTTTTAAGGAAGGTGTACGCACTTTTTTTTAAAGTAGGAAGGTAGGTAGGTCCCGGAAACACCGCACAAGGAAGTTTTGTAGTACGTGGAAGACAGATCCTCAGTTCCTTGAAAAACACACTGTAGAGGAGCCACACATCGAGATGGTGTAGATGATATCCTAATTTATGGCGCGTCGAAGGTGGAATTCGGCGGCAAATCAGGTGACACTGCTTTTCGGAACACTCCCCGTGATAGATGCGGTAGAAGACATACAATGAAGCGACGTCTCTACGCAACGTCATATGATCCAGCCTTTTATAGTGCACTGGGTCCCCAATAATTCGAGCAGCTCTGCGTTGCACACGGTCAAATGGATCGAGCTGAAACTGGGGTGCGCCAGACCAGAGATGACAGCAATACTCCATATTTGGCTGGACCTGCGCATTCAGCCGTAAACAAGCCCCTTTGTGTTCATTCGAAAAACCGACAAATCACGGGTCGCTCGAGCTATGAGAATTGCAGCGATTTGTGCGTCGAATTCTTTCAATGCATGATACAATTTATATTACGTTTCACCAGTCTGTACGCACCATTCTAATAGCTAGCGTAAACAGTCCGATAGTGCGTAAACAATTTTGATTTATCAATATGTGGTAGCTGGGTTGTTTAGTTTCTAAAATAATAGACTGCTCGTCATTAAAAACGGAATAAAAACGTCTTTGTTTGTATCTGGCGTCAATTGCTTATAAAGCATGACAGAAATGATAGTAATTATATGTTTACTTGGTAGCTGTTATTTTTTTATTTATTGAATTTATACTTCTTTAGGCGCGTTATGAAAAAATTATGAGAGTGAAATTTTAAGATGCGCGCGCTTCACTGTAACACACAAGTAACAGGTTGAAGTTGGTTCCTAAAATTTTCTGACGTTTGCGTCATTCGTTTTTTTTTTGTTTTCGACCATTATTAGGACAGGCAAAGGGTTCAAGCCCAGCCGTATTCATTATTCAATAATTAATTGTCAAAGCCATCTTTGCAAGATTTTTACAAAATTGTTCTTTCTAAAAACGCACGAGGAATAAATCATTTTAATGATTTTTGCTTCGTTAGGCCAAAGAGGTACCCATTAATATCTTGCGTGCATACATAAGCAAACACACACTTTTTTATATTAGCTCTTGATAGCAAGATTTTCGATATGTGTTGAAAGCTGTATATGATGTACCAATCCATAAGTCAGAAGGCATCCTTCCCATAAGTTGATTCCATTCAATGAAAAATGCAAGCTGAAATTCAAAAGGCCAGAAGTCATGTTATTCAATGATTGCCTTACTGTTTTGAAAGACTGGACCCTCTACAATTAATAGGTTAACTTTAGATTAAGGATTGGTCGTTGGATACCGTACTTACTACCTAAGGTCCCATACCTAATATATAACCTATACCTAAGGGCATGCCGGAATCATAGGCAATGAAATGGCCGACAAGCTCGCAAAAACTGGATCTAAAGCAGTCCAATACGGTCCGGAACCTATTTTTTGACTGCCTAAGATTATCCATTCGTCACGCCCTGACGAACCAATATCTACTAGAACGCTGGAGCAAATCAACAGGTAAAAATCATTCCAAAGCACTGATAAAGGCATTCAATAACAGAAAAGCGAATGAAGCCCTATCATTGAGCAGGAAAACCTATGAATACTCACCAGGATGCTAACTGGACACTGTCCCCTAAATAAGCATCTCAGTGTCGTCGGAATAAAAATCGAAAGAACTCGCAGATTTTGCCTTGAGGCCGATGAAACGCCTCTTCATCTCCCCACTAATGCGTAACACCATCCTTGGTGACTACACCCTGCTCCCAAATGTTCGTAAATGCTGTAAGGCTTGATACCGAGCTGTAAGAATGAGTAGCGACCACCATAGTTCAATTCTGGACGCGGTGTTACTAGGACTTATCAGGACTAGCCAAGTAGCCACCCTCTCCAAATTATAATAATACTACCTAAGAAAAATAGCTTTTTATATTACAGCAACTTTATATTGAACTGTGTATTGGCTATTTTTAAAGTTGCTTGTGTGCGTGGCTCAAATTATCTTTCAAATTTTGTAACTTATATACGCTTCGTGTTATTTTATTTTGATATTAATGAAATAAGAAATACTTACTGATGATATGTGATCCCAGTGTCTTTCTTATTTCTTTTAGTTATTATTTTTAAAAAGCTTTACTACGCAACCTGCATTTTAGATTGAATTATTAGCAAAGTTTAACAGAACAATTGGCACGTCAACGTCACACATTGTTCATGACTGGCTTGTGTACGCCCACTTGGGCTTAGTATTAGTTGCGACTACGCCTGTGGTATCTAGTTGTAGTGCAGCGGAGACCAATCCTTAATCTGAGAGCTAAACTCATATAAAACGTAAGTAAAAATAATGATAAGCCCTTTGCCGCTAATATTTTTCAGGCGCTATATTTAACTATACACTCATCAATATTTATATTATATTTATATTGTTAAACCACTTGAAAACTATAAAATATTATACCATTAGAAAGTTCTAGTGCTATTTTTTCTTCAAGGTCTACTAATATCTAATAACACAGCATCTTTGTGTGAGTGTGATCCGAGCGATTGATGCTCTCTGCACAGATTTTTTATATTAGGTTCCAATTTACCTAGCTTTAATCTCAAGGCTCCGCTTTGTGTTATATCAAGTCGATTTTTTTTATCGGTAAATCATTTACAGCACTAAATCCACATTCAGCTAAATATGAAGACGGAAACGGTAGTAAAAGTTTTCTTATACATTCTTGAAATTTGCCTTTTTTAAAATTAGTCCATAAAAGAGTCCATTTTTAAATTGCCCCGTTTAATTATCAAATTGGTCGCCCTCGCCCACATCGGGAAACACTGATCTAGACTTTGCCAAACACCCAGCATTTAAGACTGTAATATTAAATTGTATTTAAGTTTGTTATAATTCTTAAGCTATAGAATAGTACATGCAGTTTTTAACTTAATGGACTTGATAAATATTGTTATTTCATTTGCATGTTATGGCACTTATATTCAGTGCACTTAGAAATTTACTTATACTAAGATTACTTTTAGTGTAACTGTAACTGATTGTTCTTAAATAAATAAAAAAATAAATAAAATAAAATAAATAAAGATTTTAAATAACAACATGATTTTATCATTTCTCTCTTTCCCAATGCCAGAGTTGGTCCCGTGAAATGACAAAAATCATTTATTTATGTGTTTTAGAAGTTAATTTGGTAAGACTTAGACAAAATTTGGTAAAAATTTAGTATCGTGTTGCAAGTGGAGGGGGGTAAGGATGTCCTCTGTCCCCTGGCACTCCTCCCGAGAAAAATCTCTTGAAAATAAAATTAATGTAAACTAACCTCAAAACAGATAAAAATTGCTTTGAAGACTAAGTAGAAGCGTCCCTTCGTGGGGCCCATATTATTTATATTCTATCTATCTAATACATCTGTATAGCTAAATATAAACACTAACTATTGTAAACTATTATTATTTCTTTTTTTTAATGTTACTCTGATTCTGTAGACTAATTTACTAATAGTATAACCCTCAGTGGTTTTAATTGCATTGAAACCTCCATGTAAAATTTGTTTTTTTATTAATTATTAAAAAAAAATGTGACGTCATCGAGCGACGTCAGATCGTCGTTGTTTTATTTAAATCGTAAATGCGATGTGGCTTCTTCCACTATTGTCGTTACAAACAGCATTGAAGTAAAGTACCTCTTACGTTATGTGGTTTTTGTTATTTTGTATTCAATCAAATGAATAGATGAGAATCTCAGTTGCTTTTTGTGTATAATCTGATGATGCTTTAACAAAATAGTTAATAAAGTTCAAGGATTTTGCGGGCAATACGATGTAAATAGGAAACCAATTTACTTAATATTATTACTAATAATTACCAAGTTATAACTGTAGTGGATCTGGTATGTTTTGCATTTCAAATAAATTTAAAATTCATCCTTATTATTATTATAGTAGACGTTACTTTCGAGAATTTTCACAAGGATCTAAAGTATTTATTAAATAGTTGTGTAATGTATCCAACGTATACTTTTCTTTTTTCTTGTGGGCAGGGCACATAACTCGACGGACAACTGTCTCAACTGCCCCAACGGCCAAGATGTGGTGTTGGTAGGCCTCCCACAAGATGGACCAACGATCTGGTCAAGATAGCCGGAACACGTTGGTTGAGGGTAGCGCAAGACCGATCGTCGTGGCGATCTTTGGGTGAGGTGTATGTCCAGCAGTGGACTTCTTCCGGCTGAATATATACTTTTCTAATGAACCGGCAATACTCCTGTAATGCCTCTGGTGTTGCAGAAGAATATCTGCGGTGGTGATCAGTTAAAATCAGATATCCTTACGCTCGTTCGTCCTCCTCTTTCAACATTTATATAGAATAGGAGCGCCATATATAGAGAAAATGAACTCAAATTCTTAACACAAACTTTTAATAATATTTTTTAGTGTCTTAAGTAGTCGAATTGTCCACAAGAGTGAATTATCGATATTTATAGCCTTTTAGGTTTCAATTCTAACTGGCGTCTCATAAACAAGTACTTTCGACATACTTCGGTTAGCAAATGAATTAAAGTCCTAGATAACTCACGCAAAGAAAAATTTTGTAAGCTCATAGAATAAATTATTAGCAATTCGTAAAAGAACGCGATGCATCGATTTGTCCATTGAACGAGTGTACTAGACTGACGGGGAAAAGTGGTGAAAGCTCTTGGGGCTAATCACATCTGCCCCAAAATATGTTATCATTATGACCACGACTGCTCTGCCAAGAGTGTCACGAAGAAGGAGAAGAATAGCACTAGTTCATATAAGATTAGAATGGCTAAAGTCGACGCAAAAAAGAAGACGCAGTGTTGTAAGCCCCAACACGATAGACCGATGGTCAAGATCGCCGGAATAGTTTCGATGACTTATCATCGTGAACATCTTTGGGGGAGACCTTTGTCCAGCAGTGAACGTCTTAGCTTGGCTTTTAATTATTATTAGGCAATTTCTAATATCGCGGAAGTGAAACAAAACTTTACCGTCGTGTCGTCAGAACATGTCTTTAATGAGCCCATTGTGTTTTCACTCACGTATCGTTGCCTAATGTTAAACATAATATATCATCTTATCTGCCAGTTAACTTGCATTTAAATTTTAGTGGCTTTTACTATCTGAAAGTATTTTTGAAATGAAAAATTCTTCATGTGTGTGTCTTCGCTTGGTACTTTATATTGTGGGTAATGAATGAGACTGGGCTATTATGCATGGCTATGTAAAGCTCTTCGTAATGTTAGCTTGTGGGGACTAGGGGAGCGTGGTCAGTCACATAACTATTTATAAGTAGTAGTCATTTATAAACAATAACAATTACCTACATATTATATACATGTGGCACACTAAAAATCGGAACTATTTGAATTTCGATTGTTATAATTTTTGAAACGTTGCAACCTTCTTAGTAATAAAAAAAACAATTGGCGGGAAATCATTTGTCAATTGTTTTTTATCACACATCAAAGTTCTACGTACGCAACGAAAATAGAATTAAGTCTAAAGTAAAAGATTTTAGAGCGATGTTTTTTTGATTTTAAAAGTTGTCTCTCTCCGCAAGAATGTGCCGCTCGTCTTCAAAATGCTTTTGGGATGGAAGCACCTTGCTTGAGCACCGTGAGGCGATGGTTTGCTGAATTTGAGAGAGGTCGGGTTTCTTTACATGATGAATGTAGTGAAGGGCGGCCTTCGTTTTGAACCCGAAAAAAACAGCTATCTTGTGAATGTGTGTTTGAAAATGAGAACAGGCTAATAAAAGTGATGCAACCGTTGGTAAAAAAATGTCCCATCTACACAATTCCACTTGAATATCAAAAGAGTGTTAACGCCGAGTGATATTTAACCATTTGTTTGCCCAGGGTATTAAAAAAGTCCGCGAAACACGATCAAAAAGCCGCGTTCTCCTACATCATGACAACGCTTCTTCACACACGGCCAACAAAACTAAGTCATTTTAGCTTCCCAAAAAGTACAACTCGTCACCCATCCTGCACATAGCCCCGACCTAGTACCCTGTGATTTCTTTATTTTCCCCAAACACAAAGATTTGATGAGAGATTTCACTTTTACTAATTCCGAAGAGGCAGTGATAGTGTTCAATCAGCACGTAGAAAACATGCTTTCAGAGCTGTGGTCCTCCTCCTGTTTTAAAAAATTGTTTGTTCGTATGATTAAATCCTTAAAATGTAAAGGAGAGTATTTGGAAAAGCAATAAACATAATATTTTGGTTTTAACATGTTTTTTTTTTGTTACGCAAAACTTTTAGTGTGACCAACGTATGTACACGTATTTTCCATAACTCGACGTCTTCTTTTGTCCAGTATGTCCGTATATGTCCAGTGCCAGTTGAGCATTTTTACCCACAAACCATGAATTTCTTTGTAGATACGTTGTATAAGTAACCCCACGATCTTTTCCCTCGCCGTTCACTAAACAAAAACACCGTGGATAAAGGGTAACTGGGGTCGGACCCATCCCAGTAAGAGATAACGAGGCAGTAGATCAATCAGCTAGAAGGGGTTCTGAGTAGGAACCGGTTAGACCGGAACATTTCCTATCACTGCCTCATGGTTGGTAACCACACAAATCAGCACATGAAGACCTCCACCAACAATACTGGATAACCTGGAGCAGTGCAGGCAAGCCAAATTACCCTGTTCCGACCTGCGTGTTACCAGGGCCGTTTTACGACTTAGTTCATATCGACTACGTCGCAACATGGCCAGAGGAGACCTCGAACAAGATGGGAAGATGAACTTAAACTCACAGCGGGCGAACTGGAGAAGAGTGACCTACGATAGACCCTAATGGAAAAGCTAGAGGAGGCCTTTGCTAAGCTTAGGCATACTAAGTTACGAGAAATACTCTTACTCAAAATAAAAGGGCTTAGTAGATAGATGGATATTTACCAGTGGGAGGCTCCTTTGCACATGATGCCGGCTATTACTAATGTGTAAGCATTATTGTGTTCCGGTCTCAAGGCCGCCGTAGCTAGTGAAATTACTGGGCAAATGAGTCTTAACATCTTATGTCTCAAGGTGATGGTGCAATTATAGTGCCGCTCAGAATTTCTGGGTCATTCCAGAATCCTGAGCAATACTGCATTGTAATGGTCAGGGCGTATTAATTACCATCAGCTGAATGAATACTACTCGTCTCAACCCTTACTGTCATATAAAAAAGATGGATTTAGAGGCTTCGAATGACCAATTTTAAGTCGATATTCCAAGCCACAGAATATGTCACTTTTGAGCAGGTGATACGAAAAAGTTAATATATGACACCATTATCATAAGCGTGGGAATTCTCCCGATAAGATTTTGTAATGTTTAAATGTAAAGATTACTTAATATTAATATTGAATGTCACTATTGTAGATAATCATTCATATGTTAAATTCTATATTGAATAACAAACAAATGTAAATATGCTATAGGTGAATGCTGATTGCGAAGTCATAGATTGTTGTCGTGTCAAATATGACAAAAATAACTTTAACATTTTTAAATATCAACCAATAGGTATTTAAGTGGTGGATCTTCAGAGTATGACGTCAGCTTGCAAGTGCAGGAGCTCGGAATACATATAAAACGGATGATCATACAATAGTTACTCATTCGTTAGTTTGTGCTCAAGACGTTTACAGATCAACAATGCTTAAATACGTGAGTCTTTACCTATTTTGTAAGCTTCAAATCTCGCTGCAAATTATACATAGCTTTTCATTAGTGACGGTTTCTATATTGTTATTACTAAGGATTTAGCAAAATATAAATGAGTCATGTTTTGTGATTTTAATTTATTTTTATAAAAATACGAGATGAGACGAGCAAGGCGATGGAAATTGATACACCCTGCTTATTACAATGCAGAGCCGTTCAGGATTCTGGAAAAACCCAAAAGTTCTGAGACGTAAGATGTTAAGTCTCATGTGCCCAGTGATTTCACTAGCTACGGCGCCCTTCAGACCGAAACACAACAATGCTTATATATTACTGCTTCACGGCAGAAATAGGCGCCTTTGTGGTACCCATAATCCAGCTGTCATCCTGTGCAAATGAGACTCCCACTGGTTTTCTCGTCAAGTCAAATCCAGAACTAAACACAAATTTTGAGCACTATTTAAGTGTCTGTTATAATCAAAGTGTCCAAAAAAGTTCTATGGAGGTATAGGTTCTCTTTGCCTACTTAGAACATATTTCTTGGAATCATTTGTGTATAGATAATCCTATCATATCCTATCTCGTATCTCCTAAACTACAAACTGTTCTACATCGGATAGCAACTGACCTTAGATAATTTATACGTCTAGATAGAGTCTCTTGCTGTTAGACAACCGATATAAATAAGGCCAGGAATATTAGTTAAGTATGCGTGACAAGTTACTTCTTACACTCCCGATTCGTATGTCACTTTGTATTAGGGGTTTGCTCATAATAAAGGTGAAAGAAAAGGAAATTTATATATTGCATCGAATACAGTATACTTACATTATAGATAGAAATATATTGTAGTGTCTCCTATGAAATAATAATAATAAGCGAATTTAAATGATCATGCAAAAAGTTTACTTAAAATTAAAAAATCCTCAACACTATAATTTTTTTTGTCGATTAACCATTTAAACAGGAGTTCAATAAATCGTTTCTGTGAGGTTTACTGTCAACCTCAATATTTTTTGACATTTTCACAGCTGTCATAGTATATCTAGATGTATTATGGCTGTTCCCAATATTCAGTCTATATCTTACTTGAGATAAAAATCGTAACTATCGTTGACTTTTATGTCCCAACAAACTTATCGACTGTAACTCACCTTATCCGTACACGCTGTCTGTCTATAGGACGATATAGTATAGCTTGCCAGCGATAGAAGTTTGTATGCAAATTGCAATTCAGGCGTCCTAATATAATGCGAAAAGAATGAATTATCGGGTATAATGGGACAGCTTCAGATTATTGACAGCTAATTACTGACAGTAGAAGTTAGTAATTTATCTCTATCTGTAGATAGTATATTGGAAACGGCCGTTAATGATCTAAGCAACTGACATATAACTACGTAATATATTTAGGTCTCACAAAGAGATTTACGATACGACATGGGTACCTTCAAAAAAAAGCTCGTAAAACTTCCTTAAAGGCCGGCAACGCTCCTGAGATTCCTCTGCAAGAGAATGTGTGCGGTGGTGATCACTCAACAGCAGGTGACTCGTACGCTCGTTTGTCCTCCGTTTCCATAAAAAAAGAGTTGATTCAATTTAAAAAAAAAGGTTAGCTTCCATATTTATGATAATGACTCTAAATGTATGATACGACATTTATTACGTACTAGCTGACCCGGCAAACGTTGTTTTGCCATATAAACTATAATTCACGCGATAGTTTTATAAGTAATAAAATATTGCCTATATTATAGCCTGTACATCATTTTGTTCTATTGTCAATAGTTTTTGCAGCGCACGCAAAAATAGGTTTTCGATTTTACACCTTGTGTTACAAAATAGCAATTTTATTACGGATCCCTAATTTTGAAAATAAAAACATAGCCTATAGCCTTCCTCGATAAATGGACTACCCAACACTGAAAGAATCATTCAAATCGGACCAGTAGTACCAGAGATTAGCGCGTTCAAACAAACAAACACTGCAGCTTTATAATATTAGTATAGATAAAAAATTAAAGATGGCCGATAAATATACATCTGCTTTCAAACAAAATTACCAAACGAAAATCGGTTCATTAGTTTTGGTGTTAGTAAATTACAGACGCACACGTTAAGCGTAAAAAAATATAACTACTCTTAGATTATTCTGTACATAATAAATTTGCATACTATTTTACTTCAGATAAGAGATTAATTTTTGAATCGAATTTATAATTGGCATACAAATAAAACGACCTCCCGCGTTCCATGCGAGTGCTCTTCAAACTGAGCCAACCGTTCGAGTGACGTATCATCATAAAATCTTGTACGCCATGTTCAACTCTCAGGTTGTGGCTCCATCTACAGAATCTACTTTACAGTTAACCTGCTCAACCCCAATATTTGCATATTAGGAAATTGACTTGAGATGTCGCTCTTGTAAATCTAAACACTTTATATTTTTTAAGTGATAACCCTCACTTCTAGTATTAATATACAAATAATTTTATTTAAAACGAAAAGTCGTGGTTTCGAGTCCTGAATCGTTCATAAGATTTTGTTTTCAAATTTTATTTGTGTTAATCCTAGAAGTGAGGGTTATCACTTGAAACAAATTTTTAATAATTGATTTGTTTTTTTTTTAACAGGTAACAGTTTTCTGCGTGGTAGTGGCGGTCTGTGCTGCTGTTCCTCAACAGAATCCACAGGATGTGCAGATACTGCGGTTTGACAGTGACGTACAACCAGACGGCTATAGCTTTGCGTGAGTCAGCCACACAAACATAATTTTTCTTCAATCCGAAAAAAAAAACATAGCTACACTTAGATTAAGGTCTGGTCTCCACTGAGCTCCAACTAGATACCGCACTACCTAAGAACAATAGCTGCTTTAATGCGGTAACTACTAGATGCTTGTGTGCGTGGCATCTTGACACTCAATAGCATCTTTCAAATTTTTTAATATACGCTTCGTGTTATTTTTCATTGAAATTAATAAAATACATAATACTTACTGATGATATGTGATCCCAGTGTTTATCTTGTTTAGTGTAGTATTATTATTACAAAGTTTAACAAAACATGTGGCACGTCAAAGTCACACATTGTTCGAGACTGGCTCGAGTAGGTATCTAGTTGGAGCGCAGCAGAGACCAATTCATAAACTAAGTAGCTACATAAATACATTATTCGGTTTATCATTTTAGTTTTTTATTTGACACAAAAGTAAAACGAACCTGTGTATTTTTCTATCATAATCAGGATAAATGTACCCGACTCGTAAAAACGTAACTAATTAAAATTTCTAAATATGTACCTCTATGAAATTTCGTCCCCAATATTTCTGTAATTTCATGAAATAAAAACATGTTATAGTTGGCACAGAAATAGTTTAAATAACATGGTTTTCTATCACACCAACAAAACCTGAAAGTTGGAAAAAATAATTTATTTTCATTACTCATCATTATTCTCAGTTCGCCATTTTGAATAAATTGGTTTGTTTACATTGTAAGTCATGTGCTTTCGAAAGCTTGCTGACGAAAGGAAAAAATTGGACATCCTTTTTTAAAATAATTGGGGCGTTTCTTCTTAGTTTAAACTAATACTAAAAAATCCCGTTGGAACCATGGATTTGTCCGGAATAAAATGTAGCCTATCGAGCTTGGGAAAGGACATATCCTTTCGCAAGATCTAGTCCATAGTTTCTCTACCTTATTTTGCTCACCGCCCACTTTGAGAATATTTTTTTTTCTAGAGTATTTTCATGTATTTTTTTGCCTTTTTAGACTATATTTTTTAATCTACCCACTCCCCATCTGCACCATCTCAATGCCCCCTAATTTTCTGTGGGTCTTCTACTGCCCCCCCGAAAGTCTCAAACGCCCACAAGGGGGTGCTATCGCCCACGTTGAGTATCCATGATCTAGTATACGGCTGTGCTAAATTTCATCAAAATCGGTTTCTTTATGTTTGTTTTACAAAGTCTGTTGCTTTTACGCTCTAGTGTAACTTACATTCACATTTATAATATTAGTTGGGATGTAATATCTAAATAAACATGTAATGAACACAACGTATGTAAATATTAACTCTGTATAGTTTATTCAGTTAATGATGATTCTGACACACATTCGAAGCTATAAAAAGTTATAACTTGTTTGTTTCAATATGCATTTTAAAATAGCTTGCAAACGTTATTACTGGCTTGTTCGTCCTATAACTTATTACTTACAAATAGTACGGTTATGTTTGATGTTTAATGCACTTTTTTTATGACAAGTAAAGACAAAGTAAAGGACGAGATGCAGGAAGTTCAGCTGATGGTTCAATTGATACGCCCTACCCATTAAAAAGCAGTGCCGCCCATGATTCTTGAGAAACCCAAAAATTCTTAGCACTACAATTGCTCTCGTCTCCTTGATACATACGATGTTAAGTCTCATTTACCCAGTAATTTCACTAGCTACGGCGCTCTTTATACCGAAACGAAAACATTACTGCTTCACGGCAGAAATAGGCGCCGTTGTGGTACCCATAATCTAGCCGGCGTTCTGTGCAAAGGAGCCTCCCACTGAACACTTATCACTTCAAAAGAATAAAAACGCTATTAGCTGTTATAGCGACCAGAGTACATAAATTTAAAATTATATAAATGCGTGCGTGATTAATAAAAATATACCATTATATTTTGCATCGGTTTATTCAAATCTATTTGCTCAAAGGTCAAACAATGCAAATATTTGAATATGACGTTTGAATAATCTTAAGTTTGTTTTCATTTTTGATTTGATCCTTAATAATTTTGTTTAAGCTTTAAATACATTAACGATATTTGTCGGAAGTGTCGGAAAGAATTTGCCGTCTGGCAGCTTTCAACTAAAACGCTGTCTAACGGCGGTTTACTATCAACATATAGAGATAAATTACTACCTTCTACTGTCAGCAATTAGCTGTCAATAATCTGAAGCTGTCCCAATATACCCGATAAGTCATTGACGCGTGAATTTCAATTTCCATACAAACTTCTATCGCTGGTAAGCTGTACGTCGTCCCATTGACTGACAGCATGTACGGATAACGTGAGTTACCCTCGATAAGTTTATTGGAACAGAAAAGTCAACGATAGTTAAGATTTTTATCTCAAGTAAGAGACAGACTGAATATTGGGAACGGCTGTAAACCGTTTGAGATATAACAAAATAATGTATGCTCTAATTGTGTATCTTAAATAGGTCTTCAGAAAAGTTTGCGATGGCATATAATATAATAATACTGACACACTTTTTACACAAATTATCTTGCCCCAAGTTAAGCATATATAGCCTGTGTTATGGGTTGCAAGACAACGATATATTTAATACAATATACTTACTTAAACATACATAAATACATTTAAACATCCATGACTCGAAAACAAACATCCATATTCATCATATAAATGCTTGCACCTACCGGTATTCGAATCCGGGACCTCTAGCTTAGTAGGTAGGATCGCTAATCACTCGGCTATACTTTTCGTCTATATGTCTATCTTTTATGGATAAAGTACTATATCGCGGTTATGTAAAAGCTGTTTATAGAAATATGATATTCAATGTTATCATTTTTTATTATACTTACATATTTTTTGAAGTTATACTTCTTTAGGCGCGTTATGAAAAAAATTATGAGAGTGAAATTTTAATGCGCGCGCATCACTGTAACACAAATGTAACAGGTTGAAGTTGGTTCCTAAAATTTTCGGCGTAATCGTTATTTTTTTTGGTTTCTTCGTCCATTATTAAGACAGGCAAACGGTTCAAGCCCATACAGCCGTATTCATTATTTAATTATTAACTGTTAACGCCATCTTTGTAAGATTTTTACAAAATCGTTCTTTCTAAAAACGTAGTACGAGGAATAAATCACTTTAATGATTTTTGCTTCGTTAGGCCAAAGAAGTATAACTTCTGCGTGCATACATAAGTACACACACACTTATTTTTCTATTAATTTGTAAAAGACTGTCTGAGTGAGTAGCAAATTGTAATCCTCGCAGGCTAACAATATCAATATTACACAAATAAAATTTGAAAAACAATTTTTTGAACGATGCGGGACTCGAACCCACGACCTCTGGCGTTCCGTGCCAGTGCTCTAACCAACTGAGCTAAACGTTGAACGGTGTTCGTGTATTAATCCCAGAAGTAAGGGTTTTCACTAGAGACCGGATTATATGCAAATGCATATTGCATATGCTTTTGCATATTTCAGCGGAATGTGCATATTTTAGAAGAACAAAATAATAATGCATATTTACGTTCGATCTCGCTCATCGTTCGATGCTTTTCATAGTAAGCCCAAACATTGCACTCAAATTTAAATTCTACCCATTAACCTCAGTAGACGCAGAACGCTCCTTTTCCGCTTACAAAAATTTATTAAGCGATCGTAGACACAATTTGTCTACAGAACATTTAGAACATTACATATTTTAAAGGTAAATCTTAAATTTCATTGTTACCTAAGCAGGTATATCTTGTAATAGCTTTTTTCACAAACACGATTGACAGTACAAGTCTTTATAAAAGAAAAAAAAATGTTTAAAAATATGACTTTTGTTCCTGTTTAATTGTAAGCATATTTTTTTTATGGATTTTCGTGCATATTTTAGCTATTTTACTTGCATATTTTGGGCATTACTGTAGCATGTAATCCGGTCTCTAGTTATCACTTTAAAAACTTAACAAATATCAATATTAACAAACCTATGAACCTACTCAGTTGACATTCAACACAACTGCGTAATCGCTAATGGCCTTTTTGAACCTCAACATAGTCACGACTTCAAATTAACTACACGAAAGCAGAATATAAAGGACATCTTTAGTAATACGATATTATATTGTGTATTCCTAGACATCTATAAAATATTGAGTCATTTTATTTGTATAATATTAACACTATTAATATTATTATTCACTCCCACTCACAACACCTTAGGGAGGAGGGGATGGCTGGAAAACAGCGCTGCATGGAAACATAATTCCATGATTCCATGTCAGGTGAAGCTGAGCCTTATCCTTTTGCCTTTTGTTTCATCGCGTATTCTAATAATTCATTTTATATTTGTAATGTTTTGTATGGCAATAAAGAATTTATTATTATTATAGTAATAACCAATGAAATTACTTAATTAAAATACTATTGAAAGAATTTAAACTGAATTTTAAAATTTTTTGGTCTGCCACCCGTGACCGTGTTAACTTTAAAGACAACGAAACATCGGTACATAATTAATAATCTTGATACTATAAAAATATAGTAAATTCAAAATACACCTTTTAAAATAATTTATTTACCATTTACAATGTTTTTTTAAATGGAGTAAAAAAATAAATTGATCTCAATATTAGCGAATATATTTTGATACTTTTAAATCGATATGTTTAAGCAAACGACATCAACGCGCTTTTTTATAACTTTTTCAAATTTTAAATAGTAATAAATACATAAATACTGCTGGTTTTTTATTTACCAATAAAATGTTTATAGATAAATTGGGTTTCAAATAAAAAAGTATACTTGTGAATATATGACAATACTGATTTAAAAATTCTCAATTCAAATTCAAATATTTTTATTTAAAATAGGATTTTATATTGCTTATTGAAAGTCAAAACTACCACCCATTCCAAAAATAATGCCTCAGACCTGAGAAGAATGGGCAGAACTAACGCAACGGGCTTTTTTTTTTTCATTTAATTTTTTTTACAAATTATGGTAATATCGTACAATAAAAGTTATCTTTTAATAGCCTGAGGGTGGTCGCTCCATTCACATTCCATTTTTCTGGGATCTTGTTGTAAAAGCATATACATCGCCCCACACAAGCATTATAAGTTTATGTCTATTCCTGGTGTTAACATTATGGTTATGACAGTTTCTAGCACATTCACTTATGTGCCTATACATAACATTATCAAGAATATATAATAATGATTCTTTTTTCCATCAGGTATGAAACCAGTGACGGAACATCAAGGCAAGAAGAAGGAAAACTTGACAACCCACAGTCAGAAAATGCCGCCCTCACAGTAACTGGACAATATGCTTATGTAGCCCCAGATGGCAAGCGGTATACAGTAACCTTCACCGCCGGTCCCAACGGCTTCCAACCGAAGACATCCCTTGGACAAAAATAAACAAAATATAATATCTCCTGGGAAACCATTTTGCCGCTATATGATCATGATACATCGATATTTTTAAAATATCTATCGATCTCAGCAAAGACACAAAACAATTCGTTGTATCTAAAATCTTGTGCCATTAGATATAAATTGTATTTCTAATTTTATACTCACTAAAATATATATTTTTAATAAAATAGTTTATACGGTCTTTTAATTTGGCTAGGCAATCAGGCTAGCTTACCCACAAAAATTGTTCGTAAATTTCAAGGACATATAATTGTTGCAAAAACACTCTATGACTAACGAAATGAAATTAAACCAAGATTGAATAACTCCTGATGGAGTATTTAACATTTCGGTTCGGGCATCAAAATCGCTGGATATATGACGTCATTCTTCTTCCAATCAGAGGAATACTGTGGAATGAAGGAATTGATTGGCAGTGTTTTGAGGTCAAAATTACCTTCAAAACTCTTTTTTTTTATATTTTAGACTTAAATAATTTAAACGTCTACATAGAGCGTCTATCTGCTAGACAACCGATGAAAACAGGCCAGGTTTAAGACTTTAGTGTGCGTGACAAGCTACGTCTTCCACTCGAGATTTGTATGTCACATTGTATTAGTGTGAGTGCATTGCTCAATATAGAGGTTAACAGTAAACCTCAATTTTTTTGACGTTTTCACAGTTGTCACAGTCTATCTAGACGCATGAATGATCTAAGATAACAGATTTAACTGCACTAAAGCATATTTATATTTAGCTTATATGGAAAACTAAAAATATAATATAATGAATATATTTGAAGAACCCATTCTCACCTTGACATAATCTATAATATTTAAAAAAATCTCTATAAATAAATAGGAATTAATTATATATTCAGATTATTAATTGAAAAAACTGCTCGTATATAAAAATTAATTAATTACATGTAGCTACACCGCTTGAGTTTATTGTAATGTAAAACAAACGTTCATCGAATGAATGGAATATGATTTTTTTATTGATAATAAGTGACAAGACAAGCATGACGTTCAGCTGATAGTAATTGATACCCCATTACAACACAGTGCTTGAAAAAACCCAAAAATTCTGAGCGGCACTTCAAGTGCGCTTGTCACTTGGAGACAAAAGATGTTAAGTCTCATTTGCCTAGTAATTTCAATAGCTACGGCGCCCTTCAGACCGTAATACAATAATTCTTACACATTACAGCTTCACGACAGAAATAGACACCGTTGTGGTACCCATAATCTAGCCGGCATCGTGTGCAAAGGAGCCTCTTACTGGTAAAAAAAATAAAAAGCGTACTTGGTCTGTATGTTAAAAAATATCTTAAGCTTAGAAATCTAGGCAGGCATTTATCTTCAATATATAAATGTCATTTGTTGTATATATTAATATCTATTAACACTACTTTATTATCATACGTAAGTCTAAAACATGGAGTAAGGTTATTTCGCAAGCACATTAAATGCCACGACGTAGGTACATCGCTCATCTCGACTTTACAATGCATTACATGTTATGTGTTGACCTCTAACCTAGTTACGGAATAAAGCAACATGTTTAGATATCAATGAATGTTTTTTTCTAACCTTTATTTAATACTCATTCACTCAAATCTTTAAACGAGCAATACTTATTTATATATATATATATATATATAATCTGTATCTTGGAAACGGCTCCAAAGATTTTCATAAAAATTAGTATACAGGGGATTTTGGCGATAAATCGATCTAGCTAGGTTTCAATTTTAGAAATATAGTTAGAAACAGCTACAATAACATTAGAATGCAAATGTAAATTGGGCCACTATATACAAGACTGTAATAGATCAAATAGGAGATTGGGTGATCCGGAAAGCAGAAGACCCTCGTTCGAATCCAGATGTTCCAGATGTTAGTTTTTTCGAGCAAGGCTCGGTCGTCCGGATGTTTAGTTAAAAATATAGATATTACATATTAGGAATGCAGCGGCCGCTGTCAGGCAATTAAACTATAAGTTTTAGTTTATCGAAATTTGATAAAAAAAAAAGAAGTAGCCCGCCAATTTTCTTGCGCCCGTTCTTCTCAGGTCTCAGGCATTCATTTCCGAATGGGTAGTAGTTTTTGATTTTCAATTAGTGATTTCATATTCCATTTTGAATAAAACCTTGAAATGAAATCATGTATTATCATAGATGAATAAAGTGATTTTGATTTTATAATTTATAGTGAGTGAGCATTAACTTTATTCGAAGTTGAAATTAAATAGTCGTCAAGCATTAACCTGTATAAATTCCACTGGACAAGCTGTGCCTATTTGAAGTGCCACTCTTGAGCGTCCAGAGAACTTATTTTGACGTATAATTCAAATGGTTGCGAAGGAACGTACAATACTCTAAAGTATTTTTACATTTTTATCAATTTCGTTCATTTTCCGTGCTATTTATACTTTAAGAATCAACGTAATAAAGTACACAATTTTTTTTGATGTTTGCTGAGGTTATCCTCACTAGTTTTAGTACCGCAGACTCTTGCTACATGGCCAACAGCGCCAAAATGGCGAATATCAAACAGGCACAAAAGCACTTTGACAGCCGCCAGTCCAGTGGTATATAGTAGTGGTCAGTGTCGTCAAGTTATATGCCAAAGAGGATGTAAATACTACATAATAAAAGGGATTGCCTCGTAAAAATTGAAATTTAGTTTATTATGAAATGTGCAGTGAGATTAGACATAAGTTTGAAATATTAATTACAATTGGGCGACGAAGCATAATCCGGCTATGTTTGAAAGCAAACAGTTGCTTATTACGCAGTGGAATGGATGAACCTGATTAAAGCCGTCATCTGTCAATCTACAATCGAGTGAATCGTTTTTTTCTTAAAGAGTTTCGCTAGGCTGTCATATGCTAGGAGAAAAACTTAGGTATAAATTACCATAACTAGGCTAGCTTTGTATCTAATAAGAGGTGGTGATAAAAAAAAACTATATAAGCCATGTCACTGTTTATTTAAACTATCAAATTAGGTAGATTCTGTTGGTCTTGGAGTGGTCTCAGGCTTTACTGGTACTGGGAGATGGTTGCCCGACATCTCAGTACCATTAAGACCAGCGCTGTATTTGGTGACGTAGAGCTCACCATCATCACCGATGTATGAAACTTCACCTTCAACAACGAGGACATATGTTTCTTCTCCGTCTTCATTAATTGCTGGCACAAGACGCCCTGTCTCAGACACAACAGTTCCTTCAGCGGTGACGTAACGTAGAGCATACTGCCCAAACTCATCATGAATCTCTTCATGCTCCAAAGCAGGTAATCTTCTGCGAATCTTTTGCTCATCCAGCTCTTGTTCTGTTTTTGCCACATGCGGAGCGCAGAACGCTACGGCTACTAAAGCTGATAGAACAATAACCTGAAAGAAGATTTATTATGTAGAGCTCGTTTCTGAGTTTGATTTTCAAATAGTATTTTAATTATTGTTATATTACTTCAATGTAGAGAAAGAAATTTTTAAACTAATTACCACAAAAGATGGAAATACTACGTAATAAGAGGCGGGACTGCCTACATTGAAATTTAGTTTAGTATGAAACGTGAAGTGATTTGACATAAGTTTGAAATAGTACAAATTATAGTATGGCGATTGGTGACGAAGTATAATCCGGCTATGTTTGAAAGCGAACAGTTGCTTAAAACGTAGTGGATTTTGGCTATCTCTATTTTTTACAAGATAATATACGTCATCTTTGAATCTATCAATGACTGCACGTTTCATACAATCGAGTGAATCGCTTTTTTCATTGTTTCGTTAGGCTGCTTATTTCATAATATAGTTATATTAGTAAAGGAAATAGTTATTTTAAAAAAATAGATAATACTCCATTAATCACAGTAAATATAGACACATAAATATTCTAATGTCTTCTGTTATTCCAATCTCGAACTAACAACAATAAAAATTAACAATTTATTTATGTAATAGGCATAAAAGTCATTTATTATCTCAAAAATTTATTCCTTTAGAATTCTTTTTGATGTCATTTCTAATATACTTGATACTTCTACCGCTTTGGAAACAAATGGCGCTCTGAGAGAGAAGAAGCGGCGCAGCAATCTCTCCCAGCATTCTTTTTTAGCGCTCTTTTTAATGAAAAATACAATATTGTACTGGCACTGCTATTGCTTTAAAATAATCATAATCTAATTCCAGGCTGTTATATCACTTAGATATTCAGCTGTGGAGTAGTACGACTTACGACAGAGGCATTTTTAATAAAACATTTAAATTTGTTTATAGATGATGCCTGAACAGTGACTGGGACTTAATTATAAAAGTTTATACATTTATCCTTAAAGCTATTATTTATGCAGAATATAGATTTAATTCAGTATTAAATGTGATTTTATAAAATTTGTACTGGAATGAATTTAATATCATACACAATTTACAGTAAAATGACGCCTGAATGTACTAGTTCATTAAGTGTGGCTCATGAAAATTGTCTATATATCTTCTAAACGGCGTAAATCGAGATATCATAGCATGAACTGAATAAATTGAATTTATTATTTTGGACATATGTACGAAGAGATGTTGACACCACAATCAGATGAAATGCATATTATAAATCAAAATATTATATAATAGGAAATATAAGTATAAAATTAAGTACTTACGAATTTCATTTTAATAGAAATATCAAGAACTACGAGTATGACACCACACGAAATATGTTATAATTTGTAAATGCACAAATCTGTAACTGATGACAAATCTAACATTGAAAACCTTTTTATACCAATCATAATGAGGTTATTAGCAAATTAAAAGAATTTACTTAATATAACTCATATTGAATTATCGGAAAGTATTTTAATGCTTGTAGCTAATTATCCATAATTATCCATCCAATTACGCAATAGTTATTCTAATTGTATTTAAAAAAAATGCTCTATAACATTATTTTTTTATTTATTTTATTTATTTATTGTTTCACAAAAAGTACTTTTTCTATTCAAAAAGCAAATAAATGTAATGAGCAAAGTATCTATGTACAATAAAGTTTTAGCGTCTGGAGCCGATCAAGGAGTTACCTGTATTTCGACAAACAGACCCAAGTACTACAAGTTTTTTTTTTAATTTATAACATTAACACTATTGCAATATTATATTTAGTTCTTACTAGCGTAACTTTGTAATTATTAAAAATGCTAAATCAACATCACCTGAGGTACCTGCATTATTTTGTCTTTATTTATTTATTTACCATATTACAATTCAATTATATGCAAAACTAGGTGAACTTAGCATCTTAAAAAACTTAATTTAAATCTTAAATTTGTCTGTTGTGACAAATGATAAATTTATGTATCAATCGGTGATCACAAAAATATATTCTATAAATATATTTTTTTCTTGTCACAGTTTTTCATTGTAAATGCCCTGGACAAGAAAAATAGCAGTATGCATTGAAAGTTGTCTGGTTATGTCGTCCCTATATATAGGTATAAATACCTACAAATAACATCAGAATCTAAATAAAACACCTCTTAAGGCAGGTAGCTATCCCAAGAAATACCTAAAATAGCGCATAGTTGAAACCTTAGTTGATTTCTAGACGGCTTATATAAAGCTTATATTTTACAAAAAAATAATTATATATCTACAAAATATAAGCAGAAAATTCATTTTTTCATTACATTTCTTTTTTTTAATAAACAGTGTGAAAAAAAATCACCAAAGTACCTCTTAGCTTTTACACGCTTATCATTCAATCTAGATGAAAATTGTACGAAATTTACTAATTTTACTATTAAACATGACATAGTTTTGTAAAGAAAATTGTATTATGTTTGTAATAATTTAAAAATGCTTCTAATTTCGAATTAAACGGGAGAGGTAACCTAGTTCTGCTTGGTTCCTCAAGGCCGTTGGCTCGATGCCCAGCCTTAAAGGATTAAACTAAAAATAATAAATAAAAAGAAGCGTAGGGTGTAGAAGAATTATTATTTTAATAATATCTTAAAAAGCACCCTACGCTTTTTTTTACAATAAAATATTTTTTTTTTACACTATTTTCAATTTAAATTTTATTTTCTATTTTTTAGTTGAATTTTATATAAAGCGTGCTTTTTAGTTTTTTTTAACTATTATTTATTTTTAATTTTTTTGTCAAATTAGTGTAATGTCATCGGTCCTCGATAAATCTACAAAGTTTGAACGAAATCTAGCCGTTTAAAGTGGGTCAAAATCGCGCCCAAAGAAGTCGGTTACAAAAATACAAACATACAGGTGAAGCTAATATAAAGCGTATAAAAACGTGCTCTGAATAAGTCACGAAGCGTCGGGTTAACTAAAATAAAAATGTAAATATTACGCAAAATTGAATGCAACAGAACAGTTACAATTACACACGACTTAATTTTTAATCAAATAAAATGCTATGTTAGATTATTTCATTATTTTAACACCACGCTTCAATTATAAGTAGTTTTTTTTTTTTTTTTTCATCATAAATAAGAACAATAAATACCAGGAGATTAGGAATAAAACACTAACAAAAATAACGTTATTCATTTTGACGTTTGAGATATATTATAAGATACCATTGTATTGTTTAACGAATAAAATTACTTTCACTACACTGAAATCTAAGAATTTTGACGTCGAAAGTTTTAAAAAAATAAGTTAATTGTGATTTTAGAAATCTTTAATATTATATAAATATATATAAATCCAGTGTCCTGATGTTTGTTTCCAGTGAACTCCTAAACGAATGAACAGATAATAATAATAATTACTTCATGGAGTGCAGTTTAATCCAACTTGAGAGATAGGATAGTTTTTATTTTATTTGGGACCGATGATATATTTATTTCCAATATTTGTTTTGTATTGATATATTTTCTATGAGAGTATTTATTGATGTACGGTTTGACAGTTCTGCTGTGAAACAATTTCATTAAAACAACAAGGAGCATACTTTACGAAATAATTCTTGATGTTATGAAATATTATTGACAAATTCATAAAACACTGTCGGGTCAGCTAGTATTATACAATTTTATATATTACTAGTGGACCCAACAGACGTTGTCCTGTACACATGTCTTAAATTTGAAAAATCGGTCCAGCCGTTAAGAGGTGTTCATTAACATACCAGCCGGAGAATTATATTATATGGACGGAATTGAGAATCAAAACCAATCTCAAATTCACTGGAACACACAAAAAAAAACATCAAAATCGGTCCAGCCGTTTAGGAGGTAGTTCAATTGTGAATCTGAACCATTCTCGAATCCACCTGAAGACACACACCAATCTCAAATTCACTGGAACACACAAAAAAATCATCAAAATCAGTCCAGCTGCGTAGGAGGTAGTTCAACTGTGAATCCAAACTGTCAAATCCACCTGAAGACACACAGAAAGTTTTATTGAAATCGGTCCAGCCGTTTAGGAGGATTTCAGTTACAACAGACGCACAAAAGAAATATATATATTAAGATAATTTCAGAATAATTTGTTGACATAATAAGCATTAGTTTGAATAATATATTTACTTATAATATAGATTATCTTGGCTTATCCTATAAATTTTAATTTATATAATAAGCCAAGAATATGCCAAATACTGCTATTCTTTGATTTTAATGTCAAACCCAACAGTCTATACTTGTGTACGTTCTTTCTGTACACAAAATATAAGTTTAGCTTACTTGTTACAAAATACATGCAGATTATAAAATGAACTGTTTATAAAATTTAAATTTTCAAAAAGATGATAACAGCAATGTAATGAGAAATAATATAGTTTGTAAAAAAAATATTTACAATAATATTTGCTACGTAATAACTGACAGGCAATAACTGAATTTTGGTAAATATTTCCATCGCCACATCAATCATCGATGTCTGATGTCAACAATGTCTAATGATTTAAATAAAAAGCGTGTACACTTTCCTTAAAGGCCGGCAACGCTCCTGTGATTCCTCTGGTGTTGCAAGTGATTGTGGGCGGCGGCGATAACTTAACAACAGGTGAACCGAACGCTTGTTTGTCCTCCTATTCCATAAAAAAAAATATAACTAATTTAGAAGATATTATTACATTAGATTTTTACGGAAAATACATTTCATTATTATAATTTAATGAAATGCTTTTATTAAGGATAACTTGTAGACGTTATTGTGAGTTCTATTCGTAATAAATAACACAGGTTTATTTCCTCCTGCTAGAAATCAGTAGCAAATACGAATTTTACAGCATTTATCGATTGTTTTAAACAATTTAGATACATTTTATTCAATTGCATATTAATTAATCTTCATTGTTATTATAATATTTTTTCGTTTTATATCCAATACTAGCTAATACCCGCAACTTCATCCGCGTGCACACATGTCTGAGCACGTATTAGTTATCTTTTTTTATAAAACTTTATTAAATTTATATTAAATGAAGATATCGCCATATTTTATCAATTTATATAAAAATTAACTGACCCGACAGACGTTGTTCTGTTCATAATAAATGCTGACCAGTCAGGTGTAAACGAATTAAGAATTTACACAGACGGCTCGAAAATGGCTACTGGAACTGGTGCCGGCATATTCTCACAGGAACTAAACATACACATTTCCATACCCTTGGGCACACACAGCTCCATCTTCCAATGTGAGTGCATAGCCATCAAGGAAGCCGCCAGCGCTATATTAAGAAGAAAGGTACATGGCCACAGCATCAGATTTCTTTCTGACAGTATGGTGGTACTAACAGCGCTGAAGGGTACCACACACAACTCAGCACTAATACACGAATGTCACCAAACCCTGGAGCAAGTTGCCTCTTATAATCCGATAACTCTGCAATGGATCAAGGGACATAGTGGTTCGTTGGGTAATGTTGCAGCGGATGAGCTTGCAAGGCGGGCATCGGCAAATATAGTGACTGGTCCTTTGCCACTTCTGCCACTGCCCTTCAGCCAAATGCGGTAATGGATACGCTCTCTCACCAACGACCTACACAACACCCGATGGATGAATGTCTCAAGCTGTAGACAGTCGAAGGTGGCGATACCTGCACTATCGCCCAAACTGACACGTAGACTTATCAGCCTCAACAGACATGACATCCGTATAGTGGTGGGCACCCTAACGGGCCACACATCACTAAACAAACACCTTTTCACAATCGGCGTTACGGACAGTCCTAAGTGCAGAGGTTGTCTGACCGAAGACGAAACGGTCGCTCACGTAATCCTGGAATGTGCGGGGGTGGCCAACCAACGGGCAACAACCTTAACCAATACGAGGTCGCTCCAAGAAGTCTGTGAATACCCCAGGAATGTTCTGAACTTCTGGAAGGAGCTGGGCTGGTTGGAGTATCTGGCCATTAAAGGAAAAGTACTAGTGATATATGTTTTTATAGATTATTCTCAGAATTGCGACGAAAAATAAAAAGTGATATTAGCTCTGCATACTCTAACTATATACACAGAATTTCAACACAATTGTTAATAGAACCAAAACAGTCCTGGTCATTTGTTAACGCCTTGCGGAGTAAAGGTGACTCCTTATCTCTACAAAACGACTTAGATCGGGTTTACAAGTGGAGTGTTGATAATAAGCTGTTTTTTAACCTGTCGAAATGTGAATTCATGTCATTCTCACGCTCCTCCGCCGTGCAAGAGTTCAATTATTTAATTGGTGATGTGCCGGTGATGCGAGTACAGGAAGTACGAGATCTTGGGGTTGTATTCGATCCTAAACTCACGTTTCACTCACATGTGGAGACTATTGTTGAGGCTGCTTACCAACGGCTTGGATTTGTTCTACGTAATGCATCTCATTTAACGAACCAACCACTTCGTATCCTTTATACAGCGCTAGTCCGTAGTATTCTCGAGTGCAACTCAGTTGTTTGGAACCCACATGAGAGCAAATATACTTTAATGATCGAACAAGTCCAAAAACAATTCCTTAGACATTTGTATAAGAGGCAATATGGATACTGTTGCATAGCAACCCTTCGAAGTATATGACGAGAGTTGTCAAACTTCAAGACATTGTTAATTTTAACAGCTCCGTCAGTATTACTCGTAGCTCAGCGGAAAAGTGTTTACTTTAGACGCTGTAGACCCGGGTTCGATACACCTACCAGTGTATGGATTTTTTTGGGTTTTGTGAAGTTAAAGGAAATGTCTAGTTAGTTCAGGATCAAATCGAACAGAAAAAAAGGGATGGAAAATGTGTAAGCAGGATAAAAATAGTTAAAAGAATTTTCTAGTACAATTTAAATTTAAAGATGGAATGGGAGAATCATTTTGAAAATAGAACGGATCCGGGGGTATATAAGCCGTACTAAGCGTGGCCTACGGCAGTTCTAGTTCTGACTCGAAAGTGTAAAGAAGAAGAAGAAGAAAAGAAGAAGTAGTGAAAAGTGGAAGTGTTCCAAGAGGAAGAAGATAGAAGAGACTTAGTGTTCGGTGCGGTGTGACGCGTTGAAGGTACCGCCGCCCACAAGAGGAACAGCGGCAGACCGGCGAAGTGCAAGTTCAGAAAAAGTGAACGCAAATAAAGACTCGTTCCTATAAGCGGAGTATTATTTCCAATCCCTGACCCACTCCCGTGTCAATACTATCCATTTATGTACACAACACTCTTTTTACAAGGACATCTGAGCTTTGATTCACTGCAGTTACGTAGGTACGTAGCTCTTACTAAGTTTGTTCTCAAAATAATTCGGGGCAGAGTGGACTTCGTATACTTATTACAACGTTTGTTGCGTTTCTTTGTGCCGACCTCGTACGTACGCGCGCGGCGACACGCACTATTAGTGCAGCCACCTGCACGCACTCAAGCGCACGCCTGTAATACGAGCCATCTGTCTTCTAAACTCTGTACTTGAGGTAGCACCACAGTGTGATCTATTTGCCAGCTCAATGGAATGTTTGGTCAAAGAATGTAAGAAAAGATTTGAGAGTTTGATGCCTGTAAGCTCTATAAAATAAGATAACTAGTTTATAATTTTCATTGTTTGTTTTTTCTTTAGTATAATATCTTTGTAACGCTTTAGATTTAATCTGTAATGTTACATTGTATCTTTGATAAATAAATAAATAAATAGTCATTACATAAATGAAGTAGTTGATACTATTAGTAAAAATATAATATTAATTACAAGTTTAGGCAGAATTGTCAAAATTTAAGTAGAGGTATTTCGTGAGTATTGCATGATATGTAGATTTGGATTATTTTATTGTTGTTTGCTGAGTTCTCGTAACAGGTTTCGTCATGCTCGCTTAAATGTCACTGCTTGTGGCGGCGACATGGGACGGGTCGTCCCCTTCCCTAAAATATGGTTGAGGGAGGCGATGGCTGGCTCATGCGCCATGCTCGTGAACGGGCGCTGCTTGTGGTGGCATAATGATCCTGTTGCTGGAGACGGTTTCAGATTCTTAAAAATTATTGTGTGTATATATAATATGTATGGATATATACATATTTATTTATTTATAATCGCTTATAAAATGCTCACAGAACACCTTTACTTATTTATGGTGTATGTGGATGATGCAGCTACTGTAGGTACTCAATAGCTTTTGTATTAATTTACATTTATTTTTTTGACTTACTCGTGTAAGACATTGACTATTTGACGTTTTAGTGTGTCTGTTGCATCATTTTACATTTTACATATTGTATTGTAATTTGAAATGATTTGTAAATCGATGTACTTAAATGTAAATCTTGATATAAAAGAGTGGCAATGAGTTTCTTGCTACTTCTTCTCATTAGCTCAACCCTTTACGAAGTAGCGGTAGATTCAATAAGAAAAATATTTTATTATTTTTTGACATTCATAAGTGTCATTTCCGTGACCTAAGTGAATAAATTGATTTGATTTGATCAGCTTGTCTGATGTGTTGAGACAGATTATCTGGTGCAGAATTATATTCCTCAGTGAATTCATCTATTCTATCATTATCAATTTCCCTTCCACATACACCTATCCACACACGGATATCCAGAATAGATTATATTTAATGTTATTATTTTAATGTCGAAAGTGCCTCACCATTCCCGAGGCGTGCAATAACGCCATTTGAAAATAATCGTAATCACAACTATTTAGGTATTAGGCTAGAGATTATTTTATTCATTATCTTAAGTATTTAGGAGAAAAATTGAGTGAAGAAAAAATATGAAGTAGACATGACCGGTACGGTACTAATGTCTAGTACCTACATTACATAGAAGCCCTTCCTACATTTATAACAATGCAAACAGAAATCAATAAACCTTTGATAAAGTACAAATGTCATATAAATTATATGTAAATGTGATCAATGTTCGCTTCACTCGTGACTTACTTCGCTTCCTATTATACCAACAGCTGGCAAAATAAAAAACAATCTGTTTGTATGTTCATTTTTCTAATCAATCAATTCATCAAATTTAATGTTTTATCTTTCAATATAATATGTGATTGATTATTGATAATACTATTAGTAATGATAATATTTTACATATAGCATAGCAACTCTAAAAACGATTTCATTTTAGGTTGTTTATTAATTATAGTTAGTTAAATTACAGACGAATTTCCCTGTGAGATTGAATCAGAAATGAAGAGATAGGAGAAACAAAGTCACGGACATACGGACACGGAAGACGAAGTGTTGGTAGGCTCCCCACAAGATGGACCGACGATCTGGTAAAGATCGCCGGAATACTTTGAATGAGGATAGCGCAGGACCGATCTTCGAGGAGATCTTTAGGGGAGGTTTTTAACCAACATTGGATGTCTTCCGGCTGAGATTAGATTGTATAAATATTCGCATCTTTTTTACTTTTTAATTCATATTATATCTATTGTTTTAGAATAGTTTTTTTAGGTTAGTTGCCTTTTTTGTTAATCAATTTTTTAAGTGATTCTGACGTACACTATTTAATAATTAAATCCCATATATGGGTAGACCTACAAAATTTTGCAATGCAGCAATGAACGTAAACGTATTGCAATTTGATTACAGACAGTTAGAAATTCTGCCACAGATCGCACCCTTACTTTAAGTCGTAAAGGAGTTTCATTGATCATCATATTCGACTTCGACAATGACTTGACTATAGCGATTTTACGGTAGGTAACTCAAATATCCGGATAGCTTAAAAAAGATTCGGCTGAGTATCGTTAATTTGCTCCTAAAAGTGAAAGAGTTACTTTGTCATGGATCCCATAATCAGAACCAAAGAAAACTCTCAATAAACTACCTTAGAAGTATATTCTTTCCAATAAAAAAAGAATCTTCGAAATCGGTTGGCGTGATATTGAGTTATTCGTCCATTTGTCGCGTACATACTTATACCAAATATGAGACTTTAATGGGTTTCTCACGGATGTCATTATCAGATCTGGAAACCAAATTTCAGTGGGACCACACGGGAAGCACCAGTTTTTAATGAAACAAAGAATTATTAAAATCGGTTCACGCAACTGAAAGTGCTGAGGTAACAAACATAAAAAAATACGGACGAATTGAGACCCTCCTCCTTTTTTTATTTTACAAAAACAAGCGTTTCTTAGCCGAGCTTAACAGCTCAGTCTCATTCGATGCCCTCTAATAAAGTGCTCAGCGTACCTTAGGTTCTCATTTATCAACAGATCTGATAACGACAACCCGGTGCTCTGATAAAAGCAAAACTATGCCAGCAGAAAAGTTTTTCTAGAATCTAAACATATATCAAAATAACCCACCTTATGTTTTACCACCTTTTGATATATGTGACATTAAGGCGATACTAAATGCTGGCGACCTTGAGCGATATGAGTTCACGGCTCCTAAGCAAAACAAAAGCGCCTAACAAAGCCAATATTTTCAAAATTCTTGCATCGAAAATATAACATTTTAACAGGCCCAAACAGTTTAATTGCTTACAAATCTCATTATTGATTACTAATCTGAATAAATGTACCTACACAAAAAAGTAAAAGCTATAAGAACATCTTTTATGAGGGTACTATACTACCCCAATGCATCATGCCGAGAAAAAACTTGTATACCTGCAAACAAAACTGGAAGTTCGTAATAGCTCTGGAGTGTTAAGTTTAACTGTGTTAACCAACAGCAAGCATTAGCAATCTTCAAGTAAGACTTAAGGGTATGTGTAACAGGAAAAAGTTGTGTTCATAGCTCCAAATGCTATATTTTCACCACAAAACGTGTCTAAAAACACCTTGTTTGCGTGTTTTCTATTTACCCTTCGCCTTAAGATTCCATTGGCAACCATACTAATAGACCACTTTTTTGCTGGAAGATCACCCAAAGTAAGTGATAACATGGGGTAAAAGGGGCAAGAAGCTAACGTTATCGGAAGTGGTGAGGCAACCGACCATGGATATCCGCAACACAAGAAGAATTCACTAAAAGATGCATTGCATTGATAATAAGTTAATACCAAAAACAACTTACGTTGAAACCAAATAAGATACTAACGCGTAACAATTTCTTATTATAAAAACAGTAATTCTAATTATTCTCGAGTACAATAAGTTGAACGATACTAATACCAATACGATACTATACCAGTGGGAGGCTCCTTTGCACAGGATGCCGGCTAGATTATGGGTACCACAACGGCACCTATTTCTGCCGTGAAGCAGTAATGTGTAAGCATGACTGTGTTACGGTCTTAAGGGCGCCGTAGCTATTGAAATTACTGGGCAAATGAGACTTAACATCTTATGTTGCAAGGTGACAAGCGCAGTTGTAGTGCCGCTCAGAATATTTGGGGGTTTTCAAGAATCCTATGCGGCACTGCATTTTTATGGGCAGGGCGTATCACTTACCATCAGCTGAACATCATGCTCCTCGCGTCCCTTATTTTCATAAAAAAAATCAGAACTTGATATATTCGGTAGTGGGCTGGTCAAGTTTAGAAAAAGTGTTGTAATACGCTTAGCTGGTACTCAATCTGCATTTGTCAAATAAGTAATTATTTCAATTATTAAGATAAATTTATTATTAGTTGTACTTTCATTTCTTAATTTGTTTTTATTGAAGTGATATTATTATTTTTATTTTTCAGAAATAATTAGTGAGTATTTTTTGTAATTTTTATGTTCATCACTATTGTCCTATACTATAGGACTACTAATTGTGACATAAGATTAATAAAATTGTATTGTATATGATGTGGTGTGCCTTAATAAATAAATAATTAATTTAATAAGAAAAAAAGTGGTGATTCGTAATAATATATATTTTTTTATGGAAAGGGAGGACAAACAAGTCACCCGGTGTTAAGTGATCACAGCCGCCCATATTCTCTTGCAACACCAGAGGAATCACAGGAGCGCTGACGGCCTTTAATGAAGGTGTACGCGCTTTTTTTGAAGGTACCCATGTCGTATCGTCCCGGAAACACCGCACAAGGAAACTCATTCCACAGGTTTGTAGTACGTGGAAGAAAGCTCCTTGAAAACCGCACTGTGGAGGACCGCCACACATCCAAATCCAACTTGTGGCGTGTCGTGCGAAGGTGGAATGAATCAGGGGAAACAGCTCTTTGGAACACTCCTTGTGATATATGTGTAATATTATGTATATTACAAGTACTCTTGACAGAACTTATAAATATTTGGTAAGAAATTAAAAATCGTTATTTGATTTATTCTCAATTTATTGGAATAGAAAACCAAGCAAATTGAGCTTATAATAATATTGATAATAATGACAGCACAGTTAAGTAAGTAAGTTGAAGTATTCAATTCATTCAGTCTACGTCCTTGTTATTTTAAGTCTCGCACTTGGCTTGTTTCTTTTAATTTAAACCGACTTCGAAAAGGAGGAGGTTCTCAATTCAATTGGTATTTTTTTTATGTATGTTCACCGATTAATGCCAAGCCAAATGTAAAAGCCACGCGTGACTTTGAGCGGGATAGCTTCGTCTAGAAACAAACAACCCAAGCGGGCAAGCAGCGACTTAAAGCCTATCAATAGCACATACAAATAGGAATATTTTATTTATTTTAAAGGTATAAGATTTGCATAAGAGGTGCATTAAATTAAATCTTTATTAAGTTATTTTATACGTTAGAGTTTTTAAAGTCGATTTTTTTAAACGTAATTAATTTTTATTCGTGTTCTACTTTTACCAATAGGGTATCATAATTACCCTTAAAAGCGCTTAATCCACTAAGTTTCTCTAAATTACTTTGACACGCGTTTTACCTCTACACGAGGTATTTTCAGGAGCTGTGTACTGTGTGCCAAACATGTCAAATATTCCATTTGGAGTTTTTTTTAATATTTTCATACCGCCTTTGATAAATTCATGAATGATAAACTAATTTTTGTTTAGACAGAACCGTCTTCATTAATAGTTGAGTCTTCTGACTCAACTATTAATGCTTAGATAATTTATACGTCTAGATAGTCTCTTGCTGTTAGACAACCGATAAAAACAGGCCAGGAATTTTAGTTTAGTGTGCGTGACAAGTAACGTCTTACACTCGCGATTTGTATGACAATTTGTGTTAGTGTGCGTGAATTGCTCAAAATAGAGGTAATTTCTAAGCTCTATTTTTTTTTTCGACGTCACAGCTGTCATTGTCTATCTAGACGTATAAATGATCTGAGTTTTAATGTATATAATTAAAATCGGAGCATAGCTACTTGATGCGAATACTAATTATGACTGTAATCACGACCATCATTTTCACGAATCATCCTTAGAGAAACAATGAATTTGAACTCTAAAGGTTGATGCATCTGATGTAGTTTACGGTTCTTAATAGTATACAATTTATTTTTTATTACTATTTGTGAAATCTTTGATAATTAAAACACCTTACAAAATAACTCAGCGGCCATTCAAAATTTTCTTTATCTTCTCACGAGCTCTAGTTTTTCGAGCGTATATTGGAAGATTAATTAATTTGAGTTAAATATTTATAATAACTTGAAAAAAAAAATTATGCAACTCAGTTCTACTGCCGTTAAAAGTTGTGATATACATTAAATACCAAGTTGGTCAATTTACTTAGTCCCAACTTAACGATCCTTCTGTCTTAAGTTATTGCGTAATTAGCAAACCTAGCAACATTTTATAGTCAACGTATCAATATTAAAAACTTTTATGTTTTAATTAATAAGATTATTTTTTTTAAGTTTCAATTAGGAATGGTGTCATTTACAAAAATAATTATATTATTTCATTAACCGTGGTAATGGTTCCTAATTTAAATTAATTAAACATCATTTTCTAAATTAAGGTTGGTTTTCTTTTACTGCCTACAGATTTTTTAACCATTATTTATTTTTCTTTTTAAGGCTTTTAAGCCTAATGATAATTTTGTAGAAACAAATAAATGACTTTTAGGTGCGCGTAAGTATGTATTAGCACACGCCTTGGTCATAAAAATGGACATAAAAAATCACTAATCTTGAAAGTCTCGGTAAGAAAAATGGGATAGATTATATAAATTATTCAATTGTCATCGCTTTTGTGAAAATATGGTATAGAAGAAGAATAGATGAATAAATACATAAATATATACCAAGCTAAATTTTATGTAAATAAGGGGCGAGACGAGCAGGACGTTCTGCTGATGGTAATTGATACGCCCTGCCCATTACAATGCAGTGCCGCTCAGGATCATTAAAAAACCCAAAAATTCTGAGCGGCACTACAACTGCGCCCGTCACCTTGAGACATTAGATGTTACGTCTTATTTTCCCAGTAATTTCACTAGCTACGACGCCCTTCAGACCGAAACACAGTAATGCTTACACATTACTGCTTCACGGGAGCAATAGCCGCCGTTATGGTACCCATAATCTAGCCGGCATCCTGTGCAAAGGAGCCAACACCCACTGGTAAAAAAAGCTTATAAGAGTGTGTTAAAAATAATGAAAAACGTATAAATAGCCATAATTATAAAACAATTATGCCATTATTCTGTTCAAGTATATTTCTAACATAACACCATATTCTTGACGAAGTTTCCTGGGGTCATATATCACAATCGATCAATAAATTTACAATATTGTCTTAAGTGTGAAGTGGTTCAGACCTATATTTATCTTGGTTCTACTATATCAAGTACTGGAGGATGTGGCGACGAGATCAGACGACGGTGCGCCATCACCAGGTCTGCAGTGGAACAACTGGGAAAGATTTGGAGGGACAGGAGGATTACCAAGAAGACTAAAGTCAGATTGATGAAATGCCTTGTGTTTCCAATCTTTCTCTATGGAGCCGAAACTTGGTCTCTGAGACTGCAGGACCGCTGTAAAATCGATGCATTAGAGATGTGGTGCTGGAGACGCCTCCTAAAGATCCCGTGGACGGCATTTCGCACCAATGTATCCATCCTCAAAGAGCTTCGTATTAAAGACAGACTATCGTCAATTGTGCAACTAAGAATACTGAAGTTCTTTGGTCACGTCTCTAGAAATGAGAACTCGATGGAGAGACTGGTAGTTCAGGGCCAGGTGGAAGGCAAGAGAGCACGCGGTCGATCGCCAACCCGCTGGATAGACGCCATCACAAAGGCTACTGAGTCCACCATAGTCCAGTGTACTCGCAACGCCTCTAACCGTCAGAAATGGAAGCACATCGCCAGGAGATCTACCCTCAGAAAGGATGTTGACCCACCGAACACTCCACCATGTACCTCGTCAGCGCAACCACGACCACTCTGACAAGAGTGTCCGACTAAGAAGAAGAGATTGTCTTAAGATTATAATAATTAATTAAGTTTAAATAATACGATATGACTGTTATGTCTAATCTCGCGTGAATATATACTTTGCGTAATATACGTGCGGTACATATACTTTGGTATTATTTACCATAAAGTGAGCCTTGCCAACTGGTCTATGATTCACTAGATTTCGACAAGACTATTGTTATTAGTTATTATTAGGTTGTTCGACAGATATTACAAGCCTTTTCAAGTTCTTGACATTTTTTTTACAACAAACACACACTTTAAAAGCAAGTGGGGATTAATCAGTGGCGTAACAATAGGGTGGCAGGGCTGGCAAAATGCCACGGGCCCCGACCCAAGAGAACCCCGACCCAAGAGGCCGCGAGCTCAAAAATATTTTCTTACATTGCACCTGAGTATTTAATTTTATTTGAAAAGTATATTTTTATAATTTCCGCTTAAAATCCAAAGTGAGACAACTAAAGACTACAATACAATTTCGAGTTAATCGTTAAGCATTTCCACCAACATAAACAAAAAATGTTGATTCGAAAAGCTAGCGAATAGATGATGAATGCGTTATGATATTATGTTCTGGAGGATGTATGTGTAAGCCCGCTGAGTTGGTTGCGCCCGTTCTGCTCAGGACTGAGGCAATCTTTATAGAATGGGTGGTAGTTTTTGACTTTCATTAAATGATGTAAGTAAGTATATCTTTATTTAGAACAAATACTATACGTAAAAATTTACAAAATATAATAACAAATAATATAACAAATTTATCTAAAACATTACTATAATATGCCTAAACTTATTAAAACTAACATACATTAAGAACTAAAGAAAAAACTAAAGTAAGGGTTATTCTATATCAACATAATAAGGTGGTGTTTGCAGTGTTATGTCCCAAAAAGGTTTGCTACTCAGCATATTAGTTGGGTATTTTCAGTAACTACCTTCAATAAGGCGGCCGTCGCGATTACAGCCACAATGGCTTCCATTATTAAATAAAATAATTATTTAATAAATAATAAATAAATAAATGATAGCACTCAAAACATAAGATAATCAATATTATTATAGTAGACGGCTAGGTTGTAACAATTATTAGTTAGATATATATTGATTATTTAATATATAAAATTCTCATGTCCCGGTGTTTATTACCAAATTCCTCCGAAACGGCTCCGAAACCATATTGTATGAAATTTTGTGTGCATATCGGTTTTTTTTATATATTTTTTTTTATTTTATATGCCAAAATAAAGTTTGATGTCGCATTCTATTTTGAATAAAAATATTTGAATTTGAATATTAGCAAATTAACTAATTCTAGTTTGCACTATATCTTAAGTGTTAATTTGTAGCTTAGTTAACGACTGTGATTGTTACTAAAAGTGGACAGTGGGATTATTTCTGTTATACGTGTTATTAGAACTGTTATCAATATTTAATTAATTGCATTACTATTATTACATTATTATTATTTTTCGAAGCAAATTCAGGCGATTTTCAACCCACTTAAAGGATTTCTACAATTGATATGGTCACTATAAGTTGTTGTTAGGTTAGGTAATCACGTAAAAACTTAAGACAGAAGGACCCTTAAATTGGGACTGAATAAATTGACCGACTTCGTATTACATGGATCTCACAATTTTTTACGGTAGATCAACTTAGTTGCGAGACTTGGTTTTATCCTATATTCGTCTTCAAAAAATTCGACACGTGTTTCGCCTGTACACGAGACATCCCCAGGAGATGTTGACTCGCCAAACTCTGGCACGAGATATGTGAGTCTCATTTTAGTTATTAGTCAAATATTGGCAGAATTAACACTCAAGAAAACTCAAAACATTTGAATAATTATGGATTTCCGCAACTTAGCGCCTACTTCAATAAAAGACTTGGTATTCTTAACAAGTTACATTTTAATGGCGTTATACCTTTACAAGACATATTCTGCAATAATGTCGTAGCTTTTGTAAAATGTTATATTCTTGCAAGTTACATACTCAATAAAACATACAATGTGGTAGGTAGTACATCATTGTACTGTGGGCAGTTAACCTTCCCAAAGGCTTAGAATAATTCAAATAAAAATTCATACATCAAAATATTTGGCCTTGATTGGTCCGGTAATTGTAGAATAAACATTAAAATACTCAATAACGACCTTTTTCGGTTAGGTCAGTGCGTATAATTTTGAAATACTATTAATTTTGAGATATAGAAGTAAGCGTTTTTAATATATAATTTCTAATAATATGTGAACCATAATTTTGTAATCTTCAGAAAAATTATCTACTCTCCTATTGCTGATTGGCAAAAATATTTAATTTACCGCCAATTTGTATGGTTATGTTGATGTCAAAGATCAATATTATTACAGATACCTTACAAAACCTGAAGGTATTGATTAAATCTTTACTATTTTGCATCACTTTAATCATGATATTGAATAGGTCATATTATATACCTTTCAACTTCCAGATTACTTACTTATTCCTTTTTACTTACTTTTGTTCGACGGACAGATGGCCGATGGGGCAGTAAAGTGAGACTCGAATGCCGACCACTTACTGGAAGATGCCGATGATCTGGTCAAGATTACTGGTATACTTTGGATGAGGGCAGCGCAGAACCAATCGTCGTGAAGATCTTTAGGGGAGGCCTTTGTCCAGTGGTGAACGTCTTCGAGCTGATGGTGATATACCTTCCTATATTTTAGTAAAACTCTCTGTTCGAATTCCCTATCGTTGATTCCAGCATGACAGCACATACAGCCAAATATAAAATATATCATCCCCACCACCTGGATTCAAATGTATTTCCAATTTCAACTGGATTTTCAAAAAAAATTCTTGCAGGCAAAACCAAATAATGGAATAAGCTTCCTTGGATTGTGTTTCATAATAAAAACGACAGTGGCATCTTCAAAAAAAGCGTGTACGTGAAAGGAGAGATGGTGACGGTGGTGACTCCAGGAAACCTCCTTTATCCTAGTAATCCCATAAAAATATGATTTAATAGAAATTGCATGTGTGTTGAATTGCATTCCTAGTATACTACAGTATTTTAGGTTATATAGAAGCTGATGATACATGGTTCTTGTTTGGTTCTTTTTTTTTGTAACAATAAGGGACTAGAAGAGCAGACGTTCAACTGGAGGTAATTGATACGCCCTGCCCATTACAATGTAGTACCGTTCAGGATTCTTGAAAAACCCAAAAATTCTGAGCGGCACCACATTTGCGCTCATCACTTTGAGACAAAGGTGTTAAGTCTAATTTGCCGAGTAATTTCACTAGCTACGGCGCCCTTCAGACCGAAACACAATAATGTTTACACATTACTGCTTCACGGCAGAAATAGGCGCCATTATGATACACATAATCTAGCCGGCATTATGTGCAAACGAGCCACCCACTGGTAAGTGTGCAAAACAAAACATGAGTAAAATAATATTTTGATCATACTCAATCTGATAATAATTTATATTAAAAACTACAAAAATAGGTATTTAAGATGAGTGTCGCAGAGGTTCTGTTATTTTAATCTATGCGCACTTATAAGATGTGTTAATAAATTACCGCTTTTCAAACTATTGGTACAGTTCGTTGTTAAACCCTTACGCAATCAGCCGCATCTCGCGAGCTGCAAAAAAGGCTGTACACACACGATAACAATAAGGTAATTTAATATCTTAATATATATAAATCAAGTGTTCTGATGTTTGTTTCCAGTGAACTCCTAAGCTAATGAACGGATTTTAATGGGGATTACTTCATGGAGTGCAGTTCAGTCCAACTGAGAGATAGGATAGTTTTTATTTCGTTTTGGGACCGACAATTATTTTTATTTCCTATATTTGTTTTTATAGTCATATTTTCTATAAGAGAATTTTTTGAGACACGGTTTGACAGTTCTGCTGTGAAACAATTTCATTATAACAACAGGGAGCATATTTTATGAAATAATTCTTGGTGTTTTGAAATATGATTGACAAATTCATAAAAAGCAATATTTTATATATTATGTATAGAACAATGTCTGTCGGGTCAGCTAGTAAAATATATATTTTGGATATTCATGAAAAATACTATATATTTATATAACCTCGATTAATTCTAGCTAAACAATATTAGAATTTTGACATAATTTTAAATATGATTTTAACAGTCAGTTTTTTATTACTCCGTGGACCATATAACCCAGTGATTAGTGACACTGCCTACTGGACTAAAGGTCCCGGGTTAGAATCCCCGTAGATGCAAACATTTATATGACGAGTATGGATGTTTGTTTCCGAGTCATGGATATTCATATGTAAATAATGTATGTTTAAGTATGTATATTGTATTAAATATATCGATGTCTTGCACCCATAGTACAGGCTATGCCTAGTTTGGGGTAAGATAATAAGTGTAAAAGTGTGTCAATATTATAATAACTGTATTATAATAATTGTGTTATTGTAAATAATTATTTCTTTATGCATTGGCAGTTGTAGTAAAAATATTTTTATAGATTTCTTATGCGGATATCTAAAGATAATTATAATTAATTTAGTACCATCAATTTCTTCAGATTGCCAAGGTAAGCTTCTAATTTGCAATTCATGAGATATAATAATAATATTTTTATATTATAGATAAATTTGCATACATTTATTGTACTCTGGACAACGAAATATTAAAATATTCTTCATGTTTATTATAGAAGCTTTATATTATATGCCGTGCCCTATCCTTATATTTTCCTCGCGACTTCTATCAAGTTACGATTTGGACACCGATATTGTTTTTATCTTACATAATTGAAACATCTAGATAGAGCCTCTTGCTGCTAGACAACTGATGAAAACAGGCCAGGTTTATAAACCTGCAAAGTAATAACTTTGTGTGACAAGCTACGTCTTACACTCGTGATTCGTGTGAGTGTGCGTGTTCACTGCTCAAAATAGAGGTAATCTGTGAACCGCAATTGCTTTCGACGTTTTCACAGCTGTCACAGCCTATCTAAACGTATATATGTTCTAAGGTGTTTATCAATGCATACGAGTACATGAGAACTAATCGTTAATATTTCAAACTGAAACACATGATAATAATTGTACGCCTTTAAAATTGTGTACTAACCCAATTTTTAAGGCCTATTTTACGCATTTTATATCATTACTAACTGACCCAGCAACCGTTGTATTGCCAATTAAAGTAATAAAAAAATTCAAAAATAAATAATTAAAATTTATGGGGTGATAAAAAATAGATGACGACCGATTCTCAGACCTACCAAATCTATCGTACATAAAATTTATCGTACTACAATAATTATTATTTATTATTATTATTATTATTATTTATAATAGACTAAGCAGCTTTCGCTGATGCGTCTATATCATTTGCCATATCTATCCAAATGTTTGTCCAGTCTATTCTTAAACTGATTAACAGATTTTGATTTAACCACATCCTTGGGCAATCTATTCCATATATGAACGACTCTGTTGGTCAGAAAGTGTTTCAATGGATTTGATGATGCTAATTGATATTCTAGCTTCATATCATGTCCCCTTAGTCTAGGATTGCTCTTACTTGGAAACATGCTCTCAAAATTTGGGACATTATAATAATTATTTAGTATTTTGTATGTTTCAATTAGATCGCCTCTTTCTCGTCTGCTTTTGAGGGTGCTGAGTCCAAGCTGTGTAAGTCTTTGTTCATATGTAAGATTTTTCAGTTCCCTAGGCAACTTAGTGGCTCGCCTCTGTACCCTTTCCAACAATTCTATATCCTTAACAAAATATGGATTCCAGACCTGAAATGAATACTCCAGTAATGGTCTGATATAAGTTTTATAGATTTTTAGAAATGTTTTCTTGGTGATGTTGAAGAATGCTTTTCTGATTAGGTATAGGATTGAGTTGGCTTTCTTCACAGTAGCCACAATGTGTGCTTCCCATTTGAGATCATTGCTTAAGATCACTCCTAGGTCTTTTTGTGTATCAACCGCTTTTAGTTGCTTATTGTCTAACCAATATGGTACTCGGGGATTATTTTTTCCAATATGTAGAACAGTGGTTTTGTTGACATTCAGTGAAAGTAACCATTCCTTTGTCCAGTGTTCAATAGCTTTTAAATTTTGTTGTATATCACCCTGTTGATGTATAGGGTTCCCAAAGAACTTGGTGTCATCCGCGAATAATGAAAATGGGAGACTTATAACATTTTGCAAGTCAGTTAAGAATAATGTGAATAATATTGGTCCCAGTACAGAGCCTTGTGGTACACCGCTGCGAACAGGACGATTACTTGACATTTCATTCCCAACCCTCACGCGAAATTTTCGATCATTTAGGAAGTCACTAATCCAGACTAGCAGTTTACCACGTATGCCAAGGTGTTCTAATTTATGAAGTAGCCGACTAGTTGGAACTCTGTCAAATGCTTTCTCGTAATCCAGATAGATAATATCAGTTGGTTGACGTTTGTCCCAATTTAATATCCACTGTCTAAGACAGCTGAGAAGGTTAGTGACAGTTGATCGCTTCTGTGTAAAACCATGTTGTTCTCGAATAATTATATTTTCTCTTGTTATGAATTCTCTTAAGCTGTCAACTATGATTTTCTCCATAGCTTTACACAATATGCACGTCAAGCTGATTGGTCTGTAGTTTTCAGCATTTAACTTATTTCCTTTTTTGAAAATAGGCGTAACCACTGCTTCTTTCCAGTCTGTTGGGAGTCTTCCCATTGCAAAAGACAGATCCATTATTAAGGTTACTTGGTTAATGATGGCGCTGCATTATTTATTATATTCGATTGCCATCTTGCAACTCTATTGCGGATCTGTGAATGGAATAGAATAATATTAAAATCACGATACAAAAATAGGTGTTGATCGTAGACGGGTTAAAATTTGTATGTATATTAATGCTGAATCATAATATAACAAAAATAAAAAAAAATTACAAAAATAAAATATTTAGGGGTGGGTGACCCTTATCATTTAGGGGTTTGAAAAATAGATGTTGGCCGATTCTCAGACCTACCCGATATAAACACAAATTTTCAAACAAATTTGTTTATCCGTTTCGGAGGAGTTTGGTAACAAACACTGGGACACGAGAATATTGATAAAATATAATATTTAAAAACATTTCCGAGATATTATGTGCAAATAAATTTTAGGGGTTAAAGCATGAAATTGCCGATTTGTACTGAAAAATTGAAATTAGTTTTTTTTTAGCTACCTACTTGATAAAGTAACATAATTATTTGATCAAAATAACTACCATTTTTATGTATACATTGCTGCCATCCAATAGGAAGGTCATTTATCCTTTTGCATTAGAACTGTGGTAATCTAGATTCAAAAAACTGTGTGAAAGCATTTTGTACTGCCTCCTGAAAACAAAACTTTTTATCACGTAGAAAATTGTCCAAATCATGAAAAAAATGGTAGTCCGTTGGAGCAAGGTCTGGCGAATAGGGAGGGTGACGAATAGTTTCTAATTGCGGTTCCTGTAGAGTTCAAATGATTTCTCGTGCTGTTTGAGGTCTCATGGAGCAATAATAGTGAAGTTCGATTCATGAGTTGGGGCTGTTTCATTGCTAGTTTTGCTATCATTGTTCAGAGTTCGCACAGTAGACATCTGCTGATATTGCTTGACCAGATCGGAGAAAGCTATAGTGAATAACACCATGCTGAGACCACCAAACAGTTACCATTACCTTTTTATTGGTAAGCTTTGCTTTAAGACACTGTTGCGGCGTTTGGCCTGGAGTCAGATATTGTATTTTTCGCTTACGGTTAAAGTAAAGAATCCACTTTTTATCGCATTTCACAATTCGATCCAATATTCCTTCATATCTGTATCGATACAACAGGGCAACACAAGTTTCAACACACGTTTCTTCACCATCAATCATGAGGCACCCATTTTTCATATATTTTATTGATTTGACGCAAGTGAGTCAATATTTTGGTAAGGTAACGTTAAACCATGCCACTTATTCCTGAGTAGTTTTGCTCGGATCGGCTTCCACCATCTCTTTCAATTCATTAATATTCACCTGTGCGAATTGGTCTTCCACGTGGTTCGTCCTTCAAATCAAAGTTTCCATCATGTAAGCGTTTAAACCAAAATCACGCGGTGCGTTCATTAGCAGTCCCCTCTCCAAACTCAACATTGATATTGCGAGCCGTTTCTGCCGCGTTAGTTCCGCGTCGGAACTCTCATTCAAAAATCACTCGAATTATCGAAGTATCGATCTTTCTTGTTTAAGGTCAAAAAAAACTACTGAAAGTCGATAATCGGATGTTATACATTTTTTTTAAATATTCACATAGGTACCATGTGGTGAACAATACAACATGCTTGTTAGGAAACACCCAACTGTAGATATATTCAATGACTCTCATGGCTCACTTAAGAATAAAATACTAACATACTTTTAAGTCATTCTATAAACTAACCTAGTAATTTAAATTTAATTTTCACATTAACTTTTATATGTAATTAATTTTAAAACACCTACTTTAAATTATTATTAGTCAATGCTGTGCATTTCTTTTATAGGTGTGCATATTAGAATTGTAAATTATGTTAAGTTTATATGTAAATGTATTAATATGTATTCTGTTGAAGTGCCTAATAAATGAATAAATAAATTTTCAATTGAAAATCTCAACCCATGAAGGCTCTACGTCAATTCGAAGTACCTCTTACAAGAAAACGGCAATTTTATACTTTAACCCCTATTACTTCAACAAATTAGGAGGCAAACATTGAAATTTCCAGACAGAAATTATCTGCACTACCGAACTCTTTACTAACTAAACACAAGTCAATGTCAATAATAAATCTAAAATCAGTCGAAGTCGAATTGTCTGTTCAAATATGGTTAATTTACGATACAATTATAATTATTTGAAAACAAATCATCCTTTGCACCGGATGCCGGCTAGATTATGGATACTACAACGGCCCATATTTCTGCCGTGAAGCAGTAATGTGTAGGTATTATTGTGTTTTGGTTTGAAGGGCGCTTTTTGGCGTTTGTTGTACACCTCTGTTTAGTGAAATGAAGTTTATTTATTTATTTAGTAACGCTAACAAAAAATGAGTTTTTGTTGGTATGCACGCATCAGTAACCTGTGTATTGTATGACGGACTGCATAAAATTTAAATAAATTATTGGTATTTTAATTTTAATTCATATTAGTTATGCATAGTATGTGTACATAAATCAAACACCTAAAAAGCATCAAATACGCGTACATACACATACGTGCAGTAGATCGATAAAATTTCATTAATACATATTAGCATGGCGGTGACCTTAAATGCAATCCTCTTCCAAAATTATTCTAGGGTTGAATTTAAAAAAAATAGCTGTGTTTTAACCGACTTCAAAATGAGGAGGTTCTGACCTCCTTTTTAAACAAGCTAGCGCTTTCCTACATAACATAAACAATAGATACTGCGTAATTTGAACAAATTTCGTATAAAATAGGGCTGTCATGCATTTTTTATGATTTTTTTAGATTTACCTACAGATTACATTTCGATTGTTACTACTCGTAATGAATGCAGTATTTTTTTATAACTAAAACATACTTCAAAGTTACTAATTAGTAATAGAATAGTTACTAAAACAATTTTTAAATTGACTTCTACAGATACTTTTTACGGCCGACCGCATTTTGACGGCTTGTCGTATTTTACACAGATAAAGTTTTAAAATTAAAAAAAGGGTCTTTTAGGGTCTGTTAAATTACCCTTCTTGTCGTATATGTTTGTTACCTCAGAACTTTCCATGTGTTCTTATAGCAATTTGGTCAAGATCTGACCATGGCATCTATAATTTTTTTAAATTTGTTTGATTATGAGTCAGCATTAAAAAATACACACAACTTCTTTTTCTTTTCACCTATCTACGGTCAACAGTTACTTTTGTATCGCGATTTTAATATCGGCAATACAACGTTTGCTGGGTCAGCTAGTATGCTATAAGTATGTGCGCGACTAATGGACGAATATCTCAATATCACGCCAACCGATTTGATTATTCTTTTTTATTGGAAAGAATATACTTCAAGGGTAGTTTGGTGAGAGTTTGGTTAGGTTCTGATTATGGGATCCATGACAAAGTAACAGAACTCTTCAATTCTTAGGAGCTAATTTACGATACTCGGGCGAATCTTTTACATGCTATCTGAAAATCTGAGTCACCTACCCTAATGTTGTTAAGGTCAAGTAATTGTCGTAGTCAGATATGATGATCAGTGGAAATCCTGTTCTGTAAATCTGTACCAGAATTGACAGAAAAGTTGAGCTCGTGAGAAGAACATGCAAGAAACTCAACGGGCACTCTTTTATAACAAATAGAGTATTTCACAATGGCTGTAATATACACAAAGAATTAGTTTGTAAGGTGCTGCATCTAATATATGATTCGTGTTTAAATAATATAAATTATTTCATAAAAAGTAATAAATAATTAACTGTATAAATATAAATTATCGTATATTGGATGCATCAACCTTTAGAGCTTGAACTCGTAGTTTGACTACTACTATTCCCTACTTAGTAGGATGTATAAACTAATATCTATTATTATTTTTTGTCACCTTTTTGCTCTTAATAGTTATTTTCATTATTATAATATTAGAAATATGGGATTGCTTGTAACTAATTCTAGATAGGCTTCATAAGATACACAGCTTTAAGGGTAAATGTATACACTTTTATAATAAAGTCCCAGCCACTGTTCAGGCATTAGCTATAAATAAACTTAAATGTTTTATTAAAAAATGGCTCTGTCGTAAATCCTACTACTCCACAGCTGAATATCTAAATGATCCGACAGCCTGGGACTAGATTATGATTATCTTATAGCAATTACAATGACAATACAATATTGTATATTTGATTAAAAAGAGCGCAAAAAAAATGCTGGGAGAGTTTCTTGCGCCGCTTCTTCTCTCTCAGAGCGCTATTTGTTTCCGAAGCGGTAGTAGTGTCTAGTATATTAGAAATAACATCAAAAATAATTCTAAAGGAATCAATGAGATCATCATGAGAAAATCAATGCCTTTTATGCCTTTTATGTTTTCAGATGGGAACTATCAGAAGAATATTTTTAATACTTAATATCTTAGCAATCCTGCTTCAGTGTCAATGTGCTGACAAATACACCGATGAGAATAGACCTTACGAATTCGGCTTCAATATAGATGGTGAACAACATCGCCACGAGAAAAAAGGTAATTTAAATAAGTATAACATATATATATATTAGTATGTACACATTGTTTTAATGCTAATTATGAAACTAATAACTTATATTCTTGAAAATGTTATAATAATAATTATTATTATTTCAGAAAATTGCCATATTAATTGATAGTAAAATATCCTTAATAAATTATGTTAGTATAATTATAACTAAACAGGCACATGAAGCCGCATAAATGCCTTTATAATCGGCGCATCGTAAGGACTTAGAATGGTTTGCAGAATGATGTTAGGCCTACCATGCAACCTCTTATCCGCGAATATTGCCGAAGCACGGCCTCACGGCCAGTGCGTTCCCTCTCCTGTTATGTATTTACATAGGCACATATGTGAATTTTTTAGAAACTGGCATAACAAGGAACAAACATAAAATTATAATGCCTTCTACTCGGCTAAGTCGAGTTAGTCAGTCTTTTGTGGGACGCTGTATATGGTTTTACAACAAGGTCCCAGAAAATGTTCAAAACAAAATATGTATTACGAAATTCAAAGAATTGTTAAAAAACGTATGTATTTTAAAGGTGCTATAACCAAATCAATGATACCATAGATTGGGAAAGTAGAGACAGGCTATTAAATAAATTATTTTATTGTACGATTTTACATTGTGACCATATTTTTATAAAAAAAAAATTAACAACAAAACAACCGCCTTCAAAAACAATAGATATAATGTGCACTAAAAAGTATAAAATTAATTGCGTATTTTTATACAATCTAATTAATTAATGTTATTGTTGTTACGATTGTTGTTTTTGGAGTCGGTGTTTTCTCATGTTTTCCACTGTCAGATCTGGACCAAATTACAATGGGACCACTTGGGAAGCATCAGCTTTCGAATAAAAAAAGAATTATCAAAATCGGTTCACCCAGTCGAAAGTTTTGAGGTAACAAACATAAAAAATACTGACGAATTGAGAACCTCCTTTTTTTTGAAGTCGGTTAAAAAGAAGCCCGCTGAGTTTGTTGCGCCCGTTCTTCTCAGGTGTGTGGCATAGCTTTTCAAATGGGTAGTAGTTTTTGACTTGCAATAAGTGAGACTATATCCTATTTTGAATAAAATTATTTGAATTTGAATGGGGCTTTCTTCATATACCCTACTCTTCTTCTTTATCGTAGTATATAATCCGATAATACTACTATTTAATATTATAAGACTAGAATGTAAATAGCAATTTAAGACGACACCATTATAATATTATAATATATATAGACTACTTCTTCTTCTTCGCGTGCCTCTCCGACTAGCGAAGGTTGGCAGTCAGCTTTGTAATTTAACTCGCGATTCCTATCCACTCTCGGATGATACGCAGCTTAGACTTTTTTCTGCGACCTTTGCGGCAACTTTTTCCATCATCATGAGTTGTAGGAATTCGTACCTCTCGTGCCTTAGCACGTGCTCCAAATATGCGACTTTCCACATCTTTATTGTTTGCATGAGTTCTCGTTTTTTATTGACGCGGCGCAGAACTTCCACATTCGTGACCTTGTGAGTCCAACTAATGGCCAACACACGCCTATATACCCACATTTCAAAAGCTTCTATACGTTTCCTGAGGTCTCCTTTAATAGTCCATGCCTCACATCCGTATAGAAGTACTCTAAGGCCACTCACTATAGTACGTGAATTACAATCAGTATTTATTTGGTATTGATCCCTTGTCTCTTAGTGAAGTTAGTGAAGCACTACACTATTAAGATTCAACCAGTAAACCAACTATTCATTTAAACCTAAAGTTTTGATAGTGTTTGTAAATTTTGTATAATCCTATTTTCAGATTTTAGTAAGTTTTTATTTCCTCTAAGGCTAATAGTATCGTCGCGTTAATATCTTCCTTAATTAAATGTTGCAGTGAGAAATATTTAAGTAACAGCTAAGTTTGTTTGATAAAGTTGTTTCGTTAATACTTATGTTTAAACCTATTTATATACGTTACTAGCTGACCCGTCAGACGCTGTTCTGTCTATAGATAATGTAACTGCATTACCGATTTATAACTGTCATTTTTTAAAGTATTAAAATGTACATTATTCTTATGAGGTAGACATATGCCTATATCTTTGCGGAAATACTTAATAACTCCACTTAGCCGAGTAGTATACATTATCAGCCTTACAAATCAATTTGGTGTAAAGTTATAACTGAGAGTAAACCAAGAATATGCAAAATGTTGATTATATCGCTTGTAACACTGTCAATACAATGATTATTTTGAAGTTTTCCGAATGTCAAGCAGCTTTACAAATAAACGCGGGAAAAGACATACGACCGAATAAGCCAATCAGAAGTAAAACGTCTATTTGTAAACATTTTGCATATTCTTTGTTTGTTCTCAAGTATAACTTTATACCAAAATTATTTGTAAGGCCGTATAAGTTTATCTTTGTAAGGGTGCGTTGCGCATTCCTCAAAAAAGGGGTTAACTCCAATTTTTTATAGACGTTCTCATTTTCTAGATGTATAAATGATCTAAGCCTTCCAATTAAAAAAAATCAAGTACATATAATATGGAAACTTGAGTGTTAGTTTAGTAATAACACATAATTTCAGTTCAAACTTGGTCACACAGTTTTTAACCGTTTTAATTTCCGGTTGCATTATAAATAAATTCTAAACTTAATAGAAATTTTTCAGACAACTAACTGGCTAAGTATATATTATTTTTTAATATATTACTTTGATATAAATTACTTTTCATACATTTAATAGATATAATATAATATATATAATATAATATTGACACACTTTTTACACAAATTATCTTGCCCCAAGTTAAGCATATATAGCCTGTGTTATGGGTTACAAGACAATGATATATTTAATACAATACACTTACTTAAACATACATAAATTCATATAAACATACATAAATACATATAAACATCCATGACTCGGAAACAAACATCCATATTCATCATATAAATGCTTGCACCTGGAATTCGAACCCGAGACCTCTAGCTTAGTATGATCGCTAACCACTCGGCTATACAGGTCGTACAGAGAAGTAAAGATTTCCTTTTCTTTAGGTAGATATATATATCTTAAACTATATGGCAACAAATTGGACAAAATTAAGAAATTGATAATCAAATTTGTAAAAGCAAGAGAACGAACGCCATTCAAAATTTTTTGTATTTACTAGCTGACCCGGCAAACGTTGTTTTGCCATATAAATTATTTTTAGTGTTTGACCGTTTTTTCTCTTAATTACCGAGCTGCGACCTGTCAAAGGTTTCAAATAAATATTCGATATTGACTTGATATTTCACTTTTTAACTGACTTCAAGAAAGGAGGAGGTTCTCAATTCATCGGTATGGTTTTTTTATGTTTGTTACCTCAGAACTATTTATTGGGTGAACCGATTTTGATAATTCTTTTTTTGGTCCAGATTTGACTATGGCATCTATGAGAAAACCATAAAAGTCTTAAATATGCTGTAAGTATGTGCGCGATAAATTAACGAATAACTCAATATCGCGCCAATCGATTAAAATCATTATTTTTTTATTAGAAAGGATATATCGAAGGTAGTTAAGTGAGAGTTTGGTTAGTTTGCATAAAATACGCAATATTTTTTTTTACTTTTAAGTGCATATTATATCTAATGTTTTGGAATAGTTTTTTTGTATATTTTTTATCTTTAACTATTCCAAGGAATACGTATGTTGCAACACATTCCGCAGTCTCTATTAAAGCCAGCCTTACTGTTAACGTTATAATTGTCTTAGATAAACGTTAAGTATAACAGCTTATATGATGTAACCAAGCTTAATTTTATATTAATACTAGATTTAGCCCGCGACTTCGTACACGTGCAATAGTTACTTTGGGCAGAATTTTTATTTATCGATTTACTCACTTTGCAAATAATACACATACACACTGCTGTGGTTAATACATTTTTATAAGCTACCAACTGTAGAACTTTCGTTCCCATTTTTAATCCCCACACAGGTGTTTATATTAAAAACGCTAGAACAAATATTTTTTTTATATTTAGGTGTTATCTTGATAAACTTTCATACGAACTTCCACCACTATTTCAACCCTTTTATTCGCAATAAAATGTAGTCTTATGTCCCAAGCTATTGTCTATCATTGTTCTAATCATATCATCAAAATCAGTTGAATGGTTTAGGCTTGAAAACGTGTGAAACAAACTTACATTTTTTAAATATTAGTTGGGATTATTTTTACTAAGCATGTGTAACATACTTAGCAAAACTCAGCACTACGATGTATACATATCTTTTTAATAAAATACAATATTATCGAACTCAATGACAATGGCATTTAAATTATCTTCATGGTCGTCGATTCGATATTGATTGAGAGATGCGGTGATGACATGGTCTATTGACATGTACTATTGAGCAAATATTTATTAACATAACGTAATTCCTGCGTGTCAAATTATACAACATCCGTTATGTTCTGAACTTCATCTTTATTTATTTAATAGCTTATTGTATTCATATTTTTAGATTAAATAGCAAAAAAAAGTGTGTGTGTACTTATGTACGCACTCAAAAAGTTATTCTTCTTTGGCGTAATAAAACAATTGTACTCTTTTTTATGATAATAAGGGACGAGACGAGCAGGACGTTCAGCTGATGGTAATTTATACGTCCTGCCCATTACAATGCAGTGCTGCTCAGGATTATTAAAAATCCCAAGTATTCTGAGTGGCTTGACACACAAGATGTTGACACAAGAGGTACGGCGCCATTTAGACTGAAACACAGTAATGTTTACACATTACTGCTTCACGGCATCCTGTGCAAAGGAACCTCCCACTGGTAAATAGTGCTATGTTACGTTCGTAGAAAATCAATATTGTGATAAAGAAGGAATTGAATAAAACTAATGAAAATATTATACCGAATAATTTAGTTAAATAACGGGTACTTAAATATCATTAAATTATTTTTATACAATTATATATATTTTTTTTTAAATTTGTATAATAATTCAAATTGTATATTGTAATCTATTTAATTCTTGTCAATTGGTTGTGGTTCAGTAGACATATGAGTTACAAGAGGCTTGGTAGCTGAAGTATGATACAAATGGTCTAGTTGACCAGCTAACGTCAGTGTGTCGAATTTGCGTGACGTTGTGCGCGCGCATCGTAAAAATTGGCTGTGATATCTTTCCCCTTACGCGCCAAAATAAGTGTAATTTCAGATATTGGATAGTAATGGCACAAAATTTACTCTTTATCACTAAATGACCTCTTCAAAAGAATTTTGTTCGCAGTAGAAGAAATACCGTCTGTTGTGTGGAATCTATTTTATTCTATCATACCGAAATTACAGAATGAGTGTGGTTTTATGAAACCACGGTAAAAGTGAAACTTTTTTTCACATTACAGATATTTAACTAAAAATTTTTGGAATAATATTCCATTAAGGGTATAAAAATTGCTTTACAAATCTTAATTTTATGCTTGGAAAATTGGAATGATAATAGGAAAATTATAAAATCACAACATTTACATTAAACACTGACAAAAAAACAAACAAAATAGCGTGAAGCACTGGCACAAATGAATAATAGTCTATATACACTACACGGTCAGCTGCTGCGAACTATAGGCGCCGCCCGACCGTCACGCGACATGCAACACACAGACTAAAAAGTATGAGACGATGTAATAAAAGTTGCACTTTAATACTTACTTATTCATACACCTTATGTCATTATACCAATCAATATATTAATATTTATGCCGTAGCAAGCAAATTAATATAATAATAAAATAAATATAGACTCGAACCCTTGTATAATTAATCCCAGAAGTTAGGGATATCATTTTAAAATAACAAATTGTCTACGACTTGTCATTCAAAATCAGTTACAGTCACAAAATATTTTATTTCCTTTTCTATCTTGTTATATCTCCTTTAGAGGTATTCTTTTCTCTTGCACGCAGTGTTTGTCTACGCTAGCATAAGTCTATGGTCGGTTAATTTATAAAAATGTCAATTTCAGTGTACCCGTCATATACCAATATATCAAATATAGATTGTGTTAAGTGCTATGAAAATATGCTGCAAATTTAATTATACAAATAGTGATATCACCAAACATATACATTGGTTGTCGTCATGTTTAAAATAGGTGAGGTTTTACTTCAATCGCTTAGTCTTTAATGGTCTTCCTATTCAATTTTTTCTACTGTGGCTTCTTTTTTTATGAAAATAAGGGACGAGACGGGCAGGACGGTGAGCTAATGGGAATTGATTCGCCCTACCCATTACAATGCAGTGCCGCTCAGGATTCTTGAAAAACCCAAAAATTCTGAGCGGCACTACAATTGCGCTCGTCATCTTAAGACATAAGTCTTATTTGTCCAGTAATTTCACTAGCAACGATGCCCTTCAGACCGAAACACAGTAATGCTTACACATTACTGCTTTACGGTGCAGAGGAGCCTCCCACTGGAAAAGTAAGTAAACAAGTAGATGTAGAGTTTGTCAGGCAATACTGCAACAATACCAGTAACTGCTGCAAACTACGCATCTGTTCTGGTTTAAAACGTATGGTGTAATTACAGACATTCCCTCTTAGAAGACAGAAGTATGTGATCGGGATCAAAATGCATTAAACTATGTCGATTTTAATTGCGTTACTGGGATAATATTGCGACTTTTCTAGCCTCATTTGCCATTAGGTAGATCATCTTCTCTTCTTGCCATTTCTTTACATTAAAAATATTTCGCATTTTTTATTTACAACTACTCATCGAGGTCATTGCGGTCATATAAATTCGATGGCCGACAGTCATTAAAATTCATTGTAGCGCTTTACAAAGCGCAGGTCCAGCCACATATGGAGTATTGCAGTCATCTCTGGTCTGGCGCACTCCAGTTTCAGCTCGATCCATTTGACCGCGTGCACCGCTGGGCAGCTCAAATTGTCGGGGACCCAGTACTCTGTGAACGGCTGGATCACTTGGACTTTGAAGTGACGTTACGTAGAAACATCGCTGTGTCTTCTACAAATTAGGATATCATATATCATCAGTCTATCTTGTGGGTGGTGGGTGTGTACCTACCAACACTGCGTCTTCCTTTGCGTGGTCACCATTCGAAAAATTTACTGCCCCACCGGCCATCTGTCCGTCAAACTATGTGCCCTGCCCACTGCCACTTCAGTTGCGCATAGCATAGTATTTCTTATTTCAAATCAAAATTTATATAATTCGAAATAAGTAAATTATTTAGTTATAATATTAAACCAAACATTTTAATAAAAGTTTGCCATCTAAATCAAACTTTAGTCCATTCATTGTGTCTAATAAATATTATTTGATTACGAATTTTTTTTCAAACACAATTAGATATACAATATATAATTCTAAAATAACTATTTGCAACGGATACATTTGGTAAATTTATGTATTCTTTTATTCTCTAGTTATTTGGGATTTCCAGACCATAAAAAACAAGCAATTCTTTCTAAGGATATTAACTATCACAAAACCTGTTCCGTGGGAGGCATTATGACCACGAGTTAAATGTCCAATTAGTTTAATAGTCACTTGGAATTTATGTTTTTTTTTCAGATGAAAACGGGATAATAATGGGAGAGTTTGGTTTTATAACTGCTGATGGAGTCTATCACGTCACTGTCTATGCAACTGATGAAAATGGCAACTTTAAGATATTGTCAATGAAAAATATACGAGTGAAGCCTTGTAAGTAAAATGAAAAAATGGCTTAGATAATATTTATACAAAATTAAGAATACGAGGTCGCTCACTGTCGGTCGCTGTGAACTTCCCAGGAGTGTTCTGAACATCTGGAAGGAGCTGGGCTGGTCAGCACTGCACGCAAAATGGATCCCATTAAGTGGTCTATTTACGGAAACCGGAGCCCCTTTACCATACCAATCCATATATAAAATTAGAGACCGTGCCCTTCGGGATACGCCCCAGCGCGTTTACCACTATCCAAACGTACGAATGACGCAGTATCCATAAATTTTGGAATGTCTGTTCTACTCTCGAATTGTGGTGCCATCTACAGGATATAGATCCTGAGCATCCTGGGTAATATAGATTACAGTTAGTAGCATTTAGTATACAAATTAAAATTGTATACTAAATCGCATAAGAGAGCCAAATCACTTAAATTACGAAATGTGTGGATAATATTTATTAAAAAAAATGCTGTTGGATGCCAGGGTGATATTTTAGGAATACGGTCAAGCGAATTGATAATCTACTGGTAAAATCTACCGAACACGTATTCTCTTGCAACACAGACAGGAGCGTTTCCGGCCTTTAATATGAAACATAAACTAAGGCCTTTTTCAGGTTTAATAATTCTAAAACATTATTTTGTCGCGCCAACGTAGTCGAGTTAATATCAGAGCAACAGCACAGTAGCTCCTACTAAAAATCGCGAGTTAAAATCTCTAAAGTTTACGAAGATTACGTTTCCGGTAGTTTCCTTCTCCAAAAATAAACCAACTGTAATGAAATTTTGGAAAATTTGAATAGGCAGCAAGTATTCTGTGATGGACTGCAAAATAATTGACTGATTGAAAAATAATTTTGATCTAGGCTTAAGAAAGAAGGAGAAAAGCGCTTTCTCCAGATTGGTACATATTGCCCTAAATTACACCTTCGAAGAAATAAGAACATATTATTTTAGTTTTATTATAAGATTACACATATCAATTTCACTATTCCACCCGCAACTCGAATCAGAAAAACACTTATGAATTTTTGAATTCTGCCTGCTTATTTACCTGAAATAAATTATGCAGTTTTGGCCGAGTTGTCAAATCAATGCAAAGGCACTGTCCGAGAAAGTCTAATATATAAATAATGTATATGTTATCTCTTTAAATTCACTTAAAAAGCGTTGAACAGTAAGATTGCTTTTCGATCTGCGCAGGCGCTTAATCTGTCATGGAAATTATTTTAATGTAAGAATTATTGCACAGCATATTCTTGTAGGAAATGTAAACTTACATCTTAGCGAGGCTTAATGCTATGCTTATAAAGAATAATTTACTACTACTATAGCTTGGTTAATAATACCTAATACCAAAAAAAGTACACACATATTTAGTGTTGATTTAAAAAAAATATACATAACTCAAAAAGATTTTTGTTATAAATGGAATAGGATATTCCTAACTGAAGCTTTTTATAGTTCCTATAATATCGATAAACAGGAACATTGATTTATTTTATTGATAGTTTAAAAATGAGTAAAAACAAAGCCAATTAGCTTCACGCTTTCCAAGTAACCTTAACTACGTCTTATTTATATTGCCTATCGGCCGTTCCCAATATTCAGTCTGTCTCTTACTTGAGATAAAAATGTAAACCATCGTTGACTTTTCTTTCCCAATAAAGTTATCGACGGTAACTCACCTTATCCATACACGCTGTCTGTCAATGGTAAGACGTATAGCTTACCAGCGATAGAGGTTTATATATATATAGAAGGTAGTAATTTATCTCTCTCTGTAGATTTTATATTGGGAACGGCCGTAATTCTCTTTGTAATGAAGTATGAGACCTGGATTCAGACTTTTACTTTGACTAACATTTATTTATTTAACAAGGCAAACACTAACAAACGCATAATAATATTATAACAATAAAAAAAAAATTCTTAATCTTGGCCTAATTATATGTGTTAGACACATTTATTGAAGTAGGCGTTACTTTGCGGAAATCCATAATTATTCAAATGATTTGAGTTTTCTTAAGTGTTAATTCTGCCAATATTTGTCGGAAATTGAATTAAATTTAAATTAAATTGAATGTAAAAATTATGCGAATATTTACAAATTGAATTAAACGTAAATAAATTTTATATAATATTTTATAATAATTAAATCATGCATCATTTCACAATTATATAAACCAGACTTATACATATCAGTATTTATTAATTAATTGAATAAAATATACATTTTGCCTATAATTTACATTTTTTTTAGTTTATGAATATAAATGAAATAAATTCCGTTTAAATGACGAAATACTGTCTGAAAAAATATCAAAATCAACTTTTTATCTTTTTCTTTATTAACAGTAGTTTTTATGACACCAATACATTTCTTATGTGATAATTTATATATATATATATAGCATTATAACCCAACATCAATCTTTTAATGGGAGAATAGAGTCTTAGACGTGAGCGTGTGTTTTTTTCTACGAATGGCATTAAAGGCCTTATTGTGATTAGTGGGGGCAATAATATTTAATTGAGCTAATAAATAGGATGTATCAGTGACGCTATTCATCAACTAATATTCAAAAAAAAGTATAGGTATATAAGTATAATTTATCTTCGTAACTCCTATACAATTTTCTTATTATTAATTTCAGACCCATCAGCAGCAACACAAAGTTCACCAAGAGGAAATTCACCGCCTTTAGATAATCCCAAACAAGCTTTACCTTCAGCTGCATCGAGTAAATCTAAGCAAAATACCGAGCTATCCACACCATCTCCCACCCTGGAACAACAGCCTAAAGTTAATCAACCACCACCATCACTCAAACCCGAGGCATCACCTATAAGAGCGTGCTCTCATTGTAGCTTACCTACTACAACTACGATCGCTCCGAAAGTGCAAGATGTACCGATTAGTAATTCTCAAATATATTATAATTCTCAATCTAACGACGAAACGATAGCAGGTTTTGATCCAAGAACGGGTTACAATCATAACGAGAACAACCAAAGTCCTAGTAAATCCCAGGGTACCCTTTCCAATACTATGGGATTGCAACCGAATTCTGACGCTCAAGAACTTTCTAAACAAAATCCAGCAAGTTATGTACAAAACCAATTAAGTTATGGACAAAATCCCCAGACATACGACACTGGAAATCAATATTTTCAGCCTAACGTTCAAGAGAATGCTGGAGTAGAAACAAATTACCCTCTTCAAAATAACCCTACTGCAGAAACTAACAAACCAGATACCGTTGTACAAGACTCAGACAAAAGTCTAAATTCTGAGAGTAATGGGCAAAATTATCCCGAACAACAAAACACTGATCAAGTCGTTGGTTTGAAAAGCAATGACCAACAACCATCTCTAGAACTCATTCCTCCAGAAGAAATAGATATTAAAGGTCCATTAAATAAATCTGGAGAACGTAGTCCAAAGAAATATGAGCCACAAAACAATTTAGATAACGTTTACAGATCAGTAGAACTCCCATTGGTGCCACCTGAAAAGCCTGTACTTATATCAGCTCAAATGCAACTTGTAGACAAAAATACTGATATTGACCATAAAAACCCAGGTGAACAACACGGACTGCCTCAAGGTGTGACAAAAGAATATATGTCAAATGTTCTGTATGTTTTTAACTACACTGTTGGATTCCATGGTCACTTTGAAAAAGGCTTTGCAAATGGAGCTAAACAGGGGTACTACTATGTGACCGGAAGAAACGGTATAAGAACAAGGATTGACTATGAGGCTGATGAGAAAGGTTTCCGTCCTAAAATTAGCCAAGAAGTGCTTGACTTACTATCTGAAGAGGTTCCAAAGCCAGATACTGAAAAAGATCCAAAATATGGGTTGCAAAGTTATGAGTTTAAATGGTTATACTTTCCCGTTGAAACAGCGCAGTAAAATACATTTTTAATGTAGATAAACATTTTGTTGAATTGAAATGGCGTTAAAGACTGAATGTTTTAAAAAGTGCTAGATCTGATATTGGTTAAAAACTTATCTTTGACGTATATGTAAATGAATAACACTAAGATAAGCCTATTTTAATACCTACAATTGCTCACAATTATAGTATCACTGCCATGCATGCTTTTTATTCAAATGTTGTTTCATTTTTTTAAGGAAACTAAATGTTCAAGTGATTCCTATTGTTATTTATAATAATATTAATAAAAGCCTTTATTCACTGACTATACTACATTTTAACTTATATACTATCTGTAAAAAATGTTTTCTATAATCTATAAGTAAAATGAAATAAAATTGTATTAATGTTCAGCAATCACTTTGTTGGATCAGGTTGCAGGCCTCCCCCAGTTTCTTCCACTTATCTTTATCTCGAGCTAACCTTCCCCATCCTGTTGGTAAATCGTCCCCCCATCTTTTAACTTAACGTCCTTTTTGTCTTTTCCCATTTCTGGTGTACCACTCTAATACGCCCTTTGACCATTTTCCTTTGTCCAACCTCATTATATGTACAGTCCAATTCCACTTTAGATTTTTTCTTGTACATTGCTCTAGTTACGAGTATATTTACGTTGAAATAATTAAATATTTCATTTTAATTATCGATAAGACCATGTGTGGAACATATAACACCGTAACCTCAAATATACAACTAATCGTTATAAGAGCAAAAGAAAGACATAATACATTTAATTTTTATTATATAAGTACTGCTTTACGTTTAATCATTAATATTTTAACAGTTTTCCCTTTTCATACATATTATATAAATAATTAACTAACAACCGTTAGCTCTGAGCCACAATTTTGTATTATATAATAGTATATTTACCATATTTTTCCAACAAACATTAGTACTGAAATTTATAGATATAACTAAATATCTGTACAATAGGCACGTTCCCTCTTAATTTACCACGAATATTCTTCTATAGTATTTAACATTACTAGTGATACACATAACGTGCTTATGGCGCCTGGAAGTCGCACATTTTTAGGGAGTAGTTATACCTACATCCCAAAGTAGGGATACCTGCTATAAAATTAAATATTAAGTAACTATCAGCTGTTCGCTGTCAAAGTTTTTTACTTTTGCTGAAATTATCTTGTGTGTTCTTATTATTGATTAGATTGGTTTAGCATTTATTCTATGATTTATTTCTTATTGACTAGTATGCATTGGGTGAGTAGTTTAATTTTTTATGACTCCTTTGCATACTTTGTTTCTGTGTTATTGTTTCATACCAAAATGTTGGTTTTCTGCAGATTCAACTTGAGATAACCAAATATATAACCAAGTTCATGGAAAAAATTTAAAATTTTATCAAGCCAGTACCCACAATGTTTGACCTTTATTTATCTTGATGGCAAAAAAACTTTGACTTGAAACTGCAGCCTTTAGCCTTTTAATCATCACATCGAACGTAAGACGTCTACTGCTGGATAAAGGCCTTTCTCAAAGATCTGCACGATGATCGGTCCTGCGCTACCCTCATCCAACGTATTCTGGCGACTTTTACCAGATCTTCAGTCCATCTTGTGAGGGCCTACCAACACTGCGTTTTCCGTTACGTGTTCGTCATTCGAGGAATTTACTGCCCCAACGTTCTCCTGTCTGTCGGTGTATGTGCTCTGCCCACTGCCTCTTCAGTTTCGTAATCATTTGGGCTATGTCGGTGACTTTGGTTCTCCTACGGTTCTCCTCTTTTCTGATGCAATCTCACAGAGAAAACCTGAGCATAGCCCTCTCCATTGCGCCTTGAGCGACCATTATCTTTCATTCTCGTAGAGGTTTAATGTATTCCATAAGGTTTGATGCATTTAAGCTTGCTCTGATAACATCGCGTGTTCTGTAGGTTATTACAAGCAGAGGTTTCCGAAAATCATCCGCTTATATGATTAAAAAGGACGCATATATAAAATATGTCCTGTGCTTCCCCGGGGCGTAAAAAGAATAGGGTAGTCCCAGGCCCAAGGGTGTCGTAAGAGGCGACTACGGGCTTATTTAAAGTGGGAGAGTCACATGCGTGCGTCTACATGTCCCATAGTGGTAACACAGAAACCAATCACCTCATGGGCTGCATTCAAACGGCAATTGACGACGTGCTTGTACAGATCCCCTCCGCAGAAATCGTAGTCTTGGGTGATTTCAACGGGCACAATGCTGAATGGCTTGGATCACGTACCACAGACTACGCAGGACGATCTGTTTATAATTTTGCATTGGCGTATGGTCCGGCAAACTACAGGCCTATTGCTATTACCTCCCTGCTCTCCACAATTATGGAGAGCATAATTAGCCACCAACTTTTGGTATACCTAGAGGGTCACCAGTTGATCAACGACCGACAGTACGGCTTTCGCCATGGACGGTTGGCAGGTGATCTTCTGGTATACCTAACACATAGATGGGCGGCGGCTATTGAAAGCAAGGGGGAAGGCCTGGCAGTTAGCCTGGATATAGCGAAGGCCTTTGATTGTGTATGGCACAAGGCGCTCCTCTCAAAACTTCCATCATTCAGGTTTCCCGAGAGCTTATGCAAGTGGACCTCCAGCTTCCTCATTGGGCGCAGCATACAAGTCGTTGTCGATGGTTTTTGTTCGAAACCCAAGCCCGTGAACGCTGAAGTGCCCTAAGGCTGTGTGCTATCTCCCACGCTATTTCTTCTGCATATCAATGATATGTTGCACGCCTCTAACATACATTGCTATGCAGACGACAGCACTGGTGATGCCGTATACACGGGCCATGCGGGTCTCTCTCGGGAAAACGTCGACCAGTGCCGGGAGAAACTAGTGTCTTCTATCGAGTCTTGTCCAATTTAACCCCCAGAAGACTCAAGTTTGCACGTTTACCACTAAAAGAACCCCATTTGCCGTACCACCGCTCTTCAACAACACTTCCCTTAAAGCCTCACCTAGTATCGGAATACTGGGTCTCGTAATCTCGAGCAAAGCCAAATTGGCTTCGAAGCAGCTGGGAGTCATTAATAGAGCACGGCAATACTTCAAGCCGGCCCACATTCTAGCGCTGTACAAAGCACAGGTCCGGCCACACATGGAGTATTGCTGTCATCTCTGGTCTAGCGCACCCCAGTATCAGCTTGATCCATTTGACCGCGTGCAACGCAGAGCAGCTTGAATTGTCGGGGACCCAGTGCTCTGTGAACGGCTGGATCACTTGGCGTTGCGTAGAGACGTAGCTTCATTGTGTGTCTTCTACCGCATTTATAGGGGATATAGGGAGTGTTCAGAAGAGTTTTTTAACCTGATTCCTGCCGCCGATTCCCACCTTCGCACGACACGCCACAAGATAGGATATCATCCCCATCATCTGGATGTGTGGCGGTCCTCCACAGTGCGGTTTTCAAGGAGCTTTCTTCCACGTTCTACAAAGCTGTGGAATGAGCTTCCTTGTGCGGTGTTTCCGGGATTATACGACATCGGTACCTTCAAAAAAAGCGCGTACACCTTCCTTAAAGGCCAGCAACGCTCTTGTGACAGCAAAAGAATGTGGGCGGCGGTGATCACTTATCACCAGGTGACCCGTACGCTCGTTTGTCCTCCTATTCGTATCCGTTTTATGAGGAAAACTTAAAAAACTAGTACTTAACCAGTTGGAGGCTCCTTTGCACAGGATGCCGGCTAGATAATGGGTACCACAACGGCGCCTATTTCTGCCGTGAAGCAGTAATGTATAACCATTATTGTGTTTCTGTCAGAAGGTTATTGTTAACCTTATGTCTAATTTTTTGGATTTTCCAAGTTCCTGAGCGGTACTTTATTGTAATGGGCCGGGCGTATCAATTACCATCAGCTGAACCTCCTGCTCATCTCGTCACTTATTTTCACAAAAAATAAAAAACTATCGGTAGTAAATACGATAACACACAACAGTTCAACCTCTTTATTGGAACGTGTGGTATTTGATTTGGTAAAGTTAAATACGGGGAAAATTATATCAATATACTTACATTCATCAAAATATACTAGATGTTCTACGTTCGATTGATCACACCCTGTTAATTAAAAACGTAGCTTGTCTTTCGTTTATGGTTAATATAAGGGCATTACCTATGAAATTGCCGTTTTGTATGAAAAAATTTAAACTAATTTTTATGTATGCATGTATTTTTTATTTGTATTAATCGAAGTAATCACCCATGCAACCAATGCATCTGTGCTAACGAACCGACAGTTTATTGATGCCCTTCTTAAGACTTTCTTTAAAGAAATCAGCTGGACGGGAGGCAATAAATTCTTCAAAGGCATTTTGTACTGCCTCTCGGGTATTGAATTTTTTCCCCTTCATGAAGTTATCCAAATTCCTGAAAGAGTAGTAGTCTGTAGGCGCAAGATCAGGTGAGTAGGGCGGATGACGGAGAGCTTCCAACCCCAGTTTTTGCAACTTGGAGACCGTCTGCTGTGCAGTATGAGGTCGCGCGTTGTCGTGCAGCGGAGACGAGCGATTAACCAATTCTGGTTGGAGATGTGCCAGCTTCTCCATCATTGTGTTCAGTTCTTCACAGTATATATCTGCAGTAATGCTCACCCCATTTGGTAAGAAGCTGTGATGAATCACAGCTGAACCAGGATCCAACCAACTTGCTGAGCGCTTGCGGTTATCAAACAGAATCCATTTTTCATCGCAGGTAACAATGCGGTTCAAAATTCCTTCATTTGTGTGTCTGTTTAGCAGTACAAGGCACGTCTCGATGCGTACTTCGCGCTGGCGATCATTCAGTTCGTGGGGCACCCATTTGTCAAGCTTTTTTACCTTGCCATTTTGACGCAAATGGACCAATATTGTTTTGACGCTAACGTCGAAAGCTGCTGCTAATTCAGCCGTAGATTGTGTAATATCAGCTTCCACAATCGCCTTTTATTCGTCATTATCGACCAAAGTCTTCGGAAGATCGCGAGGTTCATTTTTCAGGTCGAAATTTCCAAAACGGAAGTGAGCAAACCAATAACCGTTTGTAGTGTTAGCTCCGTAAACGTCGTTGATGTTATGTGCCGCTTGTGCCGCGTTGCTGCCACGACGATACTCATATTCCATAATTACTCGAATTTTTAACGTATCCATGATGACGAAAAAGATTGAAACGCGATGAAAACGTAACACTTATCAATAAACAAATGATTACTTTTGGAAAAAGAATTCCATGTTATAAAATAAAAATAATTTGAAATTAGAATCCTGAGCCAAACATAAATTATTTTGATTTGAAATGGCCAGTACCGTAGAACGGCAATTTCATAGGTATATATACCTATTAATTGGTCACCATATTATAGACTTGATTCAATAATGAACTGCGTAAGTGAAGCCAGATCAATGCTTAGGATCTTAATGCAGGCCAAATTTACGAACAATTTTTAAGAGCACTTAAAGCAAGTCACACTCAAATCAATGTCTAATGTGGAAATAATTTGTCCTTATGTTTATTCCGGTCTTTGCGTAACATAAGCTCACCGGAAACTCTACACGTTTGTATCGGAAATTATTAGGAATTTCTCTGAGATTATTTCGAGGTATGAACAACGTTATTTTTTAAGCTGCAACCTGTCGAAAACACGACGCGGAAATTAATGCTATGAGTTTAAATTCAGAAATTCTACGCCATTCTTAAATGTATCTATGTGTTACCGGCATAATCTGATATTCTTAGAATGCATGAAACATTATTCATTTTTTACTTTACCTAGACATGCTATACTCAGTCGGTAATATGGAAGGTCAATAATGTCTGCGAAGGAATTTTGTATTTCTCCTTGAATGGAATAATTTTTTACCGAGTAAAAAATTGTCTAAATCACGGAAATAACGATAGTTGATTGGGCCCAGCAGCCTAAAATAACACTCTAAGAAAAAGCGATTCACTCGATTGTATGAAACGTGCAGTCATGACAGCTATAATCTTGTAAAAAACGGAGATTGCGGAAATCCACTACGTTTTCAGCATCTGTTCGCTTTCAAACTTAGCTGGATTATACTTCGTCGCCAATCGCCGTACTCTAATTACTACTATTTCAAACTAATGTCAAATCACTGCACTTTTCATGCTAAACTAAATTTCAATTTTTACTTAGGCAATTCCGCCTCTTATTACGTAATATTTACATACTTTGGGGGCCAGCTCTGTTGAGCAACAAGGATGTCAAAGGGTTTCTAAATGCAGAGTTAAAACGGTTTCGAAGGCTGGTCTGAATATCGGTCGACGAGTAGATATTGTCTCGGTGCGAGTTATGCTATCATTTTAATAGCTCAGCACAATAGACATCTGCAAGATCTGCAAGAAGCCTATAACATGTATTGCTTAGGAAATAATTGACCAGTGCGGATAAGCACGGATTTTCTATCAAGACCTCCTTTGTGTAGACCCCCAAAAAGGATCAAGCTTTCACAATATCTCCTAAAAATCCCCTACTGTAGCTGAACGTCCTGCTCGTCTCATCACTTATTAATTGACAATTATAAAAAAATACCGCTTTTGGACAATACTCCTCTGTCGTAGAATCTAAGTTTCTTGAAATTTCGAGAGATTACCAATACTACGGTCATCTGGTAGGCAATCCGATTTCAAAGCCAAATTGGCTTTGAAGTAAATGGAGTTCATTCATACAGCGGGACAATACCATTCAATCCGGCCCATATTCTAGCGCACTATAAGGCCACATAAGGATATTCGAATCTCAAGGGCAGTATGACATGATTGCTGCTTCGTTCCACCAATTCATGATACATGTAGGATACTATAATGGGTGCATTTACCACATTATGATGAGATTTATTGCTAAGCACTAGGCAGTTTTTAGATATAGGTTCATATTGCACTTATTTACTGAGCAAATTAAAAACAAAATAAACCAAATAATCTGATCTCATCTAGTTGTGAAGAAGAATTCCTCTAAAGTCAGTCCACAACATGGCTACCTTTAAATAAAACGCTTTTAATGGATTAAAACGCGTGTAATTGTAGCTGTGTTTACATTAGATTTTTGCGTAAAAGTTACATTTGAAATGAGGGGAACTGCCGATGAAATGATAGTATTTGTCATAGTTCTTATTATGAAGTATAGCGCCATTTATTTCCTCGGAGGTGGTGTTTGCTATAGACAAATGGTTTTTGACAAAATTTACTGACAGTTTCCCCTTCTTTTTGGTATGTGTAGCTCTCTGCTCTGTTAAAATTTGGGTGTTTTTTTCATTTCAATGTCTTCACGTACCCGTCTTTCGAGAAATCTATAGTCTTTTATCAAAACTTTTTGAAGGATCCCGAGAGGGTTATATATGAATAATATGCAGTCCTAGGACATGTTGCTAGGATGACAGATGATTTCAACCCACCACCAGGAAACATATATATGTTCTCCTGGTGTCTATGTAATAATACGTCGAGTGCATGACGTCAGAATATATTTAAAATGTACTCGCGTCATACATAGGACAATCTCCTCTTCAACTCTGATCGCCTAGTACCAAAACACTGTATAATGCTTCCTATCTCATTTTCGCCTACGTTAAATCTTATTAATTTATGTGTCTGTCACTTTTTAATGTCGCGCTTTTTCGTTTTATCGAATTTCAAATCATAACGATGCTAAAGAAGATTTCACTTCGATAACAAACTATTTAACTAAATAAATTCATAAGAAATTTACAATCGGAACCATTTGAATTAAACAGATGAAATAAATTACCATTGTTAATCTTATCACTCGTTTTACAAATTGATAATGCATCACAAGCGTTCCGTAACAATGAACTTAATGCAAAAAATTGACCTTCAATTTGTGGGTCATCTACTAACACCTCTGTGTTCGCGCCACAGTCCAATAATATCGATAGGTTGCATAACACAGAGATAGTGAATGAGGTTATGTTACACATTCTATACTATCACCGCATACTTTTGGCGGGAAACCTGAAGTAGTTTCAAGAGAACCGGCGCGTGCGCACCACGCGTATATCCATACTTTCAAACTCTATGCGCTCGCGAACGTTTTGTCTCTGAATCTTTTTGTTCCAACAATTTGTTAAATGGAAGTATTGAGGACATCCTCATTTCCCATTGTTGTGATACTCTTTAACATGCTGTGAATATTCTTTGTTAGCTTACAATAGCAGTTTTAGTTCTACTTTCGTAAAATTTAAATACAGCTATCCGGTGAATTTAAAACACTGGTACAAAAATTATTCGTCAAAAGGACTCCTATAAGAGCTGGATTAATACAGGTTTGTAATCTAAATTAATATTATAATATATTAAACTGAAATTTTCGTATGTTTAACACTAACCAACATAAAAACTATATAATCGCACTTAACAATTTTATCTCCTATAGGAATTATAAATTGAAATTATCAGAAAACAACCCTTTTCAAATTTAAAAACTATATAAATCAAATCTACAGGCTGTATCTCCGCTTGTATCAAATAACAACTAATATTATAAATGTGAATGTAAGTTTGTTTGTTACCCTTTGACGCCGGAGCTACTCAACCCATCATGATATAATTTGGTACAGCGATAGACCAGAGCTTGGGAAATAACTTAGGCTTAATATATATTTTATCCCGGAAAAATCTATGGTTCCCGCGGGATATGTGCAAAGTTTATTCACGTCGATGAGCTATAACTATACCAATAGGAGGTTTAGTTTGCAAGAGCAATCTTCCTCGAAATAAGATTCATATAATATTTTGGGATCGGGAACGAAAACGTCAACCGGAACTGGAATAGGACATAAAATAGTCATCAATTCCAAACTTGCTTATTATTTTTAAAAACCCTTTATCTAGGCGGACGAAGTCGCAGGCATCAGCTAGTTTTATTAAAAGTAATAAAATAATAACAATACTTACGTTAACGTCTTAAATTCTTAATTAACATTAAAACAACAAAAACAAATGAATATAAACAATATTATTGGTAATTATTATCATAATTATATAACATCTATTAATATAGAGATACTGTTACGGAATAATTAATTAGTTGCAATCATAAATTCTAATGAAGCAGGCACCTGGACTGCATTTATCATTAACTGAATTCTTGCAGAAGTAACCAGTTACATGTGTTCTTTTATGTAAGTAAAACTTTAACACGCTTAACGTTCTTACGTTCGGGTAATATATGTAAGCACTGATCCCTTTTGCCCCATTTTATGCTCAATTCAAATTCAAATTCAAATATTTTTTGAAAGTCAAAAACTACCACCCATTCCAAAATGAATGCCTCAGACCTAAGAAGAACGGGCGCAACAAACTCAGCGGGCTTTTTTTTCATCGAAAAAGTATGTCTACAAAGTAATATTGTACAATTAAATTTATTATTGAATAGCCTGAGGGCGGTCACCCCATTCCCAATCTGTGGGATCATTAAGAAAGTCATTTATGTTATAGTAACCTTTACCACACAAACGTTTTTTAACAATTCTTTTGAACAACGTAATACTTTTGTTTTGAACATTTTCTGGGATCTTGTTGTAAAATCATATACATCGCCCCACAAAAGACTTACTTACTCGGCTTAGCCGAGTAGTAGGCATTATAAGTTTATGTCTGTTCCTTGTATAATTATTGCTGGGTATAAGTAATTCTTAGCAATACTTAATAGTTACATAGTATATCTATATCTTTTTATATATATAATTCTTCTGTACGTGTGTTGACAGTGACCTCCTCCTAAGCGGCTGAATCGATTTGAATGAATTTTTCTGTGTGTTCAAGTAGATTCGAGGATGACTTAGATTGACAATTGAACTACCTCCTAAATGACTGGACTGATTTTGATGATTTTTTGGTTTGTCAATACAGTCCATTCTCCTACGTATGCTAGTGATCTCCTAACGTCTAAGCCGATTTTTCAAAAACACGTGTACAGGACAACATCTGTCGGGTCCGCTGGTTAATATAAAGTACAAGGTTGGGGTTGGAAATTTTATTCCACAGCAACCACAATAGGAACAGAACCATATAGGATTGGGATCAAAAACTTTTTAGGTTCAAACACTTCCCATAGATTTACATTCAAAATCGACTACATGTAATCGCGAAACTGGACATAATTTGTAAACTAATTGAAGCATATTTTCTAAGTTTTAACTACCATTGCATATGCTCTACCAGGCATGCATATATGGGTAGGAGACACGTGAGGTACGAGCAGGATGTCACTAATAAATAATATACTTTCGAAAAAGTACATTTAGGTATATGTAGGTAATATTATGTTGACACCAGTGGGAGGCTCGTTTCCACAGGATGCCGGCTAGGTTATGGGTACCACAACGGCGCCTATTTCTGCCGTGAAGCAGTTATGTGTAAGCATTATTGTGATTCGGTCTGAAGGGCGTCGTAGCTGGTGCAATAACTGGGCAAATGAAACTTAAAAACTCAGAAGTTTTGGGTTTTTCAAGAACCCTGCATTGTAATGGGCAAGGCGTATCAGTTACCATCAACTGAAGGTCCTGCTCGTCTCGTCACTTATTGTCATAAAAAAGGATGCTATCACATATCTATGGCATCTACCACAACGGCGTCTTTTTCGAAAGACGCTTTAGTTAGTGTAATAACTTGGTTAATGAAACTTAACATCTTATGTCTTAATGAGTGCAATTGTTATGCTACTCAGGATTTTGGTTTCAATCAAAAATCCTGAGAGGCACTGCGTTGTAAAGGGCAGGTGGTATAATTTACCATAAGTTACCTACCCGTCTCGTCACTTTTTTCATTAAAAAATGTTTTATTTGCCTCAAAAGATCCAACGCTAATGCTGAGTAGTACTTAAGTGTTACATTTATAACAGTTTTTATTTGTGAGGAGCTGGTGTTTGAAGTTGACCCTAACAAACAGATGATCAGGACCTCTCCTCAACTTTTCAGTAAGGATATATATCAAGAAAAAATACAACAATCGTGTCTAGATACATTGTTTCCAATAAACAATGAAGCCAGTGTAACTCAACTCAATATTGTCTGTCTTGCATTGGCAACACCATATGAATCACAGGACCAGATTATTAAAAGGTTGTAGTAAAAAAGAGATAAAAGGATTAACAAATGTTTGTAAGCCGGACATTAGTCACAAAACTAAACAAAAATTGGACATTTCAGAACACGCAATAGTTAACGTTGAGTCATAAACTGTATTTATGAATGACTAAATAGCAGCCTAAGTCTGCGTTGGTTATGTGGGACGCACGTGAAAACCTAGGACTACCCACTAAACACCACCTGCAGTTGGCTTTGGGCAGGTGCCCTCTAAGCCTTCATCGAAGGCGACCTTCTCTTGGGGAGAGAGAGGCACAAGCGGCACTCCCTATGGAGTATCCGCTAAGATAAATAGCTGCACCAACTTTGTCCAATTAGAAATAAATGATTAAAATGGTTTCGGTAAGTTACAAGAGCATACTAGTACCAAATCATAAAGCTTATTCATAATTATTATATTCGCTATGACTCTTACTTAGATTAAAATTTGGTCTAAAAATATAATAATAATAAACACAAAAATTTAAACAACTGAAAAGTAATAAACTATTGAAATACAATTGTGTGTCTTCCTCCGCATTTATCACGGGGAGTGTTCCGAAGAGCTGTTTAATCTGATTCCTGCCGCCGAATTCCACCTTCGCGCCACAAGTTAGGATATCATCCCCAGGATGTGTGGCGGTCCTCCACAGTGCGGTTTTCAAGGAGCTTTCTTCCACGTACTACAAAGCTGTGGAATGAACTTCCTTGTGCGGTGTTTCCGGTACGATATGACATGGGTACCTTCAAAAAAAAGCGCGTACACCTTCCTTAAAGGCCGGCAACGCCCCTGTGATTGCTCTGGTATTGCAAGAGATTGTGGGCGGCGGTGATCACTTACACAACAGGTGCCCCGTACGCTCGTACGTCCTCCTATTCCATAAAAAAAAACAATGTCCGTGCCAAATACAAAAACCTGATTTAATTCTAATTTTGCACGAAAAAAAGGACTTATTATTCATTATACATTGTACTTATTGTTCGTAATACATTGTACTTATTGTACATTATACATTATTAACAGAATAGATTCTCAAATATAAAAAATGGTGTAAATACGCATTTAAAAGATGCAGTATACACTAAGAGAAAAAGGGGATGTAATGGCTGGTGTAAACTGTTCTTAATATTCATGTTTATTAGGTTATTTTTTTCATTTTTTGTTATTTAACAGCACCTATACCTTCTTATGTATAAAAATAAAATATTGATATAAATACTTCTTAATTACAGTCGTTGTGAGCGAAGTGATGCATCTGCACCACGCATAAACCTACACAGGTTTCTGTGGCATATTAGTCTTAAGTTTTCATTGAACTCTTTTTTTTAATATGAATAATAAAAAAAGTACTTTTGGTGTCTTATCGTCCACGCGACGAAATCGCGGGCAACAACTAGTGAGTCATAATGGTAAATGTTTACTAACAATGCAATGGTGATTAGTGTTTGACAATGAAGTTTCGGTCATCTTTGATGAAGGTAATTAACTCGTCATAGCTTTTTGTAAAGTAAATCGGTCATGCAAAACAGTTAAACATGCGTCTAAGTCACGCGATAACTTAATGATTACTAATTTTTATGTATTTGATATGGGTATATAGGAAACATTTTTGAATTAAGATTTTCTTAAGCTGTCAAGCTAAGCCTCTTTAGCACTCGTAAATCATTTCAAACAGAGGAAGTACTGAACGACATATTATGAAGGTGCAGTGATACACAAATACTGGCACTAGTCACTTGAATACATTCTACTAGAGCTAATGATAATTGAAGATTTCCCTCGACTCGGGGACATTGGTTAGGATAACCAGAGCCAGTGGGTATTTCCTGCCGGTTCGGCTGTACATTTTGTGTACAGCCTTGGTCTTGAACCCTTGCTTGGTCAGGTCCTCCAGGATGATAAGGGACGCCACGTAGAATGGCTTACAGATACATAAAAAATAATCATACTAGGTAATATTGGATTAATCTTTGATAGCGTGTTTCATTTAATTCACTAAATACAGCGCCATCTATGATTACATAGAGTTAACTTAACTGTAGTTGAACAAGTACCATCTCACTTGCGTAGCAAGGCAGCTGTACTAATATAGGTTTACAAAAAGCGGCCAAGTGCGAGTCGGATTCGCCCATTACGGTTCCGTAGCAGTAAGTAAATTATGAAATTAGCTATTTTTTTCTATATTTGAGTTGATTGAATGAAAGGTAAATTGCGGTTTACGATTTATGACGTATTAAACATAAACTACTAGCTAGATTTCGTTCCAACAAATTTTCGAATGAAGTTTGTACGGCAATTGGTACGTTTGTCGGCACTTACATCATATATTTTTTTTAGTTTTATCATTCTCTTATTTTTGAAGTTACGGGCACATTTTAGCACTTTGGAAGTGTCTCTCGCGCAAATTATTCAGTTTAGAAATAAATTATATTAGAAACCTCAATATCATTTTTGAAGACCTATCCATAGATAGGGTTACTCCACACGTATGGGTTTGATAAAAAAACAATTTCAGTTTCAGTTCTACGTATGGGGAGCACTCAAAATATATTATTGTTTTTTTTTTCTATTTTTGTGTAATAATCTTAATGCGGTTCACAGAATACCTCTACATACCTAGTTTCAACAGTATAGTTCGTATAGTTTCGGAAAAAAGTGGCTGTGACATACAGACAGACATGACGAACCACAAGGGTTCCGTTTTTTGCCATTTGGCTACGGAACCCTAAAAAACGATATAGGCTTATAAAAAATACTAAAAACGATATTATTTCGACGCTAAGCATATGCGTAAGCGCCTCAATCACCTAATCAAATTTATAAAGGTGCTCCCACACTACTGTTAAAGAATGTTTAACAACATTTCCTGACATTCACAATGTTATAAAGCGTTTCCTTGTTAGGTAATGTTAGTAAACATTGTTAGTTACCAAATTGTAACAAATAAAACATTTGTTTTCATTTGTTTGTAAACATATTGAATCTCGGCGACAGAAGGGTGCGGAGACTGCGGGGCTCACACTAGCGTGCTCCGCGCCGCGGGACGTCATGACGTAATGTTTTCGTATGTTGTATTCGAATTTAAATTCAAATTCAAATATTTTATTCAAAAAAGGATATACTATCACTTATTGATAATCAAAAACTACCACCCATTCCAAAATGTATGCCTCAGACCTGAGAACAAGGGCGCAACAAATACGGCTTCATTTTTTGTAAAAATATGGTTACAATCTAAAATCGTACAATAAATTTATTAAGTATTTAATACCATGGTCGCGGTCGCTCCATTTCCAATCTGTGGTATCATTAAGAAAGTCATTTATGTTTTAGTAACCTTTACCACACAAACGTTTCTTAACAATTCTTTTGAATTTCGTAATACACTTATTTTAAACATTTAAAATACTTTTTAGCTCGACTATAAATGCTTGTAGACATTTTTCACCAGTGTAGGAGCTCAACTCATAACATCTAACAATTCCTAATATTTGTTAGCAAGTATTAATGTATTGAAAATATTTTTTTTATAACAGCAGTGTGTTGGTACTCGCATAAAGTATTTTTTGTACATAAATAAAATTTGAAAAACAACAAAATTTTATGAACGATGCTAGACTCAAAACCACGTCCTCCTGCGTTCCGTGTCGGTGCTCTAACCAACTGAGCAAACCGTTCGAGTGACGTTATAAAATCTTGTATGCTTTGTTCAACTCTCAGGTTGTGTTAATTTTTCATTCATTTCAGGTAATTTTTTTTTGTATTTCGCTCTGAAGCGCGTCGTAGCTAGTGAAATTACTGGGCAAGTGAGACTTAAAATCTTATGTTTCAAGGTGACGAGCGCAATTGTAGTGCTACTCAGAACTTTTGGGTTTTTCAAGAATCCTGAGCGGCACTGTATTGTAATGAGAATCTGCTGGTTTCGTCTCTTACTTTCATTAAAAAAAGCAAAATAGTTGTAATGTTTATAACTCATAATAGCGGGAAGAAACTGTTAATGGCAAAAGTGTGAACACCAGTGTTAAGTATTTCGACGTCCAATTTTAAACCTTTCATAATAGCCGTCGTTGAGACCCATAAAATGTAAAAACATGATCAAAGTCGGCTCTCATTCACATTTATAACTCTAATTCTCAACAAACCGCAATAAAAAGTCAATAAATTCGAATATCTGGGAAATGAAGATGTTCATCTTAGACGGGATACTTTTTGCCGCCACAACAATAATACAAAAGTATTCGACAATAATGTTTGTTCAAGTTGATGTCCTGATTATTATTAACAAAGAATTATATTCATTCGGCTTAGAAATTAAATTATAGACATAATAATAATATAATATTGACACAATTGTACACAAATTATCTTGCCCCAATCTAGGCATAACCTGTAATATGGATACAAGATAATGATAAATTTAATACAATATACTTACTTAAACATAAATACATATAAACATCCATGACTCGGAAACAAACATCCATATTCATCATATAAATTATTGCACTTACTGGGATTCGAACCCGGGACCTCTAGCTTAGTAGTCAGAGTCACTAACCATTCGGCTATATGGGTCGTCGTCGTCGTCATAATATGATCCACTTGCATAGTTTTCTTCAGCTTTTAAAAAAATGTGTTTCTTATGTAAACATCCTTTATTTTGAGCAGTTCGTACCAACAAATTATGTTGCAATAGTAAATAGCATCACCTTAGCTTATTTAAACGTCTAGATTACTATGACAGTTGTGAAAACGTCGAAAAAAAATAAACTTTAGAACTACCCTCTATTTTGAGTAATTCACGCACACTTACACAAAGTGAGTATAAATAAAGTATACATATCGCGAGTGTAAGAAGTAAATGAAATGAAATGAAATGAAATTTATTTGCAGGAAACATTGTACTTAAGGTGTTAACAATATAATGGATAATCAATATAGTAGTTTGTCACGCACACTAATTTAATTCGAATTCAAATATGTTTATTCAAAATAGGATTCAAAATCACTTATTGAACTTGAAAACCCAACCCATTCAAAATACAGAATGCCTTAGACCTGAGCGGACTTTTTTTTATATAAAAATATGTATTTCAATGTAATATCGTACAATAAACGTGTTCGCTTTATTCCCAGTCCGTGGTGTCATTAAGAAAATCGTTTATGCTATAGTAACCTTTCCCACACAAACGTTTTTTAACAATTCTTTTAAATTTCGTAACACATTTACTATCGTTGACTTTTCTGTCCCAATAAACGTTTCGACGGTAACTAACCTTACCCGTACACACTGTCTGTCAATGGGGTGACGTATAGCTTACCAGCGATAGAAGTTTGTATGTAAATTGCAACAGTGAACTGGCGATAAGAATGACTTATTAGGTACTTATATTGGGTCAACTTCAAATTATTGACAGCTAATTACTGACAGAAGAAGGTAGTAGTTTCCAATATACTATCTGTAGATAGTATATTGGAAACGGCCGTAAGAGCTTCACTTTAAATAGTTAATTTTTAATTTGGCTATTTATCTAACATTTACATAGTTACGCTGTCTTATAATCACTCTCTATTACAGATCGGTTGATTGATCCGCTTGTCGATAACAGATTATACAACACTAGGTGTAACATAGGAACACATTAAGTTTGTTTATCTAACTATTGCGTTACTACATTATTGTATCAATAATAAACATAATTACTTTGAAATAAGTAAGTGTTTATTATCCGTAGTACAGATTTTATATAACTTTACTATTATAAACCATAAGCATATTATACAGTAAAAACTACTTTGTTTTCTAAAAATTGTCTTGCCATGTGTATTCAATTATTTAGTTAACTTCCCGATGCTACTGAAATGTTGAATATCGGTCCTTTTAAAACTCAATTATATCAATGGCTAATTAATTACAATTTTTATAATATATCTGACTTTTTAAATTTGTGATTATCTTTTTTATAATGTTGCGTTAAAATTTGACTACATAATATGTATATGACATGTATATTTTGTGCAGATGCTAATATAATGTAACAATGAAATATTATGTGCTGTAATCTTAGATTTTTTTTATTATATAATGACGTGGAGGTAATGTAATTTGAATGCCTTTTTGGCTAATGTGATGATTCGTATAGAATTATTTTGTTAACTTGTATACACACATTATGCAAATAAATAATTATTATTATTAAACAATAAAATGTAGGTTTTTTCTCTTGTAAAGATAAACCATAATACTGAAATTAATTTTATTTATATGTTACTAGCTGTTGCCTGCGAATTCATCCGCTTCGATAAAGAGTTTTTAAAAATAATAAGCAAGTTTAGTACAGAAGATCATCTCATGTCCTTTTCCAGTTCCGATTCCCGTTTTCGCTCCCGTTTCCAAGATATTATATGAATCTTCTTTCGGGGAAGATTGGAGTGGCAAACTAAACCTACTATTGGTATAGTTGTAGCTCATCGATGTAGGTTTCAGTTGTTCACAAATTCCACGGCAACTATGGATTTTACCGGGATAAATGTAGCCTTTGTCCTCCCCTCTAGTCCAGTTTGTCCAGCTCTAGTTTATCGCTTTACCAAATTTCATTAAAATCCGTTTAGTAGCTCCAACGTAAAAGCGTTACAAACGAACTTACATTCACATTTATAATATTAGTAGAAATATTTTATCGACAATCATTATCCACATGTAGTTTTCCCCACACAAAAAACACTTTTAATTAATTATATACATACTTCAACTTACTTTCGTGAAAGCTGAACAAAGAATTTCAAAAGTATTGGCAAAATGGACACAAGTATTCTTCAACAATTTTGCCAATACAATCGTTTCAATAACAAAAGACATACATTAGTCTTGTGAATAGATGTAGCGGTCGTTATGTAAATAAGATTTTCGCATAACAATAACTATTAACTGTAAATTTAACTTAAACGGATTTAATTAGGAGACAAGCTTACAAAATAGGAAACGCAGAAGTCAATAACCACATTACGTCGAATATGGTAAAACGAGATGATTATTTGCTTTACTTGGTTCTCGCCTACATGAGTATCATTTTCCTGACACACGTAACTATACGTCATCATTTGTAAGAATGTAATATATAAAATTCTCGTGTCATGGTGTTAAACTTTGAACTCGAACCGAAACGGCTTGACCGATTCTCATGAAATATTGAGTGCATATAGGGTAGGTCTGAGAATCGGACAACATCTATTTTTCATCCCCCTAAATGTTAAGGGTGGTCCACACTAAATTTTTTTTTTTAATTTTTATGAGTTTTTTTTTTAAATTTGTTTGATTATGAGTCAGCATTAAAAAATACATACAACTTCAAATTTTCACCCATCTACGATCAACAGTTACTTTTGTATCGCAATTTTAATATTGGCAATACAACGTTTGCTGGTTCAGCTAGTATAATATAGAAATTACATTTCTAGTAGAGCTAAAATGTATAAGTTCTATAATGTATTTATAGTGTGAAATGAACAGTTATTTCGTGAATTTGTTTTAGAAAAAAAAAAAAAACTTTTTTCTGAAACAAATTTTAAGTTCACTAATAAATGTGATTTCTTTTAATTATTTACAACACGCAAATCAAAAATATTTTATTTCGTAGGTAAATTAAATTACATTTGAAATATGTCATTTTTTCATACGGAATTCGCACATTTGCTCTGGCAAGAGCTGTAGAGAAGAACAAGCAAGAAACTCTAAGGTTGCTCTTTTTATAACAGAATTTACAAATTATATGCAAAGACGTTTGACGACCTGTATAGCCGAGTGGTTAGCGATCCTACCTACTAAGCCTCAATCCCGGGTTCGAATCCCGCAAGTGCAAGCATTTATATGAGAATATGGATGTTTGTTTCCGAGTCATGGATGTTTATACTCGTATGTATTTATGTATGTTTAAGTAAATATATTGTTTTTTAATATATCGTTGTCTTGCAACCCATAACACAGGCTATATATGCCTAATTTGGGGCAAGATAATTTGTGTTAAATGTGTGTCAATATTATATTATATTATTACTAGCTGACCCGACAGACGTTCTGTAGATAATAAAAAAAATTCGTTTTATAGGAATTTGTGAATAATATTTCAAAACATCAAGATTAATTCGTAAAAAATGCTTCCTGTTGTTATAATGAAATTGTTTCACAGAGGAAGTGTCAAACCGTGCGTTACTAAAATTATCTCATAGAGAATATGTCCATACCAAACAAATATTGAAAATAAAAATAATTATGGGTCCCAAATCAAAATAAAAACTATCATATCTCTCAAGTTGGACCAAACTGCAATCCATGAAGTAATCCCCGTTAAAATCCGATCATTAGTTTAGGAGTCCATCGCGGACAAACAACGTGTCACGTAATTTATATATATTAAGATATTAAAGTGATGCAACAACGTCAAATACTAAATGCCTTACATGAGTAAGTCAAAAATATTTAAATTAATAAGTAGTTTTTACTTATTAATACTTATATATAAAAAATATATAATAACTTAAACAAAAGATATAAAAAAACCATGCAGCAGACTTCCCGGTGAGAGGATCATCCAGACACGCATAAAGCTATATTTTCAATACGTAACATAATATGAAAGAAGATGTAAATCGGTACTTTTTTTTATAGAAAAGGAGGACAAACGGGCATACGGGTCACCTGATGTTAAGTGATCACCGCCGCCCACATTCTCTTGCAACACGAGAGGAATCACAGGTGGAAGGTGTACGAGCTTTAATTGAAGGTACCCATGTCGTATCGTCCCGGAAACATCGCACAAGGAACCTCATTCCACAGCTTTGTAGTACGTGGAAGAAAGCTCCTTGAAAACCGCACTGTGGAGGACCGCCACACAGATGGTGGGGATGATAACGTAACTTGTGGCGTGTCGTGCGAAGGTGGAATTCAGCGGCTTATGGAGACTCTGACCATATCAAATAAAAAAAATGTTTGGCATAATAATAACTGAGGCATGATCGAATACTTGCGTCATTGCTTAAATTACATATAATGTATTCAGGACATGTTCATACTTTTCACTTTCGTTTGAATGACCGGCATCATATCCTGTTTGCAGTATAATATGTAACAAAAGTAAAAGCTAAAGAATTATAAAGGTGACTTTTATACGACGAGACGAGCAGGACGTTCAGCTGATGTATGTAATTGATACGCCCTGCCCACTACAATGTAGTGCCGATCAGGATTCTTGAAAATACCAAAAATCTGATCGGCACTATAATTGCGGTCGTCACATATTGACATACGATGTTAAGTCTCATTTGCCCAGTAATTTCACTAGATACGGCACCCTTCAGTGCAAAACACAATAATGCTTACACATTAATGCTTCACGGCAGAAATAGGCGCCGTTGTGGTACCCATAATCTAGCTGGCATCCTGTGCAAAGGAGCCTCCAACTGGTATTGATGACTATTTAATGATTAAAATTATATCGTTTTGTTTTTGCTAAGAATAACTTCAAAGATTTGATTGAAACCGATCACCAAATGTACCATCGAACAGTTATTGAAATGACAAATTAGGAAATAGTATAACATCAATCTCCGACTTCAAATTTAGGATTGAGCCCTTAGATTAAGAATTGATCTCCGCTGTAGCAGGCGTAGTCGCAAAGTGTGGCAACTAATACTACGCCCAAGTGGGCGTACTCAAGCCAGGCTCGAACAATGTGTGACGTTGACGTGTAACATGTTTTGTTAAACTTTGCTAAATAATTGAAACAAAAATGCTTTGGTGGTAAAATGGTTGCGTAGTAAAACTTTGTAAAAATAATACTACAAGAAATAAAAAAGACACATATTATCACATATCATCAGTAAGTATTTTGTATTTGATTAATTTCAATGTAATTTAAATGTAATTTTAATAATAACACGAAGCGTATTTAAGTTACAAATTTTGAAAGATGCGATTCAGTGTCAAGATGTCATGCACACAAGCATCCTTAAAAATAGCCAATACAATATAAAGTAGCCGTAATAAAAAAGCTATTGTTCTTAGGTAGTGCGGTATCTGTTTGGAGCGCAGCGGAAACCAATCCTTACTCTAAGATTGAGCCGTAACATTTGTCAAAGTAAAATATATTAACACGAAACTAAATAATATGAAAAACAAAATAAGGCCTTACATTAGCTATGTACACACTAACGTTATTCTTATACAATTGAAATAGATTTCAAAAGCACTCGCGACCGTGAATATGCATGAATAGTATTATAATTTCAATGTTAAATCATAATGGCATTATGTACATGACGAAAGAACAACATAGCACGCATTATGACGCGAATAAGTACCTGTGACACCTACGTATAACCTTATTAAGTAGAGCAAACTAAACTCAAGTTGATTTATCTAAGCGACTGAATCTTAAATTGTACGATAATCACATTAGTTGTCTGTAAATTCGACTAACAGATGATAACTTCACGTATATAAAACTTTATAAGAAAACATCCTTTTTGGGAATATTCATAAAAGTCATAATAATTTTATAGTCAAAATTTTCCGACTGTACTTTTTAAAACATGTGTCGAACTTAGATCGTAAAAAAATTTTTGGTAAAAGAGCCAAAACGATTTAAATAAAAAAAATTTCACTCTACTTTTCATAAAGAAACAACGACCTTGCAAATGGAGTCTTTGATCATATCATATCGACCCGGAAAGACTGAAGAGATACTGAGTCAATAGTTTAGTTGTAAAATCCCCACGCGACGATATAAGGCTAGGACGCCATATTAGTGACGTCATAAAAGGCATTAATTATTTTCTCAAAATTGATCCTATAGAATTCTTTTAGATGTCATTTCTAACACTACCACCGCTTCGGAAACAAATGGCGCTCTGAGAGAGAGGAAGCGGCGCAAGAAACTCTGTCAGCATTTTTTTTTGCGCTCTTATTAATAAAATATACAATGTTGTACTGTCATTGTTATTGCTATATAATAATCATAATCTAGTCCCAGACTATCGGATCGCTTAGATATTCAGCTGCGGAGTAGTAGGATTTATGACTGAGCCATTTTTTAATAAAACATTTAAATTTATTTATAGATAGTGCGTGAACAGTGACTGGGACTTTAATATAAAAGTGTATATATTTACCCTTAAAGCTATTATGTATCTTATGAAGCCTACTAGAATTAGTTACAAGCAATCCCTTATTTCTAGTGTTATGAAAATCAAAATATAGTAACATAAGGCCGTTTGCATATTGACGAAGTCTTGACCAATTCGTTTTTCTTCCAATTATTTCCACTGTCCTAATGTTTTACGTTTTATGTAAATATCACAACATCTTTCATATAACACTTTTTCTTTTTTTACAGAGGGTCCCTTCATAGCTGTGATGAACAATGTATAAACAGAAGATATTGTTATTGGTAAGTGATAATATTATGTTAAGTGATATAAATGAAACAGTCAAAAAATATTCTTTTTTGAATATATTTTAAGTTACCCAGATTCTTTCATTGATTTTCCATCATTATAATTATAATAATCAACATCACAACACAACACCTTTTCATAAATCAATAACACAGATAAAAAAAATCGTTGTTTATTTATTAATAATAATATCCTAGTGATACTTGTTTTGCACACCGTACCAAAGCGACGATGTGACGTCATCGAGCGACGTCAGGTCCAGAGATAAGGCAACCGGGTAGTTGACCAGTGGGAGGCTCCTTTGCACAGGATGCCGGCAGGCTTATGGGTACCACAACGGCGCCTATTTCTGCCGTGAAGCAGTAATGTGTCAGCATTGCTGTGTTTCGGTCTGAAGGGCGCCGTAGCTAGTAATTTTACTGGGCAAATGAGACTTGACATCTTATATCAGAAGGTGACGAGCGCAGTTGTAGTGCCGCTCAGAATTTTTGGGTTTGTCAATAATCTTGAGCGGCACTGCATTGTAATGGGCAGCGCGTATCAATTACCATCAGCTGAATGCTCTCACTCATACTCATACCGCACCCTCACGGCGTAGATCATATTCTTGTGGATTTCATTATGAAATTCAAATAATATGAAAGTGGAAATGAGAAAATGTTTGTGAGCTCAAATAAAATAAAAGTATTTTGAATTACTTACTGTATTCAAAAAAGGTGCTTAAAAATAACGCTAATTATGATTTTTTTATAAAAAAGGAGGACAAACGGGCGTACCTGGTGTTAAGTGATCACCGCCGCCAATTCTCTTGCTCTCTGGTGTTGCTCCTGCGATGGCGGCTTTTACGCAAGGTATACGCGCTTTCTTTAAAGGCACCCATGTTCTGCAAACACTGCACAAGGAAGCTCATTCCTCAGCTTTGTAGTACGTGGAAGAAAGTTTCTTGATAATCGCACTGTGGAGGACCGCCTCACATCCAGATGGTGGGGCTCATATCCTAAATTGTGGTGTGTCGTACGAAGGTGGAATTCGGCGGCAGGATTGATTAGGCTAGTTGTAAATATTTCATATATTTACTCAAATTCAAATCAAATTGAAAAATATTACAAATGCACAAACTAATTTATAAAGAGTAACGAACCGTTGGATAGGAATTTTTTATTGCTCATGCGCGGACTTATTATACATATTACATAACACATTTTATAGTCATGGGTCTGTCTCTTATAAGTTTAGTTATTGCCCAGAATATTTTATTTGTATCAGTCAATTCGGTAAGGCAAGTCGATATTTCTTTCTATCTTTAATTAGTCTGATTTTGTTACAATTACAAAATTTGTATTTGCAACTCTCAGTTGTTGTTAGAGACACTTTATATATACTCTTTCTCTCTTCTATTAACTCTTCCATTTCTCTTTCTGATACTTCTACACCTCGAACATTACCCAAAACATGCCTTGAAAGACGGGTTGGTAATTTTGGCCAATTCCTTACAGGCATGTAGGTATACTTTTAGTTTAAAATAAAAATTTCAAAATATTTATTTCCTCGTTTAGATCCTCGAATCCCTTCACTCTAAACAATATTGTTTTTTTTTTATAATTAAATGAGTACTTATTTATTTCCCTGCAGCTCTTCAGTAAAGATGTCTATTGCATCATTGATAAGGTAAGATCTGTCATAAAATTAGTATATTCAAAAATAGACGCATTCGACGTGAACATAATACTAAAATAAGAATTTCTTATATTGAATGTGAAAACTAATTTAATTATTTCGCAGGGCGTTCCTATTTGTAAATCGGTTGCACCAAGTCGACGGACAATAGTGAATAATAAAATACCAATTAATGAACCATACATTCCTAATACTCAACCAGCTATATTTTATAACTGTTCAAACCTTATATGCGAACCTATAAAATTATATTCAGTATCACAACTGACAAATCCTGACAATAGTTTAAGATATTGTCAAAAAGAACATTTGGAAAATTACAATTGTCAGATACTTAAATACCATTTCATGAAAAATATTGACAAATTACTATTCTTGAAGAACAATATACCTGATAAAGAATTTTATTTAGTTAACTGCATGGTTTATCCTGACGGAGGCCACATTTGCCATAGAAATAATGGCAGTGACAATCAAGGCCATGCCAAACTAGTTGATACGGCAAATATTGTCCGCCCACTAGAAGATAACGTACTATCACAGGATGAATACCTTTGCGAGGAAAGTAAAGAAAGAAACATCGCTTGCGATTTGAACCGTTACGTTCCTTATATATCGGGACTCAAGCAAAAGGAACCAATAATTAGCGACGATAAAATTCTTCTTAAAACAGGCACTTATTTAGTAACTCTTAAGTATACATGCGTGGGTAGCTGGTGCGGTTATGTTGGTAACTATTCTCAAACTCGAAGGGCATATAATCCTCCTGGTGGTAGTATATATCGATGTTATTATGCAAAGCAGCAGCAGATATGTAAAGAACTCTATCCTAGTGGTAAAAAATCAGTATATAATGAACGAGATTGGCTAAGTACGTAAAGCAGTGATCTCAAAGATAAATAAAATGTACAAAAGTTTTAATATAATTATTCACAACATTGCCTGTTTTGCAGTAAATGTTAACTATAATTTTAAATTTCTGTAGAAACCTGAGTGAATACTAATATATATAATGCATGTTAATTCTTTGTTAAATTATTTTAGTCGTAATTAAAATTTCTAAGTTGCGTAGAGATTTTTATTCGACCACAATCTTATTTAAGAGTTTATTAATGTTCTTGATTAAAGAGATCCTCTATAATATTGTCGTAAATATTTTTAATGCGATATGTTAATATCCTTTGGAATAATCTCTAGATTGTGTTATCTAGTTTGATAATGTTAGAAAAATTGTTAACTACGAATAAAAATATATTATAATAGCTGAGCCAGCAAACGTTGTATTGCCGATATTAAAATCGCGATACAAAAGTAACTGTTGATCGTAGATGGGTGAAAATTTGAAGTTGTATGTATTTTTTATGCTGACTCATAATCAAACAAATTTAAAATAAAAATATCAAAAAATTAAAAAAAAAATTTGGCGTGGACCACCCTTAACATTTAGGGGGATGAAAAATAGATGTTGTCGAATTCTCAGACCTACCCAATATGCACTCTAAATTTCATGAGAATCGGTCAAGCCATTTCGAAGGAGTTTAACTACAAACACCGCGACATGAGAATTTTATATATCAGATTAAATGTCATATGCGTAATATGTATTGTAATATGTATTTTAAATAAAATAAATGTTTTGTCTTGGGCCAAGACTTTGCACAGTATCTAGTTTTTTTTGTATATATTTTGGTAGTTCTGGTTATCGGTCTTAATCTACTTTTGTACCACAAAAAAAAATATTTGATTTATTTTTAGTAATTCATATGGCATGGCGTTGATCAGCAAGTTATAATATAATATCATCCCAACAATAGATTTTACTACCTTCCTACCTTTCTCTTCGATGGTTTCCATTGTGTGTACTTCAAAATAAAATACGTGAAAATGAATACGATCATTTATTAACATCATAAAAGCCTAGAATCAAATTAGCAGTTAGAAACTTTTATTTATCTAATAAACTGTAGTTTGCTTTGACTCTATGAAATATGAGCTATATTTCCGCTGGAGGGGTTCTTGGTAAGTACAACATCTGCGCCATCAAGTAATAATGTGTCAATTCAGTTAAACTACATGGCCACATTATCTCAGGACCTCGATGGAACGTGAAGTCCCCTCCCGTTATACCACATGGCCAGATTATCTCAGGATCTCGCTGGAACGTGAAGTCCCCTCCCGTTATACTACATGGCCACATTATCTCAGGATCTCGCTGGAACATGAAGTCCCCTCCCGTTGTACTACATGGCCACATTATCTCAGGATCTCGCTGGAACATGAAGTCCCCTCCCGTTGTACTACATGGCCACATTATCTCAGGATCTCGCTAGAACGTGACATCCCCTTCCGTTGTACTACATGGCCACATTATCTCAGGATCTCGCTGGAACGTGAAGTCCCCTCCCGTTATACTACACGGCCACATTATCTCAGGTCCTTGCTGGAACGTAATGTCCCCTCCCGTTATAGTACACCGTCACATTATCTCTGGACCTCGCTGGAACGTTAAGTCCCCTCCCGTAATACTCACCGTATATGCACACCGTAACAGAGGGACGATGTGACGTCATCGACGTCAGGTCCAGAGATAATGTAACCAGATATTAATTTCAAGCGTTTTAAAGCCATGACCACAATACTGTCAAACGAATGGTCTTCCTTCTCTTTCTCTCGTCGCGCTACACACACTCCTTCTCTTTCACTCCATAGTTTTTTTCGCTGAATTCATCACATGTGGGACGGGACTTAAAGGTATTTATTAAAATGAGCATTAAATTTAAATATGAGACTCTCTCGTTTATCAAAAGTTTAATTATTTACGGTGTTACTACAAAAAATTAATCTAAACATGGCTTAGACGCGTCTTCCTTAGACCCTGACCTAACTATAATAGCGTCAGTGACCTAACAATCACGACGCATAAATTGAAGTTTATCTTTTTCTATTACTAAACATTGTTTAGCTCGTTTTTAGCTAAAACGTCGCTAAGTACAACATATGCCTACTCAAGTGTAAAGAAACAATTATAGGAACGGAACGCATTTTTTGTCAGCTGTCATCTATCTGTCATCATAATTATAATCTAAATCTTCCATAGAGCCAGTTAATGTAAAAAAAAATCTTCCATAGCCGTTAGACACAACTTGATACGTGTTTAAATATGATAGTAAATGTCTCAAGAATTTTGAAGCTAACAATAGAAAGACAGATTTGTAATAGAACTTTTTTGAAACAAATGTTCAACACATATTTTTTTTTTTGTAATAACACAGTGTATGCCTATATTTATAATATTAAGTTTAATAGGACAAAACTACATATTTGTTTGTACTGAACGATAAACTTAAATTTGATTAATTTATGTGACATTGTTCCACGATCGGCATGCGATGTGCATTCCATATTTGTTTCTGAACAATTCAATTAAATTAAACAAACACTATTATGTTTCAATGCCAAGTTTGATCACCACTATTGAGTTTGGTATTGCATTCAATTAATTTCGTTCATGTGTATGTCGATAAGATTAGATATTAAAGGATATATATCTTACTTGATTTCTTAATTATAAATACGTAGATGGCACTGTAAACTTAAATTAACTTAACTTGTAATTTGACTTTCGACAAATCGTGTCCGACTGCTTGACGGTTGAGGATAACCAAATAATGTCATCAACTCTCAATATCGATGTGAATTCTTTAGCTTACTTCAAACACGGCTTTTTTAAAATAAATTAAGAAATATTTAAAAATATATTAAAAACAGTTGCTTTGAAATACAAAAAACATTAGATTAGATTCTTTAGAAAAGCACCTTACAGTTTATATGATAATGGATTTATTTATTTAAACAAAACAAATCTTATAACATTATTTACAATGCTATGACTACATAAAATTAAAACTATCATTACGTGGAAGCGTACAAAGAATACTGGCAGCAATTCCGCGTTGGATAGCAAGGCTGATCCGTTGGCCGAAATAGCTGCCAGCGCTTGGGTTTCCAGTGGCCTTATTGAAGCGCGGTACTTTGTACATTCTCCGCGGCTCTGGGTCCCACGGGCCATGTGTCTCGACACCAAATGGCACAAATTTAAATTCAAATATTTTTATTCAAAATGCATCATGTGACATCACTTATTGAAAGTCAAAAACTACCACCCATTCCTAAACGAATGCCTCAGACCTGAGAAGAACGGGCGCAAAAAACCCAGCGAACATTTTTTTTCTAAAAAATATGTTTACAAAGTAATATTGTACAATTAAACTTATTATTTAATAGCCTGAGGGTGGTCGCTCCATTCCCAATCTGTGGTATCATTAATAAAGTCATTTGTGTTATAGTAACCTTTACCACACAAACGTTTTTTAACAATTCTTTTGAATATCGTAACACTTTTGTTTTGAACATTTTCTGGCATAATTTATTGTAAAAGCATATACATCGTCCCACAAAAGACTTACTAACTCGACTTAGCCGAGTAGTAGGCATTATAAGTTTACTTTAGATGAAAGACTCACTGAGACCGACATATTTGCTACTCTTGCTGTCTTCGGCAGTCGAAGCAGCAGCCCCAACTGGATTATATGAAATATAAAAGATTAATATTATTAGTTCTTAGATAATGTTGGTCAATACCGAGTTACTTAACGATTCGATTGGTTTGAGTGAAAGTGGACAAAGCCTCGACGTACTGTTACCCACATACAGCGGACAATAACATTTTAATTACATAATCATTGTATCAATTTTATGAGCTTCATAAATTCACTTGTCATCTCTTACTTCGTTCACCTTTCAGTAGATATTTAAGTATTATAACCAACTATTAAATAATCCCTTCCATCTTCTATCTACACATATATATAATGAAAATGGTCTTTGTTTGAGACTCTTTCAAGCCTTAACCAGTGATCGTATCGACATGGAACTATCACCATTCTATGCGAAATTTATCCTAGATGGTTTAAGGATACTTATTTTTTTCTATATATAATATTATAAAAATGGTTATTGTTATAGGCTCACTCACGCCTAAGCTACTGATCGTATCGATATGAAACTACCACTATTCAATACGAAATTTATCCTTAATGGTCTATGACTACTTATTGTTTTATTGTATTTGTAATAAGATGAATAAAATTTTATTTTTTTTTCCTTTTAAAATTCGCCCTGCGAAGCGGGCGGGAACGCCTAGTAATATTATAAATTTGAATGTAAGTTTGTTTGTTACGCTTTCACGCCTAAACCACCCAACCCATTCTGATAAAATTTTGTACAGAGATAGGTTAGAGCTTGAAAAAGGGCATGGGCTACCTTTTATTGTTTTATTCTTAAATAAAATAAAGGGGTTGAAATAGGGGATGACAGTTTGTATGGAGATTGTCACTGTCTAAGATAACCATGAAACTTTGTATTTAGGCACTTGATAAGAAATAATTTTTAAATATTTGTTCGAGCATACTTGAAACTTTGACTTACTTGATGAAATAGGAGATTAAAGTTCACAGGGAAATACTATTAAAGAGACTGTCCACAGTGACAAGGGATATGCGATGTATCATAGAAGAGCAGTTTGTATGTGAATTATTTGAAAAGTATTCTAAAAAATAAAAACATTTGCCGAAAGTAACTTTTCAACGCGGACGAAGTCGCGGATAAAAGCTGAATAGAAGCTGGACGGAAAATATGGATGGATATTTATTAAAATGTTTTAGTACAACTACTTTTCTTCGTCTTCGCATAAGATTATCGTTAAAAAGAATTAGACTAACTATTTGTTTCTGCTAGCACCCTGTATAGTAGAAACGAGTACAATATTTGTTGGTTAGCCTAAAAACCCATTCAAATTTATTCGAATTAGTATTTTTAATCATTAAGAGTCAATAAATAACTATAATTTTTTTCAACTTCAAAAAAGGAGGAGGTTCTCAATTCGCCGGTATTTTTTTTAATGTTTGTTACCTCAAAACTTTCGACTGGGTGAACCGATTTTGATAATACTTTTTTTATTTGAAAGCTGGTGCTTCCCGTGTAGACCCATTGTAATTTGGTGTAGATCTGACATTGGCATCCATGAGAAAAATCATAACTCTTAAATTTACTTTACAAAAGTATAGCAAATTGGGTGATAAATTTACGAATAACTCAATATCGCGTCAACCGATTTCGATAGTTCTTTTTTTATTGGAAAGGATATACTTCAAAGATAGTTTGGTGAGAGTTTGGTCAGGTTCTGATTACGGAATCCATGGCAAAGTAACGGAACTCTTCAATTAAGCACTAACGTTCATTGCTTCATTGAAAAATTTAGTATATCTGCACATATTTAGACAATTTGTTAGTTAGTGTAGTTCAAATTCACTAAAAATCATAAAATAAAAAAGATAGCAAAAAAAAAACAACCGACTTCAAGAACACTATTCCGAAACAATAGATATAATATGCAATAAAAAGCATAAAAATTATTGGGTATTTTTATACAATCTAATTCTAGTTACGATCATTGTAATTTTTGGAGTCGGTGTCATCCAAGATAGGCTTGTAACTACATACATAGTTATAGGTGAGATGTGCTTGAGTCGTGAGGAGGTAAGAGGCGATAGCGGGTCGCGGCGGAAGGACATCGATTACAAAAATTACAATAATCGTAACTAGAATTAGATTGTATAAAAATACGCAATTATTTTTATACTTTTTAGTGCATATTATAGCCATTGTTTTGGAATAGTGTTTGTGAAGTCGGTTGTTTTTTTGTTAAACTTTTTTTTTAAAGTATAATATGTCTCAGACCCATAAACTTAGTATACTAGCGTCTTAGCCTGTTTAATATTGACATAGACTAGAACATAGACAAGAACAATGCATCATTATCCTCTATATAATCTACTACCATAGATACCACAGTAAGACTTCGTTGTTAAAGAAGCTTTAATATATTTCTACAATTTGGGCTCGATGAGTCCTAGTTAACCGACTTCAAATACAGGAGGTTATCAATTCGATCGTTTTATTTTATATATATATACAGGTGTCCCAAAGTTATGGGACATGAAGGGAAAGTACCCTAAATATCGAAGATAGGCTATTTTACTGAAAGAAGACTTTATGTTATTTTTGAAAGTTAGTAATTCTGCATTCAAAGATTTTCTAAAAATTACTTGCCTCGTCTGGGAATCGAACTGACTTAAATGTAAAAAAAAACACCCCTACTCTTATGATGCCAATCGAAAGAATGGCCAAAAACTAATAACTCTTCTTAGTATGTGCCACATATTTATAGGTTTTTTAGGTAGTTTTATACTATCTATTATTTTACTATAAACAACATTGCTATTTAATATAACAAACACCATATACACCAAGCTATTTCCATCTATAATAAACTCATTAAATATCCAATGAAATAAATCTATTCATTCTTGTTATAATAGTTACGGTCATAATTGTTACTTAATTTTTGAGTAGTAGTTGTAATAAGCGTGCAATACATGAATAGGATTCGGATAAAAAGCGATTGATTTTTGGCAATAGCTCTCGTAATCTAGAAGACCTTTGGATACGTCTTTTGCAATGTCCGTCCAATTATTTCATATTAAGTTATGACATTTTCATTCGTTCAGTTGGTCAATTCTGCTCAATAGAGAATTCATAAAAATTTACGGCCTTACAAATAAACTTGATATAAAGTTATACCAGTGATGACTTACGGTACACAGACGTGGTCGCTAACTATGGGCCTTATGAGAAAGCTCATGGTCGCTCAGAGGGCAATAGAGAGGTCTATGCTCGGAGTTTCCGTGCGAGATCGAATCAGAAATGAGGAGATCCGTAGGAGAACCAAAGTAACCGACATAGTCCAAACGATTGCGAAAATGAAGTGGCAGTGGGCAGGGCACATAGTTCGACGGACAGATGGCCGTTGGGGCAGTACAGTCCTCGAATGGCGACCACGTACCGGAAGACGCAGTGTTGGCCCCACAAGATGGACCGACGATCTGGTTAAGATCGCCGGAATACGTTGTATGAGGGCAGCGCAGGACCGATCGTCGTGGAAATTTTGGTTTGTTGTGGGAGGCCTTTGTCCAGCAGTGGACGTTTTCCGGCTGATGATGATGATGAAAGTTATACCTGAGAATAAACCAAGAATATCGCAAATGTTGACTATATTGCTGACAACATTGTCAATACAATTCCAAAATTTTCCCAATGTCTTGCAAATAAACGCGGGAAACGTTATACGTCCGAATAAACCAATCATAAGCAAAATGTCTATTTGTAAACAATATTCTGTATGCTCTTGGTTTGTTAACAGGTGTAACTTTGTACAAACATTATTGAGGCATTCATCAATAGCCGAAAAAATAATCTCTTTGATCGTTAAATACTTACAGTACAGTATTCTGTATGAAGATACCGTGATATTAACATACCATATAGAAAACATTACCGTGTCTACTTGTGCGACCATGTCAGGGTGATTAAAATATGATTTCCTTTATTTATTAGTTGTTTGTTTGAAAATTTCAATTATTTACTTCAATTTTTATATTTACTTTTTAAGATGGTTAAGTATCTGTTTTTGATCTAATGTCACCATTGAAGCTCCATTTCCGTATAACTTGATTCATCTCGAGGGCAGAGAACCGGATGTAAGGATTTCGCTGGTACTTAAAAAACCTACGCGTGATTTACTTAACTAATACATTCAGATTTTTTTTGGAAATAACAAATATTAAAAGAAATGTTTTATAACCAATGGGTTACCATTATTAGATCAGATTATCACTAGATCCCGTACTGATAATCCGCTATCTGTTCGTCAATCCGTTTATCTGACAGTCAGATTGTATTCTGATTCAAATTACAAAACACGAACCGCAATAGGTAGACAGATGAATTTTTGACCGATATAATACTGTTAATATACAATTTCCTTCTTTTGCCGCCTATTGCGCGTCTAACCCTCCATCGCCAACTCTCAAAAAGGGTGTCAGGTTTAAGAATTGCGGTCCGCCCGGCAGAAGAAAAGGAAGTAAAATAATTTTACAATATCACTGGTGGACTGGATGATTATCCTCGAATTAGATGACACCGTGACAGACGGACAGATAGATACTATAAGAGTTCCAGATTTAATCACTTTCGAAACCATCGTCGATCGTGCTGAAAGCTTAGATAGTAATAATAAATAATAATTGTATGCGCCTAGATAGACTGTGACGGCTGTGAATACGTTTGATAAAATTAGCGGCGAACTGTTAGCCTCTATTTTCAGCAACGCACGCAACCTAAAACAAAGTGAGTGAATATTGTGAGAATTAGACGTAGGTATCATGCACACTAAAGTGATAAGCCTGGCCTGTTGTCATGCGTTGCTTAGTAGTGAAAATCTTTATCTGGACGTTTAAATTACCTAAGGTTGCAAGGCGGCCATATTGGATTTCCATTTTGTTGTTGTTATAGTATTGCTCGATGGCCAATTTAGTTTTCAAAATATTCCCAAATTTGATCTCCTCACCTCTGAGAATTTTGGAAACGATCCCGATATTATTACAATGATAATAATAATATTTGTGAGCACTTTCCTCGGAGCCATTGGACCTTACCTATAAATCAAAATTCTTTAAAATTTTGCAAAGTATTATTTCACTGTCATTCGTTATTTGTGGATCCGGCCTAACATTTGAATCGCGGTCTCTTGGGACCCCTCAAAGATTTTTTGGGAAAAGTACCCTCCTATACCTTTTTTGTACTCCTGACAACGTATGTGCAAATTTTCAAGATGATGATTTGAATGGTTAAATCGTTACAAATAAATAAGCAGATACATGCAAATTATTTGTAATATTTTAAGATATCAACCACTTTTATAGGCGTTATTGTGGATACCACTTCTGACACCGTGGTCTATTATGGTTCAATGACCTGGATGATCTTCGATTAGAATAAATCAACTCTATATTCGTTCGATGAAATAATTATATACAAGGTTGTCATCAAAATCGTTTGAAAGTTTTAAGAACAGAAGTGAGTGTAAAACTTGTGGCTATTTAATTCAATGTGGAAATAATTGAAACCTTACAGTAGAAACTAAAACTCGACAAAATTTTATCGTTAAGGTCAGAGAAATTACACGTTTGAATTTATTTGTTATACATTTTACAATTTACCACCACCGGAAAATTTGTGTTGTAATGAGAGGCAAAACTCATAGCCACTCATTAAAATAAATATTTACAGCATCATTTCACAAATTATTTCAAATACAATCTTTACAAAGTGATATAACAAAACACTTAAATGATATTTTACCTTAAGTAAGTAAAACACAACCTACAAAGACTGTTTGCGGAGGATGATGCATCCACGCATGGACCCAGCCATCGCTTTTCCGGACAATATAACAGGAAAAGTACCGACCCGCAAGACTAGTAGATACCTTATATGATTCATTAATTACGCCTTAAAATATCAAATTATTGTAAGTTGAACAACTTGTGAAGTTTAAAAATATTTGCAATTTACGGACAACTGGGCTTCTTGAAGGTTATATCTGACAAAGAGTGAATGTAGAGCAGCTTATCGACCCAACCTGTAGCTTGTGTAATACGTGGCCCACTCCTTAGGGCTGTAATACTTTCGATTTTATCACGTTTGTTCAAAACTAAAGTAATTGAGGTTACCGATGCCATTTACATTTAAAGTAAAATAATGATTTTAAACAATCCAGACTTAGATTAAGGGTTGGTATCGGCTACACTCCAACCAGATACCGCACTTCCTAAGAACAATAGCTTTTTTATTAGATGCTTGTGTGCGTGGCATCTTTCAAATTTTGTAACAAACGCTTCGTGTTATTTTACATTGAAATTAATAAAATACAAAATACTTACTGAAGATATGTGATCCCAGTGTCTTTCTTATTTCTTGTAGTATGATTTTTACTAAGTTTTATTAGGCAACCCGGCATTTTAGTTTCAATTATTAGCAAGGTTTAACAGAACATGTTGCACGTCAACGTCACACATTGTTCGAGACTAGTTCAAGTACGCCCATTTGGGCGTAGTATTAGTTGCCGCACTCTGCGACTACACCTACGGTAGCGCAGCGGAGACCAATCCTTAATCTACGAATCCAGCTATGATTTTGATTAGGTGACAATCTGATACTTGTGTAGGATTTCGTGCGCATGAGTTTTGTTATTTAAAAAAAATCAAATTCATTCTCTAAAATAAACATAACCTGAGTTATGTTGTAATAATATATGAGTTTTGTATATCTATCTAGGTATCTACCAGTAGGAGTCCCATCCATTCAGGTCTAGCCATCTGGAAGTTTAGCCGGCATAGACAGAGTGACAAAGTAATTGATTTTAGTTATAATATTTATATGTTCTTAGTAATATATTATTATAACCTCCAATTTATTTTTATATGGTATAGAATAACCAATAGGCAAAGTTGACAAAGTTGTTGTTACTTACTTTAGTTTTTTTTTTTAAATTGAACAAAAAAAAACCGACCTCAATAACTCTATTCGACAACAATAGAAAAATATGCACTAACAAGTATAAAAACATCGAATAAATTAATCTAATTCTAGTTACGTTATTGGTATTTTTAATAGGTGTCCTCCCGCCTCCTCACGTCGCGCGTGCGACACAAGCACATCTCACTCTTGGCTGACACTGACTCCAAAAATAACAATAATCGTAACTAGATTGCTAGAAAATATTCAGTAATTAATAAAAAAAAATTTGTTTCCTACATTTTGTGCATGGTGTTAAAAATTAAAAATACTTCAGTTATAATGAATATTTTATTATTTTATAGTTCTAGGGATATAAAAACAATATTGCTACAAGTGACAACCCTAGTAATAATGTTCTGCGCACTGTTAGTTTCTCTCACGCTGACCATTAGGATACACCTACTAATTTTATAAGAAACCTGAAGCTATGGTATTTGTTAAACTGACCTGATTGCAAAACCACCTTTACGTAATATCTACCAGTATCTAAGCTATCGACATTAAATCATTGTTCACTGAGAACTTAATATTACTATAATAAGCTTTGATTTATCGTCAGTACTACATATTACTTCTCGCAACTTTGGCGAACGTTAGAATTGGATGGTTCCAATTTGTAATCAAGTGAATGAAATAGAGCATCTTAAATGCATAATGTTATTTTTTTATTTTTTTTTTATTAGGAAAAGCAAACAACTACCTACCTTACAAAGTAGGTACATAAAGAAATAACATATAAGTCTAATAAAATTGTAGTCAGATACGCTATCCACATCTTATTATGAAAAACTTTGAGGTATTCAATGTTAGGTACAAAAAGAAATGTTTATGCAATACTAATTGAAACTAAAGAGAAATAAACAATGTTCTTAATATTATGGCTAGTAAATTAAATTTATAAAAATCAAACATATTAATAAACACAAAAAGGAAAATAAAAGAAATAATTATCTTCACAAATGTACACTAAATTATGGCTATATTTACAATGATATTAGCCTAAAGTACTTATGATGTTCAGTAGGTATTTAAAAGAATGTATAAATCAAATAGTATCCAGTATTTTTTAATTTGGCACTTAAACTGGCTCTCGGATAGATGGAAAATATCAACAATAACAAATTCTTTGTTGTAATTGTCAACTAATTGATGCAGATTTAATGTACTGTATGTATTTAATGTACTAAAATGGATAAGGGTTAATGCTGTATTGCTTAAAATCGCTTCGAAAAAATCCATTATTTCACGTAAAAAGTAAACGATAAAAAATAGTTATTGCGGGTTATCCCTAAGAGATAAATATATACTATCTTTAGTTAGTTAGTTTTAACAATGTAGTGAGACAGCATATTGTTAACTCATAATAATTGTTAATTGAAGAAGTAAGCACACTAAATTATGAGGAAAACAATAAACCCATCATGAACGCATCAGAATGAGTTTGTTCTTGAAAACAATTTGTCGTCTCTGTATTAATTGAATCGTCGGCCGTGGTTACTGCATTTCGGTCTAGGTCATTTATTATTTATCTATACAATATGAACGTGATGCCAAAAATACTACAAATTTTACTATGATCAGTACAATTTAATGCTAATATTATAAATATTGTCATCAGCTTGAATTTTTGTTAACACAGGGTACATTTATTTAAAGTTTTTAACGGTTCTCGACCGCGCAAAACGAGGTGCACACTTGAATTTATAATTTAACGCGGACGCCACCACACCACAATTAATATCTTTTATTGCTAATCATATCATCATAACTATCATCATCGGCAAGTTATCAAGTTCTCCACGACGATCGGTGCTGCGCTGCCCACATTGCCCCCATGGAGCACCAAAGAGACAAGTACGAATTTAAACAATGTGAAAAACAAGATTATATCGCGAAACACATTATAAGAATTGTTTATATATACTTGGTTGTAGGTATCTATTGTGTATTTTATTGTAATGAGGTAACAAGTCAAATAACGATGAAGATAGATGGATATTATTCACCTTGCTTTGTTTGCTGCGTAATAAGTATAGCCTACGCTACGTTAACAATGGATTATTAATACGAGGTCTTTGCCAAAAGTGCCCACGTTCATTCAAGCACAAGCAAAGTGCAATTTAGAAGTGACTACATATCAACTTGACTTTGTATTTCCATTTAGATCGAGGAGCCGCTCACGACTTCGTTTATGTGGATTTCATTCGAGGTAAATATAAAATAATCCGGCCATTTGTACTTTAAGGCCAAGAATAAGCAGAAAACACCCAAACAAGGTGTTTTTAGTTAGCATTTCGAGCTACGAACACTACTTAATCCTGTTACACATATCCTTAAGTTTCATTTCTAGGTTGAGAGCCTCTTTGAACTACCACTTTTCCTTGCAGTTAATCAAGTTTTTTGGCATGGCATGACGCATTTTTTTAGTACAACTGTCAGAAAAGTTATTCTTAGAACTTGTTCTTTTTTGTGTAGGTATATTTATTCAGATTAGTAATTAATAACGAGGATTGTAAGCATATAAACTGTTTTCCACGCAAGAATTTTGAAAATATTGGCCTTGTTACATAGATGGCGGGCCGGAATCCGTGAACTCATATCGCTCAAGGTCGCTGCTGTCGTGCCTTAAGAGCGGCCAACCCATCATATTTTTTATACAAACGCTCGTATATGATTCATCATCATCATCATTTGAACCGGAAGAGTCCAACCGCATGGCTAAGAGCTAGGGTTTATACGATTCCTCCACCAAAACTCGGCCCACATTAAACCCCCGACCGAACAATCGCGTTAATTGGCAGCGAAAACCCTACTTTAAACAATTGTTTCGCCTCTACACCAGGCATCCTCAGGAGACGTTGACTCGCCGAAATCTAGAACGAAAGTGACTCTCTAGGAACTGATAATCTTTCTTCAGTCGGAGGCTCCTTTGCACAGGATGCCGGCTAGATTATGGGCATCACAACGGCGCCTATTTCTGCCGTTAAAATTTTTTGGGTTTTTTTCAAGAATCCTGAGCGGCACCGCATTGTAATGGGCAGAGCGTATCAATTAACATTAGCTCAACGTACTGCTTGTCTCGTTCCTTATTTCATAAAAAAAAACTGATGTCCTAGATGGCGGGTAAAAGAAGTATACGTCAGTATACTAATCTGTCAAAACTGACATTAAGAATCTATAAAAAGTATACCAGATTAGAAAATTAAATTCCAACATAACTTACAACGAAAAGGTACACAATAGAAAACGTAGGCGTTTCGTTTCGTGTTATAAATATTTCGATACATATACACACTGTATCTAATCGCTAAAACAAAGTTTGTCGAACAACAAATGGTGCAGAACAACGTATTGACTGACAACCGATATGCCCTGATCTCATGCTAACTGATTATGGAAACAGATTGCCAGATACAATTACATGGGCGGTTTTGCTGCCATGTGTTATGTCACATGTATATAATTACGTCACCTCATTAAGATTATCTAATGGAGGAAATGCGTAAGAGAATAATACTAAAACAATTGCATATTAAAACTTTAGAAATATTTGTTTAAATCTAATTAGTTGAGACAGCATAATAAATAATGCATAATAATAGAGGTCCCGGGTTCGAATCCCGGTAGGTGCAAGCATTTATATGATGAATATGGATGTTTGTTTCCGAGTCATGGATGTTTAAATGTATGTTTATATGTATGTTTATAAGAATTTATGTATGTTTAAGTAAGTATATTGTATTAAATATATCATTGTCTTGTAACCCATAACACAGGCTATAAATGCTTAACTTGGGGCAAGATAATTTGTGTTAAAAATGTCAATATTACTACAGAAAATATATCATTTATTGCTTCAATTCGTCGCTATAATGTTCTCCTAAAAATTTAAATTAAAAAATCTAAAAAATATTAAAGTGTAAATAAAAAAAAATGGTTTGCACTCCGGGAGTGCCAGCAGAAGTGAAATCTTGAACAATAACATTGTGCATTTTTGAATATTTTGCAATGGTTAGGGAATAATTTCGCACGAATTGCTTTTTAACCGACTTCACAAAATATTTTTGGAGTCGATGTTATCCAAGATAGGTTTGTTACTGTATACATAGCTATAGGTGAGATGTGCTTGAGTCGTGAGGAGGCGAGAGGCGAGAGCGGCTCGCGGCGGAAGGAGACCGATTCCAAAAATAACAATAATCGTAACTAGAATTAGATTAATTAATTAGATTGTATAAAATACGCAATTATTTGATATTTTTTAGTGCACATTATATCTTTTGTTTTGGAATAGTGTTTTTGAAGTCGGTTGTTTTTTTGTTAATTTTTTTTTTATTAAAATTTATTAGTATTACATAAAAACTCGTTTTCGATAACTCTTAGATAATTTGTAAGTCTAGATAGAGTCTCTGACAGACAACCGATAAAAATAGGCCACGACTAATACTTTAGTGTGCGTGACAAGCTACGTATTACACTTGCGATTTGTACGACACTTTGTGTCAGTGTGCGTGAATTGCTCAAAATAGAGGATAGTTCGAAAGTCTATTTTTTTCGACGTTTTCACAGCTGTCTAGTCTATCTAGACGATATAAATGATCTAAGAGTTAAAGCATGTTATGCTATTTATATTCCACACGCCACAAGTTTCGCATATTAATGTTTCTGTAACTGTTACGTTATTTGTAACGCTGATTTTGCATATTTCCAAACCTCAATTGACACATAATCCATTAAAATTATGAGGTGAAAAGTGTTCGCTTTTGCAGCAACATTGTGTGTTGCCAGACAATTAATGCGGATATATATCGACGACCTGTATAGCCGAGTGGTTAGTGATCCTACCTACTAAGCTAGAGGTCCCGGGTTCGAATCCCGGTAGGTGCAAGCATTTATGTGATGAATAAGGATGTTTGTTTCCGAGTCATGGATGTTTAAATGTATTTATGTATGTTTATATGAATTTATGTATGTTTAAGTAAGTATATTGTATTAAATATATCGTTGTCTTGTAACCCATAACACAGGCTATATATGCTTAACTTGGGGCAAGATAATTTGTGTAAAAAGTGTGTCAATATTACATATTTAATTGTGCATGAGCAAGCAGCAGATATCGTTTGGCAATTAGATTGAATGGAATTTTGTTTGTTTACGGCTTTATAAGGAGTTTTCATTTAGGTTGATTATTATATTATTATTAACCGTAACTCGATAAGTGTAAGTATAGTAAGTGTTATAATAATCTTCGGCGGCCATGATCAATGATCGATTGATCTAATCAACGGCGCCTATTTCTGTAGTGTTTCGGGCTAAAGGGCGCCCTTGCTAGTGAAATTACTGGGCAAATGAGACTTAGCATCTTATGTCTAAAGGTGACGAGCGCAATTGTAGTGCCGCTCAGAATTTTTGGGTTCTTCGGGAATCCTGAGCAGCACTGCATTGTGATAGGCAAGACGTATCAATTAACATCAGCTGAACGTCCTGCTCGTCTCGTCCCTTATTATCATAAAAAAAAAATTTACTTTGCCTTTGAATAAACTGTCACTATCCTTTGTTTAATACACGATTAGCAATTAATATTACTTAGTGTGTATTCTGTAATGATCTCAAATAAAAGTAGTTCTTACGTATCTTGCTTGATACAAATCTGGGTCCTACAAACGTAAAGTGTGCCATGTGGTGATTTACGTAAATCTACAATGTTTTGACCTCATATCGTGGCTCGCGTGGGTGAAAGTGACCGCAACAGTAGTCCACGGTTATATCCTTTTAAGGTAACTTTCCGTAACTAAACACGTCAGGATGTATGATTTCACGTGAATACTTCTTCAAAGGCTTTTGACTCGTAGCTAAAACTTGAATATGGAAAGTCGTGTATTCCGTATTCCGTACGCAACTTGTCTATGATGTGATTCGAATTTCGCATTCTTATTTAATAGTTATAATTTGTATTCTATCTTTACTGGGCGATAAAACATATACAAACACAAACATGTAGTATATTGTTAATCAGAAGTCATGCTTTGAACGCAGTTTCAAAAATAAGTATGTGTATTAAATCTGCATTAAAAGTGCAAACCGTTTTGTTATGTTTTTAAAGTGATAACCCTCACTTCTAGGATTAATACACAGATAAAATTTGAAAACAAAATTTTATGAACGATGCTCGAACTCACGACCTCTGGCGTTCCGTGCCAGTGCTCTCCCAACTAAGCTAACCGTTCGTGTGACGTATCGTCATAAAACCTTGTATGCTTTGTTCAACTCTCAGCCGCCGCGTCTGTCTGTCTGTTCGCAATAAATTCAATAACTACTTCCACGATTTTCATTCCGACTTTACCAATGCATAGCGTGGTTATCGAAGAAGGTTTTAGTAATTAATTTGATTAGTTTTTGTATAAATTTTGTATACATTAACTGACATTACTTGGAAGCGTCGGAAAAAATAAGCCGTCTGGGAACTTTAATGAAAATGCTGTCTAAATCCATTGGGATATAACAAAATAATGTATGGTGGAATTGTGTATCTTATATAGTTCTACAGAAAAGTTCGTAATGACATACGTCTATATCTTAAGGATAACATACTGTATCCATGTTAATAATTTAAAAAATTAGCAATTGTAAAGCGTTAATGTAAAAGCTGTTTACACGAATACGATATTAATCCTTATCAGTTCATTACTACATATTATAAGATCAAGTGTCTTGCTTTTAGACAAGGAATACAAACAGGCCAGGAATATTAGTTTAGTGTGCGTGACAATCTATGTCTTACACTCGCGATTTGTATGACACTTTGTGTTAGTGTGCGTGAATTGCTCAAAATAGAGGTTAGTTCTAAAGTCTATTTTTTTCGACGTTTTCACAGCTATCCGGATGAATAACGGCCGTTCCCAATATTCAGTCTATCGACTACTTGAGATAAACATCGTAACTATCGTTGACTTTTCTGTCCCAATAAACTTATCGACGGTAACTCACCTTATCCGTACACGCTGTCTGTCAATGGGATGACGTATAGCATACCAGCTGATAGAAGTTTGTATGGAAATTGCAATTCACGCGTCCCATTATAAGAAGGAATGAAGGAACTTATCGGGTATATTGGGACAGCGTCAGCGATTGATAGCGAATTACTGACAGTAAAAGGTACTAATGTATCTCTATCTGTCGATAGTATATTGGGAACGGCCGTAAATGATCTTAGATTTATAAGATTAATGAAACGTTGATTTTAAGTTACACTTTTAAGAAGTTTTAAGACTATATTCCTAACATTAGCGAAAGCAATTTGTATTCATGTGTAAATTGATTCAGGACCATAAAACCGTAGAGCGAATATAGTATTAGAAAGTTCTTTTAGGCACGTGTGTTCTGTAATTTTATTACGTAACACCACATAATGTTTACTTATTTGATTTCCGATGCGATACGATGACGTTTGCTGTCAATATATTATAGATTGTATAATTAAATCGTCTGATTTGCTTATTTGAGTTCTACGAATTTAAACTTTATGCACATCTGCTTTAAGGCTACTTCGTATTCATAAGGGCAGAAATACTTACTGGTTTTTGGAAATCCAATATTCTGAGCTGCTCAGCGATTACGCTCGTCACTTTGAGACTTACGAGTACAATGAACTGCCCAACTTCGTAAAGCAGGATCTGACAGTAAAAAATTTGAAATTTAAATTAAACTTTTCTGTCAAAACACAATTACTTAATGTTTTAATTCATATAGAAATAAAATATTCATTTTTCACCCTCCTCGTCGTTAGTGTTATATTGTTAGTTGATAAAATAATCACTCTGTATAAAAAGCAACTTTTAGTGTTAATATTGAGGGTATTCGTAAATTATTAAGTTTGAAATGTTGTTCATATAATGTGTTAGCACCTAAATGTTTATGCTTTTGTAGTGTTTTTTTTAACATAATTAATACTTGTACTTGTATGCTGTTTTAAGTTGTTTCCTTTTTCTTTTATAATTTAATAAGTATTACACTTTAACATTAAATAATATTATGTATTCCGATGACTTTTTGTACACGGTACCTTCTACTGCCGCATTTATGACAGGGAGAAGGTTCCGAAGAGCTTTTGACCTTATTCCTGCCGCGGAATTCCGAATTCACACGACACCCCACTAATCACAATATCTTCCCCACCACTCATTCCAGAAAAAGCACATACTTCTTTCTAAAATGCTGGCAACGCTCCTGCGATCCCTTTGGTGTTGCAAGAGAGTGGGTGATCACTTAACATCAGATACGCTCGTATATCATTCTCAATTTTTTTTGACGTTTTCGCTGCTGTCACAATGTATCCAAACGTATAATTGATGTAAAAGGCAACCCTATCTTGTCAAAATAAATAATTAAAACTATTAGAATTAAAAATACTTGTTTTAAAATTGGAACGCAGTAGGCTCGGCTCAAATAGTTTTTGTAATCTTATTGACTTACATAAGCTGCAATTAATAAATATTTATAATATCATATTATTGTTAATGTAGGTTGTTATAAGTCTTTATGTGAAGCTAATTAGGAATTTTATTGTACACAGCTGTTAGAGAAGTATGAAACCGAATAACTTGGGAACCATATAGTATTTGACGAATTTAATTATTTTGAATTGTTGAGTAATATTATCTATATATATAAAAATGAAATGCTGTTCGTTAGTCTCACTAAAACTCGAGAACGGCTGGACCGATTTTGCAAATTTAGGTCTTGAATTATTTGTGGAAGTCCAGAGAAGGTTTAAAAGGTGAATAAATAGGAAAATGCTGCTATATTAAATAAAAACAACAAATTTGTTTTTCCTTTTATGTGTCCATACATAATTTCTATGAGAGAATTTATTGACGCACGGTTTGACAGTTCTGCTGTAAAACAATTTCATTACGACATATTTTACGAAGTAATTTTTGATGTTATCATATATTATTGACAAATTCATATAAAAACATTATTTTATTTATTATATACAGAACAATGTCTGTCGGGTCAGCTAGTATTTAATAAAAGACTTAAGAAATTTGGCATTGTATGACAAAGGACAGGGAGGATGATAGAGCTTTTTGACTTCATATTTTAAATTACTAACATTATAAAGTTATAAGTAAGCCGAAAATTTGGGAATATTGCTTACTCGATCTTTATTTATAAAGCTTATATTGTATAGGCTTCAGTTGTTTACGAATTTTCGATCAGGCCACGTATTCTGACGCGATTTTAACATTTTATAACCATCCCAAGAAAAGTGCTCAACGCCGCTAAAGAAGTTTTTACTTCAAAAATATTACCTCACATCATGGAGGGTGGTACACAATTAGTTTGAGGGGGTGGGGCCAAACAGTCATAAAATTTGTGCGACTAACGATTCTCGAGTTTTAGGTGAACTTAGATGGGTAATTAACAAACGGAAAAGGAGCTCTCGTAAAATATAATAATTGCTAGCGGACCTGACAGACGTTTTTCTGTTATAAAAAAACTCTTGCGGATGGAATTTCGTCGTTCTTAACTGACCTCTACTCGGTGAAAAGAATATTCATACCAAATTTCAAGTCTTAAGCTCTAATGGTTCCAGAGATATCGTGATAAGTGACTATATACGTGGAAATCTATTATATATGTATAGATTATTACTAATTAATATGATATTCTAATAAAATTTGAAAACAAAATTTTATGAACGATGCGGGACACGAACCCACGACCTCTCGCGTTCCGCAGGTTATTAACTATAAAGTAGATCCTGTAGATGAAGCCAGAACCTGAGAGTTGAACAAAGGATACAAGATTTTATGACGATACGTCACTCGGACGGTTAGCTCAGTTGGTAGAACGCGAGAGTTTTTATTTGTGTATTAATCCTGGAAGTGAGGGTTATCACTTTAAAAATATAACAAATTGTTAACAAAATATTTCTATAAAAGGTTGGTAGCCTTGCAGATGCGTCGACGCATGATTACGTCACGCGCGTTGCTTTCGTCGCGTGAGAACGTCGCCTTATTGTAAGACTCACTTTCATTGTTTCCGGGGATCTGGGAACGGAACGAGCGTTATTACTCATATCGTGGCGTCAATCTACCATTTATTATAACAATATGATAATAACTTGAACAATAAAATGTTCTCCGAAATGAAAAACGTCTTGGAACAGGCGCACTGCGTTTTGTTCGTATACTTACCTATGTAGTCTTGCCATAAATACTGAAACAAAGAAAAAGAAATGTTCTATTGCAAATAATGTTTATAACTTACAGTGTGTTAGTTTAATACATAAATATAAAACAATTTAAAACGGGTGCCAAAGTTCACCTAAAATTTCAACTCCGATAGTTGGAAATCCGAATGATAAAAAACAGTAGGAGTTTAAATATATTTACAATAATGATGATATTAATTACAATTTTCAAAAACATCAGTGTTATGAGCATCGCCGGTAGCACTACAAATAGTATGAATGAAAACTTTAGGATGAAAATTTTTAGGAAGAATGATCATTCGGATTACAAATAGTTAGGAAGAATAATTTCGGGTAAAGAACTTTAGGTGAGCCAATATGGACTCATTTAAAACTTAAAAAGCTTATTCGAAGTGGTCTCCATTGGCTGCAATACAGTCCTTTAAACGTTGAGGCCAGCTATCAACTACGCACGTTTTCCATGGAAAAATTATTCACTGCCAATCGTACGGATTGTTTTAGGGACTCCAAATTATCATGGCGTTTAGAGGAAGCCGTACTATCTAAAACATTAATTTATAACTAGCTGACTCGACAGATGTTGTTCTGTATAATGTTTTTTATGAATTTGTCAATAATATATCATAACATCAAGAATTACTTCGTAAAATATGCACCCTGCTGTAGTAATGAAATTGTTTCACAGCAGAACTGTCAAACCGTGCGACAATTAATTCTCTCATAGAAATTATGTCAACACATCAAAGGAAAAACAAATTTGTTGTTTTTATTTCATTCGGAGCATTTTCCTATTTATTCACCTTTTAAACCTTCTCTGGACTTCCACAAATAATTCAAGACCTAAATTTTCCAAATCTGTCCAGCCGTTCTCGAGTTTTAGCGAGACTAACGAACAGCAATTAATTTTTATATAGATTATGTTTTGAACAATTTTACAGATTGTTGCGAATTTATGGACCATCACTCTCATTTATTTGTCTGCATTGACCGAACTATATGTTTATTAAAATGTTGTAGGAAAAGGGGAATAGAAAACCAGTGGGAGGCGCCTTTGCACAGGAAGCCGGCTAGGTTATAGGTACCACAACCACACTTATTTCTTCCGTGAAGCAGTAATATGTAAACATTACTGTTTTTCGATCTGAATGGCACCGTAGCTTGTAAAATTACAGGGCAAATGAGACTTACCATCATCATGTCTCCAGGTGACGAGCGCAATTGTAGTGCTGCTCAGAATTTATGGTTTTTTCAAGAATCCTAAACGGCACTGCATTGTAATGGGGCACTAATTGTACGTATCAATTACCATCAGCTAACGTCCTGCTCGTCTCGTCCCTTATTAGATGAAATCTCTACTGTAAGCATTTACTGCACGCTTAATAAATTTACCCATAGCAAGTTATGGTTTCATCGTGATAGCAAGCCTCTGAAACGGTAAAGTAAACATCGTAATGCACAATGGACCATTGCTAACGGTACAGAAAGGCTAGATATCTACATCGCGAATTAACATATTGCATTTTCTCCCACATTGCACTGAGCTAGAGCGAGTACTTGAAACTTAAATGATTTAGATAGAGTTCTATTCGACTTCAACGGCTTTATACACGTTACTACTGATTTAAGATTGTGCCCATTTCAAATGCAAACTGTTTCAATTTAAATCAAATGTGTTTCATAGCTTTCCGATTAACGTAAAGTAAACTTGACGATACATAAAAAATTTAGCTTATGTTGTTCGTTACCGCTAAACGTCAAACTTATTTTATAAACATGAAAGTGTAGGGGATTTTATTTATAACTTGACATAGGGCAATAAATTAACATCCTATAGGATATATATATACACATAAACACAAATATCTACTGTATAGCCGAGTGGTTAGCGATCCTACTTACTAAGCTAGAGCTCGGGTTCGAATCCCGGTAGGTGCAAGCATTTATATGATGAATATGGATGTTTGTTTCCGCATCATGGATGTTTATATGTATGTTTAAGTAAGTATATTGTACTAAATATATCGTTGTCTTGCAATGTGTGCCTTTAACCACCTTCCAAAAAATATTAGAGAGATGCCTAAAACAATAATGCATAAAAAATTTAAATTATGTGTAATAGATAAATGCTTCTGTAGTTTAAAAGATTTTTTTAGCCAATAATAATAGTATTTAAAAGTTATTATTTGAGCGTGGTACCTACCAACTAATGTTTATTTTGCATGTTTATAAAGCTATGTAATGTGTATTAAAGACGCATAATATAAAAATTCCAATATTGACAATCAAATATTTTTATGACGACATTTTGGTGAATTGTTCTGTGCATCTACATATTGTTAAAAACTATGTTACCACGATTCTTACAAATAAATAAATTTCATTTCAATTTCATTACATTTCATATGTATACACAACTTATATTTGTATTTTGTACTGTTAGATATATGCACAAAAGAGAAGAAAAAATAATAGAATTTAACAACTTAAAAATAACTAAATAGTGAAAAATTTTATTCAAACAAAATAAATCTTATATCGATTTTTACTGTATAGTTATACTATACTTTTTCGCTAGGCGACCTGTTGTTATTCTAAGAAACAGTTATAAATTTTTAAATGCATTGAGCGTCTGAGCTTTTCTAGTTCGAAGTATTTTATTGTTGTTTAAGACGGAAATTACTGTTATTAGATTTCTGGCGACGCCATTTTGACTTATTAAGGTTTCGAAAATCGAATCTCTATTTTTATCTTTTTTTTATGAAAATAAGGAACGAGACGAGCAGGTCGTTCAGCTGATATTAATTGATACGCCCTGCCCATTACATTGCACTGCCAATCAGGACTCTTGAAAAATTCTGAGCGGCTCTTCAACTGCGCTCGTTACCTTGAGACATAAGATGTTAAGACTCATTTGCCCAGTAATTTCACTAGCTATGGACTAGTTAGCCCTTCAGACCGAAACACATTAATGCTTACACATCGCTGCTTCACCGCAGAAATCGGCGCCGTTTTGGTATCCATTATCTAGCCGGAATCCTGTACAAAGGAGCCTTCAACTGGTGAATGTTTAATATTATGTATACATAAAACTAGTATACTATATTATTTACTGAATTTATATAACAAATCTTTATTTTGTGTGAGTCATAATTGGAATTATCATTCTCGTTACTCAAGGCCTTAATTACTTTGCAATGCGGATTACTTGATCCAAGCCCACATTCAACATACCATGATTGCATAGTGGGTGTCACCCACACAATCGGACATAGTCCATTCAAACTTCAACCTTAGCAGCTGAATAGCCAATTACGACATACCCTAGTATCACACTGGGTTTATTCACTGGAATCCCGGGGTTTTGTCATTGAATTGATCAAAGTAAAATACTCAAGTTACTTAACAGTAACATTGCCTTGTAAAAAAAACTTTGTAAAACTCTTTCTATCTGTCATACAGATGGTAACTAGATTTAAAATAGCCCTTAATAGAACTAAACGATCTTCTTCTTGAGGTGCCATCTCCTACCGGAGGTCAGCTATCATTAGTGCTATTTTTATCTTTGATACAGCAGCTCGGAACAGGGATCCTGTGCTAAGGTTGAACCATGTCTGGAGATTCTTAAGCCACGAAGTACGACTTCTTCCGGGAGGACACTTTCCCTGGATTTTCCCTTACATGATGAATTGGTAAAGGACGTATTTATCATTACGCATTATGTGACCAAAGTACTGCAGCTTGGGTTTCTTGACAGTATTCAAGATCTCTACCTATTTGTTCATCATGATGAACTAAACGATCTTATAACAAAATACTAACCAACAATAGCACTAACGGTATCTTCCTATATAAAAAAGTTCAAGAAGAGAATTAAAAAAACATGTCATAATAATTATAAGCATAATATATATTTTTTTTTAATTTTTAATCTAAGATAATTTATGCGGCTAGATCGAGTCTTGTGCTGTTAGAAAACCGACAAAAACAGACCAGAAATATTAGTTTAGTGTGCGTGGCATGTTTTGTGTGTGTGTTTTTTTTAAATTGTTGATTACATTGCTCAAAATAGAGGTTTGATGTTTCTTTTACTAGAACATGTTATTGTTTTAATTCTGTAAATTAATTATTAGTGTAAAATGAACAGTGTACTTTTATGAACAATGCATGATAAGTGAATTTATATTGTTATTTGAGTGGTCGCTAACTTTGGGCCTTCGAAAGGACCCTAAGAAAAGGAAAAAACTTAACGTAACATAGGAAGGTCATTGTCGTTCAGAGGGCAATCGAGAGGTTTATGCTCGGAGTTTCCCTGCAATATCGAATAAGAAATGAGGAGATCCGTAGGAGAACCAAAGTCACTGACAGGGCAAGAACCCACAGCCCTTGGGGCCGAGTAAAGTCCTAGAATGGCGACCACGTACCGGAAGATGCAATGGATAGATTGGGTGAGGGCAGCACAGGACCGATCGTAGTGCAGATCTTTGGAGGAGGCCTTTGTCCAGCAGTGGACGTCTTCCGGCTGATGATGATAATAACATTATTATTCTTAAAGGCAGATAATATCGCTAAAATTGAGTTAGTCCATTGTGATTCACTTTAATATATTCGTACGTGAAAATGTAAAATTAAAATAATAAAGATAACCATAGGTTAAAATACTTATTTTAAATGTAGCAGTCGTGGATTCATTGTTATTATTATTAAATAATTATCCAAGTATATTTTACGATTCGTATAACATTCGTATAATTTCAATTCGTAGTATCTCACGTTTACATAAATATTCCAGTTTAATTGTTCGCAGCTGAATCAGTAGCTAGACTAAAAAACATGATAATATATATTAATGAACACAATGTTATAGTTTTTATAACAACTCTATGTTGTTAATTAAGATATGTATCATTTCCCGTGATTTTTTGTTGGACCTCGTTCACATGCGTCAAGTTATATTACATACTAGCTGACCCGGCAAACGTTGTTTTGCCATATAAATTATTTTTAGAGTTAGGTCATTTCTTGAACATTGCAACATTAGTTTATTTTTCTAAAATAAAAGATTTTTCTAAAATAAACGTAGCCTGAGTTACTCCTTATTACAATTATATTTGTCAAAATCGGTTCAGAGATTAGCCGGAACAAACAGACAGACAGACAAAAATTGTAAAAAATGTTATTTTAGTGTATGTACCGTATATACAATCAAATACATGTAGTAAAAAACGGTTATTTCTATATTACAAACATACACTCCAATTTTATTTATATCTATGTATAGATTATGTAGGTGTCTAGTGGAACGATAGTCATCCATTTCCAAGGAACATTGAGCAAATGTTTAATTCTATACCTTATTTGGCAATCGGCGCGCCACATCTAAACTTTTTCAATGTCGATGTGTTCACTGTTCCAGTGGTAAATATCTTCCATAAATAGAATATTTCGAACGTAATTTTATGAAATGTACACTTGTTAATGTTTTACTCAATTAATATGATTTTTTCACTCACAATTATGTATTGTGATAATTTTATATAGTTTTCTTGCACCCATAGTACAGGCTATGCCAAGTTTGGGACAAGATAATTTGTGTAAGAGTGTGTAAATATTTATTAATTGTTATCAGAGGTAGCTTCATACTTGCTCGATCACATAGTTTAAAAAATTTTTAGAGAATACTTGTAATTCTAATTTTATTTAAGCTAGCATTAATTAGTTTGTTTTTTCTTAGGCATTATAAATTTTTTGCTGTTTTATTCCTCTTTTTTGACTGCTCAATAACTTTCTATTTATATTCATGGAAACTTTATAGGTGTGTGTACAATATAAAATACTCTAATATATTTAATCTATTTTGTTTCCCCAAAAAAATCAAGATAAGCATATATAATACCTAGGTCAATTCATAAATGATTTGAATATTCCAGCTAAGGGCAACTCTCTAAGAAAAAAGAGATTAATTAAAAGTAGTAATTGATACATTGACACATGACAGCTATAATCTTGTAAACAACGGAGATAGCCGAAATCCACTGCGTTTTAAGCAACTGTTTGCTTTCAAACTTAGCCGGATTATACTTTGTCTTCAATCACCATACTGTAATTAGTTAATACTATAGCAGTACTATTTCAAACTTATGTCAAATCAGTGCACGTTTCATACTTAATTTCAATTTTTAATAAGGCAGTCACGCCTCTTTCTCTTCACAGTCGTTCCCTCATAGCTGAGGATCGTGACTCCGCTTAAGTTCCTCTACAGCTTTCCTCCATCTGTTTCGGTCTGTCGTATGGTGGGTGGAGTGCGATGCTGATGGTTTGGTTAGTCTGCTCGGATATTTAGTCAGACCAGCGTCATGGGCTCCGGCCTCTTGGTCTCTTCCTCAATTTTCTCGGTGACCATCAGACGTTCTAGGTTATCAGCACCGCGTCGTGCCTCACGCCTCTGAATACGTAGTTAATGCCAAAGACAAGTCTCTTCTGCAAAGCTAAAATAGAAACATACATACAAAATACTGATAAACATATGCGTCTTTTCGTCAAGCAATAAAAATAAACCCAACCATGTTAGATTCCAAAATTATGATCTATGATTTGAACAGCTGTTGTTGTCGTAAGCGTTAAAGCCTTCTAAGCGTATATTAAAGTAAGTAAAAACCACCGCAGGGCAAAACCTACGAGCCAACATACTCAAGTTACAACTTAGCATAAGTATGACTCATATTGTACGGAGATAAGTCGACTATTAATGAATTCATTCAACTGCAATAACAATACTGGAATGTCTCTTAATGGACTTGTTATGTTAAATTTACGTTATTGCTATCATTAGTTAATTGTGTAGTGCTAATTTCAATCAGAAATAATTATGCAATTTTTGTGTTAACACGGATGAGCAAAGCAAAACAACTTTATGAATGTAAAACAATGCTAGTAAGTTGAATAAATTCTCTCACTTATACAGAAACTGAAGAACTTCTAACACAATCATAATATTAATTTAACATTCATTCATTTGATCACAAACACACATTGACTCACACACACTTCATCATACCTCTCACACCTTACTTATCACTCACAACACACCCAATGCACACACCTTACACACCTTATTTCTTACTATACATACTTTTTAGATATACTTCTTAGTAGTAAGAGTTTGATTGTCTGTAAATAATGTAATAAATATTAATAAGCTATGGAAAAGCGGAGTCTTCTAACACAGGCGCTATAGTGCTTAAAAGGAGGCTCCAATCATGAATATTGATTTATGTACATACTTGCTAAAGAAAATAAACATTTTGTATTTTTGTATTTGTATTAAGTATGATCTTTTTAAATTCTTAGAACTAAATAAAAATATGATTAGTATCATCATCATCATCAGCTGGAAGACGTCCACTGCTGGACAAAGGCCTCCCCCAAAGATTACCACGAGGTCACCTCAGCAAGTTCACGTGTATATTAAAATGAGCCCGTAGTTATAGACAAAGCATCATCGTTTTACTAATGATAGGCTTTAAAAAAATATAGATTTCAGAAATGTGCTTACTAATTTGTTGAGCCATGAATTTAAATACACAGCACAATATTCATACTCACTGATTGTATTGATTCAAGTTAAAAAAAATTGATAATGATAAAAATCATCATCATCAACCGGAAGATGTCCACTGTTGGACAAAGGCCTCCTCCGAAGATTTCCACAACGATCGGTCCTGCGCTGCCCTCATCCAACGTATTCTGGCGATCTTGACCAGATCGTCGGTCCATCTTGGTCAACGTGGTAGCCATTCGAGGACTTCAGTGGCCCAACGGCCATCTGTCGTGATGAGTGTTTACTCTGTTTGATGTTTATCAAGATAATTTTTGGAAGGCCGGCAACGCTCTTGTCATTCATCTGGTGTTACAGGTTAATGTGGGCGCTAATTTAAAAGTGACCTACGCCCGTTAAGCCTCCACTTTCATTAAAAAAAACATGTGCGTCTCGGGACGCCCGAAAGAAGTGATGACTTAAACTAATCTAAGTAGAACTATTTAATATTGAAATTGTTTAACTTGAGAAAAGCATCGGTTATTATTTATATTATATGTATATTGATATGTAATGTAAAGAAAGGTTTATTATATATTATATATAGTATTTATTAAGAAAATATTTTATTCTTAGTCACAATTTTTAAATAAGTATATTAGAATTTTTGTACGTACAGTATCATTATGTCTAAATTCTCATGTCGCGGTGTTTGTAGTTAAACTCCTTCGAAACAGCTTGACTGATTCTCATGAAATTTTGAGTGCATATTGGGTAGGTCTGAGAATCGGACAACATCTATTTTTCATCCCCCTAAATGTCAAGGGCGCCAAACTTCTTTTTTTTTTAATTTTTTTGACTTTTTTTTAATTTGTTTGATTATGAGTCAGCATTAAAAAATACATACAACTTCAAATTTTCAACCATATACGATCAACAGTTACTTTTGTATCGCGATTTTAATATCGGCAACACAACGTTTGCTGGGTCAGCTATTAATCCTATAAAAGTAACAATTGGCTTACGGTGGCTATAATAAGCATCGAAATTTTTACATTTGATGAAAATCTTATATACGAAGCAAATACGGCTTTTACAATTAAATATGGAACATTAAATAAATATGGCTGTGTGGGCTTGAACCCTTTGCCTGTGCTTATAATGGACGAAGAAATCAAAAAAAAAATTACGAAATTTGCAAACTTTTTTTTTTATTAAAAATTTGTTTTTATTTATTACAAAAGTAGTTATTAATAAACAACACTTGGAAATTTTTAATAAATATTACTGAACAATTGGAAACAGTGTTTTAAAACCGTTTTTCATAGGTTCCATTTTCAGTTGTGAATTGTATGTATCAAGGAGCTTACATTTTCAATTGAAAAACAAATTACCAACTCTATCCATGAAAGACGGATCAATGAGTCTAACATAAAATCCCACACGGTTATTTTGATAAAAATCTCTTTTTTTAAAGTGGTTTTAAATATTCGTTATAAAACAAAACGTATTATTCCTCTAAGATTGTCTAACTTCCGTGAGAAATGAAGGTCATTGCCTAAATCTCAGTAGAACCAATTAAAATTATAATGATTAGTAATTAAAATATTTGCACGCTAAGTAAAAATCTCGAATGGGAGGTTTTTGTTGAATTTTAGAGCAAGCATATGATGAGTCATATTTGTATTACAAATTCGGTACGCGCTCTAGGAAGCTTCGCAATACACAGGTTTCTATTTACATAAATAAAATACCTAATGCTAATTATAACTTGTGTATGTATTAAGAGTAACCGCATAATTTTTGGAACAGAGTTCCTTGCCACGTTGTGGCAAAAGAGAGTACACAAGTAAAAAAGGTTACTATAACATAAATGACTTTCTTAACGATTCTACAGATTGGTAATTGGGTAAAACTCTCAGGTTATGGCTTCATCTACAGGATTTTCTTCCAAAAGTGAGGGTTATCACTTTAAAAACATAACAAATTGTTGTAGATCTGCAACAGCGACATCTCTAGTCAATTTTCTTATCTGCAAATATTGGGGTTAAGCTGGTTATTAACTGTATAGTAGATCCTGTAGATGAAGCCACAACCCGAGAGTTGAACAAAGCATACAACATTTTATAAACGATACGTCAACTCGAACGGTTGGCACAGTTGGAAGTGCGCTCGCACGGAACGCGAGAGGTCGCGGGTTCGATTCCGCGTCCGCGCAAACGATGCGCGTTTATAAAATTTTGTTTCCAGTTTTATTTGTGTAATTAATCCTAGATAGGTTATCACTAACAGCATAACAAATTGTCCTTTATTCATATTTGCCACAGATTAGCACAGTTAAAAACAACACAGACAAACTTTGACTTGAAAGTACAAATCTAAAAAGTGTAATATATAAACGTCGCGCGTCGCAGGGAAATGATAATAACAGAGATTTGGTCAATTCCCTAAGTGATTTGATCAAATCACGGAGTATGTTGTATTTCACGGAACCAACTCTGGCATTTGGTCAAATCACTAGTTTTGTTTCGAGAAATGATAAAACCGTGTTGTTATTTTAACATCCTCCGAGATATGACGAAATCACTGTTTTTATCACTGCGACATATACATACATTAGGGATTTCCACCTATATATATATGTATATTGACTCTCAGCACGATATCTCTGGAACCATAAGGCGTAGAGACTTAAAATTTAGTAGGAATATTCCTTTCGCCGTGTAGAGGTTAGCTAAGATTTTACATAATTCCACCCGCAAGTTTTTATATTATGAACACAACAACGTCTATCGGGTCAGCTAGGTTACTGTAGGAGAGAAGCACCCCTAAATGTGTAAGTAATATTTCATATCTATATATACGTACACCATTTGCAAAAAGATGTTAACTTGGTTTCCTTAAGTTTTAAATATATCTTTGTGGTTGGGCACGAGGAAGGGCGCTGGTGGGGGACGCGACTTGCTTCGACACTTTGGCTCCTTCTTATGTCCAAGTTACATCAGTTGGTGCTTGGGCTGCTGCTTCGACTGCCGAAGACAGCAAGCGTCCAAATATGTTGGCCACAGTGAGTCATACATCTTTGTACCGTTTGGTGTCACAGACGTTTGGCCCGTGGGGCCCTGAGTCGCGGAGAATGTTCAAAATACTATCTTCGCCCCTTAAAACGGCTACTGGAAACCCAAGCGCTGGCAGCTATTTCGGTCATCGGATCAGCCTAGCAACGCGTAAATGCTGCCAGTGTTCTTGGTATGCTTCCACGTAATGATAGTTTTTATTTTATGTAGTAATAATATTGTAAATATTAATTAGATTTGTTTTGTTTGAATAATAAATATCTGTCTCATTGTGGTTGGTTTTTAAGTTCTTACTTCATGTGAATTAGTAATGCTATTTTGCGGCTTCTGTCAGAGCAATACCCACAAGTATTTAAATACATTTTGTCATTGAGGTTTCTAAATTGACATGCATGATGTTTCCGCAACAAGTACTTAGAGACCGACCCACGTTTGTACCGAGGTCACACCTCCACCTGTAGGCCTCTTGTTATTCTAGGAGACTTTGAATAAGGTAACATTACTCATTTGTCACCGTACTTCTTCCTTGTACCTAGCTGTTTAATTATAATTGCGTTAAAATGCAAGAAGCCGCGGTATGACATCAGAGCCTGTGTACTTGTTTTACCTCTAGTGTTTAATAGTTTAACCTCTATTTTATTATGACAGTAAGAGATGTGACGAGCAGGACTTTCAGCTGATGGTAATGAAATTGACTGCAATTGTGTTCGTCGCCTTGAGACATAAGATGTTAAGTATCATTTGGCCAGTAATTTCACTATCTACGGCGCCCTTCAGACCGAAACACAATAATGCTAACACATTACTGCTTTACAGCAGAAAGAGGCCCAGTTATGGTACCCATAATCTAACTGGCATTCTGTACGAAGGAGCCTCCCACTGGTGCCCTTAATCGCCTCTTAAGACACCTATGGGCCTGGGACTCTCCTATGTTATAGAAGTACTCAAGGGAGGCCTATGTTCAGCAGCAAACGGACTTTCCCTGGTGATGATGATAAAATTATTGATAGGCTGTCCTTGACTTTACCCTGTATTGTCATTTTTTTAATGATTCATCATTGAATTACATTTTATTTCATTACAGTAGCCCTTATTCATTTAGTAAAACAATAATCATACTAAAGTAACAAACCTGGCCCATTTTCATCAGTTGTCTAGCAGCAAAATACTCTATCTTGACGTATAAATTATTAAAGCATTATGAATCAAATTTAAATGGGTACTGCCAACCTTTATCTAGACTTATTCTTTAGTTAATTGTAGTTTCTGAAACACGTTCCAAGCCACAAATATCAAATTTTTTCTCAATCCGTTAATATGAATCATGTGACCAGTTCTGTGTTCTTAACTCAATTTCGACATGATTGTGTTTTGGAACGTTTTTCTGGAGTTACGTCTCATTAATTAGTATTAACTTAAGATAAACCGTAATGTATCTTTGTAGCAATTAGCCGCAACCTTCGGGTCCTAGTTACCATCACCTATTGTTCAATAAAATTCGTATACCATCCGCTTAAGTTTTAGGTAAACCATTGTCTTACGAGCCTGATTTTTACGCACTATAAACACAGACTTAAGATGGTTTAATGGACTTAAAAAAAACATACACGTTGCTAATATATTTTAATAATTACCGGATGACTCATTTCAGAATCTTAGGAATTAATTACACACACGTAAATTATTAATTATGTAGGTACTCTTTGTAATTAACATAATTATCAATTACAATTTTTATAGTTACCACGAAGATAACTAAATCCAATGTTAAAAATACCCGCGATACATACAAAAAGTTTTTCGGCCGTTCCTTAACCTCATGGAAATAAATTTTTATTTGAAGTTTTAGAAAATGTATCAATTTTCGTTTAATGTCCTATAGAGTCCTTATATAGTTGTTTAAGTGACTGTACATGAAGGGCAGTAAACACGAGTGTGGGACGAGCCAAGAGAAGGCGTTTCATATAACATGACAAGAGTGTTTTAATACCTAATTATGTACAGTCACATACACTGCTTTATCTGCCCACATATCATAAACCTCTATGATGCATTCAAGAGCCGCATATTATGACTACCAATAATATTAACCGGTAATGGTGGTCAGCCTAGCGAAACTCTCTAAGAAAAAAGCGATTCACTCGATTGTATGAAATGTGCAGTCATTGATAGATTGACAGATGACGGCTATAATCTTGTTAAAAACGGAGATAGCTGAAATCCACTAAGTTTTTTATTGAAGTAGGCGTTACTTTGCGGAAATCCATAATTATACAAATGATTTGAGTTTTCTTTAGTGTTGATTCCGCCAATATTTGTCTTTACACAATTCGACCCGTGTTTCGAGGCATCGTCACGACGTGTCGTCTCGCCAAAATCTGGCACTAAGTTTAAAGCAACTGTTCGCTTTCAGAGTTAGCTGGATTGTACTTCGTCGCCATAGTTATGTAAATACTATTTCAAACTTGTGTCAAATGACAGCATGCTTCATACTAAACTAAATTTCAATTTTTACTCAGGCAGTCCCACCTCTTATTACGTAGTATTTACATCCACTTTGGGTAATGGCAGTAATGAAAAGTTTTCTGGCAGCTGTCATAGTTTTTTTTTTAATTCAGAGACAAACGAGAGTCGGATCCAACTATCATTTCGTTTGTTATCTTACTTACACGCAAATTTCGCCAAATTTGTTTGCAAATTGACATTTCATTTCGAACTAAACGTCATCTCGACTGATATTATGATAGGTGACAGTTATGACAGATGTCAAATCAAGTTTCTTTGTTTTTCAGAGATGTTAGAAATTTAAAGGATATAATATTACCTAAACAACAGTCTATATTTATGGTGGTCATAATGGTTCATGGATATATTTTTTTTTTTTAGATTTTTGGGTAATCTGAAGTACACTTACTAATAATTTGTCTAAATATGTGTAGATCTACTAAATTTTGCAATGCAGTAATGTAAGCGCATAGCAGTTCGATTAGAGACAGTTAGAAATTCCGCCACAGATCGCACCCTTACTGTAAGTTGTTAAGGAGATCCATTGATCATCATATTCGACTGCGACAATTACTTGACCATAACGACGTTATGGTAGTTGGCTCAAATATCCGGATAGCATGAAAAGATTCGGCCGAGTATCGTTAATTTGCTTCTAAGAATTAAAGAATTCCGTAACTTTGTCATGGATCCCATAATTAAAACCTAAACAAACTCTCACCAAACTACCTTTGAAGTATATCCTTTCCAAGAATTAAAGAATCATTGAAATCGGTTGTCGCGATATTGAGTTATTCGTAAATTTGTCGCGCACATACTTATAGTAAATTTAAGACTTTTATGGTTTTCTCATGGATGCCATTGTCAGATATGGACACGAACACACTTAAGCCACCAGCGTTCAAATAAAGAATAATCAAAATCGGTTCCCCCAGTCGAAAGTTCTAAGGTAACAAACATAAAAATAACTCCTTCTTTTTAAAGTCGGTTAAAAAGTTTAATTTGTCAACAGATGTACGTTTGTAGCGCCTTTGGTGCTTTGGACGGCTACAGCTCTCAACAGGATACGGAACAGTTCCACATACAGACAGATGAGGATGATGAACGATACTTCTTGTACCAGACACACAATGGACAGTATCGGAAGGAAAGGCGATTGAGGGATGGCTCTGTTGTTGGTACGTATAATATATCGAAGTTCTTGTCCTATGAATAAACACATTTTAACTAAGTACCTACATATTACACAAATAAAATTTGTTAACAAAATTTTATATATTCTTGATAATGTATTTGTTATGTTTTTAAAGTGATACCTTCACTTCTAGGATTAACACACAAATAAAATTTGAAAAACAAAATCTCAACGGTTAAAAACACTCGAACGATTAGCTCAGTTGGTAAGAGCACTGGCATGGAACGACAGAAGTTGTGTTGTTTTTCAATTTTTTTCAAATTTTATTAATGTTATGTATGTTCATAGGCACATAAGTGAATTTGCTAGAAACTGTCATAACTATAATGTTAACACCAGGAACAGACATAAACTTTATTGCCTAATACTCGGCTAAGTCGAGTTAGTAAGTCTATTTTGGGAGATATGTATGCTTTGACAACAAGATCCCAGAAAATATTTATAAAACAAGTTGTTATTCAAAAGAATTGTTAAAAAACAGTTGTGTGGTAAAGGTTACTATAACATAAATGACTTTCTTAATGATACCACAGATTGGGAATGGAGCGACCGACCTCAAGCTATTAAGTAATAAATTTAATTGTACATTAATAATAAATTTAATTTGACTTTCAGTAAGTGATGTCACATCCTATTTTGAATAAAAAAAATTGAATTTATGAACGATGCGGGACTCGTATCCGCGACCTCGTTCCATGCGAACGCACTTCCAACTGCACCAACCCTTCGAGTGACGTATCGTTGATAAGATCTTTTATGTTTTATTCAACTCTCAGATTGTGGCTTCATCTACAAAATCTAGTTTACAGTTAATAACCTACTAAACCCCAACATTTGTATGTTACGAAATTAGGAAATTGACTTGACAAATCGCTCTTTCAAATCTAAACTCGCTGGTTTGAGTCCCGCATCGCTCATAATTTTTTGTTTTCAACTTTTATTTGTGTAATTAATCCCATAAGTGAGGGTTATATGAGAGGTGGCGGATTCGAGTCCCGCATCGTTCATAAATTTTGTTATCAAATTTTATTTTTGTAATCTCGATATAATTGTTACATTTTTGGAATCTGCGCAGCCCAAGTCATGGGCTGAAGTACATAGTTTAAAGCAAACTTTAGTAGCTATCTCTTCTAATACTAGTGTTGAGAGTCATTGAATATAATTATAGATGTTTTGACCTTTGGTATTGCGGATACCTTTGTCGACGAGCGGCAGGTTTTCACTTTTCATCGGGTAAGCCACATGACCCTTGCCCCCTCTCATATAAAAAAATATATATGTATATATATAGCTTGATCCAGGCGAGATTAATCACACGAAATATACCTACTTTTATCTTACATTTTTTAAAGTGAAATAATATTTTTTTCACTTTTCATGTTCTGAAATTGCTTATTTGTGCACGATATAGGCTGCACAAAATCGATTTTTGTGCACAAGTGCATTAACTTAGGCAAAGAAAATGAGCCATACAGTCAAACACAATAAAAAGTTCAGAGATAGAATTTGTTATTTTATAATATTTACTTTAATTTATTTGCCTCATGTGTTTTTTAAAACATAAAAGATATTAAAATTTAAATTAAAATACGGCAGGTTATTTAATTAATTAAAAAAATATATATTACCAAATTAATTAAATAGTAGGCTGTATAGGTCTGGAGCCCAAGCCTAATGTCAATGTCGTAAGATTTAAAAAAAATCGGCGGGAAACAGGTCTTGTTTTTTCGTGCGTTTATAATTTCGTCAAATTTGCTAAAATTGTTAAAAATGTCCATGTTATACTACTGTTTTATTTCCTCGCAATCGAAATGAAAAGCAGAGTTTATAACTCGTCCACAAAAACCATTTTTCCTCGACATTACTATCAACCCTCGCCTTCGGCACTACACTTGCGCTCGTCACCTTGAGACATAAGATGTCAAGCCTCATTTGCCCAGTATTTCACTAGCTACGACGCCCTTCAGTCCGAAACACAATAATGTTTACACATTACTGCTTCAAGGCAGAAATAGGCGCCGTTGTGGTGCCCATAATTTAGCTGGCATTCTGTGTAAAGGAGCCTCCCACTGGTAAAGTAAAAAAACTGTGTATAAAAGAGACAAGACATTAGGATTACACATGGCATAAATTTAAGATGCACTGATTCTAAGTGAAGGGCCATATACTATAAGAGCTGGACTTACTTTCTTCTATTCTGTGCATCTACCATTTACCAGTGGGAGGCTCCTTTGCACAGGAAGCCTGCTAGATTATAGGTACCACAACAGCGCCTATTTCTGCCGTGAAGCAGTAATGTGTAAGCATTACTGTATTGATGTCTGATGGGTGCCGTAGCTAGTGAATCTACTAGGCAAATGAGACTTAATATCTTATGTCTCAAGGTGACGAGCGCAATTGTAGGGCCGCTCAGAATTTTGTGTTTTTCAAGAATCATGAGCAGCCCTGCATTGTAATGGGTAGGGCGTATCAATTACCATGAGCTGAACGTCCTGCCCGTCTCGTCCCTCATATTCATAAAAAAAATATCCAGTTCTGGAAGAATAATGAATATCTTATCATCGTTTTCTAGGAACCACAGGATGGGTAGGCGCTGATGGTTATCTACGTTTGCAAGACTACATCGCAGATGATCAAGGTTACAGAATATACAAATCGAAGACTGTCTATGTAGGCGATCGCTCTATTGGTGTAAGTCATAAGTATTTTTATCTTCCTGCTAAGAAATTGAAAATTATCATAAATTCAGGAAGTTATTGGTGTTAACCGGTTTTTCAAAATCGAGTGTTACACAGATCTCGACGTTTTAGGGTCCTAGGAAGCTTCCCTGACTATTCCCGCGATGGGGTCCGGACGTCTGTATGTATGTATGTGTGTGTGTGTCTGTGTGTATGGATGTATGTAAGCCTCTTATAACTTTTAAATGGCTCGACCGATTTCATCGCGGTTGGTGCCATTCGAAAGCGCTTCAGCAAACTAGATTTTGAATACAATTCGAACCGATTTGGACTGGTAGATTTTAAGAAATCTCCAATAAACGGCATAAAAACGTATTATAAGGGATGTTCTTTTACAAATTAGATGAAAAGTCTGTACATACCTCATACATTTTTGCTTTTAACGAAAACTAACGCCTGATAAATTTATATTAGCAAATTTTGTAAGTTACATACCCAACTCAATAAGATTGAATGTAATGTAATTTATTTATTTTTTAATAATAGGATTTTTAAATCAATTATTTAACGTCAATACTAATATCATTTTCCTTTAGCATTAAGAAATTCAACCATTCTTGAGGCCAGGTTTATTACTATAGTGTGCGTGACAAGCTACTTTTTGCACTCGCGCTTTGTATGTCAATTTGTATTAGTGTGCGCGCTTTGCTCAAAATAGAGGTTAACAGTCTACCCCTTTTTTTCGACCTTTTGATCTATGATTACTAGCATGTTGTAGATGCATCAAATCTGTAGAATCCTTTCCCAACTGTACATATAAACTCCTATAAATAGTAAACCTGTTAAAAATGCAGTTCATACTATTTTTTTATGGAAAAGAAGGACAAGCGAGCGTAGGAGTACCTAGTCTTAAGTGATCACCACCGCCCACATTCTCTTGCAACACCAGAGGAACCACAGGAGCGTTGCCGGGCTTTAAGGAAGGTGTACGAGCTTTTTTTAAGGTACCCATGTCGTATCGCCCCGGAAACAATGCACAAGGAAACACATTCCATAGCTTTGTAGTACGTGGAAGAAAGCTCCTTGAAAACTGCACTTTGGAGGATCACCACACATCCAGATGGTGGGATTGATATCCTAATTTGTGGCGTATCGTGCGAAGGTGAAACAGCTCTTCGGAACACCCCCGTGATAAATGCGGTAGAAGACACACAATGAAGCTATGTCTCTCCGCAATGCCAAGTGATCCTCCAAAGTGGTTCACAGAGCACTGGGTCCCCGACAATTTAAACTGCTAACAATAGTAAACAACAATAATAAATATATAAACACTATTCATAGATTACTTTAAATAGCACAATTTGAGCATTCATTTAAACTTTTCGTATAATTTAACTAATCGATCGATAATAGAACTATTACCAAATGCATCCATTAAACTTATTAGAAGGTAGAATATATTCAATATAATTGCACAATTATATTCGAAGTTATGAAAAAAAGGAAATGATAACTTATAATGCGCCTGTTTTATTAAAAGAAAACAATCATAAACCTAATTGAACATTTTACCCGCAGATTTTTATAAACATTTGATAAGATAAGATGAGAATACAAGCAAATATTGACCTAAATCTATCTACACAAGCTATTGCGTAATGTAGTATGATGCTACAATAAAGATAGTTATTATCTTTTTGTTTTAGGAATCCTTGAAGATTGCTAAGACGGCTCCGACGGATTCTGGGTTCAACATAACGCCTGCACCAGCTCGTAATGTTAATCGTGGCACACCACGTTTCAGCACCACAACAAAGCTACCACCAACTTTATCAACTACTTTGGCTCCACCGTACGCCTATCCCAGAGAAGGAACAATTACGGCAACCCCTTCACCGTACCCAGATGTATCATCAACGCCAATAGTGGAAGTTTCACCAAATTCAGTTGACACAACAAGATATAACTTCAGACCTACTGTATCTCCAATAACAGCTGATGAAGCGTCTTCAACGGCGAGTCGCAGTGACTTTGACTTAACAAACACAAATACTATAGATAATTACTTCGCTAGTGACAGCTCTTCCTATGGACGGGTTGATGTATATAATCCTAATTCATACCGACATGCAAATGAATGGTCGCGGAGACAGCAGCCTGCCGCTAGATTTGGTGATGGATACACGCCGCAGTTTTCAAGCTATGACGGAGTTGCATTCAGAAGAAATGGTTTCCGTTATTACCTTCCCAAGCAATACCACGAAGAGCAAAGTGACTCAGATGAAAAAACTGGCAGTTTCGGATATGTGGATCCATTTGGTATCCGTCGAGTCATATATTATAACTCGTCTCCGGGGCGTGGTTTTCAAGTTCGTAAGAATAATAGATATGTTGGGCACGACGCTACTCCCTACGACCCTAGACCGATCGATAAATGATATTATATTTAAAATATGCCTTTGAAGTTACCATCTCAATTCAGTATTTATTTTTCTTAGATCATTTATACGTCTAGGTAGACTATGACGGCTGTGAAAGCCATTGGGACCAATACCAGTGGGAGGCTCCTTTTCACAGGATGCTGGCTAGATTATGGGTACCACAACGGCGCCTATTTCTGTCGTGAAGCAGTCATGTGTAAGCATAACTGTATGTCGGTCTGAGGGGCGGGCGCCGTAGCTAGTGAAATTACTGGGCAAATGAGACTTAACATCTAATGTCTCAAGGTGACGAGCGCAGTTGTAGTGCCATACAGAATTTTTGGGGTTTTTCAAGAATCCTGAGCGGCAATGCATTGTAATGGGCTGGGCGTATCAATTACCTTCAACTGAACGTCCTGCTCGTATTGTCCCTTACTTTCCATAAGAAAAAGGTCGAAAAATAGACTTTAGAACTAACTTTTATTTTTGAGCAATTCACGCACACTTACACAAAGTTTCATACCAACCGCAAGTCTAAGACCTAGCTTGTCACGCTAAACTAATATTCCTGACTTGATTTTATCGGTTGTCTAACAGTAAGAGATTCTCTAGACGTATAAATTATCTATGTTATTTTTAATTCATTAGGAAGAGACGAATCGAATATTTTACGAACGACTTAGCCATTAAATTAATTAACGATTTATTTATTGTAAATAATACCTATTCAATTTATGTGAACTTATATTATTTTACAAATAGCAATGTTTTTCCTTATATCAACCAAGGAAGAACCCTTCCACACCTTCCACTTAAGTTATGTATGCGTCGAACCGTACCGACGGGATCAAAATAACGTAGGTACTATTATGAAGTACCTAATAAAACATTGTACTTAATATAATGTTTTTACTATAGAGCTTATATTTAAATCACATTTGTATCTAATTTGTAATTTAATTATTTAAAAAAGGGCCGGAATATTATTAATAAACACATAATTAATTGAGTAACTGTTAACCAAAGATAATATATTTTATAGGCTTGTAATTTTATATAATATATATATCGTTTTAATTAAGTTCTAAGGTATTATTTAATTTGGTGCTTGTAGCTTCAATATTATAGTTGTTGAGAATAATTTGTCATTAAGATTCTTATCCTTCGTAACTACTCAATCTTTCTACAATAAAAATTAATGACGCCTTGTTCCAACAACACAAAAGAGAGATTATTGAAAAGAAAACATTATTAAAAAAAAGTGTAAAATTATTCCTATCGAAATTGTTAATATTATTAAAATACAATATAATACAATATGATTAATCTTAAAATTGATGACTATTGTGTTTTATAACACAACTTTAACATTGTTATATAAAGTAATAAATAAACTTTTGTTTGTACTCTTTTTCATTCTTATTAGCCAAAAATTAGGACAACTGATTTCAAAGTAAACCTATTGTGCAAAGTTTTCATTTACAAACGACTTCTAAAGTTCTTTCATTGAAATGAGTTCATTTTATAATTTAAAAATTGTTACATATTTCTCAGTAAAAATTATTCTAATTGATGCACCCAGAATTAAAATAATTGGCGTTCAATAGTAATTTGTTAATGAAGCTAACTATAAATACAAATAGCATCGCATTTCAGAATCAGAACGCTTTCTTCACTTAAAGGTATGTATTGCTATTTACGAAATACTTTTATGAGTATTAAGATTTTTTCTAATATTTCTTTCGTTATTCTGTTTTCAGAAAAATGTTGTTCATCCTTATATTTTGCCTTCAAGCAATACTAATTGTTGCCGAAGAGGAGCCTAAACTAGTCGAAGTTGATGAAATATATAGTTTCTATGAAGCTCCAACAATATCTCCTGCTGATTATTCTGAAGAAGAAGTAGACCCAACAGTAATAACAATCAATCCGGATTCAACACTGTCTTTTAGCTATCGACAGATGCGGAATGGTTACGTTCCCGAAACGGAGTCAAGAACTGAAAATATGGCTAGTTATATTGACCGAGAAAGTTTTAGCAGACCTACTATTCATATCAATCGAAAAAAGTCAAGTCAGTCAAGAAAAGACTATGTGCAAAATCAGGAAGAAATTCCAAAAGTGGAAATCGAAGTAATTGAAGAACAAACGATAAACTTTACTAACGCTCAAACATACAACATCCCACCATTCAGGACACATCAAGTAAGTGTTTCAGACAGCCTTAAGGAAGAGGAAGTAATACTTGAACCAGTAACGAGTTCAAATATAGCAGAAACTAATACTGATATATATAAAGGAGACAAGTTACGACCACTGCCAAATAGTGAGGAAGAGTTATCTATTACACCGATGAATAGTACCGGTGAAGAAAAGACAAACCTCAATCTTAGTGAATTTATAAATGATAAACACAACGATGTTCATCACAGCAATGATAATTCAAAATCAGAGCAGTTAGAGAAGCTGACAACATCAATTGATATTCATCATCATAAAAACAACAACAAAAATTATCGTGGGACATTGAGATACAAAGGGAATATTCATTCCCATCAAAGAGGAAAACCACATAATTTTGTAAACTCTGAGTATTTGGCAGAAAACCAAAAAGATGAAACTTTAGAAGCATCACAGTGGACCGGAGATTCTCAGATCGAAGAAAATGATTTGCGAGAGGAAAAAATTAAAAACATTAGTACAACTAACCACTCTTCAACAATGCTATTAGATCAATCAAAAGATGTCTCTACAAATGACCATGTAAGAGTAAATGAGAAGTGGCTGCACTCACCTTCTTTGACGCCGGCTTATCATAAAAATTCTGCTGGTACCTCCTCCATCGAACGGCCTCAAATCTCAATCGTTTCTAATACAAACGCGGAAGTAGCTCAATTAAGAGATGTGGACAAAACAATCCATCAAAATCAAGGAACCTCTATCGATAAACATTTCATTGAGAATACTTCACCAGACCAATTATTAATAAGAAATGCTACATCCGATAAAGACGACGTTGAATTAAGGAAAGACTCAATATCACCAAGTTGGTTAGAATCAAACGCTTATTCTGAATCGTATTCTTCTTCTGATTTAGATGGAATGGACCAATATAGCACGGATAGTAAAAGTACAACTACAGCATTCCCTATGTCACATGAAGGCCCATATAAGCCACAAGCGGCGACTCAACATGAACTATTGAGAAACACAAAAAATCTGAACAGAAACTATAGTCACCGCGGAAGCATAAAGTATAATCCTTCACAAAGTACCACGTTGAATAAAATTTCAGAGGAAAAACTTGGAATACACAAAGAACACCATATGATATCAAAAGAAAATGAAGCTAAATATACTGCACCGGTGCATTTAACTACTAAAATGGAGTCGGAGGCTGAAACACCAAAACAAGACACGAAAAAACTTGATTATTATGTTTCTCCAACCACGTCAGTACCACTTTGGAAGAGCAATGAATATGACAAAACAAAACATGATAAAAGGACACGATTATACTCTCAAATTACTGTTCAAGAGGGTATTGATTCTGATCAAATTCCAATAACGCCATTATCAACTATAAATGAGGGAGCTTATCACGATAATTTAAGCACTATAACACTTACTCCAGCCAATGCAGATAATGTATTAAACACTAGAAAGGAATCACGAAATGATAATGGTAATGATATTGTAATCAAATACTTTGAAATTTCAAACGAACCCTTGAACCAAATGCAACAGATACAAAAAGATAATATTGATGTCAAAACAACGGCTAATGTGAATTTTGAAGAATCGATGCAAAGCAAAGAAAACAGACTAAGAAATAACATTTCACCAAGAACGCCAGCACGACTTATAACAAACGTTCATAGTCGACGTGGTCAAAAGTCAGCAGAACGAAAATGGTTACACCCAATGCCTAAGGGTGAAGTTAAAGTTACTATTACTCCTATTGTTCGGATACCTATGACATCATCGTTGAACTCTGAAAACATTGCTGATATTCATAATATAATTAATAACAACATGAATCTAACGAAGACGACAAAAATAAACCAGGTAATTCATGGTGACAGTGATTTAATTAGCACTAGTTATACAAACAATGATGACGATAAAATGATAATGGATAACACACCAACGACGTCACATTTAGGGCGTATTGAAAATGCAATCAATAGTGAAGGAAATAGATACATACATACATTAGATAGTGAACAGAAAAGGATGAACACTAGTGGAGTAAGTGTATCAAGTCATGGCTCATCACAAATATTGCGATCTAGTCAAACAGAAAAAAAGCATAATCTAAATAGACCTTCAATAAATACAAGTAACAAATTTAGTCTGTCTTCTTCACTAAACGAGAATCCGAGGTTTATACTTCGCCGGCGGAAACAGAAGTTTTATAAAAATGAAGAATTTAATCAATATAATGTGTCTCAAATAAAAGACAAACAAAGCTCATCACAAGAGAAAAGTGAAAGTAAGGCATCTGAAGGACATGAAAATTATGATCAAAATTTGACCTCAATATATACGCGTCAATCCGAGACATCTTCTAGAAGGTTATTCAAAAGACCAAGAAAACTATTGGATAATCGGCAAAAAGTAAATTTTAATAGAGATGAAGTAGAAGTAAATAACATTAAACTTTCTGAAGAATCACTTAATAATAGTCCCATAAGTAAGTCTCAAGAGAAGGAAAATTCACAAAATGGAAAAAATGAGAATCAAGATTCTTTTTCAATAAATATGAGTAACGCAAGTAGTAAGATCTCTGTACCCGAAATAAAACCCAGTGAGACATCGGTAAAAAAACCAAGGAGATTTTTTATTCATCAACGAAAAGAACAATTTAATAAGGATGCGGAAGTTCATAATTATAATGTGTCGCAAATAACAAACGAAGCAGTCAAATCCGAACCAAGCTATCACGTACTGCAGCACAATAGGGTAATAAACATACCTCAAGAATATGAAAATTATGATCAAACTGTATCGACAATTAATACAAGTAACAACGTCCGTCATACAATACCACAAATTGAGAAAGTTTCTAGAAGAGTGTTGTTCAGTAGACCAGGTAAACTTTTGGCGCATCGACAAGAAGAAAAAAATGATAGAGTTGAAGAATTAAATAACTTGAATGCGTCTCAAGTAATCCAAGGAACAATTTATTCTGATCAAACACTTTCTCAAGAATCACCAAATAAAAGTCCTATGCCTACGTCTCCTGAAAACGAGCATTCCCAAGGAAAAGAACATGAGAATCAAAATTTGCCCTTAATAAATAGGACAAATAAGGTTAGTAGTACGATTTCAGTACCCGAATTAATTCCTAGTGAGGCATTACGAAAAAGTCCAAGAAGATTTATGATTCGTCGCCGGAAAGGACCAGTTTCAATAGATGCGGAAGCTAATCAGTTTAATGGATCACAAATAAAAACGGAAGCAAATAAATCAGGGCAAACTTCATATTACGTATCGCAACATAATGGTGCAGTAAATTTACCTCAAGAAAAGGGAAATAATGGCCTTCATTCATCTGAAACAACGAATACGAATGACAACGTTGGCTATAAGGACACAAAAACTGAAACAATTACAAGGAAGATGTTGTTCAAAAGGCCAAGAAAACGTTTAGGTAACCGTCAAGAAGAAAAGAATAATATTAATGGCGAAATAAATAACTCAAATCTTTTACAAATAAGCCCTGGAACAATATACTCAGGACAAATAGTTTCACAAGAATCATTTAATAATAATCCAATTTCTACGTCTCATGAGAATTTCCAAGGAGATGAAAATAATAATCAAAATTCACTTTCAATAAATTCAAATAGTAAGGTAAGCCGCACAACTTCACTTCCAGATCTAATTTCTATTGAGACATCGCCAAAAGTTCCACAACATTTTATGATACGTCAGGAAAAAGGACAGGATGTTATGGATGAAGAAATTGATCATTTTGATGGATCACAAATAAAACACAATTCAGGACAAAGCTCATATCATGCATCAGAAAGTAATGGTACAATCAAGTTTTCCCAAAAAGAAAGAAACAAATTTAATATCTCACCTTCACTAAATATAAGTGACAGTTTAAGTACCACTTCGTACAAGACAATTCCTAGTGAGGTTTTGTTCAAAAGACCAAGAACACTATTAGATCATCAGCGAGAAGATACTTTGAATGACTATGGCGACAACCTAGATCAGTCACAAATTAAACATGAAATTTTGAAATCAGAGAAATCTCTTCCTCAAAAATCAATAAACAAAAGTACAACGACTACTTCTCAAGAAAATAATAGTTTGCCATTAGAAGAAAATGGGACTCAAGATTTATTTTCAATCAATGAAAGTAATAACTTGAGTGTCGGTTCTCCACTACCAGAGAGAGCTCTTACAACAACGTCCTTTGAAAGTCCTAGAAAACAAATTTTTCGCCAGCGAAATTATAATATAGACAATGACAGAGATGAGAGCGACATAAATTTGCCACAGATGAGACAGGAAGTAGTATCAAAAAATAAATTAGTGAATTCAACAATGTCGCTGGAAGCGAATCCTCTCTCAGTAAAAAATTATGAAACGCAAAATTCACCTTCACCTGATAGAAACAGTTATCATAATGCATCTAGCCTTTCGGAACATCAGAATCAAAAGTATTATAAAATCCATCGAAATATACGGCACCGCAATAGACCCATAAATTTTGAATCGGAAAATTTAAGATTTTTAACATCCACTTTGTCAACTCCTATTACGATTAAATCAAATAATAATTCTGCAGGAGAAACTCATATAACTAGCAATAAAATAATGCTTGTAAGAAGAAAACATAAATCAAGGAGATACTTTCGTCAAAGAAAACATAATAATGAAATGAATTCGACGGATACATTTATAAATAGTAGAAAGGAGATACCCATAAATGATGTGAAACTTAATCAGCAAGATCAGGATAACATAATGGAACATTTGAAATCAAGTTCTCATCCTTCTCAAATACTTAATCAAGATAATATAAATGAAACCGAATATTCGATTACTAATACAGGTTTATATAACCCTGATCAAAATGGAATTACCGAGTCCGAACTAAAAACAAACGATTCGGTCCATAATTTAACTACAACAAGGAAACTAAGAAAAATCAAACGCCGTAGAATTCATCGACACAAAGATAGACCAGAAGAGGTTATAAGAAAAAATGAAAATATGCCCTTAGAAAATGACGGCTTAATAAATTATGAAACTGATGTCGTTAAAAACAAGTCAACCAATGCCCAAGAACCATTTGGCAATAATTTTAGAGAAATCTCTTTACCTGAAGCTGATTCTAGTGATGATAATAAGCATATACTTAATGAAGAAAAATTCGGTTTACATGAAGCGCTCAAGAGTTCATACAATACAAACAAGGAAAACAGGTCAAATCCAAAGTCAGACATAAAAGTACAATTCGACAATAATAGCTCCCCCCCGCCTGTTCCAAAACTATCATCATGGTATGATGGACTGAAATAATTTAAGGAAATCAGATACACTTTTATAATAAGGAATCTATACTTTGTAATGTAAGATTAATAAATGCACACTAATAATTAAAAACTCTACTTTTTTATTGTGTAATGAGAAATTATTAATAATATTTTAAGAGTAACAGTATCCAGAATATTGAGTAAGGACAAATTGTAACTCTCGAGCTTTATTTACTATATTTACTTATCAATTGTTAGTAAATTATCATTTTCCAAATATGTGATCGCGTTTTCAATTTTATTTTTCTACTCTAGTACTAAGTATACTAATTGTGAGAACCTTCAACCTATAATTGGCCCTCGGTAATTATCTTAACTATCATTTAAGTTTTTTAATTTGTTGGTAATTTCTAATATTAAATTAAATAAATATATAAACTGAAATGTTATTTAATACATTTTATGACTTACCCAAACAATCTCAAAAAATATAATGTAATATTATGAACATCTCTTATATATCATCACCACTTTTTGGTAAAATAAATTTTATTTAACTTTTAAAATAATAGTTCAAAATCACTACCACGTTTAATATTAATTATTATTCAAACCCGATCTCTTTAACAAATGTGTTGTAGTTTTTAGGAATGAAGTGAAAAATTCACCGTTCCAACTAGTTGACTATTTTTGGATTAAGTACAATATTTGTCATAAAACAGAATACAATACAAGCAGATTAACGTATGGCTAAGAACTTTATAATCCTTTTTTTTGCACCCAAAAAAGGGAAAGAGCTACCCTCCGGGATAGCGACGGGAGTGAGTTGGTGAATGCTCACGAATACCAACGCACCCTAAGTCTGCGTTGGTTATGTGGGACTCACGTAAAACCTAGGTGCCTACCCACTAAACACCACCTGAGGTTGGCTTTGGGCAGGTGCCCTCTAAGCCGTCGTCGAAGACGACCTTCTCTTGGGGAGAGAGAGGCGCAAGCGGCACTCCCTATGGAGTATCCGCTGAGATAGCTTCTTCGCTTCCCTTTATAATCCCTTTACCAAGTTATCAAGCGCAGCTTCAATAATTAGTAATCTTCGTTGTTGTCAACTTGTGAATACATAAATAAACTAACTTACCCCACAATTATTGTTGGTCTGTCATGGCAACTGTTAATTTTATAACAGTACGACTTTTTAAAGTTAGCCCCTGAAAGCCTATTTTTTTAATGTTTAATTGGATATACTCTTAAGAAATCGGTAGTCAATTTTTCTAACAAATTATAACGCAATAAACAACTTTTTACGATCATGTTTGTACAAACGTAGTCAGTCATTAGCACTAAACAGTAAAATTAAATCATGTTGTCATAATATAAATTAAAATACATTTTGTTAAGTATATATAATATACATAATATACTGCAAATTTACGATGGACATTGCTGCCCGACGAACCTTTTTTAAATAATAAATAAATAATAAAGCAAACAAAGATATGACAAATAAAATCTATAAAATGAAATACAATACGACTTAGACTTTATTATATTTCAAATAACTTTCATGGTTGACTAATTATTGCAGGCTATATAACATTCATATTGGTTAAAGGTACTGATATTGGTAATGCTGGCAGTGATGTGAGTGGGATACTAAAAGGCATCGAAGGCAATAGAGATGTTATAGTTGACCAAAATCCTGACAACCCACGAAGATCACTTTCCCGTGGAGGTTCTCCAAATAATACACTGGTATCGTTCTTTTTCTCAAGAAGTACTGAACCAGTGTCTGGTTCAGATTTCTGTACACCTGATGATTCTTCGGCTTTTTTTAATGCAACATTTTTTATTTCAATATCTTCATTGACAACTCGTAATGCGACTTCTAGTGGTGGTGATTGAGGCGCGTCTTGACCTGCAGTCGAAGACCTAATTTCCTGAGCAGGCATTGTAATAGCTGGTATCGCAGCTACAACTCCGACCATAGTAGTAAGGTAAAGAAAGTACATCTGAAACAAAAAAAAATTGTTTTTGTTTCACAAGAATTTTGATTAGTGTCTGAGTGATATTCAGAATGCTGTATTTCTCATTAGCATTTTCTCTTATTAATTACGGATTAGGGAGTTATGGTCGTTCGTTTAAAACTTACATTGAGAATATAAATAAACTTCAAGTTAGAGTCATTGAAAATATTGTAAAAAAAATAATAATACTAGAAAATAATAATAACTAATTAAAACTATTTAAACACTGCAAAATAAACTCCTTTTATCAGTAAATTTAAAATATCTCTTACACTCGAAAACTCGCTAATAGAAATTCTAGAATTTTATATAGCTCCAAAAAACCTGCGTTACTTTGTAACGGCTGCTCCCAATACAGATTCTACAGATAGATATTAATTACTATCTTCTACTGTCAGTAATCAGCTGGTAATAATCTGAAGCTTTCCCAATATGCCCGATAAGTCATTCTTATCGCCTTATATTGTGACGCCTGAATTGCAATTTCCATACAAACTTCTATCGCTGGTAAGCTATACGTCCTCCCATTAACAGACAGCGTGTACGGATAAGGTGAGTTACCGTCAATAAGTTTATTGGGAAAGAAAAGTCAACAATAGTTACTACTTTTATCTCAAGTAGGCCAACCGTAACCGGAGATAGACTGAATATTGGGAACGGCCGTAAGCGTATAGATTATAGGAGTTGAGGTACATTATATTTTATTAAAAGAGAGAACCACATAGAAGCAAAGATCAATTTACTCGGTCATGACCAGAATAAAGAACCGCTTAAATTGTCAACAATCACTAATATCAATACCCCATTTGTTACTAGCTTTAAAATCTGAATTAAACTTGCAAATGGTTATAACAATATATGAAGATGTCACCAACTACATCACCAGTATAGACTCCCACCCCAGGGGCACTAGTCAATAGTCTCTACACGCAGTCAACCTTCCGCATTGCACAAGTGATACTTTCCCTGAACTTCACTTTGCACTGCATCACTCACTCGCTTTCAACTGTCTCTATTTATACACTGACAACTACGCTGCCATTATCACATGCCTTATCTATTGATGCGGCCAGCACCCAGCACCAGTAGTTCGGTTGATGATCACACCAGAGAACGCTGCTCTCCATCAACCACAACGAGCGTTTCTTACATGCGTGAAACGGTTTAGTTTATTTGTCTCGATGGCTTTGTCGATTCACGAAGTCCCACATTAGTAATAGTTTAACATCATTTATATGTATTTTTGTATCTGGTGGTGTAGTTTAGTGTTCCGCCATACGCTACATCATATTATTTATGGTGTTCATCGATATGTTGAACAGGGTTAATTATGGCTGCTCTTGCTGCACAGATGTTTCCGTGATTCTCGTCGTGTTCAATCCACTGTATGTTCCTGACAGGTAATCCCACTTCTGATGATGAAGTACTTGGTACCATTTTGATTTTAAAAATAATGCCATCAGAATTGCTGGCTTCGTCATCTTCCATATCATCACCTTTTTTGATAATCAGATCTAAAGGTTAGGCCATTAGATATGATTATGGTGTACATTAACGCTTATTTTCGTGAACTTTAAACATTAATTTCAGGTGTTCAATAACGCCTTCAAATCGATGTATATCTCACCTTCCTTGAAATATAATCTAACCGGTAGTGAAAACCGTGTTAAAATTTTTATGTGCAGACATATACCCGAATACGACTTCTTTTTATAGTTTCTTATGATTTAAGACTGAGGTAGAGTTCATAGAATATGGCTATCTAAAAAAAAAAGAATTATCCAAAATCTACTTATAGGTCCAGATATAGGCTAGTTTAAACTAACAAACATTAAAACCCTTCATCTTTACAAAGAATGTTCACGCGGTACCTATCTATAAAAGACTATTTTTTTTTACTTTTCTATTTTTCTAAAAGAAACAGCTGGATAGATTTTGACGGGACGAGTCTTTGACTGCATGTTGCAAGGAATATTTTCTAACTGCAATTTGGAAAAATAATAAGTCATTACAAGTAAGTATTTACAAGTAAAAACCGATTCGATTTAAGATTATAAAAAAAACTCCGCGGTTAGTCCGCAGAAAGCCGTCTGTAAGTAGGCAGAACTTTATTTATAATCTTAATACATTACTACAAGTCTCAGAAAATATAAAAAAATACTTACCTTGATATCTATCTTATTCGACGAAGCGATGATATCTGACGGCACAAATAAACACATTATCATTTATATTAAAAACAACCATAATCTTTATTAGATAGTTCATTGTATGAATAAGGAAATGACTTCTTACTACCTTAAACATGTTGAATAAGCTAAAGAAATGAAAAAGAAATATCTGTTATAATTGGAACTGTGAATAAACAGGCGATTAAAGAAATTAACATCATGACTGTTGCTTCTCAATATATTCTTGATAATGTAATGTATGTACATAGGCACATAGGTGCATTTGCTAGAAACTGTCATAGCTACAATGTTAACACCAGAAACAGACATTAACATAATGCATACTACTCGGCTAAGTCGAGTTAGTAAGACTTTTGTGGCGCGATGCTTTTAAAGGCATTTATTTTCTCAAAATTTATTCCTTTAGAATTCTTTTTGATGTCATTTCTCATACTACTAGATACTACTACCGCTTCGGAAACAAATGGCGCTCTGAGAGAGAAGAAGCGGCGCAAGAAACTCTCCCAGCATTCCTTTTTTTTGCTCTCTTTTCAATAAAAATATACAATATTGTGCAGTCATTTCTATCGCTATAAAATAATCACAATCTAGTCCCAGGCTGTCCGATCACTTAGATATTCAGCAGTGGAGTAATAAGATTTACAACAGAGCCATTTTTTTATGAAACATTTAAATTTATTTATAGATAATGCCTGAACAGTGGCTGGGACTTTATTGTAGAAGTGTATACATTTACCCTTAAAGCAATTATGTATCTTATGAAGCCTACTAGAATTAGTTACAAGCAATCCCTTATTTCTAGTGTTATAGTAATGAAAATCACTATTAAGAGCAAAAAGGTGGCGATTTTTGTGAACATATATTAAATTTTCATAAATGTACTGGCAATGAACAGTCATAATATTTATTTCTTTAAATTTTTCTTTGAGAGACTGTCTATAACCAAGCTGATATATAGCACGAACAGCTCTCTTTTGCAGTGCAAACACTATATCAATGTCAGCAGCATGACCCCATAGTAATATACCGTACGTCATGATGCTGTGAAAATAACTAAAGTACACTAATCTAGCGGTCGCAACATTCGTGTACTCTCTAATCTTTCTAACTGCATATGCCGCAGAGCTGAGTCTATCTGCTAGATGGGTAATATGTGGACTCCACTGAAGCTTTTTATCTAACGTGATACCCAAGAATACCGTAGTGTCCACAAGTTCCAATCTCTGGTCATTTATAAGTACGTTGGTTTGTACCTCCGCTGTGTTTGGTGTAATGAACCGTAAACACTTTGTTTTTTTACTGTTTAAGTGCAGATTATTCGTCTCAAACCAACGCACTATCTTTGAGAGTGCATTGCTTACCTCGTCATCAATATCCGCACGTCGCTTCACTTTAAAAATAAGTGAAGTATCATCAGCAAACAATACAATCTCATGGCCATCATCTACCACAAATGGTAGATCGTTAATATATATAAGGAACAAGAAAGGACCGAGAATAGAACCCTGTGGAACACCTATTTCCACAGGTTTACAACAAGATCCTAGAAGATGTTCAAAGCAAAAGTATTATGATATTCAAAAGTATTGTTAAAAAGCGTTTGTGTGATAGTAATAATAATAAGTTTAATTGTACGATATTACTTTGTAACCATATTTTTTATGAAAAACAAAGTATTATTTAAATTTGAATTTCTATCCTAAGAAAATATTCAATAAAACTTGTGAGTCTAAGAACAAACGACAGTAGTAAGTACTTCAGATTTACCCTGCCGATTTTGCCTGATTTTGCCCTATACTTTTCCCCGGGGCGTAAAAAGAATAGGAGAGTCCCAGGCCCATGAGTGTCGTAAGAGGCGACTATGGGCTTTTTAGAAGTGGGAGAGTCACGCTGCCGTCTTTTGACGTCAGCACAATCGGGCCAGACTCGTCCGGGTTAATTACCACACTCGCACAGAATACCGGCGTGAAGTAGCGGCCTAGTGCCGCTATGTTTCGCATAGGTTAGTGTCGAGGACCTGTGGCCATTCCCCCCCCCCCCCCCAAATATGACAGCGGAACTTAAAAAGATTTTACCCCAGGAGGGTACCGGCTCTACCAGAGCCGGAGAATCCCTCCCCGAGCACTCTAGCTCGGGCTGCCCTTCGTATTCTGGGGAGGGCACAGAACCGCGCATGACCAAGGACAAACGAGGCAGTAACACCACGGCACCCCGCTCCACACTCAACGTGGACTTTTACAATATCAGGGGAATTCACTCCAATTTAAACGCCGTCCACCACCACCTTGCGACGGCGCAGCCGGCCTTGTGTTTCCTTACGGAGACGCAGATATCTCGACCTAGCGATACGTCATATTTAACGTACCCCGGGTACAAAACTTTTGTTTGGCACTACAAGTCAGCAGATTGGGATAGGATGTGTTCCTTTTTTGCATCCTACCCTTGGGGCAGGGTTTGTTTCCCTTCGGATGATCCTAGTACCTGCACCGTTGCAGTAGCCGATGTGATACTTCAGGGTATGGATGTTTTGATACCAAACTCTGTAGTACCCATCGGTGGCAGATCACAGCCCTGGTTCGATGCGTCAGTTAAAGCAGCATCTGACTGCAAAAAACAGGCGTATCGAGCTTGGGTTGCGGCGCTGGGCACAAAGGATCCGAACTGCACAGTTCTTAAGAGGAAATACAACCGTGCCTCCAGATTTTCTAAGCGGCAAATCGCCCGTGCAAAGTCAAAACACGTCGTCAAAATCGGCAAGCAGATTTCCAGTTACCCGACCGGAACACGCAAGTTCTGGTCGTTGTCGAAAGCTGCTCTTGGTAACTTCAGCCAGCCGTCCATGCCGCCGTTGCACATGAGGAATGACACCCTGGCCCATGCGGCAAAAGAGAAAGCTGATCTCTTGTGCACTCTTTTCGCCTCCAACTCGACTCTTGACGACAACGGAAAAACACCGCCGACCATCCCGCGGTGTCAGAGCTCTATGCCTGAAGTACAGTTAAGACAGAAAACTGTTAGGCGAGCTCTGTTTTCGTTGGACGTCAGGCAGTCGAGCGGGCCGGATGGCATTTCTCCAATCGTGCTTAGAACGGTTGACCCTGAGTTGACGCCGGTGCTAACGCGTTTATTCCGGCACTCTTATTGTATAGGCGCAGTCCCTGACTCATGGAAGTCAGCCCTTGTCCATCCGATCCAAAAAAAAGGAGACAGTTCGGATCCGGCAAACTACAGGCCTATTGCTATTCCTCCCTGCTCTCCAAATTCATGGAGAGCATAATTAGCCGTCAGCTCTTGGTATATCTAGAGGGTCACCAGTTGATCAACGACTGACAATACGGGTTTCGCCATGGTCGGTCGGCAGGTGATCTTCTGGTATACCTAACACATAGATGGGCAGCGGCTATTGAAAGCAAGGGGAAAGGCCTGGCGGTTAGCCTGGATATAGCGAAGGCCTTTGATCGTGTATGGCACTAGGCGCTCCTCTCCAAACTTCCATCATTTGGGCATCCCGAGAGCTTGTGCAAGAGGACCTCCAGCTTCCTCACTGGGCGCAGCATACAGGTCGTTGTCGACGGATATTGCTCGAACCCGAAGCTCGTGAATGCTGGAGTGCCCCAAGGCTGTGTGCTGTCTCCCACGCTGTTTCTTCTGCATATCAATGATATGTTGGACACCTCCAACATTCATTGCTATGCAGACGACAGCACTGGTGATGCCGTATACACTGGCCATGCAGGTCTCTCTCGGGAAATCGTCGACGAGTGCCGGGAGAAACTTGTGTCTTCTATCGAGTCCTCTGTTGAGAAGGTCGCGGAATGGGGAAAATTGAACCTTGTCCAATTTAACCCCCAGAACCCCAGACTCAAGTTTGCGCGTTTACCACTAAAAAAACCCCATTTGTCGTATCACCGCTCTTCGACAACACTTCCCTCAAAGCCTGGCCTAGTATCGGAATACTGGGTCTCGAAATCTGGAGCGATTGCCAATTTCGTGGTCATCTGGAAGGCAAAGCCAAATTGGCTTCAAAGAAACTGGGCGTCATTACTAGAGCACGGCAATACTTCAAGCCGGCCCATATACTAGCGCTCTACAAAGCGCAGGTCCGGCCACACATGGAGTATTGCTGTCATCTCTGGTCTGGCGCACCCCAGTATCAGCTCGATCCATTTGACCGTGTGCAACGCAGAGCAGCTCGAATTGTCGGGGACACAGTGCTCTGTGAACGGCTGGATCACTTGGCGTTGCGTAGAGACGTCGCTTCATTGTGTGTCTTCTACCGCATTTATCACGGGGAGTGTTCCAAAGAGCTGTTTAACCTGATTCCTGCCGCCGAATTCCACCTTTGCACGACACGCCACGGGTTAGGATGTCATCCTCACCATCTGGATGTGTGGCGGTCCTCCACAGTGCGGTTTTCAAGGATCTTTCTTCCACGTACTACAAAGCTGTGGAATGAGCTTCCTTGTGCGGTGTTTCCGGGACGATACGACATGGGTACCTTCAAAAAACGCGCGTACACCTTCCTTAAAGGCCGGCAACGCTCCTGTGATTCCTCTAGTGTTGCAAGAGATTGTGGGCGGCGGTGATCACTTAACAACCCTTACGCTCTTTTGTCCTCCTATTCCATAAAATATATATATATATATCTAGCCGTTCCCCCCTGCTTCACTGGGCAAATTAAAAAAAAAAAAATAACTTATTCATCTTATTACAAATACAATTGATCAAATTTAAAAAGTACTAATAACGCTCGTAAGCAAGTAATTAAAATTGATTTTAATAAAGCTCTCTCAAGTCTTAATGAAAAGAATCTACCACAATTGTTATAATGTGATGATCCAAACCTGTTGATTGATCTCCTTACCAAAGTGGTCACAGAAGCTTTGCATAAAAACTCCTAATCTTTACCGATCCCTAAAACAAAACGAACCAACAAACCATGGATGACACCGGGCTTATTACGCTGTATCCGAAACAGATACAAACTGCAAATAAGATTACGGTTTGATCCTGATAATGAAAAACTGAAATCTGACAACTCACAACTACTTAACGTTAAAAATACACCTATTGAATCAATAAATTATTTGAACGATTATTTTGCTTCTATTGGAAGTAACTTAGCCAATCGAGTTACTATACCATGTGCCCCCATGTCGTTAAGGAAACAATATACAAACATTGATGTTAGTCCGATAAACTCTTTTGTCTTATTTGACTCAGATGTCGTGAAAGTTGAGTCCACCCTCATGAACTTAAAGGTTTCTAGTGCTTGTGGCTGTGACGGGATTCCCACCAGTTTTATCAAACTGGCGAAAAAGGAACTAGTGCCTATAATTACTCATTTTATAATCCTCTGCCTCGGCCAAGATGTTTTTCCCAATGCCTTGAAAGAAGCTATTGTTACTCCAGTGCACAAAAGTGGGGATAGAGATGATATTGCTAATTATCAAAAAAATCATAGAGAAGATCATTAATAAAAGACTTATCCTTTATCTTAATAAATACAATAATATATCAGATTATCAATTCGGTTTTAGAAAAAATTAATCAATTGAAGATGCAATAACAGCCTTGAGTACATTATTAGTTGAGCAGCTAGATAAAGGGAATAAATTCCTCACCGTATTCCTTGATCTAAAAAAGGCTTTTGACACAGTCTCTGTCGCTATCCTTGAACATAAACTGGAACATATAGGTATAAAAGGTTCACCTCTTGCACTTCTTAAAGACTACCTATCAAAACAGAACACAGCGTACTAAAGTGGGTCATTATACAACTAAGTACTCTAACATTAGTTTTGGAGTTCCCCAAAGGAGTGTTCTGGGCCCAACACTTTTCCTTATTTATATTAACGACTTACTTGAAATAAAAATCGGAAATGCTGAATTATTTGCGTATGCTGATGACACCGCCATTGCGTTTTCGGGGAAAACATGGGAATCAATTCGTAGTGCCACTCATAAGGGACTTACACTGGTTGATCTCTGGTTAAACCACAATTTACTCACCTTAAATACACAAAGAACGAAATATATATGCCACTCTATTAATAAATCTACGCAACCACCTACAGACTTTAAAATATACATACATAAGTACTATTGTACCCCAGACGAATTTTGCTCCTGCCCAACTATTGATAAAACTTTTTCCATAAAAATATCTTGGCATATATGTAGACTAACATCTATCTTGGCAATCAATTTGTAATAGAATTAGGAATCTAACCTGGATATTTAAAAAACTAAGGCATGTTGCTTCTTAAGCCTTTGCTTAGTTTAATATATACTTCTCTGGCACAGTCAATTTTAATTTACTGCATTCCTGTCTGGGGTGGTGCCATAAAAACTAAATTCTTAACTGTGGAAAGATCACAGAGAGTCCCTTGTTACACAAAAGTTGCATAAATAACTATTATGGAAGAGCATTCGTACGGGACACCTGATGGTATGTTATCACCGTGTTCCATCTCTCTTGTAACACCAGATAAAGCCGGCCCAAAGAAGCATGGAGTAAACGTATTTGTACGCTTCGTAAACATTTTTTGAATTTGAAAACCGAAATACAATCACTTGGCGGCGAGGATTGAATCGGAAACTCCGTGGTGAAGTCAACGGTGAACTCTAGATCATTTATACCTCCAGATAGACTATGACAGCTGTGAAAATGTCGAAACAATTGACTTTAGAACTAACCTCTGTTTTGAGCAATTCACGCACACTAACACAGTGTCATACAAATCGCGAGTGTAAGAAGTAGCTTATCACGCACACTAAACTAATATATTATATACCTGTCATGTTTTTATCGACTGTCTAACAGCAAGAGACTTTATCTAGACGTTTATATTATATAAGGACTTTTTCAATTACCATCAACTGAACGTCCTGCTCGTCTCGTCCCTTATTTTCAAGGATAGCGACAGAGACTGTGTCAAAGGCCTTTTTTAGATCAAGTAATACGGTGAGGAATTTATTCCCTTTATTTAGCTGCTCAACTAATAATGTACTCAAGGCTGTGGCAATTGCATCTTCAATAGATTTATTTTTTCTAAAACCGAATTGATAATCTGATATATTATTGTATTTATTAAGATAAAGGATAAGTCTTTTATTAATGATCTTCTCTATGATTTTTGTAAATGGTGTTAGAACTCATATTGGTCTATAATTAGCAATATCATCTCTATCCCCACTTTTGTGCACTGGAGTAACACTTCTTTCAAGGCATTGGGAAAAACATCTTTGCCGAAGCAGAGGATTATAAAATGAGTAATTATAGGCACTAGTTCGTTTTTCGCCAGTTTGATAAAACTGGTGGGAATCCCGTCACAGCCACAAGCACTAGAAACCTTTAAGTTCATGAGGGTGGACTCAACTTTCACGACATCTGTGTCAAATAAGACAAAAGAGTTTGTCGGACTAGCATCAATGTTTGTATATTGTTTCCTTAGCGACATGGGGGCACTCGATTGGCTAAGTCACTTCCAATAGAAGCAAAATAATCGTTTAAATAATTTATTGATTCAATAGGTGTTTTATTAACGTTAAGTAGTTGCGAGTTCTCAGATTTCAGTTTTTTCGAATAGGTAATGTTGTTAATAGTATTCCATAATTTTTTTGAGTTTTTAGCAGATGTTTCTAATAAGTGTCTCTCATGTATTCTTTTGATTTTTTTATTAGGTTATTACAATAGTTACGGTACCGTCTGTATGTGATTTTTAAAACATCATTAACAGGATCAAACCGTAATCTTATTTGCAGTTTGTATCTATTTCGGATACAGCGTAATAAGCCCGGTGTCATCCATGGTTTGATGGTTCGTTTTGTTTTAGGGATCGGTAAAGATTTGGAGTTTTAATGCAAAGCTTCTGTAACCACTTTGGTGAGGAGATCAATCAACAGGTTTGGATCATCACATAATAACAATTGTGGTAGATTCTTTTCATTAAGACTTGAGAGACCTTTATTATAATCAATTTTAATTACTTACGAGCGTTATTAGTACTTTTTATATTTGATCAATTGTATTTGTAATAAGATGAATAAGTTATTTTTTTTTAATTTATCACTTTAAAAAACATAACATATTGTTTAGATTTACAAGAGCGACATCTCAAGTCAATTTCCTAATATGCAAATACTGGGGTTGAGCAGGTTATCAACTGTAAAGTAGATCCTGTAGATGAAGCCACAGCCTGAGAGTTGAACAAAACAAACAGCATTTTATAACGAGGTGGTACTCGAACGGTTAGCTCAGTTGGTTAGAGCATCGGCACGGAACGCCGGAAGTCGTGGGTTCGAATCCCGCATCGTTCATAAAATTTTGTTATTCAAATTTTATTTGTCGTTTAACCAATTTTGATGATATTCAGTACATTGATAGACTAGAACTTGGGAAAGGGCATATACATTATCGCGAAGAAAGGCTATGAGTGTTTGAAATAGGGGATGGAAGTTTGCACGGAAGTCCGATATTATCGATGATGAGACTTTGTATTTAGGCAATTGAAAAGATGAATTTCGACATGTTTGGGAATGAAAGTTTGTGTGGAAGTCAACGCAAGGCCACGCTTTCACGCCTAACACCGAAATCGATTGTGATTATATTTGGTTCAATAATAGACACATGAGCTACCCTTTGTTGAAAAAGGGGCATGAAGGGTTTGAAAATATAGGGGATGAAAGTGTTCATAGAAATTCGTCATTTTCGGAGATAACCATGAAAATTTGCTTTAGGTACTTGATAAGAAGCAAACAATAATCTATTTGGAGATGAAAAAAGAGAGTCGTAATATATATAAATCCAGTGTCTTACCCCCTTATTCATAATAGTCTGCTAACTTAAAGCATTGCTAATTTTCACTCTGTCTCCTTCTATTGACCTAACTCAGAATGAGAAAAAACACTCCTTAGCGGCTGTTTAAAGTTAGCGGACCATTATAAATAAGGGGGTTAATGTTTGTTTCCAGTGAACTCCTAAGCTATTGAACGAACTTTAACGGAGATAACTTCATGGTGTGCAGTTTAGTCCAACTTGAGAGATAGGATAGTTTTTATTTCGAATTGGAACTCATAATTATTTTTATTTCCAATATTTGCTTTGTTTTGACATATTATCTATGAGAGATTTTATTGAAGCATTTCTGCTGTGGAACAATTTCGTTATAGTGAGCGTACTTTACAAAATATTTCTTTATGTTATGAAATATTATTGACAAATTAAAAAAAGCAGTATTTTATTAATATGTACAGAACAACGTCTGTCGGGTCAGCTAGTATCTTACACAAAAATCAATATACCAATCATCCATACAACATGGAGGTCAAACGTTAACTGTAACCAAAATGTAAAGCTCTAAAGTTAAAAAATTAAAATTCAGTAACCAACGATGTGCGACGACATAAATTCAAATTCAAAAACACTTTATTCATGTAGGTAACGGAAATGACACTTATGAATGTCAAAAAATAAATAAAAATATTGTGTCTTATTGAATTTACCGCTACTTCGTAAAGGGTTGAGCTAATGAGAAGAAGTAGCAAAAACACATTGCCACTCTTTTAAGTCAAGATTCACATTTTAATTGTTTTACAAATCATTTCAATTACAATATATGCAGAGTGGCGCAACAAAAATACCCAAATGTCAAAAACTTAAAGACTTACACGAGTAAGTCAAGTAACAAGATCATCCAGCCACCAAAGATATAATATATCACTGACGATGTCGTATAAAGACAAAGCTGAAATATGGAACATACCACAAAGTACACCATATTAAGACTAACTTCTAAGTAACTTACGACATACACTTCGACTGCTATAATTGCCGCATTTACACTAATTGCTTAAAATATTCTAGGTGAATAAGCAGCAATGTAAAACGTTTATTCAGGAAATGTAAAACATTTATTCCTGGCCAAGTTGGAAAGAGCGCTGCCACGGAACTCGAGAGGTCGCGGGTTTTAGTCCCGCATCGTTCATGAGATTTTGTTTTCAGTTTTATTTGTGTAATTAATCCCAAAAGTTAGGGTTATCACTTTAAAACATAACAAATTGTTTAGACTTCCAAGAGCGACATCTCAAGTCAATTTCCTATTTGCAAATATTGGGGTTGAGCAGGTTATCAACAGTAAAGTAGATACTGTAGATGAAGCCACAATCTGAGAGTTGAAGTAAGCATATAAGATTTTATCAACGAAACGTCACTCGAACGGTTGGCTCAATTGGAAAGAGCGCTCGCACGGAACGCAGAGGTAGCATGTTCGAGTCCCGCATCGTTCATAAAATTTTGTTTCCAGTTTTATTGGTCCAGAAGTGAGGGTTATAACTTTAAAAGGTAACAAATTGTTCAGATATTTATTCAGTTCGGGTTTGATTCGGACAGTGGCAGCTGACACACGACAAAGGAGAAAAGTGTGCTTAATTTATTCTTAAGCACATTTTACAATTCTCCTATCAGACTGCGAATGGTATGTCCATTTGTGTGTATAGAACGGCATTGGATATGACAGATATTCATAGTCTCAAAATTATCTTCCGGTTCACCTTTGCGCGCGCGCCATCAGCGCGATTTGACAAAATATTTGTTGAGTATTAAAACATTTAACATCGTAAATTCACGAGTGCCTTCTTTAACTTTATCATTTTAAATAAAGCAACCGCATGATACTACGTAATAACTAACTTAATAATATATAAAAAGTAGAAACTCATCCGACGTCACAAAGAACAATGGCGAAACTTTACCTGACTATAAGAATAACCGTCTATCGATAGGATAGATACAAAAAAAAACTTCATAGATAAATTGACTTGTTAGATAAAATTGTATTGCAAAAGGAACCGGGGAAATAAATAAAATAATTATTTCATTTTCACATTATATGCTGTCACAACTATAAAATCATATCCATTTTAGGTTACATCAAGGAAACCTATCTGTCAATATGACTGACAGCGATGAGCGAATGATCAATGAGTATCTATACCTGTCACCTATGCCTAATACTAATAATACCTATCAATTATAGTTACCGCTGTTGTGTTGTTTGTGCTTTCTTTATATTAATAAGTAGTTTCTATTTTACCTGGTTTTGGACTTGAATAATATCTTTCTCTCGTTTTAAACTCTGAACCTCATTTTGAACTACTTCTGCTCTCCATTACCGGACTATGATATGCCCGCGATTTGGTCTAACGTACGCTGTTTATATAACAATAAACAAAATAAAATATTTTGCTTGTTTAATTTACTGCTACCTACTTCTACAAAATAAGAACTTGGATTGAGAAAAAAACATTAGGAAACTAGGTACTTATTTTACCAGTTTTTTAAGATTATAAAAATGGAAGTACTTAGTTTAAAAGTCGACCCGAGCCTTAAACTCGGGCGTAGGTTAGGTACACTTTAGAAGTACCTACCTACGACTATGGATTGCGCATTTGACTTCCCTCTTATAAAATTACTTATAAAGCTATGGACAACCAACTCTGGTTTGTTGAAAATAAACTGTTTTTACCATTGCATCAAGTAACAAGTTTCCATTTTAACATAATATAATACTCAGAGTTGTTGACCGTAGACAGTTTAGTAATTAGGTATTAAATAACTATTTGCCTATGGTTACTAGTTACTATCCTTAAAGATCTTTGGAATTCGTGTTATTCAGTGTTATTGTTGTTGGAACATGTTAGTTAGAATATAATAGATAAGTATACTATAGTTAGAACGCTAAAGTAATAAACAGAAAAACCTAACCTAAAAATTCAAACAAAATAATCATTTATTTCTCCATTATCCCGGTTCTAAATTAAAAATGAATTATGTCAGTAGATGCAGAAAATTATAGAGAATTAAGTAGTACACGTCAGTTCTTGAGACGCTACCATTAGTAATTTTCAAAGTACTCATGTGGTATCCACTTGGATATACCAATATTTTAACAGTGTTTTTTTTTTCATATGAGACAAACGGGCAAGAGGCTCACGGGATGGGGAGAGGTGAGGCAACCGCCCATGGACATCCGCAACAACAGGTGAGTCAAGAAATGCGTTGCCGGCCTTTAATGCATTCATGCTTTTTCTTGAAGGTCCCTAAGTCGTATCTGTTCGGGAAGACTGCCGCCGGTAGTTGATTCCACAAAGTGGAAAATTTCGAACAAAACGCGCGGTGGTGGAATGCCAGACGTAAACAGTGTTTTCATTTTCATATTTTCGAATGCTTTTTTTGTCGTGGCCATCTTCGATTACACAAATAAACCCATTTAACCTGTTTTACGCCATTCTCAGATTTTACGATTCATGCCATCGGAGAGACCGCTCGTTGCTTGAGTGCTTTTCTCAGTGGTTCTATCGGATGCAACGGTCTATTGACTACCTAAAACTAATAACTTGCTAGTTTAATCAGTTTTTCATTTTTCAAGACATTTCAGTTTGGCTCATGTAATCCAAACATATACTTAGTCTGGCCATAAATACAGTTGCAATTAAAAATAAACAAAATATTACATTTGAATTTGGAATCTGTCATTTTTATAATATGATTGTTCATTGAGTTTTCTCATTTTGGCGCCAATACATTGTACAATATCTTGAGATATTAAAATGGAGTAGAGTTATAAATAGAACCGGATCGCTGTGAATGCATTATACAAAGTAGGCATGGAGCCAAATGCAATTTTCAAAACTCTTCATACGCTTAGTATTAGTAAAATTTTGTGTACCGGGCTATTATGAGGTACAATAAGACCTCCTCTGTTTGTGACAGAAAAAGATCTGGCCGTCCACGTAGTGTTAAATAGATATAATTATATACATATTTCATAAAGTTGTTATTTATCTTGATAGGTATTTTGAGACTTTTGTTTTATTCATTTGTAGGCCTACTTTTTGACTTTCTTGATGTCGTGTACATAGCAAATAAAATCATGTCGTCAGTGTACATAGCAAATAAAATCATGTCGTCAGTGACTCAATCGACGTTCATCTATATTGATTCCAAATTTTTCCTACTGTAAGTTTTTGAAAATACTTTCCAATACAGCTATGAAAAGTTTTGGTGATGAAGGGACGCCTTGTATAATTCCCCTTTCTATTTTAATCAGTTCACCTCTTCTTTTAAGTTTAACCCTGCTCGTACTGTGTAAGTATACATGTTATATAATATTGATGTATTTATTGTCTACATTTGATGTTTTTAATGCGCTCCAGATGGATCTGTGAAACACGGATTGGATTAGATTCAGACAACGATTAAAGAATACTACGACTTCTCAAATCCCATTAAAATCTTACTGTGACATAACTGATGCTGTAGAAATATTTAATAAGTGTGTCCAATCGGCGGCCTGGGAAGCTACTCCTACAGTTTATAGCAATAATGATTACATACCGACTTATCCTCAAATTGTAGTGGATCTGGTACAAAAAAGAGTCAAGCTAGGAAAACGTATCGAGAATCACGAAAATTTTGAAAACATTTTGCATAGCCTTGACGCAACACCAGCAACTGATTATTCACTATGGAAAGCCATTAAAAGTGTTATACGACCTATCACTTTCCAATCACGCTTAAGCAAAGATGATGGAAGCTGGGCAAGAACTGATGCAGATAGAGTAAAATTATTCGGTGAACTTTTTTCTTGCGTATTTACTTCTAATCCCGACTTAGGATCAACTAAAATAGATGAGGTTCGAGAAAGCATGTCCTTGGCCCATCAGCTATCACATCCGATGAAAATATGTTTTGCAAAACTGTAGTATACCATGCCATTCTTTTACTAGATTCAAAAAACATTGGCATTATATTATTGACACAAATATACAATGCTATTTTAAAACGCGCATTTATTCCTGAGCAATGGAAAACAGCTGAAACAATCCTTATCCCTGGAAAGGAACCAGATAAAGTTACTTCATATCGCTCCATAAGCCTACTGCTACTAAGAGCTTGTATAAACTTGGCAGTAAGCTGATGGGTCTGTAATTCTCAATGCTTAAAGGATTCCCTTTTTTATATCAGTATTATATCAGATGAACACCATTGCTTAGCCACTGTTTCAATATCGAGTACCATGTTAAAGAGTAGTGTTAAGGGTTTGAGGCTCTTATTTTAAGAGATTCGTAGGCCATCTGGTCCTGGGCTCTTTTAATTTTTTAGCATCTTTATGTGTGAGTACACCTCGTCATCTTCTATTTGTTTGACTGCAGTGGACTTATTATTCTCGATGTTATATTCACTCTGTAGGTTGTCATTTTCTTTTTTGCTCTACAGTTTTCTATAAAAATTGGTCATATGATCTATTAGATCCTTTCTTTTCCGTGTTTCGCTAGAGCTTATTTCTAGTTTTTGTATCCATTTCTTTTGTAGTGTCATTTCCTTGTAAGCTCTTTTAGCACTTTTATTATTGTTAAGATTTCTGTTTATAATATCTTCTTTTATTTTTTCTTATTTCTTTATTAATTCTGACGTCTTCTTAATTAGTGGTTTCGTATTTTCGCTAAGTATTATATGTTTCTTTTTTTGAATGGCCTCTTTGCTTTGTGAACTGCAGAGTTTTTTTTTCTGACAATATGTTATAGTAAGTTTGAACATTTTTTGGCAAACCGGTTGTCAAGTCTTCAAGACTGCCTTTTAAGCAATTAAGGTAATTTCTAATTTATTCTGGAGTTTTAGGGATAATAGTGGTGGTTTTAAAAAAAATCCTGCTTTTACTTTGCTGACCAATAATGATTATTGCTCTTACTAATCTATGATCTGAAGGGAAGATGACTTGGTTTAGAATCTTGATGTTGCCTGCCATATGTGGGTCATATGTTAAACATGATAAAATCTGTTTATTTGATTTATTGATTAGAGGATATCCAAGTCCATCTTATTTTTGCTTTTTTCTTGAATATTGTATCCATTATACATAACTTGTGTTCTAGGGTAAATCTATTAGTTCTTAGCCTCCATTATTTCGATCTCCATAACCATAGCCTCCTGTGTAAAGCTTTCTTCTCCTTTCTCGGGGTGCCCTATTTTCACGTAGATATCTCCCATTACTATTAGTTTCTTATCAGCTAAGCGATATGTTTTCTCTATATCGTTGTAGAATGTTTCAATTTCTTCATCTTGTGATTGTTCAGTTGGGGCATATGCCTGAATTATGGAAATACTAAGATTTTTGATTCTCACTGTAGTTGAGCGACCCTGTATTTTCCTTACCAAAAATCCTACGCCATGTAGGATGTAGTTTTTCCAATGTAGCACAGAATGTACTCCTGATACTCTTCAATATTACAGCCCATTCTTTTCACTTCGGATAATCCAAGCACATCGAAATCGATTTCAACTAGAGCAAAAGTCAGTTGCAGGTTGTTGAAAGAGATCTTACATAGGATGTTCAAATTTTTATAGTAGTATTTTCACATTATATCTTTGTACTTTTTATACGATTATTGTCGCTATTCTTGATTTCTTTTTGTGGAGGGTTGTGGTCTGATTCCCAACGGAGGCCACCGGGCTTGGGGAACGTTTCGCTATCGTTATGTTTAATTTTTTTCGTAGCCATTTCCCGGTGTCTGATGTTTTTATGTCATTGTTTCTGATAGTCATGTTTCGTAGAGGAGACTGAGCTGTTTCTTCATTTCAATAAACCATTAAAAGCATTAGTTGTAACATAATGCTTACGTGGTTGTTATTATACATTATTTTTCGGTGATGCCCAAATATTCATTTACGTTTCTTAATATTTAATGTTTTTTCTTTGATAACTAGTTTGTCGTAATCTATTGTCGCAAAGTTTCCCTTTTTCTATTCTTCTAACATTTTTTCCTACCTTTTTTAACTGATTTCAAAAAAGGAGGAGGTTCTCAATTCGTCGATGTTTTTTTTTATGTTTGTTACCTCAAAACTTTCGACTGGGTGAACCGATTTTGATAATTTATATTTGAAAGCTGGTGCTTCCCGTGTTGTTGTAATTGTAATTTGGTCCAGATATAACAATGGTATCCATGAAAAAACCATAAAAGTCTTAAATTTGCTATACGTATGTGGACGAGAAATTTACGAATAACTCAATATCGCGCCAACCGATTTCGATGATTCTTTTATTGAAAAGGATATACTTCAAAGGTTTGGTGAGAGTTTGGTTGGGTTCTGATTACGGAATCCATGACAAATTAATGAAACTTTTTTTCCTTGCACTTCGTTGTCTTCAGAAATAAAAGTATTTCTAAACTTTTTCTTGCGTCTGAGTATCTCACTTTTTTTCCAAGCGTTCACGAAAGAAACAAGTTTTGGTCTGATCGTGCTATTATTGGTAGTTTTCTACCGACTCTACGTGTTTCATTGATATCTCTAATATCAAGAGAAATATTTATCTTTTTTTTATTTTATCAGTATTAATCTTTTTTGTCGTCATTTTCATAAGTTCTAGTGAACTTCCCTCAGTTTCTTCTATTCCATGCAGAATTATATTATTCTCTCCAGCGCTGTTATATTATTCCTGAGTTCTTTGTTTTCCAATTTAAAAATTTCTACTTCGCGTGAGGCAATTTTTCGTCCATCCTCGAGATAATTCTTCGGTTTGTTGAGACATTTCTAATTTTATGCGTTGGAAAAAGATTTCAATAGTATCCAGTGTAGTGTTTTAGTGTATTTAAAGGGTTATCAGCACTACTTTGTAAATTTCAACACTGGTATGTATTAATAACAAGTAACACGTAACACTGAGATGGAGCTGGTTGTCCAATTTTTGATCTGGCGACACTGATGGTACGTTATTTTGACGTTTATTGATTAGTATGGCATATAGTCTATGGTCATCAGTACGATTTAATAGGCTGTATAGCGCCTGTCCTTTGCCTGTCCCGAAAAAGACGAATGGAATAACAACAACAAAGTCTATGGTCGGTTGACACTGTAATCTTACTTAATGATTACTTTAATTACGTTACTTTTTATATTAATTATTAATTTAATAGTAATACGCAATGTCAAACACATGTGCTGCTTTCAAAAGTTGTTCACTTTCACTTCAAAGTTCGACACAATATAACACACAGAGTTGCACTTCCAATTTTTGTATTGAACCCAGTTAGCGTATTATCAAGAATTATTGATAAACCAACAAATACTGTTGTAGTGTGGGTTTTGTACCATGGATTTAATAACGCGGTAACATTCAGCGGTTAGTATTATAGTTTAAAATGTGGTGGTTTTACATTAAGTCAGTCGTGACAATCACAAAATCAAAACACGACCCATATCAATTAATTTTTTTTTAAATACGACACCAAAAATTTTATTCTAAAAGGGATAACCAGGATAAATAAAAAAAAACCTTGTAAACATACTCTAAGAATTTTTTTATTACGAATAATTTTCATACATTAATAAAGAAGTAACACACATGTTGTAATTCATAATGCACTATATTAGATGAAACAGACTGGTTAATATAATAAATAATATTATAAAGTTGTTTTATCAAGTAGGTAAAGATTATCCCCCTTATTTATAATAGTCTGCTAACTAAAAGCATTGCTAATTCTCACTCTGTCTTCTTCTATTGACCTTAGTCAGAATGAGAAATAACACTCTGTAGCAGCTGTTTTAAGTTAGCGGACCATTATGAATAAGGGGATATGTGTATAAATACATATCAATCATTTTTAAGGAAGGCGTTCATCAAGGAAGATGTTTTGCGCTTCTAATGAATATAATATTATTTATCAAAAACATAGAACTTAGACGTTTTCTCTCTTTGATTTCGTTATGGTCGTAGATGAAAAGGGAAATGAAACAGACACGGTTGGTGGTGGTGGTGGTGGTATTGGTAGTGGTGGTGGTGGTGATTCTGGTTGTGGTGGAGGCGGTGGTGGTGGTGGCGGCGGAGGTGGTGGAAGTGCGGCGGAGATATGGGACAGTAGGGATTTTAGCCATGATGATAGAGTTGATAAAAGTGATCCAGCCATCCCCCGAAGGGCAGGTCCACTGGAAGCTTCTTCAACGACTTCAATGCTTTCATTATTAACTGAGGATCTTTCAGCTTTCAATGCCGCTTCAGCTTTTTTTAAAGCAATATTTTCATTGATAACACGTAATACTGAGACGTCTAGTGGTGGTAATTGAGGTGCTGGTGGTATACCGTAGTTTCTTATTATTTCTGCCCCATCATTCTCTCGAACCGGAGTTGAAGAAACAAATTCTCGAGAAGGCTGTTGTGGCACGTCTAGGATAGTTGGTATTGCAGCAACTACAGCAATCAGACTAATGCAGTAAAGGAAGTACATCTGTAACAAAATTAAACTGCGTTAATGCCTAAGAGAAGATTTTGGTATGTGAGTAATATCATGCTCAATATATATCTTGAGTGGTCATCGATTGGGCAGTCGTTATATAGAGGGTATCCCTGTCGGAATGCATCTGGTATAGTCAAAGTCAAAGTCAAAAAATCTTTATTCACTGTAAGACTTTATAAGTTATTTAGTGCAAGTCAGGATGAAGTACAAAAGTTACAATAGCATTCAAATGAGTATAACAATATTCATTAACAAAATTTAGAACATTAATTATAAATCTCCCCATCCCATGAGCCTCTTGCCCGTTTGCCCAACTAAAAATAAACAAAATATTACATTTGAATTTGGAATCTGTCATATTTTTTTTATGGAATAGGAGGACAAACGAGCGTAGGGTCACCTGGTGTTAAGTGATCACCGCCGCCCACATTCTCTTGCAACACCAGAGGAATCACAAGAGCGTTGCCGGCCTTTAAGGAAGGTGTACGCGCTTTTTTTGAAGGTACCCATATCGTATCGTCCCGGAAACACCGCACAAGGAAGCTCATTCCACAGCTTTGTAGTACGTGGAAGAAAGCTCCTTGAAAACCTCATTGTGGAGGACCGCCACACATCCAGATAGTGGGGATGATATCCTAATATGTAGCGTGTCGTGCGAAGGTGGAATTCGGCGGCAGGAATCAGGTTGAACAGCTCTTCGGAACACTCCCCGTGATAAATGCGGTAGAAGACACACAATGAAGCGACGTCTCTACGCAACGCCAAGTGATCCAGCCGTTCACAGAACACTGGGTCCCCGACAATTCGAGCTGCTCTGCGTTGCAGGCGGTCAAATGGATCGAGCTGATACTGGGGTGCGCCAGACCAGAGATGACAGCAATACTCCATGTGTGGCCGGACCTGCGGTTTGTAGAGCGCTAGAATATGGGCAGGCTTGAAGTATTGCCGTGCTCTATTGATGACGCCCAGCTTCTTCGAAGCCAATTAGGCTTTGCCCTCTAGATGGCCACGGAATTGGCAATCGCTCGAGATTTCGAGACCCAGTATTCCGATACTAGGCGAGGCTTTGAGGGAAGTGTTATCGAAGAGCGGTGATACGACAAATGGGGTTTTTTTAGTGGTAAACGCGCAAACTTGAGTCATATGAGAATATTTATATGATTGTTCATTGAGTTTTCCCATTTTGGCGGCAATACATTGTACAATATTTTGCGATATTAAAATGGAGTGGTATGATAAAGAGGACCGAATCGCTGTGATTGCATTACACAAAGAAAGTATAGAGCCAAATGCTATTTTATAACTCTCCATACGCTTAGTATAAGTAAAATGTTTGCGTACCAGGCTATTAATAGGTAGAATGAGACCTCCTCTGTTTGATACAGAAAAAGGTCTGGCCGTCCACGTAGTGTTCGTACGAAAAAGGTTGTCAAAGCAGTAGGGGAAATAATTAGAATAAATCCTGTCCGAAAGCAAAAGATTTTATCTCGGGAGATGAAGTTAGCATCTTAAACAATGTCGTGTATTTTAAAAGATGACTTAGGACTTGCAGCCTATAAGAGACGAACTGGCCATTTATTAACTGATAATTTAAAAAATAATAGGGTGGTAAAATCGAAACAACTACTGAAGCGGTACACAAAGGGAGGTCACAGAAAAATTTTGTTTGCGAATAAGATTTTTTTTACAATTGAGCAACAATTTAAAAGAGTCCTCGAATGGTGACCACTTAACGGAAGACGCAGTGTTGGTAGGCCCCCCTTACAAGACCGTACCGATGATCTGGTCAAGATCACAACAATACGTTGGATGAGGGCAGCGCAGGACCAATCGTCATGGAGATTTTTGGGGGAGGCCTTTGTCAAGCAATGTACGTCTTCCGGCTGATGGTGATGATTAGTGGATCTACTGAGGTGCTATTGACACTCGACTTTGTCTGGATAGTACCATTGTTGGCCATTCCAAAGGAAAGGAAAGGAACCCACGGAAACAACCGACTGCGTTTACCACGTCGCAACGCTGGAACTCGTAGTGGTAATCTCATTAAATCAATGAAATTAGGGCTCATGTTATAAGAGTAATAATGGACTATATATATTTACAAAATATATGATTTTGGGTTTTGCACAAACTAATAATGATGGAATAGAGAAAGAAATTCTGATACAATATCAGACAAACATAAAATTTACGCGGATGATTTCACGGACAATCGTTCGTCTCCTATTTGCATCTGCAAATTTACGTCTGAAATAAAATACAATACATGTCGCAGGAAATTAAGTTTTTTTACATACCTTGACATCGGTCTCGTAGACGGAGCATTGATATCTGATAGCAAATACAAACAGCTTATCATTTATATAAGGACATCAATTAAATTTATTAGTTAATTCATTTATAATAAATCACAAATCATCTCAAACGAGCTAGATTATTAAATGAAGTAGGTCAATAAGTTGTTGATATAATTTGAATTGCGATTGAACAGGTACAGTTTAAATTCTAAGAGGTTTTTCAGATTTATTCTAATAATCATTGAAAAATTGGAAAAAATCTAATATGAGGCAAATCTGTATCTGGAGCAACATCAGGGAGAATGTACTATAGAGCTTTTTGACATGCCTCAAGATGATTTGATTTGATTTAATATAACTCCATCTGCTATTAAAATTTTATTTAATGATTGGAGCTTGGAAGACGAACCGTTATTTAATTTTACGTACACAAGTACTACCATTTTTAGTGGCACACATACAAAGTTGTTTTGCAAAGTGTAAAAACATATTAGGAACAATCACTGTATAAATTTAGAAATAACAACATTCAGTAAAACTGAGTATTTTTCAGTGCATACTCGTGAGAGTGAGTTGTACGTATAAAGTTTTTAATAACTAGTACAGTTAAAAATTAATCCAAGTCATAAAGTGTCATTTTGAAACAAAAAGAATAGACTCCATTGCTGGTCTAGGTCTGCGTCAGTTGGACCAACATAACAACGAAAAATTATTAAAGTCTCGTTTAGACAACACGATAACACTTCAGCTTCGTTTAGATGACTCAATAGCGCTTAAGCATCGTTTAGACGACACGAAATTTCTTAAAATTCGTTCATACGAAACGATATTGGTCAACACTTTTACAGTTAAGGTCAACTCACGCGTTTGCGCAGCAACGTCACGTTACACTCATAAACACAGTGGAAAATTTTCAAACTTTTTTAGACTAAACGAAAATCGGATTTAACAAGAGTTATTATATCATAAATAGACGAAAAGCTATAGAATTAAAAGAAGAAAACCAAAACATAAAATATAAAAAAACACAATTAGATACACACAATAGAAAAAATAATGACATTTTCTACGGTCTGAAAGAAAACAAATATTTCACATCCGATCTCTTGGAAAAGGCAATAAACAAAATAAGGAATGATTTAAAAATTACCTTAGAAAAAAGAGATATTTATTTTATATGCAGAAATGAACAAAAAAATATGATAAAGAAAATCCAAGACCAGAAATTAAGAAATAATTACTTTTGTAAATGGCTGGTAAAGAAATGAAATAATCAAAAGAAAGAACAATTTTAAGGATGTGGACGCCTCTAATAATTATACAAAAACAAACAAGGCATAGAGAAAATCACTAATGGAAAAACTTAAGGACGAGAGAAACAAAGGCAATTCAGCATTCCCAAAACATGGTAAGGTAATTGTCAAAGACGCGAACACTTCTCAAGAAAAACACAAAAGAGATATATCTACAGACAGAATCAAATATTACGTATTTGATATCATGAGAGTGACCGTCATCAGAGCATAAAGCCATCTGACACCGGTACAAAATAAGCAAGCCAGAACAACCATACCAAACCAGAAATAAACGATTTCCCATGCTGATGAAGCAAGCTCATCTAATGATGTTTTATCATTTTTAGCATATCAAAATTATATTAAGTAAGTAAGTATTTTTAATAAGTTATGCATATTTGTGTCAACCGTTTCGTGAAATATATCTAATTCTCGTTTTCTGTTACAAGGAACTCTATAAATTCATAATATAATCGTGTCGTGATTAATTAAGTCAATACCGCAACATTCAATAATATTTGTCACGGATACTTGTGCCGGAAATTTTTATTCTTTGTTTGGAATTTTATTTTTGACTAATATGCATGCTCCTCCACTTCTTTGTTTTCTTGAAAATGTTGCAGCAACGTGGTATTTTGGTATATGTAAAATATTTTCATGTCCAGAGAGCATGTTATGCTCTGTGATACGTACTATATCAACATCCACTTTTTTAGTTTATAGTTCCTCTAAATGTAAAGTCAGTAAGTCCGATTTTGTAACTAGGCCTGAAATATTTTGGTGTAGTATATGTTTGTAATTATTACCGAAAAAACGTGTTATTTTCTAGTGTCTCATTTAATGCTTTATGTGTATTTACTGTAGTATTTATTTGGTGAGTTACTTCTTTGTTTATATGTATATCATATGTCAAGTTTAAAGAGTCTAAAACATAGGCGTATTCGTGTCTTTGTATGTTTTTATAAAGAAAAGAGCGTTAAAGGCTTCTATTCTTTTACTGAATATCGTATTGTGTGGACCAAGTTGGAATGTAGGTAGACATATTAAGATAACATTCGTATTCATTATGGATTGTAGGTTCTTTCTTATATCGGTTATTATGTCTACATAATTATTTGAGGATCTAATCTAAGTCGGTCTCGCCAATTAATATTACACAATAATCTTAGGGACAAAAAATTTTTTATCAATATTATAAGTAAGTTGACGTATGCCTGCGTATGGGGATATATAGTGGTAATAATTATTAACTTTGTCGAAGGTATTCTCGCATACTGGAGTTATTTTGTTTCTTTTATTGCTGCTTACCAAGCACAATTTACATTTGGGCTCGGTATACTCTGTAGTGTTTGTGTAAATTTTTGTGTTCTGCAATTTTATTGTCATTTTCTCCATTTCCTGATTTAGGCATTCAATTTGTTTTTCTGCATTGATAAGTTTTTGTTGTAAAGTTATTATATTTTGTTGTATAACTATTATTTTATTACAGTTATTGTTTTGCGTTAAACTTGTTAAAGGGGGAGTAACTGTCGAGAATAGGTCAATAGACTATATTGAGCGCCTCTTTTTCTTAACGCTATCACATTTTTTGACTGATGAAGTTGGGGTTAGGCAAAGTTTCTTCAATATATCATTTTCTCTTCTTAAGGTATTTATTTGTCTTTTAAATATATTGTTTTCTATGATTGTATTTTCCAATTCGTTTTGAGTGCAGCAATGATCAGATAGTATTCTTTCCATGTCATCTTGCATATCTTTTAGTGTTATATTATCATTTGCTGTCAAGTCGATGCTCCTTGAAAGTTGTTCCGGTGACAATTCGGGATTCTCGTATATAATAGGTGAATAGAAGGAACCATGGGAATCATCAGATTCCGAAATTATGTCGGCATCAGATGTCGTAGAAGACAATATTGTCTCCATCTTGCTTTCTGGTGATGAAGTTTTAGGTATTATTTTAGGTCCTTACTAGTTTTTGATTCTGTTTTCGTTGCCATTGTATGTTTAGCAATGTCTGAACCTGAATTATACTCTAAGTATAATTTTTGTGTTAACTTTTACAGCCTTGATCTGAATCTTGAGCAAATATTTATTAATCAGTTATTGACTTTAATTTTTTGGTAGAAGCCTTGCTGGTAAAGTTTGAATGAAATGAAAGTTGTAGATGAGGGTGTGCGCAAAGAACTTTGGTAAGATACAGTTGGTATCTTTCGTTTGAGGTTCATAATTCTTTTTATCTAGTAATCCGTCGAAAATTTTTGATTAAACTGTGGCTCTTGTTGTATAGAATTATCCTTTTCCTTAAAAATATCAAAAGATTTTTACTATGTGAATAAAGTTGGGTGATGTAAGTATTATTTTAAAGCCACTTACTTTCTTTACTTTTGTATCTCATTTGCACGTATTTTTCTTAATATTTACACTAAGATAACGTTTACATAACCGACCTTTGATAACGATTTGAAAATATTAATATGTAAGTAGCAAACACATTTAACGAATTTAATTATGAATATATACGGAGCTAGTTGGCACGTCTTTAGATACATAATTTAATAATATATTATATTGTTTTCATTACAAAAAAAAATAATATTTCCATTATAATCTCCTTCAATCATCTGTCGCCAATGTAACTTTAGGTAGTTATATTACAACTAGTAGCTTAGCGTTTGAAGGATGACGCAATAGCTCCGAGCACAACAACACTAAACTCTAACTCCACTTTTTACTTTATTTACCAATTATCAAGTTTTGCTTACAATATATTGGTGTGGAAACTATATTTTTAAACTTAATTTACTCATGTATGTGTACTATTTCTGTTTATTTCAATTTTTAACACTACGTCAATGTTAACACTCGCTTAGCGCCCTCTGGATATTGATTACTTTTTATAGGTTTCAGTGTTTAGTTTAGTTTACGTGTTTTAATAAGACAGAATAGAAACGCCTATACTGTTGAAGAGTACTTCGGTCCAAGAAATCTTTTCAAGGTCACTATTGACCAGATTGTTATCGGCTGGAAAGAAAACTTGCCTCTTGCACCTCTCAGAGATGACCAACTTCTCGACGCGCAAGTCTATGAAAATTTCTAATGGATGGTATTTGTGTCAAACTCAAACAAACCGAACAATTTATAATTTGTGTATTACCGACATTGCTAAGAACTAGGTCTAAGGTTTTAATAAATGAGTTACAAACACCGTTGTGTTGCAACAAGTTGTTGTCGAACATAAAATCTATGAGTCATGCACCTATTGGAGAGTTATAGTTCTCAGGCAATAGATTGCCCTTATATAGCATTGCAGCAGATGCTTGATCAGTCAATCCCTCTAGTACATCAAATCTGATTGGAGACGATAAATACACAGAGATGAGATACAGATCGAGACTTACATACTATATCAATCCAAAGATAATAAGATGAACCTTCCCACTCAAACATTCTCGCACGTCAATCATAACACGCCCTGCGTCATGTTCATAGTTTGACTCAGTGACTTTTCGATCCCGACAGAATAGGTGCTACCTTTGTCGACAATTTTAAAGTTTATAATTTAATTATTGTATAAATAAGAATTTAACAAGGTCTCTGTAATATATCATAAACTGAGTTTCAAATTGAAAAAAATAAACAGCATCATATTTTGTCTTTATACCTCGTACATTTTGATAATAAATTCGTAACGACGACTTTTTAAAAGTTAAATACCTACGTAGATAAGCAATAAAAAAAAGAAATTTGACTAAACTATACTAATTTACGAAAACTGTCGAGTTTTTTTTACATATACAACATCATTTGAAATATTTTTCCTCATGAAGATATTTCCAGTCCGCGACCAGACAAATTGCCATTGTTTTTAAATTGAAACTTTTATTACATCGTCTCTAACTTTTTCATCTGTGTGTTGCATGTCGCGTGACGGTCGGGCGGCGCCTATATTTCACAACAGCTGACCGTGTAGTGTATAGACTATTTCTCATTTGTGCCAGTGCTCCACGCTATTTTGTTTGTTTTTGTCAGTGTTTAATGTAAATGTTGTTATTTATTAAAGTGAAACTTTTATTTGCTTTTAGTAAACAACGACACAACTTGTGAGTGCAAAAATGAATGACGATGAATATTTTTAATATGTGTATATAATCTAAATAATTGTTAAGTATTATGTATGTCGTACTCTCCCTGATTAAAAATATTGATTGAAAAGAATTGGGAATCAGTTACCCCATGTAAACTGTATATTACATGAAGATGAATTGAAAGTATTCAAATTTCATCATTTTTAATCCTTTTCAATCAATATTTTTAACCAGGGGTAAGACACAGTGTTCAATTAAAATATTAGTTGGAGACTTAGTCTACTTTTATTATTTCCCATTATCATACCAATTTTCCAAGTATAAAATTAATATTGATAAAGCGATTTATATACCCTTAATGGAATATTATTCCAAAAATTTTTGTTAAATGGCTATAATGTGGAAAAAAGTTTAACTTTTACCGTAGTTTCATAAACCCACACAATCCTTTTTTCTTTTTAAACTTTCTAGCCTGAGCTTTTACCTCGGGTCTTAGATGTTCCATGATAAAAAAAAAATCCCTGCTTTTCGCCTGAAGCCCAAGGTGCCATGATTTTTGTTAAATTGTATTATGCTAGCGTAAACTGAAAAACTTCACCAAAACAGTTCTATGACAAGGCGAATCATTATTTAGCTTTGCTATCGGCGTATATTTCAAAATCTGACATTCTTTGATTAGGCCGATCTGCTCGACCATTTTTAACAAATTTTCACTCCTATGTCCAGGTACGCAATGTATCTCTAGATTGCAGGCTCCAGACTCTCTTTTGAATAGGTACAGCCTATCTTTAAGATTCCTCTCGTCAGTACGCAGATCTTCGTTTTCTTTTTTTAGAAGATGCACGTTAGCTTCATCCAATTCCTGTTTTATCTCGTCGTATTTTGACGAGAAAAATGGAGTGACTCCTGCATGACCTTAAATTTTTCATCAATTAGGTTTAAAAAAGCAAAGCACGCTGCTGCTCCTCCAGGGACTTAGACTATTCAGGATATCACTTTTAAACCATTGGAAGTCCTGAGAGTATTTAGTGGACATGCTGCGTGAAGCACTTTCTCTTCACCTTCAGCTCTTAGTTGATTGCAAACGCCCTTGTGATTATTTTGGTGTTACAAGAAACTAGTTATGGTCCATGGTGATCAAAACTATTAGATGATCCGAATGTATGCTCGTTTGTCCACCTATTCATGAAAACAATGTCGCTCAAAAGTTAATTCTTCAACAAGTTTACAACACGTACGACATATCATAGTCAGAGAAAGAAATAATTACACTATTATTATATAATGATCCCATACCATAAATTCACTACCTTATTATCCTTTCGGGTGATACTGAGGACGGTTCATATATGAAAAACCGGTATGAAATGTCGGCAATTCACCTAAACCTTTATTTGGATTTCCTTTTTTGTAGTGGTTTGTCCAGGTGCGGCTGACCTAATTGTTGACTGGATCAGAGCTTGGAACCTCTTTCATAGCTGTGTTACGTAAGTTTCTCTGTCTCTACTCGGCGACTGGTGGCAGCTCGCGATCGCTATCGTTGACATTCGAATTTTTAGTGTTCATGAAAAAAGCTGTCTTTCTATCCGTCTCTTCAGTGATTTAACGCTAGCTTATTTCGCTTTTCGTTCTACATGGAATAGGCCTCATATATATCAAGCACCTACTGCAATGAGTACTAAATATGGATCTATGCCTGATAATAAATGTCTTAATAAAGCTGATCAAAAATCGGTTGAAGTCACTTAAGAATAAATTTGGCAGTTACATTTCTACTTATAATTAATATATTAATTAATTATCAAACACATATAATTTACAGGTTCTCTCTCTGAGATTTCGTTATGGTTGTAGATGAAAAGGGCAATGAAATAGACAGAGATGGTAGTGGGGGTAGTGGTGGTAATGGTGGCAGTATGGAGGTGATTTTGGACAGTAGGGATTGTAACCATGATGATACCGTTGACAAAAGTTCTGATACACCCCGACGCGCAAGTCCGCTGGGAACTTCTCCAAGTCCTTCAATTCTTTCATTATTAACTGAGGATTCTTCAGCTTTCGATGCCGCTTCAGATTTTTTTAAAGCAATGTTTTCATTGATAACACGTAATACTGATTCGTCTAGTGGTGGTAATTGAGGTGCTGGTGGTATACCATAGTTTCTTATTATTTCTGCCTCATCATTCTCTCCAACTGGATTCGAAGAAATAAATTCTCGAGGAGGCTCTTGTGGTGCTTCTGAGATTGTTGGTATTGCAGCTACTGCTACAATCATACTCATGAAGTAAAGGAAGCACATCTGAAACAAAATAAAACTGGGTCACAAAAGATTTTGATGTCGGAGTAATATCATGCTCTTATTCTATATATAATATATTGAGTAGTCATAGATTGGGCAGTCGTTATATAGAGGGTATCCCTTGCGGAATGCATACATACAAATCGCACCGTCCGTTCGTTCGCCAATAACGAATTCCTACCCACACCATAATTATTCTGACTTGGTATGAGTGGATCTCCTGGGATGCTATTGACGCTTGACTTTATCCGGAGTTTCCAAAGACCGACTCATCATTAAATAGTACCACTGTTGGCCATTCCACGAGAAAGGAACCCACAAAAGCCACCGACCGCGATTACCACGTCGCAACGCTGGAACTCGTAACAGTAATCTCATTAAATCAATGAAATTTTAATCTCATGTTTCAAGACTAATAATAGACTATTTAAATTTAAAAAATGAATTGGATTTTGCGCAAACTAATAATGATGGAATAAAGAAAGACATTCTTATGCAATGTCAAGCATAAAGATAAAATTTATGCGGAAGATTTCTCGGACAATCGTTCGTCTTATATTTGTATCTGCAAATTTACGTCTGAAAAAAAAATACAATACATGTCACAGGAAATTAAGTTTCATTTATACATACCTTGATATCTCTCTCGTAGACGGAGCATTGATATCTGACGGCAAATATAACCAACTTACCATTTATATAAAAACATCGATTAAATTTATTAGTTAATTCATTTAAAATAAATCAGTAATCACCTCAAACGAGCTAGATTATTAAATAAAGTAGGTCAATAAGTATTTGATATAATTTGAATTGCATTTGAAGTTAAAATGTACATGTACACAAAGAAGATACAATGTAGGTACCTACACTTTAAATTCTAACAGGCATTTCAGATTTATTCCAACAATCATGGAAAATTTGGATTAAATCTAATATGTGGCAAATCTGTTGCAGCAACATCACGGAGAGTGTCCTAAAGAGCTGTATGACACGACACAAATTAGATTTACTGCCACAATATCTGGATGTGTGGCGTTCCTCCACAGCGCAGTTTTCATTCAACATGCTTCCATGCACAACCAAGCTATCAAATGAGCTTCCTTGTGCAGTTTTTCCGGGACTTAAAGGCCGACAACATTAAAATTAAAATTTTATTTCATGATAGGAGCTTAGAAGACGAAAATATTATTTAATTTTACATACATAAGTATTACCACCGTAGATGACTATTGTTTGATTTCTTCATCATCATTTCGATGATTTCTTCATAATATGAAAAGGTGGGCAAATAGTAATATCATCATAAACGTGAATGGAAAAAAGTGAATTGGGGCCAAGTAATAAGTTCATAAATTTTTTATTTACTAGTTCTGTTTAAAAATTATACTTACCGGAATGTCCAATACTCTAAAAATAATTTGTAACAATTTTTTGCTGCTTACAAGCATATAGTTTGACTATGTTTATAGTTGATTAGATGTTGAAGAAAATATGTAAAATATATAATTGATGGCTTGTTTTTTTTCTTACCAGGAATTTCTTTTAAATAATAATTTTAATATCGTTTCATTTCATTTTTGAGATAACTGTTAATTTTTGAGGCATTCTGTATTAGTATGATCTTTAGAAATTTATATATTATTTTAAATAAATATTTCGGCTGAAATTGAGGAACGCGATAAAATTGAGCAAGATATAATTATGAATATAGCAAAGGCCAAAACTTTAGTCGAAAATTTCTCCAAAAAATTAGAATGCGAAAAAAGGCGCAATTCGGGTCACAACGCGTCATGTTGCATAGATGATCCTAATCACCCCCACGAATTAGGGTTGAAACTCCCTTAAATTCAAATAGCCAAATTTGATGGCGCATATTTCCGTTGGTTGGAGTTTCGGGATACTTTTGAAAATCTGATAATAAGAATGATCGCATATCAGACATCCATAAATTCCATTACCTAGTATCTTATTTGCAAGGCGACGCGGCCAGGATAATTTCAAATTTGGAGATAAGAACCAACAATTATGCTGAAGCGTGGAAGATGATTTGCAACGACAACAAAAGAATATTGATTAATCATCATTAACAATCATTATTTAATATTAAACAGCTTCCACGGGAATCAGAGCGATCTCTACGATTTTTGGTTGACCACGTGACCAAATATTTGCGCGCCTTAACAAGCCTAGGGCAACCCATTGACAAATGGGACGTACTAATAATATTTATGTTATCATCTAAGTTAGATATCAATACGTTGTTAAAATGGGAGGAATATCGCAACAATTTGGAAGGCGACGTACCTACCCTCGAACAATTTTATAAATTTATGATAGACCGTGCTGATGTGCTCGAGTCATTGAATCGTAATAACCGGTCTGACGTTGCTAGCGTGTCAAAGGTGACCAGTGCCCCTGTGCGTTCTATAGCTAATAATAATTATATTCAAAGGCAAGGTCAAAATCAAAACAATGTCGTAAAGTCGTTTGCGAGCACCAACAATAATTAAAGCAAGAAACCAAATACTACATTTATGTGTATTATATGCAATGAGCGTCATAGGATATATGATTGTCCAACGTTTAAAGCGAAGGGGGTTGACGAGCGAATGATGGACGTGACGAAGTGTAAATTGTGTGTTAATTGTTTGAGACAAGGTCCATGCCGTGAACGCGGCTGCACCGAGCGTCATAATAGTCTGCTCCATCGCCCATCATCCTCGCTCTCATTGATGAACAAGATGAAAATGAAATTATCGTTAACTATTCTAATCACAATACAAATCAGGTGTTATTATCTACTGCTATCATTGAAGTATCGAATCCAGTTGATCATCAAAAGGTCAAAGTTCGTGCTCTTTAAGATTGCGGTAGCCAATCTTCATTTATATCTGAGTCCCTAAAGACCAGACTGTCGTTAAAGTCTCGCCACATGGACACACTAAAGATCATTGGTATAGGCAACAGTTCTTCAATGAATGTAATTGAAAGTTGTGATATTCAATTGAAAGCAACAAATAGTAATTTCAGTGCAATGTTATCGTGTTTTGTGTTAAATGAGCTCACCGGTCGTTTACCAAAGACGCCGGTTGACATCAAGTCAATTAAATTACCAGAAAATATTCAGTTGGCTGACCCCATGTTTTATCAGCCAGCTCCCATAGATGTACTAATAGGTGCTGATCTCTTCTGGGACATTCTAGGAAACGAACAACGTTCTCTAGGACCAAACAATCCTAAGTTAAGGAGTTCACAGTTAGGTTGGATAATCTGTGGCCCTATAAATTCAGCAGTATCTAGCAAAAGGATACACTGTAATCACGCCATTGTCTTTTCATCGCAAAATGAAAATATAGAACAGTTAGTTTCTAAATTTTGGGAGTTAGAAGAAGTTCCGAAAAAGTTAATCATAAGTGAAGATGAGAGCGAGTGTGAAAGGCACTTTCTCGCTAATACCATAAGGAATGAAAGAGGTAGGTTTTGTGTCAAATTACCTTTGAAAGAATCAGTAGATTGTTTAGGTGATAGCTACAATCTTGCGAAAAAACGATTCATTAATTTAGAAAAACGGAACTAGCTTCATAGCAGCCGCAAGGGAGTTAGGATCATTTATCAAGCAAAATCAGAACCCTTTCCTCATTTTGGTGGTATATGGGAGAAGGAACTTAATACTTTGTTTACACAAGTGGAGGCGATTTTGAACAGCCGTCCCTTGTGCCCCCTATCATCTTCTCCTAATGATCTCCTTTCCCTTTCCCCAGGACACTTCCTGATCGGAAGACCGTTAACTGCTCCACCGTCGCAACATCTGGGTGACTCTAAGGAAAATAAACTTCAACGCTATGAACGCTTAGAAAATATGCAGCAACACTTCTGGCAAAGGTGGCAGCGTGAATATCTGTCTGAGATGCAGCAGAGAACAAAATGGAAAAGCAGTACATCAAAGCTGGACATAGGAGATATGGTACTCTTGGCAGATGATAATGCTCCTCCACTCTCTTGGAAGCTCGGGAGAGTACTACGCCTCATCACGGGAGCTGATGGAACAGCGAGAGTGGCAGACATCACCACTAATAAAGGCTGTGTTCGCCGATCTCTAGTAAGCCGAGGAACTTCAAGGTTGAAAGTGATCTTTCAACGGCCGGGAGGATGTTCAGACTTAACGCCTGCACAAATATTACGCCAAAGCACCCGCATCAGGCGCTTGAAAAGTCTTCATACAATCTGTAATGTAATCTGTCAATCTCAATTACTCATGTCACTTGACCTACGATCATTGTACAATTCACATCCATTTTGAATTACATTAATTTATTAATTATCTAGGCATTTAATTTACACCATTCTATACGCTAAGGATAGAACACTGAGGCAGTCTCTTTTGAATGGGTGGTAGATTTTGACGTTCAATAAGTGATTTTAAATCCTATTTTGAATAAAAATATTTGAATTTGAATTTGAATAATCTCTTAATTTGTGATCGTGTTACAGGTGCATCATTTACCGTTATCTTTTTATAATAAAAATAACTCAGCCTAAGTATTGATTAATTTCTAAATATTTTATTTAAACCAAGAATATTAGAAGAAAAACAAGTGGCGGCCCGCAGCAAAGCCACTTTTAATTTAAAGACATTTTATAACGTGCATTCCGCAACTCATGCTAGGCGTCAACACGTTACCTCTCGAAATCAAAATTCTCTATTGGTAGAAGGCGTTTGTAGGCTCTTCAAATGGATGCCAAGGAGTTCACCATCATCAATAAAAAAATGCTTGTACTTCCCCGGGGCGTAAAAAGAATAAGGGAGTCCCAGGGCAAAGGGTGTCGTAAGAGGCGGCTAAGGGCTTTATAGAAGTCGGAGATTTACGCTGCGGTCTTATGACGTCAGCACAGTCGTCGGGCCAGACTCGTCCGGGTTAAGTAACACACTCGTACAGAATACCGGCGTAAAGTAGCGGCCTAGTGCCGCTATGTTTCGCATAGGTTTGTGTCGAGGACCAGAGGCCATCGACTCTCGGATGTGGACAGCCACATGCCGTCCTTATTAGATCTTCTGCTGACTACTCATCCCGATAGATACCAGGTCTCTGTCAACGCCCCTCTCGGAACGTCCGACCATAGCCTGGTCAGGAGTGTAGTGCCTATCCAACGCCCACGTCGCAGACCACCAGCGACCCGCCGCGTTTGGAACTACAAGTCAGTAGATTGGAAAAAGATGCGTTCCTTTTTTGCATCTTACCCTTGGGGCAATGTCTGTTTCCCTACGGATGATTCCAGTACCTGCGCCGTTGCAGTAGCCGATGTCATACTACAGGGCATCGATATTTTTATACCAAACTCTGTAGTACTGATCGATGGCAGATCACAGTCGATTGATCGTCAGTTAAAGCAACATTTCACTGCAAAAAACAGGCCGAACTGCAAATTTCTATAGAGAAAATATAATCGTGCCTCCGGATTCTTTAATATTTCAATCGACCAGTGCCATTTGGCACTAGATTTTTCATATACACCAAAATCGGAAGTGCGGTGTGGCACTCTACGCCCTGACCAAATTCTGACTCTCATTATGTTTATCAGGTTTATTTTGCATGGTGTTATGGCTTGTTTCAATAGTTTTATTCTATATTCTCTAATATCATCCTAATTATAAGTAATCTATTGCTAATTGTAAAATAAATACGCTAAAATAAGCACTACGCCCGTGCGAAATCGAAGCACGGTGTCACAATCGGCTAGCAGCTTTCCAGTTATCCGCCTGGAACACGCAAGTACTGGTCGTTGTCGAAAGCTACTCTTGGTAACTTCAACCAGCCGTCCCTGTCACCGTTGCAGATGAGGAATGACATTCTGGCCCATACGGCAAAAGAGAAAGCAGATCTTCTGTGCCTCCAACTCGACTCTTGACGTCAACGTTAAAACATCGCCGAAAATCCCGCAGTGACAGAGCTCTATGACTGTAGTACAGTTCAGACAGAAAACTGTTTTCGTTGGACGTCAGCAAGTCGAGCAGGCTGGATGTCATTTCTTCAGTCGTGCTTAGAACGTGCCCCTGAGTTGTTGCCGGTGCTAACGCGCTTATTCCGGCACTTATAATCAAAAGGCGTAGTCCCTGACTCCTGGAAGTCAGCCCTTGTCCATTTGATCCAAAAAAAGGAGACAGTTCGGATCCGGCAAACTAAAGGCCTATTGCTGTTACCTCCTTGCTCTCCAAAATCATGGAGAGCATAATAAACCACCAACTCTTGGTATACCTAGAAGATCACCAGTTGTTCAACGACCGACAGTACGGCTTTCGCCATGGTCGGTCTTTAGGCGATCTTCTGGTTTACCTAAAACATAGATGGGAGGCGGCTTTTGGGCTTTCCGATAGATTGTGCAAGTGGACCTCAAGCTTCGTCACTGGGCGCAGCATACAAGTCGTTTTCAACAATTGTTGCTCAAACCCGAAGCCCGTGAACGCTGGAGTGCTCCTACACTGTTTCTTCTGCATATCAATGATATGTTGGACACTTCTAACATACATTGCTATGCAGACGACAGCGCTGGTGATGCTGTATACACGGGCCATGCAGGACTCTCTCGGGAAATCGTCGAACAGTGCCGGGAGAAACTTGTGTCTTCTATCGAGTCCTCTCTTGAGAATGTCGCGCAATGAGGTTAATTGAACCTTGAAGACACAAGTTTACGCGTTTGCCACTAAAAAAACCCCATTTGTCGTATCACCGCTCTTTGACAAAACTTCCCTTAAAGCGTCGCATAGTATCGAAATACTGGCTTCGGAATACTGGAAATTGGCTTCGAAGAATCTGGGCGTCATAAATAAAGCTTGGCAATACTTCAAGCCAGCCCACATTCTAGCGCGCTACAAAACGCAGATCCGGCTACATATGGAGTATTGCTGTCATCTCTGGTCTGGCGCACCCCAGTATCTTTAAGTGTCAGGGACCCAGTGCACTGTGAACGGCTGGATCACTTGGCGTTGCGTAGAGACACGCTTCATTGTGTGTCTTCTACCGCATTTATCACGGGGAGTGTTCCGAAGAGCTGTTTCACCTGATTCCTGCCGCCAAATTCCTCCTTCGCACGACATGCCACAAATTACGATATCATCCCCACCATCTGGATGTGTGGCGATCCTGTGTCCAGCGTACTACAAAACTGTGGAATGAGCTTCCTTGTGCGGTGTATCCTGAACGACACCACATGGATACCTTCAAAAAAGCGCATTCAACTTCCTTAAAGGCCGCTCCTGTGTTTCCTCTAGTGTTGCAAGAGCATGTAGGCGTTGGTTATCACTTAACAACAGGTAATCCGTACGCTTGTTTGTCCTCCTTTTCCATAAAAAGTCAGTCTATTATCTTTTATTAACACTACTTAAACAAGCTCAAGTTGTGTGTGTATTGTGTCATGTACTGTTCTATTTATGTCTTTTCTGCAACTGGGAACCATACATTTTAAGACTAGCGGGTCTTCAGTTGTTGTATTGTCCTGTTGTAACATGAAGGCGTTTCTATTTTTTCTTTTTTGACTTGAGGAAACGGCAATGACTTAAGCGTTCGTCCTATGAGAAAATGTGAGTGGTGATATGTTCAAAAACTTACGGATCTCATGACATGGGAGTTAGAAGTCTGGGGTCCAAAATTACTTCAATTTGCGTGACGGTTTTCAATTTATCTTACATCAAAATATATTTTTTTAATATTTTATTACATATGAAAAAATTCAATAGATTCACTGCACAATTGACAAGTTTGTAGATTTAGATGTAATAATAGGATTTTTTATTAAAACAGGGGGCCAAGCGTGATGGAACTTGGTTAGGCAAGCGCATGGATATCCGTAACACCATCAAGAGATATGTTGCCGGCCTTTAATTTGGGAGTTTTCGCTATGGCGAGGTAAGGTCTCCGGACAGCCTGCAGGTTCTTGTAAGTAGGAGAGTAGTATTCCCCCGTGCGAGCGTATGTCTTAATAATCTTGACAAAACGCGCCTACCGATGTCAGAGATGATGGTGGGAGTTGTAGAGGCAAGCTCTAACTAACTGGAAATCTGAGTAAAGCAGCCAGGAAGGTTTCGCTAGCCAAGTCGGTTAGCAATGTTCTATTTGCACTGCCTCTTTAAGAAAGTGGATTAATATGATGTAATTAATATACTGCATCTGCCTTTCCGATTCAATATTATGACTGTCTCTGCATAATCTAAAGCTGTGTTTGAAAATGGGAAATCTATTCGATATCATTATTCAGGAGGATCAACCATTATTATTGAGCTAGATTTCCCTGAAAAACGATAACATTTAACGCGTTGATGAATAAATTTTCAACATAGTTTTGTACAACCTAATAACCCAAAACAGGTCTCAAAGTGGCTAATAGCAATTGCGGGACCAAAGTGCACCTATGTTTGTCAGGTTTTGCCATAATCGCCACGCTTGGCAGGCGGATTGGCGATCGCAATAGATGGTGTGCTCTTAAGGAAAGATGCTGCTGCCCATCCTCCGTTGCTTGTATCCCTTAGTAGCCTCTTACAACACCCACGGGAGGAGATGGGTCTGGTGCTATTTTGGTGCGTCACCACACACACAATGGGCCTGGTGAGAAAGCTCATGGTCAGAGAGCAATGGAGAGGGCTATGTTCTGAGTTTCCCTGCGAGATCTAAACAAAAACGAGGAGATCCGTAGGAAAACCAAAGTTACCGACAAAGCCCAAATGATTGCGAAACTGTAGGTGTAGTGGGCAGGTCACGAAGTTCGACGGACAGATGGCCGCAGTAAAGTCCTCGAATGGCGACCACGTACCGGAAGACGCAGTGTTGATAGGCCCTTCACAAGATGGACCGACGATCTGGTCAAGATCGTTGGATGAGAGCAGCGCAGGACCGATCGTCGTGGAAATCTTCGGGGGAGGCCTTTGTCCAGCAGTGGATATATATTAATGATATCATGCAACGTGAGGAATGGAGCAAGATATGATGTTTTATATAATAATTGTAGAATGGCTTTGCATGAAAGCACACATCCCACATTTTTCTCGTCTAATGTGTATGTAGATGTTTGACTTTCAGGTGCCTGCTGTGGCAGTAGCGGTTGTGTGGCGCAGAGACATTGCTAGTGGTAGCAGGTATAAATGCATTTGGTGAAATACTATTAAGACGGTTTGCATTTAATAGTAGTTAATCTTGTCTCAAACAATTCAGACGTATGTTCATAGATTTGACTTTCATGATTCTGTCTTCTAACGATAATAAAGTGAATTTTGAACAGCAAAAGATTGCATGATGATGTATAGATGGGAGACAGTGAGTTTAGTTATTAAGTTAGGTGCGTTTTTCGTAGCAAGTTTCAACGCCGGCAGAGTGAAAAGTAGGATTGACCACGGAGGGTTGATGGCAAACTTCTCTTTTCCTTCCTCTTACCTCTGAAGCAGATGCAGCTATTTTTGGAGCAAGATTTAGATATATTATAGCAATGTTGGGTATACAAGCAATTTTTAATGGGCATGCATCGACAATAATTTATCAGACCGTGGTTAACATGTGGAAAATGAAACAATTGATGGAATTTGAGATTTTAAAATGAATTTACATTGTTTTAAAATAAGTTTACTGTAAAATATAATAAGTGTGAATACATTATCATTATAATACAATAGGTAAACGTACCGAGTAAAGATTTCAATTTAACATTAAGAAATTTAATTTCATTAATACAATCACAATGAAGGCAGATGTTTCCATACCTAAATTAACTTTACTGTTTCATACAAATAAACAGAACATCGAAATACAAGAACAGATTTCTTCGTTGACTCTCAGGCAAACAATATTGGTCCACCTTTATTGCTTTCAACAGCTAGGTACATACAATACGACAACGGGATATCGGGGAGATGAGGGGATGGTGCGATCGCGTGGGCGGCGGCTATCGGCGCTCGGCTGCCACGCGAGACGATCCCGTTTTCATTTTAACCTACTTATGTACAGATTAGTACCCGTGACTGCCACATACACACTATTTACACAAAATCGATTTGTACAGTTCATTAGTGATCGACTGCCACGAGGCGAGGCCGCCGTCACTTGGTCTGAAGCGCGACGGGCGCGGCCACAGGGGAAGGGGCCGAGATTCGCGCCAGCGTCTTGTACAGCGGCGAGTTGACGAAGCGTGGGTACGAGTCGCGGTGCATCAGCGTGTAGATCTGCAACTGGGCCTCGTCAAAGGTGTGCGGAGTGGGCTCCAGCATGTTACGGTTGACGGTTTCGCGCACACGGGAGTCTAACGACACCTCCTTGGGTGACAGGATAGAGATGTAGTCCTCGTAGATAAAGCGGGCTTTCTCTTCCACGGCGTCGGGGTCCGTCTCTCGCTTCAGCTCCTCGCACGCCAGCCAGAACATTATATTCTCCTCCGAGTACTCGCCGCGCAGAAAGTCACGGAACACCTTGCGGCCCGCTGCAAAAAGCACCAAATTTTTTGAACGGAACTTATTATTATGATAGTAAGGGACGAGACGAACAGGACGTTCAGCTGATGGTAATTTATACGCCCTGCTAATAACAATGCAATGCCGCTCAGGATTCTTGAAAAAACCTAAAATTCGAAGCAGCACTACAATTGCACTCGTCACCTTGAGACATAAGATGTTAAGTCTGATTTGCCCAGTAATTTGACTAGCTACGGCGGCTAATAATTTTATAATTAGAGGATAGCATTTTAAGATATTTATATTAAAGTTTCCCGACGAAGTTCCCAGTTTTATTTGATTTTATTACATTCATCCATTACATTCTGAAAAAGTTTATAGTTACCGCAGGATGGTTAATAAGCAATAAGGCTGGGTTGCATCATGTAAAATCAAATTTAACGTTAACCCTGACTTTAACATAGTCTGCAGCATGTGTTGTATTCCTTGGTATAGTTAAAGTTACAAAGTGAAATATAGTACAAGATCCCACTGCTCGATTCTGCAGGTATGTGTTTTTTTTTTTTTGATAAAACTTATTTTAAATGAACGTTGAGAGAGTGTGCAATGTATTAGCGATACGTAACCTATAAAAATTGGCCGCAATAACCTGTAATAATCAATTTTAGCAAAATTTATTAATAAAGCATATCGTTGAAATTTAAATCAGATTTTTTTATAGGCAACCTATTGCTAAAACATTTCATACTCCCTCAACGTCAATTAACTTCATTTATTATTTACCAAAAAAAACACGTACCTCCAGAATCGGGCATTGATATCTTAGGCTATCAAGTCAATATCGAATATATTTTGTTTGAAACTTTTTAAACAATAGCTCTAACTGGAGAACGAACGTTAACAGTTAAAGTTTGAAGCCATCTAAAAATTGTCAAGTGGTGCAACAAATTATTTGCTTAACCGGTTTATAGTATTTTCCTTGATTAACGTGAGTGTTACACATTTAAATAAAACACTTTTATATGATTAAAACACGTGTATTTGTAACTGTGTTTTTACATTAGATTTTTGCGTAAAAGATTAATTTCTTATTTTTATTCTGTTAACCCGACGTTTCAAGACTTTACCAGATCTCGTTTTCAGAGGGACCCAGTTCCCCAATACCAAATAAAAAATGATTTTTTTTACGCAAAAATGTGATGTTAAAACACAGTTACAAATACACGCGTTTTAATCCTTTAAGAAAGAAAGAAAAATTTTATTTGTGACGTTAAAGTATATTGTAAATACAAAAACTTAAAAAATTAAAATCTCAAAAGAAATTATGGAGTACTATTTTCTATACGTGTTTATTTAAAAGTGTTTGAATTAACCGGTTTATGTTTGGTTATTTGTTAAAGATAGATCCAGCCCAGGCTTTATTGCTTTTTATGCAGGTTATGGGTCTCTCGCAGTAGGATTGCTTCATATAAATCAGTATCCGATACTCACCAGCGCTGCGCATCAAGCGGTCGAATGACTGACCCCAGCCCTGGATCTCCTCCAAAGTCGGTCTGCAATAAAACAAAAATTATATTGAAATAACATTGATAAATAAACTCGAGGTGGCGCGAGAAAGCTTAAACCCGCGTTAATACAACGTTCCTTAGCACCAAGTGTATTGAAAACGGTAAAAAATATAATAAACGGACAGTATGATAAGGTCTTAGATGACCGAGCTCTCTCCTTGTTAATGCCGAGAAAAATCAGATCTCCTCCTCTGTAGCAAATTATAGCATTTCTCACGGGGAGTGTTCCGAAGCTGTTTGACTTGATTCTGCAGCCGCCATTCCACCGTCGCACGCAAATTAGGATATCATCCCCACCATCTGGACGTGTGGCATTCCTCCACAACGCGGCTTTTAAGGAACTTTCTACGTACAACCAAGCTGTGGATACGACATAGGTACCCTCAAAAAAAGCGCGTACACTCACATAAAGGGCCTCTTATATCTTATATCAACAATTTCGTGATTCAACAATCATCCCTTGATACAATGATAAAGCAACAATCCTAAAAGTTCAGCACAAAAAGCTCATTATATAGTTGAAAATAACCAAATATGCTCCAATTAAATAAGCAATGGAAACCATGTCAGCATATAAACGTCTCTTAATAACTCTTAATAACAATGGGACTGGTAAGTGAACATGGCTGAATTCAATAATTGATATCCTTTTCTCGGATCGGAGCTTGGCATACAATTAGGTGCATTAAAACAGCTTAGAAACATTCACTTCCGCATGTCATGTGTCTAAGTGTTTTTTTTTTATGAAAATAAGGGACAAGACGAGCAGGACGTTCTGCTGATGGTTATTGATACGCCCTGCCCATTACAATGCAGTGCCGCTCAGGATTCTTGAAACCCCAAACATTCTGAGCGGCACTACAACTGCGCTCGTCACCTTGAAACAAGATGTTAAGTCTCATTTGCCCAGTAATTTCAATAGCTACGGCGCCCTTCAGACCGAAACACAGTAATGCTTACACATTACTGCTTCACGGCAAAAAAAAGGCGCCGTTGTGGTACCCATAATCTAGCCGGCATCCTGTGCAAAGTAGCCTCCCACTGGTAAAGTGGTACAGGAGTACTATGTGCAGAGGTCTGGGTGAAGGGTACTGAGTGCTGGGTGGAGGACACTCACGGCGCGTCTCCGTCCTGCAGTAGTGGCTCGCCGAGTCCAGAATCACGCGGCTTCCTGCCGGGGCCACCGATTCCCCCCGGCCCCGTGCCCCCACTACCCTCTGCCCCGCGCGCCGCCAACCTACAAACATCACCAGGTACAATTAGATAATATGTACTATATAACACGTTAGGGCTTTAATTTACCGGGACACCACGGTGGTTGCGCAACCAATTTGGTGGCGCGACCAGCTCGGACACTCTGGTTTTTGTTTGTTGTCTAATTTGGTAGCTTACTTGCACCACGGTGGCGCAACCAGTCGCCGCTACCAACATATTATATACAGCAATATAGGAAGTTACTCACCTGGTTTCGGTTTGAGTGTGCAACCAATTTGGTGGCGCGACCAGCTCGGACGCGTAGTGACTATGGTTGGTAGCTTACGGACACCACGGTGGCGCAACCAGTCGTGCGGGGTCCCGGTGAAATATGGCCCTTACTAATATCACAGTAAATACACTGTGGCACAATATAAGTAACAGAACAGTAGAGTAACAGGGCACAGCGCTAGCGTTGGTAGAAACAAAAATATTGACGACGAGGACGGCGCAGAAAATTTAACTCGGACAGCGACCAGTCTCGGCGGCGGCGTAAGGCGTGGCACTCAATATTTTTGTCTTCCCAAGATTGTTTAGCGGCCGCGGGTCGTGTAAATAGTGTATGTGTGCGTGCGTTCATTCGGACGCTCTAGTATGCAGTAAAGTACTGTTCTATTACTATATTGTGACTGTGGTAACTGTTATGTGCATCAATATTTTTTTTGCATTTGTGTAATTTGGTTATTTCAATTTATACAGCTTGTAGGTATTTCAAACGAATTTACGCTGTACTGTATTTCTACTTCTTTGCCACTTCTTCTCATTAAAGCAATTTTTTTTTCATAGTGTTGATAAATGATAAATTGTACAAAAATCAACATAATACGACCACTTTATGAGTCTTTGTTTAGAAGTGATATTTTGGAATATCTTTTGTTTTTCAGATTATCGGACCGTGTCTTCGACAATCGATAAATATTTAAATGAGTGCGGTTAGTTAGTATCTGTGCTTGAAAAGTTTCATATTTTAAATTTAGGAAAAAAATAAGCCCGCTGAGTTTCTTGTGCCCGTTCTTTTCAGGGCTGAGTATGTCTGAGATTTTATTCCGAATGGGTGGTAGTTTTTTGACATACTCGTATAAGTGATTGTAAATCTTATTTTGGATAACAATATTTAAATTGAATTTGTCACTTATTAATGAAGGCTTTTACTTGATGGTAAATAACTAGATATGAGGATACTTTCAGATTATTCTTAATTATTCTAAAATTTCATTTTTATAAGATAGTTTAAATATATAAATTAAAGTCAAGCTTGTATCGCATTAAGATACCCTTTAAGAATAGAGAGACCTTCGCTCCAACGCTCCAACTAGATACCGCAGGCTTAGTCGCAAAATGCGGCAACTAATATTACGCCCAAGTATTCGAGCCAATATCGAACAATGTGTGACGTTGACGTGCCACATGTTCTATTAAACTTTGCTAATAATTGAAACTAAAAATTTTGTTGCCACTTTTTTTCTCGCAAACGCTGACGAAATAAATAACCTGTTTATTTGATGCAGGTGTCTATAAACAGGACTGCGACTGTAGCCTGTCTTACATTGGGCAAACCAAAGCCGACTTAAAGAACACATTGCGGATATGAAACACAGACGTCACTCAGTCAGCTGTATGTGAACACATAACTGACCGTCCTAACCACTACGAACACTATGCGAGAATAGATTTCATCCAAGAAATTTCAATGGAGAAGTTGGAAAATTATCTAATACAAGGGATCCAATAATCTCTAAATTAAAACCCATAACTACACATACCAAAAAAGAAGAGGACACGTCAGTAAATTTTGCCACAAACCATCTGTCTTCAGCAAATACCACCTCCGAGGAAATAAATGGCGCTAAACTTCATAATGACAACTATGACAAATACTATCTTTGACTCATTTCATCTGCAGTCCCCCTGAAAACGAGATCTGGAAAGGTCTTGAAACGTCGGGTTAACTAAAATAAAAATGTAACTTTTTCGCACAAAATCTAATCTAAGAACAGTTACAATTACACGCGTCTTAATCTTTTAAAAGTATTTTATTTAAAAGATGCCATTAAGTGTCAGAATGACATGAACATAAACATCTAATAGTTGCCGTAATAAAAAGCCATTGTTCTCAGGTAATGCGGTATTTAGTTGGAGCGCAGCGAAGACCAATCCTTAATCTAAGGTAGAGACTTTATTGATAAGAGAATATACTATCAAGCTTGTCGGAGAAATTAAATATTGTTTCCGATGTCGTATTATTTGGCTGAGTTCCCCACTCCAAAGATGTATTTGTATGACAATTTTCGACACGTCTCTCATTTCAAGTCTCACCATTTAGACCTGAAACAAAATAAAATAAGAGTTTAGGAATGCAATGAGCTGAAATTATTTTAGAGTATAAATATTTCAGACGTATCTTGTTCAAAATTCAAATTTAAATGTTTTTATTCTAAATACGTAATGTAATATCAATTATTGAAAGTCAAAAACCTGAGAAGAATAGGTGCAACAAACTCAGCGGGCTTCTTTTTTTATAAAAATATGGTTACAATGTAAAATCGTGCAATAAAATTTATTATTTAATAGCCTACGGGCGGTCGCTCCATTCCCAATCTGTGTGTGGTATCATTAAGAAAGTTATTTAGGTTATAGTATGATGTTAACCCCTACATGGAAATCACTTTTGTCAAATCTTTCATATAATAAAAATACAGAAAGGCGTTACAATGCAATAGTGACATTAAATGAACACACATTTACTTCTTAACTGTAATCATAAAAAAATAAATCTACACATTAAAGTAAATAATCAAAACTTTCGAATATACAAATTAAAATTATACCTACATAAATAAAATGTTAATCATGCTTATTTATAAATAAATAAATAAAAATCCTTTAGTGGGCGCTAATCACCTACAAGTTCTGATCAGCTACGGCGCTACGTGGTCAAGTACAGTGCCTACGCTAGCACGCGGCTACTAGATAACTTGCAAATTGCTACGAAATGATATTATTATGAAAATATGAATAGAAAAATGATTTAATTTTGAGAATTATATATTTTTTTTTTATGATTACGGTTAAGTAGCGTCAATCAATCCGTGCGTTCATTTAACGTGCGTGGAGTTACGAAGGTAGCCAAGGCACTTAAGGCATTGTATTTCCATAACTACTTAGTCTGGCCATAAATTAAAAATAAACAAAATATTACATTTGAATTTGGAATCTGTCATTTTTATATGATTGTTCATTGAGTTTTCTCATTTTGGCGCCAGTACATTGTTCAATATAATGCGATATTAAAATGGAGTGGGGTGATAAAGAGAACCGAATCGCTGTGATTGGATTACACAAAGTAGGTGTGGAGCAAAATGCAATTTTTATAACTCTCCATACGCTTGGTATTAGTAAAATGTTTGTGTGCCGGGCTATTAATAGGTACAATGAGACCTCCTTTGTTCGTTACAGAAAAAGATCTGGCCGTCCACGTAGTGTTCGTACGAAAATGGTGGTAAAAGCAGTAAGGGAAAAACTGGTCTGGTCATTTACTGGTCATTTCTAAACTGATAATTAAAAAAAGAATAGGGTGGTAGAATCTAAACAACTACTGAAGCGGTACGTAAAGGGAGGTCACAGAAAAATTTTGTTTACGGTTTACAAAATATTGTACAATTGAGCATCATTTAAACAAACAAAACTACCGTATTTATCCTCAAAGCTCTAGAAACCTTCCCAATTAGTCGACAAAGTGCAACGTGGGCACTATCCGACTTCAGTTATGGTTTAGTGGGGTATTAACTATTGGCCAAAATTTTGAGGTAATTGTAAATTTAGTGAATACGATATTTTGGAACCTGTAATTTCATAAGTGTTGTATTTTTTTATGTTAAGAAGGGACGAGACGAGAAGGACATTCAGCTGATGGTAATTGCTACGCCGGATGGTATTGCTCAGGATTCTTGAAAAACCCAAAAATACTGAGCGGCAGTAAAATTGCGTTCGTCACCTTGAGACATAAATGTTAAGTCTCATTTGTCGAATAATTCACTAGCTAATGCACCATTAAGACCAAAACACAATAATGTTTACACATTACTACATCGCGGCAGAAATAGGCGCCGTTGCCGCGCCCATAATCTAGCCGGCATTCTGTACAATGGAGCCTCCCACTGATAAAACTGAACTGGATATCTTATATTGAGTTGGATATCTACAGCACGGTTTGGTGATGGGTCAGAAGCCAACCTACTATCAAAATTTAGTAAAACCAGCAAGTCAAATAGCGTGTGTGGATATTTCAATATCTCTGAATAATTATTTGATCGGACAGCCTGGGACTAGATTATAATTATTTTATAGAAATAACAATGACAGTACTATATTGTATATTGTATTAAAAAGAGCGCAAAAAAAAGAAAGCTGGGAGAGTTTCTTGTGCCGCTTCTTCTCTTTGAGAGCACCATTTGTTTTCGAAGCGGTGGTAGTGTTAGAAATGACATCAAAAAGAATTACACAATTATAATGAAAACAATATTTTATTAACGATGCGGGAATCGAACCCACGGCCTCTCGTGTTCCGTACAAGCACTCTTTCTAACTGAGTCAACGGTTCGACTGACGTATCGTTTATAAAATCTTGTATGCTTTGTTCAACTCTCAGGTTGTGACTTCATCTACAGGATCTACTTTACAATTAGTTGATAACCTGCTCAACCCCAATATTTGCATATTAGGAAATTTACTTGAGATGTCGCTTTTTCGAATATAAACAATTTGTTATATTTTTAAAGTGATAATCCTCATTTCTGGGATTAATTACACAAATAGAACTGAAAACAAAATTTAATGAATGATACGGAACTCGAACCCGCGACCTCTCGCGTTCTTTGCAAGCGCTCTTTTCAACTGAGCCAACCGTTCGAGTGACGTATCGTTTATAGAACCTTGTATGAGCATACAAATATAAAATTTTGTTTTCAATTTTATTTGTGTAATTAATCCCACAAGTGAGGGTTATCACATTAAAAACATAACAAATTGATCAAAAAGAATTCTAAGGTAATTTTGAGAAACTAAATGCCTTTTATCGTATGTGGCTGTGAGTGAGATGTGTGATACTCACCAGGAGCAAGAACAGCAACAGCACCAGCAGAGACAGCAGGGCTTGGCGGCGGGGCCAGTGGGACGACAGCCGCGTGCCATGGCTGCCAGGCTGCACATCTGACAAAATATAACATAATTATTATATTCAGAAACAAATCCTATATATTTACAATACTATGTATCGATAAAATTAAAACTATCATTACGTGGAAGCGTATCAAGAATACTGGCAGCATTTCCGCGTTGGATAGCTAAGCTGATCCGTTGACGGAAATAGCTGACAGCGCTTGGTTTCCAGTAGCTTTATTTAGGCGTGAAGATAGTATTTTGAGCATTCTCCGCGCCTCAGGGCCCCACGGGCCAAGTGTCTCGACACCAAACGGCACCAAGATGTATGACTCACTGAGACCAACATATTTGCCACGTTTGCTGTCTTCGGCAATGGAAGCAGCAGCCCCAGCACCAACTGACATAACTTGGACATGAGAAGGAGCCAGAGTGTCGACGCAAGTCGCGTCCCAGACCAGCGCCCTTCCTCGTGCCCAAGCCACCAGCGTCATTCCATTTGGCTCTAAAACAGCTGGTATATTAAGAGCGGCAAATGCCCTGCGGATGACTATAATAATATCTTGTAACTAATTCTAGCAGGCTTCATAAGATACATAATAGCTTTAAGGGTAAATGTATACACTTTTATGGTAAAGTCCCAGCCACTTTTCACGCATTATCTATAAATAAGTTTAAATGTTTTATTAAAAAAATGGCTGTTTCGTAAATCCTTCTTCTCCACAGCTGAATATCTAAGTGATCGGACAGCCTGGGATTAGGTTATGATTATTTTATAGCAATAGCAATGACAGAAATGTTGTATATTTTGTTAAAAAGAGCATTTCTTTCAGGAGAATTTATTTCGCAGCTTCTTCTCTCTCATGGCGCCATTTGTTTCCGAAGCGGTAACAGTATCTAGTATATTAGATATGACATCAAAGAGAATTCTAAAGGAATCAATTTTTACAAAAAAATGCCTTTTATGCCTTTTGATATAACACTGTAACACGGTTCGTCATGCTCACTGAAATGGCTTTGCTTGCGGCGAAGCAATGAAGTGCTATGGGAACGTTGGCTAGTCCATGCGTCTACTCGTGAACAAATGCTACAAGTGGTGCCATGTCGACCTGTTATAGTTAATAAATCATTTTTGTTGGATGCGATTACTAATTAAGACAGTAACCACGAACATCATGTTCACGAAACATCCTTACACAGACAATGAGTGAAAGCTCTAAAGGTTGATGCATCCAATATACGATAATTTATATTTGTTCAGTTTATTCTTTATTACATTTTATGAAATATTTCATATAATTTAAACACAATTCATATATTGTGGTACGTTTACACGCTTGCCAAGCCTTGGCAAACTGCAAACAGTCCCAAGCCTCCATAAATCTCGTTTGGCGTTTGAAAGGCGTTTATACGCTTGTGAATGCGTCAGTCTGCAATATACATCCAAGCATGGCGGACACCGAACTTGTGACGGCTATTGCATTTGGTTTAACGTACTTTTATTTGAAATGTAAGCAAAGTGAAATAAAAAAAGGAGAGCTCGACGACAGCGAAGATGGTGGATGAAAAAGATTCATTACATGCTTGCGATTGTCGATCCTTGCCAAGGCTTGGCAAGCGTGTAAACGTACCATTGGATGCAGCACCTTACAAACTAACTATGCTTACCTACCTATAAATTTACTTTGCATACCTAGTCTTGCCATAAATACTGAAATAAAGAAAAAAAATTCTATTGCACATAACATTTATAACTATTACTGTGTGTTAGTTTAATACATAAATATAAAACAATTAATATAATAAAATATAAAAAGCTTATTCGAAGTGATCTCCATTGGCTGCGACAGTCCTTTAAACGTTGAGGCCAGTTACCAATAGAAACACGCACTCTTTCCATGGGAAAATTCTTTACTGCCAATCGTACGTTGTTTTAGGGACTCCAAATTATCATAGCGCTTAGAGCAAGCCGTAGACTCTGAAACTGTGACCATAAATCATAATCCAGCGGATTATGACGGCCAGTCTTCAGCTCTGATGAAGTCCGAAACGTTGGTTTCCGACCAAGACTGCGTAGACCGAGCATCATGACCCGGCGCCGAGCCGACCATTCTTGCTTATTGAACATGGTGTTGTTAAGGGGCTTCACTACCTTCTCAAGAATGGTATCTTGGTACACTTGTGCCGATGTTTTTAAACCTTTTTCACAAAAGTATGGCTCAGTTACTCCTTCATAGCGAATACACCACACAACTACATTACACCAAACCATCACTGAAGTCGGATAGTGCCCACGTTGCACTCTGTCAAGTAATTGGGAAGCTTCATTAGAGCTTTGCGTATAAGACGGTCATTTTGTGCATTAAAATGTTGCTCAATTGTAAAAAAATTCTCACCCGTAAAATAAATTTTCCTGTGACCTCCCTTTGCGTACAGCTTCAGTAGTTGTTTCGATTTTACCACCCTATTCTTATGTAAATTATCAATTAAGAAAGTACCAGTACGTCTCTTGTAAGCTGCAAATCCTGAGTCATCTTTGAAAATACGCGACATGGTTCTACGACGTGCATCTTCATCTCCCGAGAAAAAATATTTTGCTTTCGGACAGGGTTTTTCAGATTCTTTCCCTTACTGCTTTGACCACCATTTTCGTACGAACAGTACGTGGACGGCCAGATCTTTTTCTGTCACAAACAGAGGAGGTCCCATTGTACCTATTCATAGCTCGGTACACAAACGTTTTACTAAAACCAAGCGTTTGGAGAGTCTTAAAAATTGCATTTGGTTCCATACCTACTTAGTGTAATGCAATCACACTCACAGCAATTCGTTTCTCTTTAACACCCCATTCCATTTTAATTTCGCAAAATATTGTACAATGAATTGGCGCCAAAATTGGAAAACTCAATGAACAACATATAAAAATGACAGATTCCAAATTTGAATGTAATATTTTTTTTTTATTGTTACAGTATTTATGGCCTACAATAGAGTCGCTTTGAATAATAGGCTGAGTACAGCTGCCATTGCAGTGAACACCCGCAGTCGGCGAGCATTGGCCTATATGTTTTATAGTCTTAACCTACATATTGCCTCATAAAAACTATATAGTATAACAAAAGTTTTACTCAAATCTCTGAAGTCTTTTGCTACAAGCTGTTCTACTGTATGCAGATAAAAATAAAAAATCATCATCATAATCATCAGCCGGCAGAAATCCACTGCTGAACAAAGGTCTCCCCCAAAAATCTCCACTACGATCGGTCCTACGATGCCCTCATCCAACGTTTTTCGGCGATCTTGACCAGACCTCGTCCATCTTGTGGGGGGCCTACAAACACTGCGTCTTCCGGTACGCCATTTCGTCGAACAAAATATAAAAAAGACAGATGTCCGTTAAACTATATGCCCTGCCTATTTCCACTTTAGACGAAACGAAATAGAAAATAGTATTGAAAAAGTCTCTAATGTCCATAATTTCAATGCAAAGGGTATAATATATTGTGATATTCTTCGGGCTCAGTGAGTGTGTGAGGTTTTATAATTACTATCAATCCACCACCACCAAAAACACATAGATTTAAAAGACATATTATGAAAATGTTACTGAGGAAAATTGTTAAATGATAATACAAGTAAACATAAAACTTTAAACTGAACGTGAACATGAAACATTAAAGAACATAAAACTGTTTGGACAGCCAAATAATGATACCATTAATAAATCTTTTTCCATGCTCTGTTATTAATGTATTGTTTAATGTAGCTATTTATAAGTTTATTTTGTTATTTGGTTTTTTGTTGTTGTGAGCTTTACTTAATGTAATGTTATTCTTAAAAAAAAACAAATGTTATAACTATATTATTTACAATACTATGATTACATTAAATTAAAACTATCATTATGGGGAAGCGTACCAAGAATACTGGCAGCATTTCCATGTTGGATAGCTAAGGTGATTCGTTGACTCAAATAACTCCCAACGCTTGGGTTACCAGAAGCCATAATGAGGCGAGAAGATAGTTCTTTGTACGTAAGTGTGTCTAATAAGTAAATTTCTCGACACCAAACGGGACAAAGATGTAAGACTCACTAAGACCGATATATTTGCGGCGTTTGCTGTCTTCGGCAGACGAAGACTTAATGCTGGCGAGACGCAGTCGTCTCGCCAGCATTAAATAGGCAGGTCGTATACTGATACGACCTGCCTATTCTTTTTAATTATAAGACAATAGTACCGCTATTTGGATTATATAGGTATAATCATTTTAAAAGAGCACTTATTTTTCTTGCCGATTCTTCACAACGTAAACGAGTTTAAGAATCGGGGATAAATATATTAGACTTTGGATTTGATATACTGGAGGGTTGGTTTAGATTAGGAACAATAATATAGATTGCCGTTTATAACAAGAACATCTCAACAAATGTGCTTTGCACTGTGTTACACTCAATTATATGACTTTTGCCTTTGATCCTATCAATCATCTGAAACAATCCTTTAGGAAATTCACTGTTATTCGTGACTCAGGGGTATTGTTCGATTCAAAACTGGTATTTATCCAGCACATCAAAAAAATATAAAAGCTTATCAAGCCAAGATAAATAAAATAAGCCAAGATAGATAGATCTCTATAAGGACGTAACACTTTACCAATCATAAGTCAAGTCATGGTTAGAATATGCTTCGGCATCCAACCCTTTTTTACCCAATGCATACAACATCGAAGTGATGAAAATTTTTATTGCCTCCTGCTGTAACCCCCGGCGGAGCACAGAAGAGGAGTTTCCTACATAGATTTGCAATAAGTTTATACCACTGAACATCTGACCTATGACCAATTATCGAGAGAAACAAAGCGGTGGGGGCGAGTGTGCAAATCAAATCAAAATCACTTTATTCATGTAGGACACGGAAATGACACTTTTGAATGTCAAAAACATATTTTTCTTATTGAATCTACCGCTGTTTTGTAAAGGGTTGAGCTAATGAGAAGAAATAGAAAGAAACTCATTGCCACTCTTTTATATTAAGTTTTACATTTCCATTGATTTAAAAATCATTTTAATTACAATATTATATGTATAGTGTTGATGTCACTGACCTCTTCTATATACCACTGGACTGGCGGCTGTCAAAGTACTTTTGTGCCTGTTTGATATTCGCCATTTTGGCGCTGTTGGCCATGTAGCGAGAGTCTACGGAACTAAAACTAGTGACGACAACCGCAGCTTAACAAACATCAATAGGAAAACTATTTACAAAAAAAAATGTGTACTTTAGTACTTTATTATGTTGGTTCCTGAAGTATAAATAACAAGGAAAACGACCGAAATTGATTCAAAATACAAAAATACTTCAGAGTATTGTACGTTTCTCATGCACCCATTTGTATTGTACGTGAAAATTAGTTCTCTGGACGAGTGGCGCTTCAAACAGGCACAAAAAATTTGCTGTCAAACACATGGAACAGCCTGTCCAGTGGTATTTATACAGGTCAGTTGTTAAACCTACACGTAAGTCACAAGTCTCGGGATTAATCGGATCGGGCACGGGAGAATACAAGGAATGTTAAGACATTCATTTTGCCACAATCATTACTTAAGGCGAAGGGTAAGCAGAAAACGCGCAGCCAGGTGTTTTTAGACAAGTTTTTTCGTGAAAATATAGCATTTGGAGCTATGAACACAACTCTATCCTGTTACACATAAGTCTTATTTGTAGGTTGCTAGTGCTTTCTGTTGGTTTATAGTTAACAATCCATAGCTATTTTAAACTAACACTTTTCTTTGCGGTTAAACAAGTTTTTATTCGGCATTACGCATTCGTTTAGTACTACTTTCAGAAAATTTATTCTTATAGCTTGTACTTTTTTGTATAGGTACTTTTATTAAAAGGCATAAAGGAATTTATTTTCTCAAAATTGATTCCTTTAGAATTCTTTTTGATGTCATTTCTAATATACTTCATACTACTACCGCTTCGGAAACAAATGGCGCTCTGAGAAAGAAGAAGCGTCGCAAGAAACTCTCGCAGCATTATTTTTTTTTGCTCTCTTTAATCTCAATAAAAATATACAATATTGAACAGTCATTTCTATCGCTATAAAATAATCATAATCTAGTCCAAGGCTGTCCGATCACTTAGATATTCAGCTTTGGAGTAATAGGATTTACGACAGAGTCATTTTTTTATAAAACATTTAAATTTATTTATTGATAATACCTGAACAGTGGCTGGGACTTTATTATAAAAGTGTATACATTTACTCCTAAAGCTATTATGTAGCTTATGAAGCCTACTAGAATTAGTTACAAGCAATCCCTTATTTCTAGTGTTATAATTATGAAAATCACTATTAAGAGCAAAAAGGTGACGATTTTTGTGAACGTATATTAAAATTTCATAAATGTACTGACAATAAACAGTCATAATATTTATCACTTTAAATTTTTCTTTCAAATTAGTAACCAATAATGGGGATTGTAAGCATATAAACTGTTTGCACCTGTTAATATGTTACGTTTTACACGCAAGAATTTTGAAAATATTGACCTTGTTAAATGGCGGGCCGGCCGTGAAATCATATCGCTCAAAGTCGCTGGCATTTAGTGTCACCTTAATTATTTAATCCCTGCCTCATTATTGAGTAGACTTATAATAATAGGAGTAACGGTCAGGCGCGGCATACCGACATCAGCGGACAATGCTGGGCACGGTCGCGGGCTCCCGACGCCCGGCTCACGGCGACATGGCGGCGCTCTCCGCTCTCCGAGCTCACCGCTGCCGCCGGCTGACCTCCACTCGGCTTCAGCACAGAATCACCACGCCTCCGCTCACAGCACACAGTCGCCAACCTTCTCTCAAACTGAAACAATTTTCACGTCGCAATTCAATAGAAAATTTCCCGCATCACGTTGACGTCTGGCATTCCACAACCGCGCGTTTTGCAACTTTGTGGAATCAAATACCGGCTGCGGTATTCCCGAACAGATACGACTTAGGGACCTTCAAGAAAATAGCATACTCCCCCCACCTTAAAGGCTGGCAACGCATTTCTTGACACCTGTTGTTGCGGATATCCATGGGAAGTTGCCTCACCTCTCCTCATCCCGTAAGCCTCTTGCCCGTTTGCCCTCTTATATGAAAAAAAAAAAACAAAAATTATTGCGCGGCGCTTTCAGGCCGATAAGGCACCTGTGATTCCTCTGATGTTGTAAAAGAGTATGGGTTGCGGTGATCACTTACTAACAGGTGAACCGTAGGCTTGTTAGCACTAATCTACATGAAAAAAATTGTTGTAACTTTAAAATGCACGCTCAGAATTTCGGGTTGAATGAAACATCCTAACTATTCATATCTGGTCTATAATCATCTATATATAATCTCATATTTTATTATATCATCACTTTTTCATAAAAAATAACCTAGGCAATGTACAGAAATAAATTTAATTGGGATGCAATTTGGCCAGAAGATAAGGCAGTTGTTAGTCGTCCCTAAGTTTAAGAACAGCGTGTCATCAAAGAAAACCAGAATTCTAGTTTTAAAAGGTCTGATGCTATGACGGAACACATAAATTAAGTGTCCAATGAATTTAATTTTATCACTAGCTGACCCAATAGACGTTGTTCTGTGTATCAAAAACACTTCGTTCGCGAATTTCGTAAAATCTGTTCTTAGCAGACTCGGCGTAACAAATATTCCAACCAAATTTCAAGTCACGCCGTGGTTCTAGCGATATCGTGATTAGTCAATACATAGGTGGAAATCTCATATATATGTATAAATAATAGTTCTATATCTTTAGAGTTACTATTTCAGTATGGTTATTAAATCAGTCAATCTGGTTAGCAAACCAGTAGCATTGATTCAAATATAAAACGATGCATAAACAGTATGTTAAGACTCTACTTTTTAGTCAAAAAAACTTAATTAAATTTTTGTAAAATGTTTATATAAATAAAAATCTGTTTAGTAATAACACAATCCGGATCTGTACTACACACGTCGGGCAGATTGATTTTGAATTATTTTAAAACATAATAATCTAGAAGATTCTGCTACGCTTCGCTCCTGTCCTTCTAGCCTAAATGATACAATTCGATTTCTGTGAGAATAAAAACCATTATTTATTAAGTAATTATTAATCTCGAAAGATATAATAACCAACAATAATAAATTAATTGTCATTTGGACTATATTTTAGAATTCTAGCTTTAGTGACACAATAAAAAATTTCAAACGTTTCTTAACCATAGCGCGAGTTTGTCTCGCAATGGGCTACGCTGAAAAACAGCGCTGTAGCATTCGCTACAGCATACGCTGAGCGGTATCCATTTTCGCATCATTTTTGATTGTACCTATTATTTATTTTCACAAATACAACTGAACTTTAAGCGAAATTATTATATTTTAATTTTAGGTATTCATAAAACTTTGTAACTTAATTTTTGTGATGTGAAATAAAAATATGTCTATTTCTATTCATAAATTTAGAGACTGATAGTTATTCATATTTTGTTTTATCTCGCTCTGTATCCAAGAGTCGTTTTTATAGAAAGCTACGTAAGTATAGAAAATTATCCGTCAGGATTATCGTCAGGAATCCTGAACGACTCTGCATTGTAATGTTCAGTTTATTTATAGAAAATAGAGACGAGCAGGCTCGCTCATGGTAATTGATTTGCCCTGCTCATTACAATGCAGTGCCGCTCAGGATTCCTGAAAAACTCAAAAATTCTGAGTGGCACCACAATTGCGCTCGTCAGCTTCAGACATAAGATGTTAAGTCTCATTTGCCCAGTAATTTCACTAGTTACGGCCGCCTTCAGAACGAAACAAAATAATGCTTACACGTTACTGCTTTACGGCAGAAATAGGCGCCGTTGTGGTATCCATAATCTAGCCAGCATCCTGTGCAAAGGGGCCTCCCACTGGTAAGTACAGGCAGTGCGTATCATCTCATAACTTTTCCTTATAGAAACACCTAGGTAATGTATAGATGACCTTAGCCATCCAAGCAATTGAAATATTATTAAATTCATACTTCGCCTAGGTTTTCTATAACTTCAGTATCGAAAAAGCAGCCTTTTATGTGTTGAATAGGCAAGAAACGAATCTAAGTGTCAACAACTCAATATTACAAAACTGTAATCCTTAAAAAAGATTTCAGTTTATTACCATCACATTAAATGTTATTATTAAATCTATATTTTTATCTGTGTGGAGCTACAAAAAAATCTAACTAGCCCTCGATATCAAATAAAAATTTCACGATCAAAGATGATGTAAATACTACGTAATTAGAGGCAGTCCCGCCTAAGTAAAAAATTGAAATTATTAAAGTATGAAACATGCAGTGAGATTTGACATGAGTTTGAAATAGTAATTACAATTGGGCGACGAAGTTTGAAAACTATCAATGACTGCACGTTTAATACAAGCGAGTGAAGCAAGCAAGTGAATCGCTTTTTTTATAGAGTTTCACGATTTATAATCACTCTCGGCCGGTCGATCATTCTGATAATTAAATAAATGTACTAACTGACCTAACAGACGTACATAATTTCTATGAATTTGTCAATAATATTTCATAACATCAAGAATCATTTCGTAAAATATGCTCCCTGTTGTTATAATGAAATTGTTTAAAGCAGAACTGAGGAACCAATGCGTTAATAACTTCTCTCATAGGAAATATGAGCATACGAACAAATATTGGAAATCGAAATAAACGATGTTATTTTATTATGTTATTTTTTTAATTAAAATGAATATTAAAATATTATATTTTTTCTTTTTGTATAATGTTTATTGTTATTGTTATTCATTCCCCTCCGCGCCCAACAGCGGATCAGACGTACACACTGTGCTCGTTACTTCCAAAATTTTAAAGTCGGTGGTTACTAATTTTCAGATACATATTTTACATCGTTATCACATCAATTAACTGTGAAAAGTAGAATCAGTGGTGAAAATAATAAGTGGTGCATCAAGCAATCATTTTAAAAAATCATTCGAACATTGGTTAACGTATGTTATCAATCACCGTGTTGTGACTCATCTTTCTGTGAAACACACTTTTTACCTTATATGGTCATAAAAACAGCTGTTGACTCAAGGTAGTTAATTCAACGTGTCAACTAACCTATAATTTGTTGTCGTGGCGGAATGGTATATCATCGTGAATGCTATGCACAAGACCTGTGATCGCGTCCGGTCCGGCCACAAAACTTTTCTGTGTATTTTATTTTGTTTTTTTTTTTTTTGGAGGTTCTATAAAAGTAAATTATAATATACCTAGAGTTGAACGATCCCCACCTTCAACTTTAACTTTTCACGAACATCTTCAATTTTGAAAACCTATAACAATATTCAAAACATTTTTAATTTATATTTGTTGTTCAACTCTTCAACATTACTAGTAAGAACATATACTACAAAGGTATTACTGAAAATAATAAAACCTTTATTTAATTGATTATTTGAAGATATCTAGAAAACACTAAATTCACTAAAAACTCAAATTCTATGATGGCATATGTTCAACGCTCCCGGTACGAAATATGGACAAATCAAAGCCCCCTAGTACTCAATCAAAAACGGACACTGACTCAAATGAGACCCTACAAGATGAGCAAGCAAATAAAAAACGATCCAAACGCCTGAGGCCGAATAGCTCCCCAAATAAAAAGTATTTAATTGATGATACAACGCCTGAACTATCTAATAGTAACTTAATGCAATCCTTGTCCACTCAAACTACATTGCTGTCAAAACTACCCGGAGATATGGATGCCTTGAAGAAACAGAATGCTGAAATTCAAAAATCTAACCAAGATATACATAAAATAAACGAAGAAATTAAGGAATCTATTTCTTTTATGAATATCCAATTTGAACTCCTAAAAAATGAAGTTGAATATTTGAAAAAAGAGCGGCAACAACAACAACAATATATTACAGAACTAGAGCGTAAACTTCTAGATACTGATCACAAATCTCGCTCGTCTTGTATCGAAATACGTAATATTCCGCCACTTGAACAAGAAAGTGTTAGTAAGCTTAATGATCTCTTATGTAATATAAGTCAAGCAGCCGGATTACCTATTTCCCCAAGTGACCTTCGTGATGTGTACCGCCTTCCCGGAAAAACATCCACTACGCGACCTATTATTGTGGAATTTTCCACAGTGCTAAGAAAACAGCAGTTGCTATCCTTTGTGCGAAAATTCAATAACCAAAAATTGGCTAATGATAAATTAAACACTAAGCTGATTGGCCTCCCCGGGAATCAGAAACCTGTGTACATAGAAGAAAAAATACCATCAAGAACTAAAAAACTTTATCTCCAAGCCAGAGAATTTCGTAAGAAGAACAAATACGCTTTCTGTTGGTGCTCTAATGGCAATATTTTCCTCCGGAAAAAAGAAGGAGATAAACAAATCATAATTAGATCAGAGCAGTGTCTAGTAGATTTGCAGAAAAATATATTGTGACTTTTATTAATTAAATTTCAAACGAACACTTTTAATTTTAAATCTAGTATTTTCAATATTATTAATGTTAAATTGCTACTGTGTAATAATAACTCACACATGCACTACACACACAATATAACAACTTAATCTACTGACATTCAAAACACACAATCTTAATCTGAAGTTAGCATTATGTAAGGTAAAAAGTCAATATCATTTTATACCAATAAGTTACATGTGTATAACTACACTCCAACTACTCTCACAGGTATCACACAACAAAAGCACTTTCATATGTTTATATTATATACTAAAATGGCCACACATAGAACATCAGTGTCTTATGACTACCATTCACAATTAACTCACTATGGATAGTTTAAATAATCTGCACGAATTAGATGAGATACAAACTGCAACCTCAATTAAATGTGATATTCAAGATCTATTTAAAAATGTAAGTAGTTCCCACAATAACTTATATATTATTACTCAAAACATTAGAAGTATATACAAGAACATTGATGATATCCAGATAATGTTATCGCAACTTAGCTTTGAAGTTGATATTCTAATCCTTACTGAATGCAGACTAAATTTAGCTAAACCAATCCCTCTTTTGACAAATTATACTTCCTATCATACAGTTAGACTACTTAATCAAAATGATGGAGTGGTGGTTTATGTAAAAAGTAACTTGCACGTCCAAATACTAGAATTAGCTCTTTGTGAAGCAACTGGACTTCAGATTGTGACCTCTAATTATACTTTACTTGGAATTTATCGATCCCCATCCTACAACAAAGCTGATAACTTTATTTCTTCCCTCAATTCATGTCTTGAATCTATCACGCATCACAGAAATATATTTATTCTAGGCGACATAAATATTGACCTTATACCTACTCAGACTAAAAAAGCCAATGAACGTAGGAATAGGCTTGAATATTTAAATGTACTATCTTTTCATGGTCTCTTACCGGGCCATACTACATCCACGAGAGAGAATAGCTGCATCGATCATGTCATTCTCAAACTAGAAAAGAACGAAAATAAAGCTTATGAAGCTGTACTAAATACTACAGTAACAGACCACAACATGGTGGTGTTGACTATATCGAGCACATATGAAAAAAAGTCAAAACGCAAGATTAAAACTACTACTGATTTTAACAAAGTATATCGCACCCTTATATCCACTGACGTTATTAAATTAAATATATTCAATGACCCTAATTTATTTTCTATTTATTTAATAGAAATGATCAAATCTGCTATCCAAGTAAACACTTAACTCTCAGTGATATCGCACACTAAAAGAATATTGAAGCCATGGATAACGCTTGGAGTTTTGCGTTGCATCAAACTTCGAAACAATATTATGCAAATTAAACTGAGATTAAACCCACAGAGTCTTATTCTAAAATTTACCTACAAACGTTTCCGAAATTATTGCACTAACCTCATAAAGAAGCTTAAAATAAAATACAACAAAGATCACATAAATAAGTCCCTAAGACACCCTAGAGCTCTCTGGAGTACTATAAATGAAATAACTCATTATAGGCCTCCTAAAACTAAAAACATCGAGCTACTTAATATTACTCCTGACCCACAAAACTCAGTAAATCTGATTAATCTAATAGAATCTTTGTTGAAAATGGACAAAAGCTGGCTAAAACAATTATTGAGCAAACTGGCTCCTACCAAAGTCCCTCTATACATCATTTTCATTCATCTTCTTTTGTACTACTTGATACTGATACTGAAGAGATCAACAGTATAGTTATGAGTCTTGACTCTAGAAGCGCTCCTGGCTGGGACGGAATTTCAGCGAAATTTCTAAAGCTCTCTAAAGATTACTTGATCCCACTTATAACAAGATTGGCTAATCTCTGCTTTAAATCAGGTATTTTTCCTTCCTCTCTAAAGCGTTCCATTGTTACTCCTGTGTACAAGAGTGGGACTAAAACTGATGTAAACAATTATAGACCTATCTCTGTATTGTCTGCTATTTCAAAAATAATAGAAAAATTAAGTAACAATAGACTTCTTAAATACTTCAATAAATATAATATTATTTCTAATTGTCAAAAGGTGTTTCCACACAAGACGCAATTTTAGGATTAACAAAAACTATAGTAAGAGAAGTGGACAAGGGCAATTAATGTCTCGCAGTTTTCCTAGATTTAAAAAAGGCCTTTGACACTGTTTCTATTCCCATTCTTGTGCGCAGATTGGAGGGCCTGGGCATTCGTGACAAAGCCCTCTCTCTCCTAGACAGCTACCTAAATGACCGAATACAGGAAGTTAAGGTTGACCTATACCACAGCACAATGGAAAATGTGAAATTTGGCGTACCGCAGGGCAGTGTCCTTGGCCCGACACTCTTTTTAATCTATATTAACGACCTATGTAACCTCCAGATCGACGGGGCGAGTATATTCACTTATGCTGACGACACAGCCATTGTTTTCTCTGGTATCTCGTGGGAAGCCGTAGAGAGGAAGGCTGAGATGGGCCTTGAAAGAGTCTCAAATTGGCTAAACCAAAATCTATTGTCACTCAATATATCAAAAACAAACTATATATGTTTCTCTCCACATGACAGATACCAGCCCGTTCAAGACTTCTATATCAGAATCCATTCATGCTCCAACCCACACGATTTGAATTGTAATTGTCCCTCCATAGAAAAGGTGAATTGTACCAAATATCTCGGCATGCTGATTGACCAAAGGTTAAGTTGGCATTCCCAAATCGAACTGGTCATAACCAGGGTGAGAAAACTTATGTGGATTTTTAAAACTCTGCGGCACGTTATGAATAGCACAGTCCTTAATAAAATATACATCGCTTTGGCTCAATCAGTAATCACCTACTGCATCCCGGTATGGGGCGGTGCAACTAAGATAAGCCTCTTAGAATTGGAAAGAGCTCAAAGATCACTTCTCAAGGTCATGTACTTCAAACCTTTAAGATTTCCAACTGATTCACTCTATTTGACTTGTAATCTTTTGACAATTAGGAAACTTTATGTTCTTAACATCATTTCAGCCGTCCACAAGTCACTTCCGCTAGATCACGCCAAATTGATCAGTAGCAGAAATGATAAAGTAGCAGATACCATTACTGTTCGCACAACTTTTGCTGAACGACAGTTTAGCTGTCAATGAGTGTTCTTATATAATAAAATAAATCGTGTCCTAAATATATATCCTATGACATTACATCTATGCAGAAAAGCTTTAAATAATTGGCTAACTTGTCTTGCTTATGATGATGTGGAAAATCTCACACACACACACACACACACACACACACAAACACACACAGACACACACAGACACATACACACACACACACACAATTAATTGTAAATTGTAAAATTTGGTTTTTAATCATTTCTGTTTATTTCTATATTGTTTACTAAATAAAAAGTTATCTGCTAAGGAAGTTGCGAGATATTCCCAATACAAGTGTCCTAAGATAACTTACTGGGAAGTCTCAACCACTAAAAAATGTATATGTAATCTTTGAAATAAACGAAAAATTATAAATTTATTGCCATAATTAATTGAATAGGTTTTGGGACTTATGCTGTTTAGTTCGGAGCAAAAATAAGAAAAATTATTTATGAAAGAATGATTTTATCTTATCAATGCCAAAATACGCTGTAACCAAATTACTCTTATTTCGAATGCAAACACCTAGTTGAAAAAGATGTAATTTTCGCAAGCATTCTATTTCTAATACTAATTTAATACCTTGTTATAATTTTTTTTTTACGATCGAGATGTTAGGTTGCAGTAAGTACGACTGAGCTAATAAAACACACTTGTTATTGTACGTCAAACTAAATCCAAGTTGGTTATTCTAACCAACTTACTATGTAAGTTCAAATTTTTTGTTGTTAATATTAATAAGTTGAATTATTGTTGGTACATCTAATAAAACAAACTGTTTGATGATCATCCCCCTCCCACTTCTGACTGTTAAAAAGATAGAGCCTACTGTCAATTTAGTTGTCACACCGCGCCACGCCCATGCCATACACTCGGTGAAAGAAAGAGGAGACCATATAACTAAACATTGCACTTTTTAATCAGAGCTTCATAATACTTTGAAGCACCCTTATTTTTCCCAAAATGTTCAGATCCCCAGGGAGTGGGGTATAAGCAGATAGCACGAGGACAAAGTCAGGGGCGATTCGAAAGTAGTTTACACAAAAGTTACGAAGCTGTGTTCGACATAATTATGTGTTGTAATGTTGTTGATATCAATTGGATGCAGAGATGAATAGTGTCGAAAACGATTTGCTGAATCAAAGTGGTCACTATTGAAATATTTCCAAGTCGCGGACACACAAGGATTCACACTTGCCTAAAAGGAACTACAACAGGATAGGTACATGTTACTGGTTGTGATTGCGTGAGCGTGATTTTGTTACTAATAATGTCGTGGCGTTCTTTAAAGATTAGGTAGGAATACAAATTTGCCAACACGACGGCAATAGACTCCCGCGTGAATGGCGGCCGGGCGCGGGGTACGGTGCGGACAGCGGACGGGAGGCGGACGTAAACAGCACGCTCGTCGGTCAGTGGGTGAGGGTCGCGCCCGCGCGCGTATTAATAGCGCGCCCAGTTATAGCGGGCACGAGAATATGCAGGCGCGGGCACTCGGGGTAACAGCGGGCTGTCGGCTCACCTGCGCGGCTCGCCGGCCATGCCGCCGCTAGCGGGCGGCGGAGCGGGCGCGGCATGCGGCGAGCGCGGCGCGGGACAGGCGACGAACACAGCGGTCGCGGGCGAAGCGCACGCGGGCGAGGGCCGCGGCCGGAGCGCGACTGACGCGCCCGCGCTCTCCCGCTGCCCGCGCCCTTCACCGCCCAACACGCGCATGCGCCGCGGCGGTCGATGCGTCGCGGGCTAGGGCGCAACGCCCGTCGCCCGCTATCGATCTCGGTCGCCAATAGCGCCACGTAGCTCACGTCATCGGCCATTTCCATTCATACAGAACAATATGAGTGGGCGTCGCGTCGCGGTTGCTCTTATTTCATCTTTTAGCGGTACTGACATACATACACCAGTCAATAATATAATACTGTTACAATATTTTGCGTCCTCCTTTCTTTTCTTTGTATTTTATTTATGACCTAGAGCTCCATGGACCCGCTCACTGCTCCTATATCTGTATCTCACTCGGAGCGTATAATATTTGTTTACTTAGTATAACTGAGCAATGAGCATTCTTCTTTAGTCTTATAATATGTAAGAAAAAACCTTTTTCTCAATAATATAGGTATCAGTATGTACTTCCTCCTTTGGAGCACTGGCCACTTTATTGGCCACTGGATTAAAATAAAACCTGCTTGGTGCGAGATCTCACAGTGAAATTTTGTCGCATATCAGCAAGAACATTCTAAATTAAAAAAATGCACAACTTAGATTGTTTAGTTTTAATTTTTTTTTTATACAGTTTTAAAAGTAAAGATGGATACATTGACAGAAAGATTACCAAATTTTTGAATACGAGTTTCAGTTACCTACTAACGCAGCAACAACAGCTCCCAATATCAATGCTACGTTTGGAGAGAATGCGGCTAGTGAACACACTGGGCGTTTTTAGTTTAATCGCTTCCGTAGGTAAAATTATCACTTTAACAATGAAGCCCGAGGAAGATTTTCCGCTAAGGTAAAATGATTAGGCTATTGAATGATGTGATGGTAGAAAATGATTCGCATCAAACTAGCCAGGAATTCGCGGCATGGTTTGATGCTACCACATCCACAATATTGAACCTTTTGCATTAAAAGGCATAAAAGGCATTTATTTTCTCAAAATAGATTCCTTTAGAATTCTTTTTGATGTCATTTTTACTAGAAACTACTACCGCTTCGGAAACAAATGGCACTCTGAGAGAGAAGAAGCGGCGCAAGAAACTCTCCCATTAGAATTAAATCAATAAAACAAAAAAACTTGAAAAATTTAATTAAAGCTCCATGATTCAACTGGCCTACAGAGAGAAGCACGCATTGAACCGGCGCAGAAATAAAGGGATATTGGAGCCAACTGTAACGTCTTATGTAGATTCTATCGCAAGCGAACATCGCAATAGCTAATTCCATGTGAAAGTCCGGAACAAAACTCCATAGAGTGAAGCTTATCCATAAAGAAGTAATGGTAACTGATGGTCTCTTCATGGTGTAATTCACAACAGCTTCCTTAAACTGGGTTAAGTAATAACAGCAAATATCTATTGTATTGAACTTCGACAATAATGGTAAAACTCGTAATGTGGTAGCTCCAACTCGACTAACAATCTTCACCATAATTGATAATTTTTTTAACAATACAGCACCTTCATTTAAAAACCTTGCGACATCCTCCAACTTCCACTTTTCAAAATTTGTTAAAGCATTTTCTTCGAAGCAAATACAAAATGCCTCATCATAGTTTGTTGAGTCCTAGCCTCTAGAGTTCAACCACAAAAGCTCGAAATACCTTAATACCTTGATGCCAAAATGTATAGGACGTTATAAATACACTTATACATGTCCACAGATTATATTAAATCATAAATTCTTTCTATTCTGTTCCAATAATCTAAATCGATAAAATGAAATAACAATATACCTTCAATATTTCGACACTTAAATAATGTAAGTGTAAAAACGCAAGAGAGAACGCCCGGGAAGTTAGTCTGGATATAGGGAAGGCCTTCGATCGTATATGGCACAAGGCGTTTCTCTCAAAACTTCCATCGTTTGGGCTTCCAGTGAGTTTATGCAAGTAGAACTCCAGTATCCTCACTGGACGCAGCATAAAGGTTGTATTCGACGGTTATTGCTCTAACCCTAATCCCGTGAACGCTGGAGTTCCCCAAGGCTGTATGCTATCCCCTACACTGTTTCTTTTGCATAGGTATCAATGATATGTTGAACAGCTACAACATGCATTGCTATGCCGATGTCAGAACGCAATTGCCAGTTCCGCAGTCATCTGGAAGGCAAAGCCAATTTGGCTTCGAAGAAATTGGGTGTTATAAATAGAGCACGGCAATACTTCAAGCCGGCCCATTCCTAGCGCTCTACTAGCCGCAGGTCCGATCACATAATATGTTAGCATGTCAGCTCAGTACGCTGTTCGAATTGTCGGGGACCCAGATCGATCCCCCGCCGTTGCGTAGAGGCGTCGCTTCATTGTGTGTCTGCTACCGCATTTATCACGGTAAGTGTTCCGAAGAGCTGTTTGATCTGATTCCTGCCGCCGAATTACATCTTCGCTTCATTCGACATACTATAAATTACAATATCATCCCCAACATCTGGTAGGCGTTCCTCCACAGTGCGGTTTTCAAGGAACTCTCTTTTCCTCGTACAACCAAGCTATGGAATGAGCTTCCTGGTGCAGTGTTTCCAGGACGTTACGTTGGGTACCTTCAAAAAAGCGCATATTCTAAAAGGCTGTGATGGCTTAACATCAAGAGAACCCTACGCTCGTTTGTTCTTCTCTCAAAAAAAAAAAAAAATAAATAATGACGAGATTATTGTCCGGTGGAGATGTTCCTATGATTATGGACTCAATATATTATCTTGGTCGACTCTCACCAGACGCGAGCATCTCTGGTGAGAGTCGACTACTTGGATTCGATACGATAACGAAAAGATGTAGTGGCACAGAAGATTTTGTTACAAACAGTTACGCACGTAACTAGTAAAGACCATATTAAGACTTCGTAAGTATTAATAATATTAATAATATTGACACACTTTTACACAAATTATCTTGCCTCAAGCTAGGCATAGCCAGTGCTATGGGTGAAAAACAACGATATATTTAATACAATATACTTACTTAAACATACATAAATACAAATAAACATCCATGACTCGGAAACAAATATTCATATTCATCATATAAATGATTGCACCGACTGGGATTCGAATCCGGGACCTCTAGCTCAGTTGGCAGGGTCACTAACCACTGGGCTATAGGGGTCGTCAAATTATTATTGTGTAGATGGTAGGTAGTAGATAATTAAAATATTTTATACAAAGTAGGTTTTTAAAATAATAAACTTATTTGGGAATGTCAGAATCTGTCACCCATTCGAATAGATTATATGACTCAGACCTGAGTAGAACAGATGTTAGAACGATCGCCAGGAAACGGTGACACGAGCTGGGTGCACATTACATTATGCATATCATTTACGAGCTCATTCATGTGTTGGAACCTCCGCACACCCAAACCCAGTTCCCACCCGCCTGCGGCAATACTGCTGGGTGGCCGCCGGAATAGGCCGCGTGGGTGGTTATGGTGGGGGAAGAGTTATTGCAGGGGGTCGCTATCCGTCATCGAGCCTGTCAATCAATTAAGGAATTACTCTGTAACAAAACGCAACAATTTTATCTAAATATGGGCCAAAGATCAAAACCCTACTTTAGACAGTTGTTCAAATGACACCTCGTATTTTAACCCAATCATAAGAATATGTCGCCCATATAATGAAATAACCAAGTTAGACATAGATGTTTTCAATTCCAGACTTTCGTTATTTTTTATTAAACTATATTAAATAATTAAGTGGATTAATACTAAAATCCTATTCAAGCTGTGCTATAGCATTGCGATAAGATTTAAATGTAACTTAATTAAGACTTTAGTTTAGAAATAGTGTGGATTGCCTAAATAAATAAATATATTTTACTTAATGTAGTAACATAACCTTTGTGTTTTGATAGCAACCCGCATCCCCACTCTGAAGTGACAAGTGGAATCGTACACAGTCCGCACCACGACGGTTCGCGGACGAAATTGGTCGCTAGTGCAAGTGCGGAGGGGTGAGGGTCGCGTGAGGCGCGCAGGGTGAGCCCGGGCGGCTGCGCGGCGCACGGCTTGCGGTCGATAGCGGGCCGGATCGATGTGGAGGCCGCCCCCCCCCCCTCGTCCGCCGCCCGCCGTCACCCGCCGCCCAGTCAGCGGGCACCCGCCGCGCGGCCAGCATCGTACCTCGCCCTTACGACGCGCGGCCGCTTACTGCCACCTGCCGCCTGCCACCTCCCGGTGCGGCGCGACCCCGCCACCTACCTGATGCTCCCGCACGCTCGGTGGGTGTCGCGGTTACCCTTACATCGACCTGTCATCATCAACTCTTATTTACAAGAGTTCGTTGGGAAATATTTCAGTTTCGACGACGAAGAAGAATAATGGAGAGTAGCAGTGGAGTGGGGAGTGTTGCGTCACTCACGATGGACTGCGAGGACATGTTCAAGGAGATAACGAAGAAGTTGTACGGGGAAGAAGCTACCGTGGGAGTGGGTGTAGGTGTTGGTGTGGGTGTGGGTGGCGTTGTGGGCGTGGAGTTCCCGGCGGCCGAGCGCGATCTGCACGAGGACGAGCTCCGCCCCGAGGAGCACATCACGGCGTGGGGGCTGGCCGCCCTCATGCAGAACGGATTTCCGCCCCCCGGCATTCTTCAGGTATTCCGCCTACAGTTTCCAGTTCCATACGTTTCTATTTCCAAGCATCCTTCAGGTATTAAGTTTACCCTTTCCTTATACCGCTAGGCTCCACGGATACCTACACCATCCTTTACTTTTTCCTGGCATCCTTCAGGTATTCCGTCTTCAGTTTTCCTTTTCCGCTGATATTCACCGTAACCTGTACTCTTGTTTTCTATTTCTCGGCATATCTCAGATATTAAGTCTATCGTTTTCCTTTTACGCAAGGCTCTCTGTAACCCACGCCATACGTTTCTATTTCCCGTAATACGTGTACAGTTTCCCTTTTTCCCTGAGCTCCACTGCAACCTCTGTGTCTATTTCCCAGCCACCTTTAGGTATGTTGTTTTTGAGTGATATCTCCTACTTCTCTCTCTTGGGATCTCGGGCCAACCAGCCGAGTGACGCATCTGCATCGACCATAATTTTTAGTTTTACTACGCAAGTCGCCATTTTTATTTAGTTTCAATTATTAGCAAAGTTTAACAGAACATGTGGCACGTCAACGTCACGCATTGTTCGAGACTGGCTCGAAAACGACCACTTGGACGTAGTATTAGTTGCGCACTTTGCGACTACGCCTGCGGTAGGCATCTAGTTGGAGCATAGCGGAGACTAATCTTTAATCTAAGCGTTGATCTAATAATGGAATTTACACATTCATCATTAAAAATTATTAAGTATTATGAAAAAATATTTTGCTTTATCTAAATAAAAATTACTTATAAGTATATCATTATTTCAAATTAAAATGTATATTATGTAGCGTGTCGCCACAATGGCGGTATTAAATAAACACAGAGATACTTAACCATAATCATAAAAAATTAAATTCTAAAATAAAAATACATAATTCACCTAAATATATCAATTTTCCATACATCATTTCAGAACATCCTTTAAGTAATGTTGTAGCCGCGAGCTAAGGTAGGCATTGCCACTAAGGGTGATTAAGTTTTTGATTTCTAAATGTATAATTTGTTTGAGAATTTCAAAACTTTAACCATTTTATTTAATATTAAAAAAAATATGCTTACGGTTAAATAGCTCTGTCCGTGTGTTCATCGTCTATAAAATTAGACAAAAAATATTAATTTTAGTGTAATGCCACAGAGGTATAGTTAATAAAGATATGCCCAGCCCGGTATCCTAAATATTTTTAGAAATTGATTGTGTTCAATACGAGCGATATAAACAGCATACTAAGCGACTTTAGTTTTAACTTATTTAATTGGTTTTGTCATGAATATTCCACATTTTTTATGGAAAAGAAGGACAAACGAGCCTACTGGTCACCTGGTGTTAAGTGATCACCGCCGCCCACATTCTCTTGCAACACCGGAGGAATCACAGGAACGTTGCCAACCTTTAAGGAAGGTGAACGCGCTTGTTTTGAAGGTAAGGTAGGTAAGGAAGCTCGTTCCACAGCTTTAGCTTCCACGTACGGAAAAAGCAGAAGCAGAAAGCTCCTTGAAAACCGCACTGTGGAGGACCGCCACACATCCAGATGGTGGATTTATTATTGATAAGCCTTAGAAGAAAATTTATTGTTGATATTGGAGATTAAAAAAACAACTTAAATTCTAAGATGACATGGTCTTTGATTTTATTAACGCGTTGTAGTTTCTTACTGGATAGAAAATAAATAATGTTTTCAGGTAAAAGATAAAAACAAAATTGCGTGCGTACAGAGTACCTACATGTCAGAATTTACACTTCTTTGGCAAACTAATTTTTAAATCTCGTTTATATTCATACTAATATGTTCTATAAATACTAATCTGTTCTCTAAGTCTAATGTTTTTTGTCAATATTAAATTAATAATTAATTATTTGAAATTAAAATTTAGTTGTTGTAATTAAGATGTTCTACTTGAAGTGTAACTTCATCGAAAGAACATCTTTCCTACTAGCCTTTCATCGTGCAGATTTAGTGTAATTATAAAAGGACCTAAATGCGAGCCCTGTGGAATGCAACAGACAATCGTGAATATCCGAAAATGTTTTAAGGTTAAACATGCAACAAACCTACTACGATTGGTAATGCCAAGACATAACTAACTGAACAGACATATACCGAATTCGGATAGTAGCTATATCAATTAGCGTTTTACAATTTAAGTTATCGGAAGCATTATTGAAGTTCATATACAACGTGAATTCGACATCTTGAATCTGTAGGAAAAAGGATAGATTGTATCTTCTCTATATACTGTGTCAATTCTCCGTAACCAACGGCGTCCCTCGGGGGCTGTGGACCATGCCTGATCGTCATTTTATTAATGACTGTAAAATTGATGATTCTCCAAATTCCATAACTAGATACATGTGGGGGTGGTGTACAAATTTAGACTTTAGCTAGCTTCTAATATTTATTTATTTTTTATTTTTTTATTTATTCGGGTCAACAAACAGTAGCACGCAGTAAGCAAGAATCAGTAATAATATAATACAGTAATACTATACACGCTACCACTACGTCAACCACATAATTATTAAGTAATACTTAATTACAAAAGTTACATGTTACATGAATATAAGTGTAGATATAAAAAATATATTCGTTTAGTTTTATTCTTATTATTCTACAGGTTTAGTCTAATATAGTAATATTCTTCTTAAGATAATCCATGACCAGCTTTTTGAAAGAGCCCACACGAGTGGAAAAATTATCAATATTGCCAAAGCACGCATTATATGTGTGTCATTCTCCATAGTGGTTAGCGCTCGCCAGAATTTGTACATTTTATAGTAGCAAAAAAAAATGAACTTTGTAAGAAGACTACACAGGTTAAAATGTAAATTTGTCACATCCTTGAAAAATTTAGTTTGTCTAAACATAAAACCTGGAAGAAGCCTTGTTATCAATTTAGTCAATTTCTAATTTTGTATCAACACATACCTCGTATTGTAAAAAAAATGTTTATGAAGTAAATATTTCGTGAAGGATTTCATTTTCGAGAAAAATTTGAGTTTGTAAAGATATTTCGATGGATTCAAGACCATCCTATTATAAACACAAAAGTCGCAGATCGAAATTCAATCCCTTTGTATCGTGGTGCGGGTGTATATATATATATATATACATATATCCTTTAGTTAAGTTAATTTATTAAAACTTACACCTTTAGATTATCTGAAAGAGATCGCTGATTAGCTATTTCGTTACTTAATTAAGCTATTATAACTGTAACAATAATATTTTAGTGCAATATAGGGTTTTTATTCATTTACCCCCTTATTCATAATGGTCCGCTAACTTAAAACAGCCGCTAAGGAGTGTTTTTTCTCATTCTGACTTAGGTCAATAGAAGAAGACAGAGTGAGAATTAGCAATGCTCTAAGTTTGCAGACTATTATGAATAAGAGGGTTAGTCTTCGTGAATTAAATCATATGGTACGGCGTATGGTCTTTGATGTTAATCCTTTTAGTTCCGTAGTCGTGAACCCAATATCACTTCACGACTTTGACTGCCGCCACTAAATCCTCTTTAATATTAGGGTTAAATAAAACCGGTAAAAACTCGAAAGGTGTAATTGATTTGATATACTTACATTTATTTATCATCTAGAAATTTGAAAAAGAGATTCTATAATATAATTTAATTTTCCATCACTGGAGTACCCTTTATCGATATCGATATTATTGAGACGAGAGTGGCACTAAGATACTAAGAATTTAGCTCAAAAATTCCCGTAATCCGCGGTCGAAGTGTCCAATGGTCCCGTTTTTCTTCGTTATTCGTCATCCTTGCCTCAACGGATACCAATTTCATGTTAAAACTTTTCACTTAAACCGATGCCACAACATAAATGCTTCTAAGAATGTTTTTCTTCAGACAGTTCTCAGACTTCAGATTTACAGATAATGGCTTTAGTTGATTCTTGGCTGTGTGGTTAAAATATATTTATCTTTATAGCTGGGGATACACATGGCCGTAGCTTGCACACTAGCATACCAGTTATTGTAAAGTGAATACGCCAACTGGCATGCCTGTAACTGGCATACATGTAGCTAGCACAACATTTGATTTACTTGCATGCCCCTCGAAGGAGGGTACCCGGGGGGTTGCCAAACTGGCACGTGAAAACAGACGCAACAGCTACGGTAATGCCAGTAGCTAACTCGATAATTTTGTTTAATTCACTTCGATTTTTATCCATTTTTATCGCACAAGAATAGGTACGAGTTCTCTCATGAACTGTCATGCATGCTAGTATTACTTGCAAATGTATCCGCATTGTTTTAGTTACTCGTGAATGTCAGTAACTTTCAGCTACTTTCCCGATTTACTGGAGTGTGTATCCCCCCCGCCTTAAGTAATTATTGTTGGTTTTTTTTTAATATTTAAAACTCTAGCACATATTCGAAAGCATGCTGTGCTATCTTTCGGACGGAGTCACTCGTTACTGTATAAATCTATTTTATAAAACATTTTAGCGTTTATCTCATTTAGAGATCACGAGTGATTAAATGATGAAAGTGATTAACAGTAACAGGTATACATTTTTAGGCAAATTTTACTCCACGGATTGACCCGACCGCCGAAGATCGCTGGACGGCCGCCGAGGAGCCTCTGGCGTGGGCGCACTCACGCATCGCGGCCTACAACCCGGCCCAGCGGCTATTCAAGTGCACCGAGTGTGAATGCGTGGGCTTCTTGGCGCGCGTGGCTGAGCACTGGCTGGGCACGCACTCCCAAGCACGCGCCTTTTCCTGTCCGCTAGCTGGCTGTGGTTTTAACAGCGGTTGGGCGCGAGCCGTGCGGCAGCATCTGGCGCGCGACCACCACTCCGACCCAGCCGCCGCTGACCACCTGCTGCGCGACAACCCCGCACTCGACGACCTCACGCGCTATTTGCAGCGCCTCAAGAACAAGGTAACCCACCCCGTAAAGCATCCCGCGAGCTTCCGCCGCATACTCAGCTGCCTCCACTGATTTGCTCCCGATGCAGGTGGAGACGGCCCGCACCGAGCGACGGGCGGCCCCTGAGTCGGTCGACGGCGGTGGATCGGCCGAGGGCGGCGGAGGGTCACCCGAGGCCGGCAAGCGGTACGTGTGCGGTGCCTGTCCGTACGCTACTGACCGCCGAGACCTGTTTACCCGACACGAGAACATCCACCGCGACGAGAAGCCATTTCATTGCTACCTGTGTCAGAAGCAGTTCAACCGCGCTGACCATGTCAAGAAACACTTTCTGAGGATGCACCGCGAGCAGCCCTACGATCTGAACCGCATCCGTCGCGCATCCGCTAAGGGCCAGGTGGCGGGCGTGGCTGTGTCGAGTGGTGGTACAGGAGGGGCGCTCTCGTCGCTGGCAGGTCCACCAGTCCCCGGCCCCCCACCAGCTGCCGCGCAGCACTGCCGCTCCCCACCGGTCAAGATGGAGCGGGTGCCGCTTGCGAAGGCGGAGAGCGCGACGCCCACGCCACACAAGTCGTCAAGTCCGGTTCATAGAAAGGTACAGCTGCTTGCGAGCTAGGTGGCCGGCATGCATGGAACGGTAGGGAGTGTAACTCTTCCATTTTGGCCGCAGGCGGGCGAGAGACGCTACGCGTGCTGCTACTGCTCGTGGTCAGGGGTGGACAACTGGTGCCTCAAGCGGCACCTCAACACGCACCTCAAACCCTTCGCGTGCGCGCTGTGCGAGTACAAGGCGGCGCGCGCCGAACGCCTCGCCACACACGTGCACAAAGTGCATAACAAGAAGGCATGCGGCAAATGTCCTTTCCTCGCCGACGATCATAACCAGCTCGCACTGCACCTCCGCGACGCCCAGTGAGTATCGTTTCAACGCATGTGGAGCGTAGGCGGCACCTACGCTCCACATGCGTCGGAATACCTTCTTTACGATTCAGACTCTCAAATGAGCCGTCCAATCTATCGTCTCGTAATCAAGAATATCGTACTGACGATCACGAGACCTACAGATGACACGTCAGGCTAACGCATAAGTCTGGCTGTGAGATCATAACCAATAGATAGTGGATCGATTCGACGTGAAGACTACACCGATATAAATGATCAAACATTTAGGTATCACCTCTTGCTTTCCAGAAACTTTCACTAATAAATGTAGATTACAAATTGTGGCTTCTTCACCTACGTAGTAGCATAAAAGTTATTACATTCTCTCACTATTAACAACTCTAATAAAGATTCTGTTGCACTTGCAAGTGAATTTAGGTTATGCGGTTAATCACATCTAATTGGCATAGGTTCCTATTAATAAAATTTCTTACAGCATGCAGGTGTACTTAGGTTCTGGATGCAAAGTATATTCATTTCCCGAGATAAAATCTTTTGCTTTTCAGTAATATATATTTAAATTCTTTTCTTCATCGCTTTTCCTCGAATATTAGTAGGAATAGGTGCTAACTACGTGGCCGGCTAGATCTTTTTCTGTCCCACACAGAGAAGGTTTAATTGCAACTACCAATAGCTCGGTAAACAAACATTCGACTAATACCAAACGGATGATCGGTTTAAAAAATGTATTTGGCTCCAAACCTACTTTGAGTAATGCTGTACCTAACAGTAGGTCCCTATCACAAGAATATTAATGAAACACTAAATGCTAAAGCGACGAAAAAACAATTAATGTTTATATAAAAATGATAGGTTCCACGTTCAAACGCAATATTAATTTCGTCAGGTATTTATTTATAAGTAGAAGATTAGTAGGTTTACTTAGTGAAAAACTGATTGCGAAACTGAAGTGTAAGAAGGGCACATAGCTCGACGGAAACTCTAATGGCGACCACGTACCGAAAGGCGTAGTGTTGGTAGGCCCCCCACAAGATTGACCGACGATCTGGTCAAGATCGTTATAATGGTTGTTAATAGGTTGGATGACCGCAGACGACAGCGCAGGACCGCTCGTCATGGAGACCTTTGGGGGTGGCCTTTGTCCAGCAGTGGACGTCTTCCGGCTAAATTAGGAGTGCAAAAATATACTTACCTATACGTTGTTACAGTCATATCGAGAGTCGCAACATAAAGGTTCCGACGGGTGTGGGTCGAGGCGGCGGCTTCTCCAGCACGCAGCAACAGCAACAGCCGCAGCCGCAGCAACAGCAACAGCAACAAAGCGGCGCCGCACAGGGCATGGCGAATGCGAGCGTAGGCGGGGCTGCGGGCAACAGCAACGCGCGGCGTGCACGAGAAGGTCGCGCGGCGGGTGCAGCGCGGCTGTTCGGATACCTGGAGGCGTCTGACGGCTCCGGCGACGAGTACGAACCGCCACCACTCGGCGAGTTTACGCAACAACACTTCACGCGCGACAAGGAGAACGCGGCACCGGCAGGGCCTGCGCCCCCCGCGGCTCCCACAGCCCCTGCGCCAACCGCGCCAGGTCCCGCCGCCGCCTTGCACCACTCGCTACACCACGATCACTGCATGCGGTACTAGTGCCTCACGACCGTTGATGACAATGATGGAGAGCAACCATAGTGTATATTATAAAAAAATATTGTAATGTTGAAGTTAGTTGTTAGGTACTAAAGCTATGGTCGTAGACTTGTCGCCATCGCGACCGCCGACGGCGCCACCCCAGTGCTTGCTAAAGCACCGCCACACCGCGCCAATATAAGTTGTTCTTTCACAAGATTTTATTATAAAGTTTGTTTGGTTGTATAGATATTATTGGAAAATAAAGAATTATTAATACAAAAACAGTAAATGTTACGTTTATACCTACGAATTTTGTTTCACATTCATTATACCTACCATCAAGTCTTTCCCTTGTGTTCGTCGCTCGTGTGATCGTTGCTCACCAAATTATATACTCTTATCAGCTGTTTTACGAAAAGCGTAGAATTAAGATCGTCTTTTAAATAAAAAATTAAGTTCTCATTTTAGCGCTAGTGCCCAGAAAATTGTCGATAGTGCCGTCTTTATAATAATTTTGATATGCATCACAGTTTGATTAAAAAATATTATACATTATTTAGATCTTAATTTTCGTGAACTCACAAATATTTACAAAAACCCCTAGCCCTTTCTCTAAAAAATAATATTTTCGCATCCCGTGTTAGCATCTACATTTCCCATTGGAATTTAGCTAATATTGTACCTACTAATTTTTAAAAAGAGAGACAAAACGGATGTTTCTAACTACCGCCCTATTTGTTACATTAATTTATTATTTGGTATACAAAGGTCAAATTCCTAACAATCAGGATGATTTTGTTAGTGGTAACTACCTACTACTACTACTACTACTACTACGGCTACTATAACAAATCTTATGAATTATTAAATATGAATTATTTTTACGTATTAGCTGAAAGCGTTTACGGCGGTATCCAAACTGATGTCATCTACATTGATTATAGTAGTGCATTTGATCAAGTCCATCATAATCTATTCCTTACTAAGCTGATCAATTACAGCATCGCTAAGCCTCAATTATCTTGGTTTAACCCTACAGTGGTCGCACTTATGATAATACCATTAGAGGTCGCGCGGACGACAAGCGTCACCAATTTACTACAACGATTTATAATAATATTATCAGTATTAACTTTGTATTTATTTATTGAATATAGCAAAAAATAAATAACTTTCATAACAGTAGAAAAAGTAATAAAAAATTCTATTATCATGCAACTTAGAATCGAAAAAGCCAAGTCTTTATAAATTCTTTAGAACTGAAACCAACTTTTGACTGAACTAATATAAGAAATTAAGAAAAAGGGTCTTAATTGTCATATTCGTTACAAATACTGCACATGTACTTGCAATGAACTTGTCAAGTAAATTTGCCGCAGGTAGTTTTATAGCATTTTCTTCCGCACAAAAAACAGCGACGTCGTGTTCCCCGTCGTGAAGGCGCGCATGCGAATATATTCTAGCTACTTCTCGTGATTGTTCTTCTAATGCATTTCCCAAAACATCATTGCTGTAATATTTACTTTGCTCCATCAGTATACACTTATTTGTAGAATTTGTGATCATAGTACTAATTCCATGACCGAGAAAGAGACACATACAAGCCGTTGGTGTACTATTTATTTTGCTTCTTGTTGAGGACCACATCAAACACTTACAATATTATGTTGATGCATGGAACGGTAAGAGTGAAGTATCTATTTTAGTAACTTTTTCCATCTAGTATTATCAACACCTTGATAATACTTGTGGGCTAAATTGGTATATCCTCATCATCAGAAACATCATGTGCAGGGCTTGCATATCCGTCTAAATCATGATCGCTATCGTCATCTATGTCCGAATTTTTGATCTGCGCTTCAACGTGTTCAGAATTTGCATCATCTGAACACGGAGTACCCTCTACCACGGCTTCATCTTCCTCCAACAGCCATAATTCCATTCGCCGTTTTTAGTGTATATATCGGGTCTGAAACAGAAAATAAATAACAATTACATAGCATAGATGTATGAATAATAGGTTATTAACATAAAATGCAATGTACATTAAAATGAATAACATTTATTACTAAGGATGCTATAAATATACTATGGGACAAGCATAATATTGTAAAAATATAGTAAAACTAGCTGACCCAGCAAACGTTGTAATGCCGATATTAAAATTGCGATACAAAAGTAACTGTTGATCATAGATGGGTATATGAAAATTTGAAGTTGTATGTATTTTTAATGCTGACTCATAATCAAACAAATTTAAAAAAAAATGTCAAAAAAAATTAAAAAAGGAAATTTGGCGTGGATCAGGCTTAACATTTAAAAGGCATAAGAGGCATTTATTTTCACAAAATTGATTCCTTTAGAATTCTTTTTGATGTCAATTCTCATACTACTAGATACTACTACCGCTTCGGAAACAAACGGCGCTCTGAGAGAGAAGAAGCGGCGCAAGAAACTCTCCCAGCATTCCTTTTTTTTTTTGCGCTCTTTTCAATAAAAATATACAATATTGTACAGTCATTTCTATCGCTATAAAATAATCACAATCTAGTCCCAGGCTGTCCGATCATTTAGATATTCAGCAGTGGAGTAATAGGATTTTTTTATAAAACATTTAAATTTATTTATAGATAATGCCTGAACAGTGGCTGGGACTTTATTGTAGAAGTGTATACATTTACCCTTAAAGCTATTATGTATCTTATGAAGCCTACTAGAATTAGTTACAAGCAATCCCTTATTTCTAGTGTTATAATAATGAAAATCACTATTAAGAGCAAAAAGGTGACTATTTTTGTGAACATATATTAAATTTTCATAAATGTACTGACAATATTTATTTTGAGAGACTGTCTATAACCAAGCTGATATATAGCACGAACAGCTCTCTTTTGCATTGCAAACACTATATCAATGTCAGCAGCATGACCCCATAGTAATATACCGTACGTCATGATGCTCTGAAAATAACTAAAGTACACTAATCTAGCGGTCGCAACATTCGTGTACGCTCTAATCTTTCTAACTGCATATGCCGCAGAGCTGAGTCTATCTGCTAGATGGGCAATATGTGGACCCCACTGAAGCTTTTTATCTAACGTGATACCCAAGAAAACCGCAGTGTCCACAAGTTCCAATCTCTGGTCATTTATAAGTACGTTGGTTTGTACCTCCGCTGTGTTTGGTGTAATGAACCGTAAACACTTTGTTTTTTTACTGTTTAAGTGCAGATTATTCGTCTCAAACCAACGCACTATCTTTGAGAGTGCATTGTTTACCTCGTCATCAATATACGCACGTCGCTTCACTTTAAAAATAAGTGAAGTATCATCAGCAAACAATACAATCTCATGGCTATCATCTACCACAAACGGTAGATCGTTAATATATATAAGAAACAAGAAAGGACAGAGAATAGAACAAGGTGGAACACCTATTCCCACAGGTTTACCCGAAGACCGTTTGCCATTTACATCGACTATCTGAACTCTTTCGCTTAAATATGATTTTAACAGATTTAGGGCTCTATTTTTCACTCCATAATGTTTTAGTTTTAGGAGTAAAGTTTCATGGTGGACGCAGTCAAATGCTTTGGACAAATCACAAAAAATGCCCAATGCATCCTGTGACTCTTCCCAGGCGTCAAAGATGTGCTCAATGAGTCTAGTACCCGCATTAATTGTTGATAAGCCCCTAGTGAAACCAAACTGATTTTTGTTCATTAATTAAAAAAATGCATTTGTAGCTGTTGAAGCAAAAGTTTTTCAAAAATTTTACTAAAAACAGGCAGCACTGAAAAAGGGCTGAAATTAGCAGGGTCAAAAGAAATTTATTTATTTAGGGGGATGAAAAATAGATGTTGTCCGATTCTCAGACCTACCCAATATGCACTCAAAATTTCATGAGAATCGGTCAAGCCGTTTCGAAGGAGTTTAACTACAAACACCGCGACATGAGAATTTTATATATTAGAAATACTCACGTCAGCAGTCGCGCGGATGACATGCGTCCTCCACCCATAATTTCAAACTCCTCCTGACACATCCAAGCCACTCAAGCATACGGCCGTTAGATACTGATGTCACGAAGCATATCATAGGCATTACTAAACTCAGCCCCACCTAGCTGTTCCCATATAAAAAAAAAAACGAAAAAATCCGCCAGTTTAATCAGCATGGAAGACGTGTCATCCGCGCGACCACTCTAGGGTTAAGTTGAGCTTATTATATGGTATGTCTCAAAGAGTGATCATAAACGGTTAAACTTCCAAGATATACAGTACACTTTCTGGTGTATCCCAAGGATCTCTCCTAGAACCTTTGCTCTTTGTTGTCTATAAAGACATTATCATTAATTATAATAATGACATTGTTTCAGTTATAAAGCACAGCAAAGCGCTACCTTATGCCGATTATCCAAAGTTATACTGATGATGGAGCGTTATTGCAAAAAGACAACGTTATTGGTGATTGGCACAAAAGTATGATCCTCAATGCCCATAAATTTGTTCATATTAAAATAACCACCAAAAATTCTACAAATATCACTTCTAAAATATTAACTTCACAAACTTAATTTGTTAATAAACTTTTGGTCGAAGAAACAGAGACTGCCAAAGATCTATGAATATTAACCGATTGTCTCAAATTATTTCATTCAACCCATATATACCTATGAGGGTGATACTGGAAGTTTTTAGAACTGGCCATTTGTAAACCATATAATAAAAAATAAGCTTAAGCTTTTAAAAATGGTTCTCTTAGCCAATTCCATAAGGAGTAGCCAAGAGTAGTAGCCAGCATGAACTTAACGCGAAAATTTTTTCATGCAATGAAGCACCTTCTCGTGACTCACGTTAATCTCACCGAAGATCTGCGTGAGAGACGGCCTTCTACGGCGACGACTAAAGATAGTTTAGGGTTTTCCGGCGTGAATCAAATCAAAAACCTCCATGAACATTTAGCGGTCAGGAAGCTTTGTGCTCGGTGAATAGGTACCTCATAATTTAACTGCGCCTCAAAAACACCGTCGTGTTAAATGGTTGAAAGATTTTACGACTCAAATGCTATGCTAGACATAGTTACGGGTGCGAAAACTAGATTTACTGTTTTCATCCCGATACCAAACGACAGTCTGCCCAATGGGTGCTTCCTTCCGAGGAGTTTGCCGCGCGTAGTTTTTATGAACTATTAAATGTCGTTTTTTGACCATATTGAATAAAACATTTTTTTATTTGATTTAAATACGACAGTGAATAGAATGTGTAGTGGGGCGTCCAGTCAAAGTGGCAGTAAATAAAACACAGATATTTGTAATACTGTTTATTGTTCGCAGCGGCCCGCCGGCCACGAGTACATAACGTGCGTACACGGGCGATACCCAACATTGTTGAGATAGTTGACCGTGATGGTTTTATAGAATATGATGGCATAAGACAGCGGGACATTTTCATAAACAATATTAATGAGGTCTAAACTAGACATAATAAAACATGTTCGCGTTAATACAAAAATATTTAAAATCGCTATAAGTGCGATACAATAAGATTATAAACATTAACAGACGACTACAAGGAGGCGTCTACGTCCAGGTATAAAAGCACTTACAAAAATATACATAATATTATAGCATCGATAAAATTGAGTAAAAGGTTCCTACGGCTTTTTTTAGGATAATCTCAACATGGCAACTGAGGAGTGTTGTAACACTCGATTCTACGGTTTTTTGTAAAGTCTTATAAAAAATCCACCTCATAGCACCGACACCGAGCATGTCACACGCCATGCAATCAGCAGTGCGTGCCGCCCGGTCGGGAGCAAGGTTTGTGCGTGGCGACTTTAAGCCGCTGTCCCACCGTTGCGCATGCGCATTTTAGCTGCGTGGATTCATGTGTTTGACAACGTAGGTCTACGTTTCCACTGCAGCACACACTATACAGGAATATGAACCACGATACAACTATGGCGTAACTCATCGCCACGTTGACAGCGTTGAGCTATGTAAGCGCCTACTCGAGCCTGCCACGTATCAATGACGTCAACTGATGCTTAGCATGTCTGTGGGCTGCAGTGGACACAATCTCCTTTTCTTGTAAAGCGAAGCTTGAGCTCCGTGCGCCGCGGTGGGACAGCGGCTTTAGTTTGATTTTGACCAAACGTTGACTAGTTGGTGCGCGTGTCAGGGTGAGACGGCGCGGGCGCAGCGGGGCGCCGGAGCAGCGCAGGCTTAGCGGCCAGCGCGGGCTTCAATGAGCCTCCGGTGAGCGTGAGGTCGGCAAACTTGGCAGCGACACGCAGCGTATTACGCGCGGGGACGGGACTTCCGCCCGCGCTGGCTCCCGTCGGCGCCACTTCGTCCTCGGGGCCGCCGCCGACGGGCGCCCGCCGCCGCAGCGTGTCGCGGTTGTGTACGAACGCGTCGGCGAGGTCGGCGCACGGCTCGGCGGGCCGCGCGGGCAGGTCCAGCACGAGGTCGGGCGTACTCTCGGCCAGGCGGCTGCGAACACACTCGTAATATTCATTGCTTTGATCACTTATACGTCTAGACCAGTGGTTCCTAATCAGTGGTCCGCAGGAGTCAGAATATGGTTCGCGGTCCGCAATTACAATATGTGCCCGCTGCACATTGTGAAGAATTATTGATTTCACGACAACTGGTAACAACTTTAAAAGGTATCGAAGTCATGAACACGATATCGGAATATTTTCAGAAACATAACATTAGCTGGGAGGAACTCGTTGGTTTCTGTACCGTCAGCAATGTTGGGATCAGGTGCTGCTCTGCAACGTTAGTAAAACAGCAACAACGCATTGTATCATCCACCGTCAGGCGTTAGCTTCGAAGACTTTTACTGGATCCCTTAAGAATACAAAGCAAATGCAATTTTAACAACCTTTTGTATATAGTTTATATTCGGATGGATTCATTTTATTTTACTTGTACATAGTGGTCCCTGCTAACAACTAAAAAATCGAAGTGGCCCATGGCAAAGAAAAGGTTGGGAGCCACTGGTCTAGATAGACTATGACAGCTGAGAAAAAGTCGAAAAAAAAGGGAGTATAGAATTAACTACGTCAATCAAACACACACTAACACAAAGTGTCAAACAAATCGCGAGTTTAAGATATATCATGTCACGCACACTAAAGTATTATACCTGGCCTGTTTTTATCGGTTGTCTAACAGCAAGAGACTCTATTTAGACGTATAAATTAATTAAGCTTCATTGAATAATCTAGAAAAACAAACAACGACAGAAATCTTATAATAATGACTCCAAACATGGACTATATATTTATGGATTCTTGTAAAAGCACTAAACTAAAAAGTAAATGTTCTCTTCGACATCACGGACGAGTAAAAAAAGAAGGACTCCGTGTCACCCTACATATCAGTGAAGTACCAAAACAAGCCGGTACACGTGTAAATACATAGTCCCCACGCATACACTTACACTAATACGAGCCGATCGGCCGCCATTTGCCATCGTCTGTGACAGATCAGTTTGCGTCGCAATAAAATAATTTAAAAATGCCGTCGTGCGTTGTGAAAAAGTGTAAAAACAATACTATAAAAGTATTTGTGGATATATGATTATTTAAAAACGAAAAAAATTGTTTAACTGGTATACCCCGTAACCGCACACACACTAGCATAAAGGTACTAAGCAAATGGCTAATATCACGGCGCGGAGTCTTTCTTTTTTTACTAGTCCGTGTTCGACATTTCGAAGTTGGTGCTATATTACGTATAAAAAATATCGATATTCAATACTTAAATTACTATTATTAATGGTTTTTATAGTGCATACGTGGATCTCTACTATTTATTGGTTGGTATAACTAAATACATGTTTACTTTTTATAACTTTCTCGGACCTGTCGAAGATCACATCACATGGTTATAAGTAATTAATTTTTGGATCAGTAGATAATCACAATGCTGTGCGATGGATTAACTTAAAAACTCATATTAATTGCATTATTTATTAGTGTAAGTAAAGTAATAAGTGTATTAAGAAATCATAACGTAGTGCTATTTTTTTTTTAATAATTTAGTTAAAACAATATATTAGATAGTAATTACCACTAAGTTCAAATTTATAATGAAATTTTAATATTTTTTTTTATATGCAATAGGAAACGAAGAACGTTCCACTTAGGTGTTGGTAGCTTAAAAACAAGCTAAGAGATTGAAATATAGTTTACCTGCAGCCGGTATCGCGCGGCGGAGGGGCGGGGCCGACTGGAGTGGGCGTGGTCTGTGGCGCGGCCTCCGCGGCAGTCTCGCTCGGCGTCTGTGGAGTGTGGACACGGCGCTTGTTTTATACGGATCTCTGTTCTCGCTCAGTGTTAACAGACAAAACTATTTTAACACGCATGCGGGATACAACACAGCATAACTAGCACACCGCGCAAAAGAGACGCGAGTCCCAAGCGAAGGCCGGCAGCGGGCACTCACTCTGAATATAGTGCGGAGCGAAGCCGTTAGTGCAATTTATCTACAGGTATAAGGTAAGGAGGCTTTAACTCAGTGGAAAATAATTACCGTCGCCCATATACATCAACACACCATAGGTCGAGTAATGCGCTCCGTCCTTGGAATTGAGAGTATTCACCGAGCGTGAAGGTTACGCGTTGAGGTAGATGTTTCTACAAGGTGTTTGTGAGGTCTTGCGAAACACGTGTATTTTTTTAATTTCTTATAGCGGTGTTCGGTGGTGGAATTTTAATGCTTGTTTAGCGTAAAGAACTCCTCCAAACATAGCCGTGATATATTCGGTAAAAATGCAGAGATTTCTACACAATGCCAAAGACCGATGGGAAGTGATCGTCAATGATTCGACCCACTCTTCGTTGTATGCGAACAAATCGAAGGAACTGGTACTTAGGAGAGAACAGTAGCCCATAAAAAAGCAAATTTTGAGCCTGATAGAATTGCAGACAGTGGTTTGAAAGGCTGAAACGCTTGACTGAAAGTGAGCAATATAAAATCATTCACTTCACTACACTAATACACAATACTCTAGCAATGTCATCTACAAGCCGGTCCCTGCAGCTTCCACGCTACACACTTAGCACTGTACACTACACAATACGTGTTCTTGTGTCCGTCTCCATGATGTGTTTGTGTGTGTGAGTTCAAGCATAAGTGCGCGTCTGTGTGGGTGTGTATGTGTGCGCTAAGACGCCACCTGTGCGCGCGGCTGAGTGGCGGAACATCTGCGAACAAAATATTATTAATTACTTAATTTTTACATCAACAAAACAATACAATACACACTGGAATGTCCTCCAAATATAAAACCATAAGATACATAATAGCTTTAAGGGTAAATGTTATATACTTTTATAATAAAGTCCCAGACATTTTTCAGGCATTATCTATAAATAAATTTAAATGTTTTATTAAAAAATGGCTCAGTCGTAAATTCTACTATTCCACAGTTGAATATCTTAAGTGATCGGTCAGCCTAGGACTAGATTATGATTATTTTATAGCAATAACAATGACAGTATAATATTGTATATTTTATTAAATGGAGCGCAAAAAAAGAATGCTGGGAGTTTCTTGCGCCGCTTCTTCTCTCTCAGAGTGCCATTTGTTTCCGAAGCGGTAGATATATTATAAATGACATCAAAAAAAATCTAATGGAGTCAATTTTGACATATTAAATGCCTTCTATAACTTTTAAATACATATTTGTGGAGGCACAGGTAGAAATTATCAACAGCCTATTATTATACTAAGTTTAAATTTCCTAATAAAATATATTATAAAACTAGATGCTGCCTAAGACGTCGTCCAGCTGAGTTACGCTATAAAACAGTAAGAATATTTTGCCTGCAATATGTAGCTTAAACATTGTCCCGACTTGCATTCATGCAATATTAGAATTAAATCTATTCTGTAGTCTTTACGGTTTGCCGGACATACATACAGACAACAGAAACAACCAAAAATTCTATAAAGTACTTTTTTTATTCGGATTGTTTATGTTAATAAAACCAGAAGAACACCGTTTCTGTAAAGGATGTCGCCGGTGAAATATACGCAAATATAATATGATTGTTATATATGTATTACTTCAGAACTGTATTATATTTGAAAATTTTTAAATTTCTCCTTATATACTAGTCAAAACAAAATAAGGGCCACCACGTTTTTACAGTATTCTCATGAATCCTTGAGGTTTAAAGGTTGATCAATGATTCAATTGGATAAATTGATTGATTTTTATTGTAGACAGAATAAAATAATGGTGCATTCCATTAAAAAAATAAATTTTCTCCACTTTTTCTAAGAATTAACATTTTTGCAAAAATAAATAGTCAGGAAAAAAAATTCTAAAAAAATAAAAACCTAAAATGTCGGTTGATTTATGACATTCCTCAATATCTAGTATGCCGTCCTCGATTACTAATGCACTCTTGAAGCCTAGAAGGTACACTCTCCACCAGGTGTACCACTGATTCTTGAGGAATTTGTTCCCAGCTTGATTTCAGAACGTTTATTAGCTGTCTTTGATTGTGCACGGGTTGGTTTGTGCTTCGAACACTGCGTTTCAGTAAGTCCCACATGTGTTCAATGGGATTTAGATCCGGACTGTTTGCAGGCCAGTCCAACACCTGTATACCAGCCTTCTCTAGGGCTTCTCTGGTGACCCTAGCTGTATGACCGCGAGCATTATCGCGCATCAGGTGGAATCTTGCGCCGATTTTGTGTGCATATGAGACCACATGGGGTCTTATGACCTCCTCGATGTAACGTTGAGCTGTTATTGTGCCTTCGTTTTGAATTACCATCTCGGTTCTGCCGGACATAGAGATTCCTACCCATACCATAACATTGGGGCACCCAAATCTGTCACTTTCATGGATGCAAGCATCCGAAAATCGCTCACCTTCACGCCTCCAGACCCTAATGCAACGGTCATCACTAAAAAATTTAACTTTTCACTCATCCGTAAACAATACTGTCCTCCAATCATTCATATCCCACGCCACATGCTGCCTTGCGAATGATAATCGGTTTGCATTATGAGCACTTGTTAATGGTATCCGCACTACGCGTCTCCTGGAGAACTGCTGGTCCTCGTGTAAACGATTTCTAATAGTTTAATCACTAACAGGTGTACCGGTCGCCTGCCGCAAATGGTTTTGTAAGGAACGGGCTGTTATACATCGTTCTCTACGCGCAGTCAAGCGCACGTAGCGGTCCTCCTGTGCTGTAGTTGCTCGAACTCTGTCAGATCCCCGTCTATTGGTTAGTCTGCCAGTCTCTTGAAAACGATTCCAAGTATTCTGGATCGCTCGCCGGGAAAAACCCAGCTGCAACGCCACAGAACGCTTGGAATGGCCTTCTTGAAGCAATGTTAAGGCCCTAGTTACGGTTGGCAAGTCCATATGACTCCGGATTCTCGGCATAACTTTTTTTTAAATGTTAATTCAGCCACTAGTCAATCAAAACTTACAGTGTTCCTGAGAGAATCGTCAATTTCACTGAGTTGAAATCCGTCTTACAATCGGGTAGAATCAAGTGGTTACAATAAATTATCTAAAACTACCCACTTTAAACAATTATGCGGGTGGAATGCTCAAAAAATGTGTGTAAACAAATATGGTAACACCACAATAAATTATCAGCTACTTGAGAATGCACAAAAAATAAATTATCGCTACCGAGGCCAAAAAATTATTGTGGCCCTTGTTTTGTTTTGACTAGTATAGATCCCAGCAACCTGTATGACTTATTCACTATTTCTTTAGTGGGAAAGAAATTTTACCTCACGACAAAAAATAAACCAAGATCTTTCATCTTGTCCACTTGAGAGGTCATTTATAAACGCCAGAAAAAGTATCGGACCTAAGTGAGAACCTTGTGGAGCCTCTGAAGTCACGACATAAGTGGCGAACTCTTAACCGCAAACCGTAACTTTATACCTTATAGATGACAGTAAGGAAACAAACCAATTCAGCAAGCTTCCAAAAATACCGAGATTGTACAATTTGTGTAAGAGTAAGCTGTGGTCAACTTTGTCGAAAGCTTTGTTGATGTTTGTGTAGACGGCGTCGATTTGATGATCTTTGTCAACCTTTTCGGTGAAATAGGAGAAGTAAACAGCAAGCTTCGATATGGTGGACACACCACTCCGTTAAAAGCATGCTAATTAGGAGTTTAGATTGATTTCAAGTGGTTAGAGATAAAGTGGCAGAAAATAGATGCGAACACCATGCTACTGGCACTTAAGAGATGGGACGGTATTTTTTTAAGTTTTCAAGTACCGATTATATATGATATTAAGTGGTAAAGATAGGCTTTTGCGAATAATTCGCAAAAACATCTTATCGAGTTTGGTTTAAATGCCTTTTCCACGGTTGCTTATATAATAAAAATTTGATTAAGAGTATAAGGGCAAAGAGTAGCAGTATTGGTTAAGCTTGACTGGAAGGAGAAGCGTCTGTGAATTTCTAATATTGTGAAAATCCAAAAGTGCACGCCTCGAACGCTAAAAATTGTGAAAAAAAATTAAGGCGTTTCTTCAAGTCGTTCTCGAGACATCCGTACCACGCCGTTTTTTTGAATCACAGACTAATGGACGTCCTCGATAATTTTTTTTAATAGTCTTTTTTAATAATAATACGTATACGACAACTTAAAAAAAGTATCAGGATTATTCATTAGAGTCTCAGCTTTATATTGATGTGCTTTTTATAATGTGTAAGAGTAATAGAAAAAAATATGCAGTTTAAAGAGTGGAAGTCGTGTGACCTTGACAGGTCCGTTATAAAGCACAACCTCGCCGCTTCGCGTGCAATATTGTTCATCTATATAACACTTAGTAATAGTATCGTGGGTACCTGTGCTGCTCGCCGCCCCCCTGCTCCGCCGGGTCGCCATCCTCTTCGCTAGGCTCGGTCTCTGTGAACACACCGCACAATGTAGATCAGTCGCGGCTCGCCAGCCAAAACAACAAAATGTGTGTATGCTTTTAAGGCTGAGGTCTATAGAGCGCACTTAGACTTTGTTCAGACTTTACTTACGTAAAACTTAACTGAGTGTGGTGATACGCGAATTGATCTACATTTGTATTGAGCTGTCTTAGCTTAAACTCAGCATAATTTCAGCTATCCAAATGTTTTGACTTTTTCTTTAGTGTTAATTCCGCCAATATTTGTCTTTTAAACAATTCGACACGTGTTTCGCCTCTACACGAGGCAAGATCAGGACATGTTGACTCGCCAGAATCTGGCACGAGACTCAAGTCTTTGAATGTTGGGAATTAACACTAAAGAAAAACTCAAAACATTAGGATGATTATGGATTTCCGTAAAGTAACGCCTACATCAAATTTTTTATAATTTACGCTGCCAAATGACTACAAAAAAGAAATTGAAGATCGTTCTTGCTAAGCTTACACTTACCTAAGTTTTACGAGAAAACTTTAGATCTGAGCCTTAGTGTTCTGCGGGAAAAGTGCATTTATGGTTTGCAGAGATCCAGTACGTCAGACTCGACTAAATAGCAATTAAAAGACTAGACACCCGCACCTGGACCACCTCGAACTATTGACCGCGAAGAACCCAGAGTTTATTATAAGAACGCTCATTAGTTGTTTTACATAAAGGAAAACCGCCCGTACATCTGTATCCTTAGCGTCCATAGAATCGCCGCAAGGCTCTTGACGAGAGAGAGATTTTAACTTACTCTACCTCCCAATACAATTCTGACGCAGACGTCTGTTATCTATTTAGTTCTCAAGGTCTAATCGCGAGGTACAGTCCTACATAGGTCCGTCCACCTAAATTATTTTGATTTTAATATAATCCACGCTAGAAAAGGTCTCACCGAAGTTCTAATATATATTATCTTCAATGAGTTTTGATTGGACACATTGAGTAAGCCTCGTTTAATAACCTATCATCACTTTCACACTCAGGGTGTATGTATGTGTTCGTATATATCACTGACCAGTCTCACTGTTCTCGTCGTCGGAGAGCTGCGCATAGCCCCGCCCCTCCCCGCCGTCCACCGTCTCCGCCCCACCGTCCACTTCGCTGTCCTCCCTGTAATGTCAACATCCATGTTATCATGTCGCCAACATTCACGCCAATAATAATAATAATAATAATACTTTATTACAGACCTTTGATCCATAGTACAGACACAGTATAAAATATATAATTAAAATAAAGTCAAATATATAAATTACAAGTCAATAAGTCAAAGCGTTACTTTTGTGGGCCATCTACACTCGGTCAAAGACAGACAGGTCCGGTCCTTCATGGACCCATCCCTTGTCGAAACGAAGTGCTCCTGTAGAAGTGCTCAAAAGGGCAGGGAAGTAAAAAGTATCAGCCGGCAAGGAAATTCGTGTCCAACTCACGTAGCGGGCGGCACGAAGAGCGTGTGCGGCGCGACGTCCTGCGGGAAGACGGCGTGATGGTGCACGATGAGCCGTTTGAGGAGCTCGTTGACGAGGTTCTGGGCCGTGACCTGGGCGCCGCCGTGGCCGCCCGCCGGCAGCAGCGTGGGCCCCAGGCAGATGGCCAGGTTCCAGGCGTCCATCATATTGTGCGAGGCGTGCGCGGCCAGGTGCGCCAGGAACGCGAACAGGTAGCGCAGAGTCAGCAGCGCCGGCGGCGCCAGCGCGGGCAGCAGCGCCGAGCGAGCGCGACTCACGAACTGCCCCTCGTCTGCGCCCGCCGCGCCCTCGGCTGAACCCTCCGCCGCCAGCCGCAACAGCCGCTCACGCGCCGCGCCCTCTAGCAGCGGCGGCCGCATCTATACACGACAGGTATATATCTCACGCAGCGATATCCGACAATCGGGCGACGACACCCGCGAGCTCGGCCCGCACTCACCTCGCGCAGGTACAGCTTGAGGAGGCCACACACGGAGTTGAGGTCTGTAGCGTCGCGCACGTCACGCAGCGGGTCCTCGCCGCGCGCGAAGGCCGCCCGGAGCGCCATCATCTCCACCTGAGAGCCCGACACGCGGAAGATACCCTGCTGCCGTAACCCTGCCGACGGCAACACTTCAATATCATCCGCCGAGCCGAGTCGAGGCGATTTGATGACTTTATACGTAACTTTAAGTGTTACATCATTTATCTTTACATTACTCAGCAAATGCGCCATTTTGTTTTGTAAAAATGGGAGCGGAAGCCAAATATATTAATTTTAGCAAACAACCGAGTAGTCCGTTCTCACCGTACGTGGCGATGACCCGCACGCACGACGTGAGCGGCACTGGCAACTCGTCGTCGACGGGCGCCGTGAACAGTCCGTCCCCCGCCGCCCCCGGCCCCGCGCCCCCGAGCGCCGCGAGCCGCTCCCGAGCGCCGGCCGCACGACCTTCTAGCCGCGCTAGCCGCCCCGCGCACGTCACGTACGAACGGAATTTCTGCAATCAACATAATATTATTTCTACATGTACTAAGCAGGGGCGTGCATATCAGGCAATTAGGCAGTGCCTACCTCTTTATGAACCTAAATAAATACAGCACTAGTGTTAAAGTTAATTTACTACATACGGTAGGCAGTATACAGATTGCATATAGGAAGCAAGAAGGGTTTCATACGGACGTAATTCCAGAAAAAGGTTCCGAACCACAATCATATCGAAATTGATTTAAGAACGCATAACTGGTCACGTGATTCATATTAACGTGACTGACGAAAAATGGCAGCCCTACTGTCACTCTTTATATGACATCATGACTGAGTAGCCCAACCATCATGTATACACTAATATTTATTAACCTTTAAACATGAATTCCTTAAAATGTGATGTTCGAGACTTTAAACGTTTTTCAAGAACTACAATCATACAACTTATGTCGTACTGTCGGACTAAAACTCAACTGCAACTAGTTAGATCTACAATGCCTACGTTGCTAGAAAACCAATGGCGTGCATTGGTTTTCTAGGTGCTTTTCCTGGTACTAAGTATGAGTATAGGTATGTAGAATTGTTCAGCAAGGTTTTAAGGCAGTTCAAATATATATTATATATATATATATAGCTTATTAAAAACTTCGAATTGAACTCTGAGAGAAACGCAAATTATGGCTTGTCATTTGACAAGTACACTTGATTGTAAACGACATGAACACATATCCGTCAAGTACACAGACTAAGTATACTCACATCATGTCTCCCTACATACACCCATTACAAAAATTTCAAATCAAAATCAAATCAAATCATCTTTATTTGCAAGATAAGGTAATAATAAATTAACATTTATAAATGGAGATTACTGAAAATCAGGTTTACTTGTGACATCCTCAGCGCTGGCAAGAGTTATGTGACTTTACAATCCGCAGTTCCATCGTAGCACTCTTGTTATAAGCAGGTTGGACAAATCTGTTCTTAATAGAGATAGTACAGAAATAGCATTCAGAAGACTCACTTGGATGAAGTACCAGTGAAACCAATGTTCAACGCGTCATGGAGAAGTAATCAAGAAAATATCACATTAAAAAAAATTGTTAAAACGAAAAAATAGAAGAATAAAAAAGGAAAAACAAAAAATATATACTTTCCCAGTAACTCTAGCTGCGTTACTAGTAAACGCGAAGTAAATAAGCATTTAAGAATTTAGTCTTGATTATTGTTATTATTTATTGTAAAATTTAAAGTCATTTAGTATTAGTATTTTTAATAGTGTTTTACCAAAGCTATGTACAACGTAATTGTTGCGCAAATCAGATACGTTACCCTGTATGTATAAAACTAATTTGTAAGGATAATATGTGTAATGTGTGTAAACTTAATAAATAAATAAAAAGAAGTAAAGCTCTTCCAAATTTAAAACGGTTTGTCTTTATGTTACCTTTGTCACTACAGATTACATGACAGGGAAAAGTAATTTTATTTGTTTATTGGAACACCAACAATAGGTATACATGACATTTGCTTACACAATATTAAGATTCTATATAGTCTAGTATATCTATTACTTAAAGGCATTCACAGCATTTCATAATAGATATTAACAATAGGCAAAAACAAGACTTAAAAATTAAAACAAAATACTAGTAAATTAAATTAAACTTATTACAAAATATGATTGAAATTAACAATTTATAAATATATACAAGAAAATCTTATGACAATATTAAGCAATTGCAAGCAATTTTCTTTTAAGATCCGCTAAATTGTCGTTGAAGAGATCTAAATCAGCATTATTTAAAATTATGGAGTTATATGTGGAAAAAATCCTATAGAAAGGTGCATTCCGTCCAATATTGGTTCTCGTAACCGGTAAATACAAAAAATTGGTTTTATTTCAAGTATTACGTTGAGGTACTTGAAATAATCTATTTTATTGTTTACAATTTTGTACAGATATGTAATGTCAAGCATACGCCGACGAGCTGCTAATTTTTGTAAATTGAAGAATTGTAACCTGGAATTATAATCACTTCTATTGCTTATGTTTTTATTGTTTTTACACAGATGTCGAGTAAACGTACGATTTATCCTCTCGATTCAGTCACTATGTACTGAATAGTATTGGATTCCAGTCGTCTCCAGATTCCATCTCTGAGTGTTTAATGCATGAACTTATATCATTTATAAACAATGCAAAAAGCAGAGGTCCAAGGTTAGATCCCTGAGGTACTCCAGAATCAGCAATAAATTTGGACGAAGACTCGCCGTTAATAGAAACAAATTGATACCTATTTATAAGATATGATTCTAACCATTTCAATAAGTTTCCTCCAATGCCATATTGTTTATAAAGTTTGGAGTGAAGGATTTTATGGTTCACTTTGTCGAAAGCACTGGAAAAGTCTGTGTATATGCTATCAATTTGTCGTTCATTGTCCATGGCTTGCACGATGTTATTAATATAATGAAACAGATTAGATTCTACAGATCTACCACATCGAAAACCATGCTGCTTATCATTGAGGTATTTTTTGCAGTGTGACATTAATACTGGGCAATTTAGAGATTCGAATAATTTTGAAAATGTACTTAAAATTGAAATTGGTCTATAATTTTCGACATTATTAATCTCACCCTTTTTGTAAATGGGTACAATGCGAGCTTTTTTCCATTCTTCCGGGAATGTGCTTGTTTCGAGAGATTTATTGAAAATTATCGACAGAGGATATGAAAGACCGATAGGACATCTTTTGATAAATACTGGTGGAATGTTATCAGGCCCAGATCCTTTATTAAAATTCAAGTCTGTTTTTTTTGGAACCTCTCTTTCTGTAAAGTTGATGGTATTAAGTGACATATTGTTATATTTATGGGTCGGTATATTGGTACAACGAGAAAAAGAAACAGTGAAGTCTGAGTATACTGAGCTAAAATGTGTGGCAAAAAGGTTTGCTACGTTTAGACTAATGGCATTTACATCAACTCCATACATTTCATGGGGTAAATTACTTTTTGTAGCTTTTTTATCATTAACATACTTTCAAAATGATTTGACATTATTACATATATTATTTTCTGTTAAATTGAAGTATTTTGAATAATTATTGCAAATTATTTTATTACGTCGTTTTTTGAGCAATATGTACATACTTATATCATATTATTTTTAAACTTGGAGTAACTTGAATATTAATAATAAAGCCATTTTATACAGTACTAAAAACAATTAATATTTTTTTTTTACAATTAATTTTAGGCTGTAAAGTATAAACTATCAAATGTCTTTATGTTCGGCGTGCCGATTGGCAAAGGCCTCGTCCAACGATTTCCACTCTTTTCTGTTTTGGGCAACTCTTCTTCAGTTAGGTCCTGTTGTCAATTTATTTCATCTTCCCATCTTGCTGTCTTTCCCGTTTTCTTTTGCCATCTCTTTGGTACCATTCTGTAACTCGTGCCGACCGTTTATAGGGAAGACACTGTACTGTGTAATTGGTGGATCAAATAAATAAAAAAAACTCTTTTGGAGTGACTTTATATAGTGTTTAACAATTAGACAGTAGCTGTCTTCCCCGAATCCGCACAGTATTTATGAGTAAGGAAGAAGGACAACAGCTCACCTCCAAGTAGTAGTCCTCCTGGTCGCGGCGCGGTGCGTCGTCGTCGTGCGGCGGGTGCGGCGCGGCGGACTCGAGCAGGCCGGCCGCGTCCCACAGCGCGGCGGGCCCCGCCACCTGCCGGACCAGCTCGGCCTCGGCGGCGTCCAGCGTCTTGGCTCGCTCGCGCACCTCAGCCCGCAGAGCAGCCGCCGCCGCCTCCAGCTGGCGCAGGCGCGCCGACACCTCATGGCGCACCGCGGCCACGCCTTCGTCCTCCGGCTCGTCCGCGGCCTCCGCGTCGTCGTCCGCGTCGTCCGCGCGCGGCTCGCGGTCGGCGCGCGGCGCCAGCGGCCGCGGCGGTGTGAACGCAGCGGCGTGTGCTTCGCGCGTGCGCTGTCGGTCGCCGAGCGCGTCCAGGCGGTCAGCGGTAGCTACGAGCGCGGCGCCGGCGCTCCGCAAGGACTGCGCACGCGCCGCATCGGCCGCCGCCGCCGACCGCACGGCTCGCGACACAACCGCCTCGTACCCCACCTCCGTGCACTACATCCAGAACCCAGACTTAATTCATTTATTTATTCCTTAATTTACTAACAGCGTAATAGTTAATTGTTCAACAAGTGAGCAATTATGGATTTTATAACAAGTGCACAAAACAAACCATTTTTATCCGAGACTTTAAGCAGCTGATAGTAATGTCGGGGATGAAATGGTTTTGTGGACGAGTTATAAACTCTGCTTTTCATTTCGATTGCGAGGAAATAAAACAGTAGTCTAACATGGACATTTTAAAAAATTTTAGCAAAATTGAAGAAATTAATAAACGCACGAAAAACAAGACCTGCGTGCCTACCATGAACTCTTATTGCGATTGAATTGACAACCTAAAATGAACTGCTTTGCTATTTCGTCCCACGACGTAATTAGAGCTATCTAATTTAGGTTGACGTCAAATCAACTAATTAAATCGCAATGATGTCAATTGAATGTTAAAAATGATATCAACTGTATCGCAAACTGATTTAGTTCGTTCATTCATTCGTACCATGAGGTAATATTTCAAGCTAAACTGGATAGCTTATGTGTTAAAGTGAGCGATTCGCAAAAAGTTTTTCTACTTCCTTAGAGGAAAGTAAATCGTGTTGTTAATAACATTTTAAAGATAGTGAAAACACACAGAAAAGGAAAATTTTAATGATGAAAAATGAGGTGTGAATACTTTATCGGACTTTTTTCTACAACAAAATATTGAAAATAAATACCAAAAATGAAAATACAAAAGACGAGGCAGTAAGGGCCCGGACTATAGCCTGTTCGCAAGAACAAATTAAAAAAAAAGTACTCTGTGGCCCTGTCATATCAAACATCAATGAATTCATAACTCGTTATTTTTACGAAAACACTTAAGCAAACATTTAATTTGTAATTCAAAGAACTATATTTATTTATATTAATATTATTTAATAAGTACAAAAAAAGCTTAATGGTTTATAATTTGACGCTATAGCGCAAATTTAATTTTTTTTTAGTATTTTCTACGCAAAAAATCCGCTAAAATCATATCAGTTTAGGTTTCGAAACGCAACGATATGATTCAAGTAAGAGAGACAAACTTATGCAACGACTATAGAGAGTCATCTCTTTCTCACCACAGACAAATTTATTTCGTTCATTCTTCTTATGGGATCCAAACGCCATTCAGTAAAAGGCACTTCATGGTACGAATTTTAGCGATTCAGTTTAGGTACCTAAATCGAACTGCATCGGAATCGCATCGCTTATTAAAAGTTGATGGTAGGCCCTCTGTTTACCGCCGTTTTTTTTTAAATCTTACGATATTGATATTAGGTTTGGGCTCCAGACCTATACAGTCTACTATTAAATTGATGTAATAATAGTATCGAGGGTTACTACGCACCCGCATTACGTCCGCAATGTCATCTAGGTAGTACCGCTGCAACGTGGCATTGGCCGCTTCTAGGCTAAGCACGTACTCTGCCCGCGCTCGCAAAGCCTTTGCCCGTGCTTCGCTGTGACGCGCCCGACGCTGCTCAAACAAATACAAAAGTCAGATTACAACACAAGACATGGCGAGATGCGACACACTACGTCTGTAACATCAAAACAATTTTAGAATCTTAATTAAGTACAATTTTAACTAACGTAAACGTATTTTAATTGTTAGATTCTTTTTTTTAATCAGAAAAGCAAAGAACTACAACTTACAAAGTCGGTACATAAAGAAATAACATATAAATATAATAAATTTTATTCAGATACGCTATCCACATCTATGTAAAATCTTGAGGTCTTCAATGGTAGGTACATAGAAAATGTGTTTATGCAATACTAATTGAAATTAAAGAGAAATAAATAATGTTCTTAGTTATAGCTAGTTGGAGTAAATTAAATCTATAACAATTAAATAATTAATGAACACAAAAAAGAAAACAAAAGTAATAATAATCTACGCAAATGTACACTAAATTATGACTATATTTACAATGAATTATATTCTGGTAAGGTTTGTAAGATGTGCTTTATTACAAATATAATTGTTAACCATGCAGGCAGTTTTTAATATCAATTTAATTCGATGATGATGAAGGGAACAATCTTAGATTACGTCTACATAGACTATGACAGCTGTGAAAACGTCGAAAAAAATAGACTTTAGAACTAAACTCTATTTTGAGCAATTCACGTGCACTTACACAAAGTGTCATAGCAAATCGCGAGTGCAAGACGTAGCTTGTCACGCACACTAAAGTATTATTCGTGGCCTATTTTTATCGGTTGTCTAACAGCAAGAGACTCTATCTAGACATACAAATTATCTATTATTATGATTTGGGTATTAATATGCACTTAAATCCTAGCATCTATTGTGACCCTGCATGCGCTAGCGCGCCTACCCTCAACTCAAAAGTTAAGGAAGAGAATCGAGGCAACTAACTAGGAAACGTGTTACTGTGCCGAGAATTAAATTATATCCTCGACACCTATTACTTTTAAAAGGCGTAGGATCCTCAGAGGGTTTAGGCAGGGCACGTCCTCTGCTTTAGGTGAAGGTATTTTAAGACACCCCACAGCCTGATTCGCATTCCAGAAGGATGTGTACGGGGTCTTCAGCGGCTTCGCAGTAGAATCTGCACAGGTTCTATTCACTGACACCCAATCTGGCTAGGTGCCCATTCAGCTTGCAATGGCCGGATAGGAACCCCGTGAGGGCACTCCGTGGTCTCTATAAATTATCTAAGAGAGCAATCAATCAAGCATTAGACGACCCATGTAGCCGAATGGTTAGTCACACTGACTACTAAGCTAGAGGTCCCGGGTTCGAATTCCGGTGCAATCATTTATATGATGAATATGAATGTTTGTTTCCGAATCATTGATGTTTATATGTATACATGTATGTTTGAGTAAGTATATTGTATTAAATATATCGTTGTTTTGTACCCATAGTACATGCCTAGTTTGGGACAAGATAATTTGTGTAATAGTGTGTCAAAAAAACTTGTGGTCCTTTCATAAGCCACACAGCGAGGTCACCCACCTTGTCCAGCTCCTTGTCGAGCGCTTTGAGCTTCTTGGCGGAGGCGGGGTCTGTCCGCTGCGCGCGCGCAGTGCGAGCCAGTCGCAGCTTAAGCGCAGCCGCACGCCACTCGGCCGCAGCGGCCGCGTGCGCCTTACCGCCCGCAGCCGCCTCACACAGAGCCGCGCCGATCTCCTCCTGCCGCTCGCAGACTGCACACAACACATTCACATTTTTTTTTTGAAGTGAAACTTCTATAGAATCGTTGTGATTTCAAACCGGATGCAACGGAAAAAACGACAGGTAAGAAACACACAATACAAAAATGTGTAGGATGAAGCCGGCAAAGAATGAGACAGAAATATGCATACTATTGAAGTGAAAACTTCTTTATCATCGTTGTGATTTGAAAGTCGATGAAATGAAAAAGCGACAGTAAAAGGAGCAGTCGCATCAATTCATAATATTTAACATGGGAGATAATGAGATAGGAAGCATAATACAATGTTTTGGTACCAGGCGATCATAGTTAAAGAAGAGATTGTTCTTAAGTATGGCGCGAGTATACCTTAATATATTGTCAATCATGTGTCATCCTAGCAACACGTACCAGGAATTCATATGTTGTTTAGAGGTTCATGCACCATGCAGGTTTCACTTCTGACATATGTACTTTGTACGCACGCAATTAAGTTTAATTTGGTTCATTTTATAACCAAACTTCTATTGAACTGCATTCACTCAAAAATTTTTCATTACGCTAGAAACTAGATACCTACGATATATATATTTATTATATGCATATTCCAAAGCTCAACTTTGATTAGTTGGATCCACAGTGCCTAGTTTTTTTTAATGAAAATACGTGACAAACGAGCAGGACGTTCAGTTAATGGTAATTGATACGCCCTGTCCATTACAATGCAGTGCCGCTCCGGATTCTTGAAAAGCTCTAAAATTCTGAGCGGCACTAACATCTGCCTTCGTCACCTTGAGACATAAGAAGTTAAGTCTCGTTTGCCCAGTAATTTCCCCTTCAGAACGATACATAGTAATGTGTACACATTACTGCTTCACGGCAGAAATAGGCGCCGTTGTGGTACCCATAATCTAGCCGGCTCCCAGTGGTAAACCTACCTACCTTACCTTACCTGCTAAAAAACCAATGCACGCCCCTGATCGCAGAAGACCGCTCCCAACCTACCAACGTCACGACACTTGCGATGCAGCCGTAGCACGTCGTCGGCAGCCCGCTGCAACCTCGCTGCTAGCGTGCCACCGTATAGCTCCGCGAGCGCCGCGTGGTCCCGCGACAATGCCCTTGTGTTTTCCAGTGCCGCTTGCCAGCACTCGTACGCACCTATCAGAGGCCACTGCTCGCGCCTGCAATCAACCACTGTCATATCAACTTCCTCTCTTGACCACTGCTTAAACTATAAATGCTTAAAAAACATGGAGGCATACGTAATGTTGCATGCAACACGAGTGGATCTACATCAGTGGTTTCTAACCAGTGGTCGACGAAATATGGTCCGCGGACCACGAACCAATTTCAATACGTGCACGTTGCACATTGTAAAGAATTATTGATATCACGACAACTGGAAACAACTTCAAAAGGTATCGACGCGACGTCATGAACAGAGATATGGAAATATTTTCAGAAACAACATTAGCTGGGAGAAACACGTTGGCTACACTTGTTGGGATCACGCTCTGGTCTGGCAACGTTAGTAAAACAGAAGAATTCTAAGGCTACAACAACGCATTGTATCATCCACCGTCAGGCGTTAGCTTCGAAGACTCTTCCTGGGTGCCTTACTTAATGCTATATAAGTGCAATGCAATTTTTAAATTCTACATTTTGATTAAAATTTATTTTCACTTCTCATGCTCTGAAATTGCTTATTTGTGCACGATATAGGCTGAACAAAATCGATTTTTGTGCACAAGTGCACAAAAGGATCTACTTATATATGTATCTATATTAAGGCAAAGAAAATGAGCCATACAGCCAAACACAATAAAAATTTCAGAGATAGAATTTGTTATTTTTTAATATTTACTTTAATTTATTTGCCTCATGTGTTTTTTAAGACATAAAAGATATTAAAATACGGTAGGTTATTTAATTAATTTATAAAATATATATATTACCAAATTAATTCAATAGTAGGCTGTATAGGTCTGGAGCCCAAGCCTAATGTCAATGTCGCAAGATTTAAAAAAAAAGCGGCAGGAAACAGGTCTTGTTTTTTCGTGCGTTTATGAATTTCTTCAAATTTGCTAAAATTGTTAAAAATGTCCATGTTATACTACTGTTTTATTTCCTCGCAATCGAAATGAAAAGCAGAGTTTATAACTCGTCCACAAAACTTTTTTATCCTCGACTTTACTAACAGCCCTCTCCTTCGGCTCGGGCCGCTAAAAGTCGCGGATAAAAATGGTTCGTTTGTGCACTCGTTGTAAAATCTACTATTTCGGATTGATTCCGTTTATTTTTCTTGTACATCGTGGTCCCCGCTAACAATAAAAAAAATTAAATGGTCCATAGCCAAGAATAGGTTGGGAACCACTGATCTACTTGAATGGTCTCTTTCAACAAGCAAAGACACCGTAAATAAAACTTATAATACACTTTTGAAAAAAAAAACCAATTGAAGAACACTACAATGCTACGCTCATTTTTTTACGGTGTTTGGTTACTTTTGCGAATAAACCGGTTGGTAAAGGTGTCTTCCAATTAATTGATTTTGAAGCTGCAACGAATACAAATGTAGGCAGTGCCCAAACGAATATGTTTTAGCTGTACCTGAGACATTCAATGAATGTTTGTTTGTAACTGTTTTCTTTAGTTTTATAATATTTTTCCTAACGTAACATCGAAGATGAAGAACAAGATCGGGCACTATGGAAAAAGTAACAGAATGATTACAAACATTAAAAAAAAATACTTCCCAAAAAAGATAGTTAAAAAAGACCGCGGCAACGTAGTAACGGAGTAGACGTTGAGCATTATTTTCAATTTTTTTGACCACACCACACAGTCACTGTGACGTGATCACCACGACAAGCACTCCCAGAACCGTCGCGCCATGAAATTCATTCAATAGTTTGGTTGGACGTGTTCCATCAAAAGCGCAATGTGAAGTAACACCACGCCACACATCGAGATGGTGAGTTGCGGTGATACTGGAACTTGGGTCACACTGTCCTTCAGAACTCGTAACAGCAGTACATAGGCTGAGATCTATAGTGTACCTAGACTTTGCTCAGACTTTACTAACGTAAAACTTTAGCGAGTGTGATAAAAATTTGACTTTTGCTTTGGGCTATCTTAATCTCAGCACAAATTAAGCTTTCAAATGATTATAAAAATAAAATCAAAGATTATGATAAGCTTACTACCACCAGTGGGAGTCTCCATTGCAAAGTATGCCGGCTAGATTATGAGTACCACAGCGGCGTCTATTTCTGCCGTGAAGCAGTAATGTGTACACGTTACAGTGTTTCGGTATGAAGGGCGCCGTAGCTTGTGAAATTAATGGGCAAATGAAACTTAACATCTTATGTCTCAAGGTGTAGAGCGCAATTATTGTAGTGCCGCTTAGGATTTTTAGGTTTTTCAAAAATGGCAGGTTGTATCAATTACCATCAGCTCCACGTCCTGCTCGTCTCGTCCCATATTTTCATAAAAAAAATACTACACTCAGCTATGATTTACGTAAGTAAAGTCTGAGCAAAGTTTAAGTACGCTCTATAGGTCTCAGCCATAGACGTCGGCGAGACGCGGGCGGGCGGTCGCGATGGCAGGTGGCGGGACATACTTGTGCCGGTGGTCCTTGTGCCTCTGCTGCGCAACACGCGCCAGCTTGTCGAGCGCTCGCGAGTATTCGTGCTCGAGGTCTGCGCGGCGTCGGCACAGCTCATGCAGCTCGCCGGCGACGCCCGCCGCCGCCTCCGCGCGCGCTTCTAACACGCGCGACTGCTCACTCAGCTGCAGCCGGATATCTATAATGTAAATCAGCTGCCTAAGTGTCTATTATTTTGAAGTGAGACTTCTAATGCGACTACCAACAATGTTAAATGTTTAACGCTTCTTATTGACACTAGTTGCTAGCCTATTAAATAAAATATTAAGTATCCTAACAATATAGAAACAAATACTTACAGCGCGTTTTAGAGTACATACATGCTGGTGCTAGCACCATCTATAGGTAAACGATGTAGACAATAGACATAAATAGTGCCGATATTGACTTTGAGCAATCTATCTCGAACAACAATGATCGCAAGAAGTACTTTAATTCACCATTATTTTATCTATTGAAGTGAAAACTTCTTTAGCATCGTTGTGATTTGAAATTCGATGAAACGAAAAAGCGACAGTAAAAAGATCAGACACATAAATTCATAATTATTAACATTAGAGATAATGAGATAGGAAGCATTACACAGTGTTTTGGTACCAGGCAATCATAGTTGAAGAAAAAGTTCTGAAAAAATGGCGACGTAAAATTAGCGAAATTGAAAAAAAACACCGAAATTTGTTGCTTCTTTGTTGCTAATTAGATGCTAAAAAATTAATTTTTTTGCTTTAGAGCAAAAAAACCGACCGCAAAAAATCGGCAATAACGCTTACTTTAAATTAAGATAGCGTGGGAATTATTTTGAGATAAAAGGAATTAGCGAAATTGAAAAAAAAAAACACCGAAATTTGTTGCTTTTTTGTTTCTAATTAGTTGCTAAAAATTAATTTTTTTGCTCTAACCGATCGGCAATAACGCTAACTTTACATTACAACGTAATACACAGTTTTCAAGAAAAACCAAAATAAAAGTTTACCCTCCCCCCTCCCTAATTTGGTAATGGGGGAAACGCCTACTATTTGGTTCTGGCACTCGCCGGCCGCTACCGCGGCACGCTACGCTCGGCTCCTGCGTTGTTTTAACTGTTCTAACATAACATAACCTAACCTAACCAATTTTAATGAATTGTAGTTGATAGAGCTTTGGTCCACGATTATAGTGCTATCACTCTTATTACAACGTAATACACAGTTTTCCAGAAAAACCAAAATAAAAGTCGACCCTCCCCGCCTCTACCAGTTTTTATTTTGTTGCTGACTCTCCCTGCTAAAACAAGCTGCACTGTGAGGAGCAACAAATTTTCACTATAGTTTTTCCGCGGAAAAATCGTTAGTTAAGCAAGCGTGGCCGGTTATTTTGTAAACCGATCTCCAACTTCTATTGACTTCCGGTTTTTATTTTGTTGCTGACTCTTTCTGCTAAAGCAAGCTGCAGTATGAACAGCAACAAATTTTCATCATAGTTTTTCCACGGAAAAATCGTTAGTTAAGCTAGCGTGGCCGATTATTATGTTTATGGCATATTTAAAAAAACATTTTTTTTTTCTTCTTAGCATCTTTCAACTACAAATTAGCAACAAATTGACCTCTATTTTCTTGATTGATCAGTCCACATTCAGTGATTCCCACGCTATCTTAATGTAAAGTTAGCGTTATTGCCGATTTTTTGCGATCGGTTAGAGCAAAAAAAATAATTTTTTAACAACTAATTAGCAACAAAAAAGCAAAAAATTTCGGTGTTTTTTTTTTAATTTCGCAAAATTTACATCGCCATTTTTTTTCACCTTGAAGAAAAGATTATACTTTAATATATTCTGACGTAAAGCGCACGACGTATTACTTATAAACATCAGGAGAACACATATATATTAGTGGTGATAGTAATGTCTTTCATAGCGATTGAAATCAGGTGTCATCCTAGCAACATGTACCAGGACTTTATATGCAGTTAAGAGGTTCATGCAAGATGCAGGTTTCACCTCTGTCATGTGTACTTTTTTATGGAAGAGAGGACAAACGATTGTACGGGTCACCTGATGTTAAGTGATGACCGCCGTCCACATTCTCTAGCAACACCAGAGGAATCACAAGACCTTAAATCACAATGTTGGTCCTTTAAAAAACTGTACGCGCTTTGTTTGAAGGTCGTATCGTCCTGGAAACATCGCTCAAGATTTACAGCTTGGTTGTTCGAGGGCCAAAGGTCCTTGAAAACCGCACTGTGGAAGAACGTCACATATCCAGATGGTGGAGATGATAATCTAATTTGTTTAGTTTCGTGTGAAGGTGGAATTCGGCGGCAGGCATCAGGTTGTTGTTGCTAACGGAAATCCAATGTGGATGCAATCGCGACACTAAGGTAATAGAAAAAAAATGAAAAGGCACAAACAATATGATCAAGGTAATCATCAGCTAAGAACGATGAATGATGATGGCCAAGTATCCTTGTCGAAATGGATCACTCGACCTTTATAATAGATGAAACAATTGACTTGAAAGGGCACCCATTTTCTTTTACTTTTCTGTAGTACCAAAACAGATTCACGTCTTTAATTTTAATAAGTGACTTGTGCGATGTTTTCGGGACGATACGACATAAGTACCTTCAAAAAAAGCGCATACACCTTCCTTCAAAGCCGGCAACGCTTCTGTGATTCTTCTGGAGTTGCAAAAAAATGTGGGCGGAGGTGATCACTTAACACATACCCGTACGCTCGTTTGACCTCCTTTTCCATAAAAAGGCGCTCGAATGCTAGGGATCACTTCCATTGCTTTTAGTTCCTTCCAGTTTTTTTCGCCAGGACTTACTACACACCATACATAGTTACGATCGGTGAGGCAGTTCACGAGTTATAACGGGTCACACAGCAAACAAAAGTTTTAACAAAGTCGTAGTAAATGCATCAGTGAATCTTAAAATGAATATTCAGCACAAAAAATGTTTCTCCGGGCAGAACCTACAGAGTATATTTAATGTATAAGTGAGGGTGACTACAGAGCGGCTCTCGCGTGCCGTACGATTCTCAGCCAGCCAGAGCAGGAAACCGTCGCGGCCGCGCACCGGACATATTAAGTTGTCATTATGATTGAAGACAATGGCCGCCCGCGCGTCCGGCTGGTCACGTACACAAACAACAATGACTGCAGCTATTATGACGAGTCCAACATTCGACAAGTGGGTACAATAGCTCGCTTTGGAACCACCCCGGGCCCTTCATAGCTCCACGCTCCACTATTGTTCCCGGACGAACAGCACGGCAACAAACTGTCCCCCAGCCCCAACAGGTTCGCCCTGCCATTGTTGAAGTGCGCGTATACAAAGGATAATTTCTGTAGAGATGGATGGATACATAGAAAATTGGGAGTAATTTTTGAATATGAATTCCGACGTGAAACTAACGCAGCGGAAACAGCTCTCAACATCAAAGTTATATTTGTAGGGGATACTATATTTTTAGTTTAAACGCTACCGTAAAGGAAACTTTAACTTGAATAATGAAACCCGAGAAACACCAGCTACTGAGGTAGATACCTACTGATGAATTAGCCGCGTGGTTTGATGTTAGTGTAACATTTTCTTCACAAGAAGCAGTACAAAATGCCTTCAGTTCTGACCCCGGAGTTCTACCACAAAAGGCATTTAAAATTTCCCGTGAGATGGCTAATCTATGGATAAAAACGGCATGGATTTCACGAATAATAGAAATCTACACAAATAAAATTTGCAAAAAAAAATTATGAACTCATCTAGAAAATTCGAGACATCAAGATTTATGAACGAAACGTCACTCAAACGGTTATCTTAGTGGTAGAGCGCTCGTACGGAATGCGAGAGGCAGAGGGTTCGAGTCCCGCATCGTTTATAAAGTTTGTTTGCAAATTTAGTTTGTGTAATTATTAAGACCAGAAGTGAGGGTTATCATTCAATTGCTGAAACTTTATTAAAAAGATTTGAAGTTGACTCGAGTTTATAAATAAAAACTTGAAGAGTTAATATTCTAGACTTAATGTGATCTGACCAACATAATTACTGAACAACCACTTTTTTACAAGTTGATCTATATTTAATAATTTACTAGATTTTTTTTAAATTTCAGATTTTTTTTTAAATATTATATCAGTAAACTGTAAAGAGACACGGAGGCATTAAAATGATTGGCCCCTTTAATCGCTCTGTCTTCTTGTAAAAGGTTTTAAAATAGTTTTCTGGTGAACATATATAAAAATGAAGCATCACAATTTACGTGAAGTTAAGTAATAATTTTGGGAGCTGTAATGGAGTGTCTGGGAGTATTGACGACTTATATTAAACGATAAAAATTTTAACAAAAAAACAACCGACTTAAAAAACACTATTCCAAAATCATCAAGGAATCATCGAAATCGGTTGGCGCGATATCGAGTTATTCGTAAATTTGTCGCGCACATACTTATAGCAAATTTAAGACATTTATGGTTTTCTAATGGATGCCATTGTCAGATCTGGACCAAATTGCAATGAGACCACATGGGAAGCACCAGCTTTCAAATAAAAAGAATAATCAAAAACGGTTCAGACAGTCGAGAGTTCTGGGGTAACAAACAATAAAAACATACCGACGAATTGAGAACCTCCTTCTTTTTTGAAGTCGGTTAAAAATACAGGTAAAAATCAGCTTTGAGAATTTAGGTGAGGTAGGTTAGTAATGTTTTTATGTATCGATATTTCCTGATACCTGGAAATTGGCCGTCTCAGCAAGCTAGCAGCTAGGCATGCATAGTAGTACATACTAACCCTCTTATTCATAATGGTCCGCTAACTTTAAACAGCCGCTTAGGAGTGTTTTTTCTCATTGTGACTTAGGTCAATAGAAGAAGACAGAGTGAGAATTAGCAATGCTTTAAGTTAGCAGACTATTATGAATAAGGGGGTAACACTTCGCAATCGTCCATATGGCCCTGGGATCTTGCTCCATTACAGTGTTTTTCAATCTTTTTTATTTCGCGACCCAATTACAGCTTTCCAGCTGAATGGGGTCGACTCCCCTCGTCAGTCAGATAAATAATTTAATTTTAAAAGACTATCATAATACCTACCCAAAACCTTTAACGACCCATATAGCCCATTGGTAAGTGACCCTGCCTACTGAACTAGAGGTACCGGGTTCGAATTCCGGTAGATGCAAAAACATTTATATGATGAGTATGAGTGTTTGTTTCCGAGTTATGGGTGTTTATAAGTATTTATGTAAGTTTAAGTATATTGTATTAAATATATCGTTGTCTTGTACTCATAGTACAGGGTATGCCTAGTTTGGGACCAGATAAATTGTGTAAAAGTGTGTCAATATTATATTATATATTATATGATTTTATGCAGTAAGTGTCAAATATTCTGGGCAATGACGTTCTATACATATGGACATATCATTCGCATTCTGATAACAGAACGGCAAAAGTGTGCTTAAAGACAATGTAAGCACACTTTTCTCCTTAGTCGTGTGTCAGCTGTGTGTCAATTAACAAGCCTAAGTGTGCTATAAAGTGCTTAAATAATACATTAACGACTCAAAAAAAGATGGTGTGACTTATCATCGGTAAGGTTTTTTTATTTATATAAGATAGATGTGCAAAATGCGGAAGTAATTTAATAAAACGAATATTTTTTCATTAAATATGGTACAATATTATTGACAAGTCCCCAGATAAGACCCGCTTGTCAGAATGGAACAGTCGGGTTTTAAATTCAAAATACGCAGCTGAAACTGAAATAGTGTTTACATTGCTGCCTATTGACCAATAATATTTTAAACAACTGAGTAAACGCAGAAATGTATAGTCATAGAAGTCGAAGGTTATTATGGTGTGATTTGTGACGTGTGCCATATTTCAGCTTTGATTTTGTATGAAGTGCATTGTCTATATGTATAGAAAGTCATTGGTTCTGGGTAAAAAGAACACAAGAGCTGGCACGGGAAGCTCTAAAATTATAAGTACCATTCGTCACTTCAATTTCCGTGTGAACTGACATGTTGACAGACATTAAAACTTAAAAGAGAAATAGACTTCACTTAGAAAATGATTCAATTCTAAACATTTCAAAAGTCCACGATTGGCCAACCTTCTCACTAAAATTGTGTTTTTATTATAGTCTACCTTGCCATTTTCCTTCTGCTTGCAACCTGCCAAGTAAATCCCTAGAAAAAACACTGTTCTATCATATTATATGTACCTTTCTACATATATACATACTACAGTGCTAACTACGCATTTAACACTAATATTGAGGAACACGATACATACGAGGGGAGGCTGATAAGTAATCTACCTAACTATGAAAGAAAAGACTTTGATGGCTAGTTTTTTTTTTATTTTTCTATATAGTCTCCTGCAAGTGAAATACACTTATGACATTTGCAAATAAGTGACTTCATGCCGTTATAATAGTAATTTTTATTTTGCTCGTCAAAATGGTCAGTCACAGCCTCCTTCATTTCTTCGCCCGTCGAAAATCTGCGACCCCTCAATTTTTTCTTTAAATCTTTGAATAAGAAATAGTCACAGGGAGCCAGATCTGGACTATAAGGTGGATGGTTAATTTCTGTGAAGCCTTTTTTGCTCAGGGCTGACCTCGCCGTTAAGGCTGTGTGTACAGGAGCATTGTCTTGTAAAATCAGAACACCTTTGCTGAGTTTGCCTCTCCGCTTTTCTTTGATTTGTTCACGAAGCTGGTCAAGCAAGTTTGCATAATATTCAGCATTCATTGTTGTATTTTTAGGCAAATAATCTATCATCAAAATCCCTTCGACATCCCAAAATACGGTGGCCATTAGTTTTCCAGCCGACGGCCGAACCTTGAACTTCCTTGGCGGCTTTTCTCCTTTAAATATCCATTGCATTGACTCTTGTTTGCTTTCCGGATCCCACTGGCGAATCCAAGTTTCATCACAGGTCACAATTCGAGAGATAGTCTCTTCTTCTTTACCTTTGACCAGGTCTAGAAATGCCTGACAACATTCTACTCGCCTTTGTTTGTCAAAGGGGGTCAACATTCTAGGGACCCAACGCGCGCTCACCTTGGACATGCCCAAATGTTCGTGAATAATTTCATGAACTCGTTCCTTGCTAATGCCCACATCTCTGGCTATCTCCCACTGCTTGATTCGCCGATCTGCAAGAATCAGGTTCTTCACCTTTTCAACATTATCTGCGGTAACAGCAGAAATTGGCCTTCCACTACGTGGGTCGTCTTCCAGGCTCTCACGGCCATGTTTAAATTGCTTCGACCAAAACTTTATGACGAATTCAGAAGGACTTGAATCACCAAACACCTTTAACATGCGCTCTCTGATCTGCGTAGGCGTATTTCCTTCTTTACTTAGGAATTTAATCACTGCTCGATGCTCAAATTTCATCATTTTACAATTTTCTTTCGACATGGTGAAAAAAAAGCCGCGCCAAAAAAACAAAAGCAAGCGAAAAAAAATAAGCGTCATAATTTTGAAAAAGGAATAAATATAGAATATGATTTTGCAGTGGCCAGTTCGATTTTCAAAACTTTCTTTAACAAAGTAGAGTTTATATCAGCCACCCCTCGTATATATAGTACTTGTAGTAGTACTTGGACGACCGAGCCTTGCTCGGATTTTTAAGGAAGTACAAAACTTGAAACCTAGCTAGATCGATTTATCGCCCCCGAAATCCACTGTATACTAAATTTCATTAAAATCTTTGGAGACCGTTTCCGAAATTAAGATTATATCATATATGTACTAGCTTACCCTGCAAACGTTGTATTGTCATATAAAGTAATTATAAAAAATAAATAATTAAAATTTTTGAGGTATAAAAAATAGATGACGACCGATTCTCAGACCTAATAAATATATCTATATATATAAAAATGAATAATTGCTGTTCGTTAGTCTCGTTAAATCTCGAGAACGGCTGGACCGATTTGGCAAATTTTGGTCTTGAATTATTTGTGGGAGTCCAGAGAAGGTTTGAAAGGTGAATGAATAGGAAAATGCTGCCAAATTAAATAATAACAACAAACTTGTTTTTCATTTGATGTGTCCATACATAATATCTATGAGAGAATTTATTGGCGCCCGGTTTGACAGTTCTGCTGTGAAATAATTTCATTACAATAACGGGGAGCATATTTTACGAAATAATTCTTGATGTTATGATATATTATTGACAAATTAATAAAAAACATTATTTTATTTATTATATACAGAACAACGTCTGTCGGGTCAACTAGTCGTAAATAAAATTTATTGTACTACAATAATCATTATATTCGATTACCATCTTGCAACTCTATTGGGTATCTGCGGATCGATGAGAACAATATTAAAATCGCGATACAAAAATAGGTGTTTATTGCAGACCGGTGCAAATTTGAAGTTGTATGTATTTTTAATGTAAAATCATAATAAAATTAAAATAAAAAAAATTGTCCAAAAATTAAAAAAAAATGTTAAGGGAGAACAACCCTTATCACTTAGAGTTATGAAAAATAGATAGTAGCCGATTCTCACACCTACTGAATATGCATATAAAAAGCAGTTTCGGAGGAGTAAGGTAACTAACATTGCGTAACACGAGAATATTATATATAAGATTCATATACAAGAATTTCTCGTTTAAAGATATAAGGGATATACTGTAGATAATACTTTTTACAGAGATATCCAAAGTACAAATACATATGTAATTCAAAAACCATCTTTGTGGCAAAGTGACAGGAGCATAAAAAAGCTGTGCACGGAAATAGCGCCGGCGGCAACCCAGATGGCGGCCATATTGTAGTACCTGCTCTACTTAGACTTTGTAACAACAACAACCGAGCTCGGCTTGTGGCGGATTGTTCTGATGTTTCGGCTTTTCATTCCCATATCAATAATGGCTACATTCCAATGAGATATCAAGTTTCTCTGTATTGAATAATATGAGTTAAATACATCTACATAATGTTCATAACAACATTGACACCTGTCTCTCAGTAGGAGAGATTACGCTTTTTTATATGCTTTCCTTTTTTTGGTGGTTTTGACCTGGCACCTTTATATAATATCCCTGCCCTGATCGTCTAACGTTTTTATTTTATGGAAAAGGAGGACAAATGATCCTCACCTAGTTGCTGGCATTTAAGGAAGGCTTTTTGAAGTGAAAACTTCTTTAGCGGCGTTGTTCACTTTTCTTGGGATTGATATAAAATGCTAAAGTCGCGTCAGGACACGTGACCTGATCGAAAATTCGTAAGACAGTCGTTGAAATTATAGATGAAAGTTGATTTTACTGAGAGATAACCTTTTAATACTAATAAAAATTGTAATAGTTCTAAAGTGTTAAATTTTTATGGAAGTAATATAAATTGTCATTTTTGTATACGATAACGCAATAAATGAATATTGTATTTAACCACATAAATGCTAGTACTTTTATACTGATAAATAAAGCAATTCGTCCGAAATTACCATTAAAAATATTCAAAAATGCACAACGTTAATGTTCAAGTTTTCACTTCTGCCGGCACTCCCGGAGTGCAACCCGTTATTTTTTTTAAGGTACGTCGTACCGACCCGGAAGCACCGCACTAGAAAGCTTGGTTGTACGTGGAAGAAAGTTCCTAAAAACCGAACTGTGGAGGAACGCCACAAATCCAGATGATGGGGATGATATTCTAATTTGTGGCGTGTCGTGCGAAGGTAGAATAAGGCGGCAGAAATCAGGTCAAACAACTCGAACAATCCTCGTGATAAATGCGGAAGAAGATAATAATGACAAGATGATAACAAGATAATGTTGTACGCCTAGGTCGTTCTTCCCATATTTCCATCTATATTAGCGCTGTAAATTTGTCTCACTATACATTGGCAAACTATCCCAACATTTATTTTCTCAACAATAACACTCACTACCACTTTTCTTACTCCACATCACTCTTACGTCATTGTTTCGTAATCTGTCTTTCAAATGGACATCACCATAAATAAGTATAGAAATCAACCAACCTCGATGAACAGTTCGTCCAAGTACCCATAACTCTCACCTTACTCGCGTTCACTTTCATTTCAGAGATGTGAATCACGTAAGACAAGAATGGCGGAAAAGATCATGGTCAAAGGTCATTCTGGCTTCACCAACTGTGGTATAATCCGGCTTAACTCGCAATAAGGACGGGCAGAACCATCGATTCGGATCTCTATTGTATTCCTCAATGTCGTCCAAATACGTATTGCTCTCGCCTTACTCGCGTTCACTTTCATTTCAGAAATGTGAATCACGAAGGACAGGAACATCAGAAAAAGAACATGGTCAAAGCTCATTCTGGCTTCACCAACTGTGGCAAAATCCGGATTGAGTTGCAATAAGGACGGCCAGAACCATCGATTCGATCTCTATGATATTCCTCACTCTGGTCCAAATACCCGTTACTCTCGCCTACTCGCTTTCACTTTAATTTCAGGGATGTGAATCTCGTAAGACAAGAACATCGGAAAAAGATCAAAGGTCATTCTGGCTTCACAGACTGTGGCGATATCAAGATTAACTTGCAATAAGGGCTTGCAGAACCATCTATTAGGATCCTACTACCGTAAGCGGCCGTATTCGATCAATAGAAAGGGTGTGGTCTTCAATCATGATAGCACATACCACAGATATAATTAGCCACTCAGCATAATTAAGAGATTTTGGCTGGCAAATAAAAGCTGGCGAGTAACGACATATAGCCATAACCTTGCACCTTCAGATGTCTACCTGTTTTTATCTCTTCAGAATATTTAACTTTATATATATCTTTAAATAAGTTGAAAACTGCCAAAACTACGGTGTATTTTTAATCAGATATTATACCTAAATTTCTATAGTAAAAGAATAATGTCACTACCTTCTCCATCGGCAAAAAGTCATCAAACAAAATGGCACATAAATAATATATTAAATACTGTACTTAATTTGTACCAAAATTATGGATGAGACTCTAACCCGCAACTCTCGTGTCCCACCTGAGCACTCTTACCAACTGAGCCAAACATCGGAAAAAGATCATGGTCAAAGGTCAGATAACGCTATATGCGCTATATGAGCCAAAAATCCGAGTGCATCAAGCAAAATTTTGGTATGTCTTGTTCAACTCTCAGGTTGTGGCTCCATCTACAGGATCTACTTTACAGTTGATAACTTGCTCAACTCCAATAATTGCATATTAGGAAACTGACTTGAGATGTTGTTCTTGCAAATCTAAACCACAGCCTGGCATGCTCAAACGGAACCCCAGAATTACGGGTTGGAGTCCCGCAATGTCCATAAATTTTGGTAAATTTGCATACTTATCAAATTTTTCTTAAAACCCAATATTAAAAGCTTCTTCTGATCGAGAGGGGGGATAAGTAGGGAGGAGATCTTATTCATATATGATATCTCATTGTTACACTGTTATCCACAATAAATCAAACCCACATCACCATGATTGCTGATAATACAACATAGGTACTTTCAAAAGAAGTGCTTACAGCATCCTAAAAGACCAGTAAAACTCCCGGGATTCCTCTGGTGTTGAAGAAGAATGTGGATTGCTGTGATCATGTAACATTAGGTAGCCCATAGGTTTGTTGCTCCTCCTCTAAAAATGTTGATACCTTGGAGTCTTAACTCAACCAAACCTATGTTTGGGTTGTCAAAAGATTGATTGACTTATTTTAGTTTAATTAAACACATAGGTTTATTAAGGTTCTGTTATTTTAAATAACCTAACCATGTTTATCTCTGAAAGGCTTCGAATGCCTGTGTCAAATGTTAAAGTTCCATAATAGAATAAATACAGTGATTTTGAATTAATTTGAATAAAATTTTATACTTTTGCCATCTTGATGTAAAATAAATATATTAATTATATTTTATTTAAGTATTTTTTAAACTAGTTGGTAACCCATAAACTTATTAAAAAAATTCAATAATTAAAATTTTTGGAGGATATAAAATAAATGACAAATGATTCTCAGATCTACCAAATATATGTGATACATAAAATTTATCGTACTACAATTATTGTATTAGATTGTCATCTTGCAACCCTATTGCGGATGGAACAGAATAATATAAAACTCCGAATACAAAAATAGGTGTTGACGGCAGACAAATGAAAATTTGCAGTTGTATATATTTTTTAATGCTCAACCATAACAAAATAAAAAAAATTATTTAGGGGTATGAAAAGTTCTGTGATTCTCAGACCTACCCGATGAGCACACAAAATTTCATACAAATCGGTTTAGCCGTTTCGGAGGAGTTTGGTAACAAACACCGTGACACGATAAGATTTAATATTAAAAAACAAGTAACTACGTGTAGTTAGAAAAATTAACTCACTGTTAAAAGCTGCAAGTTTCCTGGTGGAACCAAGTCTTTTCATGGGGGTTCGCGGCTCCAAATCGCGCTCGTCGAGCGAAGCGAGCACTGGCGCGGTGGCGGGCGCGGAGGGTGCCTCCACCGCGCACGGCGTCGTTGCACCCGAACCCGATCCAGACATCTTCGACTCGAGTAAAAGTTGTCTGTGTCTTCAACTGATATTGTGATATCGCAACACTCACAATCGCATCCACATTATGCTAAATTAATATTAAAATTTAAATGCTTTGAGTACGTACTTAATATTCAATTATTAATTCGTTAAAATATAAGTAACTTGCTTTCTTGTACGTACGTCTACAGATCTTTTAGCAGATCACAAACTCCTCCACTTTTAAACGTTATGTGATGATTTCCGTCACGAAATAAGTAATTTAGAGCTTTAAAATGTGTATTCGATATAAATATCATCTAGTAAAAATATTTAATATTATAGAATGAATCAACAATAAAATATTTTATTCAAGTCACATTATACACTGATTCACATAAATATTAACTAATTATATCCGAATGGGTGCTTGTACAATACGGATTTCATTACACATTCTTTATTTTCATACAAAACAATGCAAACACTACACTGTCGTTGCTCCCAAACCCAAACCAAACACTCCCAAACGCAGTTCACACAAAAGCGATCAGCGAGTAGCGCGTAACTGACAAATGACAATTCAATTTTTTTTAATTGATTTAGTTGCACGGTATGCAAGTCCATAGGCCTTGACAATGTATATAGTCTATTTTTCCTTACGTGTCTTAAATAGTAAACAAAGACGACCTTGAATGAAATTCACTTATTTTCGAACAATCACACATTTTAGATTTGTTTTTATCATTCATAACTATTTCATGAACACACACGCAATGAATTACACTAATAAAAGGTATTAATTTATGTTTGAAATACAATATTTTTTGCTAAAATTGAAAAAATGACAGAGCAAACTTTCGTATATAACATATCAACACACAATTTTAACATTTGGCTGTAGAGTTGGTACATTTACAAAGAATTATCGAGAATGGAAACTGAACTTTTATTTTGTTTAGGGCTTGGCACTACTTCAAACCTATCAACAGGTACCACTTACAAATAATAGTATAAACATTGAAGGTTTGCACAAGAGGTGTGTTTAATTAATCTTTATTACATTATTTTACACTATGTAGTTTTTGAACTCGGTTTTTTTTAAGTAGCTTTTTTTAAGCTATTGCATAGCTTCTATCGCGGGCCTTGAGCGTGAAGACCGAATCCAGAAATTCCGTAACGAAAATAACCTATGACCCCACTTACTAGATCTATATAGATATTTCGCCATTGTTTTTACAGTTGCCGTGGAACAGCGGTTGTCATTTAGCTTTTTGTGCAGAACGTATACGTCTTGACTTTTTTTAATTTCTTTATTTTTTTTATCACGTTTTTTTAATTTTTATTATGAATCCAAAATTGGACGAGGTAGAGCATTTTATTCATCGCAATTTACTGGAGTACACTGAAAAAGGGTCGAAAAAACTTGGTACAAATGGTAATAATTTTCCACTTATTTTGGCTGGCGATTTCAACATCAACTTCACTGATAAAAAATCAGAGCGGTTGACAACTTTTCTTCCGAAAATATTGAATTTAAAAATGATTAATGATCCACAAGAATACACAACAAAATATGGGACCACCATTGACGCGGTGTTTTCCAGATATTTAGAATATATCAAGTCTGAAACTTATGTTTCTTATTTCAGTTACCATAAACCTATAGTTTCAATAGTAAATATTCCTGAATAACTTACATGTATTGTAAGATAATAAAAATATTTTGAACAATATTAACAATATTAATTTATTTTATAAAAAAAAAAAAATGTTTTCTTATCGGTCACCACGCTCAAAAAGTGTAACTTGAATTGATATCAAAGAAAAAAAAACAAAGGAAAAAAATACTGCATAAATAAAATAAATAAATAATTATAATTGCATAAGTTGATAAAAAAATGCTATGCAATAGCTTTACCGCGGCAGTCCCCGAGTGCCACACGTCTTTTTTTATTTTTTACTTTTTAGTGTCTGTAATAGTTTGTTCTGTAGTAAAAAAGTAGTACTAGACTACTGTAGGATTTTTAAGATTACATCAGGTAAACTACAAAATTTCATTGCTTTTTATTGTCATATATTAAATTGTCTTTTTTTAAGAACTTTTGAATAAGCCTACGAAAGGTGCCACGCTTCTCGCAATATACATCCCAAGACATAGGAACGGAAAAAGGAATTGACTCCGAAAAAATGCTTTTCGACACTCTATTTCGCGTTCTTGTGAGACAGTGAAATAACGTGAAGAACGTTTGATAGCCATGAATGACATGTAGCCTAAAACGTAAATTTTAACTACTTTATTTCGGATTTAAATAATCATCCGGGTGAATATATTGTGGTTATTACTGAGAATGGGTGTAACTAACTAATACATTAACAAAATGACACCTAACAATTATACACTAAACAAGCTTTTTTAAAATACAAAGTAGCAACTCCTAACTGGGTTGGTAATTCTTTGGTACGAGTTAAATACTTTTGATATGCTTACACGTATTTCTTGAGTTACTTTGATATTTAAATTAGAATCATTTCGTATCTTAACGATCCTGACGGAATCTCCCGTTCGCTTATTTGTTATTTTTTAAAATAACATTATAATGTTATTAACATAACATTATATCTTATAAGATAGGCATATTCTTATAGATATCTAATTGTATAGTACTATATTAAATTACAAAGCGGACGGAAATCACTCACTCATGAACTGACAGCGGAGCAGAAGCGGGCTCGCGTGAAATGGTGTTCACAGATAAATGCTAATGATGTACGATCACGGACATTCTAATGCTGTTTTTGACATTGTCACAGGAGACGGAACGTGGTGTTTTGTACCGGGCAAAAAACAGCAATCTTGTGAATGGGTGTTTGAGAATGAGAGCAGGCCAACAAAAGTGAGGCAGCCGAGAAACGTTGGTAAAAAATGATCTCATTTTTTTCTCAGCTACGGGTCCCATCTACACAATTCCAATTGAAGATCAAAGTGAAAGATGCCGAGTGGTATTCTACCATTTGTTTACGCAGGGTTTTAAAAAAAGTTCGCGAAAGACGACCAATAAGCCGCGTTCTGCTACACCATAACAACGCTTCTTCACACATGGCCAACAAAACAAAGTCATTTTAGCTTCCGAAAAAGTACAACTCGTTACTCATCCTGTACATAGCCCCGACCGAGCACCCTGTGATTTCTGTATGTTCCCCAAAATCAAAGATTTGATGAGAGGCTTCACTTTTACCAATTCCGAAGAGGCAGTGATAGTGTTCAATCAGCACGTAGAAAACATGCCTTCAGATCTGTGGTGCTCCTGTGTTAAAATTAAGTTCGATCGCATGAAAAAATGGTTAAAATGTAAAGGAGAGAAAAGCAATAAACATAATATTTCGCTTCTAACATGTTGTTTTTTAAGTTACGCAAAACTTCTAATGTGACCTACGTATAGTTTGGAACCTAGAAGCAGGAGTCCTCGTCACAAATAAGAAGTATGTATACGATCAGTACGCAATATATTGTTAATTTAAAAAACACACAAAACACATTATTTAAAAAAATATATAGAGTGAAGTTCAATGAGTTTTTCCTTTACATTAAAGCATGCATTCAATTTAAACTATAATATACCTACTTGTGACTTGGAAATATCGATAGTGTCGAACTTTAGCAACAAAAACTAGTTTAAAAATTGCACATTTTTCGTATTTGTTTATATTTGTATTCGAATTTCTTTGCATATGGTAAAGCTAGATTACTTTTTCCTATTTATTAGTGTATAAGACATTATATAATTCTTAAATATTGCATTTGACAGTTAAATATTTGAAGTCGTCCTTAAGTGTGTAATGTGTAATTCGGTTTTCGGATTTTCAACGATATCCAGCCACTTCTACTTAATCTACTATTACTGCGGAGTCTTTCCACAAAAGCGAGATTTGTTTCGATAACAACAAACGTCAGGCCATTACAAGTTGATAGCCTGTATGGAAAAGGTCTCGTCTATCTCACTCTAACACACTCTTATACTATATGCTGACTCTTTCGCATTGCCAATCTTTGGTATTATACATCCATGGATTCACTTGTTCATAGAAAGTGCTAATGTGCGCACAATGGAGGGTAAAGGAAAGGACTGGGGATAATATCCGTTAAATACACTAGGTTGAAGTATAGCAAGGATATGACAACTAAATAATAATACCATAAATGAAGGAAACATGAACAAAGAATGTAGGTGTCTGAATGCATGAAAGACGCACTGTATGTCTTTCATGCTTTCGGGCACTAGGAGATAAGTATTTTGCGCTCTTTGAGAATGTCATTGACGGGAAGCATTTAGTACGTAGGTACTAGACACAGAAAACTTTTATTAATTTATTTTTTGATTAAAAAAAAAATAGAAAATGTTTCGATTGTCAAAGGTAAGAAAAATATGAAGATGTTACAAATTAATGCCACACACACATAAAAAATAAGTCGTAATGACAAAGAAAATAAATATTGCTTCCATGTGAACTAAAAGGCTTCGTGTCCAAAGCCATTAATAAATTTAAAATGTCAATTCAATTGTCAAATACACGTGTTTTATTTTACTTAAAATTTATATAGAAATTAATAGAAATAAGCAAAGACAATACAAAGTTTAAGTTTAATAGCAGTTAGAATGCAGAGCAATATTTATATTAGACGACGGTGAAAAATATTAACGTACATAAAAATGCCACCTTTTCGTATTGGTTTTTTAAAGAGAAAGGTTAATCCTGATGAACCTAGAAATGACACCACTGAGGAAGAAGTAAGTGGTTTTGTCTTAAAATATTTATTGGTAACAATACAATAGTTTCTTAATAATTAATTTGTTACATTACTTTTACTGTTAATAAATATAAAACTTAGGACATTATAAGGAAAGCGTTTCAGCTTCCAACTATGGTATTTTCTTAGATTATATATTTTCTGAGATTTTGGTCAAGAAATGAACATGTGCTTCTAGTAAATTAAGTTCAGTCAAAATGGCTTCACACAACATTGCTTAGAACAACATAATATTGACTATATATTCATCAAATCAAAATATATATAGTATTAAATTTTGCTTATCCTAAATTTACAGATAACAGATATTAAAAGTGATGAAGAATTAATAAAGGGTGATTTGGATGGTGGAAGTGATGCAGCAGATTCTGATTGTGAAGAAGAACCTGTTGAATCTGATGTTGAGAGAGATGTAAGCCAATACATGATACTAAATTATTAGTACACTTATTAGTAGTAGCCAAGACATGATATTTGATTATTAGTAGTAGCTAGCTATGACTTCTCCTAGCTAAATTAGATGATAAGAAATTATGCAGATTGCAGAGAGAGAGAGGACTAATGCTTACTTCTTAAATTATGAAAATTAAAAAACATAAACAGTCAGAAAATCTACCTAAAAATTCATTCTTAAATACTTTGTAGTGCTTTACAATTGTTTTTAAAAATTTAAAATTTGCTACTTTTTAGATTATATCAAATGAAATCAAAATGACTTTATTCATGTAGGTCACGGAAATGACACTTATGAATGTAATAAAAAAATATTTTTCTTATTGAATCTACCGCTACTTTGTAAAGGGTTGAGCTAATGAGACGAAGCAGCAAGAAACTGATTGCCACTCTTTTATATCAAGATTTACATTTCCAGCGACTTACAAATAATTTCAATTACATTATAATATGTAAAATGATGCAACAAACATACTCAAATGTCAAATAGTCAATGCCTTACATGAGTAAGTCAAAAAAGTAAATGTAAATTAATACAAAAGTTATCTAGTACAGTAGCTGCATCATCCACACACACCATATATAAATAAAGGTTTTCTGGGAGCATTTTATAAGCGATTATAAATAAATATGTATATATATATATAATAAAAAGAAACTGAAACTGAGTCTCCGGCAACAGGATCATCCTGCCACCACAAGCAGCGCCCGCACACACATGACACATGAGCCAGCCATCGCCTGCCTCAACCATATTTTAGGGAAGGGGACGAATTTGATAAATTTTATCAAAAGTGTAGCATATCTCCGCATCTTAACTTCTTAATAAAACAAAAACTTGATTAAAATAAAAAATAGCATGTCACTTACTAAAAATATTCGATACAACAAAGCAGTTATTCAAACAAGTTAACTTAATAGGTATTTAGGTACTTAATTGAAATATCTGAGTGTTTTTAAGAGTTATCATCTCCAATCAACCATTAACTCTTTTGATATCTGTTTCCATCAGGGTCTCTTAGCTGGTGATCTTATCTATATGTATGTCTTACTCATAGATGGGCTGGATCGGTTGTCTCAAAGAGAGTAAACATAGTAAATGCTTTTGGTTGCACAAAGCGCTTATTGCGAATCTGCCGTCCTATGGGCTTCATGAGAATTTATGGACATGGTTACTAGCTTTTTGCTGTTCATGGCATGAAGCAATTTTTTAAGGTGCATACTTTAACTTAAAACCCATAAACACTTGTATCCGGTGAGGTTATTGGCCATCTTTGAAGTGGCTGTGTACCATCTTGTGCATATAACCAACTCACCTAAAAATACATTTCATGGAGGCCCATACCTAAAGATATATTACTTAAGCTCAGCTTTTGGTGCTAAGAATTCAATTTGAAGCAATGTGTTTGGATGATTAATAGTCCTTGACAGGAGAATACCATTATTAGTCAATATATGGATTTGCTTCCGGTTGACCTGTCCTGTATAGTGGAGTTTATTAGTCTGGTCCAGTTTATTTAAGAACAACCAAAGGATTTAAAGTCATCACTTACACAAAGGCTTTATTTATTTGTCTGCATGTCGACTCAAGCTCTTTACTTAGAATTTGTAACTGACCATAGAAGCGTTTTTCGCTGCCTTCAGGTGATTTCTATCAAAACGAGGTTAATGTGCAAAGTTATGGAGCGAAAATGGTACAACATTTGCAGTATCTCTACAGAATTAAATTAGATCAAAAGTTTGCAATCTTCATTAGCAGAGCATTTAGAACAAAGCTGTACGGAGTTGCCACTTGTTATTCCTCGTGTGTGGTTTGAGGTGAAATCTACCTCATGACCTCAGATGGGTGATTGGTCAGGGTTGCTCATTAATGAGGTGCTCATTGCCATTCATCATCACATAGAGCCTTGCTTGTATTCAGTGCCTAGTCTATTATTGTTATACTGGATGCCAAATTTCGAGCGATTGTTAAATTCACGATCATTTGGATGGCAAAGCCAAACTTTGAGGATACTAGTTGTCATCAGGGCCCACATTTCAGCGTTTTGATGTTGCATGAGAATGAGCGTGGTGACTCTTACCATCGGGAGGACCGGTTTTGCTGTTGACCCGCATCAAACTGTAATAATCTGCAAGTGAAACGTTTGTTCACTGTAAGCATCAAGTGTTCAAGGCAACATGTACAATGTGTTCTTTGTATAACTTCCAGTATCTCTCCTTCACCTCAAGTATTTTATTGCTTAATGCCTCATTCTACATGTATGTGGACATCATCAAGTGTGTTGTTCATCGGGCTCATGTGATGCACTCTTTATACTTACAGGCCGTGTTGTTCGATGACAGTGCAGACTCAGTCCTCGGAGAAAACGATGATGCAGAAGACACAGATGAGTCAGATGGCACGGTTAGTATCTTGTTATCGAAGTTATTTTAAGTAAATCTGCTGTTATATACCACAACCAGTGGGAGGCTACTTTGCACAGGGTGCCGCCTAGATTATGGGTATCACAACGGCACCTTTTTCTGGAGTAATTTATAAGCATTATATCATATTTAACATCTCATGTCTCAAGGTTATGAGCGTAATTGTAGTGCCACAGGATGTTCCTTTATTGTAATAAAAAAAATACGTATTTTGTAAATTTTCTTATGTGACAGGAGCTAAGTATCCAAATGTTTTGAGTTTTCCGCCAATATTTTGTCTTCAAACAATTCGACACGTGTTTCGCCTCTACACGAGGCATCCTCAGGAGATGTTAACTCGCCAAACTATGACACGAGAGCCGCTTTTTTTATACCCTCGTCGGATGAGTTGGCACGCTGTGATTGGTCGGCTGTTGTGACGTATTAACCCCGGAAGAGATACGTAATAATGGTGAAGAGACCTAATTTGTTTGTTCATTCATCAATGTAAACATGTTTTATTATTTCTAGGAGTTGAGTAGTTCAGAGGCAGAGAACAGTGATGAGAATAATTCAGAAGCAAGTGAAAGCGAGAATAGCAAGGATAGCGGTGCGGAGTCCGGGACTAGCAATGTGCAGAGCTTGCCTAACACAAGTGGCCAGTCCACACAGAGGAGCAACAGGAGATTATCACAGAGAAAGGCGACGGTAAAAGAGAAAGTCGGCGCCGCTGAGCGAGCTGCTGAGAGCAAACAAACACGGGACCAAATAGACGTGTTGAGTGAGAGAATAAGTGCAGCAAATGTTTCCACACAGCCCGTGCAACAGAGAGGTACATACTACTTCACATGTGTTTTGATATTAATAAGTATACAAATTAAATTTGTAACCAACATTTATAAACAGTGCGGGTCTCGAACCCGTGACCTCTCTGGTTCCGTCCAAGCGCTGTTTCCAACTGAGCCAACCATTCCAGTATGCATTTCCCTGTACTTTCCCTGGGGCGTAAAAAGAAGAGGGGAGTCCCAGGCCCATGGGTGTCGTAAGAGGCAACTAAGGGCTTTTTAGAAGTGGGAGAGTCACACTGCCGTCTGATGACGTCAGCATAATTGGGCCAGGCTTGTCCGGGTTAATTACCACACTCACACAGAATATCCGGCGTGAAATAGCGGCCTAGTGCCGCTATGTTGCGCATAGCTTAGTGTCGAGGACCGGAGGCCCCCCCCCCCCCCCAAACAAAATATGAGAGCTGTCTTGAAAGAATCCCTTGCGAATCCCTCCCCGAGCACTCTCGCTCGGGCTGCCCTTCGTATTCTGGGGAGGGCACAGAACCGCGCATGACCGAGGACAAACGAGGCAGTAACACCACGGCACCCCGCTCCACGCTCAATGACGGGCGTCACGGACTTTTGCAATATCAGGGGAATTCACTCCAATTTAAACGCCGTCCACCACCACTTTGAGACGACGCAGCCGGCCTTGTGTTTCCTTACGGAGACGCAGATATCTCGACCTAGCTGTACGTCATATTTAACGTGCCCCGGGTACAAAATTGAGCACAATTTTTTGCCTAATGCCGGGGTATTGTGTGTATGTTGCCATTCCCTGTGTTTACGTTAGGGAGGATATCTGCTGTCGCCGTCTCGGCAATTTTGAGGGACCTGTCTACTCTCTGGCTGCGCGTAGATTTAGAGGATCGCGTCCGTATCTATGCGTGTGTCTGGAGGTCCCATAGTGGTAACGCAGAAACCGATCAAGTCATGGGCTGCGTTCAAGCGGCAATTGACGCAACCACGTGCACAGATTCCCTCCGCTGAAATCGTAGTGTTGGGTGATTTCAAGGGGCACAATTGCCGAATGCCTTGGATCACGCACCACAGACTACGCATGGCATCTGTGCATAATTTTGCATTGGCGTATAGTCTGTCCCAATTGATTGAGTCGCCAGCGCGGCTTCCGGATGTGGATAGCCACATGCCGTCCTTATTAGATTTTCTGCTGACTACACATCCCGATGGTGATCAGGACTTTGTCGACGCCCGTCTCGGAACGTCCGACCATTGCCTGGTCAGGAGTGTAGTGCCTATCCGACGCCAACGTCGAAGACCACCAGCGACACGCCGCGTTTGGCACTACAAGTCAGCAGATTGAGATAGGATGCGTTCCTTTTTTGCATCCTACCCTTGGGGCAAGGTTTGTTTCCCTTCTGATGATCCTAGTGCCTGCGCCGTTGCAGTAGCCGATGTGATACTGCAGGGCATTGATATTTGTATACCAAGCTCTGTAGTACCGATCGGTGGCAGATCACAGCCCTGGTTCGATGCGTCAGTTAAAGCAGCATCTGACTGCAAAAAACAGGGTTGCGGCGATGGGCACAAAGGATCCGAACTGCAAAGTTCTTAAGAGGAAATATAACCGTGCTTCCAGATTTATTAAGCTGCAAACCGTGCGAGGACGAAGCACGTCGGTCGTTGCCGAAAGCTGCTCTTGGCTTCAACCAGCCGTCCATGCCGCCGTTGCACATAAGTAATGACACCCTGGCCCATACGGCAAAAGAGAAAGCTGATCTCCTTTGCGCTCTTTTTGCCTCCAACTCGACTCTTGACGACCACGGAAAAACACCGCTGACCATCCCGCGGTGTCAGAGCTCTATGCCTGAAGTACAGTTCAGTCAGAAAACTATTAGACGAGCTCTGTTTTCGTTGGACGTCAGGAAGTCGAGCGGGCCGGATGGCATTTCTCCAATCGTGCTTAGAACGTGTGCCCCTGAGTTGACGCCGGTGCTAACGCGTTTATTCCGGCAGTCTTATTCCAAAGACGTAGTCCCTGACTCATGGAAGTCAGCCCTTGTCCATCCGATCCAAAAAAAGGAGACAGTTCGGATCCGGCAAACTACAGCTACTACAAGGGGGAAGGCCTGGCAGTTAGCCTGGATATAGCGAAGGCCTTTGATCGTGTATAGCACAAGGCGCTCCTCTTAAAACTTCCATCATTTGGGCTTCCCGAGAGCTGGTGCAAGTGGACCTTCAGCTTCCTCACTAGGCGCAGCATACAGGTCGTTGTCGACGGATATTGCTCGAACCCCAAGCCCGTGAATGCTGGAGTGCCCCAAGGCTGTGTGCTATCTCCTACGCTGTTTCTTCTGCATATCAATGATATGTTGGACACCTCCAACATACATTGCTATGCAGACGACAGCACTGGTGATGCCGTATACACGGGCCATGCCCGGCACTTTCCGAGAGAGAAATCGTCGACCAGTGCCGGGAGAAACTTGTGTCTTCTATCGAGTCCTCTCGCGAGGTCGCGGAATGGGGTAAATTGAACCTTGTCCAATTTAACCCCCAGAAGACTCAAGTTTGCCCGTTTAGCACAAAAAAATCCCCATTTTTCGTATCACCTCTCTTCGACAACACTTCCCTTACAGCCTCGCCTAGTATCGGAATTCTGGGTCTCGAAATCTCGAGCGATTGCCAATTCCAGGGCCATCTGGAGAGCAAAGCCAAATTGGCTTCGAATAAACTGGGCGTCATAAATAGGGCACGGCAATACTTCAAGCCGGCCCACATTCTAGCGCTGTACAAAGCGCAGGTCCGGCCACATATGAAGTATTGCTGTCATCTCTGGTCTGGCGCAGCCCAGTATCAGCTCGATCCATTTGACCACGTGCAACACAGAGCAGCTCGAATTGTCGGGGGCCCAGTGCTCTGTGAACGGCTGGATCACTTGGCGTTGCGTAGAGATGTCGCTTCATTGTGTGTCTTCTACCGCATTTACTAATTAACGATCCATGCGTACTTGAACGGTTGGCTCAGTTGGAAAGAGCAGAAGGACGGAACCCCACATCGTTTATAAATTTCGGTTACAAATTTAACTTGTATAATTATTCCCAGATGTAGATATAGTATCAAACATAAAATGTTGCCATTTATATGACCAGATGAGTACGAGTCTGGTGACACGTCAGATGAAGAGGACAGAGTGAACACAGCGGGGGATGTGCCCATGTGGTGGTACAATGAGTACCCTCACGTGGGCTACGACCTGGACGGACGACGGATAGGCAAGCCTCCGCAACGCGATCAGATTGATGAGTTTCTCAGGTATTCATTTAACAAGCATCGCCAGTTATGTTTGTACATTTCAGTGACGGCTTACAGTAAGTCCACCGCTAGTTACTTCATCAACATCAAAGTTGAAAATTCCCTTACGTTCTGATAAAACGAAGACATTCATGTGTAGAAGGGGGTAAGTAAGGGGGAAGTACTTCGAAGTCGGCTTGAGAACTGCAATAAAAAGTACCAGATTAGACGATACACTCCGGTATTACAAATATAACGGAAGTAAATAGTGTTAGTAGTATAAACACTCAGCATTTAAGGTTATTATAAACAAGTATAGAAAATTAATTATTTTTTTATTTATACATACAATTTGTTAATATACCAGAAATAAAACAAAACGAAAAAAAAAAATTTAGATAATAATGTAATAATTTTTAATTAACGATGTAAATAAATTATACATACCGACAAATAACCTCAAATCTATAAATGCACTCAAAACAGTTTATTCAAATCAGTTTTATCACTTATATTCAATATATATAGATATACTAATAAATTATTAGTAAATACTATCAGCGTCGTATATGAAATTGATTTAATAAAAACACCAAAATAATATTTATTTATTCTCACTGTTTAATTGTACTGTTACGAAACACGTGTTCTAAATATAAAAATACTATAATATACAACTTGAACATAGTTATGGATTTTCATGCCACCTAGAACTAACTTCACGATGTAGAGTTCAGGTGTCGTTGTGCGCGCGCATTGTATAAATTCACTCTCATCATTTTTCTCCATCGCGCCAAAAGAAGTATAACTTCAATAACATCTAATATATAAAATTCTCGTGTCATGGTGTTAAACTTTGAACTCCTCCGAAACGGCTTGACCGATTCTCATGAAATTTTGAGTGCATAGGGTAGGTCTGAGAATAGGACAACATCTATTTTTCATCCCCCTAAATGTTAAGGGGTCCACACGATATTTTTTTTTAATTTTTGTGCATTTTTTTTTTATTTGTTTGATTATGAGTCAGCGTTAAAAAATTCATAGAACTTCAAATTTTCACCCATCTACGATCAACAGTTATTTTTGTAACGCTATTTTAATATCGGCAATACAACGTTTGCTGGGTCAGCTAGTAATATATATATTGAATGTCGATCATTACCTCATCCACACTCAAGTCCCCGGGCTCTACTTCAATATAGACACGTGTGCAGCAATGGCTGATACGTCTCGTAGTTCGTTTTATTTTCTCCTTTCTTATTAGTCATGTAATGCCTCCAGGATTCCGATATACATATTTCAAACGATATTAATTATTTTATCAATAAGTAATAAATACCTCATCATTTCAGCCGCAAGACGCCCACTGCCTGGACAAAGGCCTCCCCCAAAGGTCGCCATGACGATCAGTCCTGCGCTGCTCTCATCCAACGTATTCCGGCGATCTTGACCAGATCGTCGTTCCATCTTGTGGGGGGCCTACTAACGTCTTCCGGTACGTGGTCGCCATTCGAGGACTTTACTACCCGAACGGCCATCTGTCCGTCCCACTGCCACTTCGGTGTCGCAACCATAATAGCCCAGGTGGCTATGTCATAAAATAAATACCTGTATACAATTAATTTGAAAATTTTCAGAAAATGTGAGGATCCCGAGTTCTGGCGCACCGTGAAGGACCCAAATACCGGACAGGACATCGTGCTGTCCAAGGACGATCTCAAGCTGATAGAGAGACTGCGAACCAGCCAAATACCCTCCGAGTCACATGATGAATATGAGGTATTTGTATAGTTATCGTATTTTTGCTCTTTGATGTTGGCACTGATGGTAGTAAAATCTGCAAGTTAAGCTCTGTCAGTGTTAATCGACTGTTCACTCGTAGTGGTGATATTTGAGGGCTCAATGACAACTCGCGATGCTAACGTTTATCAACTAAGCCAAGGCTTTTACGAATAAAGCAGATCGGGTTTTGTTCATTATCATAAGAGCAGATGCCGAGCACATAAGATGAAATCTTGATACTGTTCTTTGTTTTTTTTTATGTTGAATTCAATGCTGATACAAACAGTTCGATTTCGATATATTAGTCTCATCATAAAATCTTTTATTTGGCATTGGTATTTATTTAACAGACCAATTGAGTAGAAAAATCGCGCCGAATACGAAACTAGTATTCTATATCAAATTTAATGTGTCGCTGAGTTCAAGCGGAGCGCGAGTTGCGAACATCAGTCACGTTACCAAGTTATGGGTATTAGAAATATTGGGGATGCAAAAAAAACTTAACATTAACCAACACAGACTTAAACTTACAATGCCTACTACTCGGTTAACTCGAGTTAGTAAGTATGCTAGAAATTGTTAAAAAAAATGTATTACGATATTCAAAAGGATTGTTAAAAAACGTTTAGGTGGTAAAGTTTACTATAATATAAATGACTTTCCTGATGATACCACAGATTGGGAATGGGGCGACCGCCATCAGGCTATTAAATAATAAGTTTCATTGTACGATATTACTTTGTAAACATATTTTTTTATGACAAAAAAAGCCCGCTGAGTTTGTTGTGCCCGTTCTTCTCAGATTATTTTTGGAATGGGTGGTAATTTTTGACTTTCAATAAGCAATGTCACATCCAATTTTGAATAAAAATATTACAGAACATTTATTGAAGTAGGCGTGTTACTTTGCGGAAATCCATAATTATTCAAATGTTTTGAGTTTTCTTTAGTGTGAATTCCGCCAATATTTGTCTTTAAACAATTCGACACGTGTTTCGCCTCTACACGAGGCATCCTCAGGACATGTTGACTCACGACACTCTGGCACGAGACTAAATTAAATGAGCCCGAAACCGCTCTTTTATAACCTCGTCCCATGAAATGACGCACTGCGATTGGTCGGCTGTTGTGATGTATTACCCCCGGAAGAGATACGTAACAATGGTGAAGGGACCAAATTTGATTGTTCATTCAACAATGTAAACATGTTATTTATTGTGATTGATAACGTCTGTCATGGTCCTCTCTAGCCGTGGGTGGAGTGGTTCTCCAGCCAAGTGCTCGCTACTCCGGTGCGCGCATTCCCCGAGCACAAGCGCTCGTTCCTGCCGTCGCGCGGGGAGCAGCTTCAGGTGGCGCGAATCGTGCACGCGCTCAAGATGGGCTGGACCAAGACGAGACGACAGCGCGCGCGCGACCGTCGCCGGGATAAGGTACGAGCGATGCTGTCATAGGACACTCTATCTCATTTAAGGTTTAAGTTATCCCCAAGCTGGGGCAGAGGGCATCCATAGTGCCTCTCCATGGCGATCGATGCTCAGCAACTATCTTGATTACACTCAAGGTCTTTCCGATGTCTTTCAGGTTTGCTTTAGACGGCCGCGTTTGAGTTTTCCTTGAGGGTTCCAGTCTAGGGCTTGCCTCAGTATATGATTGGGATTCCTCAGGAGTGTTTTTTTTTTTTATGAAAATAAGGGACGAGACGAGCAGGACGTTCAGCTGATGATAATTGATACGCACTACCCATTAGAATGCAGTGCCGCTCAGGATTCTTGAAAAACCCAAAAATTCTGAGTGGCTCTACAATTGCGCTCGTCACCTTGAGACATAAGATTTCGCCCAAGAGAAAGCGCCCTACAGACCGAAAACAGTAATGTTTACACATTACTGCTTCATGGCAGATATAGGCGCCGTTGTGGTACCCATAATCTGCTGGCTTCCTGTGGAAAGGAGCCTCCTGTTTTATGTGTTGGTCGATTGGGACTTCATGACAGTGTTGCCAAAGTTGAACGGTCAAGTGAAACAGATCTTCAGAACACTCCCCGTGATAAATGCGGTAGAAGACACACAATGAAGCTATGCTATGTTCTTAGGTGAAGAAGTTCTACGACCTGTGGGGTTCCGGCGAGGTCGAGGCCGAGGGTGGCTCCGGGCCCCGTGCGCGACCAGTGCCTGCTCCTCGGAGGCCGCCGCCCACTCACGCCGAGAGCTACAACCCTCCACCCGAGTACCTGCTCGATAACAAAGAGGTATTATTATTATTATTATTTGAAGAGGGTGGCTATTTATCTAGTCCTAATGATTCCTACTAACACCGTGTCCTAAATTTATTTATTTATTTATTTATTGAAAAGACCAACAGCGTAAATATTACAAATGAGTCTTAAAAATTAGTCTACATAAAATAGCCAATTACAGGTCTCTCTATGTAAACAAAAAATCAACTAATGAGTTTTCAACTTAAATTACTTTAACTTACAAACAAAAAATCAACATATGAATTTCAACTTAATTTACTTTAACATAATAATAATTATGTAGGTATAGTTTAAACATTATAAGAACAATAATTGAACTATTATGTTCACCGCTCATACTATAGCTCGTCGTCAAGCCCTGCAGCCTTTACGGATCGCAGTATCTTTTTGACGCGAGTGTTACAAACACCATCTGGTAGCATGGCGTAGTCGCCAAATATTGTGTTACGCTTATGCATCAGTGGCTTTTAATCAGCCTCAAGGCATAATCTGCAAGTTTTATCTATTTTGATGCAGACCACACTGAGGTGCTTGTTTAGGCGACAGTGAAACAACATACATACTACATACATACATAAAATCACGCCTCTTTCCCGTAGGGGTAGGCAGAGACCAATTCTTTCCACTTGCTACGATCCTTACATACTTGTTTCGCTTCGTCCACTTTCATTATTCCATTCATACATGCTCTCCGGTTTAGGGTACTCTTGACCTGGCCTTTTGTGAGAAGAGTGTGACAAAAGAGGTAACTCTATTGTGATGGCTCGCTCCGTTCACGAAGCTCATACAAATGTGACTTAATTATAAATTGCATCTGACAATTGATACGACACAGCAGTTGACATAACAAGCAACAAACAGAAATTATCTATTTATTTACATGCGGCCACTGAGTATACAAGTAGAAACGTTATAACTCATTCATTGGCCATCGTTAATTATATCAGATCGATACACTGAAGAAATTAAATTTAAATTAGGTTACATTATGTAAGTTTATAAGATTTAGTTTTTATTCTACATTACTTTTAGTTTCCTACTATTAAAAAGTTTTGTTTTTTTTGTATGTCTAAATATTTATCGTGACGTCACCAAATGGCCCAACGGAAGACGGAAGGCGTTCGTTTTAAAATCAGAGAACATGCTGCGTTGGGACCATTTTTTGAATTGTATATAATAGAAATGTTTCAGTCTTTTTGTTTCTTGCTTGTTTAATTTAATCTTAAGTTTATTTTTATTTTATATCTTTTGTATTAGGTACTTATACGTTTCAAAATAATAATAAAATCGCTTATTGTTTTCTTCTTCTTTATTTAAAATGTTCAACCTACCTCAAATTTAGTTTGATAATTTAAATAGTACGTATAATATAAAGAAATTTATATTTTTTATGATGTTCCACACATAACGTGACGTATTTTTTAAGAGTTCCTGAGGTTGAGATATACGCATTTATTCCGGAAGAAGTCGCGGGTAAAAGCTAGTTCTAGCTAGGGTTAATAAAATGCTCAAATCAAAGAGTGGCCACTGCTTTGAAGTTGTTTTTTCCGTGAACGGAACATGTTGCATGAGCTGCGATTTCAGTCTGACCCGAGAAGTTTTCATAACACTTTAGTTTCGGTGAACATAACATTTCTCTCAATTTCAGATGAAAGAGTGGGAAAAACTGAGCGAGACCCCATGGAAGCGTAAGTACACGTTCCTGCCGACGAGGCACGCAGCGCTGCGGGAGGTTCCTGCCTACCCGCGCTACGTGCGTGAACGGTTCCTGCGATGCCTCGACCTGTATCTGGCGCCGCGTGCTATCAAGATGCGGGTATGTGTAACCACGGCGTTGACACGCAGGTTTTTTTTTATGAAAATAAGGGACGAGACGAGCAGGACGTTCAGCTGACGGTAATTGATACGCCCTATCCATAACAATGCATTGCCGCTCAGGATTCTTGAAAAACCTAAAAATTCTGAGCGGCACTACAATTGCGCTCGTCATCTTGAGACATTAGATGCTAAGTCTCATTTACCCAGTAATTTCACTAGCTACGGCGCCCTTCAGACAGAAACACAGTAATGTTTACACATTACTGCTCCACGGCAGAAATCAGTTATCTAGCCGGCACACTGCGCCAAGGAGCCTCCTACCGGTAAAGGTGCCTCCACCCACTCCTCTGCTTCACTCCAGGCTCATCGTCGCCTCTTTGTTACAGCTGACAATTAACGCGGAGGACCTGGTTCCGAAGCTGCCGTCTCCGCGCGATCTGCAACCCTTCCCCACGAGCGAGTCGCTGCAGCTACGCGGCCACACCGGTCTTGTGCGCTCAGTAGACTTCGACCCCAGTGGCCAGTATATCGTTAGCGGCGGAGATGACGAAACCGTGCGAGGTGAGAGCCGCTTGTTAATCACTATCATTCTTAAATTTCATGGTTTCGCATTGTGAAGGACGCCACACATCCACACGATGTGGATTATTCTCCCGAAATCGGCAAGTTCCTGCCGCCGAATTTCACCTTGGCACGACACGCTACAAGCTAGGATATCATCACCACCATCTGGATGTGTGGTGGTCCTCCACAGTGCGGTTTTCAAGGAGCATTCTTCCACGTACTACAAAGCTGTGGAATGAGCTTCCTTGTGCGGTGTTTCCGGGACGATACGACATGGGTACCTTCATAAAAGCGTGTACATACCTTCCTTTAAAGCCGGCAACGCTCCTGTGATTCCTCTGGTGTTGCAAGAGAATGTGGGTGGCGGTGATCATTTAATACCGGGTGACCGGTACGCGCGTTTGTCCTCCTATTCCATAAAAAAAGAGACCTACGACAGTAGATTTATGATGCACCAAAATCGGAAGTGCCGTACGGCACACTACACCCTGACCAAGTTCTAACCCTTATTTTGTTTATAAGATGGTTTATTTTCCATTGTCTTATAGCTTGTTTCAATAGCTTTCTGATATATTCACTCAAATCATCCTAATTATAAGCAAAAATACTCGTAAAACAATACGCATTGATGATGATGACAGAACGATGCGCGCGCGCCGCTCTGCCGGTTTCGGAACGGTAAACCACGGCGTCGGTTCATACAAGTCTTCGAAGTACTCCTTACGATAATAAATAATAGTTAAAAAGAACTAAAAAGCACGCTTTATATAAAATTCAACTAAAAAATAGAAAACAAATTTAAATTAAAAATAGTGTAAAAAAATATATTTTATTGTAAAAAAAAAGCGTGGGGTGTAGAAGAATTATTATTTTAATAATATCTTAAAAAGCACCCCACGTTTTTTTTACAATAAAATATATTTTTTTACACTATTTTCAATTTAAGTTTATTTTCTATTTTTAGTTGAATTTTATATAAAGCGTGCTTTTTAGTTTTTTTAACTATTATTTATTCTTAATTTATTAGTCAAATTAGTGTAATGTCATCGGTCCTCGATAAATCTACAAAGTTTGAACGAAATCTAGCCGTTTAAAGTGGGTCAAAATCGCGCCCAAAGAAGTCGGTTACAAACATACATACAAACATACAGGTGAAGCTAATATAAAGCGTATAAAAAGGCCAAATGCCTGAAATGACTGGCAATACTAAAATGTGGGCTGTCTTGAAGTATATTCTTGCTCTGTAGCCCAAAGCCTACTTGACTCTTTATCTAGCTGACCCGGCAAACGTTGTTTTGCCATATAAAGTATAATTCACGCGATAGTTTTATAAGTAATAAAATATTGCCTATATTATAGCCTGTACATCATTTTGTTCTATTGTCAATAGTTTTTGCAGCAGCCTTCCTCGATAAATGGACTACCCAACACTGAAAGAATCATCCAAATCGGACCAGTAGTACCAGAGATTAGCGCGTTCAAACAAACACTGCAGCTTTATAATATTAGTATAGATAAGTGAGGGATTTTTTAAAAGGAGAGTTGGACTTTTATGGTTAAACCGCGTACAATTGAATCTTCTGGGCATTAATAGATTAAGGGTAATTTTACTGCATTCCGCTAATTTCATAGAATATCAGAGTTATTAGTTTCTTTTGGCACTTTGGTCGAAGATTTCCCGAGAGAGATCTACATGTTTGATGTCCAGTAGTGATCTACATAACAATTATGCATGTTGGATGCATCTTATATATTATTGATATACAGAAGATACATGATTTTTGATAGCAGGGATGTTATAGTAATACATAGTTTTGTGGCCAACCTGATCCAAGTTGTTGGTATGTTTAGGTTTCGGATGTACAACTGCTAACATCCATGATTACGCCTTTTGGGTATGACTGCTGCAATAAACCGTAAGCACCAGAGACAATTGGGGAGATGTTTACTTTTTCACGGGCGAAATGCTGTATCTAGTTTTCAGATACTTCAGTTTGAGTCTTTTGTGTCCAGCTTGCAACCCAGTGGTATTCGCCTGTCGCTTACAGTCAGGTGCTACTTTAACCGTCGCATTGGCCCAGAATTGTGATCTGCTACAGATCGACAATACAGACTTTGATATGTTAGTATCCGAACGCTTCATATCTAAATGTGGAGTTCGAGTATCGAACACATAATTACTTTAATATTGTAATTTCGATCGAATATCTTAACTGCGTAAGGCGGCCAGTTCACTCACAGCAGCGACCGAGTGCTCTCTTTCATTATATCCGCTTATATATATCATTAATATCCGGACGACCGCGCCTAGCTCAGATTTTTAAGAATGTACAAAGCCTGAACATCATCTGGATTCGAACCGGGGTCGTATGCTTTCCGGATCACCCAATATCCCATCTGAGCTATTATAGTCTTTTATATAGTGGGAAAATTTACCTTTGTATTCTAATGTTATTGTAGCTGTTTCTCATTAAAACACGGATAAAACTACATTTTTTAAAATTGAAACCTACCTAGATCGATTTATCGCCCCCGAAATCCCCTGTACACTAAATTTTATGAAAATCTTTGGAGCCGTTTCCGAGATTCAGATTATGATATAAAAGAATTTCTCGTTTAAAGATAGGCCCCCTTATTCATAATAGTCTGCTAACTTAAAGCATTGTTAATTCTCACTCGGTCTTCTTCTATTGACCTAAGTCAGAATGAAAAATAACACTCTGTAGCAGCTGTTTTAAGTTAGCGGACCATTATGAATAATGGGGATAAGATTTAGCAGCAATTAAGTAAAGTCATAGTAAAAATTAGCCCAGTTACTCCATATCTGGTAGTGACCTAATACAGTCCATTTAGTAATACGTAAACCGTATATGTGATGTTCCGCAGTGTGGGAGACCAGCACAGGGCGGTGCCTGCGTACCGTGGATGTGTGTGGACCAGTGGCTCGCGTGCTGTGGACGCCGGCGAGTGGACTCAGCCTGGTGGCAGCTGCCGTGGGTGATGAGCTGCTATTCCTGAACCCTGGCGCGGGTGTGGGCGCCCACCGCGTGGCCGAGAGGACCGACGAACTTCTGGAGCGTGCGCCACCCCAACACGACGTCGTCAGTCAGTACCGCTTGATCACTATTTAACCAATTACAATTGGACGTAGTTACTGATAAACGTTCCAAGCCCCAAATATATTATTAAGGAATTCATTCGTGTTTAAAGTTTAATAAATATTAGTGTATTCCATAAATGTGGCTTGGGCTACTATGTCATGATGTCATTTTAAGAGTGACAGTAGGGGTGCCATTTTATGTCAGCCCGTTAATATGAATCACGTGACCAGTTTTGTGTTCATAACTCAATTTCGACATGATTGTGATTTGGAACGTTTTTCTGGAATTACGTCCAATTTTAAACTTAAATATACTACACTTAAGCCCTGTTCCACCAAAGCGGAGAGGAGATGTGAGCTGTGGGAGCTTGAAATTAGTCAAGTGATGTTTACGAAAGGAAGACGTCATCAAGCCCGCCTACACGCATCTCCGCTTTGCCGCCGGCTTGATCGCTGAACGCGGCACAAAATTCTATAGAAAAATATGACATCTCTTCTCATCGCTTTGGTGGATACGCCGGGCCTTAAGTAAAAACTTTGTTTTCAAGAAGGTGATATTAAAACTTCGTGTAAGAGAGTTATATATAATATAATTTACCAGTGAGAGGCTCCTTTTCACAGGATGCCAGCTAGAATATGGGTACCACAACGGCGCCTATTTCTGCCGTAAAGCAGTAATGTGTAAGCATTACTGTGTTTCGGCGTGAAGGGCGCCGTAGCTAGTGAAATTACAGGGCAAATGAGACTTAACATCTTATGTCTAAAGGTGACGAGCGCAGCTGTAGAGCCACTCAGAATTTTTGGGACTTTCAAGAATTCTGAGCTGCACTGCATTATAATAGGCAGGGCGTATCAATTGCCATCAGCTGAACGTCCGGCTCGTCTCCTCCTTTATTTTCATTAAAAAATTGTGTTCTGTGGCCGCAGTGGATGAGCGCACACGCGCTTGCGTCACGTGGCACGAGGTGGCAGCGGACGGTGAGCGATGGGCTCGCGGAGTACGGATCGTCATCTCACACTTCAAGCAGCTCGTACACGTGAGTACTGACACAGATAACACACGCACACAATTTAGTTATCACAACTTTTAAATGTTCTCTTGGCAATTTTTTATAAAAAAAGTTTAATAACATTTATTTTTTCAAAATTGATTCCTTTAGAATTTTTATATGTCATTTCTAATATGTTAGACACTACTACTAGGTACGGAACCCAAAATACATTCCTTTTTTAAAAGATTAGTCTACACTTTTACAATATTATAATACAGCTAATTCTTTCTTTTGAAAGAAGGAGAAGTCATTCTTTGTTTTGGTTGCCTCTTTTTTTTTCATAAAATTCAAATCATTAATAACCTGCGGGCGGTCGCTCCATTCTCAAGCTCTGGTATGCCACATAGGTAGAAAGCCTAGTAACCTTTACCACACAAACGTTTTTAACAATTCTTTTGAATTTCGTAATACATTTGTTTTGAGCACTCTCAAGGATCTTAACTTATAAAAGACCCGACTTAGCCGAGAAGTAGGCATTATAAGTTTATATCTGTTCCAGGTTTTAACATTATGGTTATGACAGTTTCTAATAAATTCATTTAAGTGCCTATGAGCATACATTACATAATCAAGAATATATATAGAGGAAACAGTAAAGATTTCTTTAAATTTTTGCTCTCAATGATTCTTTATCAAACTATCTACACCCATGCTTTAAATCCTCTATTAAAGATTCTAAAACAGTTAGTTTATTGCCAACATTAAAACACCCAATGTCCTAATAACCATTATATCATCCAAACGAGTGTTGTAATGAAATTCAGTACAACATTATATCATCCGTTTTATAATAGTTATTTATGCAACTGTTGTGTAATAAGGGGTATTAAAACACCAATGTGGTATGTGTGAATGTGTGTATCACATGAGTGTTTTAATACCTAATTATCAACAGTTGCATACAAGACTATTTACACCCAGAATTTGAATCCTCTAAAAGATTCTGAAATAGTTAGCTCACTGCTAACATTAAAACAGTCAGTCCTAGTAGTAACCTAATGTCATCCATTACTGATTATATACAAATAAATAAGTACCTATTAATGAAATAATTATTTAGTTTAGTACTAATTTACATTTTGTATAGTGCAATTATTAAAATTCATTTGAATAATAAGTTCTTTTGTGTTTAAAGCAAGTGTTTAAAATATCGGGTGGTGTGCTGTCAAAACTCGAATCGCTCATTTTTATAAACAAAACAATAAAAATATCGAAGAAATATGGCGGAGATTCGAATGAGCTACTTTTTTTTACGGCGCACGACGTTCTCGTAGTGTGGAACGCGCGTAAAATAAAATGTTCTTTTTTTGAAATTCATACAGATACTACGCATCGAGCAATAAGAATGTGGCTGTCTGTTGAAACTATTTGCGCATGAAGGGTTTAAAAAAAAACAAAGGAGTGTTGTTATGAAATTCAGTACAACATTACAACACTCGTTTGGATGATGTAATGGTTATTAGGACATTGGGTGTTTTAATGTTGGCAATAAGCTAACTGTTTCAGAGTCTTTAAAGCATAGGTGTAGATAAATAACTATTATATATCTCGTTTCGGTGTGTGTATATGTTAGCTGAGCTGGCACGCGAAGGGCGACTACGTGGCGGCCACGGTGCGCGAGGGCGGGGCCCGCTCCGTGGTGGTGCACCAGGTGTCGCGGCGCCGCTCGCAGCTGCCGTTCAGACGCGCGGCCGGCCTGGTGCAGGCGGCCATCTTCCACCCGCAGCGGGCCCAGCTGTTCGTGGCCACGCAGCGCGCCGTGCGAGTGTACGACCTGCTCAAGCAGGAACTGGTCCGCAAGCTGCGCACGGGCGCGCAGTGGGTGAGCTCGCTGGCCGTCCACCCCCGAGGCGACCACCTGCTGGTGGGCTCGTACGACCGCAAGCTGGTGTGGTTCGACCTGGAGCTGTCGGGGCGGCCGTACCAGACGCTGCGCCTGCACGGCTCGGCCGTGCGCTCGGTCGTGTTCCACCGGCGGTACCCGCTGTTCGCGAGCGGCGGCGACGACCGCGATATCGTCGTCTCGCACGGCATGGTTTACAAGTGAGTCATACCTACTAACGACCGTTCCCAATGTAATATCTACAGATAGAGATAAATTACTAACTTTGCTGTCAGTAATTAGCTATCAACAATCTGAAGCTGTCCCAATATATCCTATAAGTCATTCTTATCGCATTATATTGGGACGCGTGAATTTTAATTTCCATACAAACTTCTATCGATGGCAAGTTATACGTCGTCCCATTTACAGACAGCGTGTACGGATAAGGTGAGTTACCGCCGATAAGTTTATTGGGACAGAAAAGTCAACGATAATTTCGATTATAATCTCAAGTAAGAGATAGACTGAATATTGGGAACGGCCGTAAATTATTTGTGCATTGTAATCATACCGTCCCCTTGTTCCTATCACATGGCCGACACCAGACACTTCAGCTTCCTTCTCATATATTATAGTGTTCGAGCATCAAACAAATAATTATTTTAATAATGTAATTCAGGTCGATTAGCTATTCACCCGATCGGCAATCTTAATCGCGTAATGCGGCCGCACAATTTACAATAACACAGCAATTTAATAAAGTCATAATTCATATTAGCACAGTTATTCCCAACCTAATACAAAATTTTTTTTATCAACTAAAAAGAATACAATTTTTGATATCTAAATTATATAAAGGTAGTCTTCAACTGATTCCCAATTGGAATAGGCCTCCTGCAACCTTTTCCACTCCTTTCTGTCTTTACGAACCCTGCTCCAGGACACTCCTGCAAATTTGGCCAGGTCATCCTCACATCTTTGGCGCGGTCTTCCTCTGTTTCTTATGCCATTCATAGGATGCTATTCTGTGACGTTTTAATTCCACTGCTCCTTCCCTCTACTCATATGCTCACAGTCATATGCATACAGTCAATTAAGTAACACGTAAACCGTACATAGATTTAGATCGGATGTGAGTGTGAGTAGTGAGTGACGTCAGACGTTGTCGACAGCGACCTGCTCCAGAACCCGCTGCTGGTGCCACTGAAGCAGCTGCGGGCAGGCGAGCCCCGCGACCAGCTCCGAGTGCTGGACCTGCGGTTCCACCCCACGCAGCCCTGGCTGCTGGCCGCCTGTGCGGACTCCACGCTGCGCCTCTACACATAGGCGACAACACTGACAACAATAAAATATCTTGGACGAAACTAACTCTTATTTGTTATTCCATTCCAAACCACCAGTGGGAGGCTCCTTTGCACAGGATGCTGGCTAGATTATGAGTATCACACCGGCGCCTATTTTCGCCGTGAATTAGTACTGTGTAAGCATTACTGTGTTTCGGTCTGAAGGGCGCCCCAGCTAGTGAAATTACTGTGCAAATGAGACTTAACATCTTATGTCTCAAGTTGACGACCGCAATTGTAGTGCAGCTCAGAATTTTTGGGTTTTTCAATAATCCTGAGCAGCACTGGATTGTAATGGGCAGGGCGTATCAATTACGATCAGCTGAATGTCCTGCTCATCTCTTCCCTTATTTTCATAAAAAAAACTGACATGATTCATTCAGGAATTTAACGCAATGATTATTTAAATATATAACTTGCTGGTGACCAGTGCACCTCGCTTCACCTATATATTTTAATTTTATACAAAAATTCTTTTCATCAAAATTTTTAATCTCTTTTGTTACCTTTTTGTCTCTGTTCTTGTAATGAAGTAATGTCACAGCAGAACTGTCAAAATGTGCGTCAAAAATGTATCTCATAAAATTATTCATACAGAAATTAAACGAAATAAATATATTTAGGGTCACAAACTCGCGACTCGAAATAAAAACTATCCTATATCTCAAGTTGTATCAAAGCAATGTGACACGTAACTTTTTAATATAAAGATGAATTCATACCATTTAGTTCTTTAAACAAAATACCTACTTGCTTTCCAGAGTTTACATATCATCTGTAATAATGGTTTAGCAGAGTATGGTTATAGTGTTAAATAAATAATCAAAACATGAATCTTGTGTAACAAAAAGAATAACATGTTAGTTTTGGTAATGAAATATATGACTTATGACGATTTTTGTCCCTCGTACCAGGGACTAAAAGAGAGCTCATCCAGGTGGAAAAAAAATAGTATACGCACCACATCAGATAAGTAGGACATTGCCACCCGAGCCGACTAGAATGCCTACTACTTTTCTCCCTAGGTGAGTAATATACTATTGCTTACCTCAGGGGTGACAAGCATTTATTGATAAAAGAGTGTCACACACTAAGGAGTTGTCACTGACATTGCTAACTTTGACAAGTCTTTGAACGACCCAATGAAAACTAGCCGACCTTAACTGCACCTCACCACATTTAGGCGATTCTGTTTTCTTACTTAAAATTCATGAAAGCATGATCTTTTGTTTTTTGGTTGAATTGTCTGTGAGCATAACATATTGCAACAGCACTTGACTATAAGAGCATTTCACATGATTTTTTTATGGAAAAGGAGGACAACGAGCGTGTTAAGTGATCACCACCGCCCACATTCTCTTGCAACACCAGAGGAATCACAGGAGCGTTGCCGGCCTTTAAGGAAGGTGTACGCGCTTTTTTTTGAAGGTACCCATGTCGTATCATACCGGAAACACCGCACGAGGAAGTTCATTCCACAGCTTTGTAGTACGTGGAAGAAAGCTCCTTGAAAACCGCACTGTGGAGGACCGCCACACATCCAGATGGTGGAGATGATATCCTAACTTGTGGCGTGTCGTGCAGAGGTGGAATCCGGCGGCAGGAATCATGTATAACAGTTCTTCAGAACACACCCCATGATAAATGCGGTGGAGGACACAATAAAGCGATGTCTCTACGCAACGCCAAGTGATCCAGCCGTTCACAGAGCACTGGGCCCCCGACAATTCGAGCTGCTCTGTGTTGCACGTGGTCAAATGGATCGAGCTGATACTGGGCTGCGCCAGACCAGAGATGACAGCAATACTTCATATGTGGCCGGACCTGCGCTTTGTGCAGCGCTAGAATGTGGGCCGGCTTGAAGTATTGCCGTGCCCTATTTATGACGCCCAGTTTATTCGAAGCCAATTTGGCTTTGCTCTCCAGATGGCCCTGGAATTGGCAATCGCTCGAGATTTCGAGACCCAGAATTCCGATACTAGGCGAGGCTGTAAGGGAAGTGTTGTCGAAGAGAGGTGATACGAAAAATGGGGATTTTTTGTGCTAAACGGGCAAACTTGAGTCTTCTGGGGGTTAAATTGGACAAGGTTCAATTTACCCCATTCCGCGACCTTCTCAAGAGAGGACTCGATAGAAGACACAAGTTTCTCCCGGCACTGGTCGACGATTTCCCTAGAGACCTACATGGCCCGTGCTGTCGTCTGCATAGCAATGTATGTTGGAGGTTCCTACATATCATTGATATGCAGAAGAATCAGTGTGGGAAATAGCACACAGCCTTGAGGCACTCCAGCATTCACGGGCTTCGGGTTCGAGCAATGTCCGTCGACAACGACTTGTATGCTGCGCCCAGTGAGGAAGCTGGAGGTCCACTTGCACAAGCTCTCGGGAAGCCCAAATGATGGAAGTTTAGAGAGGAACGCCTTGTGCCATACACGATCAAAGGCCTTCGCTATATCCAGGCTAACTGCCAGGCCTTCCCCCTTGCTTTCAATAGCCGCAGCCCATCTATGTGATAGGTATACCTGAAGATCACCTGCCGACCGACCATGGCGAAACCCGTATTGTCGGTCGTTGATCAACTGGTGACCCTCTAGGTATACCAAGAGCTGACGGCTAATTATGCTCTCCATGATTTTGGAGAGCAGGGAGGTTATAGCAATAGGCCTGTCGTTTGCCGGATCCGAACTGTCTCCTTTTTTTGGATCGGATGGACAAGGGCTGACTTCCATGAGTCAGGGACTACGCCTTTGGAATAAGAGTGCCGGAATAAACGCGTTAGCACCGGCGTCAACTCAGGGGCACACGTTGTAAGCACGATTGAATAAATGCCACCCGGCCCGCTCGACTTCCTGACGTCCAACGAAAACAGAGCTCGCCGAACAGTTTTCTGTCTGAACTGTACTTCAGGCATGGAGCTCCGACACCGCGGGATGGTCAGCGGTGTAAAGAGTGCACAGGAGATCGGCTTTCTATTCTGCCGTATGGGCCAGTGTGTCATTCCTCATGTGCAACGGCGGCATGGACGGCTGGTTGAAGTTACCAAGAGCAGACAACGACCAGATATTGCGTGTTCCGGCCGGGTAACTGGAAAGCTGCTCGCCGATTTTGACGACGTGCTTCGATTTCGCACGGGCGATTTGCCGCTTAAAAAATCTGGAGGCACGGTTGTATTTCCTCTTAAGAACTGTGCAGTTCGGATCCTTTGTGCCCAGCGCCGCAACCCAAGCTCGATACGCCTGTTTTTTGCAGTCAGATGCTGCTTTAACTGACGCATCGAACCAGGGCTGTGATCTGCCACCGATGGGCACTACAGAGTTTGATATAAAAATATCCATACCCTGTAGTATCACATCGGCTACTGCAACGGCGCAGGCACTAGGATTATTCGAAGGGAAACAAACCCTGCCCCAAGGGTAGGATGCAAAAAAGGAACGCATCCTATCCCAATCTGCTGACTTGTAGTGCCAAACGCGGCGGGTCGCTGGTGGTCTGCGACGTTGGCGTCGGATAGGCACTACACTCCTGACCAGGCAATGGTCGGACGTTCCGAGAGGGGCGTCGACAGAGACCTGGTAACTATCGGGATGTGTAGTCAGCAGAAGATCTAATAAGGACGGCATGTGGCATGTGGACGGCATCCACATCCGGGAGCCACGTTGGCGACTCAACCAATTGGGACAAACCATACGCCAATGCCAATGCACAATGCCGAATGACTTGGACCACGTACCACAGATCGCCCTGCGTAGTCTCTGGTACGTGGTCCAAGTCATTCGGCATTGTGCCCGTTGAAATCAACCAAGACTACGATTTCAGCGGAGGGGATTTGTGTAAGTACGTCGTCAATTGCCGCTTGAACGTAGCCCATGAGGTGATCCGTTTCTGCGATACCACTATGGGACCTGTAGATACACGCATAGATACGGACATGGTCCTCAAAATCTACACGAAGCCAGAGAGTAGACAGGTCCCTACCCTCAAAATTGCCGAGACGGTGACAGCAGATATCCTCCCTAACATACACACAGGGAATGGCCTCCGGTCCTCGACACAAACAGAGTGAAAACTTTCTTAAGCATCATTGTGATTTGAAAGTCAATGAAATGATAAAGGGACAGACACATAAAATTCATAAGATTTAACGTGGGAGTAAATGAGATAGGAAGCATTATACAATGTTTTGGTACCAGGCAATCATAGTTGAAGAAGAGAATGTCTTATGTATGACATGAGTATACCTTAATATATTCTGACGTCATGAGCGCAACATATTACTTATGCAGAAATATGACACCAGGAGAACATAAATATGTTAGAGGTATCATAGGTGTTGAAATCATATTGTGTCATCCTAGCAACATGTACCAGGACCTCATTTGCAGCTTAGAGCTTCATGCACATCTAAAATTATTATTTAACGGCCGACCCATTTTTGTTTGTGGTTCTCTTTGTGCCTCTCTTTTTATTATACAAGCAGCCACTTAAGTTTTACAACAAACCTGACAATTTTCAGTTAAAATGATATCTGAAATGCCTATCAAATTTGTTCAGGTACTGGTATATATAATGACAAAAATTAGAAAAAAATCATAGCAACAAATAATAAACTATAATTATCATTTTCACAACTAAAACTAAAATATAAGAACAAGCCGTGGAACACAGCTGCTAAGTTTATACATCCTCGGTTGATGGGTTGGTATGAATCCTGATTCCGTGCATCTCTGCAATCTCTGTCTTAAGTGAATCAGTTACTAATCTATGCTGTTTAACTCTTGGCAAACCTCTGAATTCCTTTGCTTCAATACTAATCTGCAATATAAATTTACATTAAGTAAATGCCCAGTGTGATGTCAATAACATTTAATATGTACAGCTCTCAAGTTTAAGATTACTAATTACTATTGTCATTAAAGAAATTAAAAGATTTTGTCATTCTTCCTAAAAAAAAATCACACACATATACACACACACATTTTTAATGAGTTTGCTAATAATAATGTATAGGCTTTCGGAAGGACCTAGCCTCTGCAACTCAGGGTATCCTACCAGAGGGTACAGAGCAAAACATTCTGTAATCACATATTATTAGTATTGAATAATTGATTAATATTATTCATCAGTTGATACTGAATCATACAAAACACCTCCAACCAATATGACATGCCAGAGGTTGTATGAAAATTTGGAGGAAATAAGTGCTCAGCAAATTGTTCCCTAGATCAGTTATTGAAATGCCAGTAAAAAGCGGGAAATGGATTGAAATTGAATATTCAATTTCAAACAACCTCTGGCATGTCATATTGGTTGGAGGTGTTTTGTCTGATTCAGTATCAACTGATGAATAATATTAATCATTTATTCTATACTAATAATATGTGGTTACAGAATGTTTTGCTCTGTACCCTCTGTGGTAATTGGCTGTTTGTGCTGATATAAAGGAAAATTTAACTTACCTCAAACATTGCCCCACATCCACCAGATATATCCTGGATGCTAACATATGTGATTCCAGGCAATGCTTGTTTTAGTACTTCCGTAAGTTTTTCTTCCTTAGTTACACTATTCTTTTCAAAAGCACTACTATTCCCGCCAACAGCACGAATCTATGGTCAAGAAATACAATAATAAAGATCTGTTGCGTTCTTACGTATTACTTGCAGATAATATTATGTGTACAACAGAAACAAATACTTACCAATTTATTTCTAATAGGATTGGAAAACATAAATATGCGGCGCAACATTTTTGTAAGTATTTATTGACAAGACCTTAAAAAATAACCACCACTACTTAGTCTTTCAATTTAAACTTGGTGCCCGTGGGTAAACATAACCAACTTTAAATTATTATGAAATTAATATTATCTACGTGTTACAAGTAACGACATCAGACACAAAGCAAATAAATAAAAATTTTCTTACAATAATTAGAACTACAATTAATGAACATTTTTAAAAATACCAATAGTTTAAGTCGTAACTCGTTTCTTTTTTTTGGTTTCTTAGTCCAATACTGGGACAGGCAAAGGGTTCAACAGCCTATCTTCGGCGTTGTCATAACTCGGTGGTACAGGTCAAAGAATATATTTCCAAAAAAAAATTTAAGCACTACGTTCAATATTTACTCCACAGACTAACAAAATATACTCACGTGGAGTACAAAATATAAATGGAAAAACAAGGTCAAGTCGTGTAATATTTCTGTGTGCGTAATGTCATTGTAGCGACACAGTACATAAAGATGTGTAGCTGTACCTACAACCAATAATATCAATTAATACAAATGTCTAATATCTAACTTTAACGTAGCATCATAGATCGTAGAAATAGTAATCGTGCATAATAACTGTAATAAGCGTATGCCGAAAGATTCGTTCTGAAAAGAACATTTTATTTTATATAACGTAATATTAGCTCTGATAAGAACATTTTATTTTATATAACGTAATATTAGCTCTGATAAGAACCTTTTCATAATGCTGTACATCAACTCATAGAATCATACAGATCACCAGTAATAATCTCATCAATGTACGAGCATCGTCACGTTCTCTCGACGATCGCAGATATACTCACGTGATTAGTCATGTGCTCCGCGTTACACAACCGCACAGCAAGGCCGAGCGGATTCGACTGACGAGTGAAGCGTCGGGACTCGGGCGTCGATCGCTATTCATGCAATTTTAATCAATGAGCAACAGCGTAGGTGCTGAATGCTCATTGACATCGTATGATCAAGGCTCGACGCGAGTTTACACAAACTGCGATAGCATTAGTTTTAGAGCGAGATAGAACACATAATATTATTCTCAATTCTTATTTAATGAAACGTTTTACTATTGGTTGAAATGTAAGCTTTAGTATTGGTGTGTATTTTCTGAACTTGTAAATATTTTTTAAGTAACAATTGTAATTGGGTAACTAGTTTTATGGATTTTGTATATTATCATGTAACTTTTTAATAAATCATATATCTTCCACATATTCCTCACAGTCAAGCAGTTGTTTTATTTAATCGCCAAACGCCAATAGAATCCAAAGATGTAATAATAAATAAGTAATCATAATAATAATATAATAATCTAGATGTTCAGGAAAAATTCCCAATGCAAAAATGCAAAAATAGTGGTCACCAAACAAAATCATAAAAATAATACAAGGTAAATAGAATAATTATACCTGATAAATATACACAGACATAGTATTTAATTTAGGTCTATTTAAAAAACAATACAATAATGGTTTTTATTTATTTTATATACTTAAACGAGCAATTCTTGTTTAGATATAAGTTTATAAATGATATGGAGATATTAAGTTTGAACTTTCCATCATCACGGAAACGATTGAGATGTTATTTTGTATTAAGATAGGGTTTTTAAAGTGAAACTTGTTTGCGCGCATGAGGGTAAATTTTTTACGGATAAAAAGCCATAAAGTGACACGAAAATTTGGGCGACTGAAACCGATTGGAAGAGACTGAGAAAGGGCGAACGTAGCATGAAGCTAAGGAGCATAGGAAAGTTGGGACTGCACGAGTGAGAGTTTAGATGACAATTCTGTCGCATAACCTTTTGTTTTACATGTATCTCTATATGCCATTTATTTTAAGCATTGAAAACCCATTACAATAAATTGAATAATATATACATGATAGTACTTAATAAAATAACTTAATCTTTGGTCTTCCGTTATTCGTTCTCTTTTTGCCGATGTCAAGTATCACGTAATATTTAGTATTTACATCCTCTTTGATGTCAAGGCTCAAGTCGACCAAGTCGTCAACATGGCTCTAAACTTAGTTGTTAAAGTTCATCCAGTTGTATTATTTCAAATAGTAGATGCATATGAACGTAGAAATGCAGACTCACATCGAGTTATTGGTACATTACTGGGTAAATAAACAGTAACACTTTATTATATGCTTATATATTGAAATCCTGTAGACATGTACAATAATGACACTATATTATACAAATAACTCCATTCAATTCCTTGAAATGGGTGATATAATAGATTACATGCCTCATTTTTATGTTCATGCGATTAATGCTAATGAAATACTTCATTTTAAATCATATGTAATATATTGTTAGCATAATGTTGTCGGTATTTTGAGGTTATATTCAGCATTGTTGTGTAGGTACCGCAGATAAAGGTGTTGTGGAAGTCACAAATTGCTTTTGCGTGCCCCACAAGGAACATGCCGATCAGGTCGAGGCTGAGCTGAACTATGCTATGGATGTATATGAACTGAACCGGAGAGTCAATTCATCAGAAAATATTGTTGGTAAGACTAAGAACATAATCACAATACCTATTATGTAGATCTTAATGTTAATTTGTATGTAAAGTACATTGTAGCAAACAATTCAAATAATTTTATTCTAAATAGGATTTTTATTCACTTAATGAACATCAAAATCTACCTTCTAATTAAAATGGTATACTTCAGATATTCTTTTATTCTTAACTTTAAATTACCATAATATTTATAATTAAATACCCTGCGGGTGGTCTGTACATTCCCAAGGTGTGGTTTCCAGATATGTGGTACATTTTAAAAGTCATTTAATTGGTATAATTTTTCAAAAGCATATTCTATATACTTCATCTAACAAGACTCACTAGCTTGACTTTATGGATGGGAAGAAATGTTGAAGTCATGAATGATCACTGTGCTGCAAGGACATATTTTCTAACTAAACTTTTTTAAATACTGCATGTATATTACATACTGCAATATATTATACATAATCTGCAACTGTTCTTTGTTTTTCAAATGTTACTTTAGTTTAATGTCCTGATTTATCCAAAAAGTAAGCACCCATATTTTTCATCTAAATGTTGTGATTTTTATTGACAAAGAGTTCGGACAAAAAACAGGAAAGTCATTCTTTTGAGCTCGAAGAGCCCAATAACTTTGGGGAATATTTCCGAGGGCTTTGAGCTCGAAAATTTGAGTAGCTGAAAAAATCTTAAATCGAGTTATTGCGATTGTTAAATCCCTTGCGATAAGAGGGTTGCCATTTAGAGGAAATTCAGAACAATTTGGATATCCTCAAAATGAAAATTTTTTAGGTGCAATTGAGCTTCTTGCTGTAGAGGAACATTTAAAATTGTATTTATTATTACTTGCCGTGGAAATACCTCGTACTTATCTAAAACAACAAGTGCAATCTGCAAAATTTTAATATTTTTGATAATTTATCTGACTTAGATACGATTGAATTGAAAAAACTCTCGAATAAATTAGGTAAAAAGTATCCTAATGATTTGGAAGAGAAATTTGGGAATGAATGTATTCATTTACAATGTCAGCTCAAAGATTCCCTAGCAAATACAGAAGATGTATGCTCCGCACAAGAAATATACAATGTATTGCATTCTCGAAATCTTCAAGATGTTTATCCGAATGTAGACTTGCTCTGCGTATTTTTTTCAGTATTCCCGCTACCAATTATTCAGGAGAAAGATCTTTTTCCACCTTGAAAAGCGTTAAATCTTATTTACGCGCAATTATGGATTAAGATAGACTTAAGGCGCTATAGTCCTAAAAAGTAACATTTTTAAAAATCTACTTAAAATACTTCTACAAATACTACGGTTCCAATTTTTTGACATGTTTATCTTCATTTCTTTATCTAAATTATTGCTGTTTCGAAAACACGATTACGAAAAAAAATCTCGATAGATTTATTGAATTGTTTATATTATCATAAAACTATGATAGCTATAAACACAAAACTTATTTTATTCGATAGTTTATTAGTATTTATAAGTTTTCCCTGTGGGATTTATCAATACGCTTTGTGTTGTGAATTATTTTATATTAATTTTTTTCGTAATAAACCAAACGCGACGCCTTGGTTGCATGCTCGCTCAAGCCAGCAGTACGCCCGTGACCACTGTCAAAGAAGGTAATGTGTCGCGTATTACGTAAGATTTTAGCAAACAAGTACAAAGCGGGAATCATAGTAAAAAAATAATGATGATGCGACAGCGTATTTGTTGAAATATATAGGTAAATGTAAGTCGGAAAGTAGTAAAATACCGTATCCGAGGTCCTCGACACCCTCGAGAACCTCGGATACGGTATCCATATTGCTGAAATCATAATTTTGTGCGGCGGCCATCATGGATTTCAAATATGATCACACAATCGTTATCTGCACCCTCGAGAACCTCGGACACGATATCCATATTGCTTAAATCATAATTTTGTGCGGCGGCCATCTTGGATTTCAAATATGATCACACAATCGTTCTCTGCACCCTCGAAAACCTCGGACACGATATCCATATTGCTGAAATCATAATTTTGTGCGGCGGCCATCTTGGATTTCAAAAATGATTCCAAATTCGTTCTCTGCACCCTCGAGAACCTCGGATACGATACCCATATTGTTGAAATCATAATTTTGCGCGGCGGCCATCTTGGATTTCAAAAATGATCTCAAATTCGTTCTCTGCACCCTCGAGAACCTCGGATAAGATACCCATATTGTTGAAATCATATATTTGCGCGGCGGCCATCTTGGATTTCAAAAATGATCCCAAATTAGTTCTCTGCACCTTCGAGAATCTCGGATACGATTTCCATAATGTTGAAATCATAATTTTGCGCGTAATATAACATTTCTCTCATACGTCGATAAAAAATATTTACTTCGAAAATGCATAAAAAATATTATCACAGTAATTTCGTACTCTAGCTTAACTGTAAGTTTTAAAAAATATTACGCGGTCCTTCTGGGTCGGCGGTCGTTGACCCGCATCGCTCGGTTCGTTCTCAGCCATGCTCGACGCCCGTATCCATGCGTACCTATCGAATCTAACGTTCGCGCAATTTTTACCTAAAGTGCCCCCGCGCATTAGGCGGCCAGGTCGCTGCGGCCAACTATTTCTTCGGTGACATATGCAAGTGCGCGCACTAGGCGACCAGCGGCCAGCGACCACGTACTGGCCGCGCGGCCAGCAGAAACATCGCGACTCAACACGCGGCCAGTTAGCCGCCGCGACCAACGAGATTCACCATTTGAGATCAGTGTGCGCGCACTTGTCGCAGCGGCCACACGTGTTTTGTGAATACAGGATGTTCGATACGGAGCGATTCATTATCGAAATTCAAAACAGAGAAGCTCTATGGAATCAGTCGTCGGATGATTATTCGAATAAAAATTTAAAAAGGCAATTATGGTTGGAGCTGACTGATATATTTGGTGGGGAAAATTTGGAAGAAAAAGAAAAAGGAGAACTTGGTAAATATTTTCAATTATGTTTTTATTATTATTATATGAAAATGCCTAATACTATTTAGTTATGATGTGAAAGCCAGTCTGTCTTGCCACGGAAGCTTTCCCGCATTAATAAAGTAATCTGCGAATTGATTCCTGTATTGAACTGATGTTCTATTAGCTCTTACATTTTGTGCAGAAGGTATATCATTAATGGTACTTTCTATATGCAACGTATCTTCAAATCTGTATCCATCGTTTGATCGCACGATATTATGGCGAACGCAACATGCTTGGACTATAATAATTGCAAAGTTTGTTCCTACATTGATGGGACGATGAAAAATCCTCCATTTGTTCGACAATATCCCAAAAGTACACTATATAACGATGTGCACGAGATAGCCTGTAGTTAAAAATTTTCTTTTTGTTGTCTAAATTTCTCCCAGGATATGGTCTCATTATGTTTTCTGTTAGCGGGAATGCTTCATCGCCAACAAGAACAAATGGCATGGATGGACTATTTTCTTCTATAGGTGTCGTATGACGTTTTCTGTAGAATATTGACTCTTTAAAAATGTTTGAATCACTGCATTTGCCATAGTCTCCTACATCTATATAAATGAATTTATAATCTGCATCACATATCGCAAGCAATACAAGTGAGAAATAGTTTTTGTATTTAAAATATAGTGAACCGGAATGAGCAGGTTTTATTAATTAAATATGTTTTCCGTCAATGGCTCCAATGCAGTTAGGATATTGTGCATTTTGTTTAAATCCTTCTGCCACTTCTAACCATTTTGACACGTGTGGTTCAGGAAACGTAATGTGTTTCATAAGCTGCCATATTTTAATACAAACATCATACACAATTTCCCGCGCTGTGGTGTGACCTATTCGAAAGTTATGACTTATTTCTGCAAATGAACACCCACTTGCTAAATATCTGAAACATAAAAAAAATTGTTGCAGGGTTAAGTCTTCAAATGAAATGGAAAAATATAAGAGACACTTTTACGAGAGAGTTAAGAAGACTCAAGGGCGCCAAAAGCGGTTCAGCTGCTAAGCGTAAATCAGCTTATATTTACTTTGATCAATTACAATTTTTAATGCCAACCTTAGAAATTAATGAGACCAGTGCAAGTTTATCAGAAACGACGCCGGAAGAAAACGATAATCAAACAAATGAGTTGACTGATACTCCTGAAAATACTCGCAAAAAACAAAGAAAAATACTGACAGCGAAGACTGCACTTCACGACAAGTGGATAAGCTTACAGCAGTGTTAGAGCAGAGCATTAAAGCTCGACAAGGAGATAAACAAATACCAGAACTATTAAAATCAAAAGCATAAATTGAATTGATTCAGGTTATAGATAAATATAAATGCAATCCTCAATTTACTGGCTATGGATTTCCAAATACTTCTTTTGAACATAGTCAAGGTCATACAGGCTATTACACCCGGCCAAGAACGGAAAATTACTCTCAACCAAATCCATCTACATTGGAATATTCCCAAAGTATATATCAACGTCAAGAAAGTCAACCTCGTCCATCTTCTTCCTACTCCACAGCTTCTAGCGACCTTACTTTCCCTCACTCAAATGAATCTGAAGCTTCGGGTTTCATTGAACTGTTTCCGAATGATTAAATGTTTTGGATTGTTTTATTTGTATCTTTTTATTAAGCAATAATAAATAATATCTAAACCTTTTTAATTGTTTATCATTTCATTAAATACAATAGTTATACAATATGATGCTACTATACTGTACAAAAATCGCACGTTGGAATACCAAGGATGGCGGGTTCGATTTTTTAAAAATATATAAATAAAATTAATTAAACAGTGACATCTTACCTCAAAGTTATAACCAATTTTTCTTCAGCAGAGATGCACTCCCGAAATGGGCTGAATCCAGTAATATGTGGTTTTAGAACATTCAAGATCTCGTAAAAAGTTTTATTAGACATTCTCATATAGTAAAAAAAAATATCTTCATATTGCAATACGTCTGGAAAGTATGTATGATATATTCCTTTTGTAAGCCTATTCCGTAACAATGGGTGAATCCAAAATTTGTTTTTTGTTCTTTTTTTCTTTCGCTTTTGTAATAATAAAATCAGTGCAACAATAATTCCTTCTTCGACGTCCATTTCTGAGCACGATGTGAACTCAACTGACAAAATGTGGTCGCAGATGAATCGCAGCTACGGCGGCCAGGTCATGCGGTTTGGTCGCGCGACCTGGCCGCCTAATGCGCGGGGGCACAAAGTGTTGGGAAAACCTCGCCTAAATGCTTTGGCATTTCTGTCTATTGAAGCTCAACTACTGAACTAGATGACTAGTTGAGCTTCTACAGACAGAAATAACATATATAAATTGATTACGATAACATAGTTAATGCTTTTGCTCGGACAAAAGTCAGGAAGAAGAGATTTACAAATTGAGCAATTTAAATTCAAAATAGGATGTGACATCACTTATTGAAAGTCAAAAAAAATTACCACACATTCCAAAATGAATGAGAAGAACGGGCGTAACAAACTCAGCGGACTTTTTTTCATCAAAATATACGTTTACAACGTAATATTGTACAATTAAACTTATTATTTAACAACCTGAGGGAACTCCCTCAGGTTTTTCCCAATCTGTGTTATCATTAAGAAAGTCATTTATGTTATAGTAACCTTTACCACACAAACGTTTTTTAACAATTCTATTGAATAATGTAATACTTTTGTTTTTTGAACATTTTCTGGGACATTGCCCCACTAAAGACTTATTAACTCGACTTAGCCGAGTAGTAGGCATTATAAGCTTATGTCTGTTCCTGGTGTTAACATTATGACAGTTTCTAGCAAATTCACTTATGTGCCTATGAATATACATTATCAAGACTATTATATATAATACATTATAATTTGAAAAAAAAAATGCTTATTATTTATGATATTTTTATATGCTATATTTATTTATTATGCTAGAGTTTAATAAAAAGAATTGAATTATTTAATAATAATATTTGAATAAAAAATAGAGCACACTCTAATGCATCACATTATGGTCGTCTGAAAAATAAAAGCTATATTTTAATAACAATTGTGAACCAAAATATATAGAATTTTGTTGATCAAAAAGGGCGGCATATCAGACAGGGCCTAGGGCGGCAATAAGCATAATCCGCCACTGGGCATCCATCGAGATGATCGTCACAAAATTCTGTCATGAGACACAATAAAAGAATTTACAATTAATATAAATCACAACATTTGGATAACATCATAAATTGTAGTGTTTTTTTTTCAAATAAGAATATGATATAACTTATTGAATGTCAAAAAGTATCACCAATTTGAAAAAGTATGCCTCAGACCTGAAGAAAGAAACTCAGTCTAGAAAGAAGCAAGAACTCTATTTTTTCATAAAATATGGTTACAATGTAATATTGTACAATAACACTTATAATTCTTAACCCGAGGTCAGTTGCTCCATTTGCAATCTGTGGTGTTATTAAAAAAGTCATTTATGTTATTACACAAATTACATGTATTATCAATGACACACACATTTACCACACAAACATTTTAAACAATTCTTTTGAATTTCGTAATACATATTCGTCATTTCGTTGCAGTGGTTGTCAGAGTGTATTAATCCAATGGGTGCACTGTGTAGGGTGGTGGGCAACGGGCAGTGAGGTAACCAACCACTCATCGGTGATCCACGAGTACTACTCGCGCGAGTGCCGCGAACCCGTTCACGTGACACTCGACACCTCGCTGGCGGACGCGCGCATGGGCCTGCGCGGTTACGTATGCGTGCCGCTGGGTGTGCCGCGCGGCAAGCAAGGCTGCATGTTCACGCCCATCGACGTGGCGCTCACGTGCTATGAGCCCGAGGTGGTCGGCCTGCGTCTGTGCCACCGCACTCTGGGAGGCGGCGCGCGCTCGAGACCCGTGCAGCCCGCGCACGACCTGGCGCTTGTGGCCGACGCAGCGGGCTCGCTAGCCACGCTGCTGGACCAGGTACGCAATGCCGCCACTTGACATGGCCTCCCCTTCTGCGAGGTACAGTCGGTCTCTTGAATCCAATGCTCCCTTCGAAAATTCAATGTTAGATCCACCACCCTTTAGACCCTATGAGCCCTGCATATTGTTTATTATATTCCATATCATACAACTCTTATTTTTATATAGTTTATAATAGTTTGTTGGTATGTCTACAATAAATAAATACAGTGTCAAACAGATTGTAAACATGCAGGATGTGTCAACCTGGAGGAAATATAATGTTTCATTCCCAAAAAATAAGTATTAAGCCCATTTAGGTGGTTATCAGCAATGATATTATAGTATTAAAAGAGGCAGATATGTCACTAGCGCGCCGAAAATCAATCGCCTAAATGGAGTCAATTCTTTCATGTGGTCGTAGTCGCTCTCTCGATAGGAAAACGGTACGCACGCGTTTGTTGTTGACATATTTGCTTACAATTTTGTATACAGCATTAAAATGCCGTCTTGTGTAATGCGAAGATGCACTAATTACGCAAGTAAAAAAAGCCAAATTCATAGAATTACATACCACAGGTAAAGAATCATGAAATAAAGTATTTTATTTGATTTCAATATTTCTCTAAATAAAATAAATATGGCGGTACGACATCGCGTGCCAGACGGAAAAGTGCAAGAGCCAGTGAACCCCAGACCTGTGTTATTGTATAAAAGCTGAAAGTTTGTCAGCGCATGCTTCCAACACAGGTAAGAACGATAGACCATTGGCTTTGGGAGGTAAACGGCATTAAAGGCGTGTAAAATACCGATCTAAATACATCAAAACATCACTGCAACGGGCACTCGATCGCGTACACAATCCAGAAGCGAAAGTTTGTCCTCCATTTAATTTACAGATGCCCTTGTTAATATCCGATTGATATTATTAGTGTTGCGAAAGAACATTTAATTTAGTGGATTTGTTTCCGAAGCGGTGGTAGTGTTAGAAATGACATCAAAAAAAATCTAAAGGCAATTTTGAGAAAAATAAATGCCTTTTAGGCCCTATGATAGTCATGCCATCACAAGCATTATACAGTTTCTTTTATGAAAATAAGGGACGAGCTGATGGTAATTGATACGCCCTGCCCATTACAATGCAGTGCCGCCCAGGATTCTTGAAAAACCCCAAAAATTCTGAGCGGCACTAAAACTTCGCTCGTCACCTTGAGACATAAGTCAATAAGTTGAGACAATAGTTCAGTCTCGCGTGAACACTCGCTAAGCTTACACATACCGCCTGTTACCGTCCTTCCAACATACCGGCGGAATAACATATATTTTCAACCTTTGGTTCAAAATTTTGCAACTGCAATATGTCTGAGTGTGCAATTTGCAATGAAAAGTTTAATGATGGGGTACAGTGTTCTCTTTGCCATAACCTACTATGCTTTGGGTGTGCTAACATATCGGAAACCACATGGAGGCGCTATGGATCAGAAAAAAGATCGCAATGGAAATGTGCAACGTGTCGCGGGCTATCATCCACCACGCCGCTGCCCACCGAACCTGCTTCTCTTGAAACTATCATGAAGGAGCTCCGTGATATGAAGCGCCAGCTGTCCAGCGTGCTTGCGTTGAGAGAAGATATACGAACCATCAAAAAGGAACTGTCCGATCTTAATGACACGTGTGTGTACACGAGCCAAAAAGTAGACGACCTGAGTGGTAGAATAACGAGCGTTGAATCCAGAGTCAGTAGTGTTGAAAAATTACAGGATACGGTAATATGCCTTCAGAGTGAGTTGTCTAAGACGAAGCTCGCACTATCTTCGATGGAACAAAGATCGCGTCTTAATAATGTGGAAATCAAGGGTATCCCTATCAAAAAAGATGAAAATTTATTCACAATCCTAGACAAAGTCAGCACGAAGATCAATCATGTTGTGCCAAGGGCTCAAATCAACTATATATCTAGGGTTCCTATGCACAATTCAAAGGAAAAGCTGATAATCGTCAGCTTTTTAAACAGATATGTAAAAGAAGACTTCATCACAGCGGCTAGGGCGGAAAAGGTGACGACCACGGATATTGGCTTCACAGGATCAATAAAGAAAATATATATTAATGACCACCTCAGTATGGACCTTAAGAAGCTTTTAACATCTGCCAAAAACGTTGCTCATGAGAAGAATTATAAATTTGTGTGGGTTAAACATAGTAAAATTCATGTGCGCCGTGATGAGACATCGAGAGTGTTTGTTATACGCCAAGAAAATGATTTAAACAAGATTGTTTAAAATGTGGACATCCCCATTACTTAAGTGTAACCTTTATCATTAATAATTTATCGTTTGTGTATAATATTTCAGGATTGATAAGTAATAAATTGTTTTGCACCCCTGACTTGCTTATAACCGGTCACTTTTACAACTTTGTTACTTTGTTCATTTCGATAACTAAAACGTACAATATGTTTGTCTCGCTTACCCATATGAGTTTTGCCTATAATTGCCATCTTCATCGTATGCCTCACTGTTCTTACTTAGACACAGTATTTAGAATCTACCCGCAATTTCTTAAAATTACGTATTTATCTAATAAATGCACGAGTAAAACAACACCGCATACCTTTAAAATTATTATTAAAATGATTCGTATTATGTTTTTAAGTAATAGTATTGATAATGTCTTAATTAAATTAATTAAATTATTGATAAAGTCTAATATCTATAATTTAAGTATTTATTATCAGAACGGCCGTGGTCTAAGAACAAAAACTAATGAAGTTTATCGTAAAGTCTGTATGAATTCTTATGACGTAATTATATTTACTGAGACGTGGTTAGAAGACAGCATATCTGAATCCGAGTTCCTGGATGATCGGTACCTAGTTTGGCGACGTGACCGTGATTATAGTTTAACGGGTCAAGCAAAGGGCGGTGGTGTTTTAATAGCTACACGTAAACATTTGCAAGTTAAGTTGTTGCCGCAATTTAACTCAACAGCAGAAGATCTTTGGATAAGTGTACGCATCAAACAAGCAAATACACGTAAGTGGATTGATTTGTATCTCTGTGTTATTTATTTGTGCGAGCAGAATAACGGCTTGTCATTTAGTAATCAATTGGCAAACTTCCTCACAAAATTAAATTATGCGTCATCAGTCAACCCTTCCGATGCTTTTTTGGTTATTGGTGATTTTAATTTAAGCGGTATTGTTTGGCAACCTACAGATACTAGTAGTTTTAATAGTACTTGCATGAGTTCTTCGGATGAGTATTCGCTAACGGACGAAATGAGCGCATTATGCCTGCATCAGTTTAATGGCATACTTAACAAACAGAACAGACTATTAGATCTAGTTTTTTCGAACCAATTAATCTATGTATCCGAGTGCACCGATCCTCTTACACCCATTGATACTTACCACCCTGCTTTGTTGATAGATGCAAAATCATTTGAAACCACGTTATTAGATCACGCGCCGCGGCTCCGCTATATTTATGATAAAGGTGATTTTCAAAATATTAACAATAGAATCAGAGGTATTGACTGGGAAGGCGAGTTTATATCTCGCCCTATTGACGAGTGTGTTAGCTTCTTAAATGAAACGGTATATGCCCTTCAAAATCAGTATATACCAATAAAACGTGCACGGAACTATTCGTATCCAGTTTGGTATAACTCAGCTCTGATAAAAGCGATTAAGGAGAAAAGTAAATACCATAAAAAATTTAAGAACTACGGTAACAAATCGGACTATTTTACATATAATTTATTACGTAATAAAGTTAACCAATTAGAATCTATTTGCTATGAACAGTATATGAAATTAACTGAGGATTCAATTATAAAAAATCCAAAACATTTTTGGAAGTTTGTGAAAAGTAGGTCACAATCTCATTGTATGCCTAGTCTAATGACATACAATAATAATAGCTTAACCAGTGGAGAAACTATCTGTAATGCGTTCTCAACATACTTTCAAACAACATTTCTTAACCCCACGACACATAACAATAGAAGCATATCCTCTTATTCTTCAGATAACGGTGACTTAACTCTTAGTTCTGATTTAAATATTAATTCTGATATTCAAAATATTGATATTAATGTGTATGAAATAAAATTATTACTTGATAGGCTATGTTATAATATTTGTTTTAGATTTAGAGGCTTGTTTTAGATTTAAGGTACCTTACGATTCTAATAGCTATGTTGATTTGTGTAAAAAGTTTCACTTCTTACCACTGAAAGAACGGCGAAATATAACTGACTTTTTATTTATGTTAAAAATTATAAGCAATCATGTCGATTGCCCAGATCTGCTGCATAAAGTTAATTTTAATGTACCTCAAAAAACTCTTAGACATAGCCCTCCACTTTGTGTTCCTGCTGTTAGTAATAACTATAGGCAAAACTCATATATGGTGCGAGCGTGTAAAACAGTAAATGATGTTAGTAGATTATTAGATATTGACATATTTGCTACAAGCATTTCCAAGGCAAAGCAGTGCATAACCCTCAACTTTTTTAATTAAGTATTGTTTTTTTGTTATCTGTTTAAAAGAATCTTTATTGTCATGAATTTGAGCCGAAAAATAGTGTTCACGTACATATTTTATATTACTTCTATTAGTGAAAACCTGTAATTGGCTATCTGTTACTATTTAAGTTTCTAAAGAAATTGTATTAGCTGTTGGTTTTCCTTAAATAAATAAATAAATAAGATGCTACGGCGCACCAAAACACAGCAATGCATACATATTACTGCTTCACGGCAATAATAGGCACCATTGTGGTACCCATAATCTAGCCGGCATCCTGAGCAAAGGAGCCTCCCACTGGTAGATCATTTATATAAATTAGGAAGAGGAAGGGTCCAAGTCCTTGTGGTACCCCCATACCGAGAGGAGTCCCAGGAGATCTCCTGCCATTCACATCGACCCTCACAATCCTATTATTTAAATACGAGATCAGAAGATCGAGCGTTATATAGGACATCAACGATATTTCTAAAGGAATCAATTTTGAAAAAAATAAATGCCTTTAATGCCCTATGCGCGCATGACCATCACAAGCATTATACATTTCCCTGAGCTTAGTAGTGACCGCAGGTGGTGCAGTATGTGGAGGATGTCCTAGCGGAGAACGCAGCGCCTAACAACGCGGTGGGGCGCGAGTTGCTTGAGCTGGTGCACGCCGTGCCAAACCTGGCCGCGGATACCTTCGCTGACGCATTCGCCTCCAGTGTCAAGGACTTGCTTATGGTAACCATATCTTGTTTAATATTATTATTAGCCTTTTATTGAAACATTTAATCATTAGTACTTATCACTATTTCACCATTTCTGTGGCTAATCTACTCCAAGTTGTTTCTGCCACCTGTCTGATATTGTCATCCCATCTATTCTGTGGTCTCCCTCTGTTTCTTTTTCCATGCCTTGGGAACTACTGGATGACTATTTTACACTATTTGTCTGTTCCACTAGTCATAATATTTTCTCCCCATCATATCCTTATTTTCTAGTGTTATATCCTACACTATTGTCTAAAATCTGATGCTGCTATTCTTTACTTTATCCATTCTTTTGATCTCTATCATACTTCTTTCCATGCCTCACTGATATATGGATAGTTTATTCTTTATTTGAGATTCTTTGTTTGAGCATATGTTTAGGTTACTGTATCGCAAATACCACATCAATCTATAAAGCGTTATGCTTTACATGGAATCACATAATTCACTTATACATTGAACAAGATTAGATGAATTCAACAATTATCTGACGGAGACCATGCTTTATATGATGACTCCGAATAGGGCTCACAATTTTCTAAAGATATGGCAAAGAAATGAACATTGCTTATTTCCAAGCTTAATGAAAGCATAAAATTAATTCAGCAAGTATCAACTCCACTTCATTGGTGTAATTTTTAACAAATAACAAATACAGTTGGGATCCAATCCAGACCGGATTCCACTTATTTAAAGGCTACTCGACGTCATAGGATAAAAATTTGATGTAGAATACAAGGTAGTATAGATTGATCCCAAACTGTAAAGGTTAAAAGGTTTCCAAGGTTACAATCTGTTGTGGATCACATATCAAAATGTGCAGATATATACTCGGAAGCTTCAAATGGTGGTGTGGAATAATTAAAAGTTCTTAGTAGTTTCGCTCCAAATATGGCAAGGATAGCAACATGAGATGTGAGGGTAAGGCTGATGTATAGTAAATACTTCGCGAGCCTGATTTAAAAATATTTATTCAAGTTGTGGCGACTCGTAGGATTGCAATAAGATTTAAATGTAATTTAATTAAGACTAGTTTAGAAATTATTGTTATCTGTTTGGATAGCCTCAATAAATATATAAATGTACCAATAATCCTACACTCGATTTACAAGTCTTGGGCATTGGTTGGTGTTGCTGACTTTGTACATGATGAACCAAACTGAATTCACAGAATGCTAAAAAACTCCTATTATGCTTTGTATTTTTAGTGAATCTTGAGGCAACTTATAAACCACCACAGATAATATTGTTTGCATATATGCATATATTCTACTTATCGCCATAGTGTGATAATAAAAAATGAAGTTGTGGTCGCGTTTTTGTTAATAGTACAAACTTGTTCCAGGTGGTAACACTAGCCCAACTCATCAAAACTCAACTCCAACTTAACGAGAAGCTGACACTGCTGACGACTCAGTGAACCCGGATTCAATACGAGCCCATTTTGACAACAACACCAACATTGTGCATTGTTATTCTATTTCTTGCAATTATAAAATATTAGAGGAGTGGAAGCATTGTGAAAAAAAGGAGTTGGGAGTGCTGTAAAAAAAATCTCTTTTAATAAATATATTGTTCACAACATTTATATTTTATTATTTATTATAATAGAAAACATGACATTTGTATTAATAAGGTTGCCTTAGTCTACTCTGTTTAGGCTACTTCCATTTTTCGTATCCATCTAAGTATTAGAAATTTATTTTTTATTTTAATAATCATGGTAAATATTATTTCTTTTCCAGCATAATGTGGTAAATTCACATTTTTGTCATTACTATATCATCTTAACTCAAAAAAACTCCTCTTTATCTGGACAGAACTGTGTCCATAAGCATATCAAAGGCCAACTCCCTGCAAGATATGATCAGTGAACTGCAGATAGAGTACAGCAGGGGTGCTCAAGCTTGAACATCTGGTGATCTACCTCAAAATTGTTTGACTACGATCAATCGACTCTGAGAGGCTTCAAGTTTGTGTCATGAAGGATTGTTGTTTAGGTAGATTGTCATGATGACTTTTGTTCACAATAATATGCATTTTTTTAGTCAAGGTTAGTGTAGGCCTGCTAGTGTCTGAAGTTCTAAACTTAACTAAAGAGTGACTTCGAATGTTGAATATGCATGACACTCCATGTCTTGAGCATACTTTTCATAAGATGGTACGTAATTGCAAAGTACGTAAACAAAAATCTGTGAACAGTTCTATATCGGATTTTTTTCTCGAGATCGACTCAAAAAGCACTCGCGATCAACGATTTGAGCACCCCTGGAGTACTTCACTGCATACCTAGCGGCACGTGGTGCTCCTACCGACGATCACTCGGTGCCGTGTTGCTCTGTACATGTTGTTAGCAAGGTGGTGGCACCTGTGTGTGGTTCAGTGCCACACCCACATCCAACAGTATCACACGAGGTAGTCGTCGAGGCAGAGCCGTCGGCGCCGCTCGTGGCAATGCCACACCCACTCTGGCCGCACGTGCGCGGTGCCCGAGCTGTGAGTGCTCGACGTGTTGTACGGTCGCGCTTCGCACACCACTATGTCCGGTTCTATGTCAGCCTGCCGATAAATAAAAACGATGATATTTTTATTCAACATTGAATTTAATTACTTGGATTACATCTACAAAATGACAGCGGTCCTACAAAATGAAACAGTCTCATGGGCTACGTGCGTTCATTTGTGTGTTGTCTTGGGTCATTTCAGGTGTAATACTACCGAATGACTTAGGTGAGTAAATTTGTGTGGGTCGCGCATCCGCAGACTAACTACATGGGGCGTAAACTACGCATAATTGTGGCTTCTGTGTGGTCTGTTCCAATTGAGTTGACCACTGCCTGTGTGTAGTCTGAGCTGTCAAATAACATAACAACCCCTTACTTTTTTATTTTTTTTTCTGTGGGAGGCTCCTTTGCACAGGATGCCGGCTAGATTATGGGTACCACAACGGCACTTATTTCTGCCGTGAAGCATTATAGTGTTTTTCGGTCTGAAGTCTGTAGCTAGTGAAATTACTGGGCAAATGAGACTTAATATTGCACATACATATTATAAGCGCAATTGTGCTGCCGCTGTGAATTTTTGTGTCAAGAATCCCGAGCTTTACTGCATTGTAATGGGCAGGGCGTATCAATTTCCAACGACCTGCTCGTCTTGTCCCTTATTTTCATAAAAAAAAGGTGTGCGTGTAATCTTTAGGTACGCGCGATTGAAGTAAAACTTAATAATAATTAACACACGCATTAATTTAAAATATATTATATATATATTCAATATTACATTAAATAAAGCCGTGTTATCAACTAAGAACTCTCGTATTACTGAAGAGCTACGAGTATTATTAGATTTTATGCTATTTTTTTTTTTCTCGGAAAAGTTGACGATATAACTTTATATTTTGAGCAATGTTGGCATTTTGTCTACTATAAAAATGCCTTTATTAATATACAATATAATTAATAAATATATAATATTATTTAATCAAGTGAGATTTTATATATTTTACAAAGAATGATATAATGTTATATTTTGATATTATTATTCATCAGAATATATTTACTTACACTTTTTACAGGTCAGGAGGTCTATTACCAAAATCGAAAGTTTCGTCCGAAACGAAAGAACGACGAACTTCAAATAAAATCCTATTACCAAAGTACTTCTGATCCGAATAGTGCGGACGGATTTCGTTTCGGAACCATATACATAACGATAAAAAGTGAAGTTGAATTTACGACCATATTGATCTCAAACTCGAATTTGGGAATAAGGTAAACGAAAGACAAAACCTCTAATCCTGAACTTCGTATCGAACTTCGGATCCGAAACACTTTCGTAATAGGAAAATGTACGATCCGTCAACCGAAACTTCGTATTTCGATTTTGGTAATATAGGGCCCCAGGTCATTATCAGGTTCTTGATTTTCTCTTTTATTCTTATTTATTGATGGAAGAGTAAAATGTTCCTGGGATTCCGCCGTTTTATTTGACTGATTATTATTTTCATTAAATATTCTATTTATAATTCATTTCATTGTCCATTCACACATTTTAAAATTTTCACTCATTAATAAAATAATTGATGATAAGATATTGAAGGTTATATTACTTATTTATTGTAATATAAATATGACGTTGTTATTGAATATTAACAAATATGGCTGCATGGGCTCGAACCCTTTGCCTAATAATTGAAATGAATAACAAAAACCAAGAACAAATTAACGAATGTCAGAATTTTTTTAAACTTATATAATATTATTATTGCAATAGTAGTAAATAATAAAAACACTTCGAGATTTTTAAAAATATTAATTACTCAGCAATTTCAAATATTTTTTAAAACCATTAAATTATAACAACGGCTTAAAAAAATCTTTCAATTGACTTTTGTACTGAGCGTTATTTCCATCAGAAAAAAATTCTGAGTTACCCCCAAGTCGCTCCTAAAGAAGTTTTACTTCAAAAAGTGTCATACAAATCGCGAGTGCAAGACACAGTAAACTAATATTCCTGTTTTTATCGGTTGTCTATCACCAAGAGACTGTAGCACGTATTCTACTCCTACGACTTCTCGATGACTACCCCTGGCTGAGCTAGGGATGCTATGATATTTGTTTGAAGCGAAGTAAGAATGAAAGATTGAGTCAAAGATGAAAGGTTGAATTTACTACTAATTAAAAGAAATACTTTACAAAATGTAGAATGAAATGAGCGTCTATACAAAGCAAAAATAAAGCAAGCGGAAAGCTGTGAGCGCGAGGTAAATAAATGTGCAGAATGCGTGGCGCGGGCGATCGCCTCTGGTATTTATGCGACGCGCGGGGCGCGGGCGCGGGAGGCCTAGCTGTGGCGGCGGGCGCAGGGCCCGCGGTGTGCGGCGGGAGCGCGGGCGCGGGGACGCGCACGCGATGCAGCCGGTTCGCAGCTCGCACCACCCGTGACGTAGGCTGTCGTCATAGATCGTACGATGTGGCGTGATGTCGTGTGGTCCAAGAACATAAGCGGCGGTGCGGAAGTAAGTAGCGGATTTGGCCGCTACAAGTACTCCCCCACTGAGACCGTGACTACGGGTGATAGTAGTCGGGAAACTTGACTCTTCGTCCACTTCTTGTAGTTCTGATGTGTTCTTCTTCCGTAGTTTCCTTTTGTGTAGGTACAGTCTGTGTTTGTGTGTCTTTTCCTGATAAGTTGTCATCTGCGATATATGCTGGTTTGAGACGGTCGATCGTTACTGTTGACGTCTTACCCTGGACTTCTATGTCAAATGACTTGGAGCCCCGACGTAGTACCTTGTAGGGTCCGGTGTACGGGGCTTGTAGCGGCCGTTTTACAGGACCCTGGCGCAGGAACACGTGAGTGGAGTGCTGTAGGTCTTTGGGCACGTAGAATGTACGTTGTCCGTGCCATGACGTAGATGTTGGTGACAGCTTAGTGATGTGCTGTTTCAGTCTGCTGGCGAAGTCGGTAACGTCGATGTGGTCGTCCCGTATGGGCTGAAGGAACTGGCCAGGTAAGCGGAGTGGCTCGCCGTAGACTAATTCCGCGGTAGACGCCTGCAGGTCATCTTTGCACGCGCTGCGTATGCCCAGCAGCACGAGAGGTAATGCCTCCGTCCATTGAGCACTGGTGTGGCAGGTTATAGCGGCCTTGAGCTGACGGTGTAGCCTCTCTACGAGGCCATTTGCTGCGGGATGATAAGCTGTTGTGGTGCGGTGGTCGGCGCCTACCAGCGCGGCGACCCTCTTGAACAGCTGGCTGTCAAACTGGCGGCCGCGGTCGGTTATGATGCTCTCGGGGCAACCGAACCGCGCAATCCACCCAGTTACGAAGGCGGCAGCGCAGGATTCTGCAGTGATGTCCTGCAAGGGCATGGCCTCCGGCCATCGAGTGAAGCGGTCGATCATGGTGAGGCAGTACCTGTGACCAACAGAAGAAGGTAAGGGACCTATTATGTCCATATGGACCTGACGGAAGCGAGCTGAAGGCATTGTGAACTTTGCTAATGGAGCTGATGTGTGGCGAGATATTTTACTGCGCTGACATTGTTGACACTCTTTGGCCCATTGTCGACAGTCCTTCTTAATACCCGGCCAAACGAAGCGTTGTGCTACCAATTGCGCTGTGGCTTTTGCTCCGGGATGACTTAGACTATGTAACGTGTTGAATACCTGACGTCGGAAAGCTGAAGTAACAAAAGGTCTGGTGTATTGAGTAGAAGTGTCGCAGAATACCTGAATATCAGAGTTCTCTAGCATGACCTTTTCTAATTTTAGGCCTGACCCACTTACGAGTAAGTTTTGAAGTTCAGCATCAGAATCCTGGGCACGGGCGAGGGACTGGTAATCTAGGGGCGTTGTCATCTCTTCAACCCGAGACATGCTGTCAGCTACTGTGTTGTCCCTCCCAGGGATATACCTGATATCAGTGCTGAATTGACTGATGAAGTCCAAGTACCGGAACTGACGAGGTGAGCAGCTGTCACGTTGAGTGCTGAATGCAAACGTAATGGGCTTGTGGTCAGTGTAGATGGTGAATGTCCTCGCTTCAACCATGTATCTGAAATAACGAATCGCTTCATAAATCGCCAATAATTCCCTGTCGTAAGGGCTGTACTTTTTTTGGGAAGGGCTGAGTTTTCTGGAGAAAAAAGCGAGGGGTTGCCAGGTGTTTCCCTTACTTTGCTGCAGTACGGCTCCAATAGCGTGGTCCGAAACGTCAGTCTGTATCGCCAGCTCTGCTGTGGTATCTGGATGTGCTAGGAGTGTGGCATGGGAAAGACTAGACTTACATCTTTTAAATGCTTCTAGCAGCTCTAGAGTCACGTTGACTGGGTGTGATCCTTTGGTTTTCGGTCCAGCTAGCAAGGCATTAAGCGGTGCTTGTATTGCTGCTGCTCCAGGAATGAATCTTCGGTAGAAGTTGATGACTCCTAGGAATCGCCTCAACTCCTTTACCGTCTTGGGTGGCGGGTAGTCTTGAACTGCCTGGACCTTCTCCTCCAAAGGTTTAACGCCTGCTGCGGACACTGTGAAGCCAAGAAAAGTTACTTCATCCTTACCAAATACACATTTCGCTGTGTTTATCAGTATGCCGTAATCTGTCAAACGTTGAAATAGCTGGCGAAGGTGTTGCTGGTGCTGTAATGGAGATTCAGAGAAGATTAGGATGTCATCAATGTACCCAAAACAGAAGTCTAGGTCTCTAAGTGCTTCATCCATAAAACGTTGGAAAGATTGTGCAGCATTACGAAGTCCGAATGTCATGTAAGGGAATTCAAATAATCCGAAAGGCGTGGTAATGGCAGTCTTAGGAATATCGTCAGCATGGACTGGGATCTGATTATATGCTTTAACGAGGTCCACCGTAGAAAAGACTTTTTTGCCTGCCAGCTGGTGCGCAAAGTCCTGGATGTGCCGCACAGGGTATCGGTCTGGAATAGTGCGAGCGTTCAATGCTCTGTAATCCCCACAAGGTCTCCAGCCGTCGTTTTTCTTACGTGCTAGGTGCAGTGCTGAGGACCAGGGGCTCTCTGATCTCCGAGCTGTACCATTTTGTACCATCTCTTCCAACTCCTTTTTGGCAATGGTGAGTCTCTCCGGATCTAACCGACGAGGGCGGCAAAATACTGGTGGGCCAGGCGTCGTCCTAATATGGTGAACCGTGTTGTGTTTTGGTTCACTTGGCTTACCAGCTGGGCGTGTAATGTTCGGAAACTCTCGTACAATGTCGTTATACAACGAGTCCCCTGGCGATGTTGTACGTACTGATGAGATGTCCTCCTTGTGGTGCTGGCGTGGTACGGCGACGGACAGTGACGTTACCCCATCGACCAGGCGGTGATTGCGGCAGTCGACGAGCAGGTTATAAAAGCTAAGGAAGTCGACGCCAATGATTGGTTTGGAGACGTCTGCCACCACGAAGCGCCAACTGAATACGCGGCGCAACCCTAGGTTGAGTTGTAAGTGAACGTACCCGAATGTTGATATCACCGTACCGTTTGCTGCAAAGAGCTCGTACTGCGTCTTCGTGCGATGTTCTTGAATGCGAGAACGTGGATAAACGCATAAGTCAGACCCTGTGTCGATAAGGTATTGTACTTTTGTGTTAAGGTCGGTGATAAAAAGGCGGCCTGATGATGTAGGGCAGACGTGTTCGGCCACTAGTGGCTGCCCTTGGCATTTCCCGAACGAAATGTGCAGGGCTTGACACACTTCTTTGCGTTCGAGCCAAATTGGAAATGATACCAGCATTGTGTATCGTCTTCTGGTTGCTGTCGGTATCGGGAATTAGAGCGGGATCGTGACGTGCGGTATTCGTTCCTAAAGTCATTGGAGCGGGATCGAGACTGCCGTTGCTGGCTCTGCATTAGTGACTCCACCTGCCGTGTCAGTTCTGTTACTTTGTTACACATAATTTCAAAAGCAGTACCTGGCTGTTCAGTTGCTGATCTGGCTACCTGAGCGACTGCGGGCGGTGCTATGTCATGAACGTGGTCCGCCAGATCTGCCACGGTTTCGAGGGCGCTGTCCTTCTGTAATGCGACAATTGTTTGTAAATTATTTGGCAATCGACTCGACCAAATAGTTCGTATAAGCTCTTCTGGTATTGTCTTCCCTGCTAAGCTTTGTAAATGACGCAAAAATTGAGATGGCTTTCTATCACCAAGGTCTTCATGCATCAACAACTGTTTAATTTTACGTTCTCTAGACGTTGTGAGGCGCTTGATAAGTTCCGACTTTAATTTCTCGTATTTGTCTGTAGCCGGCGGGGAAATAATGATATCTTTGACTTCCGCTGCGTACTGATGGTCTAATTGGCTAATGACATAATAAAACTTGGTGGAGTCACTTGTAACATTAGACAAAATGAACTGACCTTCAATTTGGGCAAACCATACAGCCGGTTCCTCGGGCCAAAAGGGTGGTATCCGTACGCCCACTCGAAATACGTCACTGTTATTTCCGCCGTCACTTGTACTTGGACCACCGCCTAATCCCTTTTGTTGTTGTTCTGCGCCAGTCATCGTGTCACTTGTCGGATGGGTCACCACTGTAGCACGTATTCTACTCCTACGACTTCTCGATGACTACCCCTGGCTGAGCTAGGGATGCTATGATATTTGTTTGAAGCGAAGTAAGAATGAAAGATTGAGTCAAAGATGAAAGGTTGAATTTACTACTAATTAAAAGAAATACTTTACAAAATGTAGAATGAAATGAGCGTCTATACAAAGCAAAAATAAAGCAAGCGGAAAGCTGTGAGCGCGAGGTAAATAAATGTGCAGAATGCGTGGCGCGGGCGATCGCCTCTGGTATTTATGCGACGCGCGGGGCGCGGGCGCGGGAGGCCTAGCTGTGGCGGCGGGCGCAGGGCCCGCGGTGTGCGGCGGGAGCGCGGGCGCGGGGACGCGCACGCGATGCAGCCGGTTCGCAGCTCGCACCACCCGTGACGTAGGCTGTCGTCATAGATCGTACGATGTGGCGTGATGTCGTGTGGTCCAAGAACATAAGCGGCGGTGCGGAAGTAAGTAGCGGATTTGGCCGCTACAAGACTATCTAGACGTATAAATTTTCTAAAGCGTTTTAGTGCTGTAATTTAAAACTACTGCCATACCCACCTTCTCCGGTAGTAGCAGTGCGCCGTACGCTCGTAGGTAGCGCTCCAACTCGGCTCGGCAAGGCGCCCCGCGGGACACTCTCACAGTGCACCCCTCCAGGAAATCCCCTAACAGCTGGAAGTATTGGATTAGTTAAATATCTTGAGAAGGTATTATTGTAGTTTGCACTGTCACACACATTTGTGTATATAGCTCGTTTGCTGGCCTTTCTTATGTATAATCTTAATGTGCGACGGTCCTTCATAGTGTAATTTCCAAATTATCTTTCATCCTACGTACAACTCAACTGCAGTGCAATGAACTTTGAATGAAATTACACGGGTACCCTCAAAAACTCGTGTACACAAAGAACTATGTTACAAGAGAGCTTGAGTTGTGGTATTGGATTACCATCACGTGACCCGTACGTGTATTATTAACATGGCTTAGACACGCGTTTTGTTAGACGGTGACCTAACTATAACGACGTATAACATGAACTTTAATCTTTTTCTATTTCAAAACAGTGTTTAGCGTGTGTTTAACTAAAACGTCGTCAAGCACAACATAAACTGAAGTGTACAGGAACAATTAAAGGAAAGAAACGCAATTTTTGACAGCTATCTATCCGTCATAATATAATCAAAATTTTCCTTATGAATATGATCTATTCGTTAGACACACCTTAGACTAGCTTCGACTCTTGTTTAAATATAAGTAATGTCTAAATATTGTTGAATGATTTAAAAATTGAAAGCCACCTATTGTACAATAACTTTTTCAACACATGTTTAACTTTTCTGTAATAACACAGGATATGTCTAAGAAATGGTTACGAGACAGTTCCCGCTAGTTGGCACCTGATCAGCGCGCAGGGTGGGGCGGCACTCGGCGCGTGTCTCCTCCAGCGTGACATCACTGTCGTCGGAATCGGCAACTCGCTCCTCCACCGTGACATCACTGTCGCCGGAGTCGGATTTCCGCTTGGCACGCGCCTCCATCGTGACATCACTGTCCCGCTCGTCGCGGACCTCTAGACTGCGCTGCACTCGCTCGATCTCGTCTTCCGTGTCCTCGCCCGAATCTGCGACGGACCACAATGTTATCTGCGATCGCAACTCGTAAGTAAACTGACCTGCTCTCACATACCATCGTGAGGACTCCCGGCATCACTGTGACCGGTGTCGTCAGCAACATGCCGCTCGATGGCATAGGGCCGCCATTCCAGGCGCCGCCCCTGTCGGTGGCAATCCTCTACCCATTCGGCGCGAACGGCTACGACGCGGGCACCCGCCGCACTGCTCCGGATCTCTCGTAGTTTAGGCGTGTTGGGAAACGCGCATCTGCAAACAAATAATAATTAGTCCATGACCACATACAAAAAAAGATTCTCTCGCCTCAACATCTCGTGCACTCTTTTCCTTCCGTTCGTTAGCTTTCTTTCGCAGTCGTTTGTTATATGAGGAGCAGAATAGAATCATATACGTAGTCGTGTATTGGTAGATGGTGTGGTGAGGGGTCGAGTAGTATAGTTCATAACCTATCTCGATGTCGTAAAGTTTTTAGATTAGTGAAAATCAGAATTTGCCATCAGCCACTAGTCGGCGATTATTTAGCAAAAAAACGCCAACTTTCCGGTTCGAAGGACCATAAAAATTTTGTATGATAATTAAATGATAAATATTTACAGTTCGACATATTGCTTGATTGATACGCTGCGAAACACTGTTTATCGCACAGATATATCACGCGGAGTGCTCTATTGCAACTACTGAATGTTTGAAATACAATATTAAGTATGTGTTTCGCTGCGCATCGATGTCAGCATAAAACTTAAACTACTCATTTGTACGAGTTTGCTCGCACAACACTAGTATACCAATGTGGCCATATTATGCTAGATGCCGTTATTTTTCAAGAAAGTTTAATGATAATTGTTTATTTATTTGGATAACTTACGTTACTAAACATAAGTTTTAGCGAAACAGTTAACTATAAAAAGTATGACTTACTTAAATGCTTAAAGTATTTATTTGTTAGTCTTTCTTTAGATAAATACCAAATAATAAGTCATTGGCCAGCTTCGTTGCCTTGCGTCGCTATCTAGTTATTTGTGTGCAACTACCAACATTTAAAAATTAATTTTGTAAAATGTGGTAATGTTGCGCCTGAATGCTGTGATTTGTGGCCTATGCCCTAAGGATGTTTTTGAGTGGCGGTGTCATCATCCTAAGGGAAGATGGGACCTGAAAATAAAAAGCAACAAGGTGTTGTGAGCAGTGCCAAACTGCCATTGCTTCTAGAGAAATATCTGCGAAGGCCTGTAGTTCAGACTCTAACCGCTCTCATATTCAGAGATATTTTTTATATATTAGAGACTCGCGTGATGTGTTGCCAGCCTTAAATGTGGGAGTATGATCTAAGTTTGAATATCTGAAAAACTGGTTTTTAAAACTGCAGCCGGTAGTTGATTCCACACTGTGCGAGGCAAGAAGTTTACAGAATATTTTAAAGCAATTAATATAAATCAGGAATAGAACAGGTCCTAAACGCGAACCCAGTGGAACCCATTTAAACAATTGATCCAGAACATTGTTTTTCCTTTTACAGATGTAATATGTAATGCACCTTGGGTAATCTAGATTTTAAATAAGAATTCATCATGTCAATGGCCCAATCAAGAGGCGCAAACAGATAATCTAAGCGCCTAAATAGCCCACCTGAAACGGCCATATTTCATTTCACATTTCATTTAACGGGTCACGGCCCCTTTAACAAGCATCTGTTTAATATAGGTGTCACTAACAGTCCCCTGTGCAGGGCTTGCATGGCGACAGAAGAAACAACTCATCCTGGAGTGCCGTAGTGTGGCCACATACCGGGCCAAACACCTGGGGTCACCGAGGACTCTCCCCGAAGTCATGGGTGACATCAGAGGTTTAAGTAACTTCCTTGAGGAGTTGGGATGGCAAGATTAGCAACCCAACCCTATGACGCAAAATAGGCGCATAGCAGACGTCGAGTTGCGGAAAGTAGCCCGTGAATACCTATACCTACCTATAGCCCAGCTGAAATAACTAACTATGTATCGATAATGGCAGTGGCAGTACTCACAAAAGGTGCGTGCAGTCGGGGGTGTAGTCGGGGCGGTAACGTGCACCCATGGCCAGCGCCAGCGCGCGCACGGCACCACGCCGCGGGTGCTGGTACCCGCTGATGGAAAACACCACTCCTCGAAGCACCGAGCCTCCGCCCACTCCTTCTGGAATGATATATATCATCATCAGAAACTGATCAAAAAACAAACTCATGACAAATAAAGCAGAAGAACCAGTTGTAGTAAGTAATAAAGAGATCGAATACGAACAGTAATACATCTATCTAGACCAAGTTACCCGACGAGAAAGAATGTTTTTTTTTATGGAATAGGAGGACAAACGAGCGTACGGGTCACCTGGTGTTAAGTGATCACCGCCGCCCACATTCTCTTGCAACACCAGAGGAATCACAAGAGCGTTGCCGGCCTTTAAGGAATATAATTAATAAAATAACATAAAATAAATATATTTGTGTAATGTAAATGCAAGAAAATATTTGTGACGAGGTAAGTGATGGCAGGGCGTGCTTGTCAACTCGCTTATCTCGTCACTATCTATAAAATTGCGTTTCATACCGGCAGCACTGCTCAACTTGGCACGCTTGTGATCACTCTGTACTCTTTCACTGCTGTTATCCCTCTTATTTATGTTTACATCCGTACTTTTACGTTCTGTATGTTTGGTCTCTTTTATACTATATTTATGATCTGGCTTAGTTTTTGCTGAGTCATTCATTTTATTTGAGTTACGCTTCAGTTGTGTGTCAATCCCTTTTCTTGTCTTAATATTTATGTCTTCGCGTTCAATATTATTGTTATCTTTATGTTCCTTCACAATACGATCTATTTTATCGTGAGGTCGCTCGTCATCTTTTGTATACAAAACATCATTTCTCTGTCTTTTTTTATCATTTTCTCTAGGGCTGTTATTATCATCACGTTTGTTACAAGTCTTAGAAATTGGTGTTTTCGCCAGTTTGGTAGTTGTGTCCGTAATATTTTTAAGAGCATTTGAATTGGCCTGGCGTATTTGAGTCTCTGAAAGATAAATGAGTTAATCTTAATAAATCTATTGTTGATGCCAAACACCATTTATTAAATCATCCACCAGCAGACAAAGATCAACAACTGACCTGTGTTAATGTGCACTCTGTCAGACTCTTTACTCTGATACTTAGCAAAGAGTTGCCCTGGCTTGAACTCATCCTCATCTGATGAATATGTTTCCAAGTTGAATAATCTTTTGGGAAGTGAGGGATTGGCATTGCTTTCCTTTATATCAAGCCTCTTATCACTTGAGCCGGCTGCACTTGTTCCCTGTTCCAGATGTTCCGGCTCAAAAATGTGTATAAATGAAAGTCCAAACTAAAAATATATTGGGAATTGTTAATTTCATGTTTGTATTGCTTGCAGTTTTCAAATTCAATACTTTGAAAGGAAGCGTAAGACCTGGCAGTGTCTGTTGTAAGGCTGCGTGCACACAAGGCGCACGCGGTCCCAGCGCTGCCCGCGCGCAGCGGCCGCCAATTGGTCGGCAGTGAAGTTACGCACACGCTCCACGGGCGTGTCCGATCGCGAATCGCGGGCTGACACGAACACGCAACTAGGGACTAACACCTGCAAAACAATATTTTAAGTGATTTCCGTCACTTCTGGAATTACACAATACACACATTTTTGTGTATTGTGTAATGTGGCAAGGGCAAGATATGTGTAAAGGGCAAAAGTGCCAGAATGGTTCATGAACGATACGATATCGGATGGCTAATTGTCCGGTCAGTATACCGGTAACGCGTTGGGTTAAGAGTGTCGTTATCACCTGAGGTGATCGTTCGCATCCCGTATCGTCCATGAATTAGACAAATAGAATTTATAGTCTATAATAGAAATTCTGGCAAGCATATTTTATATAACCCAAAATGAAATGTTTGCTTCAGACCGTGTCCACCTAATATTTAATATATTATGATCAATTTTAAATGAGCTAGTGAAAGTATATTCCCGGGTTATCATCACCGAATGTTCTCACCTCATAAGGATCATCAGGTGTCTCGGAACGTCCAACCAGAACTTCAACCAGTGAAGCATGATGAGCGCCAATGAAAATTGACTCTATCTGGAAGTAAGATTTTATTTAAGATCTAGGAAACAAATTTCCATGTTGCAATTCAAGCTGTAAGTTTGCTCTGCAATAAAACACAAATAAATTTGACACACCCCTCACACTCTCATTTCAAATATTATTTGTATAGCTTTCAACCTTCACAGTAAATTAATACTTCACATCTCGAAGTTGGAGTTGTTAACGACTGTTTTTACAGCAATTGGTTGCACCTTTGAAACGACACCCCACGTAGACACGTAACTTTTAAGCACCGCACTGTAGAGAAACACCAAACATAGATGATGGGGCGGATGTCCGATTTTGTGGCGTGTCATTTCGGCGGCAAGAATCAGCTCAAACAGCTCTTCGGAACACTCTCCGTGAGAAATGATAATGAATGAAGTTACACACTGACGCGAGGTTTTAACCCAATGCCAAGTGATCTAGCAATTAACAGAGCACTGGATCACTAAAATTCAAATACTTCAAGCTGATACCAGGGTGCACCAGACCAGAGAAGAGAGCAATACTCCATGTATATGGAGTTCATCACCCTCATTGGACCTACGATTTGTAGAGGGCTAGAATGTGGGCCAGCTTGAAGTGTTGCCGTGATCCATTTATGACCCCAGTTTATTCTAAGCTAAATATGATTTGCCTACCACATGAGTGCAGAATTGGCAATCGAAATGACACAGTCTACCAATACTAGGTGATGCATTGTAGAGTGTTGTCGAAGAGTGGTGATGCAACAGTGGTTAAATCGCAAACTTCATTATTGTTGGGGTTAAATTGGATAAGGCTGATTTTACCTCATGCTGCGTCCTTCTCAACAGAGCACTGGATAATAGACACAAGTAAGAAACTTGTCACTGGTTGAGATTTCACGAGAGACCTCATGGTCTGTGTTTAGGTAAAGTTGAAAGCTGCTCGCTGACATGCTTAAATTTTGCACTGGCAATTAGTCACTGAAATAATCTAAAGTAGACTGCAAAAAGGGAATGAATACACATCTGTCTGCTAGCTGGTGGTGCCAAATGCGGAGGGTCGCTAATGTTATATGAGTGGATTCACCTAATGTTGCAAAAGTCCACATTTAAAGTGGAGTGGGGTGCCATAGAGTTGTTAGCCATAGTTAGTTAGTTGACATAGACAGGTGATGTAACTATTCCTCGGGAATAGTTACATCACCTGTCAGTGAGAATGCGCAGTTTTGTTACCAAATCACTCCAACTAACAATGCTGATACCTCTTAAGATGTCATATTTATGCAACTATAATCTATTGGCTAATCATATTAATATTTTCATTACAATGGAGTTGTAGACCTCAGCATAATATTATGATACATGTGTGATAGCTGTGTGGCAATTTCACTTGTATTTTCAATCTACAAATCTAAAATTAAATTGCCAAAAAATAATTTACTATTAAACCAAGAGCCAGACTGAAATAATAGTAATCACAAACAATTCTTATTATATTTTGGTAGAGGCAATCAACAGTTTAAAAAGGTTGGACTTATTTTTGTCATTAATAAAAGCCTTTTTAATTTGATATTGAACATATTCATAGTCCCCCTGAAAACGAGATCTGTAAAGGTCTTGAAACATCGGGTTAACTAAAATAAAAATGTAACTTTTACGAAAACATCTAATGTAAAACCGTTACAATTACACGTTTTAATCCTTTAAAAGTGTTTTATTTAAATTGAACATATTACTATGCTAATAAGATATTTCAGTGACTATAACCAACCGTATTCAAAGAGAATGACAATAGTAGCATCTACTTGATCTGGTGATAAACCGTGTTTGAATCTAAACTCCTTAATAGACATACTAGATATATCTATGTATCCTATCAATTTTATGATTTATAAATTTTGTGACAAACTTCCTTCCTATATTATATAAATACTTTATATTTTGCATTATAATGAATTGGTATCATCCCTTGTAACAATTCCTACTGCTATTTTTGCTCTACTTGTAGTATGTAGTACTAAAGCAAATATTTATAAGTGTGGACTTGATTTTCCTTAATCAATTGCCTTTCTACATAACTTAAATATACTTTAAAATAAAAATGTTTACTTCAAACATGCTTTTCATATAAAACAATGTAACTAAAAAGTATAAAACATTTTTTTCTACAATATAAAAAACAAAGCATTCACTTAACTAATTATAAAATAGGCATTTAATTATTATCAAACTAGCTTTTCCTCATGACTTTGTTGGTGTGTATATATTGTATTGAGTATTTATATCTAATCTAAAAATGTTTGTGTGGTAAAGGTTACTATAACATAAATTTATTTATTTATTTAATAGGTACGCACAACAGAATTACAACAAATACATAATAAAAAAAATAAACTATCAGCTAAATACAAGATAGGCTGCAACTCCACGAGGGTGTGTACTCAGCATGTTTAGCATAAATTAATAACTATGCAAATACAACAGTAATAGCGATTTTAAAACTAACTTTAGGTAATATAGTATTATAAAAGAAAAAGATACAGAGAATATATATTTGGACAAATAGAAGTGAATAATTAAGGTAGTTATATTAAGATGCTTTTTTAAAAATTTAAACTAATTAAGGTATTTATATAAACTAGATTTCCATTTACAAACAGATGAACTGTGGATGTCAGGTACTTCACTGATTTTGAGTAGTAGTGCATTGTATTGACAACAAATTCTATAGATAGGGTAATGGAAGGTCACATTATTATTGCAGAACGGAATGATAAAAGGCTGTTCATGTCTTGAAGGCCGATTGGGAACTCTTAGATGAATATTCGACAAGAGGGAAGTAGAAATTGTGCCATCCAGTATTTTGTATAAAGTCGTTAGGCCATGCAATTTGCGACAACTCTCGAGGCTCAGTAACTTGAAGTGAGATAGCCTTTCCTCATATGTAGTCAGCTCCCTTTTTAGACCAAACGTAATCGTCAATACGCAAAGAAGACATCTTTGAATAGACTCAAGCATATCAGTATATGTATTATATTGAGGTGACCAGACAATGGAGGCGTACTCGATTTGGCTCAGGATTAGCTACTTATAGAGTAACAGTAAACTATTTGGTGACTTGAATTCTTTAGTAGCTCTGCATATGAAGCCAGATAGCTTATTACATTTCTTGGCTATTTCTTCATAGTGATATTTAAAAGTTAGTTTCGAGTCAAAATGACTTTCTTAATGATACCACAGATTGGGAATGGAGCGACCACCCTCAGGCTATTAAATAATAAGTTTAATTGTACAATGTTACTTTGTTAATGTTACTTTAATTGTAAAACATATTTTTGATAAAAAAAGCCCGCTGAGTTCGATGCGCCCATTCTTTTCAGGCCTGAGGCATTCATTTTGGAATGGGTGGTAGTTTTTTGACTTTCAATATGTCACATCCTATTTTGAATAAAAATATTTGAATTTGAATTTAATAATAACATTCTACAATTTGCTCAAGTAGACTGGACAAGTTTAGTAGAGAATTCTAATTATGACCACAGAATATGTCTCAATAGAATCAGTAACAAGCTGACATGACACTGAGGCTGCATGTATAAATTATATAAACTTACCAACAGAACAACCTGAGAATAATGTTGAATTATGTGCACATTACTTATACAAGAAGTATTTTTACTATAATTTGATTTATCAATTAATTATTGCCGAGTAAACTCAGTCTGAGGATGTCCTACAACCAAATGATATATTATAAAATACAATATTACCTGAACAGCTTTAATAAGCTGTAACACAATGGATGCAGAGCTCTCTCCTTTCCGACACAGCCACTTCTTCTTGCTCACATCCCATGATAAGAGGTTACTTGCTTTATGCTCCTGAATTAATGTTCATTGTAAATTAGTTGATAGTTCTACTAATAAGATATCGACGTGTCATGGTTTCACCGTGTTTCAAAATAAATAAAGCAGGTGATAGAATACACACATATAAAATAGATTAATACTCGCCTCATCTTCGCTGCTGAAACTAACAATGTAGTCTATTTTTACACGGGGCATCGTTTCTTATTTACGAATGTCTCATCACAGCTCACTTCTAAAATACAAATAGTAAATACGAATCGTATATTATGAGCACTAATAAATTCAATGTTGAATGTTGTTTACAATTATTCCCATTTCCCGCTTCAATTTTGGTTTTCATTTTTGAATTTTGATTACTCAGTAACTTTTTTTTTAATTTATTTCATGACCATGAATGCTAGTCCTTCATCTCAGTAATCAGAAGTCAATTATTTGAAACATAGGTATGAGAAATAATAAAGTAATATCTAATATACTGATTTGTAATTTAATTTATATAATAATAATAGTAATTTTGAGATTTTATTAACATTTTAAGATAATGTTGAAGTCGTCTACGAAAATAACCACCGCGAATCAGCAGTATTTATGTTTCTATATTTGGATTATTGTTGTATATATTAACACAATCTAATACCCAACACGACATCATTATATTTTTTAATAATTATAATCCGTTACAGCACAGTATTGAAAAAAACACTGAAATAAATACGCGGTTCAATTTTGACACGAGAGTAATGGACCCTAAATTGCTTAAAAATAGTATCACAGTCCATCTATTCCGTCCCTTTCTCACATTTAGATTTTTGTGTAAAGATAGTTATCTGTCTTTCATACAATCTCTTTCCTTATGTTGGAAGATAATTCAAACTTATTTTTGAGTTTAGAGAGCCACAGTTTGGACCAAGATGTATTAATTTTTCTTTTACTTTTAATATATTTTTATTAAGTGGTCATCAATGACGTTCTATACATATAGACAGTTACGGGTTGCTATAAGTTTTACTTTTTTCATTCTGTTCCTAAATTGGAAAATTGCGTCTGTGCATCAACTTGACACTCAACTTATTTGGTTTGTAAAATTCTTCACATCTCTCTCTTGAAGGCATAAAAGCCATTTATTTTCCCAAAATTGATTTCTTAATAACTTTTTGATGTCATTTCTAATATACGAGTACTAGTTACTACTACCGCTTCGGAAACAAATGGCACTCTAAGAGAGAATTTAAGCAAAAAACTCTCCCAGCATTCTTTTTTTGCGCTGTTTTTAATAATATAATATACAATATTGTATTTTCTGTCATTGCTATTGCTATTAAAAAAATCATAATCTATTCCCAGGCTGTCCGATCACTTATATATTCAGCTGTAGCTGTAGCTGGAGTAGTAGGATTTACGACAGAGCCATTTTTATTTAAAACATTAAAAGTTATTTATAGATAATACATGAACAGTGGCCTGGACATAATTATAAAAAGTGTTATAATAATGAAAAATCACTATTAAGAGCAAAGAGGTGACAAATTTTTGTGACCATATAATATTTTTTCATAAATGTACTGACAATGACCACAATATTTATTTCTTTAATTTCTTTTTCAATGATTGTCTGTAACCAACCTTATATATATATATTTATATATATATATATATATATATATATATATATATATATATATATATATATATATATATATAAAATACCGTAGGTCATGATGTTGTGAAAATAAAAGTACACAGTAACCTACACTAATTTAGCGGTAGCAACTTTCGGATACTCTTTAATGGCGTATGCCGCAGAGCTGAGTCTATCTGCTAGTGGTGCAATAGGTGGACCCCACTGAAGCTTTAAATCTAACGTGATACCCAAGAAGACCGTAGTGTCCACAAGTTCCAATCTCTGGTCATTTATAATTGTAATAACCTTGGTTTGTACCTCCGCTGTGTTTGGTGTAATGTAAAACCATAAACACGTTGTTTTTTTTTTACTATTTAAGTGCTGATTATTCGTCTCAAACTAACGCACTATCTTTGAGAGTGCATTGTTTACCTCGTCACCAATATCTGCACAATACTTAATTTAAAAAATAAGTGAAGTATAATCAGTAAACAATAGAATCCATGCCAAACGGTAAATTGTTAATACATATAAGAAATAAGAAAGGATCGAGAATAGAACCCTGCGGAGCACCTATTACTACAGCTTTACCGAAAAAACGATTGCCGTTTACGTTGACTATCTGAACTCTTTCGCTTAAATATTATGATTTTAATTGTTTTAGGGCTGTATGTTTTACTCCATAATGCTTTCATTTTAGGAGTAAAGTTTCATGGTGGACGCAGTAAAATGCTTTGTCAATGCAACAAATCACAACGAATGCCCAAAGCATCCTGTGACTCTTCCCAGACGTCAAAGATGTGTTCAATAAGTCTTATTCCCGAATTATTATTGTTGGTAAGCCCTAGTGAAACCAAATTGATTATTGTTCAATAATTTATAAAAATGCATTTGTAGCTGCTGTTGCTGCTGTAATCTATAATATATGATATCTACAGAGAGAGTTGAGTTTGTTTATAAATTTTGTTTACAAATTTAATGTGTTTAATTAATCCCACAAGTGATATCACTTTAAAAAATAACAAATTTTTTAGATATTATGAAAGAGTGATATCTCAAGTCAATTTCCTAATATGCAATATTGGGTTTGAGCAGGCTATAAACTGTAAAGTGGATACTGTAGATGAAGCCACAACCTGAGAGTTGAACAAGATATATCAAGATTTATGAACGATACGTTACTCGAACGGTTGGTTTAGTTCCAGGCCCACATCGTTCATAAATTTTGTTTACAAATTTAATTTGGAGAGCATAATAATATTATGTTTTCTTTTATGGGAGCAAGTAAGTGATACTTGCATTCTAGACAAGCTTCTTGTCAATGGTAGACCAACTAATACGGCTCGAAGGACCGCGAATAATTGAGAAATATTCGCAGCTGAATGAAACTGTTACTATCACTGATAACGTTGATAAAAAGTAATTATACTAATTGGTCAAATTAACAGGGGATATATAAGTAAACTACGACGGTAAATAATGCATATATAATTTATTGAGTTACGTACTATGGTACAACTTCTAAGTACCTTACAATAATTTTCTTACGTTTATTTTACTATGAAAAAAAACGTAATAAGATGAGCTATTTGTACAAATATATTCTTATAAGTAGGTAGGTAAGTATAGGTACTTAAACATTAAAAATAAATATGTCAGCGATAGGATTTTAGATTTTACTATCATCTGAAAATACTTCATTGAAGCCAAACTAGAGACTATCTACTATTATTTCGGTATTAGTGAGGTATATATTGTCATAGAGGTATTTTAACATTTCAAAATGAAAACCGTCTAACGGCCGTTCCCTATATACTATCTACAGATAGAGATAAACTACTACCTTCTACAATCAGTAATTAGCTGTCAATAATCTGAAGCTGTCCCAATATACCCGATAAATCATTCTTATCGCCTTATATTGAGACGTGTGAATTGCAATTTCCATACAAACTTCTATCGCTGGTAAGCTTTACGTCGCCCCATTGACAGACAGCGTGTACGGATAAGGTGAGTTACCGTCGATAAGTTTATTGGGACAGAAAAGTCAACGATACTTACGATTTTTATCTCAAGTAAGAGATAGACTGAATATTGGGAACGGCCGTAAGTGCTAATGTACCTAGGTTTTCATTTCCTCTAAAAAATATTATTTGTGAATCGTTTATTGTATTGTGTATTATTATGAGCAGTTATGTACATACTTAGTTAAACATCTAACTAACAGTAACAGCTTTATACCTAATATTAATATGATAAATGGTGTGTGCTGTCGTATCATCTGGTATGACTAGCATGTGTCGATTATATTGTTAGTCTTGTATTATTTTATGTCTGTGAATCCTTAAAATAATTGGTTCCGGATCACGCTTGGGTCGAGGACGGGATTGGTGCCCACCTCCCGTGGTTGCCACGCTGGCCAGCGGAGCCCTGCGGTACGTGTAGCCACCGCGTGGGTCTGGGCGCGCATACATCACCACGGAGCTGGCTTGGGCTTCATCGTCGTAGTCATCTGCAGCAGCCAGGGCGGCGGGGCTTGCGGCTCGAGGCGGGGACGGTGGCATGCGCGCTCGGAATGCGCCCATGCTGGCGAACGGCTCGTAAGAGTACGAGGCGTATGGAAGCGGTTCGTAAATCTCGTGCTGGTTGGATGCGTAACCGGAGAGATCAGCCTGGGCAGCTTGAGTGGTGTGGGCACTAGGACGGCGTCGCGGGCGAGTCATGCGCATCGTGGTCATGGTGGGGTGGTATCCGGGTGGGGACAGCACGTGCAGCACCGGCACGGGGCCGTGCAGCGGAATCGCAGCGTATTCTATCGACTCGTAGCCGTGCGTGTGTCCCCTTTCATCGCCCTCGCGGTACTGCACTTCCAACTGTCTATCCGGAGCGGTGGCAGACGGCCGTGACGTCTTACGCGCGGTGCCGCACGAGAAGAAGCCCAGCAGGATCAGCGTGGTCTAGTGTAAAATAGAAACACATCTTACTATAAGTACTTGGCCTTACATAATAATATCTCCAAGAGAAACAAACTGATTTATTTGATTTAACTCCTAGAAGATGTGTGCATTAAAGGCATTTATTTTCTCAAAATTGATTCCTCTAGAATTATTTTTGATGTCATTTCTAACACAAGCGCCGGACACAAATGGCGCTCTGAGAGAGTAGAAGTCCCGCAAGAAACTCTCCCAGTATTCTTTTTTTGCGCTCCTTTAATAAAATATACAATATTATACTGTCCCAGGCTGACCGATCACTTAGTTATTCAACTGTGGAGTAGAATTAACGGCAGAGCTATTATTTAAATTTATTTATAGATAATGCTTGAAGAGTGGTTGGGACTTTATTATAAAAGTGTATAACCCTTAAAGCTATTATGTATCTTATGAAGCCTACTAGAATTAGTTACAAGCAAACCCTTATTACTATTGTAAAAATGAAAATCACTATTTAGAGCAAAATTTTACTTTTATTTTCAGATTGAAAGTATAGAAATATACTTTTGGCTGAGGTTAATAATTTTTACAAGTGAAGAGCAGTACAACAAGCAAAATTACAAAATGTACGCTTTTATTTCCAATAAAGATTCACAAGAGGTAGAAAAAGTTCAACGTAGTCATCTTTCTGCGTCAATCACGGTTGGGTGGGTGATTTTTGTGAAAATCGAGTGAAGATTTCTGCCGAAGTGTATCAAGAGATTGTTTTACATCGTGACGTGAAACCTCTTAGCAAAACGCTTTTAAAAAGAAACTGCTTTTCGTCACAAGGCCTGAACTACCCAAGCTTGGGTGGAATAATACGCATTTTATAAGAGAAGATCTATCTTGTCTAGCTTAAGAAATCTCTAAAAGAAGTAAGTAAATTTTCCATGGAAACAGTAGGGAAATCCATAGATTCATGACAGACATATTAAGGCTTGGATTAAAGCCAAACTTCTAAAAGATTTTTATTTATTGCTGAATCTTTTATAAATTAACATATTAAAAGTTATAAGTCTTATTTAGATTAAATTACGTCAAATGTAAAAATTAAGAAAATTTATTTGTAACAGAACAAGAATATATTGAGAACCTGAGACCTAGGGTTAAAGTTTGTAGCCTAAAGGTCCATTCTGTAGGACAAAACCGGTTATCATTGTCATGTCTATCGTCACTGTCTCGGTGATAAAATACAGTTAATCCTGGATTTGGAACGCCTTTTGGAATACAAATTTCGACAAAACTCACTTGATCACAAATCATAAGAACGCCTTAGGTATTTAATACGGACCTTAAAAACGATCATTGCTTACAATATAGTCACTGACTACACTATACTGCCTAATTAAACTAAAGGTCGGCAACAGTCCTGTGATTCTTCTGGTGTTGTTGAGAATGTGGGCGGCGGTGATCACTTAACACCAGGTACAACACCCAAAAGGAGGATAAACGAGCGTACCGTTTGTCTTCCTTTTCCATAAAAAAATAAAATAATAAATAATACCAGTCAACCCGCATCCCTCATAAGAAATCCCTACGACGGATATGACATAAGTGATTATTAAATAAATGAAATACAAATATGTAATGACTAGAAGTATTTTCAAGTCTTTCTTGATTTGTATTTCCACATTCTCATGCACTAACTACACAAATACCAGCGGGATGCCCTTGAAGGTATGGCCCTCCATGCCTTCAAGTACAACAACCCTTTATACTCACATATGAGGCCATGTCGTGGTGGTGCGAATGGCACAGCGGGTTCAGCCAGGGTATTCAGACTGCAGACGGCCAGCTTGAGCGCGGGTGGCAATTGGACTGGCCGCTGGTGTCCGCGCCTGATGCCGGCAGCCGCTCGCGTGCGACAACACACTACCTGGTCGCACATAACACAACTCACTATTGACATTACAGGAACTGATCGACCAAGTTCCCCGCTTCGAGCCTGTGCTACGTCCGTACGTGCATGTGTTCAATGATAAAATTCAGAATTGTGTATCTTTTAAAATGAAGTTATCGTAAGATTACTTCAACGACATAAATTCGAAAGGCTTCTTGCAAGTGGCTTACCAGATGGAAAAGTTTTGGTCTGAAGGCGAAAGATAGTGAAATTACAAGTCAAATGAGACTTAACATCTTATGTCTCAATGTGATGAGCGCAATTGTAGTGCCGCTCGGAATTGTTTGACTCCTGAGCGGCACTGCATTGTAATAAGCAGAGTGTATCAATTGCCAATTACCATCAGTTGGACGTTCTGCTCGTTTTCAAGGAACTATCAACAACTGCAATACAAAGTTATATGAAAACCTTGTTTATGTAAAAAAATAATGATGCTCATATTATCAAGTGTTAGGTCTATGTGTACATTTTTACAATAAGGTCCCTGTTGACATACAGAACTTACCTTTAAACGAATATAAATCAGTTCTGAAGAAAAAGTTGTAACCATAAAAGTTTATACAAAATACTATAAAATATCTGAATATTTGGATCTAAATAGCCCTAGGGACTGAGCTACTAGGTTGTAACATGTCTGTCTCAGAATTGATAAATGTTATTATAGAAAAATAAGAATTTATAATAAACATGGTGAAAAGAACAAATTTTTTAACGAGTTTCTTGCTCGTTCTTCTCTGGGTATAAAAAATTACATATCTTAAGTGCAGTGTGATTTACCTACGACTAAAAATATTTTTGGTTTCATTTGAACTTTCAGCCATCTACAACCGTGTTGTGGAATGGGCTTCCTTGGCTGGTATTAACAGAACAATACCACATGGGTACCTTATATACTTAGTCTAGCCTTAAATACAGTTACAATTAAAAATAAACAAAATATTACCTTTGAATATGAAATCTATCATTTTAATATGATTGTTCATTGAGTTTTCTCATTTTGGCGCCAATATTTTGCTAAATTAAAATGGAGTGGGGTGATAAAGAGAACCAAATCGCTGTGATTGCATTGCAAAGTAGGTATGGAGCGAAATGTAATATTTAAAACTCTCCATACGTTTGGTATAAGTACAATGTTAGTGTACCGGGCTATTAATAGGTATAATGAGACCTCCTCTGTTTGTGACAGAAAAAGATCTGTCCATCCACGTAGTGTTCGTATGAAAAAGGTGGACACAGCGGTAAGGAAAAGAATTCGAAGAAATCCTATCCGTAAGCAAAAGATTTTATCTCGGGAAAAAAAGATAGCACCTAGAACCAAGTCGCGTATTTTAAAAGATGACTTAGGATTTGCAGCCTATAAGAGACGTACTGGTCATTTCTTCAGTGATAATTTAAAAAAGGTATCTAAGGGTGGTAAAATCGAAACAACTGAGGCGGTACGCAAAGGGAGGTCACAAAAAAAAATTTACGGATGATTTTACACTGAGCACCATTTTAACAAACAAAATGATCGTATTTATGCTCAAACCTCTAAGGAAGCTTCCCAATTGCAGAGTGCAACGTGGGAAATATCCGACTTCAGTGATGGTTTTGTGGGGTATTAGCTATGAAGGAGTGACGGCCATACCTTTGTGTAAAAGATATCAAAACATCGGCACAAGTGTATCAAGATACTATTCTTGAGAAGGTAGTGAAGCCCCTTAACATCACCATGTTCAATATTCAAAAACCAAGAATGGTTCTGCCAGCAAGACTCGGCGCTGTTTTTTCGGCACTGTCAATCCGTACCATTGGCAGTGAAGAATATTCCCATGAAAAGAGTGCATGCTTATATTGATAACTGGCCTCAACGTTGAAAGGACTGTATTGCAGCCAATGGAGACCACTTCGAATAAGTTTTTATATTTTAAATCTATGTAATATATATATATATATATATACTAGTGGACCCAACAGACGTTGTCCTGTACACACGTCTTAAATTTGAAAAATCTGTCCAGCCGTTAGGAGGAGTTCACTAACATACACATGAGCAGGAGAATTATATTATATGGACGTAATTGAGAATCTAAACCAATCTCAAATTCACAGAAACAAACAAAAAGTCATCAAAATCGGTCCAGCCGTTTAGGAGGTAGTTTAATAGGGAATCTAAACCATTCTTGAATCCACCCGAAGACACACATCAATCTCAAATTCACTGGAACACACAAAAATCTCATCAAAATCGGTCCAGCCGTTCAGGAGGTAGTTCAATTGTGAATCTAAACCATTCTCGAATCCACCTGAAGACACACAGAAAGTTTCAATAAAATCGGTCCAGCCGTCTAGGAGGAGTTCAGTGACATACACATGCACACAAGAATTATATATATAAAGATATATATTTATATAAGAGATTTCCACGTATATACTCATCACGATATCTCTGGAACCATTAGAGCTAAAGACTTGAAATTTGGTAGGAATATTCTTTTCACCGAGAAGAGGTCAGCTAAGAACGGATTTTCCGGGGGTCAGCTAGTTGTTTTATATTTATGTATGAAACTTACCCACTTTAAAAGTAATAAATGTTATTTGCAATTGAAGTATTTATGGCACGACTAGGTACATTGCTTAATCTTGATGTTGCAAGAGAGTGTAGCGCCAGTTTTGATGTTTGTTTGCAGAAGGCCTTCCAAAAAGAGACGAAGATCGGCAATCACATGTTTTATTATCTTGACATTGACTTTGTAGTATTTAAATTGAGGTGTTAAATATAGGACGTGGTCGGTGAATGGTTGCGTGTGTGTCGTCTTCCGCGAACAAAGTCGGCCGCACGCCAGCTGCCGGACGCCGCGGTTTTCCGGGCCCCGGGTCGACACTTCTGTCTCTAACGTCAATTATCTTGTTGTTATTAAAAAAACAACATGGCGTGTAACCGAAAATCGTGGCACTGTAAAATTTCTCTCATAAGTCGATAAAGAAGTTTCACTTCCAAAAATGTTATGAATTCGCTAAGTTCTGACAGTCTACATGTGGGATGCACATTAAAATATGTCCGGTTTTTTTTTACAATACACGTGGCAATCCTAGCTTTGTATGTGTAGCCCTTGAAAACGAAACACCGAAAAACCACATGAAAAACTAAAGGGTACTCATGTGGAAATACGTCACCCTAGCTGCTAGCGGTAGGTAAATGTACAGTGTTGCAACCCAAGTGTTGATGAATGAGCAGAGAACACACGTTGCGTGTAACTCGTCACACGTATGCATCGTAGGGCTGCCACTCTACGTACTCTAAAATTGTGTATTATATATTATAATATAGAAGACCTATATAGCCCAGTGCCTAGTAACCCTGCCAACTGAGCTAGAGGGCTCGAATCACGATAGGTGCAAACATTTATATGATGAATATTTTTGTTTGTTTCCGATAAGTCGATATATAGTAAAAAAGCACTTCAGCGTACTCAATATGTACTATAAATTATAAAGTATACCTATACAAAGTATAGTAATATATATAACTAGCTGACCCAGCAAACGTTGTATTGCCGATATTAAAATCGCGATATAAAAGTAACTGTTGATCGTAGATGGGTGAAAATTTGAAGTTGTATGTATTTTTATAATGCTGACTCATAATCAAACAAATTAAAAAATAAATGTCAAAATAATTAAAAAAAAAAATTCGTGTGGACCCTTAACATTTAGGGGGATGAAAATAGATGTTGTCCGATTCTCAGACCTACCAAATATGCACTCAAAATTTCATGAGAATCGGTCAAGCCGTTTCGGAGGAGTTCAAAGTTTAACATCATGACACGAGAATTTTATATATTAGAGATAAAAATAATATTGACACATTTTTACACAAATTTTCGTGCCCCAAACTAAGCATAGCCTGTACTATGGGTACAAGACATCGAAATGTTTAATACAATATACTTACTTAAAAATACTTAACTATCTACCACACGCCAGCCATGCATATGCAAGCAATAAATATAATATCATTGCGACAATTAGTGTTTTCAAGAAAACAAAACGTTTAATTTTTTTTATGTGTACCTAATAAACTTTTTTAATAATCTGGACTCTTTATTAATTACCTTCTCTGAAGATATAAGTACTCTTTTCTATTAGAATAGTTGGCAGCCCTACTACGTACGTAGCAAATAATAACGTAACATCCGATCGAATCATTTTATAAAAGTAGCGTGACATACTTGTACTCCTGATCGACACTTTCACACTCATTACTGACAGTTTAAATTTACATTTTGTATATCTTCATCATGTAATACATTTCTGTTAACGCATGCATTATACTATAAGAATTTTTCAACACATCTTTCAACCGTAGTTACGGTTACCTTGAAATCGAAACACCTAAAAACCAAATGAGTAACTAAAAAGAACACTTCTCGTATATTTCTATAGTAATTGTCAATTGCATGTTGCGTCATGAGTGTTGCAATTAGAGTATCTAATATTCTAGAAGTGTCTTCAAACGCCACCGTTCTTGAATAAAAGACGTCTAAATATAATTGTCTCAGAATTGTCACAATGAACTTACTACGTCATCACATGACATTACTTTATTCAATTGACTCTTATCTGAAAGTTAAAAAAACTGAGCTGCCGATGAACATATTCCGGGGATGTTTGTAAGACGAAGATCCAATGATCCATCATCACCCTGCACTACTTTACTTGAGCACATCAGAAGAATTTTCTACTTTTATAAATCCTGTATTTACATACTTCACAGCCACACCACTTTACGGCCACACGGCTTCACGGTCAGTACCAGTCCATCTGATTTCGTCCCTTTGACCGCCTACAACGATTGATTCCAGCGGCTGAATTCCACCACCGGACTTTACGTCAAAATGCAAAATCCCACATCACGTCGGTATTCTACAACCGTGCGTTTTTCAAGAAATTTCTTGCCAAGCAAAGTGCAAAGTGGCTGTCACTTAATGGAATCAATTACCGGCTGATGTTTTCCAGAACCGATACGATTTAGGGACCGCCAGGAAAAGAGCATACTCCCACACAAGACACATTTTAGATCCCCTAATGCACTGAACCTGTTTATGATAATATCCTAGTGATATTTGTTTTGCTTACCGTAATAAAGCGCCGATGTGACGTCATCGACGTCAGGGGGCCTACTCCTAAAATCGATATTCGATATATCGTGGCATTAGTTGTGTCGAATTATACTCTTAGTTACAACGTATTCAATGTTAAAACGGTGATTGAACGAACGAAACATATAATAATCAAACGTCACTTTTACGATAATCTCAACGACACCTTCTAGGCTGTCGTTGCTATTATCGTTTCAAGTTGTATAGATATATTTGCCATACAATATACATACTTAATAAATATTATTAAAATAATAATATGTGATTTACTATTCAACAGGATTTTTTTACTACCAAGTAATTTAAGTCATTTTGTTGATCGCTTACCGGCGGCCATTTCCATTACTTTGTACGCAACAAAGTAATGGAAATGGCCGCCTGAGAAATAGGAAGTCGACGAGAAGGGTTGAGTTAAATTTTTTTTACAATTATTATCCACAAGTTTTGTTTTATTTATTCAATTTTAAATGGTCATATTATATTCATAACATTTTTTTTTAATATTTATATTTTGTGCAAATGATACTAAATTGGTGGTGCAAAGTCTGGCATGGTCCTTAGCGCCTAAGCTATGTTTTGACTTTTGACATTTAACAGCGACATAGCACAGATATTTAGTTTTTATAGGTTTGTGCATAGATCATACACTCTAACATCGTAAAACATCAAAATTTTAGTCTATGGTTACGATGTTGTTACGATAAACGATATGGAATACGAACATTTGTTAGAGTACTTTACTTTTACCGGTCAGGGATTGATGTCTGCACTCAACAGATGTTGTTGACGGATGATAATGAACTCAATTATTGTAGTATCGTACGTACAACATAACACGTTACATAACAGCGGACTTATGGCATCGTGTTCTGACCGCTGCACACGTGGAGACCTTGAACTCGGCACACGAACGAAATAGATTGTTTCGCCTAGAGTTGCCTACCCTACTATATAAGAAAGAGGTCGGGGGGTCGAGTCCCGCATCGTTTATAAAGTTTTTTTTTTCAAATTTTATTTGTGAACCGTACTATATAATATAGTATCCTACTGTTTTAGAGGCCCGACTACTATATTTCTGAAAAAGTATGATGATAATAATAATATTATAATTATTTACAAAAAACATAGTATACAATGGTGTTAAAATATTATAATAATTAGCTTATAAGTTTTTTTTCTATCACTATTCCTCTCATGCAAATATCTAACTTAATACAATTAATATCAGAATTTCTTATGGATGAATTCCTTAACACTATAAAAAATATAAGCATTTTCTATAAAGCGTATTCTTAAATAATGTAGGATATAAATTTTTAATGGTACTCGGTAAATAATAACAAATACGCACAAAATGACATACACAATTATTATTATATTTAGTTATTTTGGGTGTTAGAACGTGTAGAACGTGTTTTTGTGGATCACGTCGGTTCCGCGGGTCGATTTAAACATATAGCAGGTGAAACTACTATATTTGAAAGAAAGAAAGAAAAATCTTTTATTCGGCAACTTATACAAGTAGACTTATTTATTAATTTATATTAACACTAGTGGACCCAACAGACGTTGTCCTGTACACACGTCTTAAATTTGCAAAATCTGTCCAGCCGTTAAGAGGAGTTCTTATTTATATGGACGGAGAGAATTATATTATATGGACGGAATTGAGAATCTAAACCAATCTCAAATTCACTGAAACAAACAAAAAAATCATCAAAATCGGTCCAGCCGTTTAGGAGGTAGTTTAATTATGAATCTAAACCATTCTCGAATCCACCTGAAGACACACACCAATCTCAAATTCACTGGAACACACGAAAATATCATCAAAATCGGTCCAGCCGTTTAGGAGGTAGTTCAATTGTGAATCTAAACCATCCTCGAATCCCCTTGAACTCACACAAAAAATTTCATCCAAATCCGTCCAGCCGTCTAGGAGGAGTTCAGTGACATACACACTCACAGAAGAATTATATATATAAAGATGCAGGATTGGAGTTCACCTCAGCATAATACTGGTGATAAATCAGCGCTGTTCTTCCGGAGAACCCCACCCAGCTGGTCTAGCGGATTGTCATAATACTTATAGGTTATACTTAAATGAAGGGTTACCACACTAAAATAATAATATCACGATAAAAAAGTAATAACAATAAAACAAAACTAACATAAAATTCAACAAATAAGTAATATAATTATTAAGAACACGAAAATAGCAAAAAAATAATATTTCTGCATCTTCCACAAGAGCCATTATTGAAGAGCTGAAGTTGAATATTTTCTACATCTAAAATGAGTAACTACAAGTAAATAATGGTACCTACCACTAGACACTACTACTACCAACAATCGAAGAATGACAACTATAAGTTTGTTCTCTCGATTCCGGCAACATCCGCCTTTAATTTTTTTATATGACAATAAGGGACGAGACGAGCAAGATGTTCAGCTGATGGTAATTGATACGCCCTACCCATAATAATGCAGTGCCGCTCTGGATTCTTGAAAAACCCAAAAATTCCGAGCGTCTGTACAATTGCGCTCGTCACCTTGCGACATAAGAAATCAAGTCTACGGCGCCCTTTAGACCGAAACATAGTAATGTTTACACATTACTGATTTATGGCAGAAATAGGCGGCGTTGTGGTACCCATAATCTAGCCGGCATCCTGTGCAAAGGAGCCTTCCACTGGAGAAAGCCGCCTATTTAAAGTAGTAAAAAAAATCTTGAAATAAAGTAGGTACCTAGTAGTTTGGTATTTACTATATTTTTCTTTAAATTTTTCGTTATCTACTATTTTTTGTGGGTATAATAATATTAATTAAGTACTTCTAGAACTACTGTTATTGACCCCCAAAGAGTTGGCAACCCTTATGCCTGTAGAAGCAGTGAGCACTATTTCTTTTTTTAAAGCAGTCAAGTGCGAGTTGTATCGAAGGTTTCCATAACATCGTATAAGATGTAACAGTAAGCTTATAAATTGTTCTTTTTTTGTGTAAAAAGTTTAACTGACAAGCTCTTGTGGTTAATAAGATCCTAGCTCCTAGCTTCCTAGGAATAGCTGTGGTAGGATTCCAGTTGGTTACCTACCACATCTTCCAATAGGTACATTATAGTGCAAAGTTCAGCGGTCAGCGTTTAAACGCGCAGACATAATTTTAAAAGTATTTTCTTTTTATACGCTTTATATTAGCTTCACCTGTATGTTTGTAACCGACTTCTTTGGGCGCGATTTTGACCCACTTTAAACCGCTAGATTTCGTTCAAACTTTGTAGATTTATCGAGGACCGATGACATTACACTAATTTGACTAATAAATGAAAAATAAATAATAGTTAAAAACACTAAAAAGCACGCTTTATATAAAATTCAACTATAAAATAGAAAATAAATTTAAATTGAAAATAGTGTAAAAAAATATATTTTATTGTCAAAAAAGCGTGGGGTGTAGAAGAATCATCGTTCGTTTAATCATCGTTCGTTTAATCATCGTTTCGTCATTGAATACGATTTAACTAAGAGTAGGATTCGACACGACTATTGCCACGATATATCGAATATCGATTTTAGGAGTAGGCCTCCTGGTATCGGATCATATTCGATGTTATGTCGCATTGCCCATCGCACAAATTTATCATTATTCGTCGGGACCGAAACGAGTTTGAAGCCGGACCAATTGGTACGAGGCGCCCACTGAACCGCCCGATGGTCGAGCCGTACGAAAGCAGACCATGTGTTTAGGCTATAAGAATATCTAGGACGCTACCCACACAGAATTTATTAAGTGCCTTTCAATAAGCTATAGTTGTGTCTCAGCTAACTGCTCACAAACGTGAAACACGCAACCTTTAAATTAACTTTTTTAGCCAGTTTAATTTAATAACAAGAGATTTATGATGTGTGGGTTGATGTTTATTACATATTATGTTCCATATTCGCTAGACTTTTCCGATAGGTCGAACTAATTCTAATACATATTCAATATTATGCATTCGTTTGATTATACTAAATGTAACTTTTTACATCATATCTAGTTTTAGTCACAGTTTTATCATTCCACAATTTAGACTCTTCGTATATACATGATAAATACTTAAAATCATCTTCGTTTCACTCAGGTCCACTGCTGGAGAGAGATCTCATATTCTGGCGATTTTGACCTGATTGTCGATCCGTCTTGTATATTTTTTTTATAAAAATAAGGGACGAGGCGAGCTTCAGCTAATGGATTGAATTGATACGCCATGCCCATTACAATGCAGTGCCGCTCAGGATTCTTGAAAAACCCAAAAATTCTGAGCGCACCACTATTGCGCTTGTCACTTTAAGACACAAGATTTTAAGTCTAATTTGACCATTAGTTTCACTTGATACAGCGCCGTTCAGACCAAAATACAGAAATGTTTACACATTACTGCTTCACGGCAGAAGTAGGCGCCCTTGTGGTACCCATAATCTAGCCGGCATCTTATGCAAAGGAACCTCCCACCGGTTAACAACACTCCCCTCTTATCCGTAAATACTATGATAAACAAAAGTAAATAAAAAAGTTTAGTTCATAAAATATCGTATATTATTCTTAAGAGATAGTTTTGGTAGTAGAGAGCCTCCCGACTTCGACTATGCTAAAGATATGCTAGGAGTATGACTATGCAGCGCGTATTACCCGGTAATGTTCACACTTCGGCTGTGACAGCGTAATGGTAAATCAATAGTTGGGTATGAGAGATCTGTTGTCTATGAGTCGGATGTCTGATGAGCTACAGTCGTTAACAGACTTGCTGGGTAAGTTATACGCCGTGAATGAAGATGGAATATGAATTAAGGATATTTAACTATTGGTAGCGGGGACTAATAATCACCACCATCCTGAGGAGTAAGACGGGGAGTAGAAGTGGGGATCCTCCACGATTTTTGACACCTTCACAACTCTGGGAACTGACACCAACTTGGGGACGGAAACAATTTTCTTCACTTCGACGATCTGAGGAATGAAACAAAAGTAAGTTATTAGTTGCTCTGTCCTTAAGATAACTAAAATTACCATATTTAGAAATTACAAAGATATTATGTTATGAGGTAATCAAGCGTTTCTGTCCTTATGTTGAACAGTTAAGTTGTTACAAATGTTGCACAAATTAGTTATAAACGTAATAGTTATTGCGTATTTAAAATGCGATCTCTCATAACACGTTTATTTTGGAGGTTGTATTAAGATGTAGAGATATATGACACAATTCATACATCGTAGTACCATAATTCGCTTACCTTGGGGACTTCCACAACTTTGTGCACTGATACGATCTTGGCAGCGGGCGCAGCGTGCAGAACGGGTGCGTCGAGCAGGTCGTAGTGGCCGTGCGACAAGCCCAGTGAGTGGCCGTGGCCATAGCCCAGGTCTAGTGAGTGGCCGTGGCCATAGCCGAAGTCGTGGGAGTGGAGGTCCAGACCACCGTGGAGGTAGCCGCGCTTCTCACGCTTGCCTTCCGGAGCCGCGCTGACCACAGCTACCACCGCTACTAGGACTGCAAAAACCTGCAAGACAGAGCAACATTTATGATCAGGAGCTTCAGCTTACTTACCAGCAACTTAGCGGACTCGCATGCGAACTTGTATATATGTACATATGTATGCTTTAATGCAAACATGACATTAGCGTCAGCACTTTAAGACCAAGGCGTTACCTAACTAATATGTTAAAGCAGTCAGTCTCCTTTCAAATCCTGAGCCACCCATACATTTCAATTCTATTTATTTCTAGTTCTAAATAAATTTCTTTTAAAAACTGATTTAAATATTCCGTATAACAGAACGCACATTGATTGTAAAACACGTTGGCGTACTAACCCCTGTCCTCTTATATATTCCACTGTGTGCCATATCTTGCACGTCACTAATGAAACAGGAACATGGAAAGTAATCATGGAAACTAATAGGTGTTCTGTTTACTGGATATCTCCTAGTCAACAGCAACACCGTAGGTACAAGACTTCAAGTTCCGCCAGGAGGAGACAGGGCCGGGCTCAAAGCTGTCCGACATGATATATTTTTGCCAGTTAAATGAATAAAACTTACGGATGTCTTCATGTTGTTTGTTTGTTTGATGAGTTTGAAAGAAACCAATAGAGTGATGTTTGTCTGTGCGACGTATGACCGTTATATAGTGGCCATGCGTGAGATATCGCAACGCAAACTCGAGTCCGGCGGCGTCTTGCCCAACCTCTGATCTTATTACCATTAATTGAACCTCTCCAACACTACGCAGTAACAAAACACTATAATAGTTAATTCAATAACGTATTTAAATTGCGTCTCTATGGGTTTTACCTCATATTGCAATAGCAAATTAAAATGGGAGGTTTTACCAGTGGGAGGCTTCTTTGCACAGGATACCGATTGCGATTGCGCCTTTTTCTGCCGTGAAGCAGTAATGTATTAGCATTATTGTGTTTCGGTCTGAAGGGCGCCGTAGTTAGTGAAATTACTGGGAAAATGAGACTTAATATTTTATGTCTCAAGTTAACGAGTGGGTTTTTATAGGTTTTCCAAGAATCCTGACCGACACTGTATTGTAATGAGTAGGGCGTATGAATTACCATCAGCAGGACATTCATGTCCTGCTCGTCTCATACCTTGTTGGCATAAAAAAGTTTCAGCCTGGATCTGTCTAACTATAGGCGCTATAAACTGTGTTGTTCTTTCGGACATAGTGTACTCGAGCACGAGTTGTGAGTCTGGAATCCTCATGAAAATCGCGTTTATATGAACTGAAAAAGGTTCTCAAAGATAACTTCAATTTAAACAAGCCTTTAACAAACAAGATACAAATCACATACATCAGTGTGTCCGGTAACTTATCTTATTAGGTATGAGAAGGAAGATAGCAGATATAGAATTGTATAACGATATTCTTAGCTATCTAGCATAGGTAAGGTTGCTTCGCCATACTTATTTGAAAAAATATACCGATATGAAAATGGAATTAAGTCGTAAAGATTTTACGGCAATGATTTTTTATGATTTTAAAAGTTATTTCTCTCCGCAAGACTGTGCCGCTCATCTTCAAAATGCTTTTGTTAGAGAAGCACCTTGCTTGAGTACCGTGAGGCGATGGTTTTGCTGAATTTGAGAGAAGTCGGGTTTCTTTACATAACGAATTTTGTGAAGGGCGTTCTTCAACTGCCGTCAACGAAAATAATGTGGCTACTGTTAAACGGCTAATTGAAGAAAACCCGCGGATGATCTATGACACAATTCGCGGACTATTGGGGATTGGTATGAGCCAAATTCAGAAAATTTTACAGGAAGAATTGAAAGTTTGGAAACTTTGTTGTCGTTGGATCCCTCATGAACTGACAGCGGAGCAGAAGCTCGCGTGGAATGGTGCTCGCAGATGCTAATGAAGTACGACCACGGACATTCTAATGCTGTTTATGACATGAAACGTGGATTTATTGTTTTGAACCCGAAAAAAACAGCAATCTTGTGAATGGGTGTTTGAAAATGAGAACCGGCCAACTAAAGTGAGGCAGTCGAGAAACGTTGGTAAAAAAATTATCACATTTTTTTCTCAGCTACGGGTCCCATCTGCATAATTCCACTTGAAGATCAAAAGAGTGTTAATGCCGAGTGGTATTCTACCATTTGTTTACCCAGGGTGTTTAAAAAAAGTTCTCGAAATACGACCAATAAGCCGCGTTATTCTACATCATGACAACGTTTCTTCACACATGGCCAACAAATATAAGTCATTTTTAGCTTCCCAAAAACTATAACTCGTCACCCATCCTTACCCCCGACCTAGCACCCTGTAATTTCTGCATTTTCTCAAAAACGAGAGGTTTTACTTTACCAATTCCGAAGAGGCAGTGATAGCGTTCAATCAGTACGCAGAAAACATGTCTTCAGATCTGTAGTCCTCCTGTTTTAAAAATGGTTCGATCGCATGAGAAAATATTTGACATGTAAAGAGTAGAGTATTTTGAAAGCAATAAACATAATATTTTGGTTATAACATGTTGTTTTTTTTTAAGGTACGCCTAACATTTAGTGTGACTTACGTATTATATCAACTTATTCCATATTACTAATACAGTCGAATATTTTGACTGAGCAATTTCTTGATTCCCAAATCCCAATCTCGCTGACACTGTAGGTAATTAATATGTAATGCATTCCGTAATAAATCATTAATTTTTCACAGTTTCAATGCAGTTTAATTTTATTGTTTAGTTACATTTTTATTTAGTCCTTATTATTTGTGTTTTTTCTTTACTTTTACTACTTCTTACTCAGGTTTAATATTCCATATATTTCTATATGTCAATTACTTTCTTTGTCTATGTATTGTATCTATTGGCGAAAACAAAAAATGGTGTGTATTCACTAATTGTAAAATCTTAATATGCATATATTATTTACCATAAGTTTGTCAGTAAATTTTAATTTTCTTTAGAAAATCATGAATTGCCAGTACACCCAGAGGATCACCAGAATAATCAATGTTGGACAATGACCATGGCTTCTAAGCTGGCCAATTGGCTGGTGTCCTGCTAATATTCTTAATAGATCATTGCCATGGATGGAAAAGGTATAAAACAAGATGTTTCCCTATCCATATTTCCAGTAGGTTTCCTCCATATTTTTGCAAGACCCTCTTCTTCACCGCTCACGCAGGGCGCTATCTTTAACCGACTTCAAAAAGGAGGAGGTTATCAATTCGATCGGTATTTTTTTTTATGTATGTACACCGATTACTCTGAGATTTATGATCCGATTTACGTTATTCTTCTTTTGTTTGATGCGAAATAGATGCCATTTGGTCCCATAAAAATTTTCATAGTTTAGCCCAGTAGTTTTCACTTTATAAACATTTATATGAAGATTAAAGTCTACCTGGATGACTGAGTTTTCATTCGGGTTGATTATATATTATTATTAACTGACACTAAAACGTAAAAAATAAAATACCATTATTTGTATGTGCTACATATTGATAGCTTTGAAGTCGGTGCCAAGCCAAATGTAATAAAGGTACCTACACTCGCCACGGTGACTTTGAGTCGGATAGCTTCGTCTAGAACCAAGCGGACAGACACGCGTGGCCAGAAAACCTAAAAAATTATAGTAAGAGGGCTGTTTATAATATTAAGATTTATTTTGTTTAGGGCTTGGCACTGATTTAAAACCTATCAATTGGTAGCACATACAAATAATAGTATTTTATTAATATTAAAGGCAAATGTTTTGCATAAGAGGTGAATTAAATTAAATTTTTAGTTATTTCATACTTTTCAGTTTTTGAAGTCGGTTTTTTTAAACGTAGTTTTTTTTGTAGTTACTTGTTGCTCGGATCTGTTTGCTCTATATCTAACACTATTTTTTCTGCATAATCATGATTTGGATACCTCCAGCATGCATTGAAGTGACGACGATAATACTGGAGTGTCTGTACACAGGTCATTTTCTCTCGAGTGATTGTTTACGAATTATGAAACACAAGGACTTCGTATGTTCTATAAAGTGCTCTCTTGAGAAAGTCGTGGTAAAAGGTGAACAATACTAATTATTTTACTTAACTCCCTGACCAAAAAAATAAAATCCTATTTGAAGCAACTTTTCACGAAGACATTTGTCAATGTGTTACCATGTATCAAAAAAGTGGTGCTTGAAATTTTGAGTTAGCCACCACTGCAGGTAGTCACTTAAAAAATTGATTTCCTGAAATAAGATCTTAGTGTATGGCTTTGATTCAGTGTGATTCTTAGACCTCAGTAAACTTGTGCCACGTACAATCAAGCTGTGGAATAGATTTCCTACCCTGATAAGATATAGGTCACTTTACAAAATGTGCGTACACGTGTGTTACATGTTCGCCTATTCCTGGCGCTTAAAGCTTCAAAACCTTTCTATCTATCACACAGTAGAAAGAACCTTAATCAATTTAAACCTATTTAAATACGCCCCTAAATAGAATTAAAAGATCTTATAACAAAATACAAACTTATAGCGATATTTTCCGATATAATAAAAGGTTCCAGTTCATAAGTGAACTTAAAAATAAACATATTTATTTATTATTAATATGGTATAATTATTACTAGTATAATATGTTTTATTTGAATTATAAAAAATATTTGTTTCAAAAAGGTATTGTCATTTTCATTTTTTATAATCTGCATACTGCATTATTAAAAGTAATAGATGTTACCAAAGTGTATACGTTTAAATAAGGAAATCAATAATATCAATTTAGTACAGTATAATGCACTTCTTTTCCATAGCTGGGTTTACCTAAACCCTTTTACCAAAAAAGGCATACAATTAAAGTACTTATTTGCGTTCGAACCTTGCACTTCAACAAAATATGTAATGACCGTAATGGTCAATATAAACACAGTTAATGAGAAGCAATTACAGCAAGGTGTAATTATACATAATATTATTACATTAAATCGTATGTGAGAACAAGCCGTCAAGATTGTATGTGGACGCGGTGCGATGAGCTTGCGGGGCGCGGGACGCGGGGTGCTCTGCCGTATGGAGAGAATGTAAACAAGGTGCTTCAACATTGTGATTAGGGTTGTCACGTGTTGTACGTAAATAAAATACTTTGGTTTGTTGATAGATAAAATTATATAATATAATAGTAAATTAGGTCATAATAAGGTAGGATTTTTTTACTTTACTTTTGTACTTTAAAACTTTCGTAAGACATTATAACTTTTATTTACTAAAACGACTTTACACGTTTTATCGGTGTACCCACACCGTGTAAAGTCGATACCGACTAGTTTCGTACCATTCGGACGTCCTTTATCAGGGTGAGTGGGTTCGCAATAACGTCCCGTCTCATACCGCGGATTAGTACATGTGGGCGCAAATTGCCACTTACCGTCAATTGTTTGCAACTATTGATATTTATGTTTTAGTTTATCGTTAAAATGAATATATTACTATAGATATATCTGAAATATATAAGATTTAAATACAAATAGCTATCTGTAAACATAAAAATGTTATTTATTAAGGTCTAACTAATTTAATAGAAACTGTTTTGACTGTTTGAATTGTTTGAAGATGTTTGATGTTTCATTTATTGTTAAAATACTTAATTGAATGTGTAAATGTTCAAATTAATTTGTATTAGAATTAATATCGTTATTCTGTATCAAACTTTATTATTTTATGCAATAAGTCTTTCTTAATTGTATTTCGAAACTTGCTTGCAGCGCCATCTTCTTACTTCGTAATGTTTGTTCGAATTAAATGAATAAACTATTATATAAATCAATTGAAGTTATATAAATTCACTAAAACATATTTTATTGAGCTGTATTTAGGAATTATTTTACAATACCTAATTTTATTTGTGTTTTAAAAGAAGTTGTATCTACTCTGTTTCATCTATTGTATGGAAGCTATAAAAGCGGTTGTTTTATGTAAAGACGTTTCATAACTATACTAGTAGTTGTGCTTCAATAAACTGAGAAATTCTTAGTGTTGTATTTCGTCATGATGGACAATTCAAGGAAACCCTAGTTTAACGCCGACATGCACGTAGTGCGCGGCTTGACAGGGCCGGTGATGACGACGAGCACGGTGTTACTATTGGACAATCGATAATACATTCAACACCGGTAACACTGTTCTGTTTTATGTAATAACTATTATCACCGATATCCAAAGAAAATCTAGTCAAGTATTTTCGCGCATTTTATTATACATAATACTTTATGAAAACATACAGTATTAAGTATAACTATCAAATAACGTATAGCACTTTATAGTAAAGTACGGGTGGCAACCCTAATGCTGATTGCAATCAATTAGGCCTTTTGTAATCATGCCTAGAACTGTATCGAATTTGTAAACGTTCTACAATATTTATATTTTTTTCAGATACCCAAGGTATTGTTGACCATTTGTTTTAATTCATATCGTCTTTTATTTGCAGACAACACTAAATAATATGGTGGATAATGGGGAAGATCGGGAAGTGTAGGGTTGTGCAGGCAGGCGGGTCAGGTGTCTTGGATTGTTTTGTTTAGTTAAGAATTGATTGAAATTATTTGATTGGTTTGATTGGTGAAGGACGTCACCTTGATAAGTATTTAGTAATTTGTACATTAATTATAATAGATTGGTTTCTTATGCTGCAGATGGCAGGGCGCCATGGTCTCAGACTCGGGTTATGAAACAGATGGTAAATACCAGTAAATACGGAGTTTTAACTATGTTTATTAGCAATAATAATGATCATCAAAGTATTTAGGAAATATCTCCAATGAAATTGCAAAAATATATCAAAGGACATTGTGTTATGCTTAGTCTTCCAGACGTTATTTAGTAAATGCGAGTACACACAAAAATAAAAAAACGCGAAACACAATTTATTATTTATGTTGTTTTTTTTATGAAAATAAGGGTCGAGATGAGCAGGACGTTCAGCTGATGGTAATTGATACGCCTGCACATTGCAAGTGCAGTGCCGCTCAGGATTCTTGAAATACCCAAACATTCTGAGCGGCACTACAACTGCGCTCGTCACCTTGAGACATAAGATGTCTAGTCTCATTTGCCCAGTAATTTCACTAGCTACGGCACCACAGTAATGCTTATAGATTCCTCACTCACAGAAATAGGCGCAGTTGTGGTACCCATAATAGATTATTACCCATATATACGGCTAGAGCCGGCATCCTGTGCAAAGGAGCCTCCCACTGTTATCTGAAAGGCTCTCATAGAAAGAGCCGGGGTTAAGGAGAAGTAAATTTCTTACTTAACCCCGTCAGGTCCACACTCCTGCGCAGCTCGGGCTGCCGGTACTAAAGTGACAATTACGTAAATCAGCTTCTCATGAACCAGTTAGCGTGCGACCCCGACGAGCGGTTACAATGTTTACGGGCTGTGTTGTAATTGACAAACCCGCCATTAAGTCCAGCCATCACTTCTACAATACGCTACAATTTTCTACACATGATTTTTAGTAGAAAAAGGGAAATGAGCCAACGGGTAGCATCGTGTTGATTGCTTGTCACTTGTAGGGGAACCTGTTGTACCTTGGCACTATGTGTACCTAGGCTATAAGGCTGGTTTGAAAAATTCCTGCGGTGTTACATTCTGTTGTCTAGTGTTTTCTGTACGTGACTACTGACTATTCAATTTGAAAGTAGTCACTTACCGCCATTAAGCCGGTGTTTGATGCTATCGACGTTAAAAAGTTTTTTGGGGAAAAAGTAAGTATTTTAGATATGTTCGTCATATAAAAATAAAAAATAGATATCTAAGAGATTGTCCTAGGTACGAAAGGTTCCCTACTCTAAACACTTATACACTTCACAGACGTTATCCATGTCATGTTAATATATATGTTATACCCATACTTTAATAAATAAGTAAAAATAAATAAATATCGCTCTGGAAACATTTAAGATGTTAATACCTGTCTAACTTTTCTTATATATTGTAAACACGTATAAATATGGTGTAAAACAGTACAAATTTAAATAATATGTAATAGTAGATAATAACAAAACAGAAAGTGGAGTAACTGTGCACACCTGATACGTTTATCAGGTGTGAGCACAAAGCTAGCGCTCCACTCTCCGCTAACTATATAGCTTATAGTATAGCTGATCAACGAGTGAGACGAGATTTCAACAGTGTTTATTTAACGAACGCTTTATTATTTACATAATAAACTTAATTATACTGTAAGATCATGCTTTAACAGTAATAATACTCGCCAAGTAGCGACTAAAAAGCCACCACAGCTTGATTGTGCATGATGAGTCCCTACGCCAGGCAACGTACCGGCTGTCAAACAGTTCATTATCCGCTTTTGAGTCAAGCAATAATTCAATTAAAATTATAATTTCCAAACCTAGTTGGTAGAATTTGTTCGTCTGGGATCATATTAATTATTTTACAATTCTTTCTGAGTACTAACAGTGATCAATAGTTCGACATAAAACTTAGGTGCCTAAAATTTTCTAAATACTTACATGTCTATAAATTCTTAACAGGAATTAGTAAGAGAAGATAAATATTATTTAAATGCGTAAAAGCAACAGCTACGCTGTTCGAGTGAACATTGACTTGACAAGAGCAAAGTAATCACAATTCAAAGATAACAAACAATTTATAAAATGTAATCAAACTGCATGTGCAAGCAGCAAAAAAAATATATTGATTAAATTTTAAAACATGAAAGTAAAAGACTTAAAATTAATGAGCTTTTGTTAATGAATTTTGGTTAAATCTTTTTCGTAATTTTATTAAAGTTTTCTCAGTGGAATCGTGCATCTCGGGAGATTTATTTGTTGATGTCCTTTTGCATAGCTTAGCCGTTAATTTTAGAGAGATTCTTCAACAACAAATAGCTTTTCATTCTTCTTTAGGGACACCTTGATGTATGCACTCAAATGCTAGTGTTTAGTGCATCCTGTTTTTTCTTTTTAACCGCTGTTATTTAGCCGATGCTAGATTGCAACAGCTTCTAAGTTCAGTTAGCTCAGATCTCACGGACTTAAATATCTACCGTTTGCAACGGAAGACAACATAGTTCCTCCTTCTATACTAGTCACCTCGAGAGTCAGATCCAAAGCAGATGGTGCGCCTCCTACATTGCTGATCCTGAATGTTATCTGTTTGCATGTACCTACGACAATTTCCGAACCTTTTAAAGTTGCCCTCGGTAATCCTCGCAAATCCAAAGTCCATGTTCCTCTTGCACACATGAAGTGACTCTATCATTGTAAAAAGTATTGCAAAACTTGAACATACGGGTTTAGCAATAAAATAAAACAGTGGCATTCCGGGAGTGCTGACAGAAGTGAAAGCTTGAATAATTACGTGTGTATTTTTTTTGACGATTAGAACAGCAGATTTCTGCACAATAATTTTCGTTTCTGATGAAAAGAAGGAAGTACTTTTAAATAAACTAAAAGTGTCGCGAGTTCTATAGCTTAATTAAAATGCTGAAAGTGCCTAAAGAAGTTATCACTTTAAAAAATTGAGCAATAGTTTTAAAGATCCGTAAAAAAAAACGACACGTAATATAAAAAAACAGTAGAATAACCGAAACAAAACAATATAATACGTGTTTCAAGGTTAGAATCCTTTAAAAATTTAATTGATGAGCAATAATTGTTGAGCAGATATAGTAGCGGACAGCAGCTAGTATAATCGAACAGCATTCAGTGGATGCGATCTCAACAGAAGTTTTTGCAATAATTTATCGCAGTCAATCTTGCAACATTTGAGCAAGGCAGGTTTAAATCTCCTCTGTTAGTATACTATTATATTATATTTGTATTATAACCTGTTCCTAAACGAATTAATCATTATGTCGTTATAATATAGAAATACAAACTAGAAATTGGATTGAGACTATATTTCGTGATATTACATAATTTATGTAAATATTAAAATACGAGTAAACAAATCGGAGTACTAAGGTACTAGAATAGCTTTTGCAGTCAATTGTATATCAATCGAAGTGTAAGAATTGTGTATAAAATAATACAACAAGAACTCGTATTGTCAGAGATTCATGCTTACCGCACATAAAATCGGCGCCTACTTCTGCCGTGAAGCAGAAATGTGTAAACATTACAGTGTTTCGGTTTGAAGGGCGCCGTTGCTAGTGAAATTACTAGGCAAATGAGACTTCACATCTTATGTCTCAAGGTGACGAGCGCAGTTGCAGTGCCGCTCAGAATTTTTGGGTCTTTCATGAATTCTAAGCGCCACTGCGTTGTAATGGTCAGGGCGTCTCAATTACCATCAGCTGAACGTCCTGCTCGCCCCGTGTCTTATTATCATAAAAAAATATCGACTGTAGACTTTTCTGAAGCATTATCTGAATGGATAAGAATCTTTATGTTGAATTATCTGGTCGGGCAGATCTTTGATATCGATCATGATAATACCAAGTAGAGATATTACGGCCCTTCCTTTGGTAATAAAATCCTTACGAGATTTGTTACAGTAACTCGATGTGAATGCTTAATACTTGTTGTAGAGTGTAGAGCGCATTGTGGAAACTAGGTGATGCGCACGTGGCTGGAAAATGTAAGCGAGGCGGCTCCATTGATGCCGGCTCTCCGGTCTTTGCTCGCCATACCACAGGAGTGGGTAATTCAAAGTCAAATTGAAATATTTTTATTCAAAATATGTTTTAAAATCACTTATTGAACGTCAAAAAGTATCACCCACCCACTTATTTAGTAAAATGTCTCAGACCTGAGAAGAACGCAAGAAACTCAGCGGGCTTTTTTAATTTCGTTAAAATATGATATGTAATATCGTACAATAAAATTAAATATCCTGAGGGCGTTCGGTGCATTTCCGATCTGTGCTATCATTAAGCAAATCATTTATGTTATAGTAACCTATACAAAACAAACGTTTTTTAAAAATTATTATTTTGAATTTAGTAACACATTTGTTTTGTCCATTCTGGGATCTTGTTCTAAAAACATATATACATCGCCTCATAAATGACTTACAAACTACTTTACATGGTATTCACGGTGAAGAAAGTTCGTTGAGAGCCACACTGGCTAGACGCCGCACATCTTGATGGTGGGGATAGTGTTTTGAGTTAAACTAGAATTTCATGACAGGAATTAAGTAAAAATAGATTCCAGAAGATTCAGTGGGAGAGTCACGCTGCCGTCTTATGACGTCAGCACAATCGGGTCAGACTCGTCCGGGTTAATTACCACACTCGCACAGAATACCGGCGTGAAGTAGCGGCCTAGTGCCGCTATGTTTCGCATAGGTTAGTGTCGAGGACCGGTGGCCATTCCCCCCCCCCTCCACCCGAATATGACAGCGGAATCTAAAAAGATTTTACCCCAGGAGGGTACCGGCTCTACCAGAGTCGGAGAATCCCTCCCCGAGCACTCTAGCTCGGGCTGCCCTTCGTATTCTGGGGAGGGCACAGAACCGCGCATGACCAAGCACAAACGAGGCAGTAACACCACGGCACCCCGCTCCACACTCAACGTGGACTTTTGTAATATCAGGGGAATTCACTCCAATTTAAACGCTGTCCAACACCACCTTGAGACGGCGCAGCCGGCCTTGTGTTTCCTTACGGAGACGCAGATATCTCGACCTAGCGATACGTCATATTTAACGTACCCCGGGTACAAAATTGAGCACAATTTTTTGCCTCATGCCGGGGTAGGTGTGTACGTTAGAGAAGATATCTGCTGTCGCCATCTCGGCAATTTTGAGGGTAGGGACCTGTCCACTCTCTGGCTCCGCGTAGATTTAGAGGACCGCGTCCGCATTTATGCGTGTGTCTACTGGTCCCATAGTGGTAACGCAGAAACCGATCATCTCATGGGCTGCGTTCAAGCGGCAATTGACGACGTGCTTGCACAGATCCCCTCCGCTGAAATCGTAATCTTGGGTGATTTCAACGTGCACAATGCCGAATGGCTTGATTCACGTACCACAGACTACGCAGGGCGATCTGTGCATAATTTTGCATTGGCGTACGGTCTGTCCCAATTGGTTGAGTCGTCAACGCGGCTCCCGGATGTGGATAGCCACATGCCGTCCTTATTAGATCTTCTGCTGACTTCACATCCCAATGGTTATCAGGTCATTGTCGACGCCCCTCTCGGAACGTCCGACCATTGCCTGGTCAGGAGTGTACTGCCTATCCGACGCCCACGTCGCAGACCACCAGCGACCCGCCGCGTTTGGCACTACAAGTCAGCAGATTGGGATAGGATGCGTTCCTTTTTTGCATCCTACCCTTGGGGCAGGGTTTGTTTCCCTTCGAATGATCCTAGTGCCTGCGCCGTTGCAGTAGCCGATGTGATACTACAGGGTATGGATATTTTTATATCAAACTCTGTAGTGCCCATCGGTGGCAGATCACAGCCCTGGTTCGATGCGTCAGTTAAAGCAGCATCTGACTGCAAAAAACAGGCGTATCGAGCTTGGGTTGCGGCGCTGGGCACAAAGGATCCGAACTGCACAGTTCTTAAGAGGAAATACAACCGTGCCTCCAGATTTTTTAAGCGGCAAATCGCCCGTGCAAAGTCAAAACACGTCGTCAAAATTGGTGAGCAGCTTTCCAGTTACCCGACCGGAACACGCAAGTTCTGGTCGTTGTCGAAAGCTGCTCTTGGTAACTTCAGCCAGCCGTCCATGCCGCCGTTACACATGAGGAATGACACCCTGGCCCATACGGCAAAAGAGAAAGCCGATCTTTTGTGCACTCTTTTCGCCTCCAACTCGACTCTTGACGACAACGGAAATACACCGCCGACCATCCCGCAATGTCAGAGCTCTATGCCTTAAGTACAGTTCAGACAGAAAACTGTTAGGCGAGCTCTGTTTTCGTTGGACGTCAGGAAGTCGAGCGGGCCGGATGGTATTTCTCCAATCGTGCTTAGAACGTGTGCCCCTGAGTTGACGCCGGTGCTAACGCGTTTATTCCGGCACTCTTATTCTAAAGGCGTAGTCCCTGACTCATGGAAGTCAGCCCTTGTCCATCCGATCCAAAAAAAAGGAGACAGTTCGGATCCGGCAAACTACAGGCCTATTCCTATTACCTCCCTGCTCTCCAACATCATGGAGAGCATAATAAGCCGTCAGCTCTTGGTATATCTAGAGGGTCACCAGTTGATCAACGACCGACAATACGGGTTTCGCCATGGTCGGTCGGCAGGTGATCTTCTGGTATACCTAACACATAGAAGGGCAGCGGCTATTGAAAGCAAGGGGGAAGGCCTGGCAGTTAGCCTGGATATAGCGAAGGCTTTTGATCGTGTATGGCACAAGGCGCTCCTCTCCAAACTTCCATCATTTGGGCTTCCCGAGAGCTTGTGCAAGTGGACCTCCAGCTTCCTCACTGGGCGCAGCATACAGGTCGTTGTCGACGGATATTGCTCGAACCCGAAGCCCGTGAATGCTGGAGTGCCCGAAGGCTGTGTGCTGTCTCCCACGCTGTTTCTTCTGCATATCAATGATATGTTGGACACCTCCAACATTCATTGCTATGCAGACGACAGCACTGGTGATGCCGTATACACTGGCCATGCAGGTCTCTCTCGGGAAATCGTCGACCAGTGCCGGGAGAAACTTGTGTCTTCTATCGAGTCCTCTCTTGAGAAGGTCGCGGAATGGGGAAAATTTAACCTTGTCCAATTTAACCCCCAGAAGACTCAAGTTTGCGCGTTTACCACTAAAAAAACCCCATTTGTCGTATCACCGCTCTTCGACAACACTTCCCTCAAAGCCTCGCCTAGTATCGGAATACTGGGTCTCGAAATCTCGAGCGATTGCCAATTTCGTGGTCATCTGGAAGGCAAAGCCAAATTGGCTTCAAAGAAACTGGGTGTCATTAATAGAGCACGGCAATACTTCAAGCCGGCTCACATACTAGCGCTCTACAAAGCGCAGGTTCGGCCAGACATGGTGTATTGCTGTCATCTCTGGTCTGGCGCACCTCAGTATCAGCTCGATCCATTTGACCGCGTGCAACGCAGAGCAGCTCGAATTGTCGGGGACACAGTGCTCTGTGAACGGCTGGATCACTTGGCGTTGCGTAGAGATGTCGCTTCATTGTGTGTCTTCTACCGCATTTATCACGGGGAGTGTTCCGAAGAGCTGTTTAACCTGATTCCAGCCGCCGAATTCCACCTTCGCACGACACGCCACAAGTTAGGATATCATCCTCACCATCTGGATGTGTGGCGCTCCTCCACAGTGCGGTTTTCAAGGAGCTTTCTTCCACGTACTACAGAGCTGTGGAATGAGCTTCCTTGTGCGGTGTTTCCGGGACGATACGACATGGGTACCTTCAAAAAAAGCGCGTACACCTTCCTTAAAGGCCGGCAACGCTCCTGTCATTCCTCTGGTGTTGCAAGAGATTGTGGGCGGCGGTGATCACTTAACAACAGGTGACCCGTACGCTCGTTTGTCTTCCTATTCCATAAAAAAAAAAATTCACATAGCTTACCGGACACTTTTGTCAGGCATTAAGCTCTTTTACATCGTGATCGTTAGCTATGTTCTATCAAAACCATTTTTTTTTATTAAATGGAATTATGACCCAGCAAGTCACACAATTATAAAACGCATTTATTTGCCCAAAATTGATTCCTTTAGAATTCCCTTTTTGATTTCAGTTCAAATACAACCACCGTTTCAGAAACAATTGGTGCTCTGATAGAGAAGAAAAGGGGCAAAAAACTCTCCCAGCATTATTTTTTGCGCTCTTCTTATTAAAATATAAAATATCGTAGTGTCATTGTTATTATTATAAAATAATCATAATCTAGTAGCAGGCTGTCCGATCACTTAGATATTCAGCTGTGGAGTAGTAGTAGGATTTACAATTTTTTTTTATTAAAATTTATTTAAAGATAATAATAATAATAAATCTTTATATATCAGGCTACGAGGCACTTCCAGCTAAACGGAACTATTTGAATTTCGAATGTTATATTTTTTGAAACGTTGAAACCTTCTTACTAATAAAAAAGATGCCTTCAGAGGGCCAACCATAAACTTTTAATAAGCGATGCGTTTCCGATGCAGTTCAGTTTAGGTACCAAAACTGAATCACTAAAATACCATGAAGTGCCTCTCATCGAATGGCGTTTGGATCGCTTAAGAAGAATGAACGAAATAAATTTGTCTGTGGTCCGCAGTGTGAGAAAGAGATGACGCTCTACAGTCGTTACACAAGTTTGTCTCTCTTACTCGAACCATATGCGTTGCGTTTTGAAACCTAAAATGATATGATTTTAGCGGTTTTTTTTGCGTAGAAAATACTAAAAATACATTTTAAAATTGTGCTTTATAGCGTCAAATTATAAACCATTAACTTTTTTGTACTTATTAAATAATAGTATTATAAATAAATATAGTACTTTGAATTACAAATTAAATGTTTTGTTTTTTCGAATCGCTCACTTTGACACATAAGCTATCTAGTTTAGGTTGAAATATTACCTCATGGTACGAATGAATGAATGAACTAAATCAGTTTGCTATTCAATTGACATCATTTTTGACATTCAATTGATATCATAGCGATTTAATCAGTTGATTTCAACTTAAATTAGATAGCTCTAATCACGTCGTAATACGAAATAGCAAAGCAGTTCATTTTAGTTTGTCAATGGAATCGCAATAAGAGTTCATGGTAGGCCCGCAGATCTGTGGTCCTCCTGTTTTAAATAATGGTTCGATCGCATTTAAAAATGTTTAAAATATAAAGGAGAGTATTTTAAAAAAGCAATAAACATAATATTTTGGTTATAACATGTTGTTTTTTTAAGTTAAGCAAAACTTTTAGTGTGACCTACGTACGCTTTTTAATAACATACCTTGGACTTTCCAGGAATACTGCTCCTGGTCACAAGGTCACGCTCTACCCAAGCTTGTCTAGAAGTCAACTTCATAAGAGCTGAAGGCTCTCGTCTAGAATAGAGCTGAACCCCTTTAAGTACAAATAATGGGCATTTTTAGAAGATATGGTCTGCTCTAAGCAACGTGCCAACAACGAGTCACTTAAGAAATCTCTAGAAGAAACAGTCACTTTAGTCTAAGTGTACTTTCCTTGGATACTGCTAAAGGTAGACATTTCATATATAATTTATTGCTGAGACTTTAGTAAATTAATACACATTAGTTCTATTAAGATAATATTGCATTAAAAAACGTGTGCGTCTCAGGACGTCCGACAGAAGTGATAACTTAAACAAATCTTGATTTTGTTTAATTTGAGAAATTAAACAAAATCAAGATTTATTACTTAAATTCCATGTATATTAATATGTTAATGCAAGGAAAGGTTATTTAGGTATTAATAAATTCTTTTATTGATAGTAAAATACATTTTATTCCTAGTTACAATACTTGAATATGTACATTAACATTATTAGTATCATTATTTAATCCTATAAAAGTAACAATTGGTTAGAGTGAGAGAGGAGGAGCCTGCCTACCGCTACCAAATACATGAGAGAAAGAGAAGCCAGACAGACTGTCGCCGTGACGCGTTACGTTACGAAGCGTATTCCATAAGAAGTTATCACTTCAAAAAAAGATTTTTATTCGTAACCGAACATTTAACCAGCGTTCCTGCCGCCGAATTTCACCATCGCACGACACGCCACAAGTAAGGATATCATCCCCACCATCTGGATGTGTGGCGGTCCTCCACAGTGCGGTTTTCAAGAAGCTTTCTCCCTCGTACTACAAAGCTGTGGAATGAGCTTCCTTGTGCGGTGTTTCCGGGACGATACGACATGGGTACCTTCAAAAAAAGCGCGTACACCTTCCTAAAAGGCCGGCAACGCTCTTGTGATTCCTCTGGTGTTGCAAGAGAATGTGGGCGACGGTGATCACTTAACACCAGGTGACCCGTACGCTCGTTTGTCCTCCTATTCCATAAAAAAAAAAAGCGTAACTGCAATACCGCGGTGCTGCCATGGTTCTGTACAATTTTATTCAGTTATAAATCATATTCAGAATATCCGGAAACTCCGGAAATAAAGATGGATGCGTTTAACACGCCGCGGAAACGTTTGAGCGGACGCGCGCCAATGGTTGTCACGCTACTAGCGCGTTCGTCGCGAATTGCATTGCGTGACCGCGGAGACTCAGCTATAGGAGCATAACACATTATAATGATTTTATTTATATTATAATACTAGCTGACCCGACAGAAATTGTTCTGTACATAATAAATAAAATAATGTTTTTTATCTATTTGTCATATATATCGTTATATTTCATAACTTCAAGAATTATTTAGTAAAACATGCTCTCTGTTGTTATCTTGAAATTATTTCATAGCAGAACTGTCAAACCGTGCGTCAATACTTTCTCTGATAGAAAATATGTCCATACAAAACAAATATTGGATTATTATTTTGTTTTTTATGGGTCACTAATCGAAATAAAAACTATCATATCTCTCATGTTGGAGTAAATTGCACTCCATGAAATAATTCTATGAGCTATAAATTTTGGTCTCCACTGTCCCATCCGGTTAAAAGGCTTTTGAGCTATTGTAGTGTGTAGCCTTTTCCTCTCACTTGGGAACGTTAATCGAACGATTACGTTGTCTTGAGAATTCTTTATTTAAGTGATTCTTAATAATATAAATTGTTGAGAATCACTTAATTATATTATAAAATCGGTTGATTTAGATAATTCTTCTTTTATTTGAAAGCCACTACTAATTAAACAAAAAAACCACTACTTCAAAAACACTATTCTAAAATAATAGATATAATATGCACCAAAAAAGTATAAAAATAAGGAAGGTTCCATGTTTTTGTAGTCGTTGTTTTTTTGTATTTTTTTTTTAAAGGCCTAGTTAACAATGATTAGCAATATTGTATTTTGTGTAAAGTGAACGACTTTCAAGAACATGAACGCTTACATACTAGTGCTATTTACACGTTATCACGGAAGTATCGTAACCTAGTGATATTTGATACCTATTTACATCGCAAATATGTAAATGCTAATATTTTTCAGCTTTCCCGTACACGAGAAATAATGAAAGAGAATTGGCGCCAGTTGGTAGAAAGAGAGAGATGTGATTTTTGTGAAATGTTCAAACCAAATAGGCATATTTATATTTCACCACTAAAGGATTTAAGTTTTTTGGATTTAACCAAATTTAAAATTTGACAAAAGTCATACAAATAAATGTTGATGTCCGCTTACACTAAATATACCAAATGACATATGGAAAAGATATAAAGTCTAAAAGACAAATTTAATTTAATTCAAGGTATTTAACATTTAAATAACCAGTTTAACTAACTATTTTGTATGAGTGAAAATATTATATTTGAGTATTAGTTTCTCTCATTAAAGTTTACCTTAACTTATTAAATCCAAATCCCTTTAGAACGTAAAGAAGTAACAAATATAAACGCAAGCCAATAAATATACATACAAACTTTTCCCTTTATAATATGAGTGTGATGTTTGATTAAAAACGTAAAAAATCTGTGACTAAACAGATCTTGGTCGGAAAATAGGGACAGACTGACGAACGTAAAGCCTATAGCAACCCTCTTTTTCGTCTGGGCTTAAAAAAATATCTTATTGCTACTCCACTGATATCACTGTCCAAATCTAGTTCTTAATTCAAAATACGCAACTGAAACTGAAATAGTGCTTACATTGCTGCCTATTGACCAATAATATTTTGAACACTGGAGTAAACGCAGAAATGAATAGACATAGCAGTCGAAGGTTATTATGGTGTCTTTTGTGGCATGTGCCATATTTCGGCATTGATTGTCATTGCATATGGGCCCTACCATCACGGCCTGCATATGTAGGTAAATGTATTTCCCTCATGTCGAAAAAAAATTCACTCAATGAAGCCCCGAATATCATAAACTATATCGAGAATTACGCAAAAACAACAAATCAAGTTACAAATTTATTTATGTCTATTAGTTCACATCACTTGATTGAAGGTCATTTGTTAACCTAGATTTTATATTCTTCACGTATTCAGAATACTTTATTAGTAACTTATGTAATTTATGATATCATAATATTTCTAGATTAGATTTATCATATAGTGCAAAATATGTGCGTATTTTCTAAAAAACTAAATAAATTGATTAATATCCCCTTTTTCACACTTTGGAATGCTTTTCAGTGCTCTTAATTATTTATTAAAGGAAAACCTACAGGTAATGATACATAATATGTATTACAGAATATAAAACAAACAGCTAATTAACGGTTTTCAGATAAAGAAACAGAGAGCAAAAGAAAAATACAGTAAATCGCAGCATACGCAGTAATATACAAACTATGAATTAAACACATTAACAAAACAAAGAGAAGAAGTTGTATATAAACCAAGTGAAATAATTTTATTTTAACATGAAGAACTTCTGGCTAAGCAATTGCTTAGCCATACGCACAGCCATGTTAAAAATGATGAATCTTGAGCTCTTGTAAAGGAATTTAGTTTGTGGAGGAATGATATGGTCTAGGGTTCTTGATAATTTAAGACTTTGTTGTTTACACTCGCTTGAATATCAACGACCCATATAGCACAGTGGTTATTGTTTCTGCCCACTGAGCTAGAGGTCCCAGATTAGATGCCCAGTAAGCGCCGATCTACGTGACATAAACCGGTGTTTGTTTTCAATTCAGATATATCATTAATTTATGTATGTTTAATATGTTTATCGTAAAAAACTTGGAATGAAATGGAGCCCCGAAATATTGACGAAAGAGTTGCTGCTGTTGAAGCAGAAATTGTCTACAATCACGAAATTACTGAGATTTATAAAGTGTACTTAGACTTTGCTCAGACTATACTTACGTAAAGCTTGCTAAGTGTGATAAAACGCGAACTTGACTTTTGCATCGGGCTGTCTTAGCTTAAGTTCAGTATAACTTCAGCTGTCAAATGACTATAAAATTGAAAACAAAGATTATGCTAAGCTTAGACTCAGCTCAGTTTTACTTAAGTAAAGTCTGAGCAAAGTCTTAGTACGCTCTGTAGATATCCGCCTTAGTGCAGCCAGTGAAACCATGACGAGACCCAAAAAAAATTCAGAAAATAACTTAGAACTCTCTAGAGTACCTACATCTTATAAATGAAATTTGATTGATATTTTGCACTCAATGTATGTTAAGAATATAACAACAAACTCCTATATTTTACTTTACGCAGTCGACAGCGTTTTATTTATTATTAATTACTATCTCTTACTCGCGACTTCGTCCGCGTGGAATAGTTACTTTGGGCAGCATTTTCATTTTTTAGGATACTTTGCAAATAATACAGATACAAACTGCTCTTTCCGCTTCTGGTCGCGCTTTTCTATGATGCAGCGGATATCCTTTGTTAGTGTGGACAGTCTCTTTAATAGTATTTCCCAACGAACTTTAATATTCTATTTCATGCCAATGTAGGCTAAAGTTTTAAAAATTCTCATTAATTTCAAAAACGTTTATAAATAACTACTTATCAAGTGCCTAAAAACAAAGTTTCATGGTTTTGTCTCCGAAAATGACGATTTCCCATACAAACTTCCATACCCTATTTCAACCCCTCTAGGCTTGTTTTGCGTGGCCTATGTCCTTTCCCAAGATCTAGTCTATATCTCTACTAAATTTCATCCGAATCGGTTCAGTGGCTTATGCGTGAAAGCGTAACAAAAAAACTTACATTCACATTTACAATTAGTAGGGATTAGTATCGATTCTAAGATTTTTATGATCATTAGAGATACAGTGATTATTTTTGATTATGATTTTAATAGTAGTTAATCCCGAGAAATTCTGTGATACTAATAATACACGAAGAAATGACTTACTCCAATTCTATTTTAAATTATGTAACGGTATGTATGTTAGTCGGAGTTGATCAAAATTAACAATGGGGCTATCGAGGATACTTAGGTACTCAACTTAGGACTTTTGTCCCTCATGTCGATAAAGTGTTAGCCTTTAAGCAAGTTGGTTTGTATTCCGTATAGTTAAAGTTTTCAAGATAATCTTCACCTATGAAGGCAATTAGTTATTTTTTTTTAGTTGTTTTTTCCTAGCTACGAACGTAATAATCCATAATACAATATTTATATCAATTCCTTTTCATTTTGTATTAAGCAGTTATAAAATTAGTTATAAGAACCATGGAAGGTCTTAATTAAATACTTAAATAAGATACTATAAAATATTTGAATTATGACCGCTTGTTCTAAATTAAAATAAATAAACTAATAAAACGTTATCATACACAAATATTAGATCATGCCTAGTTTGGGGCATGTGTGGTAATATGTTTAAAAATGTGTCAATACTATTATTCATATTTCTTAGTTTGCAAATCTTCATATAAAAGACATAAACGCGCAACATAATATCATAAGTATCAAATAAGCCAGATATTCCATGTAAGAGGAAAATTCAAATATGATTGCTCAAGAAAAGAAGTTATATTCAAAAAAATATTATTTATTATGAAAAACAAATATTGTCAATAATATTTAAGAGATAACAAAATATAAATTACAATAAGATAACAACAAGCGTTTGACTAGAAATCACCACCACCCGCTGGCGTATCCAGAGCCGTATCCAGAGCCATAGCCTGAGCCATATCCGGAGCCATAGCCTGACCCATATCCGGAGCCATAGCCTGACCCATATCCAGAGCTGTATCCGGATCCGTAACCCAGGCTGGAGCTGTATCCACCGACGGAGTAGCTGGGAGCGGCCACCACCTTGTTAACGGTCACCACCTGAGGCACGGACACAACCTTGGGCACGCTCACAACCTGAGGCACGCTCACCACACGCTGGGTGTTCACCACCTTGTTTACGGAGACGATTTGCGCCGCGGGAGCGCTGTAACCGGCCGAGTAGCCACCCAGGCTACCGTAGCCCGAGTAGCCTCCCAGGCCGCTGTATCCTGAGTAGCCTCCCAGGCCACTGTAGCCGGAGTAGCCACCGAGCCCAGAGCCGTAGCCACCATAACCACCCAAAAATCCTCGCTTCTCACGCACGTTGCCGGCGAGAGCGCACGAGACAAGAGCGCACAATACGATCTGTAACAACAAGATGGCCGACATTGTACATACTACTAATAATAATGAGAATAAATCTTATACATTGTACAGCTTCCCAATGTATTAGGTGTGAATTAGTTATTGAAATTCTTTTGGAGCGTTAGGAAACAATAATCAGAGTGAAGTTTTTCTACAAACATAAAATAGCACGCGGAATAATTATTTTTAAGGATTTTTGTTCTATTACGCTATAGAAGAATAACTTCTCGCGTGCGTAAATAAGTAAGCACACACTTTTTTTTATATGTGCCGCGAGATATGAATGAATTACAACATAGTATAACGAAGATAAAAACACATGAAGGCAGCATTGAGCGATGGCTACTTATACGTGTCCCTGACACACACACAAACACACGTGTTGTTAATGATTGCAAAATATGAACGAATTATTATAATGTGAAACAGAAACTTGATTCTCGCATTAAATTTAAACAATTATATAATTATAATTAACGGTGTACTTGAGCTATAAAGTTATAATTAAAACAACTTTGGGTAATGAATTAAGATGTAATGTAAAGATATGACTTGTTTATAATTAAACTTCCCGCGCTCTAATGTCACCCCAATTTTTTTTAATGAAAATGACGGACGAGACGAGCAGGACATTATGCTTCATTGCCCCTCAGGATTCTTGAAAAATCCAAAAATTCTGAGCGACACTACAGATGTGCTCATCTCCTTGAGACATAAGATGTCAAGTCTCATTTGCCCAGTAATTTCACTAGCTACGGCACCTTTCAGACCGAAACAGTAATGCTTACACATAACTGCTTCACGGCAGAAATAGGTGCCGTTGTGGTACCCATAATCTAGCCGGCATCCGATGCAAAGGAGCCTCCCATTCCCACAGTTCCCCATTACCGACTTGCAGTTACAATGGTGACTGTACTTACAAAGGCTTTCATGTTGGTGGTTGTTGGTGGTAGATGGTGCTCGGAGGAAGATGGTAGGTGCTAATATGTTGAGACAACACGCCCCGCATCTTATATACCTCGATTTGTGAGCAAGTGTGGCAATCGTCCTCGCTCTTGTCGGGATCTCTACAATCCTTCTTATTATTTATAATACTGCTTCGATTCATCCTTGCTAGATAACATAATTCGAACTTTAAATGCTAAACTTAAAAGCCATATTCGTTTAAAACAAGGTTTTATTTAAATTTGATTGAAATCTTGCGACGGATATGGAGTTAATTTATATCATCAACTAAAACTATAACATGACGTCATCGAAACTTCTAGAGGCTTTCAAAATAAAGACTTTCATAACAATTTATTTATTATATAAACTTGTAAACTTACAGCTTTACCCAAAGCGTTTACAAGCTAGTCCCAGAAATATAATTGAAATAACAAAATTACATTTTATGTTAAAGATAAGAAAATAATGATAAAATAAGCATATAGCACCAAATAATCAAATAAAATAAGTCCAAAGCACATTTCAGTACAATATGAGATTGAAAGTGACAGAAGATAAATAAGTATTTATTAGATTTTTTTTTATATTTTATTACTTGTTACACTTTGACTTAAACGTGTTAAGGTACTTATCGAATTCCTCACCTCTTTCTCTACGATTGATGTTATGTACTCATTAGGCTCAGCTCCATTGCCATTTTTAAGACTGTGGATAGATAGAAGGTACAGGGTAGGTTTTATTAATTAATACGAGACATTATGCGTAGCACACACTTAACACTACGCAACGACTTTCTGGATTATGTACGTTAGGCTGACTATCCGATAGTTGCACAAAGCATCCTTAAAGTTAATGTTTCATTAAATATAACACCGTCACGTTCCTTTTCCTTTTGACAGTCATCGATAGCATGTAATATAACGAAACATTAATTATTTCTGCAACTGGCTGTAAGTAAATAGTTGGCTAGTTTGTTCACCGGAACCGAACAGAACAGATTCAAGAAGTACCATTATTCCTCTTGATTGTAAATAAAATATAAGAATTGAAATGAAGTTATGAGTTTCTCTGTCTAGCAGACAATAGAACTGGCCTTAGTTGAATTAAAGCATTTCATAAGTGTGTGTACAGAATAGTGCTAATTTTGAACTTTTTGAGTAGATAATGAATTATTCATAACCAAAAAGTCAAATAAAAAACAATTGCATATTTTAACACGTATACATATGAATGTACATAGTCCTCTAATAATAGGTATTTAATTTATTTAAATCCTATAAATATGTTTGCGGCATCTACAAGAATCACTACTGCAATGTTTTCAAATATAATTATGGGCTTCTACTAAACACATAATTACAAATTTTTTGTAAGTTAGCTCAATTAGTAAAAAACGTAAACAAAGTAAACGTGAAATAAGTTACTTTTAGGACAGTAATATTAGACCGAAAAAAATAAAGAAATTGAGAAGTAACTTGAAGAGCTTTAATTTTTGTAAATTATGTTTAAATCATGTGAAGTGTATAATTTATTCTATCATAAATTCTAAAGTATATATTCAAATTCAAATGTTTTTTTTTCAAAATAGGATGTGATATCACTTATTGAAAGTCAAAAAAAAACTACCTACCATTCCAAAATGAATGCCTGAGAAGAATGGGCGTAACAAACTCAGTGGGTTTTTTTTCATCAAAAAGAAATGTTCACAAAGTAATATTGTACAATTTGACATATTATTTAATAGACTGAGGGCGGTCGCTCTATTCACAATCTGTGGTATCATTAAGAAAGTCATTTATGTTATACTAACCTTTATCACACAAACGTTTTTTTAACAATTCTTTTGAATAAGGTAATACTTTTACATTTTCTGGGATATTGTTGTAAAAGAATATATATCGCTCAACAAAAAACTTACTACTAACTCGACTAAGCCGAGTAGAATTATAAGCTTATATACAATCCAACGAAGTCACGTTTAACTAGTGTTTGCTCTGCAAAAGAGAGCTGTTCGTGCTATATATCAGCTTGGTTATAGACAGTCTCTCTCAAAGAAAAATTTAAAGAAACAAATATTATGACTATTCATTCATTAAGCAGAAATAATTAAAACTTTCAGATCCTTAGAAATTAAAAAAAACTGCTGATATATGGGGCATATCTGTAAAAATAATAAGTTCTGTTATTGACGTCATAGGAATGGTCCTATGATATATGACATAACTATAATATAATAGATATGGATATATATATATATATATATATGTATATATATAGTATATAATATATGGATATATATATATATATATATATATATATAATAGATATGGATTTAGCACTAGTTTTTAATAGCTGTATTGAACATGGCGTGTTTCCTGACCTTCTGAAGTATAGTAAAATTACACCAATATTTAATTCGGGACTCACTTCTGACCCGAATAACTATCGCTAACTCTTAATAGTGATTTTAATTATTATAACACTAGAAATAAGGGAATTCTTATAACTAATTCTAGTATGTAGTATGTTTACAATTTTATAATAAAGTCCCAGCCACGGTTCAGGCATTATGTATACATAAATTAATAGACTAATTTTCGACGAAATCCCACTTACCTTGCAGTATGACAAAAGCTGTCTTGCTATGAGTGTCAGGATATACAATAAACCGCCCATTAATTTAAGATTATTAAATAAGATACTTTTTAAGAAAAAACTTTAGCACTGGTTTAGTAAGCGATTATTTTATACGACTAATGAATTTCTGAATGCGAGTAATGTGATAACATTAAATGTGAAACTTTTTATTAATAATTAATTAGACAATATTTATTATTATTATGTTAGTCTGTTATTATTTTATTATTATGTGAGTCTGTATTTTTTTTATTATTACATACATACATACATACATACACACTCACGCTTTGTTCCCATCGGGGTAGGCAGAGACAATAGAATGCCATTTGCTTCTATCCTTACAAACCTCACGCGCTTCCTCTACATTCATTACTCTTTTCATACATGCTCGCCGGTTGCGGGTGCTTCGGACCTCTCCATTTCTCAAAACGTCCCCAATTTGATCGATGAATGTTCTACGAGGTCTCCCGCGACCGACTTGCCCACACACACTTGCCTTATATATTTGATGCGTCATTTTTTCTTCACTCATTCGCTCCACGTGTCCAAACCATTTCAGCATTCCTTTTTTTATTATTATGTTAATTAATAGTTATTGCTACGTACATGCAGACTTATTTCACCATCTAATCTTGTTATGTGTTAAGTGACTTACATCATTTATTGTAAAAAATTAATTTGCATGCCTAGTTAAACCTGGCGAAGCATGTGAAACTGTTAGATTGTACCATCGTATACCATGGTATTCTTTATTTGCGTATGAACATGTACATACGCAAATAAAGAATTTGATTGATTCGAGAACAATAATTAGGTCTAATATTATAAAATCTACTCACAAAATGATCTGGCCCCATAAAATTACTGAATTTAATTTAAGTAAACTTAAAATTTATATAACATCGGATTATGAAGCTGCAACATTTCCTTGAATTAAAACTAAAACTTGGTTAAAGTTGCAACTTGTAAGATCTTTGTTGTAATAACTGTAAAGAAAATAATTGTTCTTTTCTTTTTAAATATTATGTAATTTAATTTTAAGCGGCTTCACACACAGATAAGCTTCCTAAAGTTTAAGTGTGTGTATATATATATATATTGTAAGCAATAACTACATTATATTTTAAATAAATATTATAAAAAAAAAAACTAATAAAAGCTAACTCATAAAGGTTGTCTCCAATCCTACGAACGACTACTAGAAAAATATCCTGTATATATATAGAAGTGGGTCCTTTGCACAGGATACCGGCTAGAATATGGGGATAACACCATCGCCTATTTCTGCCGTGTAGCAGTAATGTGGGAGCATTACTGTGTTTCGGTGTGAAGGGCGCCGTAGCTAGTGAAATTACTGGGCAAATGAGACTTAACATCTTATGTCTCTAGGTGACGAGCAAAGTTGTAGTGTCCCTCAGAATATTTGGGTTTTTCTCGAATCCTGAGCGGCACTGCATTGTAATGGACAGGGTGTTACAACTACCATCAGTCAATATGAAACAATAAGTTTGACTGTGCTGAGCTGACCAATATACTATGATATGTGTTCCCTAGAACCATGCTCCGTCGGTGCGTCGATCGGCGAGGTGCACGTGCCTCGACTGTTTCACATACCGCCGTGCCGGACATCTATCCCTTAAATTATATAAATTATAAGAAGGCTCTTCATGGAGCACTTCAAAATATATCCTATGAAGATACAGAAAAATTACTAATAGTGTTATGATAAACATTATCTATATTTTATATGTATTACTTAATAGTCATTACATTGAAGACATTGTTTACATAAAAACTCAACCTGTAGATTAATTTATAACTTTTTACTTTATTAAGTTTTTCTTTTCTATGATTATTTGAACACGTATATTATTCTAAGAACTTATTTCAATTTTGCGCCATTTCACATATTTTTTCGTGTTCATTATCAAATTACAATATGGAATGGGGTGTTAAAGAAAATAGGATTGCAGTGATCGCTTTGCACAATGTGGGTATGGAGCCGTCGATCATATTCCAGACATTTCAAAAGCTTGGTATAAGCCGTATGTTCGAATATCGTACTATCAACAGATACAGAAACACTTCGTCTGTCAAAGACCAGAAAAGATCCGCGTGTTGTTAGAACTACAAAGGCTGCTAATGCTGTTAAAGCCAGAATTCGTCGAAACCCCATTGCTAAAACAAGACCTGAAGCTCATTACTTATCGCCGATATACAGGACTTGCCCACAAAAAAATCAATCTTTACAATTAAAGAGTATCGATCAAAACGCCTTCTGTCGCGATACGCAGGTGAAATGCACAGAAATATCCTCTTCACCGATGAAAAAAATTTTCACGATTGAAGAACACTACAATAAGCAAATTGATAAAGTGTACGCTCACAGTTCTAAAGAAGCTGCTCAAGTAGTCGGAAAGGTACAACGTGGTTATCATCCTGCGTCAGTGATGGTTTGGTGGGGCGTGTCTTATCAAGGAGTAACATAACCACATTTTTGTGAAAAAGGAGTAAAAACTTCAACCAAAGTGTATCAAGATACAGTCTTGGATCATGTTATGATACCTCTCAACAATAAGCTGTTTAAAAATATACCGTGGACTTTCCAGCAGGACTCTGCACCTGGTCACAAGGCACGAACTACCCAGGCCTGGCTTGAAGCCAACGTTCCAGACTTCATAAGAGTTGAAGACTGGCCCTCATCTAGCCCAGACCTCAACCCTTCAGACTTCAAATTATGGTCAGTTTTAGAGGACATTACCTACTCTAAACGACACAGCGACATTGAGTCTCTTAAAAAATCTTTGGAGCAAGCAGTGGCGAAATTTCCCTTGCGAACAGTGCGTAAATCCATAGATTCGTGGCCAAACAGATTAAAGGCCCGTATAAAAGTTAAAGGTGGCCATTTCGAATAGATTATTTTTTATTTTTTTCTGAGACGTTAATAAATATGTAGGTATAAATTTTAATAATATTACATTACTTCATTATAAAAAATCAATTTCATTTGTAACAGAACTTATGGCTGGACTAGGTATAAATAGAATCACGTTAGCATTTTTGGAATAGAACAATGAATAAATAAGCCAATAGACGGCCGCCGAAAAAATACACGAATTAAATCCAAAAGAAACCCTCACCTAAATGAATTTCAAAGATTAGCGATCACTACGTCTACTATTTACTAGACTTTGACCATCTGCATCATACTAAATCAAATCAAATCAAATCAAAATCAGTTTATTCACTTAGGTCACGAAAATGACACTTATGAAGGTCAAAAAAAAAATTTTTCTTATTGAATCTACCGCTACTTCGTAAAGGGTTGAGCTAATGAGAAGAAGTAGCAATAAACTCATTGCCACTCTTTTATATCAAGATTTAACAAGTCCTAAACTCATCAGCGAATAATACCCGTACAGTCCAATTTATGTGTTCGAGCAATGACCAATTTTAAGATGATCTTGTCTATGAGCTACAGATAATTTTGATTCGATAGTCTGAAGGATGTAATATCTTTATTAGCCTTGAAAGGTGAGGGCGAGTAAAAATACTGTCAGGAAACATTGAATGATATGACTTTAACATTAATTTTGCTTCGAGCAAACCTGTGGCCCATATCCACTCTGGCAGGATCTAGGATGAGGATATTTAGGAGTGACTTAAATATTAAAATTTATTAAATTTTCCTATTGGTATAGTACTAAACAGTATGATTTAATGTTCATATGATATTTAGGATTAAAGATATTTATTTTCTCACTAAAAACATATCGTCACGTATATGAAAACATAATATGATGTTATAATTAGTTCGCCGTTCTTAACGTGTTTCAGTTCATACATATCTAGCTAGGTACATTAATCGTCACAAAATTTATAAGTATACACTTTTACAGGTCACTGTCGTAATACAAACTGTTTTAGACATGTTTTTTATAAAAACTTTGAAAAAATGTAGTCTCATAACTTTCATTTAAGTGTTTTAAACGATTTAATCTTTTTTAGAGATGAAGGTAGACTATTAAAAATATAAGATCAAAGATATTACTTTTTTTGGTAACCTATCAAATGCAGATACTGGATTTAGAATTACAGGTGCTAAGGAATCCAGCCGTACTGGAGCATAAACGGTGTTGTTAGATCTCCCACGACTTCGACTAGCTGCAGTAAACAAGAATGGCTTTAATCAGATTAAAGAAAAAGGGTATCAAAACAGGATTTGTATACTTTAGACGCGTTTTTGCAGATCTAGTTTATGCTGGTCAGAATCCCGTCAAAATGTTGTTTTAACCAGTAATTTAAGCTAATTACTAGTGCTAAGGAAGATTTTAAGAAACCACAATAGATTTTGAAAAATACACCATGAACAGGTTTACGGACGGGTTCAGGACTGAAGTCAATACCAGTGCTGAAGCGTTCATACCTCAATTTAAACATAGGAAGCTCTAGACAAGCAGGCTTCTATATTTCTGGCTACGCTTTATGCAATTGACTCAGTCCTTCCAATTAAGCATTTACTGATACTACCAATGACGTATATATGTATAAATACACACATGCCACAAATGACAACATAATAATCTTCAACTGCTATGTCTCTACATTACTGCGTTTACTCCAGTTTTTTAAATATTATTGGTCAATAGGAAGCAATGTAAACACTATTTCAGTTTCAGCTGCGTATTTTGAATGTAGAACCCGATGTGGACAGTGACATCAGTGGAGTAGCAGTTAGGTATTTTTTTAAACCCTGACGAAAATGAGGGTTGCTATAACGCTACGTTCGTCAGTTTGTCCTTATTTTCCGATCATCAGATTGTACATATTTGAGATGTAAATAAGTATCAATTATCACTAGGTAACGATACTTCCGTGATAACGTGTAAATAGCACTAGTATGTAAGTGTTCACGTTCTTGTAAGCTGTTGACTTTAAACAAAATACAATATTGCTAATCATTGTTCACTAGGTCTTCAAAAATAATTTAACAAAAAAACGAGCGTGTTCAAAATACTATTCCAAAACAATAGATACAATATGCACTAAAATGTATAAAAATAATTACGTATTTTTATACAATCTAAATCTAGTAACGATTATTGTTATTTTTGAACCAGTGTCCTCCCGCGGCGGCCCCGCTCTCACCTCTCACCTCCTCACGTCATGTGTGTGACTCAAGTATATCTCACCTATTGCTATGTATGTAGTTACAAACCTACCTTGGCTGACACAGACTCAAAAATTATCGATACTAGAATAAGATTTATCAATGATATTGTATAAAAATACACAATTATTTTAATACTTATTAGTGCATACTATATCTAATGTTGTGGAATAGTGTTTTTGAAGTCGGGTGATTTTATTGTAAATTTTTTTTTAGATTTTTAGTGAATCTAAACTACACTTTATTTATTCTTTTAAATTTGTGTAGATCTACTAAATTATGAAATGCAACAATGAACGTAAGCGCATTGCAATTTTACTACAGACAGTTCTGCCACAGAGCGCACCCTTACTGTAAGTCATTAAGGAGTTCCATTGATCATCATATTTTGGTACGACAATTACTTGACGATACTCGTAACGACGTTGCGGTAGGTGACTCAAATATCAGTGTAGCATAAAAAAGATTGGGCCTAGTATCGTTGATTTGAAGATTTCCGTTCCTTTGTCATGAATCTCATAAGCAGAACCTAACCAAACTATCACCAAACTACCTTTAAAAAAGAATTATCGAAATCGGTTGGCCCAATATTGAGTTATTCGTAGTTACGCACATACGTATAGCTAATTAAAGACTTTTATGGTTTTATCCCCAAGGGCGTAGAAAGTGTAAGGACAATGTCTGAGCATATGTAGGGGGCACAATAGGAAAGGGCAGACGGAAAGAAAAATCAAAATATTTTACTAAAATAGATATTTATTATAAATAATAAATTCAGATAATAAATATAACATTTAACCACAAAATCTATGAAGTAGATTCACAATGAGTCCGTGACTAGAACTCACCAGCGGCTGGAATATCCAGACCCATAGCCAGAACTATAGCCGGAGCCATATCCGGATCTGTATCCAGAACCGCCAAGGCCAGAGCTGTATCCAGAACCGCCCAGGCCAGAACTGTATCCGCCAGAGGAGTAGCTGGGCGCGGCCACTACCTGGTTAACGGTCACCACCTGAGGCACGGACACAACCTTGGGCACGCTCACAACCTGAGGCACGCTCACCACACGCTGGGTGTTCACCACCTTGTTTACGGAAACGACGTGCGCCGCGGGAGCGCTGTAACCCGATGAGTAGCCTCCAAGACCGCTGTGGCCAGAGTAGCCACCCAGGCCGCTGCTGCCAGAGTAGCCACCCAGGCCGCTGTAGCCGGAGTAGCCACCGTGCAAGTAGCCGCGCTTCTCACGCACTTCTTCTCCAGCGTGGGCACACGCCACGAGAGCACACACTACGATCTGCAACATTGAGAATATATCATTATTTAAACAGTCACATTTGACATAAGTGAAATTACTGGGCAAATGAGGCTTAACATCTTATGTCTCAAGGTGACGAGCGCAATTGTAGTGCTGCTCAGAGTTCTTGGGCTTTTCAAGAATCTTGAGCGGCACTGCATTGTAATGGGCACGGCGTATCAATTACCATCAGCTGAACATCCTGCTCGTCTCGTCCCGTATTTTCATAAAAAAAATGACATGGTGTTGACCTCTTTATGAACAAACTTCCCGTAGTGTCGCTACGACTCCTGACCTTCTGAGATGAATAGTAAATGTACTTACGAAGGCTTTCATGTTGGTTGTTGGTGGTGGTGATTGGTGCTCAGAGGAAGGTGGTAGATGCTGGTATGTCGACAGAGCGCGCCCCGCACCTTATATACTTCGAGTAGTGAGCAGATGTGGCAATCGGCCTCGCTTCTGTAGGGAACACACAATCCTTTTTGTAAATTACATTAATGTTTGGTTCGATCATACTCGTGAAGGTTTAACTTCAAGTGCAAAATATAAAACTTTAATACTTTTACCGAATTATATTTGTTTTCATTAAGTGTTGGCATTGGTAAGACGAAAGAATATTATACCCGCCACACTTAGTGTTTTTTATTATAATTAGTTTATTAGTTTTTATTATTTGCAATAGATTCAAAATCTACAGATAGATTTAATAGTTCAAATCAAATCAAAAATATTTTAATTCGTATGTAAATTGCATTACACTTGAAATATGTCATTTTTTCATACAGCTCGTTCAGAGAGCAAGAAACTCTAAGGTTGCTCTTTTCAAAACAATGATATTACAGTACACGGAAGACGTCCACTACTGTTACAAACAAATGTTGACAAATTACCTCCCCCAAAGATCGCCATGACGATCGGTCCAGAGATGCCCTCATCCAACCTGTTCCGGATCATGTGGGGGGCCTACCAACACTATATCTTCTATCTATTAAAAACCGCATCAATATCCGTTACGTAGTTTTAAAGATCTATGCATACATAGGGACAGATGATTATACAAGATTCAATCACGAATGTAAAATTAAAACCTAAATTTGTAACAAAGTATAAATAAAACGTTTGTGGAAGGAATCTAGGGTAGGTTTCTGTTCAGGAAATGGATATTCACAGCTGAATAGTTGCAGATGGTTCTTGGGCAAAACGTTCATACAAAAGTGTATGTAGCTCAGCGCCCGGTGCTGCTTTGTTGGATTGCAAAGTAAAAAGTTACTGATACTGGTGATGATAAGAATGTAACTAGGTCGGCTAGAATTAGAGCCTGATAAGTGATATGTCTCCTCTGTATAAGTTAAATTTATAGATAAAAAGCTGAAGAGCTTCAACACACTACAATTGATATGATGAATTGTAGGCTTAAGAGAGACGCAAGCGTATTATTGCGTAAAATTTTGGAAAAGTTTTGTTAGCTACGAAAAAAGACCTCAATTATTGCGGAATTATTAAAGTCATTGTTATACTCCCAAATCTGTACTACTGTACTATGTACAGTACTACTGTATGTTCGTAGACTGGACTGGACGATGTCAAAAGCGGGATATTCGGGGATAATCATAAATGTTGTTTATCAATATTACTCCTGATTGGCTTATAAATGATGATTCCACTGTGGATCTAAAATCCAATATAATATTAATACAATATAATGTTAAAATTAAACAGAATTCACAACTATTCTTTATCAAGTTTCGTTATCATCATCATCAGCCAGAAGACGTCCACTGCTGGACAAAGGCTGGATCCTTCATGAATTGATAGCTGTGAAGAAGCGGGCTCTCGTGGAATGGTGCTCACAGATGCTATTAAAGTACGATCACGGACATTCTAATGCTGTTTATGTCAAAGAATTTATTGTTTTGAACCCGAAACAAAACAGCAATCTTGTGAATGTGTGTTTGAAAATGAGAACAGGCCACCAAAATTGAGGCAGGCGCGAAACGATGGTAAAAAAATGATTGCATTATTTTCTCAGCTACGGGTCCCATCTGCACAATTCCACTTGAAGTTCAAAAGAGTGTGCCTAGTGGTATTCTACCATTTGTTTACCCAGGGTGTTAAAAAAAAGTTCGCAAAAGACGACCAAAAATCTGCGGTTTCCTACATCATGACAACGCTTCTTCACACACGGCCAACAAAACGTAAATATTGAAATTGATAAAATTTTCCTATTGGTATAGTAAGTACCAAACAATATGCTTTTTTTAATATAGTTTAGGTTTAAAGATGTTTATTTTCTCATTAAAAACATATAAACACTTATATGAGAACATAATATGATGTAATAATTAGTTCGCCGTTCTTTACGTGTCTCAGTTCATACATATCTTGGTACATTTATAATTATACACTTTTACAGGTCACTGTCGTAATACAAACTGTTTTAGACATGTTTTTTATAAAAACTTTGAAAAATTTAGACTGATAACTTTCATTTAAGTGTTTTAAACGATTTAATATTTTTCAGATGTGGAATCCAGCCGTACTGGAGCAAGAAAGGTGTTGTTAGATCTCCCACGCCTTCGACTAGCTGCAGTAAACAAGAATGGCTTTAATCAGATTAGAAAAAAGGGGTATCAAAACGGAATTTGAATACCTTAGACGCGTTTTTGCAGGTCTAGTTTATGCCGGTCAGAATTCCGCCAAAATTTATTTTAACCAGTAATTTAAACTAATTACTAGTACCAAGTAAGGTTTCTCAGAAACCTCAATAGATTTAGAAAAATACAGTTCAGAGTTCAAACCTCAAGTTAAACATAGGAAGCCCTAAGCAAGCAGGTTTCTATATTTCTGGCAACGCTATATGCAATTGACTCAATTTACTGATACTACCAAAAAAGAAACAATGTTAGACAGCCAAGCGGCACTCATCGTTTCAGATATAGGCATCCCCCAAAGATCTACATGACGATCGGTTCTGAGCTGCCCTCATCAATCTTATTCCAGTGATCCTGACCAGATCATCGTTCCATCTTGTGGTGGGCCTACCAAATAAGCGGCACTCCAGCCATTTAAAATCCTACACTAATAATTAGTATGGGAATGCAGCGTCAACTAAGACTATCCATCCGAATGTAAGCAGGTTACTTTATTTTTTCTTCTTAAGAGTATAAGAATTGAAGACGTTTTTTTAGAAAACAAAGATAAGCTGACGAGTTTCAGGGAATCCCTAAATCGCAGCTACTCATTGGTACAACAGAAGCCGGGCAAAGCTATGCATAAAATTGAGCAGGTACGCATCCGCACAGATTTCCAATCCGACAATTGCAAGCTAAACTATGCGTGAGGTTACCTACCTTACTTGAATACCCTGATTTGAATACCCCGCATTTAACGGCACCTGAAGGAACTTCTATTGACGATGATATTTAGGTATAGTAAAACTCCGGTTGAGCAAGAGTAGTTAATTCCTACGCGATAGCCTTGAAATCCATATCCCCAAAGTGTTAGGACGTGTGCCTGTGTGAAATATATTGTGTAGGTAGAAACAGACAGAGAGAGAAAGAAAAAACAAAATATTTTACTTAAATAGATATTTATTATAAATAATAAATTCAGGTAATAAATATAAAATTTAACCACAAAATCTATGAAATAGATTCACAATGAGTCCGTGACTAGAACTCACCAGCGGCTGGAATATCCAGACCCATAGCCAGAACTATAGCCGGAGCCATATCCGGATCTGTATCCAGAACCGCCCAGGCCAGAGCTGTATCCACCAGCGGAGTAGCTGGGCGCGGCCACCACCTTGTTAACAGTCACCACCTGAGGCACGGATACAACCCTGGGCACGCTCACCACCTGAGGCACGTTCACCACGCGCTGGGTATTCACCACCTTGTTCACAGAGACGACGTGTGCCGCGGGAGCGCTGTAACCCGATGAGTAGCCTCCAAGACCGCTGTTGCCAGAGTAGCCACCCAAGCCGCTGCTGCCAGAGTAGCCACCCAGACCGCTGTAACCGGAGTAGCCACCGTGCAAGTAGCCGCGCTTCTCACGCACTTCTTCTCCAGCGAGAGCACACGCCACGAGAGCAGACACTACGATCTGCAACATTGAGATTATATCATTCTTTAAATAGTCACATTTGACATAAGTGAAATAACTGGGCAAATGAGGCTTAACATCTTATGTCTCAAGGTGACGAGCGCAATTGTAGTGCCGCTCAGAATTTTTGGGCATTTCAAGAATCCTGTGTGGCACTGCATTGTAATGGGCACGGCGTATCAATTACCAGCAGAACATCCAGCTCGTCTCGTCCCGTATTTTCATAAAAAAATGACGTGGTGTTGACTTCTTTATGAACAAACTTCCCGTAGTGTCGCTACGACTCCTGACCTCCTGATATGAATAGTAAATATACTTACGAAGGCTTTCATGTTGGTTGTTGGTGGTGGTGATTGGTGCTCAGAGGAAGGTGGTAGATGCTGGTATGTCGACAGAGCGCGCCCCGCACCTTATATACTTCGAGTAGTGAGCAGATGTGGCAATCGGCCTCGCTTTTGTAGGGAACACACAATCCTTTTTGTAAATTACATTAATGTTTGGTTCGATCATACTCGTGAAGGTTTAACTTCAAGTGCAAAATATAAAACTTTAATACTTTTACCGAATTAAATTTGTTTTCATTAAGTGTTGGCATTGGTAAAACGAAAGAATATTATACCCGCCACACTTAAAATTTAGCTAAATTTATAGATAAAAAGCTGAAGAGCTTCAACACACTACAATTGATCAGAGTAATGATGAATTGTAGACTTAAGAGAGGCGCAAGCGTATTATTGCGTAAAATTTTGGAAAAGTTTTGTTAACTACGAAAAAAGACCTCAATTATTGCGGAATTATTAAAGTCATTATTATACTCCCAAATCTGTACTACTGTACTATGTACGGTACTACTGTATGTTCGTAGAAAACTGGACTGGACGATGTCAAAAGCAGGATATTGAAAGGGAGATAACCATAAATGTTGTTTATCAATATTACTCCTGATTGGCTTATAAATGATGATTACACTGTGGAACTAAAATCCAATATAATATTGAAGATATACGAAAGATGGAATACAAAATGAAATTACTGATTTTTGTACACTCCACAAAAACATGTATAAATTGAAAAGAATTCACAATTATTCTTCATCATGTTTCAATATCACCATCATCAGCCAGAAGACGTCCACTGCTGGACAAAGGCCTAATGTTTTATCATTTCAGGTATCATGTTTACACAGTCAAAATTCTATTAAATTACTCGTATTTTATAGAGCCCTAAGGGAATAACTTTATAAAACAATTGAAAAAGATGACGGATCTATCCGAAAAGTGGAAGCAAATCTAGAAAAAATTTCTGCGAATGCTACTACCCGAATTGATTGACAGTCGTAATTCAAACCTGTAGGGGGAAGAGTAGAAATAACGATATGGTAAATTACTTAATTATTTGAAAAATAACAATTTTTTTTTGTGTGTAATAATAAGCACCCCTTTTTACATATGTATTTTATTTTAGTATGTTTACAGTACTTATTATCGGTACATGAGTTGAACAACCTACTCAAAATCTCTACTCCATGTCGCTGATGGAAGCAGCTGTGATTGATCAATTTCAAGTTCAATTTCGCCCAACTCCGTGTCAGTGGATACGCGCCCTTATACTTGAGATTGCGTGTATAATTTATACATGCTTGTCTATCCGTAGGTAACTTGCATTGATTTATTCTATATAAATTAATATAATCAATCATCAGTCACACACTACATTCAACACATCTCACATTCAAATTATCCAGAAATAAATTTTACTAAATCGACAAGCAAACCCATAGTATCTGTGCGATACACTATGTATTATGTGCATAACTCATAAGTTATACTCCGGACTAGCCAACCAACGCCCCTCACCTCCAGCCTTCCCCCGAAGAGTGCGATAGGGACAAATGCAGCTCAGACCGATTTTACCTACAAAATTTTGACTAAATAGAGGTTTCCTATTCCCCTCTTTTCCTCTAGAATATTGAACCTACCAAAAACTTTTTTGATACAATATTTTCAGGAAGAACGCGTCTGTGTCGGTACGTTTTCCTTTTTTCTTAAAAACCTTTCAAAAATTGTTACGTATTCGTCTGAACAGGGCGGTATTAAAATGGCATTTTAAACGATGTTTGAAGAGTCATATTTTCTTTTGTCGTTAGTTGATTGATAAAAAACAAAACGTACCAACATAGCTTTAGCATATCTTGATTTTGTGACAAAAAATCTCCTCTCTAGAAGCATTATACAGGGAGAAAAAAGGGGAATACGTTTGTATGGAATAACGCTGCTAGTGTCCCCTCTTAACAGGCAACCATAACCAGTTGCAGCTGGTTGCACGACACCTCCTGAGGTGGCCCTTTTTTTATCAAAACTATTTCATTTTATTATACTGTTATTATTTTTATAATATAAACTCAATATTACTTTTGCATATTCTTCATTAAGACCTTTTAAATCATACTTGTGAGGATAGGCACTTCAGCACGGAACACAACATAGAGTTAGATCTAATCGTAGTCCGTATCGCTATCCGTTGCTCTAACATTTTACTGTATGTGAGAAAAAAAATAGGCAAAATGCAGCCGGAAAATATTAGATTCGGTTTATAAAGTTCTACAGAGGAGGGCTATTCGTGGTATTTATAACCTAGGACCTGAAGAATCAATGAGAGCAAAATTTATAGAAGTAAACATTTTAATTGTTGCCTGTACTTTATTTGGTTGCTAATAGGTACATACTTTCGATACATTTTTCTACGTCAGTACGAATCGAATGGGTCATCGCTCATATTTTTAGGAGCCTTATCAATAAGTAGCTGATTCACGCGACTTCGTCCGCGTAGATAAAGGGTTTTTAAAAATAATAAGTAAGTTTGGAATTGAAGATTATCTCATGTCCTATTGCAGTTCCGGTTCCCGTTTTGGCTCCCGTTCCCAACATATTATATAAATCTTATTTCGATGAAGATTGCTATGGCAAACTAAACCTACTATTGGTATTATAGCTCATCGAGGTGAATTTCAGTTTTTCACAAATTCCAGCGGAGAATAGCTTTTTCCAGGATAATATTTGTCCTTTGCCAAGCTCAAGTCTATCCCTGTACCAAATTTTATTAAAATCGGTTCAGTAGCTCCGGCGTAAGCGCGTAAACAAACTTACATTCACATTTCTAATATTAGTAGGGATTAACACGTATTTGAACTGGTTAACAAGCCTAGCAAATAAAGATCTGTCAACAGATGAACTTCTTGATTATGTTGTAAGGCACATAAGTGAATTTTCTCGAAACTGTCATAATCATAATGTTAACACCAAGAACAAACATAAACTTTATATGCCTACTACTTGGCTAAGTAAAGTTAGTAAGTCTTCTGTGGGACGATTGTGCTTTTACAGCAAGATCCCAAAAAATGTTTTAAATTTTATTTAAAAAGCTGAGCTGAGATTCTTCCCGTTCTACTCAAGTCTGAGACATTCGTTTCCGAATGGGTAGGTAGTTTTTGACTTTCACAGTTTCAGCAAAACTTTACGTTACGTCAAAACGCCAGGTAAATTGTATAAGCCAGTCAACAACTTCAAAAACGTGCGAGTTCTTGATAAAGCTCCTATAACTATGAACGATGCCTCGTCCAATTTGGAATGACGTCTAGAAAAATACATCGAAAGTATGTTAGCACATAAGAATTTGCAGTTCTAATAGAAAATGTCGGAACTTTTCTTAATAGAAAATTCCTCCTCTTTAATGATCTTTTTTCAAAATTCTTTTAATATTAATAGTTTTTGAGTAAATAACCAAAAGCTAATTGCTATCTTTTTTCATATTAATTTGTTAATAACAATTGCAATTTATTATGTGATCATAGATTCGATACATTTTTCTACGTCAGTACGAATCGAATGAGCCTTAAGCTCACAAGTCTAGTAAGCAAAGATCTGTCAACAATTGAACAAAATTTTTGACATGTTATCTTAGACCTTACAAGTAAAAAGACAAAAAGGACGGCAGAAGACATGGCTGTATGGGCTTGAACCCCTTGTCTGTCCTAATAATGAACGAAGAAATAAAAAAAAACAACTCTTTTGCTTTTGTGTGTTAATATTTACGGAAATGTAATTAATATTTCAAAAGCTTCATGTATGATGGTTTTAAGGAAATATAATACACTCAAATTAAACTCTTTGATGGTCGTAAAAATATTTATTGCGAATAACGAGTTAATTGTTTTGCCGTATTATGAAATGTTAAAACATTGATGTAAGAACTGTTTTTCAACTAAATTTTTGTAAGAAAACACTGTCGGAGGCTTCTTTGCAACGGATGACGGCTAGATTATGGGTACTTTTTTTTGCCGTGAAGCAGTAATGTCACATGAGTAAATTAAATGGTACAGAGAGTAAGCTAAATACAACTACGCGAAATGGTTGCATTACTACAATGATCCATTACTACAATGACTACAGGGGTATGTGTAAGTGTTCACTGGCCAATAACAGGTTAACGATCGCACACATGCCTCTACACGAGGTATCTTCAGAAGCTGTTGACTTTTGACTCTTTTTTTGACAAAAGCTGGAACGAGACTTCTACTAATTTTCTTAATTAAGTTTAAGCCAAACATGATTTTCACCATCAACTGCAGCTGCAACTAGGTCTGTCTCGTCACGAGAGAACTACTCAACGGCTAGTAATATGAACACGAAAATTAAATATTTGTCTGAGCATAAGTTAAAAAAGTATTTTTAGTTCTAATTTCTTGCTTTCTGGTCGGTCTGTCTTTAAATGAATTTAATATTTAAAAATATATATTTTTCAAATACGTAAATTTGTTGCTAAGATATAATTTATAGTAATAGATCTATATTTATAATGTTAATGCTTAACTGTAGCATTTGTATGAAATGTTGTATCTAGGGTTATGTAATATCGGTGATCAAACCCAATAAAAAAGGTAATAAATAAATGTTTTGTTTCATTTCTCTTAACTTTTTGTGACATCCCTACCAAAATAGGTAACAATTTTGCCGGCTCTTAAGAAGCTTTCCCTCTGTACCATTAGTTTCTCATGTGGTAATGTGTAAGCACTATTGCGTTTCAGTGTGAAGGATGCCGTGGCTAGTAAAATTATTGGGCAAATGAGACTAAACATCGTATGTCTCAATGACAGTGCCGCCAAAATTTTTGGGTTTCTCAAGAATCCTGAGCGGTATGGCATTGTAATGGGCAGGGCGAATCAATTACCATCAGGTGAACGTCCTGCTCGTTTCGACCCTTATTGTTATTAAAGAAACTGTTTTAAAATTAATATTTTATATTTATTCTCCATCATGAAAGTTAATATTACGGCGATCATGCAAATAGATCACAGCTAACTGAAACGGGAACAAAATTTTTGTATTGTGTAAATTAAGTAGGATCAAATTGCAAAAATTCTCAAAAATAGTTTTAATTACCCTCTCGCCATTCAATACAACGTTCTCAATTCAAAGTAACAAATGGATTTAAAATAATTTAAATTGAAAACGAAGTAATGTTTTAGTCAGCGAATACAAGAGAGTCATTTTTATTATGGAATAGAGGACAAACGAGCGTACGGGTCACCTGGTGTTAAGTGATCACCGCCGCCCACATTATCTTGTAACAGCATTGGAATCACAAGAGCGTTGCCGGCCCTTTCAAAATGGTCCTGGAATCACTGCACAAGGAAGCTCATTCAACAGCTTAGTCGAACGTGGAAGAAAGTTTCCTTCCGCACTGTTTCAGTCGGTGCCAGCCTGCTTGGGTTGTTTGGTTCTAGACGAAGCTATCCTAGGTTCCTGCTATTACATTTGGCTTGGCACCTACTTCAAACCTATCAATAGGTAGCACATACAAATAATAATATTTTATTAATATTAAAGGTATAAGATTTGCATAAGAGGTGTATTAATTTAAATCTCTATAAGTTATTAATCTAAATAATCTCTAGAAGTCGTTTTTTTTTTACATTTTATTGTCTGTAATTAAGTTAAGCTTTAAGATTATAATATATTAAATAGTATTTTTTAAGAAACTATTGGAAGGCCTACGAAAGGTGCCGCAAGCCTTAAACAATATATATCCCAAGAAACGGGCACAGAAAAAAGGAATCGACTCCGAAAAAAAGGCTGTTTGAAACTCTATTTCACGTTCTAGTGAGACAATGAAATATCGTGAGGAACGTTTATTACCTATGAATGCCAGGTAGCCTAAGACCCACTTATTGGGACATGGGTTAGTAATAATAATATATAATCAATCTAAATGAAAACTGAAAACTCCTAAAAAAGCCGTACACAGACTTGTATCATCCACGTAAACAAAACTATTCATAAAAAATGCTAATAAAATGAAAACTACTGGGCTAATCCATGTCAAGTTTTTTTAAGGGACCAAATGGCAAACATTCAGCATCAAACTAAAGAAGAATCACGAAGATCGGATCATAAATCTCAACGTAATCGGTGTACATATATAAAAAAAAAGTACCAATCGAACTGAGAACCTCCTCCTTTTTGAAGTCGGTTAAAAAGCAGATGCATGTGTACGTGAGAATGTTTTATTTTTTTGATTAATTGTGTTTGTTTGTTATTTGAATTTCATTTTGCTGTTTGGTTTGTTATTTAGAATACATTTCTGTTATTCAATGCGATTCTGTAAGTTTGAGCACTCACAGAGAACACGTTCGGAAATTTCCATTCGGTTTTGCGCTTGCTTTAATCGGACCAGTTTCATTTCGTCTCAAAAAAGAATCGCTAGTAAGTAAGTACACTGTTCATTAGGTTTCTTTCAGTGTGCTCGTGTGGCACCCAAATATCGACCTTTTTTCAAATTGGGTAAGAATGTTTTTTGTACATTTACCAGTACTTCAGCTATGTCATATCTACTGATATGCCAATATTGCTCCATTTTATCCATAAGAGAGTGACCAGAGCGAGGCGCTTCTTTGACATTCGACAAAAATTCACGGATTGAAATAAAGAGGATGTAAATACAAAATAATACGTCTCGTGATATGACATAAGTTTGAAATACTAGTAATTGCAGTACGGCGAATGGCGTAACAATTATTTTAAACTTATTTCAAATCACTGCACGTTTCATACTAAGCTAAATTACTTTGTACTTAGCAACAACAAGTGATATATTGTTATTACCACTGGTGAACCTAAATAAATATTTTTTTTATTATTTATTAGCTTCATCTGTATGTATCTGTGATTGATTAATTTTATTTTAGTTGTTTTTTATAATTTGATTGATCATTCATTTTTGATCACACGGGAACCTTGAACTGGTCCTTGAACTGCTTATTCGACTTCTGTCTGTTACTCGACGTTGTTGCTCCTTAAGCACCACCCAGTACACGTGTAGGGATGACCTTGAAAAAGGTGGTATTTCCTACAATCTACAACAACATGGACTTTCCAGTTTACTCCTAAATAATCGAATGAAATTCTTCTTATTGAATAAAACGTCAGATGAATTTTTGTACCTATTCTCCGAAGTTAGCACTACATACATATGTGTATTTTATAGGCGAGTAAATTAGTAAAAATATAATTTGGTTCTTTAATGAAAAGTGAAAGGTATACTTAAATAGGTATTTATTATAAATAAGTCACTTATATACAGATGATAATTCGATGAAATACATTAAGGTCATAATGAGCTTTCTAAACACAAGACTAGAAATCACCAGCCGCCGTAATATCTGGAGCTATATCCAGAGCCATAGCCTGAGCCATAGCCTAACCCATAGCCTGAGCCATAGCTTGAGCCATAGCCTGACCCATAGCCTGAGCCATAGCTGGAATAGCCGGAGCCATAGCCTGAGCCATAGCCGGACCCATAGCCAGACCCATAGCCGGACCCATAGCCGGAGCCATATCCGGAGCCATAGCCTCTAAGACCGCCGTAGCTAGAGTAGCCTCCCAAACTTCTGTAGCCGGAGTAGCCACCCAGGCCACTGTAGCCCGAATAGCCTCCCAAACCGCTATGGCCCGAATAGCCTCCTAGGCCGCTGTATCCCGAGTAACCGGAGTAGCCGCCGTGCAGCAAGCCGCGCTTCTCACGCACTTCTTCTTCAGCGAGGGCACACGCCACGAGAGCACACACTACGATCTGAAAAATCGAAAATATATCACATTTTATAATAATACTGCTTTTTATGCGGTATCAATGATAGGGGGACCCCGACGTGCGTAAGTAAAAATAGGCAAGAAGAGTGTTTATTTAAATTGTTTGTATTTTTTTTTAAATGATGCATAAATATTTCTTTTAATTTTATGCACACATTTTTTTTCAATTGTGAGATATCTTTACCCTTCACAAGGGCCCGCCACTGCGTTGACTTGTTAAATTAACTTAATAAGATCTAGTGTCACCTCGACTCCCAACCCGCGTTACAAATATACTTACGAAGGCTTTCATTTTGGTGGTTTGTAGTGGAGTTCGGTGCTCGGGGAATGTTGGTAGGGTAGTATGTCGAGACAACACGCCCTGCATCTTATATACCTCGAGTTGTGAGCAGATGTGGCAATCGACCTCGCTCTTGTCGGGAATTCCACAATCCTTTTTATAAATTACTTGTTGGATCGATCATACCTTGTTAAATGCTGTTGAAACTCTTTTAATGTAAACAAATTAAAATGCATTTTGAAACTGTTTATTAAGATCAGATTTGAGATTTATAAACATGGGGTTAAATGAATGGTAATAATGAACAATTCCTGAAACTTATTTGAGAATCGTGTTCCTTCCTTGTAGCAGAATGAAAGTATGTGTCTAATAAAATACAAATATGGGGTTGGAGAAATGGGCTTTGATTGAAATATATTGTTATGCAATTTCCCAGCCCTTGAATCAAATGGCACAGTTTGTAGGATGTATTTCTATAATAAATTGTTCCCTTCCTTAAAATATGGTCGAGGAAGGCTATGCGTCATGCCCCTGAACAGGCACTACTTGTAGTGGCTGGATGATCCTGTTACCAGAAACTCTGAATAATGAAACATCATACCTTTATTTATTTACGTTGTATTTGGATTGAAGAATCTACTGTACCTACTCAATAACTCTTGTGTTTTACCTATTAATTAAAATTATTACTGTTTTTTGACTTTGAGCGGATTCGACTAAACTAGAGAAAGTTTTTACTCACGAGTAACTACCTCTATTCTCACATTAAATCTAATTTTGCATTTTACCAACCACTAACCAATTATAATATAACTACTAATACTAAAATATATTATTTTTCTGCAACTACAGAACTCTCTTGCTAAAATACTATGATTCAATTCAGGAGCTCTATAAAACTCTTCCGCATTCGGTGGTTATCTGATTACAACCGCTATAATATAATAGTAGTAGTATATAGTACATTATTCAAATTCAAATTCAAATTCAAATATTTTTATTCAAAATAGGATATGAAATCACTTATTGCGGCCTTTTTTTTTCATCAAAAATATGTTTTACAAATAAAGTAACATTTACAAAGTAACATTGTACAATTAAACTTATCATTTAATAGCCTGAGGGCGGTCGCTCCATTCCCAATCTGTGGTATCATTAAGAAAGTCATTTTTAAGTTAACAAACGTTTGTTAACAACTCTTTTGAATAACGTAATACTTTTGTTTTGAGCATTTTCTGGGATCTTGTTGTAAAAGCATATACATCGCCCCACAAAAGACTTACTTACTCGACTTAGCCGAGTAGTAGGCATCATCAGTTTATGTCTGTTCCTGGTGTTAACATTATGGTTATGTTATGCTGCAAAAAATGGATACAACTGTGTAAAGTGAGCTATTAACTATAAAAATTCTCATCTCACCCTTCGTTCATCAATCGCAAATGTAATGGGGTCTTAATGAACAAAATAAAATGCAATAAGTTTCATTGTCGAGTTACTAAGTCTTTTGTAAATGCTTTTACAACAAGATTCCAGAAAATGTTCCAAACAAATGTATTACGATATTCAAAAGAATTAAAAACGATTATGTGGTAAAGGTTACTATAACATAAATGACTTACTTAATGATACCACAGATTAGGAATGCAGCGACCACCCTCAGGATATTAAATAATAGTAATTTACAATATTACTTTGCAAACCTATTTTTTGATGAAAAAAAAGCCCGCTGAGTTTGTTGCGCCCATTCTTCTCAGGTCTGAGGTACTCGTTTTGGAATGGGTGGTAGCTTTTGACTATCAATAAGTGATGTCACATTCTATTTTTAATAAAAATATTGGAATTCCAATAGTATTCAACAAGTATAATCGATCCCACAAGGAAAGTACTTTATAAAAAGGATTGTGGAATTCCCGACACCGACAAGGTCGATTGCCACATTTGCGCACCACTCGAGGTATATAAGGTGCGGGGCGCGCTTTCTCGACACACCAGCAACTACCACCTTTCCCCGAGCACCGTTCTCGACCACCAAGATGAAAGCCTTTGTAAGTATATTCATGATTATTACCACGGGCAGGGTTTGGGTCGACACTATAGCTCGGGATAAAATATGATTTATTCTCGATATTTCAGATCGTAGTATGTGCTCTCGTGGCGTGTGCCCTCGCTGAAGAAGAAGTGCGTGAGAAGCGCGGTTTCCTGCACGGCGGCTACTCCGGCTACTCAGGATACAGTGGTCTAGGAGGCTACTCGGGCTACAGGGGTGGGGGTGGTTACTCCAGCTACGGTGGTCTAGGTGGCTACTCCAGCTACGGTGGTTTAGGTGGCTACTCCGGCTACAGTGGACTGGGCTACTCCGGTCACATTCGTTTGGGAGGCTACTCTGGCTACGGCGGCCATAGAGGCTATGGCTCCAGATATTACTCAGGATATGGCTCCGGCTACGGCTCTGGTTATGGTTCCGGCTATGGATCTGGATATGGCTCCGGATATGGTTCTGGATATGGCTCCAGATATTACGGCGGCTGGTGATCTCTAGTCACAGGCTCATTATGACCTGAATTATTTCATAGAATTGTTATCCTCTAAGTTTTTTAATTCATAATAAATATCTATTTAAATGAAATACATTGTCTTTTCATAAATCATAAATCCCTTATATCTGGCAAAAGCCAGATAACATGTAACAATGGGTGTACATAATAAGTATTAATTCATTTTGCCTTTCATTACAAAATTCTTGTTATTATTATAATTGATTTAACATTATTTAAACTCCATATTTTTGAGCGCTTAGGTAAATTTAAATGATATGTATTATTATTAGATGTCATTATTTAAAGACTAGAATTAATATATTTTTTTAAAGTCAATTTAATTTGATATAATGTGTTAAAATATTTCTTTCTATGGATAATGCATAATATGCTCTCCGCATTAGACCTTATTCCTGCAACCAATCTCCAGATTCACGCCCACACCATCTGGATTTTCTGTCAAGTACAATGAATGCACTTCCTTGCGCGGTGGTTCCAGGTTGTTATGTGTCTTGGCCATGCTGGGGCTTGTTAGAATCGTCAAAAGACTTAATCTTTCTATGTATAAATACTATTTCTTTCGATGGTGATGGTCATGTCCCTCGTCACAATTGCACCACACAATGTTTGAAATATTAATTTTGGATCTAGTGTTGCTTGGAAAGTACTAGATTCAATTTAATTTGGTTCTGTATGCACAAATCTTTAAAAGCGCAGTGTTTATACTGAAATTCTATACGTTTTTCTTCTTAGAAACAAAATCGAAATTAAGTCAAATTTATGAATTCAACACAAGCTTTTAATAAATTAATTTTACCCTGCATTAAGTCGGAAATCTATAGATAGGTAGGTAGGATACATACGAGTTTTAACTAAGAACTATGTAATCGCTCGTGAGTCGTCAGTCCCTACTGAATAGCCCCGTTGATGTGGCCACCGCATGATAGATTGGTAATGGAGCGACCGCCCTCAGACTATTTAAATAATAAATTTTACTGTAAATTAAATTTCATAAGAAAAAGAAAGTTTTCTGTGATGGGGTGGTTTTTGACGTTCAATTAGAGATTTCAAATCCTGTTTTATATAAAAATATTTGAGTTTAGCTATCGTAATTTACTTTTTTGGAAAAGGAGGACAGACGAGCGTATGGGTCACCTGGTGTTAAGTAATCACCGCCGCCCACATTCTCTTGCAACACCAGAGGAATCACAGGAGCATGGCCGGCCGTTAAGGAAGGTGTACGCGCTTTTTTTAGAGGTACGTATCGTCCCGGAAACACCGCACAAGGAAGTTCGTTCCACAGCTTTGTAGTACGTGGAAGAAAGCTCCTTGAAAACTACACTGTGGAGTACCACCACACATCCAGATGGTGGGGATGATATGCTAACTTGTGGCGTGTCGTGCGAAGGTGAAATTCGATGACAGGAAACAGGTGAATCAGCTCTTCGGAACACCCTCCGTGATAAATGCGGTAGAAGACACACAATGAAGCAATGCATCGCGATGTCTCTACGCAACGCCAACTTATCCAGCCGTTCACAGAGCACTGGGTGCCTGACAATTCAAGAGCACGGCAATACTTCAAGCCACTTCGGAACACATCCCGGCTTGAACTATTGCCGTGCTCTATTAATGACATCCAGTTCCTTCGTAGCCAATTTGGCTTGGATGGCCGCGGAATTGGCAATTACATACAGTATTCCGATACTAGGCGAGGCTGAAAGGGAAGCGTTGTCGAAGAGCAGTGATACGACAAATGGGGATTTTTAGTGGTAAACGCGCAAACTTGATTCTTCTGTGGGTTAAACTGGACAAGGTTTAATTTACCCCATTCCGTGACCTTCTCAACAAGGGACTCGATAGGAGACAGAAGTTTCTCTCGGCACTGGTCGACGATTTCACTAGAAATACCTGCACGGCCAGTGTATGCGGCATCCCCCGTCCTGTCGTCTCCATAAAAATGTATGTTATAGGTGTAGGGGTCCCTTGATATGCAGAAAAAACAGTGTGGGATAGCACACAGCCTTGGAGCACTCCAGCGCTCACGGGCTTGGACTCGATAACAACCGTCGATAACAACCTGTATGCTGCGCCTAGTGAGGAAGCTGCAGGTCCACTTGCATAAGCTCTCAGGAAGTCGAAATGATGGAAGTTTTGAGAGAAGCGCCTTGTGCCATACACGATCAAAGGCCTTCGCTATATCCAGGCTAACTGCCAGGCCTTCCCCTTGCTTTCGATAGTCGCCGCCCAACTATGTGTTAGGTATACCAGAAGATCACCTGCCGATCCAACATGACGAAAGCCGTACTGTCGGTCGTTGATCAACTGGTGATCCTCTAGGTATACCAAGAGCTGGCGGTTAATTATGCTCTCCTCTCCTCGGATGATTTTGAGAGCAGGGAGGTAATAGCTATAGGCCTGTAGTTTGCCGGATCCGAATGGCCCTTTTTTTTGGGATCGGATGGACAAGGGCTAACTTCCATGAGTCAGGGACGACACCTTTAGTATACGAGTGCCGGAATAAACGCGTTAGCACCGACATTAACTCAGGGGCACACGTTCTAAGCACGATTGGAGAAATGTCATCCCCATGCCCACTCGACTTCCTGACGTCGAACGAAAACAAAGCTCGCCTAACAATTATCTGTCTGAACTGTACTTCAGGCATAGAGCTCTGACACTGCGGGATGGTAGGCGGTGTTTTTCCGCTGTCGTCATGAGTCGAGTTGGAGGCAAAAAGAGCACACAGGAGATCAGCTTTCTCTTTGGCCGTATGGGCCAGGGTGTCATTCCTCATGTGCAACGGCGGCAGGGAAGGCTAGTTGAACTTGTTACCAAGAGCAGCTTTAGACAACGACCAGAACTTGCGTGTTCCAGTCGGGTAACTGGAAAGCTGCTCGCCGCTTTACTATAACTTGTTAATGAAGACAAATACTCCCTTTTTTTGATGACTATAATATGTTTTTTGATTGTAATATAATTCTGGCTAGCATGCGCAGTTCAAGATATTTCACGACTTAAGAGAGAAACGTCTATGTAGGCTAATTTCTCGTTTACCCTCACATGCACACTACGAGTAACAAAACTCTTGAAGAATTGTCCTTGCAACACCAATTTACTTGTATTTAAAAAAAAATGATTAGAAATAGAACAGAAACACAAAATGAAATTTCTCAGAATTCAAATAGGTAATTATTAAAATTGATTCATCAAGCATAATATAATCAAAGTGGAGGCTAAGTAGGTACTGTAATTTTAGAATTTTTTTATGACCGTAAGGGACAAGAGCATGACGTTCAGCTGCCAATAACAATGCAATGACGCTCAGGGTTCTAGAAAAAACTCAATAACTCTGGCGGCACTACAGTTGCGCACGTTTGACACATAAGATGTTAAGTCTCGTTTGCCCAGTAATTTTACTAGCTACGGCGCCCTTCCGACCGAAACACAATAGTCTAGCCGGCATCCTGTGCAAAGGAGCCTACCACTGGTAAATTATTGGCAGTAAACAAAGAACACTAGTGTTTAGTAAGCTAAAATAGTAAAGAATTATAATAATTTGAAAGTTTCAAAGTGAATTTATTGATTAATGTGGTGCTAGAGGGGTACAAAACTATGTACCAAACCAAATAAACAAAAACATCTGAATACCAGCTGTACATTAATTGTATGTACTTCTCTTCCATTAATGTGAATAAAATTTGAAAACAAAATTGTATGAACAATGCCGGACTCGAACCCACGACCTCTCGCGTTCCGTGCGAGCGCTCTATCCAACTGAGCAAACCGTTCGATTGACGTATCGTTATAAATTCCTGTGTGCTTTGTTCAACTCTCAGGTTGTGGTTTCATAGACCATATAGAACTATCAATGAAATATGCAGATTTCATTATCTTAATAGAAAGAAAAGACAACGTATTTTATTAAAATAGATATTTATTATTAATCACTTATAAACAGTAGATAACAATTCTATGAAATAATTCAGGTCGTAATGTGCCTGTGACTAGAGATCACCAGCCGCCGTAATATCTGGAGCCATATCCGGAGCCATATCCAGATCCATAGCCGGAACCATAACCAGAGCCGTAGCCGGAGCCATATCCTGAGTAATATCTGGAGCCATAGCCCCTATGGCCGCCGTAGCCAGAGTAGCCTCCCAAACGAATGTGACCGGAGTAGCCCAGTCCACTGTAGCCGGAGTAGCCACCTAAACCACCGTAGCTGGAGTAGCCACCTAAACCACCGTAGCTGGAGTAACCACCCCCACCCCTGTAGCCCGAGTAGCCTCCTAGGCCGCTGTATCCGGAGTAGCCGGAGTAGCCGCCGTGCAGGAAACCGCGCTTCTCACGCACTTCTTCTTCAGCGAGGGCACATGCCACGAGAGCACACACTACGATCTGAAATATCCAGAATAAGTCATATTTTATCCCGCGCTATAGTGTCGACCCAATCCCTGCCCGTGGTAATAATTATGAATATACTTACAAAGGCTTTCATCTTGGTGGTGGAGAACGGTGCTCGGGGAAAGGTGGTAGTTGTTGGTATGTCAAGAAAGCGCGCCCCGCATCTTATATACCTCGAGTGGTGCACAGATGTGGCAATCGACCTTGCCCGTGTCGGGAATTCCACAATCCTTTTTATAAAGTACGTTACTTGTATCGATTATACTGGTTAAATACTGTTCAAACACTTTTACAGCAAATATATTTATTTATTGAAAAGACCAAAAGCATAAATATTACAAATGAGTCTTAAAAATTAGTGTACATATAACAGCCCATTAGAGGTCTCTCTATATAAACATCAACTAATTAATTTTTAACTTAAATTAATTTAACATAATATTATGTACAGTTTAAAAACATTATTAGAACAATATTATGCGTATGTATATATTAAAATAAGTTTAACATATTTAATATTTGTATTAAGATCCAATAAATTTGAGAGTGATGAATGTAGGCTTGGCTGAGAACTTTTAAATTAACAATTCCTGAAGTTAATTTGATAAATGCAGCAGAATTAATGCACCCCACAAGATGAACCGACGATCTGGTCAAGATCACCGGAATACGTTGAATGATGGCAGCGCAGGACCGATCGTCGTGGAAATCTTTGGGCCTACGCCCTTGTACAGCAGTGGATGTCTTCCATGGATGATGATGATAATAATGAGCAGAATAAATTATTTTTATAATAGCAGAATGAACTATAATAGATGTACGTATTAAAAACATATGATGTTAGGCTTGCAGTAATCCTATTGGTAGGTACCAATGCATACCGCACGCCTGGATCCCACAGCACATTTTTATATCTTGCTCTTTTTTGTCATAAGCAGTCGATGCCTTACGCTAAAAGTAATTGAAATAACAAAAGCGTCCATATCGCGAATACTAGTGCCCCTGTCCGGAAGGCGCCGGCGCCGGTTCGAATCCGAATTTTCCAAATTCATTTAAAAGTTTTTTCGATGCTCTTACGCTGAAGAAAAACATCGTGAGGAAACCTTGCTACAAATCTTCGGAGTATAAAATAAATAAATATTTTTTTTATTTGGAACAATTTAACAAAGCTAATACAAACACGTAAAAACGATGATAGCTGCAAAATATAAACTGCAGCGCAGCTAACAACGCCCTTCTCCGAATACAGTAAGGAATGATGTGATTGAAAACAAGATATTAAAAAATAGTACAGGACATGTAATTTGAAATGTATACATTATTATTATTATACTAGTTGACCCGACAGACGTTGTTCTGTATATAATAAATAAAATAATGTTTTTTTTATTAATTTGTCAATAATATTTCATATCATCAAGAATTATTTCGTAAAATATGCAGCCTGTTGTTGTAATGAAATTTGTTTCACAGCAGAGCTGTCAAACCGTGCGTCAATAAATTATCTCATAGAAAATATGTCCATACAAAATAAATATCGGACGACGGGGGACACATCAAAGGAAAAACAAAATTGTTGTTTTTATTTAATTCCGAACACTTTCATATTTATTCACCTTTTAAACCTTCCCTGGACTTCCATAAATACCGATTTGGCTAATTTTGGCTGGAGCCGTTCTCGAGTTTTAGCGAGACTAACGAACAGCAATTCATTTTAATATATATAGATTAAGTGTTTAGTTATGGGTGAAGTGTGTGGGTGAGTGTTAGAGATATGTATATAGTGATTGTGAATAAGGTTGTATATAAGTATGTATATAAGGTTGCGTGTAAAATTTTCGAAAATACAACAACAGGTACGGGGAAATAGACGCGAATACCTTTAGCTTTAGCCACCCCTTTGACTAAGCGAACAGTATCATACCATTAACACTAACCAGAACGCCACGAGAAATATAATCTAGCTCTTATCGTTGCTAGCTAATCAGTACAGAGTCCATTGGTTCAATAACATAATATAAAAAATATGATATTTTAAGTTTTGAAGTCAAACTTCTTTAGGCGCGGCTTGGGGATGACTCAGAATTTTTTTCTGACGGAAGTAACGATTAGTAAAAAAGTCAATTGAAACAATTTTTCAAACCGTTAAAATTTTATATTAAATATATTTTAAATTGCTCAGTAATTTTTTTTAAGTACCCAAGTGTATCATTTGTTTATTTATAACTACTTTTGTAATAAATAATAAATAAGTATTCAGTCTGACATTTGCGACATTGCTTTTGATTTCTTCGCCCATTATTAGGACGGGCAAAGGGTTCGAGCCCATACAGCCATATTTGTTAATATTCAATAACAATGTCATATTGATATATGCTAACAATATAACCTTTAATTTCATATTTTATGTTAGGTTGAGAAAATGATATAAAAAACATTGCTCTAAAAGATGAAGTTATATCGTCAGCGTTTCCGAGAAAAAAAAATAGCAAAATATCTAACTCATAGCTCTTCATTAATAAGTGAGTGCTTATTTGGTAATACGGATTTATTTAATGTAAATTTAATGTAATATATATTATGTATCTGTTAATTATTCCTAAAGTTAATTATTATTAAGTTTAACTTCAATCGCGCGTTAACGCACATACTTTTTTCTGGAATAAAACATTGTAAAGCCATCGAAAAACGTATATCTGAATGACATACCCTTCAACTACCGCTCCTTGTTTGTAGTAGGTAAGACGGTGCGGAGGAGGGTAACATCGTATCAAATAATTATATGGTGTTTGAAGAGTAAAATACCTTACTTTTTTATAATGATAAGTATTAATATCGTATTTGTGTAAACAGCTCTAAAATTGCAAATTTTTCAAAGTATTAAAATGGATATAGTATGTTATCCTTAAGGGATAGACATATGCCATCCCGGACTTTTCTATAGTCCTATATAAGATACACAATTCCACCATACATTATTTTGTTATATCTCAAAGGGCTTAGGCAGCGTTTTCGTTCAAAGCTCCCAGTCCGCTTATTTTTAAATCTCCAACAAATTTCGTGAATATATACAAAGATGTATATAAAAACTTTACAAATTATATGCTAAAACCTTCCTCGAGACCCCATTTATCCATTGGTAAAAAAAAAGCAGAAAAATCAGTGCAGTTTTTGTGTTTAACGCGGACAGAAAGACAGACAGACAGACGCGGCGGAGGACTTTGTTTTATAATATGTAGTGATTTATAATCATTTTTAAGATAAATTATGTTATTTTTTATATGTTTGTAATACGTTTCATTATAAAACATCCGGCCACTTGTTTGTAATAATTACCGCAAAAGCAGTTTTAATAATATGGTGCAACTATGTTAACTCATTTTAGGAAACCCTCGATACAGGTTGACCTAGTGTGAGGTCCAATTAATATTATTATGAAACTTTTAATGACTGTCCTTGTCAAATGTGTCTCGTATATGTTTGAAGTTATAGTTAATTTGGCGCGTTAGGGAAAAATTATCATATTGAGTAATTATGATTCGCGCGCACACCGTCACGCAAATTCGATACCCTGACGTTAGCTGGTCAACTAGACCATTTGTATAATAATAATAATATAGCCTTTATTCAGATAGTAGAATTTACATATATACTTACCTACTATCTATCTATTTATTTATGGTGTATGTGGATGATGCAGCTAATGTACTCAATAACTTTTGTATTAATTTCATTTACTTTTTTTGACTTACTCGTGTAAGACATTGACTATTTGATTTGAGTGTGTCTGTTGCATCATTTTACATTTTACATATTATATTGTAATTTGAAATGATTTGTAAATCGATATACTTAAATGTAAATCTTGATATGAAAGAGTGGCAATGAGTTTCTTGCTACTTCTTCTCATTAGCTCAACCCTTTACGAAGTTGCGGTAGATTCAATGAGAAAATTTTTTTTTTTGACATTCATAAGTGTCATTTCGTGACCTACGTGAATAAACTGATTTTGATTTGATTTGATTTATCCTTAACTAAGTATATAACACTATCTGTTTGTCTATTGACAAAGGCCTTTTCCAACTTCTTCCACTCTTTTCTATCTTTAGCTAACCTAGACCATGTCTTGCCTGCTATCGTCCTATGTTCGTCTGACCATCTCCTGTATTGACCCCCACGTTTCCTTTTTTGGTTTCTGGGATACCAGTCTGTGATACATTTGCTCCATTTGTCGAAACCCCAAAGGGTATGTCCCGTCCAGCGCCATTTAAGTTTTCTTATAGCATAAGTGACATTAGTTATTTTTGTTTTCTCTCTTAAATCTATGTTTCAAACTTTATGTGTTTTATTAATATTCAACATACTCCTCTCCATTGCTCTTTGGCAACTCTCTAGTTTTTTGGTCTGATAACCGTAGGTCAATACAGGAACTACACAAGTATTATAAAGATTTCTTTTTATGAGACCATTTGTATCATACTTCAGCTACCAATTCTCTTGTAAATTAAGTGTCTACTGAACTACAACTAATAAACCCGAATTTAACTATACGTAATTTATATACAAGCTTTTAAATAAATAAAAAAAATCTCTTTTATTGTATAAAAATAATTTAATGATATTTAATTACACGTTATTTAACTCAATTTTAAGGCAAGAAAGTTTAAAAAAGCGCATACATATTTAATTTTATACAACGCTTTTGTCAGGTCACATCTGGAGTATGCGTCATCGATTTGGAACCCCTGCTATAATATTCATATAAACTGCTTGGAACGTATTCAAAATAAGAATAAAAAATAGCCACCACGTTTAATTTTCACTCGAACAGACCCTTTAAAGACCGTAGCACCCAAAGACACATATTTTTATATAAATTATTACATAATATATTATATTATTACGCTGCAGAAGGCCTATATCACGGTGTACAGATGTATTAGATGTTGCCTATGCGAGAACCTGGTTTATAAAAAAAAAGAAAAGTTAAATGTTTTCAGATCGCTGGATTGTGATAATTTAAAGTATGATTTTTTTGACCCCGTTCTTGTATATTTTTAACAATATTGTTTTTTCTACAAACGTAAAATAGCACGAAGAATATTTTTGTTAAGGATTTTTGTTTTATTACGCCAAAGAAGAAATACTACTTGCGTGCACACACTCTTCTTTTTAACAGACTTCAAAAACGAGGAGGTTCTCAATTCGATTGGTATTTTTTTTATGTATGTATGCAGATTACTCTGAGTTTTATGAACCGATTTATGTAATTCTTCTCACAAAAATTTTACATGGTTTGGCCTAGTAGTTTTCATTTTATGAACATTTTGTATGAAAATTTTTGTCTATGTGGATGTTATAATTGTTTTTTATGTACGGCTTTTTTTAGTACTTTTCATTCCGGTTGATTTTATATTATTATTATTAACTGATACTGAAAAGTATCAAATAACTAAAAAAATAATATACCTTAATTATTATTTATTATAAAATACCTTTAATATTAATAAAATACTATTAATTGTACTTTGTGCTACTTATGGATAGCCTTGAAGTCGGTGCTAAGCCAAATGTAAAAGTTGGTACCTACACTCGCTACGCGTGACTTTGAGCGGGATAGCTTCGTCTAGAACAAAATAACCCAAGCGGACAGACTCGCGTGGCCAGACAACCTTAATAATTACAGTAAGTAAGCTGTTTATAATATTAAGTTTTATTTTGTTTAGGGCACTGCATCATAAAGGGCAGAGCGTATAAATTACCATCAGCTGAACGTCCTTAAGTCTCATCCGTTATTTTCATTAAAAAAAAATATAATCCCATTTTAATATTTTATTACAGATTATACAGATGAGTTGAATGGGAGACCGTGGTGACTTCTATAAAATTTTATAAACATGGTGGAATAAGTATCTACTCATTTGACAATTAATTGCTGCCTCACAAATGCCCATTGGAAGATCTGGACCGTGGCTTTACCTTCTGGATCACCTCGGAATTGACAATAGCTCGAGATGTCGATAGTATTCCAATAACTGGACCAGCCATTATCAATAGGAGTGTGTCGAAGAGCGGTGATTGCTACAAATGTTTTTGTTGCTGGTTTCAAATATGTATGTTCTAGGTATTTTATTTATTCTATTTATTTTTGGGAAACAAACAGTATTTAAAACATTTACAAAAATACATATAAAATTTTACACAAGCCAATAAAGTTTCCACTAATATACATATCATGTGAGCAGTCAAAAAAGAGGGTAAACAGAATAAAAAACTTACAAAACTTTATAAAAAAAAAGAAACTGATTATTTCTAACTTAAATAAAATTCTATATACAAGTATTCTCTGATATCTTTCTTAAGCTGTTTGATCGAACAAGTATGTGAATCAATATTATTAAATTTTATACTATACTTACTTGTATTGCAAGCCTGATATATAAAAGTGTTTTGAACATATTTAGTACTTGTTGGTGGAAAATAAAACAATTACTTATTTCTAGTGCCAACCATTGGACATCTGACGTATTTATTTATTTATATAACCACACTACATCCATCATTACAGGTTTAACCTAATGCGACAGAGTAATGAACAAATAAAGTTAGAACAATACTATCATTGAAAAACATATTTCGTAAAAGAAAAACTTAATTAACTAGATAATATTACTCTAATTGGTTACAAACTATACAATACGCAGCTCTAGTGAGTTCACTCATCGAACAAGAGAACAGGTCTTAGTGTTCGGAAGTAAATATTACTTAACAAAAATAGAGAGTCTATAAAATTGTTAAGAATTTTCGATAAGCCGTACTGTCGGTCGTTGATAAACTGGTGACTCTCTAGGTATACCAAGAGCAGGCGCTGAATTATGCTGTCTGATATTTGACGACCCCTATAGCTCAGTGGTTAGCGAGCTAGAGGTCCAGGGTTTGAATCCCGGTAGGTGCGTAAATATTTATATGATGAATAATGAATGTTTGTTTCCGAGTCGTGGATGTTCATTTTTATTTATGTATGTTTAAGTAAGTATATTGTATTAAATTTATCGTTTTCTTGCACTAATAGTATTGTTGCTATGCCTAGTTTGGGGCAAGATAATTTGTGTAAGAGTGTGTCAATATTATTATTATTTAGGGTAGGGGTCCTCGATTTTTTGCGATTTTTCTTCCTATAAGGTGGTAGAGTAATGGTGTGGTGTTGTAGAGACCGTTGAAGGGCTTTTTGGTGTATTTTTAAATCAGTAAAGGATGACTATCTTTTTCTGTTAAACATATTTCGAAATACTTTCTGTTGTGGTTTGAGGTTTTGTTTCAGAATATGAACTCATACTATAAAGATAAATCAGTCACAGGTTTACGCCCATTCCTGTGGAAAGTACAATGTAACGACGTGGCTATGTCCACCGAGGATGGTGCTGAAGACAGAATTCCCTTAGCCCTTGATCCCGTCGACACATTCGTTTAAAGACGATGTTTTTTCACAACCTAGGAGATTTAGCCGAGACCATCGTTGTTGTGAAACATGACCGTTAACAGTTTTAAGAGGTTCATTCACTTGGTAAGCTGGTACAAGGCAGGTGTTTCACTGCCGATTATGATTCAGCGGTTGATTTTCTTAGCACCACCCAGGGTGTACGTGCACCTTTTAATATAACCGAAACCAATTTACTGTCCAAACATAATAAATTTAAATTTGCGACTGCTTGGGACATGTAGTGTCTAATTTGTATTCAAATCCTCATTCACTCGTGCATTCCACCAGGTTACAAGTTCCCCGCCGAGTACCACGGCGTGCGCAGGTCAGAGCTGGCGCCATTTGCCAAAACTAACCTTAAGCAACTCCATCTGTGGTGGGGTGAATATTTTTAATTATTCGTTACCTACGTTTAAAAAAATTGTTACGAGATTATTAGGCACCTAATGACTTATGTTCTTCTTCTTTTTTTTGTCTTTTCAAATTCGCATGTATCTTGTTTTTGTAAATTTTGTTTTATTTTATATTATTGTGTTCTTGGTGTCACGAAAGTAAAGACTGTGCATGTTGTGACACCTTAATTTGTTCTACCTTCAACACATATTTTGTTAATATTCAATATTTTTTTAGCGTAGAAGAATAAGTAGTTGTTAAACTACTTGTTATTCTATAACTATATTTATAAATCAAATCTGAATCACTTAATTCTAGTAGGTCAAGGAAATGACACATAAGAATGTCAAAAGTTTTCTTGTTAATGATAAAATTTGTAAATGATAAAACTAATAGATGCAGAATATCTATTAGTTAGATAAGTTCATATTTCTAATTTAGTTGTATGGTATTCCTAAATTTGTTTGAAATTAAATTAATAAGAACTCAAATATTTCAACACTGTAAGTCCGTGACTTATTGAATAATAAGAATAACTAAAATTTTCTACCCAAATTCAATTTGGGCAAAGTGTCATTCTATAGACTAAACGAATATTATAACGATATTCGATTATTTGTGCACTTTTGTGTAATTCATACTCAAAAACTTGTTAAGCGATTTTGGAAAACTCACCCACCACACCGTTAAAACTCAGCTGCATTTTTTAATTTTATTTTTTTATGAAAATACGGGCGAGACGAGCAGGACGTTCAGCTGATGGTAAATGCAGTGCCGCTCAGGATTCTTGAGAAGCCCAAAAGTTCTGAGTGGAATTACAACTTTGCTCGTCACCTTGAGACATAAGATGTTACGTCTCATTTGCCCAGTAATTACACTAGTTACGGCGCCCTTAAGACCGAAACACAGTAAAGTTTACACATTACTGCTTCACGACAGAAATAGGCGCCGTTGTGATACCCATAACCTAGCCGGCATCCTGTGCAAAGGAGCCTCCCACTGGTAAACATAGACATAATTATTGAATCCATAATTGAAGTTTCGCGATTGCATCCAGGTTAATTTAGGTTGGCAACTCAGGATTGTTTGGAGTGCCAACTGATCACATAAGAGAGAGGAAGATGGGGATAGACGCCGGTCACTCAATGACAAAGACGCTAGATGCTAATAGAGACGCTTACTTTTAACCGCGAGAGTCCTGGACTCTAAGTTGTTATTTTTTTTATGGAAAAGGAGGACAAACTGGTGTTAAGTGATCACCGCCGCAAACATTCTCTTGCAACACCAGAGGAATCACAAGAGCGTCGCCGGCCTTTAAGGAAGGTGTACGCGCTTTTTTTGAAGGTACCCATGTCGTATCGTCCCGGAAACAACGTACAAGGAAGCTCATTTAATAGCTTTGTAGTACATGGAAGAAAGCTCCTTTAAAACCGCACTGTGGAGGACCGCCACACATAAAGATGGTGGGGATGATATCCTAACTTGTGGCGTATCGTGTATTATATTAATTTTAAAGTCTTGTAGTTACCATTTTTACTTCTGTAATAATTCACGAGTGCAACACGGAATAAACTAAAGTAAGGATGACCTCTATAACCCAGTGGTTTTTTTTTTTTTTTTTTGAGTGGAGGAAATACTGTTACGTATTTACGCCCCGGAACGAGGCGTAATATGTCGGACTCGAGTGTCCGCGTAAGCGGACACCCCATACCGACTAAAACCTCCTCTGTGCTGTTAGCAGCCCTGGCTTTCACAGCGAAGTAGGACGTGGGCCGTGGAGGCCGCAAAGACTACGCAACAACAGTCGCGGGGCGTCTCCTAAGGAGACTCGAACCTCAGACCGGCTGTGTGCTTGTGGGAAGGAGAGAGAATGAAAATGAAGATGAAATGAAGATGAAGGATGAAAGGTGATAAGAGCACACTCGCCGGCGAGTGTGGTGATGTTTTGTGTAATGTATGTAAGTGTGTATGTATGTGTTTATGATTGCATGTATGTGTGTTTGTATGTATGTACGTAGTGTAAATGTTTGTGTGCATGTATGTTTGTGTTTGTGTCTGTTTGTGGAGTGTGTTTGTGATTGTGTAAGTGTATGTCAGTCCGTCAGTCAGTCCGTGTGTGAGTGAGTGTAGTGAAGCGATTACAGGACGAGGACTAACGTCTCGTCGGGTATCAAAAGAATGTGTGGTGTATCTAGAGTGCGGGCCGCTGGCCATCGTCAGAGTGACGAGTGCCAGTGGTTTGCGGTGGTTGACCGCGCCTACGCCTGCGAAGGCGGTGTGTGCGTGTCTGTGTCGGTGTTTGTGTGGGTGTCGCGTTCGCGATGGTGATGTCGTCATCCGGGTCTACCGTTACGTGTCTGGGACGTCTTATTGGGTTGAGACTATGGTGAAGGGGGGTGTACCCGCATGCCTTCCTAACCAAGATGTTGGGATGGTTAGGCGCCTTGTCAAAGAAGCGTCGCGAGATCTCTTTAAAGTGTTGAGCTATTGTCGGAAGCTCTAGGTCGCGGTGAAGGTCAACGTTTCGGATGAACCACGGGGCTCCGGTTGCCATGCGCGTGAATTTATTTTGAACTACTTGCAAACGACGTAAGTAGCTCGGTCGGGTGTGCGCGAAAACGACGCTTGCGTATGACAGTATGGGCCGTACGATGGTTTTGTACAGCGTCACTTTGTGTTTGAGCGGAAGTTTGCTCCGCCCACACACAAGTGGATAAAGGCGACTGAGGACAAATCGGGCTCTATTGCATACCGTATCAATATGTTTCTTGAAGTTCATATTGCTGTTGAACGTGACTCCTAAGTATTTGTAATCCTTCACCCACGGTATGGGTGTTTCATACAGTTTAATAACGTCGGTCGGTTGTTTTTTAGCGCGGATGCTATTCGCGTTACCAAAGAGTACCGCTGCACTCTTGGTGGGGTTCACTTCAATCCGCCATTTTCTGAACCAGTTGCCTAGTTCATCGACGGCGGCTTGAAGCACTTTAATGTTCTTGCTCAAGGTTGAGCGGTTGGAGCCGAAGTAGAGTGCCGTGTCGTCAGCGTACTGAGCGAGCTGGACACTCGGAAACTTGGGAATGTCGCTCGTGAAGAGCAAGAAAAGAGTGGGAGAGAGGACCGAACCCTGTGGCACGCCAGACCTGATGGGTCTGGGTGAGGATAGGGTGCCCTCTACTCGATATCGGAAGGAGCGATCGGTAAGGTAGGCTCGAATGATGCGCACGAGCCTGTCTGGCACTCCCAGTTGATACAGCTTGAATACTAAGCCGTTGTGCCATACCTTGTCGAAGGCCTTCGCGACATCGAAAAACACGGCTGCCGTGGTAGCGTGAAATTGACGCCGTATGAGAATGTACTCGGTGAGTCGGTGAGCCTGCTGGGGACACGAGTGAGCGGTTCTGAATCCGAACTGTATGTCGGGTATCAGGTTAAGCTCCGCGATGTAATGATTAAGACACGCGAGAATTAATCTTTCGTAAAGTTTCCCGATCGAGTTAATTAAACTAATAGGCCTATAGCTACTCGGATTAGCTTTAGGTTTATTGGGTTTTGGGATACCGATAACAATGGAATCCTTCCATTGTTCGGGGAACGCGCTATTAGACAATAGAATATTAAAAATGGTAACCAATAAAGTAATAAGGGTCGAGGGTAGGATTTTAAGAACCCTATTGTTTATAGTGTCGGGCCCCGGGGCCTTCTTGGAGTGAAGCTCCTTAATGATTAGTTTCACCTCTTCGTAAGAGGTGGGTTTTATTACGTCGCCTGAAGGGCTCAGAGCGGAGCGACGTTCAACTTCACGATCAACTTCGTCAACGTGTGTCGGGTCGGCTGCTGCATTTGGAGAGCACTGACTCTCGAGACTATCGGCGAGGCATTCAGCCTTCTCATCGTCATCTAGCGCCGGCTGCAGTCCCGGTCTGTCCAAAGGAGGCATGACAGTGGGCGGCTCCTGTTTGAACGCGCGAGGCAGCTTCCAGAAAGCCACATGTGATGGCTTAAGGTTGCCGAGCAAGCGGTCCCAACGTTCGCCGCGGAGTTCCGCGATACGTTCCCGTACCACCCGCTGTAGGTAGCGGAGGTGGCGCCTATTCTCGACCGACGGATACCTGTCGTAAAGTCTAGTGGCTCTGTGCTTCTGTGTGAGTAAGTTCCTGACCTCTGGAGGCAGGTTTAGGCGATGCGATTGCATCGTCGGAACCTGCCTGGAGCAGGCCTTGATCCTACTCTGTATGTGTGACGTCACATGAGAGATAGCACTGTGAGCCGTGTCGACCGAGTCGATGACGTCCGGTATACGGTCAAGGTCGTCGGACTTGATAGACTCGAGATCCTTTTCCAGCCGTTGCCAGTCGATCACTGTTTTCGTCGGTGGTTGAAAGTTAACCGGTGGGCCTAGATTTAGGACGACGGGCCGGTGGTCTGACTCTAATTCGTGAAGAACCTCGATTGAATTTACATTGAGCGTTACGTTTTTAAGTAACGCAACGTCTAGAATGTCGGGTCGGTGCGCGACGTTATCCGGATAACGTGTTGGTTCGTCGGGTGCTATTACTGAAAAGTTCCGCGTGTCTGTGAGAGAGTCTAATAAAATTCCGTTTCTATTTGTGGCTCTACTGTTCCAGCTAGAGTGTTTGGCGTTAAGATCGCCGCCCACTATGACTGCGGCCCCGTGGCCGAGTAATGCTTCTATATCTGTGTCTAATATTTGTTTCGACGGCGGAAGATAAGCTGAAATAACAGTGATCGGCTGGTGATTCGCCATACTGACCCGGATGGCAGAGGCCTCGATGTTAGTGAGGACCGGAGGATCTATAGGTATACAGTGTAGAGACCTTTTAAAATAAATGAGGGTGCCGCCCATACGGGTGGTGCGATCATTCCTAACTAAGTTATAATTAGCGATACGCGGATCGCGTATACGTGGTTTTAAAAATGTCTCTTGCACTAAGAATAGGTCTAATTGATGTTCGTGAGCGAACTCCTTCACCAAGTCTAGTTGAGGCTTAAGGCCTTGGGCGTTAAAATACGCTATACGGAGCGTATGTGGTTTAACCCGTCCGCTTACGTAATTAGGCATCGCGAATGTTGTTTTTATACTTAAGCCCTATATCGGTGAGGGCACGGAATATTTTGCCGTTGTCTGCCATAACTTGCAGGAGCGACGGCGGGTCTTCTCGGACAGCATCGAGCCTGCTGGCCAGGGCTGTTATTTCGTCAATGTCGAACATCTCTGACAGTTCGAACATGAACGCAAAGGTGCTGCCGCCTTTGCTACCTGTTGCCGCGGACGCGGGCGCCGGTGGCCTCGGTCGCGGGACCGACGCCGCCGGGCGGGACGCTAGCGGAGGCCGGAGGGGCGCGGGGGCCGCGAGAGTGGCCTCTGTGGCAGCGTTGGCAGCCGGAGGAGACCTCGCCCAGGCGTTTACCTTCGGAGGCGGCGCAGGTTTGAAGGTTGGAGTGAACTCCACCTTCTCTGCTCTGCCTTGCGGCTGGCGGCGCCCTGGGTGACGCTTGTGTTTGGGTGCCTTGGGACACCCGCGATAGCTCGCGGGGTGCCCCTTCTCCCCGCACAAGACGCAGGCCGGGGGCTCCGCGCATTGCGCTGGTCGAGGGCACTCTGGCGTGCCGTGTTTCCCGAGGCACTTCACACACCTCGGGGTGTGTTCGCAATTTCGTGCCGAGTGCCCGTATAATTGGCATCTGTGACACTGACCGGGCCCCCCGCGGTTGCGAGGAGCTTCGGTACGGATGCCCTGAAGGGAACAAACCGATTTGATGTTGAAAATTTCCTTTCCCTCTTGCGTGAGGTCGAGGACTACGAGAACCATGTTAAATGGTTGTTTATTGTTGGTTCCGCGCATACGGTGCACCTCGTGTGCAGGGTAGCCCTGCTCTTTGAGGTCCGACAGAATGTCGGCCTCGTCTATCTCTTTGGGGACGTTTCTAATAACGACCCTCAGGCGCTTCTCCTCAGGCAGGGCGTACGTGTGGAAACCCACACTCAGCTCTCTAAGAAGAGATGTCAGGGCGCGGTGGTCCGCTACCTCTCTGGTCTCTAGTTTAATTAGTGATTGGTACGCCCTCGCCTGAAAGGAGAGCGTCTTCGGGATCCTGTTTTTGATGGATAACCATCGGCCTCGGTCCCCTATAAAAATAGGAGGCGGGCGCTTGGTCGGAGGCGGTACGCGGGCTTTAGCGGGCGCGGGCGCGGATGCGGGAGCGGAGCCAGTCGTGGCCGCGGCTTTCTTCGCGGGTGTGCTATCCAGAGAAGGCGATTCACGACCGCGCTTCTTCTTGCGACTGACGGTGATGAAGCCGTCAGCATCCGACGCGACACTCTCCGCTCTCGACGGTAGAGCGGATTCCGGCCGGGCCGGTGAAGCACTGGAAGCCTGAGGGGCTACCGTGCGGTCAGGACTGACCGCGGGGACCTTAGGGGTCGCCTGCGCGTCAAAGTACGCCTGAAGGACAGGCGGGCGCGCTGATCGGGTGATCACTTTCCTCGGTTTGACCGAGGCCACGGAACTTGCGTCGGACGCATTGCCTATCTCCATTTCGGATTCCCCGTCGGAACTCGAAACGTCAGATGACGATCTGTATTTTTTAGATTTGGATTTCGCTGTCTGGATATCTATCGTTTCCTTAATTAACGGAGCGATCTTCTCCGTAAATAGCTTATCTAGCAGGGCGCTTAGAAGGCCCTCGTCGGCAACAATTGGTGAAGCCATGGTTGTTATTAAAAGTTAAGCGGGTGACAACCCCCGCTGCCCGAGTCAGGCAGAGGGGGAATATAATGATAAAGTGGACAACTATAGTTTAGTTGTGCACTTGCACATTAATAAAATACTATTAATAATAATAAAGTATGCAAAATTAAAAGAAATTAATAATAATAATTAAGCCTAAGACTTAGCTTTGCTGGATGTAGACTGGCTGGGCCGGAACCCCGATGTACGCTGTGCAGGCCCCCACGGAGAAGACACACACGGCACGATCTGCAACACTCACAACACACACGATTAGCGTGCAGAATCGCGAAACACAGCACAGGTGCTAACTAACACGATCGTAAAACCGGGTTATTAACACTTATAATCACTAAGCTACGTTCCGCGAAGGAACGTAACAGGTGCGAGACTCAAAGAGTCCCGAACAATAGCGCGCGATAACAATAGCTAGCCCAGGTGGCCTGAGCAGATAGTGCGATAACGCAGGTAATAAAAATATTCGAAGGAGGACAGATAACGCGGCACGTGTGCTCGCGTCGCCTGCCTGAATCGAACTCTGAACCCAGTGGTTAGTGACCCTGCCTACTGAGCTAGAGGTCCCGGGTTCAAATCCCGGTAGGTGCAAACATTTATATGATAAATATGAACATTTCTTTTCGAGTCATGGATGTTTATAAGTATTTATGTATATTTAAGTCAATATATTGTTGAGCGAAGAGAAGCGAAGCTGAGCGGAGCTCCCATCGGGTTAGTTATTGAATTTGCAAATCAGCACAAGTTTCTTATGTGACCAAATAAGGCGCTAATTACTCTCATGTTAAAATATGGCGCTAAATTCCAAAAGAATAAAGATTCTTTTTATTGTTTTTCTTTGGATTTTTTTTTGTTTTTGTACACAGACTTAGTTTTCTTACTCGCTTCGCTGAAAAATACGCCGCAGCGAACCGGTACGACGAGCGATTGCGGCATCCTTGTATTAAAAATATCGTTCTCTTGTACCCATAGTACAGGCAAAGGCTTGTACCCTAGTTTGGGGCAAGATAATTTGTGTAAAAGTGTGTCAATATTTAAAAATAGATCAAGTCGGTGGTTTAATTTACAAGTTCCCCGAAACGACAAAGTAAGTTTGATAACCGTAGAACAATTAACAAAAACTATGTCTTCTATTGCATTAATAATGGCTGCAGGTGGTACAGAAGAAATCACCGAGTACGTTTGTAATTCAATAGTCGAATATATGACTCATTATGTGTTGCACAATTCAAGGCCACATTGATTACGTTAACATTATTAAAGTTATAAAGAGAGCGCTAATTATTATAGTGACAAGTAACTTTGTTTACGTACAAAATAAGTCAAGGACGTCGCTCCAAAAGCAATAATTTAGCTAAGACTGGTTTCCACTTTTTTATGGTGGTGGCTGGATGATCTTGTTACCGGAAGGTCTGCTTCATGTTTTTTTTAATTTCTTTATTTATTACATATTTTATTTAATAAAATGCTCTCATAATGCCTTTATTTATTTACGGTATATGTGGATTGATGCATCTACTGTACTCAATAACTCTTGTGTTTATAATTATTAATTTACTTTTTATTGACTTACTTGTGTGAGCCTTTTAGTTTTTGACGTTTCAGTATTTTTGTTGCGTCACTTTGCTTGTATTGTTATTGAAATTATTTGTAAATTGCATTAAAAATAAGAACTTCTAACATCTAATCCGTTTTGAAAAGAGCAACCTTAGAGTTTCTTGCTCATAATTTTCTAAGGAAATCTGCCTTCTTTTTAAGTGTTAAATGATTTACCTATGAAATAAAAATTTGATTTGATTTGATATGCAAGAGGAGCACAAACTAGCGTATGGGATTTCTGATTTGTCCTGCAGGATTTTTCTAAAGTATACAAGATTTTTTAATGGTTCCCTCGAAGCTCATTCCATAGTTTGGTTGTACCATTTCTATTAAATGGGTATGGTTAATCCATCGACGTATTATTTATATAACTTTAACTTAAACTGACGAAAATTAAAGCTTTCACTAAATTACACTTAATTCCACTATATACTATGATCTACTATACGCTATGATCGCCTGGAACCAAAACACTGTTTTTATTCATTTACTAGCTGACCCAGCAAACGTTGTTTTGCCATATAAATTATTTTTAGAGTTAAGAGTTCTTGGACACTGCAACATTAATTTATTTTTCAAAAATAAAATAATTTTTCCAAAATAAACGTAGCCTAAGTTACTCCTTATTACATCAGTTACCTGCCAATAAAAGTCCCGTCAAAATCGGTACAGCCATTTCAGAGATTAGCTGGAACAAACAGACAGACGAAAATTGCAAAAAATGTTATTTTGGTGTATGTACCGAATATATTCATATTACATGTTTACTACATGTAATATGAATATATTCGGTAATAAAACGGTTATTTCAATATTACAAAGAGACACTCCCAATTTTATTTATATGTATAGATTTAAATAAAAAATTAAATTCAAAAGACATTACAAATTACAATCACACTGCTACCCTTCCTACTAAGCTAGAGGTCCCGGGTTCGAATCCCGGTATGTGCAAGCATTTATATGATGAATACGGGTGTTTTTTTCAGAGTCATGGATGTTGATGTATGTTTATATGTATTTATGTACGTTTAAGTAAGTATATTGTATTAAATATATCGTGGTCTTGTAACCCATAACACAGGCTATATATGCTTAATTTGGGGCAAGATAATTTGTGTAAAAAGTGTGTCACTATTATTATTATTATTATACCATTCAACTCGCGCGATAACTGTACATTAAAAGTGGTAATTCAATTATTTATGAATCTTCAAGACACGTGATTTGTGATTTGTATTAATGTTGATAAAAAATCATAAGTGAATATACATGTATGTGTGCAATTTTCAATTATATATACGAGATTTTTTTTATGGAATAGGAGGACAAACAAGCGTATGGGTCACCTGTTGTTAAGTGATCACCGCCGCCCAAAATCTCTTGCAACACCAGAGGAATCACAGGAGCGTTGCCGGCCTTTAAGGAAGGTGTACGCGCTTTTTTTTAAGGAACCCATGTCGTATCGTCCAAGAAACACAAGGAAGTTCATTCCACAGCTTTGTAGTACGTGGAAGAAAGCTCCTTGAAAACTGCACTGTGGAGGACCGCCACACATCCAGATGGTGAGGATGATATCCTAACTTATATATATAATATTCGTGATGAAGAAGTCGTATTATGTTTTTTTTTTTAATTATGTTAACATTTCTGAGGCCAAATATTATTTATTAAATTTCATTTTAAAATTGAATACTGACTGAATTAAAAAAAAATACATCTTGAAAAGAGTGGCCGTTGAGTTTCTTGTATGTTCCTCTCACAAGCTAATCATTTTCTGAACATATGATAGGTTCAGTAATTTGAAAGAAATATTTGTAGTGACAATTCAAAAGCTCTTAGTTAAAGCCTAACTAATAACGTTTATATGACTTTAACTATGCTTGAAATACGTGTGAATTGATCTTGATGGTCCGGTTTGTCTTATTGCATAACTCCAACTCGAGCGATATTATATATTTCATAATGTACTAGGATATCACAAATCTCTTTCATCAATCTCATTCATTCTCAACATATGTCATCGTGGGTACATTACAAGTGGTTTACATACAACACAGCACTGTATTTGGAAATGTTAAAACCATGTGAAATGTTATTTAGGACACATCATTTCGAATGACTTAAGAGATTTTTTTTTTTAATATTTTAATAATATTGACACACTTTTACACAAATTATCTTGCCCCAAATTAGGCATATATAGCCTGTGTTATGGGTTGCAAGACAACGATATATTTACTTAAACATACATAAATACATATAAACATACATGAGTCGGAAACAAACATCCATATTCATCATATAAATGCTTGCACCTACCGGGATTCAAACCCGGGACCTCTAGCTTAGTAGGTAGGATCACTAACCACTCGGCTATACAGGTTGTCACATGACTATGACATGGAGCGGGAGCGTAGAGCGCTGTCAGTGAGGAGTAATATGCTCACCCGCAGGTTTGCACGATGCACAAATAATGTTAAAGTCCTATTATTCAAAGCATTCTGACAGTCTTTTTTTCTCGAGCGGCTTGTGGGTGTCCTATTCGCGCGGGGCTTATAGCGTTCTACGTGTCACCTATAATAATGCTTTTAGAAGGCTGTTAGGGCTGGCGTAGCGTTGTAGTGGTTCTGGAATGTTTGCTGATGCATCTGTGGATGGTTTCCATGCCGTAATGCGCAATAAAGCGATCTCCATGTTGCAGCGTCTACGTGTAAGCAGCATAAAGATGAATGCTGCCAAAGCTGACTGTTCCTTCCAGAAACACTGGATACAGTTAGCTCTAGGTTTATAAATATATTTGATTATATATACTAACATAGTTATTAAGAAATATTGTTACTAACACATTTACTAATAAATATGGAGATCTCTCGGGCTTAAAGAAATAAATAAAAATATGTACTGTGTGTGATAAGAATTGTAACATGCTGTTAATATCCATTCCTATGTATATATTTTATGGTTCCCTGGTAAAAATATTGAGGTAACAAAATGTGTTAAGTAGTAAATTGATAACAAAAGATAATAATATGTAAGATTGGAGGTTTGGTATACTTGAGAATGAGAGTAATAGTACGATTATAGAAGGTCACCGAAATAGACGGTTGCATGGAATTGTCATATATTATAAGACTAAAAAATAAAGGAATATATAATCCAGAATTCTTATTATTCAGTCATACATTAATTTTAATCTATCAAGTGGTTTTGGATTCTATCGCAGTTAAAACTGTGATATTTGCCCAAAGAGAGATGAAACTTTTTTACTTCTAAAAAAACTAGATCATGTTTATATACAAATATAAGACTTATTAAAATATCATATAACTGTTGCTTCTGAGAGTTGAAATAATAAAATTCAATAGCAAATTTATGTTTTAAATAAACTTTATATTAAATTTAACAATGTTAAGGAAAAAAAAAAATAATTTTTTATCAAAATAGATATTTATTACACAGAATAAATAACAATAACAGCATAAAGTGTCTTAAATTAATATCACAATACAGTATTCACTAGAATTTACCACAAGCCTGAGCCATATCCGGAGCCGTAGCCGGATCTGTAGCCGGAGCCATATCCGTAGCCTGATCCATATCCGGATCCGTAGCCGGAGCCATATCCAGATCCGTAGCCGGAGCTATATCCAGATCCGTAGCCAAGACCGGAGCTGTATCCACCGACGGAGTAGCTGGGTGCGGCCACTACCTTGTTAACGGTCACCACCTGAGGCACGGACACAACCTTGGGCACGCTCACAACCTGAGGCACGTTCACTACACGCTGGGTGTTCACCACCTTGTTTACGGAGACGACGTGCGCCGCGGGAGCGCTGTAACCCGATGAGTAGCCTCCAAGACCACTGTGGCCAGAGTAACCACCAAGGCTGCTGTACCCTGAGTAGCCTCCCAGACCGCTGTAGCCGGAGTAGCCTCCGTGCAAGAAACCGCGCTTCTCACGCACTTCTCCGGCGAGGGCACACGCCACGAGAGCACAAATTACGATCTGTAACATTGAGAATATATTAAATTTTATTTATTTATTGCACCAACAATGTATACACTAATACATAAAACATACACGCTGATTGCTACTTCAATTATAGGCGCAAATAACATTCATAATTTAAGAAGTGAGAGAGAGTGCGAATTCATAATAATTAAGAAGCAATTTAGTACATTAAGAAGAAAAATTTTGATGTTAAAAAAAGAATTAAGTCTTAAGTTTAAACTTGACTCACAAATAAATTGAATTCTAACTTTTAAATAAAATTACAATACATACATAAAAGGTTGAACTGTTGTTGAAAATATACCAAGAATAGAATAAAAAAAATTGTCTTAATTACATTAATTACAGCAAATTACAATTCAAATTCTATAAATATAATTGTATTAAATTCGAATTTTACATTATTTTACTCAACTACATATTAACAGCTATTTTTTACTATCTCATCCGCCAATTTCTTGAATTCTGTTAGTGTATTTGAGAAAATAACTTTTCCTTAGTACTGTTTTTCGTATGTATCGTTTACAAATATACAAATTTCAAATTCAAATAGTTTTATTCAAAATAGGATGCAATATCACTTATTGAACGTCATAAACTACCACCCATTCCAAAAATAATGCCTCAGACCTGAGAAGAACGGGCGCAACAAACTCAGCGGTTTTTTTTTCAATTAAATAAATATATTTAGAAAGTAATATCGTACAATTAAACTTATTCCCAATCTACCACAGATTATCAGATCATTATGAAAGTCATTTATGTTATAGTAATCTTTACCACACAAACGTTTTTTAACAAATCTTTTGAATATCGTAATACATTTGTTTTGAACATTTTCTGGAATCTTGTTGTAAAAGCATTACAAATCACCCCACAAAAGACTTACAAACTCGACTTAGCTGAGACATAGGCATTATAAGTTTATAAATGTTGCATAAATTAACTTCTCGTGATCTAGTTTCGCTCCCACTCTCGCGGTGTTATGATGAATATACTTACAAAAGCCTTCATGTTGGTGGTTGATAATGGTGTTCTGTGCTCGAAGGAAGGTGGTAGGTGTTGGTATGTTGAGTGAGCGCGCCCCGCACCTTATATACCTCGAGTGGTGAGCAGATGTGGCAATCGTCCTCGCTCTTGTCGGGAACTCTACAGTCTCGTTGCGGTATACATGTTATTAGATTAGTTATTAAAGTTCACATTTAGTTACATATAATTTTTATTACTTTTAAAATTTTATACTAATTCTAATATATATATATATATCGATAATGATAGTAGAACAGTCAAATTAACAATTCCAACTTCGTTGCCTATCATGGATCACTTAGTCTTCCTAGATATACGTGTAGGTATCAAATAGGGAAACTCCTTTGCACAGGATGCCGGCTAGATTATGGGTACCAAAACGGAGCCTATTTCTGCTGTGAAGCAGTAATGTGTAATCATTAATGTGTTTCGGTGTGAAGGTTAGCTAGTTAAATTACTGGGCAAATGAGGCTTAACATCTTATGTCTCAAGGTAAGTTTTCCAAGATTGTAATGAGCAGGGCGTATCAATTATCATTTTATTTTCATAAAAAAATAACATCAGTCCAATATTTGCCGAGTAGTTTAGTACCAAATCGTTATTTAATCTTATATTTAGTGCACTTAGACTTAAACATGTTAGTTAAATTTATCAAACGTTTATTGAATGAAATTTAAATATTTACATTACTTTGGCCATTTATGACTAGTAAAAGGCATAAAAGGCATTTGTTTTCTCAAAATTGATTCATTTAGAATTCTTTTTGATGTCATTCCTAATATACTAGATACTACTACCGCTTCGGAAACAAATGGCGCTCTGAGAGAGAAGAAGTGGCGCAAGAAGTTCTCCCAGGATTCTTTTTTTGCGCTCTTTTCAATAAAAATATACAATATTGTACAGTCATTTCTATCGCGATAAAAAAAATCATAATCTAGTCCCAGGCTGTCCGATCACTTAGATATTCAGCTGTGGAGTAATAGGATTTACGACAGAGCCATTTTTTTTATAGAACATTTAAATTTATTTATAGATAATGCCTGAACAGTGGCTGGGACTTTATTATAAAAGAGGATAACATTTTTCCTTAAAGCTATTATGTATCTTATGAAGCCTACTAGAATTAGTTACAAGCAATCCCTTATTTCTCGTGTTATAATAATGAAAATCACTATTAAGAGCAAAAACGTGACGATTTTTGTGAACGTTTATTAAATTTTCATAAAAGTACTGACAATGAACAGTCATAATATTTATTTCTATAATTTTTTCTTTGAGAGACTGTCTATAACCAAGCTGATATATAGCACGAACAGCTCTCTTTTGCAGAGCACACACTATTTCAATGTCAGCAGCATGACCCCGCAGTATATTCGAGATGGTGCTAAATCTAATCTAGTCTGCCTGTTATACTTTCCAGGGACCACTTGTGCTCCCACGTACCCACCAGTGAGGTAAACGAAGTACTTAGAACTTTTGTTGCCCCCTGAAGGCCTTATACGTTTTTCGAGTATAGTTTGCCAACATACTACACGTGTAAAAAAAGCTTAAATTTACGGCTTTTAAACAGCTTGCAAATCTTCTTGCAAATACGTACGATTTTACTGATAGCGCCCTTCGCTCTCGTCTCTAAGGTCAAGAGTCAATATGTGACCGAGATATTTAATTATTACGGGTCTTTTAAGTGTATCGCCTTTTAAGTTCATTGGTGAGACACTTTTAAAATTCTTACCTCGTGCCTCAAAAACCATCACTTGGCTCCTGTTGATGTTATCAATAAAACCGTACTATCAATAAGAAATACGTATGCTTTAGAAATTGTACCTTTTGTTTATGACAATAAGGAACGAACAGAACTTTCAGCTGATGGTTATTGCTAAGCCCTGCCAATTACTACGCAGTGGCGCTCAGGATTCTTGAAAAACCCAAGAATTCTGAGCGGCACCACAATTGCACTCGGCAAATTGAGAGATGTTAAGTCCCATTTGCCCAGTAATTCCCAGTAGCTACGGCGCGTTTCAGACTGAAACACAATAACGCTTACACATAACTGCTTTACGGCAGAAAAAGGCACCGTTGTGGTGCCCATAGTCTAGCTGGCATCTTGTGCAAAGAAGCCTCCAACTGTTAAATGCCCTTAGTCACCTCTTACGACACCCTTGGGCTTGGGACTTCCCTATCCTTTTTATGCCTCGGCGAAGAACTGAGCAAGCTAGAGTTCTCATACCACAGGCAGATGCACTAAGCAGCACCAGCTCTCACACACATTTACATACACAATCACACACTATTGTTTGTTAAGAAGCTTTTATTTTATTTCATTTATTATGATTTATTAATTTACTATTATTTTTCTATTATCTCCATGCTATGTTCCGCGAGTCAAATAGAAGTAACTAATTATGTATTTTGTATGTATCTTAATTTTGCTAATAAATTAATTATTATTGTTATAAAAATAATAATTGTTTTATACCGCATTTCAATCCATAGAATGTCGATAAAGCTGCATCTAGTTTGTATTGTAAACCTGATTTTTATAAATTAACTTTAAAATATTTAGAAGTTCAATTGTAAAACATTGCTATAAAGACTTTCCAAAGCAAATCGTGGAAATAAGGACGAAAGCTTTCGACAGGTTCAGAAAACAGCCAAACATTGGAGTCATAATTAAATTCGTTAGAATTAGCAAATTTAAGATGCTCAATACTTAGTCCGCCAATGCCAGGAGACTCACCCCTTGGTATTGATTTGATTTAATTAGCAATCTATTTAATCATTAACCATTCTTACCGTGTGCTTACCTTTGACCTGAAGGATGATGCAGCTATTGAGAGGGAGCGAATGGCAACTCCATTCGCTCCGTTAGGCGTTAGGCTCTGTTAGGGCGAATTTGATCATCCGCAGATTTGCTCGCAGAACCAATGCAGCAAACATTACACTCTTTAAAGCTTACTGCACCTCATTACATGAGCTGTCTGGTTGGACTATGCGTAAAAGCAGTATTCAGTATAATAAAGCGTTCAGAATGTTATTGGGGCTGCCACAATACTGAAGCACGTCGGGATGTTTGGTAAGGCCGGTTTTGATTATTTCTACGCGACTATGCGTAAGCGGTATACATCCCTGTTGCGTAGATTTCCTGCTAGCCCCAAGGGTATTCTGAGGGTATTTTCGCACAAGTTCGTTTGTCAGTACCTGAACCACTGCTGTATGATACATGTGCTGACAAGTCGGTCCTATCGTAGGTTACAAATGCTTAGATTTTAAGATAGCTTATACTAACACTAGGTTTTAAGTTACTTTGTTACTAACACATTATGATCCTTTGTTGGTCAAAGTAAAGAATTTCTTATTATTATTATTAACATATTCTCCCTTTTCACATTCACAGAGCTCACGAAGCGTGACATCTAAATAGTCGATTTTACAACAAGGTGCTCCCAAATAAGTTTACAACAGTTTCGTTTACAACGCTTACCAGAAAACCAGGCCTACATTGTAATCTAAAAATGTGTTTCCAAAATGAGGGAAATTTAATTTGCGCGTGATGGAAGGCCTGAATAAGCACCTGAATCTAATTTTCTTCGATCATTTGTACGTCTAAATGGGCTTTAAAAACGACGAAAAATATTGAGGTTGAAACTTTACCTCTATTTTGACTCACACTAATAAAAAGTGACATACAAATTGCGAGTTTATGACGTAGACGTAGAAGAATAGCTTGTCAAGCATACTAAAGTAATAAACCCGACCTGTTTTCGTCGGTTGTCTAGGACATCTATAAATTATCTAAGGAAATTTTCATGATCTTGGCTACATTTTAATCGAGATTTAAAATTTTCCATGTAACACACTTTTAATTAAGCATATTGGTTTTATTATCAGGCTACGAGCAAAAGGCAGCTCTCTGCGCTGACATCATGCAGGAACTTGGGAGACGAACTGACTCGGGGCGAGTGGAGTTTCTCGGCTGGCTGTGGTCAACTACGGAAGGTCCAAGAGCTGGTGCAGTTTATCAGATGTTACCTACTCCTTTAGTGTCATACTATTTCATATTTCATCACCTTCACGCATTATAACCATGAACGTATTCATATTGCGGTGTTTTAAGGTTGACCAACTTTTCGCCTAGAAACATAATATCACTATGTAACGTTTCGCAAATGTTCAATGTAACATAGAACAGAATATCATAAACATACTTATTAATTATAATTTGCTAATATAGAGGAAAACAAAATGAAGAGACAGAAAAAATATTAGTCATAAGTTAGAATAAATAAGAGCATAAGCAATCTGTTAAAGTTTGTGTTAGTGTTAAGTTTCATTGTTTATAAAATATACAAGTACTTTGTACATTTGAATTTGTCATCTTTTATTAATAGCTTATATGTAATATATAATATGCACTAAAGAAACATAATATAAAATTTAACTTATATGATTTTACCACACCACTAGTATTATTACATTACATTTTTGGCTTAGTTTTCTATAAGATTGGAATCTGTGGTAATGTAGACTCGTCTGTAGTCAGTCGAAAATTAAATTCATAACATAAATGAGCGAGCTTGACTTAAATGCTCAGTGTTTTTAAGTTGGCAAATATTATTTTCACTTCTCATGCTCTGAAATTGCTTATTTATGCACGATATAGGCTGCACAAAATCGATTTTAGTGCACTTGTGCACGAATCTACTTATAAATGTATCTATATTAAGGCAAAGAAAATGAGCCATACAGCCAAACACAATAAAAAGTTCAGAATCAATAAGAATTTGTTATTTTATAATATTTACTTTAATTTATTTGCCTCATGTGTTTTTTAAGACATAAAAGATATTTAAATTTTAATTTAAATATAGTAGGTTATTTAATAAATTAAGAAAGATATATATTACAAAATTAATTTAATAGTAGGCTGTATAGGTCTGGAGCCCAAGCTTAATATCAATGTCGTAAGATTTTAAAAAAAGCGGCGGGAAACAGGTCTTGTTTTTTCGTGTGTTTATTAATTTCTTCAAATTTGCTAAAAATTGTTAAAAATGTCCATGTTATACTACTGTTTTATTTCCTCGCAATCGAAATGAAAAGCAGAGTTTATAATTCGTCCACAAAACCATTTTATCCTTATAAAAAATGGTTTGTTTTGTGCACTCGTTGTAAAATCTACTATTCCTTACCTGGATACTTATAACAAAAAACGTAATGTGCTATAGGAAATGGATGGGTTTTGTCAAAAAATAATGACTACGTAGCATGTCAATTAAAACACATACCAATATCACATGAGTTAATAAAACGGTACAGAGACTAAGCTTCATACTCTACGCGAAATGGTTGCACTACTACAATGATACGAAGCATGTGTGAGCATCCACTGACCGCTTGTTGCGAACGCGGCGAAACTAGATGTAGCCGGACCGCAGAGACAGTTGGCAATCCCAGGGTAAGAGTGACACACGTATTGCTTTATTGATTCCGAATTTGAATAATTAAACATAAAAAGAGAATTTAGAAGTTTTAACATTTAGAAGTGGGAGAGTCACGCAGCCGTCTTTTGACGTCAGCACAATCGGGCCAGACTCGTCCGGGTTAATTACCACACTCGCACAGAATACCGGCATGAAGTAGCGGCCTAGTGCCGCTATGTTTCGCATAGGTTAGTGTCGAGGACCGGAGGCCATTTCTTTCATGTGTGTACGTTAGGAAGGATATCTGCTGTCGCCGTCTCGGCAATTTTGAGAGTAGGGACCTGTTCACACTCTGGCTCCGCGTAGATTTAGAGGACCGCGTCCGCATCTATGCGTGTGTCTACAGGTCCCATAGTGGTAACGCAGAAACCGATCATCTCATGGGCTGCGTTCAAGCGGCAATTGACGACGTGCTTGCACAGATCCCCTCCGCTGAAATCGTAGTCTTGGGTGATTTCAACGGGCACAATGCCGAATGGCTTGGATCACGTACCACAGACTACGCAGGGCGATCTGTGCATAATTTTGCATTGGCGTACGATCTGTCCCAATTGGTTGAGTCACCAACGCGGCTCCCGGATGTGGATAGCCACATGCCGTCCTTATTAGATCTTCTGCTGACTACACATCCCGATGGTTACCAGGTCATTGTCGACGCCCCTCTCGGAACGTCCGACCATTGCCTGATCAGGGGTGTAGTGCCTATACGACGCCCACGTCGCAGACCACCAGCGACCCGCCGCGTTTGGCACTACAAGTCAGCAGATTGGGATAGGATGCGTTCCTTTTTTGCATCCTACCCTTGGAGCAGGATTTGTTTCCCTTCGGATGATCCTAGTGCCTGCGCCGTTGCAGTAGCCGATGTTATTCTACAGGGCATGGATATTTTTATACCAAGCTCTGTAGTACCGATCGGTGGCAGATCACAGCCCTGGTTCGATGCGTCAGTTAAAGCAGCATCTGACTGCAAAAAACAGGCGTATCGAACTTGGGTTGCGGCGCTGGGCACAAAGGATCCGAACTGCATAGTTCTTAAGAGGAAATACAACCGTGCTTCCAGATTTTTTTAAGCGGCAAATCGCCCGTGCAAAGTCAAAACACGTCGTCAAAATCGGCGAGCAGCTTTCCAGTTACCCGACCGGAACACGCAAGTTCTGGTCGTTGTCGAAAGCTGCTCTTGGTAACTTCAGCCAGCCGTCCATGCCGCCGTTGCACATGAGGAATGACACCCTGGCCCATACGGCAAAAGAGAAAGCCGATCTCGTGTGCGCTCTTTTCGCCTCCAACTCGACTCTTGACGACAACGGAAAAACACCGCCGACCATCCCGCGGTGTCAGAGCTCTATGCCTGAAGTACAGTTCAGGCAGAAAACTGTTAGGCGAGCTCTGTTTTCGTTGGACGTCAGGAAGTCGAGCGGGTCGGATGGCATTTCTCCAATCGTGCTTAGAACGTGTGCCCCTGAGTTGACGCCGGTGCTAACGCGTTTATTCCGGCACTCTTATTCCAAAGGCGTAGTCCCTGACTCATGGAAGTCAGCCCTTGTCCATCCGATCCAAAAAAAAGGAGACAGTTCGGATCCGACAAACTACAGGCCTATTGCTATTACCTTCCTGCTCTCCAAAATCATGGAGAGCATAATTAGCCGTCAGCTCTTGGTATACCTAGAGGGTCACCAGTTGATCAACGACCGACAATAGGGGTTTCGCCATGGTCGGTCGGCAGGTGATCTTCTGGTATACCTAACACATAGATGGGCTGCGGCTATTGAAAGCAAGGGGGAAGGCCTGGCAGTTAGCCTGGATATAGCGAAGGCCTTTGATCGTGTATGGCACAAGGCGCTCCTCTCTAAACTTCCATCATTTGGGCTTCCCGAGAGCTTGTGCAAGTGGACCTCCAGCTTCCTCACTGGGCGCAGCATGCAGGTCGTTGTCGACGGACATTGCTCGAACCCGAAGCCCGTGAATGCTGGAGAGCCCCAAGGCTGTGTGCTATCTCCTACGCTGTTTCTTCTGCATATCAATGATAGGTTGGACACCTCCAACATTCATTGCTATGCAGATGATAGCACTGGTGATGCCGTATACACGGGCCATGCACGTCTCTCTCGGGAAATCGTCGACCAGTGCCGGGAGAAACTTGTGTCTTCTATCGAGTCCTCTCTTGAGAAGGTCGCGGAATGGGGTAAATTGAACCTTGTCCAATTTAACCCCCAGAAGATTCAAGTTTGCGCGTTTACCACTAAAAAAAACCCTATTTGTCGCATCACCGCTCTTCGACAACACTTCCCTAAAAGCCTCACCTAGTATCGGAATACTGGGTCTCGAAATCTCGAGCGATGGCCAATTCCGTGGCCATCTGGAGGGCAAAGCCAAATTGGCTTCAAAGAAACTGGGCGTCATTAATAGAGCACGGCAATACTTCAAGCCGGCCCACATTCTAGCGCTGTACAAAGCGCAGGTCCGGCCACACATGGAGTATTGCTGTCATCTCTGGTCTGACGCACCCCAGTATCAGCTCAATCCATTTGACCGCGTGCAACGCAGAGCAGCTCGAATTGTCGGGAACCCAGTACTCTGTGAACGGCTGGATCACTTGGCGTTGCGTAGAGACGTCGCTTCATTGTGTGTCTTCTACCGCATTTATCACGGGGAGTGTTCCGAACAGCTGTTTTACCTAATTCCTGCCGCCGAATTCCACCTTCGCACGACACGCCACAAGTTAGGATATCATCCTCACCATCTGGATGTGTGGCGGTCCTCCACAGTGCGGTTTACAAGGAGCTTTCTTCCACGTACTACAAAGCTGTGGAATGAGCTTCCTTGTGCGGTGTTTCCGGGACGATACGACATGGGTACCTTCAAAAAAGCGCGTACAACTTCCTTAAAGGCCGGCAACGCTCCTGTGATTCCTCTGGTGTTGCAAGAGAGTATGGGCGGCGGTGATCACTTAACAACAGGTGACCCGTACGTTCGTTTGCCCTCCTATTCCATAAAAAAAAAAACTAATAATATATTATTAATATATGTACGGTTGTTCACTGTATTGTTTGCATGAACAATACGAGAAAAAATAAAAAAAACATATTTTATGTATCCCAAGGAATACAATATGTAAGTATATATCTAATAATATTTATATGATCTTTTTGGTTATGGGAAGGGAGTTCGTCACGGTTCGTTTTCACCATTTTATTATTATTGCAAGGTTTTACTTAACACTTGATCGTGGGTTGATAGATATATGAAGGTATTTGTTTACGTTCAAATATAAACAAAATATAATTGTAACTAGAATTAGATTAATTATAGTGCATAAACTTACGCAATTTTTTTTTACTCTTTAGTGTATATTATATCTATTGTTTTGGATAAGTATTTTTTGAAGTCGGTCGTTTTTTTGTTAATTTTTACGTCGAGTTGAGATACTAATTATATTTCCTTCGTATATGCTAAAACTACAACAGTGATTGTTTTTTATAATGAATAAAGAACGTAATAGTAGTAGTTTTTGAGTTTCAATAAGTGATGTCACATCCTATTTTGAATAAAAATATTTGAATTTGAGTGCGAAGTCATGTACCTACTTCCTTTATTATGCGATTAGTTACCTAATTAAGGCTATACGTGGCTTTTTCCCCATTCTTTAAATCACGATTGGTTATTAGTTTAGATTTCAGAATAACTCCGTAGTTAGTTAACCACCATATAACACCCACCCATAGGCAGTCAAGTTCGTGCAATAGACTGCTTACTTCTTAACAAAGTAACCTAACCTAACATTCTTAGAAATTCTTTTTATCTGAATCTGGAGTTGCAACTAGAAAATATTTTTGTGATTGAAAATACAATTATCAAGCTTAAATTAATCAACAACCGAGTGACAATCGTACCAAAATAGGTAGCACTTCTGTCTGCTCTTAAGAAGCTTAGTATCTGTACCGTTTTATTTACTCATGTGCCAAAATAGTGGCCGAGCGAATGTTGTTTACTTGAGTAATACGTCGGAAACAGGTATAGCAGTGCTGATCGCCGTTGACCTTGACACGGCGGAGGACGGCACATGGCTCCGGCGGGCGACCAACTGGATCTGTCGAGTGACGCAGAGAACGCTCTCTCCGCGCAGAGCATGGGGCCTGTCAAGCCCTAGGTAACGCAACATAAATTTCTACACACTCAACACTCTACACATTTAATTATCCCATAGCAGTTGACAGTATTCACCTAATGACTCTAATACAAGTTCACATTATCTTTGGACTTCGCTGGAACGTGAAGCGCACGTCCTGCTGCGTCGGTACAGTTTGTAGTTTCACTGCCATTAGGTATGTTGTGCTATCACTGCTTTGTTTTTAAAGTTTTCATTCATACGTTTTGACTTTAGTTGTAATAGTTCTGTAGTTTCTGTTGTTCTGTGTCGCTATAATAGTACTGCCAGAAAAATATAAACTTTCTTACTTAACCCAGATTCTTTCATTGATTTTTCATCATTATAGTTATAATAATCAGCATGACAACACAACACCTTTACATACATACTGAAAAAATAAATTATTGTTTATTTATTATAATATCCTATTAACGCTTGTTTGCACACAAGTTAAACTAGTTTTGCGTAGGAGTCGACCTAAAATAGACAATTATTAAATTCAAAATTAACAGCATTTAGTAAAGTGAGTAAACTTAATATTCTTACAATGCTCTCAATAAAGCAAACCTTATTAAAGGGCACGTGTGAGTTTCATTGTTAAACTGGGCCTTATATTTAAATTCCTGTATGTTAAATAACAAGTTGTGGAAACCTTTGAAGAGTGTATGTGAACGTTAAACCTTGATGTGATGTGTACATATTATAATATTGGTCACATTGAAATTAATGCCATTAATTTCAATGTCACTCAATATCAATGATATATTTTATTATTTATAATATCTTAATTGGCATTGATTTTAAAATTTCATTTTGATTTGATCTACTAATATATATAAAATAAGCCTTCATTGCTGTTCCAAATAGAATTAAATGATATGTTACTAAATATTAAATTAAATAAAATGTTTTCCCAATTTAGTTAAACAGCTTTGATCTTACTAATAAACTTGTTAAAAGTTAGGTATAAAGTTATACCTGAGAATAAACCAAGAATTTAAATAAAACAGTTTTAAAGGATTAAAATGCGTGTAATTGAACCTATGTTTTTAACTTGACCAAATTCATCTGCAGTCCCCCTGAAAACGAGATCTGGAAAGGTCTTGAAACGTCGGGTTAACTCAAAATTATAATAAAAATATAACTTTTACGCAAAAATCTAATGTAAAAACACAGTTATAATAACACGCGTTTTAATCCTTTAAAAGTTTAATTTAAATGTGTAATACATGCCTTAATCAAAGAAAATACTACCAAGAATATGCAAAATGTTCAAAAATATAAATTTTTAAATTTGACGCGTTTATTTGCAAGGCTGCTTAACGTTTGGAAAATTATCAATATTTATTGCCTTCAGAATGTCGAAAGACAATCCCCAAAAGGGGATTTTTTTTGTACTTTGTCTTTCGACAAAGGTACCTACGTCTCTCTGTCTTTAGATGTTTGTATCCATATCGGCCCAACGTCTGTTTTTAATATCATCTTTCCAACGTTACATTTGTCGCCCTTTTCTTCGACTACCATACCCTGGATAGCAAACTGTTATCGAAGTGAAAATTTCTTAAGCCACGAAGGGCAATTTTTGGAAGGGAAAATCTTATGGGTTCGCGTCACCGACATGCTCGTGACTGGCGCATGCGATAAATAAATAATTTAAAAATAAAATATATATAATATAAATTTTTGGACGGGTGAAATCTCGTGAGTTCGGGTCACCGAAATGCTTATAGCAGTATATCTGCAGCTATACAGCTGACGTATTGTGCAACATTAGTGCTGTGTATAATCTATACTAATATTATAAAGCTGCAGTGTTTGTTTGTTTGAACGCGTTAATATCTGGTACTACTGGTCCGATTTGAATGATTCTTTCAGTGTTGGGTAGTCCATTTATCGAGGAAGGCTATAGGCTATTTTTTATCAAAATTAGGGATCCGTAATAAAATTGCTATTTCGTAACACAAGGTGTAAAATCGAAAACCTATTTTTGCGTGCGCTGCAAAAACTATTGACAATAGAAGAAAATGATGTACAATATATATATAGGCAATATTTTATTACTTATAAAACTATCGCGTGAATTATACTTTATATGGCAAAACAACGTTTGCCGGGTCAGCTAGTTATATTATAAGTAAAATTGAATGGATTTAGAAAAAGTTCAATGTGTATAGACTGTGCATTGTTAAAATAGTGTTTTTGTTTGATTAATATATTATTGAAAATAAGTATTTAAAAATAAAGTGAAATTTATAATTTAATTGTTTTCAAGCATTATGAAATGTCAAATGTTATTAATACTAAAAGTTCTAAGTTTTCACTTTTATTGGCAGTCTCTATAACTGTCATTTTTTTATCTTATTAAATTTTTCTTGCTTTTCTCTTTTTTTCATTTAAGTGTTCTACATATTGATCTACTATCATAACTGAATTAAGTATCAGGTCGAATAGCTCCTCGGATATATTTCAAAGATGAGGTTCTCGTGGGTATCCTTGTTTATGGAAGGCAGGTCTGTGTACCAAATACATCGGAGCTTCTTCACTTTTCTCATAACTAGAAATTTCTAAATTGTGATGTTATTGAGAATTTCAGTTATTTTTAGAAATATATAAAAAAAAATATATTTATCAACTAACTATCCTGCGACTTCATCCACGTTGAATAGTTACTTTGAGCAATGTTTTTTCATTTTTTTTTATACTTTTCAAATAACATAAGCACAAATTGCTCTTTCTGCTGCTGACAGCGGTCTTGTATGATACAGCGCATATCCCTTGTTATTGTGGACAGTCTCTTTAATAGTACTTCCCTGTGAACTTTAATCTCTTATTTCATCCCCATATAGGTTAAAGTTTCAAAAATGCTTGAACAAATGTTTTTAAATTATTTCTTACGAAGTGCCTAAATACAAAGTTTCATGGTTATATCTTCGATAATGACGTATTTCCATCACAAAATGCCATTCTCTATTTCAACGCCTCCATTTATTTTCTTGCAATAAAAGGTAACATATGTCCCTTTTCAATCTCTGTACTAAGTTTTATCAAAATCAGTTCGGTGATTTAGGGTTGAAATTTACTCACATTTTATAATATTAGTAAGGAAGTAGGGATTTATTTTTGGACTTACGTCACTGAGTATTTCGACGCTTGAGTATTTTTCTTGCATCACTTTACAAGTGATATTGTAATTAAAAAAATGTATAACATTGAACCTGTAAATGTTGACTTAAAAGAGTGACAATGAGTTTCTTGACATTTCATCTCATTTAAGTTCAACCTTTTCTGAAGTGGTGGTAAATGTTAAAAGAAAAAAATTTGACATTCATAAGTGTTACTTCCTATAGGGGAACCTGTTGTACCTTGGCACTATGTGTACCTGGGGCATTAATTTTTACGATATTACTATGTGTATAGATTTAAATTTGTCAAATAAAGTTTAAAATAAAACAGACGTATAATTTGTACAAAAATATAAGTCGTTTATTTATAAAACATAGTAGGGTATTGTAACAAAACAATTAAATTAAAATCACATCATACGCTTGACTAGTCTGTGGGGTGTATCTAGATTGCTTCACCACCATCCGTTGGAGTATTGGGCGGCGTAAGTGGGCGCGGCGGCGTAGCCAGCGCTGGAGCCGGTGGCGTAGCCAAGAGAGGCCGCTGGGACAACTTTCTGGACGGAGACTACCTGGGGGACATTCACCAGCTTTTGCACGTTGACCACCTGTGGCACGTTCACTACTTTCTTGTGGTTTATCACTTTGTTGACGGTGACGAGGTGAGCTGCGGGGGCTGGCGCAGCATAGCTCACGGCGGGGGCAGAGTAGCTTACTGCAGCTGCAGGGGCAGAGTAACTCACGGAGGCAGCGGGGCTGGAGTAACCTAGTGCCGGTGCGGAATAGCTCAAGGCGGGGGCAGAGTAGCTAACGGCTGGGGCGTTGTAGCTAATTGCTGGAGCGGAGTAACTAACGGCTGGAGCGGAGTAACTAACGGCTGGAGCGGAGTAGCTAACGGCTGGAGCGGAATAGCTAACTGCTGGGGCGGAATAGCTTATCGCTGGAGCGGCATAGCTCGCAAGAGGGGCAGAGTAGCTTATTGCTGGGGCGTAACTCGCGGCGGCCGCGTAGTTGAGGGATGGTGCAGAGTAGCCGAGATTCGGGGCGGCATAGTTGTAGCCAGCAGACTGTCCTGGGGCCGCGTGGAGCCCATGGAGGTATCCTCTCTTCTGACGCACATTGCCGGCCGCCGTGGCAGCGACCAACATGAACAAAACAATCTGCAAGTGAATGAGCAAAATCTAATTACAAATGCTTGTGCTGCATTATCATGATACTAACCATAGACATACTACATAGATTTTAGCAGTTGGAGGCTCCTTTGCACGGGACGCTGGCTAGATTATGGGTACCACAACGGCGCCTATTTCTGCCGTGAAGCAGTAATGTGTAAACATTATTGTGTTTCAGTCTGAAGGGCGCCGTAGTTAGTGAAATTACTGGGCAAATGGGACTTAATATCATATGTCTCAAGGAGATGAGAGCAATTGTAGTGTCACTCATAATTTTTGGATTTTTCAAGAATCCTGAGCGGCATTGCATTGTAATGGGCAGGGCGTATCAATTACCATCAGATGAACGTCCTGCTCGTCTCGTCCCTTATTGACACAAAAAGAAAGTTTTAGTTTGTATGATGTTAGATTATTGAGAGTCTGAATTTTACTCATTTATTATTCGATAATGATAGTACCACAATCAAACTAACTCTTCTTCTCCGATCCCTTAGCATTTATTTTCATACAAAAAATACTACGGTTTAGAACTATAGACAAACAAACAGCCCGAAAGAGAAAAACATCTCTAACATACAGCAAGGTAAGAAAATGTAATTGAAAAAGGATTTTGATTTGCTAGTCGTACACAGTCAGCTACGCTTGGCATAAGGTCCTTATTATTTTCTTGCCTAACGTTACATTTTATATTGTAATTGAAATGATCTGTAAAACGATGAAAATGTAAATCTTGATTTAAAAGAGTGGAAATTAGTTTCTTGTTACTTCTTTTCATTAGCTCAACCCTTTACGAAGTAGCGGTAGATTCAAAAAGAAAAAAAAAATGTTTTTGATTTGAATATTAAACTAAATTAAACATACTCACTGACAAATCAAAATCTCTCAGGTCATCTATACGTTAGTATATTTTTACCCCCTTATTCATAATGGTCCGCTAACTTTAAACAGCCGCTAAGGAGTGATTTTTCTTATTCTGACTTAGGTCAATAGAACAAGACAGAGTGAGAATTAGCAATGCTTTAAGTTAGCAGACTATTATGAATAAGGGGGTTAGTCTATTGTACTATTTCATAATTATGTTACAGTAGTTGCAACTTACAATGAACCAATCTGTATATCAATGACTCATCTACTGAAATATAATAAACTTTCCAAAACAAAGTTGTTATCAAATAAATAGATAAATTAATGCAATTACTCATTTGATGAGATTTTCGCGGTACTTACAAAGGATCTCATGTTGCGGACTGTGTTTGAGATGTCGTGACGAGGTAGGCAGTTTAGTGATGTGTCGTTTGAGCTTCCGTCACCATATTATATAGTTATAAGTAAGTGAGGTTTCGACACAGCGTCCTCGAAATGACAAATAGATTCCTAATTTAAAATATGTTTTGTTGCCCAATATTTCCCTGACGCTATACTTTGAATTATTTAATTGCCTATACTTAATGTTAATATTAAATGCTTGAATATATTAAGCCGGATCAACTAAAAACATATACATATTGTATAAACTTTGATTAACACGAGTGTTACACATTGAAATAAAATACTTTTTAAAGGATTGAAACGCGTGTAATTGTAACTGTATTCTTACAAAAGGTACTTGCGTAAAAGTAACATATTTAGAATAGAATAGAATGAAAATTTATTGATAACAAACCACCACCACACAGTTATTAAAATGATACAAACCAGAATAAGTAATAAATTCTTAGAACTAACAAATAAAACAAATTAAATAATACAATTTATAGCTTAAAACGAAAAACGTACTGTGCGGCAGTGAATGTCACCAAATGGAGCTAACTCAGTAAAAAGCTGCAATGGCGTGGTGCCAATGTAGCACTGGTTTTCAGTAGCCCCAACATTATTGAGTCTGGGAGTAGCAGCGACTAGTAATTTTAAAATTATAATTGTATATATAAATAAATAAAGGCAGTATAGATCTAATTTGTGTATTTAACTCTTAAAAAAAATAAATAAAAAAAATTGAACGTTAAAAGAAGATCATTTAGATCTTAACGACTGAAAAATCATAAAATATAAGGTTATTATTTAAGTGAATCGATCTTTTTTGCGCGCATGAGGGAAATATTTTTGCGGAAGAAATGCAATATTAGTGATACATAAATATGGGACGTTTTTGTCCAAGAAGAGGGAGAGACCGATTGAGACCGATGTAGAGAGAGTGAGAAAGGGCAAACATAACATTTTAATCCCTCAAATAGAATTTTACTTAAACATCGACATAAAGCATTGGATAGATAAGATCTTGTCATTAAACGGTGACAGCAATGTATCCGTTACTAGAGATATGTCATACGTCAAGGCCGTTAACAACACTCACACACATACACACACACACACAAAGCCCGTGAATTCTGGAGTGCCCCAAGGCTGTGTGCTGTCTCCCACGCTGTTTCTTCTGCATATCAATGATATGTTGGACACCTCCAACATTCATTGCTATGCAGACGACAGCACTGGTGATGCCATATACACGGGCCATGCAGGTCTCTCTCGGGAAATCGTCGACCAGTGCCGGGAGAAACTTCTATTGAGTCCTCTCTTGAGAAGGTCGCGGAATGGGGAAAATTGAACCTTGTCCAATTTAACCCCCAGAAGACTCAAGTTTGCGCGTTTACCACTAAAAAAACCCCATTTGTCGTATCACCGCTCTTCGACAACACTTCCCTCAAAGCCTCGCCTAGTATCGGAATACTGGGTCTCGAAATCTCGAGCGATTGCCAATTTTGTGGTCATATGGAAAGCAAAGCCAAATTGGCATCAAAGAAACTGGGCGTCATTAATAGAGCACGGAAATACTTCAAGCCGGCCCACATATTAGAGCTCTACAAAGCGCAGGTCCGGCCACACATGGAGTATTGCTGTCATCTCTGGTCTGGCGCACCCCAGTATCAGCTCAATCCATTTGACCGCGTGCAACGCAGAGCAGCTCGAATTGTCGGGGACCCAGTGCTCTGTGAACGGCTGGATCACTTGGCGTTGCGTAGAGACGTCGCTTCATTGTGTGTCTTCTACCGCATTTATCACGGGGAGTGTTCCGAAGAGCTGTTTAACCTAATTCCTGCCGCCGAATTCCACCTTCGCACGACACGCCACAAGTTAGGATATTATCCCCACCATCTGGATGTGTGGCGGTCCTCCACAGTGCTGTTTTCAAGGAGCTTTCTTCCACGTACTACAAAGCTGTGGAATAAGCTTCCTTGTGCGGTGTGTCCGGGACGATACGACATGGGTACCTTCAAAAAAGCGCGTACACCTTCCTTAAAGGCCGACAACGCTCCTGTGATTCCTCTGGTGTTGCAAGAGAATGTGGGCGGCGGTGATCACTTAACACCAGGTGACCCGTACACTCGTTTGTCCTCCTATTCCATAAAAAAAATCTAAAGGAATAAATTTTAAGAAAATAAATGCCTTTTATACCTTTTAAATGGTATGAGTAATCTAAAGACATGCAGAATGCCGCTGAGTTGGTGCAACCACACGGCTTAGAGTTAGAATATATACGTGACCGTCACTTAAGAATCGGCCCACGGTGAGCCCCGACCGAACGTCAAATTCTTCAACAAATGGTTGATACTTCAACAGATTCGATTCGTGTTTCGCTTCTACAAGAGGCATCCACAGGAGATATTGACACGACGAACTCTCGTTCTAGAGCACCTACTCTTAATACCACGTTCGTTCATAAAATTTCCCGCTTCACGTTGACGTCTTGTACTTGTATTCCACAACCGCGCGTTTTGCAAGAAATTTCTTGGGAAGCACAGCCACTGTTACTGTATAGCTGTGAATACCCGCTTCACTGGGTAAATTGAAGGTATAGTTATTGGATAAAGTTAATAATCAATCACAACTTACTTTTACTTATTCTAAAATTTGCTAAAACATTTCATTTGATTAGAATAAAGGCTTATATTTGCAAACTTTCCAAATAATTCTGGAAATCTCTAGATCATTCTAGAATTTTCTAGAACTATACAAATCATTATAGATTAATGATAATAACACATTTTTAGAAATCTCATGTTTCAACCCCCGTATCTTCTACACCTTTATAGGTATCAACTTGTAACCACCATAGTGCACGATGGGAGCCTTGCAACTAAAAGGCATAAAAGGCATTTATTTTCTCAAAATGGCTGACGGCAATAGAGAAAGCCGAACTTCTGTGCGCTCTTTTTGCCTCCAATTTGACTCTTGACGACAACGGAAAAACACCGCCGACCATCCCGCGATGTCCAAGACCTGAAGTACAGTTTTCGTGGCACGTCAGGAAGTCGAGCGGGCCGGGATGCATTTCTCCAATCGAACTTACAACGTGTGCCCCTGAGTTGACGCCGGTACTAACGCGTTCATTCCGGCACTAATATTCAAAAGGCGTAGCCCCTGACTCATGGAAGGATCCTTGTCCATCCGATCCAAAAAAAAGGAGACAGTTCGTATCCGGAAATTATAGACCTATAGCTATTAACATCCTGCTCTCCAAAATCATGGAGCGCATAATTAACCGCCAGGTCTTGGTATACCTAGAAGGTCACCAGTTGATCAACGACCGACAGTACGGCTTTGGCGACCACCATCATACCATCCCCACCACCTGGATGTGTGGCGGAGGACCTACAATGCGGAGCTTTCTTCCACGTACTACAAAGCTGTGGGATGAACTTCCTTGTGCGGTGTTTCCGGGACGTTACGTTTTTTTTTACAAAAATAAGAGATGAGCCGAGCAGAACGTTCAGCTGATGGTAATTGATACGCCCTACCCATTACAATACAAATGCGCTCGTCACCTTGAGACATAAGATGTTTAGTCTCATTTGCCCAGTAAATTCACTCGCTTCGGCGCTTTTCAGACCGAAACACAGAAATGTTTACACATCACTGCTTCACGGCAGAAATAGGCGTCGTTGAGGTACTCATAATCTAGCCGGCTTCCTCTGCAAAGGAGCCTCCCACTGGTGCAAAATGCGTCATGGCTACCTTACGTTTAACGTTTTTATGAAATGTTCAATATTATTTTGTTGATATTATAAAATAGTAACATTAATTCATTAAATGGCGGCGTTGGAAGTGCTTTGTTTGCATTCAATAATGCATCGACCTCCATAATTTTGTATATTTGTAATGCAAATAAGTTCGTTATAAATAGCTCTGGTAAATATCGCAACAAGTTTTCCATGACGAGAGATATAATAGGGGTCACATGGGAAGCACATTGACCTTGTACCACGCTCCACTTGTGCAACACTTGTTTAAAGACTGTCTTATTTACCTTTTTTAAACATATTTTTATGGACATTATAATAAAATATCTTAAAAATAAAACTGATCAATAGAACTTCTTTTAAATACGATACTCATACTTAAACATGCCTTTATATATGTAAACATCAGTAACTCCAAATAAACACCCACTGGGCTATGAGGGTCGTCGAAATAGAAAGGAAAGTTTCATTATATATAAATATTCTTACATTTTTACAATTTATGCAATCTGCATGCTATGTATTATTATTTAATTGGATATGACCAATTCAAGGCTGAGCAGGAATTATGTTTTCAAATACACTAACTAACTAACTAACTATGATAATAATTAGAAAAGCCCGAACGAATCAAAATTAGCCGTATGCAAGGCAAAAAAGCTTTTTACAAAAAAGAAAATATACTGACTAGACTTCAAATATATGTATATACACTAAAACAAGGTATTAAACTTAACAAGAAATTCTTCTACTCATTTTGTCCTCGCCTTATTCCGTTACGTGGGGTCGGCTTTTCTTATCATGCGGCGCCATGTAGGTGGCGTTTTCATTTCTTCGTCACTGACGCCAAGGTGTTTCATGTCTCATTGAACATTCATCATCCAGGTAGTTTGAGGTCTTCCCTTACCCTCTTTCTTGCAACCATGGAAAGGCACTCTTTCGCCACATAATCGTCGGGCTTACGCATTACGTGTTCGCATCGTCTGTGACTCGATTCTGGTATTTTATCGGTTATGGGTGCAACTTTTAAGCTTCCTCTTACATATTCGTTTCGTACTTTGTCCTTGAGTGTTACTCCACCCATCTCAGCTCTTCTGTTTATGGGTATTTTTGCTTGCTCAAACTTTGCTACCCTACAGTTAGGCTGGTCGTACTTAATAGACCTTGTCTTTAGTTTTTACTGGCATTGAAGCATCACATAGCACCCCTGTGAGAGTACGCCACTTCATCCATCCAGATGTCGTTCTCTGTGTTGCATCGGCTTTTATAGAGCCATCCTCGGAGAGAACAGATTCTAGATATTTAAATGTTTTAGCTGTAGGGAGGGCCAGTTAGCGTGATGCCCGGGTCAAGTGAAGCTTTGGGATTGAAATAAAAAAAACAAATATTCGGTTTTTTTCCTGCATATGCGCATGCTATTTTTTTCCAACGACTCTTTCCATCTTTCTTAGTAGCTCACGCGCATTGTTAGACATAAGTACTAGGTCTTCAGCATACAAGAGATTCCAAGCTTAACAAGAACTTAAAATTAAAAATATATATTAAGAGTGATATTTGACTCAAGAAAGCAAGATAAATAGGAACTCAATATGGTCATAAGTAGCCAAACGCTGTAATCAAATGGTGCAAAATGCAATTTACGTGTGCCACAGAATACTTATGGGATAATTTTCCTAAAGTGTAATTGAATTTTTGAATCATTTATAGTAGAACTCGAAATTGTTCATAAATATCACTGCAGTCTCAACTACACAAGGCTGAAGAAATGTCAAACAGCTCAATGATGTCGAAATATTTGGGTTACAAATAAAAGTTAAAGTTGGTTGAAAAAATCAAACATGTTTGAAGATATTCGTGAACTTAATGTCTACATAAAGTAATATATTATTGTTGATCATCAAACAATTTATGTTATTTTTAATTTTTCTTCAATAGTGGAATGCAATTTAGAAAAGTGATTATAACAAAATATGGGCCCAGAGTATAGTGTTGTAACAACATATCTATCGTTCACAACAAAAGTTCAATATAGCACTCAACAGCCAAAGACTATGGAAATTTTAATGTTGATGCTTGGAGGTGGAATCCCCCATCTTGAGGTATTTTATCCTTTGACTTATCTCAAACTTTAATCTACGAAGATCGTTTATATTTCAAAACTCCCATTGTGATCTAAATAAAATAAAAGTGTGATATTGTTTAATGGAACTAATAAAAGTGTTACAGAAAAAATTACTTTCACGGTCACTATGCAAATATCCAAATCAAGATATCTAGATCGTATATACAAAATTATGATTACGTACAGAGATGCCCGGAACGTAAAGGCTCTTCCCCACACTTGCGTTACTATCCGGCGATAATATCGTATTCGTAATTGCGTTTTTCAGTAAATTTTCGAATGTTTTTTACGTTATTCAAAAGAACTGTTAAAAAACGTTGTGCTAAAGGTTACTATAACATAAATGACTTTCTTAATGATACCAGAGATTGGGAATGGAGCGACCGCCCTCAGGCTATTAAATAATAAGTTTAATTGTACAATATTACTTTGCATACAAATTTTTTGATGAAATAAAATAGCCCGCTGAGCATGTTGCGCCCGTTCAGGTCTGAGGCATTCGTTTTGGAATGGGTGGTAGTTTTTGACTTTCAATAAATGATATCACATCCTATTTTGAATAAAAATATTTGAATTTGAATTATGTGGACGCAATACAGGTGCCGGCTTGTCAGCGATATTTAGATATGAAAATTTTGTATTAAGACGCAAAAAAGAATACAAAGTATTATTCATGGTCGGTACATGACAACGACTATCCGTAATTTTTAACTCGACTTCAGAAAAGGAGATTCTCAATTCGTCGTTATTTTTTTTTTATGTTTGTTACCTCAGAACTTTCGACTGGGTGAACTGATTTTGATAATTCTTTTTTTATTTGAAAGCTGGTGTTTCACGTGTGGTCCCATTCCAATTTGGTCCAGATCTGACAGTGGCAACTATAAGAAAACCATAAAAGTATTAAATTTGCTATAAATATGTGCGCGACAAATTTACGTATAACTCAATATCGCACCAACCGATTTTGATCATTCTTTTTTTATTGAAAAGGATATACTTCAAAGGAAGTTTTTTCAGAGTTTATTTAGGTTCGGATTATAGGATCCATGACAAAGTAACGGAACTCTTCAATTCTTAGGAGCAAATTAATGATACTAGGCGAAATATTTTTTATGCTATCCGGATATTTGAGTCACCTAACGTATCGTCGTTAGGGTCAAGTAATTTTTGTAGTCAAATATGAAGATCAATGGAACTTCTTAACGGAGTACAGTAAGGGGTGCGATCTATGGCAGAATTTCTGTCTGTAATCAAATTGCAATGCGCTTATCGGTATATGTCGCAATGCGGTATATCTATATTCTTTTGTTTTATAAAAGCTCTGAATTTGTTGAGTGATATATTGTATCACTGCAATTGCAGACAGACTGTAATATTTTTAATACGTACTAATTTTATAGAGCGCACGGCTAAAATAAATTGAGTTAATTTATTATGAAATGGAATCTCACTGCAACAATCGCCGGCGTTATGAAACATTGGATACAGTTAAACCATTATGCAAGTAAAGTATTATAAGATTATTGTCTTCATAACAGTTATTATAAATATAAAAGTGAATGTATGTGTGTATGTTGGTTATGAATATTATTAATGTTCATCTAAAACTCGAGAGCCGTTCTTCCAATTGAAATGAAACACCAGTGGGAGGCCCCTTTGCACAAGATTCCAGCTAGATTATTGGTACGACAACGGTGCCCAATTCTGCCGTGAAACAGTAATGTGTAAGCATTACTGTATTTCGGCCTGAAGAGCGCCGCAGCCAGTGTAGGCCAATGAGACTTAATACCATATGCCTCAAGGAGACGAGCGCAATTGTAGCGCCGCTCAGAATTTTTGGGCTTTTCAAGAATCCTGAGTGGCACTGCTTTATAATGGACAGGGCGTATCAATTACCATCAGCTGAACGTCCTGTTGGTCTCGTCCCTTATTGTCATAAAAAAACATGAAATGACCACTCCGACGAACTTTGTTACGGGAGGATTATTAACTTATTATGTTTATACCAAAAACACACATAATAAAATCTAAAGAACTTTATTCTTTATGTATTTCTAAAGCTTATTATACAATATATTAACGAACACAATACACATTCATATACACACTCACACAAACACACAAACACACACACACACACACACACACACACACACACACACACACACACACATACCCACACCGTATTATTGTTATCTAGGTACCTACTTAATGATTATAGATATAGAAGATCAGGATCTTTTGACACTCGTTTTGTCATGTAAAAGAAGGTTCCAACCAATTATATAAGGTAATACTATTGATGTCAATAAATAAGTTTGAATTTGAATTAAATTAAGTGTAGGATGCGCTGGTGGCTGTGATTTTTACACTTTGAATCATAGGTTGAATTATTCATAAGAAATTTTGTATTATATGTAAGTCGCATCATTGGAACACATTAGTAGATTTATTTAGGTGAAGTGAAGCGAACCGGTCACCAGCTAGTAATAAATAATAACTTTTTTATGACAATAAGAGACGAGACGAGCGCGACGTTGAGCTGATGGTAATTAATACGCCCTGCGCATTACAATGTAGTGCCGCTCAGGATTCTTGAAAAATTCAAAAATTCTGAGTGGCACTACAATTGCGCTCGTCACCTTGAGACATAAGATGTTAAGTCTCATTTGCCCAGTAATTTCACTAGATTCGGCGCCCTTCAGACCGAAACACAATAATGCTTACATATTACTGCTATCCATTATCCGGCATCCTGTGCAAAGGAGCCGCCCACTTGTAAATTAATAGATACTTCTGTCCAAACTATAACCCTCCCTAGGTTCCGTAAAATGCATTGAGATTTTTCGATGAAATCAAAAGCGAACTAATTTTTGAAAACATTTATTAATACTGTATAAATCTCATTAGGGAGTAGAATAAAGTATATAGACAGAATATGTATACACGGTGGTTGGGAAAGAGAAGTAGCATTGGTGAGTCACCACCAGGGTTTGGCGGACCAGCCACTGTTCCAGCCTGAGCGGGCACCCCAGCCTGAGCTAGAACCCCAGCCTGAGCCAGCGCCCCAACCACCCGACGGCCACCCGGAGGAGTACGATGAGTAGGAGGGGTAGATGCGACGAGAGTAGACCGGAGATGAGTAGACCACAGGCGAGCCCCACCCGCTGTTCCATCCGTTGTTCCAGCCGACTGAAGCAGACGCCATGGCTACGCACGCCGCCACCAAAAATACCGCGATCTGGAAATCCGTATATCGTTGTTACTGACACACTTTACATCTATATATTACTAGCGAACCCGACAGATGTCTGTTATAAAAAAAACTGTTGCGGATTGAATTTCTTTAAATCTCTACTCGGCGAAAGGAATATTTCTACCAAATTTCAAGTCTCAACGCCTTATGGTTCCAGAGATATCGTGATGAGTGAATATATACGTGGAAATCTCTTATATATATACAGATAACACTAAAACTAAGGGATTGCTTGTCAGTACATTTATGAAAATTTAATATTAGTTCACAAAATTCGTCACCTTTTTGCTCTTAATAGTGATTTTAATTATTATAACACTAGAAATAAGGGATTGCTTGTAACTTATTCTAGTAGGCTTCATAAGATGCATCATAGCTTTAAGGGTAAATGTATACACTTTTATAATAAAGTCCCAGCCACTGTTCAGGCATTATCTAAAAATAAATTTAAATGTTTTATAAAAAAATGGCTCTGTCGTAAATCCTGCTAAATATCTAAGTGATCGGACAACACTAGATTATTATTATTTTATAGTAATACCAAAAATATAATGCTGGGAGAGTTTCTTGCGCCGCTTCTCCTCTCTCAGAGTGCTATTTGTTACCGAAGCGGTAGTAGTATCTAGTATATTAGAAATGACATCAAAAAGAAATCTAAAGGAATCAATTTTTAGAAAATAAATGCCTTTATCTTCTCGTTATTGGTTACTGGTGTTCTCGTTGATATATGATACCGCATCATTACAAGAATTACATAGTGCTGCCGACCTATTATCAACGAAATAATACATAGTAAGATACGCATTTTATGGAAAACCTACGTAATGCTAATTCATGTATTTTTGATATAATACGCGATCGGTCAAACTTAGGGCCTTTTCCTCAACTTCCCCGACTGCTCGGGCAGTACAATGATATGAATAGAAGTCAAAGTCAAAGTCAAATACTTTATTCAAATAGGCTTAAACTAAGCGCTTCTGAATCGTCACTATAATTTTCTTTGAAATTACTGAATTTACTATATCTTCGTAAAAGTTGAGCAGATCATATAATAGAGTATTTTACAATTACTTATATATAACAAATTAGTTTGTAAGGTCCTGCATCCAATATATGAGTCGTGTTTAAATAATATAAATTATTTCATGAAAAGTAATAAAGAATTATATGTATATATATAAATTATCGTATATTGGATGCAACTACCTATAGAGCTTGAATTCATTGTTTGTGTATCTGTGTATAATTTAAACGTAAACTACGGAAATATCCCAATTAATCAAATTTTTAATCTGATAATTGAAATCGTATATAGCTTAAAGTCTGTAATCAACTTTAAATTGTTATTAAATTTTAATAATATTAGTTAATAGTTAGTAATAATATCTAGGTAATGTTAATATTTGTTATAACAGCAACTACGAATGTTGTGTTCATCTGTTATTGCTACTCGCATCAGTGATTTAATTTCTTAGATTTATTATGTAACTAGCTTTTACCCGCGATTTCGCCCGCGTGGAATAGTTATTTGGGGAGCATTCTTTTATTTTTGTACCAAATATAATGAAAATTGAATTCATACGAACTTTCGTCCCCCATTTTCATCCGCATACAGGCCGAAATTTCAAAAACGCCAGACAAAATATTTATTTATTTCTTATCAAGTGTCTTAGTGTACTAACTATGCATAGTTTAATGGTGTCATCTTTGATAATGAATAACTTCCACCCCCAATTCCAACCCCTCAAAAACTCTTCTTCACGATAAAAGGTAGTCTATCTCCGTACTAAATTTGAACAAAATTGTTTCAGTTGTTTAGGCGTGAAAGCGTAACAAACAACCTTACGTTCACATTAATAATATTAGTAGGGATTGTAATATGAGTGTACTCTGTAATATGAGTGTATCATTAAGAATAAACCAATAATAACCTCCATGTCTTATTAAGGGCAGAGGGATCTTCAACTCTTGAAGATTTATTAATTGAAAAATATATCTATTCATAGAAATAAAATACAGAATTATAGAGTTCTATGTTCGGTTGCAGTAGTTAGTTCAAACAAATTAAACCAAATTTGAAAGCGCCGCATTAAAAAAAAATATACTTATAAAATACGTCTAGACCGGTCGTTGTGAATGTGTTTTTGGGGGTATTCGGCAGTGGACGCTTTCTTTCTGATGATGACATAGTGATTACGTTTTACAAAATTATTGAGGTTGACAGTTGACTTCTATTTTGAGAAATTCACGAACACTAACACAAAGTGACATACAAATCGCGAGTGTAAGACGTAGCTTGTCACGCACACTAAAGTAATAATCCTGGCCTGTTTTCATCAGTTGTCTAGCAGCAAGAGGCTCTATCTAGGCGTATCAATTATCTAAGGTACTAAAGTTTTATTGAAACTACTTGGATTCTCTAGCTCAAGTATTCGTTATTTTGGAAACGTTATAGCAACGGCATGCTGCAGTTTCGGTGTATACTACTACGCCAAGGTGGGCGTACTCGAGCCAGTCTCGAACAATGTGTGACGTTGACGTGCCACAATATCTTCTGTTAAACTTTGCTTATAATTGAAACTAGAATGACGGGTTGCGTAGTAAAACTTTGTTAAAATAATACTACAAGAAATAAGAAAGACACTGGGATCACATATCATCAGTAAGTATTTTGTATTTTATTAATTTCTATGTAAAATAACACGAAGCGTATGTTACAAAATTTGATAAATGCCATTTAGGTACACAAAGCTGCCGTAATAAAGAAGCTTTTGTTCTTAGGTAGTGCGGTATCTATTTGGAGTGCAGCGGAAACCAATCCTTAATCTAAGACCGTAACTTATCAATATCGTATTAATCAATCTGGACATTAACTATTTCAAGACAAATTTAGAACGGCACAGAAAGTTGAAACTTATCGAAAGCTAAATTTACTGATCGGCTTCGACGCAAAGTGCAGCCACTCACTGTTTCGTAAATAATGCAACACGGCGGGCTCACCTTGTCAGTGTGACAATAATTATTAATATTAAAATAAAACATTCGTAATCCAATGGAAAGTTAATACTGTCTCAGACGACTCTCGCAGAAAATGCTCCCAATAACTTGTCGCAATTATTTTGCAACATTTCTATCTTTTTTATGCAATCCGGTGCACAATTAGTGCAATATCAGTGAATATTTGAAGGTTTTTTTATGAAAATAATTGATACGCCCTGCCCATTACATTGCAGTGCCGCCCAGGATTCTTGAAAAACCTTAAAAATTCTGAGCGGCACTACAACTGCGCTCGTCACCTTGAGACCTAAGATGTTAAGTCTCATTTGCCCAGTAATTTAACTAGCTACGGCGCCCTTCAGACCGAAACACAGTAATGCCTACACATTACTGCTTCACGGCACAAAATGGCTCCGTTGTGGTACCCATAATCTAGCCGGCATCCTGTGCAAAGGAGCCTTCCACTGATACAAAATTTATAATAATAATATAATAAAAAAGTTTATTATAAATAAAACTTACAAAGTATTTCATGTTGCAGTTGTCCTGTCTGAAGACCACGCTGATACTGTGTGCTTTATCAGGTGCATCTTCATGTTTATATACTGCAGGATTGGTGTAGACATCACGTGGTCTTCCAAGTCCAATAACACTAGAATATTGATCAATTATTCAATATGTTTACGATGTTCTAGAGTCTGCTCTCCGATGTCGAGGACATGCCTCTCCAAAAAGGAATCTAAGTCTAAACAAGTCAGTCGACGCCGTAGAATCGGACGCGGACATTGTTGTACAAACTTTTGTTGATACAGTAAACAACAAACGCAATTGTTTACTATCATCGTAATTAGGTTTAAAAAGAATTAAACTCATCATTATAAGCTGAGTGTACTTTTCGTAATGTGTGCTTGAAGTCTTAAGAAATGTAAGATTTTCATTAATTATTATTTATACTTAAGAAATGAGATGAAATTTATTTATTCGTATGAGTAACATAGTTCTTAACAATTGGTAGATGCACAGTGCAATTCGTCAATAAATTGGCATACAAATATTTGATTATCAGATTTACAATGAACGTCATTAATCACATGACAAACCTATTATTAAAGAATAAAATATAAAATAAATATTAGTTTGTAGGTACCACTTTTAAATAATTACTTTTTAAAATTAATATTTTTGGCTAAAGAATTCTTTTAAACTATATAAACATTTATCTATTAGCCATAATTTTTTATGCATTATTGTTTTAGGCATCTCTCTAACACTTTTTAGAAGGTGTTTAAAGACCTTAATACACATAACATTTGCGTTATTTTGATGAAGTGCTGTTCTACAGTATGGCAACAAAAGGCAAGTTGGATCTCTTAATCCGAGTTGTAAAATAATATTTAATGATAAATAAAGGATTCTAGGATGTTATTTTTTAAATTTAAGTCGATAAATAAGAAAGTCAATGATATTTTGATTTGGTTGCATAAATTAAGGAGCCAATTGACAAGTTTATATAAACATGCAATGTGGTTTTCTTTAGTTGCCATTAATGTTATATATTAATATTTTTCCAGCTTTATTCGAGTTATAAAATGCAATATATTCTAAAGGGTCAACGAACCGCTATTTGAAAAGAGCCGTTAATTTTACGTAATTACTAGCTGACCCAGCAAAGTTGTATTGCCGATATTAAAATCGCAATACAAAAGTAACTGTTTGTGTAACCTTAAAGGCCGGCAACGCTCTTGTGATTCCTCTGGTGTTGCAAGAGAATGTGGGCGGCGGTGATCACTTAACACCAGGTGACCCGTATGCTCGTTTGTCCTCCTATTCCATAAAAAAAAAAAAAAAAAAAAAAAAACTGTTGATCGTAGATGAGTCAAAATTTGAAGTTGTATGTATTTTTTAATGCTGACTCATAATCAAATAAATTTAAAAAAAGTGAAAAAATAATAAAAAATAAAAATTTGGCGTGGACCACCCTTAACATTTAGGGGGATGAAAAAGAAATGTTGTCCGATTCTCAGACCCACCCAATATGCACTCAAAATTTCATGAGAATCGGTCAAGCCGTTTCGAAGGAGTTTAACTACAAACATGTCGCGGACATGAGAATTTTATATATTAGATAATAATACTGTTCGAACGAATGGCTAACTTCAATTGCCAAAAGTGAAATTTTAATCAGTCGATGTATTTATTATTAACATATTTAGAGATATGGTGTTGATGTTACTTAGGACTATGTAAGTGAATAAGTAGGGTAATCATAATAATTTAAAGAAAACATTCATGAAATAAAAGGCAGAATCTTCTACCCCTTGAGAAACCCCTTTTTTTAGTATTTTCTTTTATTAACGCGAGTGTTACACATTTAAATAAAATACGTTTTAAATACGTCAGTCCAGCTGAAAGGGACACGAAACGTCGGGTTAACTAAAATAATAATAAAAATTTAACTTTTACGCAAAATGTAATGTAAAACACAGTTACAATTAGGTAGACGCATTTTAATCCTGTTAAAAGTGTTTTTCAAATATTAATACCAGTGGGAGGCTCCTTTTCACAGGATGACGCACGGCTGGTTTATGGGTACCACAATGGCACCGTGATATATCTGCCGTGAAACAGTAATGTGAAAACATTACTGTGTTTCGGAATGAAGGGCGCCGTAGCTAGTGAAATCACTGGGCAAATGAGACTTAACATCTTATGTCTCAAGGTGTCGAGCGCAATTGTAGTGGCGCTCAGAATTTTTCGTTTTTTTTTTAAATCCTGAGCGGCACTATATTGTAATGGGCAGGGCGTTCCAATTACCATCAACTGAAGGTCCCGCTCGTCTCGTCCCTTATTTTCATTGAAAAAAATATCAAATTGTTCCGCATTCTGCTCATTAGCCGCTGTGGCAGACAGGTGATGGGATCAGGGATGTTCTTGAATGATTAATCTTGTTATAACTACGATTAATCACATAATGTACTACAAGTTAATTATGAAGTGTCCTTGGTTCACAATGTGTCGTATCTTCAGTCCGCGTGATGGATGACTTATAAAATATCATCGTCATTGTAGTCGCTAAGTATTAAATCATTTACACGAATATATTTCCAACGCACCTGAAACCAAAGAATATAGTTATTTTTTATAATCTCCACTTTATTTTTTACAATTAATTTCTTATTTAAATGTAGATAATTGTACTAAACATCCTGACAAATCTTTTGTGAGAATCTCCTTAGAGGATGACGAGGGATCACACAGAATCAGAAGCGACTCACAACCCCCCACTTCTAGCAAACATTTTCTCTGAAAATGACAATGGCGATACCATAGATAAACTTTGTTACGGAGGCTTACAAGGCATCACATAGAATCAGGGGACACTCACATCCCCGCACTTCTAGGAATCATTTTCTCACAAAATGACAATGGCGATACTATAGATATCCTTTCTTACGGAGGCTTACAAGGCATCACATAGAATCAGGGGACACTCACATCCCCGCACTTCTAGCAAATATTTTCTCTCGAAATGACAATGGCGATACCATAGATAAACTTTGTTACGGAGGCTTACAAGGCATCACATAGAATCAGGGGACACTCACATCCCCGCACTTCTAGGAATCATTTTCTCACAAAATGACAATGGCGATACTATAGATATCCTTTCTTACGGAGGCTTACAAGGCATCACATAGAATCAGGGGACACTCACATCCCCGCACTTCTAGCAAATATTTTCTCTCGAAATGACAATGGCGATACCATACATAAACTTTGTTACGGATGCTTACACGGCATCACATAGAATCAGGGGACACTCACATCCCCGCACTTCTAGGAATCATTTTCTCACAAAATGACAATGGCGATACCATAGATATCCTTTCTTACGGAGGCTTACAAGGCATCACATAGAATCAGGGGACACTCACATCCCCGCACTTCTAGCAAATATTTTTTCTCGAAATGACATAGGCGATACCATACATAAACTTTGTTACGGATGCTTACACGGCATCACATAGAATCAGGGGACACTCACATCCCCGCACTTCTAGCAAATATTTTTTCTCGAAATGACATAGGCGATACCATACATAAACTTTGTTACGGATGCTTACACGGCATCACATAGAATCAGGGGACACTCACATCCCCGCACTTCTAGCAAATATTTTTTCTCGAAATGACATAGGCGATACCATACATAAACTTTGTTACGGATGCTTACACGGCATCACATAGAATCAGGGGACACTCACATCCCCGCACTTCTAGCAAACATTTTCTCTCAAAATGACAGTGGCGATACCATAGATATCCTTTGTTATGGAGGCTTACAAGGCATCACACAGAATCAGGGGCCATTCACATCCCCGCAGTTGTACCAAATATTTTCTCGCAAAATGGTGAGACCGTAGCTGATATAATCGTAAATTTCATCAGTTAGGTGTTAGGGGTGAAAGAGGACATTTCGATTTGGTGTAGTTGATTAATTTTTATATTAAGATCTTATTCACTTATCGAAATATGAACCGCACGAGATATAAAGTGGCGTATTTCGTATATTTGTGGATCAGAATATATCTAGGTACTAACATTTTCTGATGATGGTGTAGATGCTGATGTTGATTTCGTAAATGAAACATTTATACTTTTTTTTTATGAAAAATCTAGTGTTGAGTGATCATCGCCGCCCACATTCTCTTGCAACACCATAAGAAACACAGGAGCGCTGCCGGCCTTTAAGGAAGGTATACGCACTTTTTTTAAAGGTACCCATGTCGTATCGTCTCGGAAAACAAAGAAGCTCATTCTATAGCTTTGTAGTACGTGGAAGAAAGCTCGTTAAAATCCGCACTGTGGAGGACCGCCACACATCCAGATGGTGGGGATGATATCCTAATTTGTGGCGTGTCGAGCGAAATTCAAATTGCGGAATTACTTGACACCCGCTTTGTATCCAGGACTATTCAACATTCCTTAGCCTTCGAAGCCTTCAAAAAATGCTCGTGTATCGATGACACAACCGTCAATTTCCCGCGATTCTTAATTACAGAACGCATTGGCTAAAGTGATCACTTATCACCAGCTTTTCCGTATGTCCTCATTTATAATAAAAAATCAATACATCACTTAATATCACCTCAATGTAAGTCAGAATTAATAAATTCATATAATGTAATATAAATATTAATTTCTTAAGAATTACATCCAAAACAAACAACATAAAATATACAAAAGCATGCTATTAAAATTCTATGAATGAATTAAATATTATAATAGAAACTATACCAAGGTGAATTAATCAAATGATCTGAACATAACAATAAAATGACGCTAATACGGAGATTCTCCACATTATGTTTATATCATCTTATATCGCTAATAAAATATTTTTATATTTGTTATAATATAACCTTCTTGTATAATAGCGGAGGCCATAGGCAGCTCTCTCCTCGAACTACCAATACAAGATAGATAAAGTCACTTTTATACCCAATCTTTCTTATTAATTAACGCAACGAAAAGTTACTCCAAGTTTAAAATTACTTACTCCCTGTCATGTAATTCTGTAGTGAAAAACGTATCTTACCTTTACTGACTTAAACACTGTGTTATTACAAAAGAAACCGTGCGGTGTCGTGGGACACAGGAAAAAAACACTAAAAAAATGGACAGTTTCCTATGAATTCCACTATCTAAAATAAAAATAAAAGTGTGTGTATACTTATATATGCACGCAAGAAGTTATACTTCTTTGGCTTAAAAAATAAATCCTGAAAATTATTTATTCGTCGTGCTATTCTACGTTTGAGGAAAGAACAATATTGTAAGAATTGTGCGATAAATTGTTGAATATTAACGAATACGGCTGTATTGGCTTGAACCCTTTGCCTGTCCTAATGATGGACGAAGAAACCAAAAGAAATAATTAATGTCGCAAACGTCAGAAAATTTCTGAAAACTTTTATAGTTAGATGTCGTTATGCGCATGCAACGTAATAGTCAAAGAAATTTATCTTCAATAACATCTAAAAGGTACACATCATTTACATGTTTTGCTTTTATGTCAATGTTATTTTGCAGTTATAAACCTATTTAAATATTCGTTTATTGTATTTTGGTTTGGTTTGGCCTTGTTGCCAATGCTCTAAATAAATAAAATAAACAATCAAATTAATTTGTCAGAAATGTGTCAAATGTCAATAATTGTTACTTGTCAGTTATTTATATATAAATAATAATAATCTTACGTTCCGGACGTTTTTTCCCGGTTAGGGTACCCCTCCGCATCGTTCCCATAAGGAACTTCGTTCCAAAATTTATAGATGTGTCGAACACTTGTTTTAAAAAAGTTGTATTACAAATCAGTGTCTTTCTGTTGTTTAGCGTTATTCTTTAGACATTGCTTATACATATTTAAACACGATTCGAAGTGTGTCTAACAGATTTTGATTTTATGATGACAGATAGATGACAACTGACAATATAGCGTTTCGTTCCTTTAATTGTTTCTGTACACTTTAGTTTATGTTGTGTTTAACGACGTTTTAGTTAAACACCGTTTTGTAATATAAAAAAGATAAACGCAATTTTAGACATCGTTATTGTCAGGTCACTGGCGTTATTATAGTTAGGTCACTGTCAAACAAAACACGTGTCTAAGCCATGTTTAAATATTTTTTTTAATTACACCAAATTCGTTTTAAATTGGGAATAACTTTACTTCGAGTTTATTCATAGCACAGAATATGGTTCAATATGAACCTATTATCTATTTCATCATCACAATTTAATCATGCCTGTCTATTCGTACTTGTCGGGCTTCTATCACTTTCTCTTTCTTCCAAGCTAATTCTTTCATACAGGATCTCTTTTTCTTAGTACTCTACCTTCCCCTAGTGGAAACATTACCGATCTGTTATAAAATATCCAAACCACTCTTTATATTATAACAGATACTGTACATCAAATTCTTCCATCTTTTGGCGTTTTCATATTTTAATTTTTTAGTCTTATCTTTCCTTAGATCATTTATATGTCTAGACAGACTGCGACAGCTGTAAATATATCGGAACAAATTGAGGTTGACAATAAACCTCTATTTTGAGCAATTCAAATTCAAATATATTTACTCAAAATAGGATATAAAATCATCAAAAACTACCACCCATTCCAAAAGTATGCCTCTCCTGAGAAGAACGGGCGCAACAAACTCAGCGGGCTTCCTTTTTTTTATAAAAATAAGGTTACAATGTAAAATCGTACAATAAAATTTATTATTTAATAGCCTGCGGGCGGTCGCTCTACTCCCAATCTGTGGTATCATTAAGAGAGTAATTTATGTTAGAGTAACCTTTACCACACAAACGTTTTTGAACAATTCGTTTGAATTTCGTAATACGTTTATTTTGAACATTTTCTGGGATCTTTTTGTAAAGGCATAAATAACGCCCCACAAAAGACTTACTAACTCGACTTAGCCGAGTAGTAGGCACTATATGTTTATGTCTGCTCCTGCTGTTAACCCAATGGTTATGACAGTTTCTAGCTAATTCACTTATGTGCCTATATACATACATAACATTATCAAGAATATATTAAGAGGCAACAGTTTAGATGTCTATCTCAAAATTTGCTCTCAATGATTTTTTAGAACCTAGGTTATAAATGTACGCACACTAACAAATTCAAATTCAAATATTTTTATTCAAAATAGGATGTGACATCACTTATTGAAAGTCAAACACTACCACCCATTCCAAAATGAATGCCTCAGACTAGAGAAGAACGGGCGCAACAAACTCATTACAAACATTAAGTGACATACAAATTGCGAGTGTAAGACGTAGGTTGTCTCGCACACTTAAATAATAAACCTGGCCTGTTTTCATCGGTTGTCGTGCAGGAAGAGGCTATAAATAGATGATTTATATATGTTCCCTTAGCTGCATACTTTTCCTACAAATGTAGATAACTCGATACAGTTTTGCTACATTTCTCGGGGACCTGAAAAAGGGTTGCCCTGAACCATATCATATTAAGTTCTAGATAGTATAACCAGCCATTGTCCATTACGCCCAGCTATTTACCGTAGGTGGATATATCTACACAGCCTCTTATATGAAGGGTGAATGGAGACATTAAAAGTACCACAGGATATTCTGTGTTACTTTCGGTTCGAGTCCCGCATCGTTCATAAAAGAAAATGTTTTCAAGTTTTATTTGTGTATTAAATCCTAGAAGTGAGGGTTATCACTTTCAAATTCAAATTCAAAAACACTTTATTCATGTAGGTCACAGAAATGACACTTATGAATGTCAAAAAAAATATATAAAAATATTGTTTCTTATTGAATTTACCGCTACTTCGTAAAGGGTTGAGCTAATGAGAAGAAGTAGCAAGAAACTCATTGCCACTCTTTTAAGTCAAGATTTACATTTTAGTTGTCTTACAAATCATTTCAATTACAATATATGCAAAGTGACGCAACAAAAATACTCAAATGTCAAAAACTTAAAGGCTTACATGAGTAAGTCAAAAAAAGAAAAAAAAGTAAATTAATACTTATAAACACAAGAGTTATTGAGTATAGTAGATGCATCAATCCACACACACCGTAAATAAATAGAGGCATTATGTGCGCATTTCATAAAATAAAATATATAATAACTTTACGGTAACAAGATCATCCAGCCCCCACGAGTAGCACCCGTTCACGAGCATGACGCATGGACCAGCCATCGCCTCCCTCGACCATATTTTAGGGAAGGGAACGACCCGCCCCACGTCACCGCCACAAGCAGAGGCATTTAAGCGAGCATGACGATACCTGTCACGAGAAATCTACCGAATAACAAAACAATTCAAGTTCATCTACATATTATGCAAATACTTACTAAATGCCTCTACTTACAATTTTGTTTCAAATTACATAACTCATGATAATGATTATTAAAATTGATTAAAAAACATGAAAAAATATTAATATTTAAATTATATAACTATAATGACATTTATCAAACTAAGACAGACATGTAACAGCCCAGCAGCTCAGTCCCAAGGGTTCTTTAGATCCAGATATTCAGATATTTTATAGTACCCTTTTGTATACAACTTTTTCTTTAGCGCTGATTTATATTCATTTAAAGGTAAGTTCTGAATGTCAATAAGGGACCTTATTATAAAAACGTATACACAGACCTCTGAATGAATTTGTGACTTTTTGGAGTTGACTTACATGAACAGCAAGCCTATTCTAGTATTGACATTATGAGTGTCACTAATTTTTTTAAACGTATTTTTTTTTGTAAACTTTAAAAAATAACAAATTGGAGTAACTTTCCGTTGCGTTTTTAAATAAGACAGACTAAGTAACTATTCATTGCCGCCCCTCTAGCAGCCATATATTTTAAATTTTGAATGATATCTTTGCTGTACTTAAGGCGAGAGAAAATGTGTTAATCTGCATCTCCACTATCTATCTATCAAATAAGTTTCACCACAAACACTTCAGTAGTTTCATACAATTCTTAATAATTCAAGAAACTTTGATATTGTGTAGGAGTATATTTATTTACATATTCTCTTTTATGTTAAATGTTAATTAACATATAAATTTAGTTTGCCCGCCTCTGTTCTCTGTTGTGTAGTAATTTGAAAGAGTAATGTTATCTATTGGTAGAATCTGAACTTGATTTATTGTTGATTTGGTCGCTTCGATGTAATGCCAAACCGCTAAATTCTATAGTTTATGATAGCAACCTAGCTATTAGCAAACCTTGGGATTAGATTATAATTTATAATAATAACATGTTATAATTATTATAGATATAACATTTGAATTTTTTTATAGAGTACTTCGTAGCTATTATCTACTTCAAAATCTTTTTCTTAATAAATGTTGTACTAAAATATATCTACATTTGTACTTGGGTCTTTTCGTCTGTTTGCGATAAACTCAATGAGGAAGGCTTAAGTGTTTCTTCTTCTTCGTCGGATTACTCTTGACAAAGCAGTCGTGATCACGTCGAACGACGAACGATTCTACGCCAGTTATCCCTGGCTGTTGCTTCTCTGGCACATGTGTTAAGGGGAGTATTGGTTAGGGCTTTGATCTGGTCTGTCCAGCGCATGGGGGAGCGTCCTCTTGACTGCCGTTGACCCTTCCCTGAACAACAAGTCTCTCTATGGCATGCTCTCCACGTCGCGTGATATGTCCGAAGTATCTGAGGACACGGGCTCTGACTATAGATGAAAGCCTTTCTTTCACCTTGAGCTCTTCAAGTATCGAGACGTTTGTGCAGCGTTGTGTCCAAGATACTCGTAGCATTCGTCTCCATCACAACATTTCTAGTGCGTCAATCCTTTGTCTCTCTCGTTCTTTGACTGTCCATGTTTCGGCATCATATAGTTTAAAGTGTTAAGGTTTTGTACATAAAAGTCGCTGAGGAAATGCTAGAACGAGTCAATTCCGACCCAAAAATCATGAAACACATTTTTACGGCTTACGAACAGTTACGAATTTAACACGAGGAAACTAATTAACAAGCTTCGAAGTAGCGCCCTTCAACTGAATAGAAACAGAAAGGACCATGTCAAAACTGATTAAAAGTCAAAGTCATGTTTTGCGCTGGGAATTCTTACCTGAAGGTAAAACGGTGAGTAAAGTATATTATTATTTGAGCGTGATGCGGAGTTTATGAGACATAAATTCGTCGAAAAAGGTCATAAATACCATAGAGCAACTACCACCTTATTCACCAGATATGACTCCAGCCGACTTCATTCTTTTTCCTAAACTCAAATTACCACTTGTGGCACCCGTTTTCATTCGGTAGACGACATAAAAGAGAATTCGCGGCTTTGGCCAATCTAAAATATGGAAAAAGTGTTTATTATTCGTTGGAGTAAATGTATTGTTTATGAAGAAGCATAGCAAACTTAAGGCGACACTAAATGCCAGCGACCTTGAGCGATATGAGTTCACCGCTGCCGGCCCGCCATCTATGTAACAAAGCCAATATTTTCAAAATTCTTACGTGGAAAACAGTTTATATGCTTACAATCCTCGTTATTCACTACTAATCTGAATAAATGAACCTACACAAAAAAGTACAAGCTATAAGAATAACTTTTATGAGACAAGTACCAAAAAATGCGTCACGCCATGTCAAAGAACTTGTTTAACTTCAAAGAAAAGTGGTAGTTCAAAAAGGATCGGCAGTGCTAACTATAACCAACAGCAAGCATTAGCAACCTACAAATAAGACTTAAGGATATGTGTAACAGGATAACGTAGTGTTCATTGCTCGAAATGCTATACTTTCACCACAAAACTTGTCTAAAAACACTATGTTTGCGTGTTTTCTGCTTACTCTTCGCTTTAATGAATAACTAACATTTTGTGTATTAATGACCTTATACCGGCAGTTTTTTGGCAGATAAGTATTTTGCCGTAATTTCACAAATATAATAAGTAAGTAAATAGCGTAAGTACCCAAGTATAGTTAAGGGTTAAGGGTCAAGCAGTGCTCGTGCCTATCAATACTAATTTAAGTATTACACCTGCTTAACTAGTTATCGATCTGTGATCTTTTATTTATAACGTTAACTTATTTTAGAACGGATTAACATAAATTCTTTCAATCAACAGTTTTACCTTATTTGGGAAAAATTATGACGATCTATGTGTAAATGTTAATTTACATATAGACATCAAGTATACACTATGCATAATATAAACGTGAATTATTTATTAGGCACTTCTGATGTTGTACAAATTTCAAAGGTTAGGTAGCTAGTGGCAAATGAAAGACAAATTACATTTGAATTGAGCTTTATGTTATTAACACAATATTACGTTACAAATTCTTAGGGCTATATTACACCGAGACACCACAGTGGTGTCCGTTAGCTACCAAACTAGACACAAGAGTCATGACGCGTCCGAGCTGGTTGCACCACCAAATTGGTTGCGCAACCAATGGAATTACACTAGGTGAGTAACTCTCTATAGAGCTGTATACATAATGATGGTTGCGGTGACTGGTTGCGCCACCGTGGTGTCCGTAAGCTACCAAACTAGACACCAGTGTCATGACGCGTCCAAGCTGGTCGCGACAAATTGGTTGCGCCGAGACACCACAGTGGTGTCCTTTAGCTACCAAACTAGACACTAGAGTCATGACGCGTCCGAGCTGGTTGCACCACCAAATTGGTTGCGCAACCAATGGAGTTTCACCAGGTGCGTAATTTTATATAGAGCTGTGTACATTATGATGGTAGCCGGGACTGGTTGCGCTACAGTGGTGTCCCCGTGAAATGTAGCCCTTAATGAATGACTCATTCATACAAACAATATCTAAATTGAAGTTAATCTAGCACCACGGGTCACTTGTTTGGTACGCGTTGGTGTTGTATTGCCAGTTGTTGAGCGGAATCGCTTGTTCCACGCGCTGAGTGTACACGGGACGGATCTGTTGGCTGTACAAAGGTTGAACCTGTTGTGTGTAAAAGGGCTGGGCCTGTTGTGTATAGAAGGGTTGAGCCTGTTGTGTGTACAAGGACTGCGCCTGCTGTGTGTACAAGGGCTGCACGTTCTGTGTGTACAAAGGCTGCACGTTCTGTGTGTACAAGGGCTGCACGTTGTGATTGTACACGGGTTGGATATTCTGAGTGTACACGGGCTCTACGTGTTGCGTGTACACGGGTTCCCGTTCGTAGTTGTACGTTTGTGGAAGGTTGTACACGGCTGGCTGGTGCACCACTTGTGGAGATTGCCATTGCTGAAAAAAAAAAAAAAAAAAAGTATTAACACTGCATACTATAAAACAAAGTCTGTCTGTCTATCTGTTCGCGACAAAAACTACTGCACCGATTTTCATGCTGTTTTCACCAAAGATAGCGTGGTTCTCGAGGAAGGTCATGTTTTTTTATACATGTTTGTAAAAATTAACGATATTTGTTTGAGGTGTCGGAAAAAATGAGCCGTCTGGGACTGGGAGTTTCAGATAGTATCCATATTCGATCGTGTTAAACTGTATAGATGTAAATTATCGTTTTGGATACATCAACCTTTAGAGCTTGAACTCATTGTTTGTGTAAGGGTGCCTCGTAAACATGATGGTCGTGATTACTGTCATAAGGGCGCCGTAGCTAGTGACGTTACTGGGCAAATGAGACTTAACATCTTATGTCTCAAGGTGACGAACGCAATTGTAGTGTCGCTCAGAATTTTTGGGTTTTTTCAAGAATCCTGAGCTGCACTGCAATGTAATGGGCAGGGCGCATCAATTACCATCAGCTGAACGTGCTACTCGTCTCGTCCCTTATTTCCATAAAAAAAATAACTTAAAGTAACTTTACATAACGTTGATTATATAATAATATAATAATTTATATAATTTTACACGTTGCACTTAATTTGATGGTAATGATGTACAGGTACTGACCGTGGTGGCGAGGGGTTGCACCGCGATCTGCTGCGGCTGATAGAGGTTGGAGACCTGCGAGGTGGAGTGCACGTCTGTGGAACGGTAGTCCGTCTGGTGAAGGCTGTTGGACTGCAGCACGTTGGACTGCAGCAGGCCAGAGTCGTAGCTGCCGAAGCTACGCTTGGGGCGCTCCGTTACAGGTCCCGCCGCTACCACCGCAACTAAAGCCAGGATCACCTGCCGTCATTCACACTCGATTATACTTCTCATTTAACACTGAGCTCATCAAAACTATGTTGAACCCTTTGATCAGCCAACGAAACTCTCTATGAAAAAAATTTTTAACAAAAAAGACGTGTGGCACTCGGGGACTGCCGCGGTAAAGCTATTGCATAGCATTTTTTATCAACTTATGCAATTATAATTATTTATTTATTTTATTTATGCAGTATTTTTTTTTTTGATAAAAAAAAATTTAAAATAAAGCAAACGGGAAGTGAATAAAATTTAACTTGTAAGATTTGATAACAGACAGACAACGGGACAGGTGAAATTAAAAAAAAAATGCTTGACATAATAATATAAATTAAAAAAATAAAGAAATTAAAAAAAAATCAACACGTACCCCAGGCTCGAACCTGAGACCTTCTCCACAAAAAGACAAATATCTATATAGATTTAATAAATAAGTGTTAGGCTATTTTCGTTACGGAATTTCTGGATTCGGTCTCCACGCTCAAGGCCCGCGATAGAAGCTATGCAATAGCTTAAAAACAAGCAAATTCAAAAACACTATTCCAAAACAGTATATATAATATGCAATAAAAAGTATGTAAATAATTGTGTATTCTTACGACCGTTTTCAGTAACGCACCTAACTCTTGTTACGGATACATTGCTGTCACCGTTTAATGACAAGATCTTATCTATCCATAGTTATGTCCAATATACTTATAGTCCAATGCTTTATGTTGATAGGTTATTGCAATGTAAGTAAGCGTAAAGGGATAGAATTGTCTATCTCTAGTAAGTTAAACTAAGGATTTGATAGGCTATTGAGAACGGCCGTTAGACAATCTAATTAATTAATCTAATTCTAGTTATGATAATTGTTATTTTTGGAATCGGTGTCCTCCCGCCATGTCCCCGCTCTCGCCCTCCTCACGTCGTGCGTGCGACTCAAGCACATCTCACCTACAACTATGTATGTAGTCCAAAAATAACAATAATCGTAACTAGAATTTGATTAATTAATTAGATTGTCTGAGAGTACGCCACACGGGACCACATGGGAAGCACCAGCTTTCAAATAAAAAAAGAATGATCAAAATCGGTTCACCCAGTTGAAAGTTCTGAGGTAACAAACATAAAAAGTCTATCCTCGGTTAAAAAAACGATTCGCTCGATTGCATGAAACGTGCAGTCATTGATAGATTGACAGATGACGGCTATAATCTTGTAAAAAACGGAGATAGCCGAAATCCACTAAGTTTTAAGCAAAATTTCGCCTTCAAACTTAGCTGGATTATACTTCGTCGCCAATCGCCTTACTGTCATTATTTCAATTTTAAACTTATGTCATATCACTTCACGTTTCATACTAAACTAAATTTCAATTTTTACGTAGGCAGCCCCGCCTCTTATTACGTAGTATTTACATCTTCTTCGCCTTTGATAATTTAGTACATCTATATAGTGCCTCTTGCTGCTACAAAACCGATGAAAACAGGCAAGGTTTATTACGTTAGTGTGCGTGACAAGCTATGTCTTACACTTGCGATTTGTACGTCACTTTGTGTTAGTGTGCGTGCATTTATCAAAATAGAGGTTAACAGTTAACCTCTATTTTTTTCGACGTGTTCACAGCGTTCACAGTCTATCTAGACGCATAAATGATCTAAGGTTGAACCAAACGATGGATAACAAATCAACACAACCATTTACATAAAATTATAGAATAGTATAGAGTTGAAATATATTTATTTACCATAGGGAGTGACAATAACATCATATATTGCAACAACACATGGCAAACGTCATGAAGCTACATCAGTTTGTAATGGGCTTTGACATGGGGAGAAACTCCCAGCCCATTTCTTAAATCATACAGTAACATAATTGCTAAGATTACGTAATATCTTCTAATATATAAAATTCTCGTGTCATGGTGTTAAACTTTGAACTCCTCCGAAACGGCTTGACCGATTCTCATGAAATTTTGAGTGCATATTGGGTAGGTCTGAAAATCGGACAACATCTATTTTTCATCCCCCTTAATGTTAAGGGTGTTAAGGTAACACGAATTTTTTTTGACATTTTTTTGACATTTTTTTTTAAATTTGTTTGATTATTTTTTATATTTTTATGAGTCAGCATTAAAAAATACATACAACTTCAAATTTTCACCCATTTACGATCAACAGTTAGTTTTGTATCGTGATTTTAATATCGGCAATACAACGTTTGCTGGGTCATCTAGTAAAACTATATAATTTTTGGTGGTCTGCGCAAATCCATGTAGGTATAATATAGGTATATTCGTATATTGACCGCCTAGTACCTTTATCCGCAAAAAGTTGGCATTAATAAGTTCGTGTAATTGATATATTATTAATAATTGTACACGTTGTCACCAGCACCCCAATGAGTTGTAGAAAAAAGTGCGCCCAAAAGAGGCTGTTACCATTGCTTATTTTTTTATTACATATTATTTTAGTTATTTATGCAACCGTTGTGTAATAAAATATTAAAACACGAATGTGGATTTATAATAATATCACATGAGTGTTTTAATACCTAATTACCAACAGTAATTGCATACAAGACTTTATCTTCACCCAGAATATGAATCCTCTAAAAGATTCTGGAACAGTTAGCTTACTGCTACCATTAATACACCAGTCCTAATAGTAACCTAATATTATTAATTGCTGATTATATACAAATAAACTAAGTATTAATGAAACAATTATTTATTTTAGTAGTAATAGTATTTTGAATAGTGCAATAATTAAAATTCACTCGAATATTAATTATTTACTCGAATATTGATTCAGCGTTTAAAATGAATCGCTCATTTTTTTTTGTAAACAATACAATAAAAATATTGAAGAAAAATGGCGGGGATTCGAATAACCTACTTTTTTTACGGCGCGCGACGCCCTGGTAGTGAGGAACGCGCGTAAACGAAAATGTTCTTTTTTTGAAATTCATACAGATACCACGCATCGAGCAATAAGAATGTAGCTGTCTGTTAAAACTCTTGCGCATGAAGGGATCGAAAAAAAAACATAGGAGTGTTGTTATGAAATTCAGTACAACATTACAACACTCGTTTGGATGATGTAATGGTTATTAGAACATTGTTATATTACTATTGACTTTACTCAGTGATTAGCTTACTTGATAGTTTACTTGAATGTGGTGAAAGAGGGCCTAAGTGTTTTAATGTTGGCAATAAGCTAACTGTTTCAGAATCTTTAATATAGGCTTTAAAGCATGGGTGAAGATAAACATATATAATGAATGGCCAAACTAATAATCGGTAATATTCTACAACTACTATAACTTTGAACCAATATAGATCGTTGTACTGGTTCCAGTATCATGTATAGAAAATTGAAACAGTAATTATTTTAGTTAGTATAATAATTTGCCATTGAGAGTGTAACATAATATTAAAGTATTGATTGCAAACTAGTGCCTAAATAAATTTTAATTAAGTCTATTTAAAGTGTAACTTAAACACAGTTTTGTCCACAGAATAGGTATCTCTTTAATTTATTCTGTGGTTTTGTGAAAGTTTTCCATAGCCCAAATGTAAAGGCCACTCAAAGCACATAGTTTTATGCTGTTACTATGCTAATAATAGAAAATAAACGTACATTCAACAGATTAATATATAAAACCACTTATACTTATCTGATTATTTTGATTTACAATACATTACAACGCTTTATTGATCTAGTTTTCGCCTGTGAGAAAATGAAATATAACGCCTGCAGCAAATCAACGAGCAACTTACCAAAACCTTCATTTTGCTACTCCTGATGGGCAGGCCACTATCAACTAACACCGAGATATGCTTGGAGGTAATGCGGTGACGAAATGAGACCGGTCATTTATATATAGATAGGTCAGGATATAAATAATAATTATTTACCGCGCCGCCGAACAGGATCTGGCGCGTATGGCTTAGCTAGAACTAAATTTAAGAAAAGTGGGTACTTATTTTAGGGTTCCAATTAAGTAGAAATATATCGTTTTCGAACTGATATGAATACTTTTTATAAAATTTATAGAATATCGTTCGTTAGATTAAGATAACTTACAAGATGATAATCAATCACTCTTGAATTGCCTATTTTTGTAAGATTTTATAATGTAATCCGTACTGACTTCAGTTAGTCAGGATATATTACAAAGAAAATTGGTACGAAACATACTTAATCTATAACTAAGGCTTAGAAAAAAATATATCGCATTGTGGTAAAATCAATGTTGAAAAATTTAAATGGAGATTATACATTATTTTTAAATTTATTTTCAATACTACTGTCGACATTTGTACGTACATATCTTTACGAATAATAAAATTAGAACAACGTAAAAACTGTAACATGTTTATTTCTTCTATTAAATAGGTAGTAAGCTTTTACATAGATATTTAATAACTAGTAATTAATGATTTTTTTTACCTGAAAACACCGTTCCGGGACCCATCACTCTCATTCCATATTTTAGTTGTACATCATTGAAAGCAGCACTGGATGAATATCACCTGGATAAACCAGGCCGAAACATGTTTATTAAATATTTTGTTCCATGAAATATTTATAATTGATACCTACGGAACTCATACACAATAAATTGTTGTTGTGGAAGTAGCTAGCTGTGTTTAATTTATATGAAGAATGTCGTTTATTTAAAATGATCAAGTGATCGTGCGGTGAGAGCTCGGACGTGCGAAATAACATAAGACCAGTCGGTCGGGATTACCCAATGTCATGTGTTTATAACTCTATGAATATTGATATTATGTTTCATCATTATCAATCACTAATATATATATTTTTTTATGAAAATACTGGACGAGACGAGCAGGACGTTCAGATGATGGTAATTGATTCGCCCTGCGGTGCAACAATGCGGTGCCGCTCAGAATTCTTGAAAAGCCCAAAAATTATGAGAGGCACTACAATATTGCGCTCGTCACCTTGAGACATAAGATGTTAAGTCTCATTTGCCCAGTAATTTCACTAGCTTTAAGACAGACGTTTTAAATAAAAAATCAATAAAATAAATTTCGTTTATTTCAAAGATTGCATATACATTTAATGGTTGAGACTTCTCAGTCAGTTGTCTTAGGACACTTTTATTGGGAATATATCGCAACTTTTTTAGCGGATACATAATATTTGATAAACAATATAGAAATAAACAAAAATGATTAAAAACCAAATTTTACAATTATCTAACTATTCAAACACATCTGAAAACTGAGTGTGTGTGGGTATGTGTGTGTGTGTGGGTATGTGTGTGTGTGAGTGAGTGAGTGAGTGAATGTGTACATGTGGGCTTGAGATTAGACCTTTAATTGGGTTCCATCTTTAAACTGCGTACAAATACTCTCATAATGTTGGTAAAGTCATAATTACATATTATTTGGAAACGTTTGAAAACATGTGACCTTTATCCGTAAACATGTGCCAGTCGGTAAGTACGTAGGTTTTCATCGATTCCTGTTTGTAGAGAGGATGTTAAGATGTATCGACTCTTAATTATGATAAAATAATATTGATAATATCAATAAGGTAAAGTTTATTGACCGTTTTATTCGAAATTCGTTTATCAAGTGAGCAACATCTGTAAGCGGTTAGACTGGTTTTCATTTGATTAAATATTTTTGACAAACTGAGACAAATTATGCCACATGTATGTACCTATCTACCTGTAATTATCACACTGTCGGCGTTAACTTTATGTGGAACCTATGACTACTATAATTTCGATTGCCCATATTGAATTAATATTTAAGAGTTCCTCGCCGATTACCATATAGGCCACTGAGTCTATTGCGTTTGCCGTTAGCTCGTATTAATCTGAAAATATGTTCACCTGTATCTAGACTATGTCAAACATATCATTCTCACGATGTATCTATAGACATATTTAGCACATCACATTTAAGACTGCTGTTCGGAAATTTCTGAATAATGTTAAATAGTATTTAAATTAGTTTTAACTCTTAAGCTATAATCAACTTGATATATTATTTTGTTTCTTCATTTGCATGTTGTGGCACCTATATTCAGTGCACTTACAGTTTTTGTTTAGACATTTAGTAATATTACTAGTAGTTGCTCGTTGAATTCGCAACTAAAGGTTTTAACAGAATAAAATGTTTAAGTAGGAATAACAGAGAGAGTTGTCATACTGTAACGTGCAGGGCAAGCCCGTCAGCCATAAAGCTTTCATAGCGATATCCCATTCTGCACGGACACTTGCCAAGAAAGTGAAGATATTAGTAGGAAGATTACTTTTAGGGTAACTGTAAGTGTTTGTCCTTAAATAAAATAATTGCCATGCAGACTAGTAAATAAATTCATCTATGAACTGTAATAATTGTAAATACATTGATTAAATTAAATAAAAACAGTGTGAGTGAAATGAGGTTAGATAAGTTGATGACCGCATTAATTAACGAACTCTCATTTTCTCACCTTTAAGATCAACATAGGTTTTGACTTTTAGCCACTGAGATTTGCAAATGAATATTATATGCATGAATTTCAAAAATACTAAATATGATTTTATACATCCTTAAAGTTATTAAACTCATCAAATAATTGATAAGAATATTCTTATTGAATTTAAAAATAAATATTATTTTCGTTCAATAAAAACGCCATTTTGCGCAGGGTTTCTGTGACATGGGAGTCTAAGTTAACAATTTTTATTATACTGCGAAAACTACTGAAACGATCGGAATAATACTTGTACCATAAATTGCAACAAGTTTTAAAGAAGGTTTTTGTGCAACATATCATATGTTGATTTTAAGAAAAATTATGTAGTATGTTACTTCAAAAAAATGAAGGAATTCAAGTTAAAGGCCGGCCACGCTCCTGTGATTCCTCTGGTGTTGCAAGAGAGTGTGGGCGGCGGTGATCACTTAACAACAGGTGACCCGTACGCTTGTCCTCCTATTCCATAAAAAAAAAAGAAAGTTGTGTTACCTTAATTTACCTATGACTGGCCAGACATAGGCACGTACGGAAAAACAAATAAAATAAAAGTAGGTCATAACAGAATAGAATAGAAAAGAGATACAGGAAGAAAGGCAAGAGATAAAAGTATGACTAAATTCAAACACACAAAATAAATATATAGATCTCTAAAATGGCGATCATGTTTATAGAAAAACAAAAAATAAATGGACTAAGATAATATCCCCCATATATATATAACAGGTTGGTATCCAATGGATGGTAGTAGTAGAAAAGGGAGGTAACTCAGATCATATTTCACACGTCTAGATAGACTATGACAGCTGCAAAAACGTCGAAAAAAAGGGTTAAAGGTTAAGGTTAAGGTTTAAGGTTGACAGCTAACCTCTATTGTAGCAATGCACGCACACCAACACAAAGTGACATATCAATCGCGAGTGTAAGACGTAACATGCCATCCACACTAAAGTAATAAACCTGGCCTGTTTTTAGGCCTAGGCCGGTTGTCTAGCAGCAAGAGGCTCTACCTATGTCTCGAGGCGTGGAAATATAAAGAGTGAGCCATTGATGAAAGAAAATCCGGTTCAAAAAAACTAATTAAACCTCTATAATTTAAATTAATATTTATGTTTATATAAATAAAATATCATTTTATAATATTTGAGAATAGTACTAAAAGCTTATTTTACTTTTTCTACTACTCTACTTTTATCTAAATACTTTATTGAGTCTTTGGAAAAGTCTATAGTCTATGGCCAAAAAAAGCATTGACATGTACAGTACTTTAATGTCACCAAAAAAGTTGTTTTGGTGCCACAGATAACTAAATCTAGGTAAGGTATGGTAGGTTCATAGAAATATTAGGCAATACGTAGTACATACTATACTACATAAATGATATTTTTATATTTAAATCAATAGACCAAACATTTTAATGTCAACTTAGGAAAAAATGTGTTAATATAATTTGCCAAGATGCTGCTAGGTATATTTTGTTATTTTAAATTATCCCACGTTGGCTGTATGGCTGTACCTTTGCCATTCCTTGAAGAAGAATTAAACGACTCAACAGAGATTAGTATGTTTTAACAATACATTTCGCGCCCATTTTAGCGGCAACTCAAAAACTTGTGGTATTTGCTTAAATTAAATTACCATGCCATAGAAAAAATATTGTATAGTAATAATAATAATATTGCCACACTCTTTAACAAATTATCTTGCCCCAAACTAGGCATAGCCTGTACTATGGGTACAAGAGAACGATATATTTAAAACAATATGCTTTCTTAAGCATACATAAATACAAATAAACATCTATGACTCGGAAACATACATTCATATTCATCATATAAATAATTGCACCCACCGGGATTCGAACCCGGAACCTCTAGTTCAGTAGGCAGGGTCGCTAACCACTGGGCTGTAGGATTCGTCAAATGCGTATGCGACACGTTTTATAACTAGATCAAAAAACGCTCTTTATACAACTGTTGCAAAAAATACTGTTAAAGGTAGCATATAGTTGAACATGAAACTGGATTCAAATTCAAGCACTATACTTATTTTAAACGAGAAAATGGTGCGAGACGAGCTAGACTGATAGTAATGATACGCCCTGTCCATTACAATACAGAGTTACTCAGGATTCGTAGTTGAACCCAAAGTTCGGAGCGGTATTCTAATTGAGCTCTTTAGTCTGTCTAGCCCACTAGTTTCAATAGTTCAGCTGATGGTAATTGATGGGTCCTGCCCATTTCAATGATATGCCGCTCAGGATTCTTGAAAAAACCCAAAAACTCTGAGTGGCACTACAACTGCGCTCGTCACCTTGAGACATAAGATGTTAAGTCTCATTTGCCCAGTAATTTCACTAGCTACGGCGCCCTTCAGACCCAAACACCGCACTGTTTACACATAACTGCTTCACGACAGATATAGGCGCCATTGTGGTACCCATAAACTAGCCAGCTTCCTGTGCAAAGGAGCCTCTCACTGGTTTCCCACCATCTATCGATGTTTGTTTAGCTGAGGTCGTCGTCACTAGTTTTAGTACCGCAGACTCTCGCTATGGCCAACAGCGGCAAAATGGCGAATATCAAACAGGTACAAAAGCACTTTGACAGCCGCCAGTGCAATAGTTATTAGTAGAGGTCAGTGTGTTGTATCCATACGGCTATAGCACAAGAGACATATGTAGCGTTTTTTTTAGGCTTAAGTGACACGGTTAATGTTGCAATTTCCTTTGAATTGGCCGGTGCACGGTGTAATTATAAGTTTCCGTTTGTGAAATACTTACTGAATGGCAATCACTAACCTTAATAATTTAATCTGTGTTAGTGTGCAGAGGAAATATCCTGCCAATACATAAAGTTACTTGGTAGCTTAGATAATTTATAGACTATTGAGGTTCTTGCTGCTAGATAACCGATGAATACAGGCCAGGATTATTACTCTAGTGTGCGTGACAAGCTACGTTTACTCGCAATTTGTATATCACTCTATTAGTGTGCGTGCATTGCTCAAAATAGAGATAAATGTAATAAAGTAACATTTGTAAAATAGGCTTTGAGATTTATTTTATGAGACTCGCTCGATCCTGTAGACATACAGTGTAAACAGTTTTACAGGACTTTGTATTATTTTAAGAAGAAACGGTATATTTATAAATAAATAAATAAATAAATAAAATAAAACTATCAACCTCAATTTTTTTTATTGTGATATTTTGTTTTCATTGCTGTCACAGTCTATCGAGATGTATGAATGATCTAAGCTTGGCAGATTTAATTGTATATCTGGCAGTATTGAAAGAAATCCAATATTTTATCAGTTGGAGGCTCCTTTGCAAAGGATGCCGGCTAGATTATGGGTACCACAACGGCGCCTATTTTCATCTCATGTCTCAAGGAGACGAGCGCAATTGTAGTGCCGCTTAGAATTTTTGGGTTTTTCAAGAATCCTGGAATTAGCAGGGTGTCTCAATTACCATCAGTTGAACGTCCTGATCGTCTCGTCTCTTATTGTCATAAAAGAAAAAATTATTGCTTTGCTAGTACAATAATTTAGGGCCGTATTATGTAAGGCATCAATTTAGACAATGATTTATTATCTTTATTAGAATATTTTCTTTTAATCCCCCATTTTTTCTTTGTAATCCTGATGCTTTTGCAAGTACCATCAGCAGCAATTCCCTTATTGCCCTTTTGATGATTCCGAATTTCAATACTAGCTGAAGCCCACGACTTCGTCGGCGTAGATAAACGGTTTTTAAAAGTAATAAGCAAGTTTGTTATTGAAGATAATCTCATGTCCTATTCCAGTTTTGGTTCCAGTTTTCGCTCCCGTTCCCAAAATATTATATGGAAGATTGCTATGGCAAATTAAACCTACTATTGGTATAGTTATAGCTCATCGACATGAATATCGGCTTTTCACAAATCCCGCGGGAACCTCAAATTTTTTCCGGGATAAAATGTAGCCTATGTCCTTTCCCAAGCTCCAGGCTATCGCTGTACCAAATTTACAAACAAACTTACATTTACATTTATAATATTAGTAGGGATTTATATTTTCTCCAAAATACTAACGGGCACCTCTACTTCGGGGCAAATTATATGAAAAGAATTACCCACAATAAAATTCATAGTTTTATACAAGATTTTTAGTAAGCAAATAATAGTATAACTAATTTTCCAATATGTAAATGCACCTAAAACAAAATCTTAGTAGAATAGATAATGCAAATAACGTTAAAAAAACAAGTAGATAGACAAATATTTTTTATTTCACTTATTTATTAGACAAATATTTTTTATTTCACTTATTTATTTTAGATCACATATAAAAATACTAATTTGGCACACTTTGATTTGAATGGCTCCCTGCAGTTAGCTGTGAGTGGCGACCACGATACTTCAGACTTGATAAGATAATGTGGGGGCGAGGGCCTAATGCCAGCCGTGGCCCAGACCAAGCAGGGGGGCGCCTAGACCATGTCCGTATAGGCCGTGACCAATAAGGGGGGTGGCGACGCTATGGCTGACGATAGGTGCGGGCAGCGCTACGCTATGGCTCACCAGCGGCGCTGAATAGCCCAGCCCATGTCCACTGTAGAGACCCAGCCCATGGCCGCCGTACAGTCCCAAACCATGACCCCCGTACAGGCCTACTCCATGGCTCAGGCCCCCGTAACCCTCATAGCCTCCGTACCCGTACCCCAGCCCGAGCAGACCTCGCTTCTCTTGTTTCTTCTCCTCAGCGCCGCAGACTGCAGCAGCAGCGATCAGCACGATGCACAGCTGCAACCATACGTTGATTGTTACCACTTTGCACAGTTAGAGAGAGGGTTACCCATGAGGTTCAGTCATTAGAGAGTTACTAAAAACAACTTTTTCATTTGGTTTTGTAAAAAAAATGTTAAACGAACTTTTCAAGAGTCAGAAATCTCCTAAAAATCAATCTCAGAGCTGTGAATGTACGAATAAAACAGAGAATTCCGGCAATTCAGTTACATATATTATTATCAATGTTACTCGTATTAATGTCATAACAAACCTTACGACCTAAAATAAGGGTTACTATATTTCAATTTAGTATCAATTTAATATTTTTCACGCTTATGAAATACTTGCTCTATCAGACGGCATTTCTTCAGCGGTATTTAAAATACTCAATTAATGTGGTAGTAAAATTATATGTATTTACAATGTCACTGAGTTAAAATTTTTCTTTCCAGAGAATTTGATGAGACGTCGGGCAAGAAATACAATTGGTGACATGACCTGCCCATTAAAATGCTTGCTGCATTTTAACATTAAAATAAAATAAAATTGAATGATTTGTTGTGTGTAACAGTTCATAAAAAATATAATAAGATAATTTACATGTCTAGATAGAGTCTCTTGCTGTTTGACAACAAATAAAAACAGGCCAGGTTTAATACCTTAGTGTGTGTGACACTCAGTTACACGTAAACGTCTTACACTCGCGATATGTATCACGCTTTGTGTTAGTGTGCGGGAATTGCTCAAAATAGAAGTCCTAAAGTCTCAACTATCATAGTCTATCAAGACGTATAAATGATCTAAGGATTCTTGACCTATTTTGATGATAATTCTTTTAAAATTAGTTAGGTTTATATTTGCACGAAAAATATTGTACGTCCAAATGAAACTTAACATCTTATGTTACGAGCTTAATACCGCTCAGAATGATGGGTCTTTCAAGAATTCTGAGCGGCATGTCATGTAATGGGCAGGTCGTATCAATTACCATCAGCTAAATGTCTTGCTCGTCCCTTATTTTCTTTAAAAAAAAATTCATTACACTTTTCTCATATACTTTAAAAAGTTAAAAAGTTCTAACACTAAATGGAGAGTATCGTATCGTATGGAAGTAATCGTTGCAAAACAAATATAATTTGAACTGAACTGATAATACACAGTTAAAAAAATTACAGTCTTTAGTCTAATTTCTTGAACAAAAAAAGCAGACCTAAGTCCTAAGGTAATCCATTATTATTATCCTAATGCAGTTTACAACCTAAACTCTTACAGCTACACTGTAAGTTTTCCAAATAAATATAAATATATAAAAATACACGATAAATAGAATATTTGTTTTGAAATGTTACACACAGCAAATCGTTTCCTTTTATTTTATTTTAATGTTAAAAATATTGTTTTTTTTACTTTGATTATTGAAGCCAAATTTTATAAATAAATTAAATAAATAATGAACTCACAATAGCCTTCATGTTATTGTTTTACAGCAACGTAATTCTGAGAGATTATGTGTTCTAGACTTGAGTTCTAGGGCTTATATGTGTATCGCAGATCGACCCCGCCCTGCGGACCTAGGTAAGTACTATGTCCTGTGTGACTCAAGAGGTGAATGTCCTGTAGCGACATGCGAGAATATTGAGAAAAACCTAAAGCACCTAGTTGTTAGTTTAGTAAATGACATTAATTATTGTGTAGCTACTAGCTAGTTTGCCTTGGAGAATGTAGTTTAAATTGTAAGTATAGTGCTGGTCATTGCAGCCCCTGTTGTTTCTGCAGTGGCTGCGACCCGCTGGTCGATAGCTCAGGTACAATATTACAACATAACTACATAGTATTATGAAACAAAGTCATCCACCGCGTCTGTCTGTCTGTTCGCGATAAACTCATAAGCTTACCAGTCGTAGGCTTCTTTGCATCGGATGCCGGCTAGATTATGGGTTCCACAACGGCGCCTATTTCTGCCGTGAAGCAGTAATGTGTAAACACTACTATGTTTCGGTCTGAAGGCCGCCGTAGATAGTGAAATTACTGGGCAAATGAGACTAAACATCTTATGTCTCAGGTTGACGAACGCAATTGTAGTGCCGCTCAGAATTTTTAGGTTTTTCAAGAATCCTGAGCGGCACTGCATTGTAATGGGTAAGGCGTATCAATTACCATCAGCTGGACGTCCTGCTTGTTTAGTCCCTTATTTTCATTAGAAAAAGCCCCTGCTGTTTGTGCAGTGTCAATAATACAACAATATTGTCAATAATATTGATGCAAGCCGGAGCACGCCCACGTAACAGACGACATAAACGCGCGATGCGATATTGACAATAGCCAGCGCCATCATCAAACATATACTGAGGTTTATATTATGACGCGTGAGGCCTCCCTCAGACGCGGGATCGTTGTTTAATTAAAACAATATATTTAATTATTTTACTTTTATATTCTTATTCTACTAGGAACCAGACTACGGCCAGTCTTCAGCTCTGATGAAGTCCGAAACGTTCGATTCCAACCATGACTGCCTAGACCGAGCTTTATGACCCGGCGCGGAGTCTTGCTGGAAGGACCATTCTTGGTTATTGAACATGGAGTTATTAAGGGGCTTCACTACCTTCTCAAGCATGGTATCTTGATACACTTGTGCCGATGTATTGATACCTTTTTCACAAAAGTATGGCTCAGTCACTCCTTCATAGCTAATATCCCACCAAACCATCACTGAAGTCGAATACCAAGCGTATGGAGAGTTTTAAAAATTGCATTTGGCTCGATACCTACTTTGTGTAATGCAATCACAGTGATTCGGTTCTCTTTATCACCCCACTCCATTTTAATATCATAAAATATTGTACAATGTATTGATGCCAAATGAGAATACTCAATGAACAATCATATAAAAATGACAGATTGCAAATTCAAATGTAATATTTTGTTTATTTTTAATTTTAACAGTATTTATGGCCAGACTAAGTATATTACTGTCATTGTAAAATACTCTATTTGATTGAAAAGAGTGTCCGTTGATTTCCTTGTACGTTCCTCTCACGAGCTCAACTTTTCTCGAACATATGATAAATTCAGTAATTTATAAGAAATATTTATAGTAACTGACTAATTGAATAAAGCTTATTTAACTTTGACTTCCAACTAACTGCAGGTATAATATAATTAGTTTATATTTATAAATATGTATAAAATAAAAATACTGAATAATTATCTGAACTGATTATTAAAATGTGCACCCTTATAACATGTCTTTATGAATATAACTAATGCGACTCTTTAATTGCAACATTGCGCTCAGATTCAAACAGGCTGTAACAATTTTTCCATCACTGATCATCCTTTTAACATAACCCAAACCCTTTAACAAATATATTCTTATACAAAGCTATCAAAATAGTCACAATATAGCCTGGGAGGAAGCAGCGCATGAGTACCGAAAACTATTACAGCTGATTTTTTTAGCGCTTCTTCTTTAAATTGCCCTACTATTGATCTTGCCATGGGGCAACTCGGTGCCATATTGTTTGAACTGAAATTGCTCAAGCAATTGCAAGGAGTTACTATTTTTCAACTGGACAATTTTTTTATATTCTTTATTAAAATACAAATAAAAAGCTCCTACAACGTTTATCGATGAAGTTAATACTTTTAGAGATATGAATTTTTAAAGGTTCGAAAATCCTCAAATTTGGCTACTTTTGAATATTCTTATTAGTGATTTAAAAAAAAAATTGTTTTTGTCCGTTTTTTTATTTTTAATTTCGTATTTAATAAGACTTTTAACTTTATCAAGATTGTTTAAGGCGAAGAGTAAGGAGAAAACCCTTAAGTCTTATTCTTAAGCTACCAATGCTTGCTGTTGGTTATAGTTAACACTCTAGAGTTATTTTTAACTACCATTTTTATTTACAGTTACGCACGCTGTTTCTCGGTATGACGCATTTGTTTAGTACGAAACTCAGATGGGTTATTCTTATAGCTTGTACATTTATTGTGTAATTTGCGATCTTTAAATGTTATGACTTTAGAAGGTCTAAAATATTCTTATCGGTAAGGGTTGCTTCAAGCGAGCCCATGAGAATAGCAGTGTTAATAGTAGTTTGTTATACCCAGCTAATATTTAATCTAAATATGTGAAAATCGGTGCTGTGTCATAGCCACGTATTCACAGCTAATCCTGAGTCGGTGACCAATTTCCTGCACAGCACAGGAACTCTCCAATATTATTCGATCACTATTTAAATACGTTCTTTTTCGGATTGTTTTGTACTTTTATCCTCATCCACATTATCAGACGGAAAATATCCACTGCTGGACAAAGGCCTCCCCCAAAGACCTCCAGGACGATCGGTCCTGCATTGCCCTCATCCAACGTGTTCCGGCAATCTTGACCAGATCTTCGACCAACTTCTATCCTATCAACACTGCGCTTAAACTTTCACTTTTATCTTATTCTATTAAATGTATCCTGTGAGTGTTTTGTGAAATATATTGTTTTTCTTTCTTTCTTTCTAAATGAATAGAAAATAAAATAAATGTGAAATAATATAATTCATTAATTCTTTATTCTTTCTCTTATTCGCCCAGCGATGCGGCGGCAAAGACTTGTGTTACGTATAAAAGCTAACAGTATTGATTTATACTTATTTGCAGTCTAGCTAGCGGGTTTGATGGATAGGATTAGCCGCCGTAAGCCAGAGCATTTCACTGGTTGTATTATGTAATATATATACCTCTACCATTTATCTATAGAACAGGTTAGCGTTCATTACAATCAGAAATTCCCCATTGTCTTATTCCAAGAATAGAGGCATAAAAGGCATTTATTTTCTCAAAATTGATTCAATTAGAATTCTTTTTGATGTCATTTCTAATATACTAGATACTACTACCGCTTCGGAAACAAATGGCGCTCTGACAGATAAGAAGCGGCTCAAGAAACTCTCCCAGCATTCTTTTTTGCGCTCTCTTTAATAAAATATACAATTCTGTATTGACATTGTTATTAAAACCTAGCCCCAGGCTGTCAGATCACTTAGATATTCAGCTGTGGAGTAGTAGGATTTACGACTAAGACATTTTTTAATTAAACATTTAAATTGATTTATAGATAATGCCTGATGCATATATGCAGATATATGCAGATTAGATGATTCAAGATGCACAAAAAGAGTTACGGAATGGATACAATGGGAAGGCTCTAGACAAAGAGAGAGAGACAAAAGAGAAAATGGAGTGATATTTTTATTCAAAGAGTTGGACTGGATGAGAAGAGCCAGAGATAGAGAGTATTGGAAAGGTTTAGGGGAGGCCTTAGCCGTAGAGCAACTACTACTTAATTAATTTAGTATAGTTAATTTAGAACTAATTAATATTTAATTTATAGCTAACATCCAAGTTAATATTAAGTAATTTATTTTGTAAAAATTGGAAAGTAGTAGAAATAAAGGCTTTTCTATTTTATTTCAATTTTATTAATGCCTGAACAGAGGCTGGGACTTTATTATACAAATGTTATACATTTACCCTTAAAGCTGTTATGTGTCTTATGAAGCCTACAAGAATTAGTTACAAGTAATCCCTTATACATATATTACTAGCTGACCCGACAGACGTTGTTCTGTTCATATTAAAAATAATCTTGCGGGTGGAATTTCGTAAAATCCGTTCTTAGCTGACCTCTACTCGGCGAAAGAAATATTCCTACCAAATTTCAAGTCTACGCCTAATGGTTCCAGAGATATCACGATATCATCACGATGAGTGACTATTTACATGGAAATCTCTTATTAATATATAAATAAATACGTATAGAACTTATTGACAAACGAACGACACAGCTTAAGCTATTATACGTAGATATAGCTACACTATCAAAAGATCACGTAATTTAATATTGAGGCCAGTAGTATGCTTGTTAAATTCACTCGCTGATAACACCCCTGTATTTGTCACTGTTTGTAACATTTCGGTCACTATGAGGTAACATTTCACCATTCGCTTGGTCTTTAAAACGTGGAGAACGCAATGTTTATCGGCGACAGTTGGCAGTACTAGAGCGGGCATGGCAGTTAGGCGTTACTAACATTCGCATTTTGGCAAGACCAGTATTATTAACATTAGTTGACATACTTACGACATTATGTGTACTTAGTTCATTGTAATATATAAGCAACGTTTCATACTTAAGTTATCTATGATAAGACAGGCCGAGAATCACTAAATAGATTCTAGTGATAGAGTTACATGGTACATGAATCTACTCATATCGCTTCTATTTCATGAGTGTTCAGAACAACTGGTTGATACTAGACAAGCAGATGTAAAGGCTCTTAGCAAACTCCCATAAGCAGAGGTAGATGGAAAAGTATTGGTTCAGGGGTGTCAGGGATAAGAAACTAAGAGGCCAAGCTGATAACTAACCAAAGAGACCATAAGGTGAAAAGAATACCTTAAACTTTGCGCAAATCGCTTGATCATGTTCCGTTGGTATAAAAAAACGGGTGTTGGACATAAGTATCATAATTGCTGAGCTCGTAGTGAATGAGAAGTTGAATGATGAGAGCTCGATTGGCTTTGCAGATAAACTGGCAAAGGAATGGTTGTTCACTCACTTCACAAACATTACATGAGGTGATAACACTTTAACGGTATCACAGGTCAAAGTCAAAGTCAAACAAACTTTACTCAATTAGGCTTAAGCTAAGCGCATTTGATTCGCCACTACAAATATTTCTTTTAAATTATTGAATTTACCACATGTTCGAAAAAAGTTCTCGTGAAAAGAACATATAAGAAACTCAACGGCCACTCTTTTCAATCAAATAGAGTATATTACAATGGGTGTAATATACATAATAAATTAGTTTATAAGATCCTTCATCCAATATATGAGTCGTGTTGAAATAATATTAATTATTTAGTAAAAAGTAATTAAGAAATATAAGAATTAACTATATAAATATAAATTATCTATTATAGTATTTTGGGTGCATCAACAATCAAGAGCTTGAATTCATTGTTTATGTAAGGATGCTTCGTGAACATGATGGTTGTGATTACTGTCACTATTAGTAATTGCATCCAATAAATACAATGATTTATTAACTATAACGCGTCGACCTAGCTCCACAAACAGCGTTCAAAAGTTGACGCATGGACCGGCCGTCGTTCCCCTCGCACATATTTGAGGGAAGGAGACGACCCGACACACGAAGCCACGGCAAGCAATGCCATTCAGTGGACATGACGAACCATGTTATAGCAAATCTACGCTAAAAATTACAAAATTAATGCTTACAAGGCAAGCCCACAAATGATTCTATATAATGCAATTACAGTGGACACTATATAAACCAAAAGAATATATTATATTAATGTTACATTCGATTATACAATATTAATATAAATAATTATTAGGTGGACCAGGTGCAACTATTTCCCATACTTCTTTATCGTCTATATGTCCTTTAATCATGAGAAATACTTTCCAAAATCTCGGTACACGACCACCAGGTGTTACCGCGAGCAAAGTTTCTAGAACAACTTGTAATGGCCACCCTATGAGCGTAAAACTTAGCTTTTTAATTCGTAATTTGTGAAAAATTGATTCTTGAAGTGGGGTAGTAAGCAAGAGTGTCATAGAATAGAACCAAACTGTAACCGTCTCTTTTGATGAATCCCAAATTGCTCCGTTTCAGGAGAGAAATCATAATCTTCTCACTTCAAATAAAACAGAGGAACGGAATAAAAAAGGACGAGAAGCTTTTTTTTTATATTAACCTTTCCGCATCGGCCGTGCCCGCGGGCACTGGTAATTCAAAAAACAATGAGAGCGGCTGTGCCGCGGGGCACTTTTTTACCTCATCCAGTTTTCACCCTTATTAGGTGTACAAGATGGTTTATTTGCCTACGCAGTTATGAACGAGTGAATTCCCAAACACATTTCGATCCGTTACGATTCAAGGCCACCAATATTCGACGTCATAGCTTTACGGACAAAGCACTTATGTGTCCACTTGTTCCCGGCCGGCGCAGCGAGCGGTCGTTATCAAGACTTTACACGAAGATCGTTCTTTGTGGAGATTTAAGCTTTATTTTATAATTAACATATACTATTCATTACAAAAACATAAAAGGAAATAAATAAAACAAGTAATTAACAATAATAACAATATTTATTTTAAAATATACCTATTTTTACACTTTTTTTCGAATGAAAAGTCTGTGTGAAAAAAAAAAGAAAGACAATATGAATAATTTATACATGGTCTTATAGCATGTTTCAATAGCTTTCAGTGACAGTCACTCATATCACCCTAGTTATAAGCATTTTATAACTACACGTAAAATAATACACACGGGGAAAATGCCGCGAAATTGCCGGAAGCTTGCCGATCAATAGTGTACAGCGAGATCCGGAGCGCGCCGATCCGGAAAGGTTAAGGGACAAGACGAGCAGGAGTTCAGGTGATGGTATTTGATACGCCATGCCCATTGCAGCCACACAATGCAGTGCCGTAGTGCTCGTCACCTCGAGTAATTTCACTAGCTACCGCGCAATTCAGACCGAAACTCAATAATCTAGCTGGCATCCTGTGCAAAGGAGCCTCCCAATGGTGAAGCTGTGACAAAGGAGAAATCTGTTATTGGGCCTATTAAGCCGCTAACGGGATCGACTAAAATAAAAAGATCTGCCAACCTCACCTCTCCAGCTTAAATCTTTTCCGAATCTACCGACGCCGTGAGCTTGGCAATGGAATGCTAACATCAGATAAACAGCCACACAAACAATTCAGCTAAAATATATTTATCACAAAAATCGATAAAAAATGTGATTACAGACAGTGCCTACAAATTTATTTAGTAGTATGGTCAATATGTAGAAGTTTAGCTTGTATGCTAATTATATCTTTTACTTGGGGTCAGGATGAGATTGACACCACATCATTAATCTAGCATTGCGACAGTTACTGGAATACAGGGCTTAGTATCATTAAATTTCGTATAAATAGACGCAGGTGTGTCCCACATCCAGAATTGTATAAAATATTTACTCATATGTACATTCTGTATAATACAAAGTTACTTGTACACTGCGTGTTTTTATTCTGTAATTAGAGAATATTGTGTTGTGCAGGATTTTATATTTTACTAAAATTTCACGCACGGCGTATTGTATAAATCCCCGAAGCGGTATGCAGAGGTGTTTCACAAACATATTTCCTCCAAATGTTTATAGGTGTGCGTGAAAGCAAATCAGTCTTTTTGATTAGAAATTTTCATGTATTTCATTAGTGAATAGCACGCAATATGTATGAGTACACTCTGTATTAATACTGTACTATTTAATATGTACTATTTTTAAAAATGTTCCTTTGATTATTTATTTCAATAAAGTTAAAGAATTTTATTTTTTTACTTCTTTGATGTTGTTAGGCTGTTAGAATTTCGCCTCTCCAAAAATTATGTTCCTTTTCAAAATTTGTGCTACGTAAATTTCATTGCTTGTTTTATTATTCCTTTTTTGTATTTGTATTATGTTAAATATCACTTCACTGAAATGTATGTATGAATGTATGACTTTAGATAAAGTTTTCCTCTAAAAAATACACGTAGGTATTTATGAGTTTCGTTTCTTGGTAGTAAACTATTTATTATTCAAATCACACAATATTCTTCTAGTCTTTAATAAGATAAAGTTCCTAACCAATATGTTATTGAATAACTAAATAGTTGAAGTAATCAACATTTTAAAAATTAAACTTTATCAAAAAGCAAATTCAATGAAATTGGATTTCGTAAGGATTGCAATTTTTTTTTTATTTTTAGATGTGAATAGTTTAGCTTGTCTTAGATATATTTATGATGAGTGGATGTAATCAAGTATGTAGATCCAAATCAAGTTGTGCATGTTATATTATCACAGTTGTAGGATTACCAAAAGTAAAATTGACTTGCATCGTCGGCATACAGCATGCTTATCTCCTTTTAGAACTATTTGATATAAATTGTTTATATCGTAATATCAACTAGTTAACCATGGTTGAATCTCGAGGAACGCCGCATGATGAGTTGAGGCAAATTCTCGACTCCATCGTTTTTTATTTGATATCGGTTTCTGAGATACGACATTAGGCAGTATTAAAACTTGGATAATTTTCAGATATAACTTCTCTCACACATTTAACCACTGAAACAGAGAATTAAATAACACAAGTTTATTTTTTTAAATAAATATTCGTGTTTAACTAACAATTATTTGCTTAAAGTAGGGCAATATTTACATTCATTGTAATTTTGTATAAAAACCTATAAAACATATGTTAAAGCAAGGTTAGCTTAAAAGGTACAATAATATCGTTGTTAACTACAGTGCACACTGTCACTTCATGACCTCATTCTCGTCCACATATCAATCAACCATGTCCAATATCACACACATGACGAGGTAGACCCTTCCATAAATGCTTATTACATTACTAGATGGTGCCGGTACGCGACATTGCAACTGTCAGTGAAAGTGGTCTAGTGGACGGTCTATCGGTGGCTGGAGAGCCAGCGGAATGTGGTTGTGGAACCGCTGGTCTTCCTCAGCGCCGCGCCCCTCCGCCACCGGCTGCCCGTACTCCTGACCAGGCTGGCCGGCATTGTACTGATTCTGTGCCAGGTTATAATCTTCCTGTGCCTGCTGCTGTGCATGGTACTCCTGATCCTGCTGCTGGTAACTTGAAGGAAGACCGTATTCTTGCGTTGGCTGCGGGGCTCCATAGTCCTGCTGCAACTGGTGCTGGTTATTTAGGCTCTGTTCGTACTGCGCTTGTTCTATTTGATGCTGGATGTGCTGATGAATCTGATGTTGATAGTCATGATACTGCTCATCCGTGTGGTGCTCGTACACTTGGTTCCCTTGTTCCTGAACAAAGTGGTGAGATTGTTCGGGATAGTGGGAGTCATGGTGCGATTCTTGTGGTTGCGCGGGGACCGGCGACCAGCCATCGTGTTCAAGTGGAAGCGTCGCTTGTGTCGGGTGGAGATGCACCGAGGGTTGCGAATGCGTTGGATGGATATGGAAGGACTCCTCGGTCGGGTGCACGTGAAGTGTGGGTTGAGGAACTTCATGAGTCGAATGAACAGGATGCACAGCACTTGGCGTTTGTTGCAAGAAAACGTTAGGCGTGTGATGTTCTAGTGAGTCCTCTTGTGGCAGTTGTGGTACTACTTGTGGAACGTGGAAATGTGGTTGATGGAACTGAACTTGATGAACAGCTGGGACGGGTGTTTCCACCGGCACAGAGTGTGGAAGAGAAAGAGGATATATGGGGGATTGATAGCTGTTCAGAAAAGGATATCTTGGATATTGTGCGAAGTAAGATGTCTGGACTGCAGCTCCGGGGCGGATCACGTACTGCTGAGGGGCAGGGTATACTGGAGCAGGTGCAGGGGCCGCTGATAACCAAGGTTTTAAGAAATGACTCTGATGGAATAGAGAGATCGGCGGTGATGTAATGTGAACAGGCTGAGGATGTATTGCAGGACCGTGAATCACAGGAACTGCAGGAGGTGGAGCTGGGATAGGATGAGCAAAAGAGGCTGTTGGTTGGGCGACGGGCAGCACTGGAGCGACTGGTGCTGCGTGGTGAACCACTGGAGGGGGCGGGGCAGGAACTACTGGGATCAGTGGCTTAGCAGCTACGTGGTGGTGGTGGTGATGATGAAAATGATCATCTTGTTTCACATAGTACTTTGAGTGAGGAAACCTGAGTGCATAGTGCGGATGAGGCAAACCGTGCACGCGGTGGCCGAGGGGCGCGGGGTAATGGGGCACCAGGGGGTGGGAGAGCGGCACCTTGACTGCCGCTACGGCCGCGGTGGGGGGGTAAGATACCACCACTGGCTTGACGACGGAGTGCGTCACCAGTGGAATGTCGTGGCCAAGCTTGTAGGGCGGCACGTGTGACAGGATCCCATGCTGGTGGTGTGCGTTCGCACCGCTCAGGTGCCTGACGAACTTCGCCTTAGCAGCCTTTATATGTGCCACATCTGCGGTCGCAGCGAATACTACGCATGCCAGCACAATAATCTGAAACAATTTTTTTTAATGAAATATGTTTGTGATTAAAAGTAAAATCATGTGTAGTTCATACACAAATATTTATTTGATAGTTATAAAACAATAAAGATTCATTTAAAATTATGCATAGAAATTTCTAAACGTCCCAACGTTAAGCTTAGAAGCGACAGGTTTTTTTCGTTAATCATATTTTGTCGACCCATATAGCCCAGTGGTTAGTAACCCTGCTTGCTGAGTTAGAGATGCCGGTAGGGCCAAACATAAATATAACGCATGGATGTTTCTTTCCAAGTCATGGATGTTTATAAGTATTTATATGTATGTTAAAGTAAGTATATTGTATTAAATATATCGTTTGTTTGTATCCATAGTACAGGCGATGCTTAGTTTTTTGGCAAAGTATACTGTGTAAAAGTGTGTCAATATTATTATACAATATAAATAACATTACATCACACATTTTGTACACCAAAATAAAATCGACCCAAAAATTACACTATTCATTTGGGTCAAATAAATTACACGTATAATAAAAGTTATACATTTTTCCATTTACTTCGGAAATGGTTGAACTTTGACGAGAAGACGTCGCATGACACTCATTGCCAATATTAATGAAATGAAATGAAATAAAGTGATTTTGATTGAAAAGTAAAATAAAATTATAAAATAAAGTGATGCAACGAAAATACTTAAACGTCATGAGTTTGTTTCCGAAGCGGTAGTAGTATCTAGTAGTTATTAGAAATGACATCAACAAGAATTCTAAAGGAATAAATTTTGAGAAAATAAATGCCTATTATGCCTTTTACCTAAGTGGAAAAATAAACAAATGCATAAGTACTGCCGACAGAAGTTAATGTTCAAAACAATGGCGTTTATGCCATTGGATCAAGGAGTGGTCTCCGCTGCGCTCCAACTAAGATACCGCAGTTTTGTTTTGTTAAATTATAAAATTTTTCAATACTTATTAGTATCGAAGTAATTATTTAATGATATTTTATATATTTTTTTTTTAATATTTAAATTGTCCTTGTATATCGAAATAAATATTTGCTAACCGTAAATAAGACTTATTAATAGTGACGCGAAATATTAAAATTGTTGATACTTATCGTTTGATTTAAAAAAGTTATTTATTTAAATGATTAGTCAACGGAGCTTTGATATCATTTTAATGATTTTTGATATCTGTAATAGTTACCGAATAATAACCTGGTCACACTAAACGATTACATCCTGTATATGGGTATACGTAATATACTGGTGACGCGGTTCCATATTTTTTCCCTACAAAAAATCGCACTTGGCTTAAGAAGTTTTCATAGTAAATACATTTTAGGGAAGGGAACCACCCGCTCTACGACCCCGCCACAAATAACGACATAATAATGTGTCACCCATTTCAATTTCACCTTCAGCTTCTACCGTTATGCTCAATTGAAGCTAAGCTAGTGTCTCCAGCACACTCTTTCCACCACAATATAGATTAATTATGATATGCAGGTGAGGGTTTTTAGGCCAGAGATGGAGGGATCAAGTCCAGACCATCGATAAGCTCCACAAAATGCTCGGTATTTACAAAATTTCCAACGACTTCTTTTGGGTAGTTGCAATGAAGTCCCCATTAACCAATTGAACGCAAGCGCTAGAGCTGGATAAACCGCACACATAGAGCAAGGCAGACAAATCGGTGGAATATGATTGAAGAAGCATAAGACCTGGAGTGAAATTATGAGAGACATAAATCAGACAGGCAAGAAGCCGGTCTGACACCAGTATCCACCAAATGATTCGCTCTCTCACCAACAACCTACACATCACCCGACGGATGAATATCTCAAACTGTAGACATTCGAAATAAGCGATACCTGCACTATCACCCAAACTCACACACACACACTTATCAGCCTTAACAGATATGACATCCGTATAATGGGGGGCACCCTTACAGGTCACAAATCACTGAACAAGCACCTTTTCACAGTTGGCGTAACAGACAGTCCTAAGTGCAGAGGCTATCTAGCCGAGGACGAAACGGTCACTCACGTAATCCTTGAATGTGACGGTGGCCAACCAACGGGCAAAAACCTTAATTAATACGAGGCACCTCCAGGAATGTTCTTAACTCCTGGAAGGACTGGGCTGGTTGGAGTCACTGGCCAATACTGCACGCAAAATGTACCCAAACTAGTGGTTTAATTGCGGAAGCAGGAACCCCTATATCATAGTATACCATCCACCAAAGCGGAGAGGAGAGGAGACGAGAGGAGATAAACCGCGAAGCTCTCAGGTTATTGGCACCAGAATGAAGGGACATGTGAGCTGTGCTGTCGGGTGTGCGAGACGCGTGGAGAAGGCAGCAGGGATCCGCCCGCCAATACGCATCTCCGTTCCGCTGCGCCGCTTGATAGCTCAACGTGGCACAACATTCTATAGACAAATGAGACATCTCCTCTCCTCCCCGCTTGGTCCATTTCCACCGAAGCTAAGTGGAGTGGAGATGTGGAAATAACGAAATCTGATTGGTTATTAAAATACCGATGGATACCGGGCCTAAACCACGGCCGCACTCATCACTACACTATCACTGCACATCCACACTGGCTACTCACTCGCAGGATCCTCATGATGCTCGGTGTACTTCACTCCGACAACGGCTCACCGGGCCGTACTGCCTCCTCTACTTATAACCTCCTCCTCCACCTATTAGTATTGACTCCACGTGCTATTTTCACTTAAGCCACCCAAACCGATAGTTGCGTCTTTTCACCGCTCCTTAACGTATCGTAAATCGTTGTTAATGTAATTTACACTCTAAATGAATGGACGATAGTCGACTTTCGTGAGTATCACATGAGGTATGGGAATCACGTCCAATATGTTGTCGTCATCCGTGTAACAGGTGTGCGCGAGCGCATATCAATCGATCAGGAAACGTAATCGGGGAAACTGTTGTGATACCGATACACCACAGAGGCGGACTAGCACCACAATAGAACAGTAGTGTAACTCAGCGGTCTACTTGAAATTTCCACCAACGCCTGGGCGGACCGCTAGGGTTGGTACTGTCAAGGATTTTGCTTCACGTACCCTTTCGCTGACTTATTGCTTGAAATATCTTAAAAGTTATATTCGTTTAGCACTTCCGCACAAACGTCATGCTAGGGTTCCAAAGAATGATAGTACTTTGTGTTTTCCATTGTCATCAGCAATTAAGGCGGCGGTACGCGAATCAAATTCCTTGACTATTCATACATAAAGATTTACGATGCGGACGGCTTGGCGAAGCTAATTTAACTCAGACAGTGAACAATCTCAGCAGCGTACGGCGTGGCACTCAGTGCTTTTGTCTTCGCAAAATGGCGGCCGTGTAAATAGTGTGTATGTGTGCGTGCGTCGTTTCGGCGCTTTAGTATGAAGTTAAAGTGCTGTTATAATATTGTAGTAGCACAGCACACGCCAATCCGTTAGCAAATTCCGATTGCCTGATTGCCATTGATTGTTTACGTGGCCAAATTGTGGGAATGATTCTTCTGTGTTTATTTATTTAGATTCACCTGTGGTAATTAAAATATTACATTTATAAATATGCTAAGTCACTAAGGTTTTATTATCGACTAAATACATTACCTTGGTGAATACCGCATGCTAAAATATATGTGAAATCTGTATATATATAATAAAAATGGTCTTTGTTTGAGGCTGAATCACGCCTAAGCCACTGATCGTATCGACATGAAACTACCACCATTCGATGCAAAATTTATCCTACATGGTTCATGGCAACTTATTTTTTTTTATTGTAATAAGATGAATAAAATTTAATCAAGCAACCAAGTCAAGATATAGAGCACTAAATAAACCAAGAATACATATTATATATTTGTTATAATATATTTATTTTATATTGTTGCGAAACCTTGGCAACGAAACTCTGTGTTTCAATAAGGTATTGGCTGCTTCCTTGGTTGCATAGTTTACAGGCTTCTTCTTGTTTAGTGTATAGTAATATTTATTTATTTATTTCTTAAAATCTACAGCACATAACATCACTTATTTGCTAAAGTATTGTACAACAAAACTTGGGCCAACAGAGATTTTACATTATTTAGGCAAGACAAAGTTCTTAAATAGCTTCCTAAAGATAAACTGAAACAAGAAAAACAAAGTGAGTACGTTTAACATTCAGTTTACTTACGTGTGTGTGTGTGGGGTATGTGTGGGTATGTGGGGTATGTGTGGGTATGTGGGGTATGTGTGGGTATGTGCGGTATGTGTGGTTATGTGGGGTATGTGTGGTATGTGTATATCTTATATAGGGCATTTGTGTATTATGATGAGAATTTTATAGACGGAAATGTAATCACAACATTAGTTATTTTGACTGTCGTAATTGTTTGATATTATATATTTAACATTTTGGATGAATTTATTTTTGGTTAGATAGAAAATATCTAATCCTGGAAATGATGTTTTATAAAGGTTTGGAATGCGGCACGTTGGACGATATAGAGAATATGTCGAGTGACAATGTGTTTAGTAATACCAGAGTCCAACCCTGTGCTCGGACAGCAGGACATCAGCATGCAGGACAGCGCTCCAGTTACCAAACAGCGGGCGACGCAGCACTTTCCTCACTTCGCTCTCACTACCCGCCTTGTTACGTTTTACGAGCCATCAATGAGATCATATCCTACTTACGCAACTAATAGAATTAGAACATGTTTGATTGTCTGTATATAATGTTATATTATGTCGGTTAAGTCGAGCTAGTAAGTCTTTTGTGGAGCGATGTATATGCTTTTATAGCAAGATCCCAGAAAATGTTCACACGTTTGTGTGGTAAAGGTTACTATTACTTAAATGACTTTCTTAATGATACTGCAGGTTGGGAATCGAGCGACCGCCCTTAGGCTATTAAATAATAAGTTTTATTGTACAAAAATCCTTTGTAAACATATTTTTTGATGAAAAAAAGCACGCTGAACTTGTTGCGCCCAGGTAGCGCCGCGGTAGTTTTTGATTTTCAATAAGTGATGTCACATCCTATTTTGAATAAAAATATTTGAATTTGAATTGAATTAATAAGCTATGGAAGAGCGGATTATTCTAACACAAGGCTTTAAAAGGGGGCTCCAATTATGAATATTGATTTATGTACATACTTGATAAAGAAAAAACACTTTACCTTTTGTATTGTATTTTGCAACTTTTATGGCTTATCAGAGATAACTTAGGGATTTTTTGAATTAATACTTCTTTTTGCGCGTTGGGGAAGAATTATCAGAATGAATTCTTACGGTCATCACCGTCACGCAAATTTGATACCCTGACATTAGCTGGTCAGCTTAACTATTTGTATCATACTTCGGCTACCAAGCCTCTTGTAACTCATATGTCTACTGAACCACAACCAATGAACGAGAATTAAATAAATTCAATTTGTAATTTTCATTTTCATACAAGTTTTAAAATAAAAAAAATATTATCTCTCTAACTGTACAAAATTCATTTATGATATTTAATTACAAACTATTTAACTAAATTATGCGCTATAATAATATTGTCATACCTTCTTTATCACAATATTGTTTTTTCTGCAAACGTAAAATAGCTCGAAGAATATTTTTTTAAGGACTTTTGTTTTATTACGCCAAAAAGAATCACTTGTTGTGTGTACAAAAGAAGTCTTAAGCACACACACAAAAGTAACTGTTGATCGTAGGTGGGTGAAAGTTTGAAGTTGTATATATTTTTTAATGCTGACTCATAATCATACAAATTTAAAAAAAAATGTCAAATAAATTAAAAAAAAGAATTTCGTGTGGACCACCCTTAACATTTAGGGGGATGAAAAATAGATGTTGTCCGATTCTCAGACCTACCCAATATGCACTCAAAATTTCGTGAGAATCGTTTCGGAGGAGTTCAATGTTTAACACGATGATACTAGAATTTAATATATTAGATTGACAAACTCTTACACAAATTAACTTGCCCAAAACTAGGCATAGCCTGTGTTATGGGTTGCAAGACAACGATATATTTAATACAATATTATGCTGGTTTAAATATACATAAACCATATTCAATATATATTTATGTTTGCCCCTACCGGGGCCTCAAGTTCAGTAGGCCGTGTTTCTAACTCCTGAGCTATATGGGTCGTCGCATAAAGCAATGTAATATATATATATATAAATAATATTGCGTGAAGAATACCTCTCAGCAAGCAAACAAAGTACTTATATAAATATTTTTATTGTTTCTAGTGACTTTACATACTAGTAGCAATCAAAGTATTCTTTTTTTTATGAAAATAAGGGACGAGACGAGCAACACGTTCAGCTGATGGTAACTGATACGCCCATAACAATGCAGTGCCAATCAGGATTCATGAAAAACCAAAAAATTCTGAGTAGCACTATAACTGCGCTCGTCACCTTGAGACATAAGATGTTTAGTTTCATTTGCCCAGTAATTTCACTAGCTACGGAGTTTCAGACCGAAACACAGTAATGCTTACACATTACTGCTTCACGGCAGAAATAGGCGCCGTTTTACTACCCATACGAGCCGGCATCCTGTACAAAGGAGCCTTCCACTGGTATTCGTATCTTGAAAGTTGATCTGGCAAATAGAAGTAAGAATATACCTACACACCTTGCGGTTTTTTGTGACTGTTCATTGCCAACACCGTTAAAGGATAAATTATCTTAGTGGTTCGTGTCGCGAGAGGAGAATTATTAATGTTGCATTTCATTTCACCTTTAATGACTATTATATATTAGTTATATGAGCTAGATTATCAGTAAAAAATATAATAATATAGCAGGGTGTCGAGTGTGAGATTTTTTACCTATTCGATCGCGTAAAAGTTAACAACGATTTGTATGGCGTCGAAAGAGCGCCATCTATTGAAAGTAGAGAAAAACATCATAACGATATTATGATAATATGTCAGATTTAGAGATATGGTTGCATAATTGTTTTCGTTCTTCTTCGTCGTTACACTCTTGACAGAGCGGTCGTGGTCATAACGAAGTGGAATCTTTTGGGGCAGATGTGATGCGCCCCACGAGACTTTTCCCTGCTGGCCGACAGTCTTGTGCATTCATTCAATGGACGCACAGCGGATTATATTTGGTCCAACGCATGGGTGGCCGTCCCCGCCCTCTGCTACCCTCCACTTTTCCCTGAACGACAAGGCGCTCAATGCACTCACTCTCGCGCCGGGAGACGTGTCCGAAGAAATTAAGAATGCGATTCTGTATTAACACCGAAAGGCGTTGTTTTATGTCAAGTTCTTGGAGAATGGAGACGTTGGTGCGAAACTCGGGCCATGAAACTCCTAGCATTCTCCTCGAGCACCACATCTCCAGAGCATCAATTTTCTTTTTCTCGGCTTGTCGCAACGTCCACGTCTCTACAGCATACCAAAATATGGGAAAAACAAGTGCTTGGACGAGCCGGATTTTCTTGGCTTTTGTTATGTTTCTGTTCTTCCATATTTTTTTCAATTTGTCCATCGCAGTTCTTGCTATCGCCATATGGCGCTTTACTTCATCTACGCATCCTCCTTTTTTGTTTTTGTTACTAGAATAGTATGGACTCAGTAAGTGAAATTGTAGTACTTATTGAGATAAATAAAGTTTCTGAAACCTGATTACATCTGAAATATTTGAAAAATTTCAATTCGTTGGATAAATAGATAGATATGAATACCAAATTTGTACAAATCTTCAAATCGATCTCGTGTAGGTAAAGGAGGGTTTTACACAAGTAGATATGTTCGAACAAACTGAGTAACTAAGTTTATTTATTAAATAGGAAGGCAACGTTGCATACAATAATAATCCTTATTATAAAGCACACTCTTAAATATAATTATACAAGTTGTATACCTCACTTAAGGGCTAACTCAACATGGATTATGAACTAAATAACAATACAATCTTAGATTAAGGATTGCGGCAACTAATACTACGCCCAACTGGTCGTACTCGAACCAGTCGCGAACAATGTGTGACGCACGTACCACATGTTAGATTAAACTTTGCTAGTAATCAAAACTAAAATGCCCGATCGCGTTAGTACGCGATAAGCGCTTTAGTAAGCTTTATAATAATTAATACAACAAGAAATAAGGAAGTCACATAATATTATCATCAGTAAGTAACACGAAGCGTCTGTTACAAAATTTGAAAGATGCCATTGAGTGTCAAGATGCCACGCACACAAGAACCTTATAGTTGCCGTAATAAAAAAGCTATTGTTCTTAAATAGTATGGTATCTACTTGGAGAGCAGAAGAGACCCATCCATACAATACATTTTTTTAAACCTTTTAAGTTCTACGCATACATCGTATGATACTCCTACAGATAACAAGCAACACTTCAGCAATCCATTTGTAAATAATTCAATTAGAGAGCATTAATTACTAATCGTGTAATACGGCAACAGTTCACCTATAAATCCCGGCTTTATACGTACTTAGATATAATAGTAATACATATAATAAGACAAGGGAAAAGGAATCAAGGAAGACAATCCATTAGATGGGAAGATGATTTTAAAAAAGTGGCTCGAGCAACGTGGAGACGATCTGCTCTGGACAGATCACAATGGAAATTTCTGGAGGAAACCTACGTCGGAAGACAAGCGAACGATGTAGAAGATTAAGAATATCACTTATATTAGATTTTTACTTAGATTAGAATATTATTTTGATTATTATTACTTAGATTAGAATATTACTTAGATTAGAATATTATTGAATATATATATTGTACGAATCTTACATTGTTTGCAATAAAGGCTTATTCATTCATATAATAATACATCGTTACTCTTTCAACAATTAATATTTTTCATTGCTGTCTGAGTAGGAGATGCCATAATTTACTTATTCATAATTTTTGAGATTTAGTCAACAGAGAGGTATAGATAATTTATACGTCTAGATAGAGTCTGTTGCTGTTAGACAACCGATAAAAACAAGCCAGGAATATTAGTTCAGTGTGCGTGTTAAGCTACGTTGACACTCGCGATTTGTATGACACTTTGTGTTAGTGTGCGTGGTTTGCTCAAAATGGAGGTTAGTTCTAAAGTCTAATTTTATCGACGTCACGACACGACACGTTATCGACTCAGCTGTCAAAGTCTATCTAGACCTATAAATGATCTAATCAAATCACATTGATCTTTTCAGGAGTAATAAATATGTACCAAATTAAAAGTAGAAATATAAAATATATACCACATTAGCAGTAAGAATATAATATATGCCATATTATTAGTTAGAATATATATTCTAGACAAGCTGACCCGGCAAACGTTGTATCAAATGTCATACGAGTATGTAATAAAATGACATAGCCTGAATTATTTGTATTGCGGTTATATAGCTATTACTAAGTCAAAAAATAATCGGCATTGGTAATCACCAACTTAACATATACGAAAACCTCCTCCGAAACACACTTTAAGGATGAAACGGAATATGTTACGAAAATGAAGGACGTTTTTATCCAAGAAGAGGGGAGGGAGATTGAGTCTGATTGAGATAGACTGAGAAAATGCGAATGTAGCATGAAGCAGACGGTACCGCTATGAAGTAAAACAACTTCACTTTTAGCATTGTAACATGCAGGTTTAGCGCGCGGCCGCTAGTAAGTAGAACATCTCCTCTACTAGCTTTGTATCGTGCAGGTTTAATGAGTAATAATAATTAGTAAAACATCTAATAATTTCTAATATTGACAAAAATCAATTGGTTTAGAGAACAGATTAGGAAAATTATTAATATAAACGAGATTTAAGAATTGGTTTTCACAAATAAGTTTCACTTCTGACATGTGTACCTTGTACGCACGCCATTTTTTGTGTTTTATACATATTGTGGGTGAAAAGTCGAAACGTAAATATTTATATATTAAGGGAATGAAGAATTAATTTAACATTTGGGATATTGTAAGACAGGCCTTTTATAAGATAGTTAAGGTTTATGAATGAATTCTAATTTGGACTATGTAAATGACACCCATGAAGAAAATTTTGTAGATTTCATTGGCACCATTATGGATTTCGATTTTGACCCGCTATTCGTTATTGTTGACCCCAAAAACCATGAAAATGACAGCCATGATAAGAAGTTGGTAAATTTCATAGCCGCCATCTTGAATTTCGATTTTGACCCGATATTCGATATTGTTGACCCCGAAAACCATGAAAATAACACCCATGAAGAGAAGTTGGTAAATTTCACAGGCGCCATCTTGTGTTTAGATTTTGACCGGATATTCGTTATTGTTGACCCCGAAAACCATGAAAATGACACCCATGAAGAGAAGTTGGTAAATTTCACAGGCGCCATCTTGGATTTCGATTTTGACCCGATATTCGTTATTGTTGATCCCGAAAACCATGAAAATGACACCCATGAAGAGAAGTTGGTAAATTTCATAGGCGCCATCTTGGATTTCGATTTTGACCTAATATTCGTTATTGTTGACCCCGAAAACCATGAAACTGACAGCCATGAAGAGAAGTTGGTAAAATTCATAGGCGTCATCTTGGATTTCGATTTTGACCCGATATTCGCTATTGTTGACCCCGAAAACCAGGTTATTTCGATAGATCTTTCTGTGCAATGCGTACGGAGAGACAAAAAAAAATAACCCTTAATACCACACTATAAAGCTCATGCTTATCAGAAAAATATGTGAATTTTTGACGATTCATTTTTATTTTTTTCTGAGATTATTTATAAAATATTCATTAATTTATTTCCCGTGTTTTTGAAAATATTATATCTGCTTTTATTACATAATTTTTAAGAGCCAAAATTGGGAAAGTAGTAGCGGAAAACTGATCCTGGATGAAGCCCCATTTTGTGTGAAGAGGTAACGGATAATCGTTTTTACGTCACAAAATATCAAAATTTCAAAGCAAACATTTCCCGCTAATTGGAGATAAAGAAGTAATCTATTTGTGGCAATTTTTAGTTTTGTGAGACTTAGTTTCATTTCATCACAAACTCTACCGAAAAATATCTTATTTTTGTCGTATTCGTCCTTAAGTATGATTCCGAACGGTTAAATAATTAAAAAAAAAACTGGCTCTCCATTTACATATTATATATGTTACTAGAGATGAATAATGTGTGCCAAATTTGGCAAGCATATTATACGCCTAATCAGCAGAAAAAGTATTTGCTAATTTAAATAATCTGTATCGTCCTTTAGTGACTATTTTGAGTAAATAAACCAGTCGTCGTATTACTGAAATGTTTTCGAAATATCCACGGCCACCATCCATACAAGTTTTACAAATTTGCTAAATTCAAATTCAAATATTTTTATTCAAAATAGGATTTGACATCACTTATTGAAAGTCAAAAAAAACTACCACCCATTCCAAAATGAATGCCTCAGACCTGAGTAGAATGGGCGCAACAAACTCAGCGGGCTTTTTTTTCGTTGAATAAATATGTTTACAAAGTAATATTCAACAATTAAACTTATTATTTAATAACCTGAGGGCGGTCACTCCATTCCCAATCTGTGGTATCATTAAGAAAGTCATTTATGTTATAGTAACCTTTACCACACAAACGTTTTTTAAAAAATCTCTTGTATAACGTAATACTTTTGTTTTGAACATTTTCTGGGATCTTGTTGTAAAAGCATATACATCGCCCCACAAAAGACTTACTAACTCGACTAAGCCGAGTAGTAGGCATCATAAGTTTATGTCTGTTCCTGGTGTTAACATTATGGTTATGACAGTTTCTGGCAAATTCACTTATGTGCCTATGGACATACATTACATTATCAAGAATATATTGAGAAGCAACAGTCAAGATGTTAATTTCTTTGAATTTTACTCTCAATGATTCTTTAGGACCTAGGTTATAAATAGCGCGAATAGCCCTCTAGTCCGTTAATGTTACTCGACAGGAACAAATGCTCGGACATTGTCACATTATTCACTTCTTTCGTATCATTTGATTACTTAATTGTGATTTACGTGTTTTCTCTTAAGACTCGGGCCCGAGCCAACGGCCTTGAGGAATCGAGCGGAGCTAGGTTTACTCTCCCGTACAAGATTGCCATAGCATAAATTCATAACTAAAAGCATTTTTAATTTGTTACAAACATGATACAATTTTCTTTACTAAAATAACAAAACTATGTCATGTTAATTAGTATTGATACACAGTTAATAATTTTTCGTACAATTTTCATCTAGATTTAATGATTAACATGGCTCCAACTCTGAAAGTTACTTTCATTAATTCTTTTTTCGCAATTAAAGTTAGAATTGTAAAGAAGAAATGAATTTTCTTCTCATATTCTGTAAACATATAATTATTTTTTTGTAAAAATAAAAGCTTTATATAAACCGTTAAAAAATGGTTTACTAATAAACTTAACTTGTTTTAATAAATTTGCCACGATGGAGGTGCGTGTACCCACACATTGATTCATTAACGGAGACCATTATCGAAACAAGTCGCAATGCAGAGCTGCTCGAATTGTCGGACATCCAGTGCTCTGTGAACGGGTAGTTCACTTGGCGTTGCTTAGAGACATTGCTTCATTGTGTGTCTTCTACCGCATTTATCACCAGGAGTGTTCCGAAAAGCTGTTTCACCTTCGATTCCTGCCGCAGTGCGGTTTTCAAAGAAATTTTTTCCACATACAACCAACTTATGGAATGAGCTGTGACATTCAATGGACCGCCCACAGCGGATTATATTTGGTCGGTCCAACGCATTGGTGGCCGTCCACGCCCTCTGCTACCCTCCACTTTTCCTTGAACGACAAGGCGCTCAATGCACTCACTCTCGCGCCGGGAGACGTGTCCGAAGAACTTAAGAATGCGATTCTGTATTAACACCGAAAGGCGTTGTTTTATGTCAAGTTCTTGGAGAATGGAGACATTGGTGCGAAACTCGGGCCATGAAACTCCTAGCATTCTCCTCGAGCACCACATCTCCAGAGCATCAATTTTCTTTTTCTCGGCTTGTCGCAACGTCCACGTCTCTGCAGCGTACCAAAACATGGGAAAAGCAAGTGCTTGGACGAGCCGGATTTTCTTGGCTTTTGTTATGTTTCTGTTCTTCCATATTTTTTCAATTTGTCCATCGCAGTTCTTGCTATCGCCATACGGCGCTTTACTTCATCTACGCATCCTCCTTTTTTGTTTTTGTTACTAGAATAGTATAGACTCAGTAAGTGAAATTGTAGTACTTATTGAGATAAATAAAGTTTCTGAAACTTGATTACATCTGAAATATTTGAAAAATCTCAATTTGTTGGATAAATAGATAGATTTTAATACCAATTTTGTACAAATCTTTAAATCGATCTCGTGTAGGTAAAGGAGGGTTTTACACAAGTAGATATGTTCGAACAAACTGAGTAACTAAGTTTATTTATTAAATAGGAAGGCAACGTTGCATACAATAATAATCCTTATTATTAAGCACACTCTTAAATATAATTATACAAGTTGTATACCTCACTTAAGGGCTAACTCAACATGCATAATGAACTAAATAACAATGCAATCTTAGATTAAGGATTGGTCTCCGCTGCGCTCCAAATAGATCAAGTTGTCTCGGTATCTAGTTGGAGCGGCAAAGTGAGGCAAGTAATACTACGCCCAAGTGGTCGTACTCGAGCCAGTCGCGAACAATGTGTGACGTTGACGTACCACATGTTATATTAAACTTTGCTAATAATAACTAAAATGCCCGATTGCGTACTAAAACTTTATAATAATTAATACAACAAGAAATAAGGAAGTCACATAACATCAGTAAGTAACACGAAGCGTCTGTTACAAAATTTGAAAGATGCCATTGAGTGTCAAGATGCCACGCACACAAGAACCTTATAGTTTCCGTAATAAAAAAGCTATTGTTCTTAAATAGTATGGTATCTACTTGGAGAGCAGAAGAGACCCATCCATACAATACATTTTTTTAAACCTTTTAAGTTCTACGCATACATCGTATGATACTCCTACAGATAACAAGCAACACTTCAGCAATCCATTTGTAAATAATTCAATTAGAGAGCATTAATTACTAATCGTGTAATACGGCAACAGTTCACCTATAAATCCCGGCTTTATACGTACTTAGATATAATAGTAATACATATAATAAGACAAGGGAAAAGGAATCAAGGAAGACAATCCATTAGATGGGAAGATGATTTTAAAAAAGTGGCTCGACCAACGTGGAGACGATCTGCTCTGGACAGATCACAATGGAAATTTCTGGAGGAGACCTACGTCGGAAGACAAGCGAACGATGTAGAAGATTAAGAATATCACTTATATTAGATTTTTACTTAGATTAGAATATTATTTTGATTATTATTACTTAGATTAGAATATTACTTAGATTAGAATATTATTGAATATATATATTGTACGAATCTTACATTGTTTGCAATAAAGGCTTATTCATTCATTCATTCATTCATTCATATAATAATACATCGTTACTCTTTCAACAATTAATATTTTTCATTGCTGTCTGAGTAGGAGATGCCATAATTTACTTATTCATAATTTTTGAGATTTAGTCAACAGAGAGGTATAGATAATTTATACGTCTAGATAGAGTCTGTTGCTGTTAGACAACCGATAAAAACAAGCCAGGAATATTAGTTCAGTGTGCGTGTTAAGCTACGTTGACACTCGCGATTTGTATGACACTTTGAGTTAGTGTGCGTGGTTTGCTCAAAATGAAGGTTAGTTCTAAAGTCTAATTTTATCGACGTTTTCTCAGCTGTCAAAGTCTATCTAGACCTATAAATGATCTAATCAAATCACATTGATCTTTTCAGGAGTAATAAATATGTACCAAATTAAAAGTAGAAATATAAAATATATACCACATTAGCAGTAAGAATATAATATATGCCATATTATATATATATTCTAGACAAGCTGAAACGGCAAACGTTGTATCAAATGTCATACGAGTATGTAATAAAATGACATAGCCTGAATTATTTGTATTGCGGTTATATAGCTATTACTAAGTCAAAAAATAATCGGCATTGGTAATCACCAACTTAACATATACGAAAACCTCCTCCGAAACACACTTTAAGGATGAAACGGAATATGTTACGAAAATGAAGGACGTTTTTATCCAAGAAGAGGGGAGGGAGATTGAGTCTGATTGAGATAGACTGAGAAAATGCGAATGTAGCATGAAGCAGACGGTACCGCTATGAAGTAAAACAACTTCACTTTTAGCGTTGTAACATGCAGGTTTAGCGCGCGGCCGCTAGTAAGTAGAACATCTCCTCTACTAGCTTTGTATCGTGCAGGTTTTAATGAGTAATAATAATTAGTAAAACATCTAATAATTTCTAAGATTGACAAAAATCAATTGGTTTAGAGAACAGATTAGGAAAATTATTAATATAAACGAGATTTAAGAATTGGTTTTCACAAATAAGTTTCACTTCTGACATGTGTACCTTGTACGCACGCCATTTTTTGTGTTTTATACATATTGTGGGTGAAAAGTCGAAACGTAAATATTTATATATTAAGGGAATGAAGAATTAATTTAACATTTGGGATATTGTAAGACAGGCCTTTTATAAGATAGTTAAGGTTTATGAATGAATTCTAATTTGGACTATGTAAATGACACCCATGAAGAAAATTTTGTAGATTTCATTGGCGCCATCATGGATTTCGATTTTGACCCGCTATTCGTTATTGTTGACCCCAAAAACCATGAAAATGACAGCCATGATAAGAAGTTGGTAAATTTCATAGTCGCCATCTTGAATTTCGATTTTGACCCGATATTCGATATTGTTGACCCCGAAAACCATGAAAATAACACCCATGAAGAGAAGTTGGTAAATTTCACAGGCGCCATCTTGGGTTTAGATTTTGACCCGATATTCGTTATTGTTGACCCCGAAAACCATGAAAATGACACCCATGAGGAGAAGTTGGTAAATTTCACAGGCGCCATCTTGGATTTCGATTTTGACCCGATATTCGTTATTGTTGATCCCGAAAACCATGAAAATGACACCCATGAAGAGAAGTTGGTAAATTTCATAGGCGCCATCTTGGATTTCGATTTTGACCTAATATTCGTTATTGTTGACCCCGAAAACCATGAAACTGACAGCCATGAAGAGAAGTTGGTAAAATTCATAGGCGTCATCTTGGATTTCGATTTTGACCCGATATTCGCTATTGTTGACCCCGAAAACCATGAAAATGACACCCATGAAGAGAAGTTGGTCAATTTCATAGGCGCCATCTTGGATTTCGATTTAATATAGATGTTATTTATTTACAGATGAACTTATAAATCACTAATTCTTCAAAAAAATACAGAAACATAATTTATTGAAAATCTGACTGCGTACAAAATATATAAAGTATCAAAGACAGTATTGTATAGCTTATAAAAAATATTCATGTTCGTACAGCGATCTTTCCGAGTACGAGCTGCTGCTTATAACCGATACAGTGTCTACCCACGACGGCGGCCAAGCGCGGACTGAGGTTATTTCGATAGATCTTTCTGTGCAATGCGTACGGAGAGACAAAAAAAAATAACCCTTAATACCACACTATAAAGCTCATGCTTATCAGAAAAATATGTGAATTTTTGACGATTCATATTTATTTTTTTCTGAGATTATTTATAAAATATTCATTAATTTATTTCCCGTGTTTTTGAAAATATTATATCTGCTTTTATTACATAATTTTTAAGAGCCAAAATTGGGAAAGTAGTAGCGGAAAACTGATCCTGGATGAAGCCCCATTTTGTGTGAAGCGGTAACGGAAAATCGTTTTTACGCCACAAAATATCAAAATTTCAAAGCAAACATTTCCCGCTAATTGGAGATAAAGAAGTAATCTATTTGTGGCAATTTTTAGTTTTGTGAGACTTAGTTTCATTTCATCACAAACTCTACCGAAAAATATCTTATTTTTGTCGGATTCGTAAACGCGTCCTTAAGTATGATTCCGAACGGTTAAGTAATTAAAAAAAAACTGGCTCTCCATTTACATATTATATATGTTACTAGAGATGAATAATGTGTGCCAAATTTGGCAAGCATATTATACGCCTAATCAGCAGAAAAAGTATTTGCTAATTTAAATAATCTGTATCGTCCTTTAGTGACTATTTTGAGTAAATAAACCAGTCGTCGTATTACTGAAATGTTTTCGAAATATCCACGGCCACCATCCATACTATAAGGTTTTACAAATTTGCTAAATTCAAATTCAAATATTTTTATTCAAAATAGGATTTGACATCACTTATTGAAAGTCAAAAAAACTACCACCCATTCCAAAATGAATGCCTCAGACCTGAGTAGAATGGGCGCAACAAACTCAGCGGGCTTTTTTTTTCGTTGAATAAATATGTTTACAAAGTAATATTCAACAATTAAACTTATTATTTAATAACCTGAGGGCGGTCACTCCATTCCCAATCTGTGGTATCATTAAGAAAGTCATTTATGTTATAGTAACCTTTACCACACAAACGTTTTTTAAAAAATCTCTTGTATAACGTAATACTTTTGTTTTGAACATTTTCTGGGATCTTGTTGTAAAAGCATATACATCGCCCCACAAAAGACTTACTAACTCGACTAAGCCGAGTAGTAGGCATCATAAGTTTATGTCTGTTCCTGGTGTTAACATTATGGTTATGACAGTTTCTGGCAAATTCACTTATGTGCCTATGGACATACATTACATTATCAAGAATATATTGAGAAGCAACAGTCAAGATGTTAATTTCTTTGAATTTTACTCTCAATGATTCTTTAGGACCTAGGTTATAAATAGCGCGAATAGCCCTCTAGTCCGTTAATGTTACTCGACAGGAACAAATGCTCGGACATTGTCACATTATTCACTTCTTTCGTATCATTTGATTACTTAATTGTGATTTACGTGTTTTCTCTTAAGACTCGGGCCCGAGCCAACGGCCTTGAGGAATCGAGCGGAGCTAGGTTTACTCTCCCGTACAAGATTGCCATAGCATAAATTCATAACTAAAAGCATTTTTAATTTGTTACAAACATGATACAATTTTCTTTACTAAAATAACAAAACTATGTCATGTTAATTAGTATTGATACACAGTTAATAATTTTTCGTACAATTTTCATCTAGATTGAATGATTAACATGGCTCCAACTCTGAAATTTACTTTCATTAATTTTTTTTCGCAATTAAAGTTAGAATTGTAAAGAAGAAATGAATTTTCTTCTCATATTCTGTAAACATATAATTATTTTTTTGTAAAAATAAAAGCTTTATATAAACCCTTAAAAATGGTTTACTAATAAACTTGACTTGTTTTAATAAATTTGCCACGATAGAGGTGCGTGTACCCACACATTGATTCATTAACGGAGACCATTATCGAAACAAGTCGCAATGCAGAGCTGCTCGAATTGTCGGACATCCAGTGCTCTGTGAACGGGTAGTTCACTTGGCGTTGCTTAGAGACATTGCTTCATTGTGTGTCTTCTACCGCATTTATCACCAGGAGTGTTCCGAAAAGCTGTTTCACTTTCGATTCCTGCCGCAGTGCGGTTTTCAAAGAAATTTTTTCCACATACAACCAAGTTATGGAATGAGCTGTGATTTCTGTGGAGTTGCAAGAGAATGTGGACGAGGGTGATCACTTAGCACCAGGGTTCCCGTTCACTCGTTTGTCCTCATCCATAAAAAAAAGTCAATAAGGGACCCATTATGTCATATTAACGATGCGTGACCAATTTAGATTATTGTTTTTATGATCATCATTAGGGACGAGACGAGCAGGACTTTCAGCTGATGGTGATTGATACGCACTACCCATTACAATGCTGTGCCGCTCAGGATTCTTGAAACAACCCAAAAATTCTGATTGGCACCGCAATTGCGCTCGTCACCTTGAGACATAAGATGTTAAGTCTCATTTGCCCAGTAACTTCACTAGCTACGTCGCCCTTCAGACCGAAACACAGTAATGCTTACACATTACTGTTTCACGGCAGTAATAGGCCCCGTTGTGGTACCTATAATCTAGGCGGCATCCTGTGCAAAGGAGTCTCCCACTGGTGATTTGTAAATGTGTGCGTTAGCAAGTGGTTTGCTAGTTTAATAATCAAAAATACTAAGGAGTTAATTCCAAGCGTGAATGGCATTTAATGACTTGTAAATACAGTAACAATAGATTCGCTATCCCTTTCTATCTTTCTGTATTCGGGTTGGAGATGCTTTCTCTCGCACGCTTTATTCGTTTATACACTAAAATATTGTAAGTCTGTAGTAACAACGACCAAACAAGGTTGCGGTAACAGAGATTGATGAAAGTCGACGAATTAGTGGTTTCAGCTACTTTAATTGTTTTATGCATTTATCTTATTTATCTTTCTAATATATAAAATACTCGTGCCATGGTGTTAAACTTTGAACTCCTCCGAAACGGCATGACCTATTCTCATGAAATTATGAGTGCATATTGGGTAGGTCTGAGGATCGGACTACATCTATTTTTCATCCCCCTAAATGTTAAGGGTGGTCCACACGAATATTCTTTTTAATTTTTAGACATTTTTGTTAAAATTTGTTTGATTATGAGTCAACATTAAAAAATACATACAATTTCAAATTTTCACCCATCTACGATCAACAGTTACTTTTGTATCGCGATTTTAATATCGGCAATACAACGTTTGCTGGGTCAGCTAGTAATATATATAAATCTTGTATCCTGATGTTTGTTTTTCAGTGAACTCCTTAACTAATGGATGGATTTAATGGGGATTACTTCATGGAATGCAGTTTAGTCCAACTTGAGAGATAGGATAGTTTTTATTTCGATTTGGGAACCATAATTATTTTTATTTCCAATATTTGTTTTGTATGGACATATTTTCTATGAGAGAATTTATTGACGTATGGTTTAACAGTTCTGCTGTGAAACAATTTCATTATAACAACAGGCAGCATATTTTACGAAATAATTCTTGATATTATGTAATAGGTTAATATTTGAATAATTCAATATTTTATTTATTATGTACAGAACATTGTCTGTCGGGTCAGCTAACACTTTTATATACTAGTTTTAAGAACATTTTGGAAGTGGTGATGTCAGTTTAGTATCAATTTATAAATGATACTAATTTATAAAAAAAAAATTTAAAACAAAAGTGTTTCAAAGAAATATAAAAAAAGTGTTTACAGAATTTATTAAACTATAAACTACTTACTAGTTTCATGGTAAGTGATATTCAAATGGAAATAATTTACACTTCCGTCTTCAAACAATGTAAGTTTTACACGTAGACCTCATAATCTCAAATCACTTCCAAAAAAAAAGTGATGGAAATATATAATATTATTATGTGTCGGTGAAGATGATAAAAGTTGTATTTGATTATTCACAATTGTTTTTAGTCTGATTGTATTTATTTGGATGAGTATTAAACGACTTTACATTTTGTTATTTATTTCCGGGGCAGATTCCTACACTTTACAATAAAAATGACCACCTCACAAGCTTGTATACTAGAGTATCCACCTGCCGAGCAACAGTTAGTGTGATTTCTATTTCGTGTCTCGGACCTTAACCCACTTAAAGATCAGACTCGCCTTGTGCAAATCAAATTTCACGCCCCAACGACTCGATGTCTGTTCAATGCAAATAATGAAACCAATTTCACAAAACGATTTATTAAGAAACTTAATATACAATAATTGCTTAGCGCTAATTATAAAAAATAGAAATAATAACAAATTATGTACACAGACTCTTGCGATCACAGTTTGCTGTTACGTTGCGGTGCCGCACCGGAACTATGCGAGTCGCGAGGAACAGGGAGAGGCAAGTGCGTATGAGATAGGTTTCAATAAATAATTTAGTTTATGGCGATGCCCTACGAGGCAAGACGATTAGGATTTTAGAGTCAAATTGTCAGATTGAGCGCGGGAGATTTGACGCCGCGGTCGGTCTACTTGCACGTTGGTGGCGCGCAGATAGTTGCTCTTATATCCGGACTCTCTCACCCGCGCGCTGGGACTCAACGCGTCCGTTCGCTCGTTTTCGTCCGCGCGCTCTTGCGATCCGGATCTCTCGCGGTCTTCAGCAGACCTTTCACTATCGTCTGACCTCTCAGACTCGTCTGCTAGCTCCCTGTCCTCAATAATTCTGCTCTCTTCAACAGCCTCAACATTAGCGGGTTTCTTTTTCTTCTTTACTTGTATTCTCTCTGGATCTTCGCGTAGCCTCTCGTGATCATCTAAAAAGTCTCCCTCGTCGTCAGCTTCTTCAAGTCTCGCAAGATCCGCATCTTTCGTAGGCGGTGGTATAGTAAGACCCCGGTAATGTTCTTCTTCTTTAGATATTTTCAGTTTCTTACCATGATAGTCATAGTCTCCGGCTGTATATGCTTCACTTAGGGATCTGACACGTCTGCTCTTCTTACGACGACGCCTACGTTTTGGTGCTTCAGTGCGGGTGATCTGAGCACTCTGTTCAATGCTGGAGTCTGAATCATCTTCTTGTTCTTCTGAATATCGAGACTCTTCTAAGTCTTCATCACGATCAGGTCGATCTCGGTTTAATTTTTTCGGTCGTTTCTCTTTATATATGGGGGGAACTCTTACTGTTACCGTGTCTATCTGGTTCGGATTATGTTCAGTCGGAGGCAGCACTCGTGGCTTTAGTTTTCGCCTAGGGTCTTGAGTCGTTGTTGTCACTTCACTGTCATCATCATAATCAGATATAGGTGTTTGCTTTGCCTGTTCACGATGCACATTGTTTTGACGTTGACTATCACTTCTTCGTCGAATTTGATTTGCCAAATCACGATCTCCAAAGTGCACATTTCTATAATCATTTGGTGGTAGTTTTTGTTTAGGTTTTTGTTTTTGCGCCCAAAATTGATTTACTGCAGTGCCGACTTCTCGAACGGCATTAGCCTGGCCTCGTGATTCTTGAACGTCTTCATAGTCATCGTTAAGATCCTGCTCTTGAATTTGAGGTTCGTCTTCAACATCGAAGAGATAGTCATCATCTGCCGCCGGCTGTCTGTTCAAATTTTGTGCATCAATAGTGTGAACTTTCTGAGCAACACCATCTCGTACAACAAATGCGTCAACGTAAACACGAGGGTTCCGGGGCTCTGGTGGGGGCAGTCTAGCAGCTCGAGGCTGAATCGCAATAGGAGCGATCGGCAACAATTGTTGCGCATCTTCTTCCTCATCGGCTGGTGCCGGGGTAGCCACTGGAGCTCTATTAAAGTCAAAATTTATTTTTAAATTGGATGTGATTGTCTCAAGATTGTCTGCTTTAGGAGGAGCACAGGGAGCTGCAGTAGTTGGGTTGGCGCGCGGGGCAGCGCACGGAGGGGGAGGAGGAGGTGGTGGCGGTCTGGCGGGCTTCGGGCGTGGAGCCGCTCTTGGCTTAGCACAAGGAGGTCTCGCCTTGGGTTGAGCGGGAGCTTGACGAGCCCGACAAGGCGGAGGTGCAGCCGCGCGAGCGCAAGGGGGTGCAGCGGGTGCAGGGGCTGGCGGTGCCGCGGGTGCTGGAGCCGGTCCCGCCTGAGGTGTGTCTAACCCCGGCACCGGGGCCAGTGGTGGCGGAAATTCAAAAGCTTGAGGTGGCTTCCTTGCTACATTATATCCGAGAACATCAGCCAGTCCTCTGAACACAATATCACCGAAGGTCCGTTTCTTCCTAACAATTGGTTCGTGGTCTTCCTCAGACAGAGTTGAGTTTGTATCACTCAATAGAGCCTCGTTAGCGTCCGATATGGTGTCGTTGAGCACGTCGGCGATTGCGAGGGTCTGGTTTGCGGTGTCGGCGATGACGAACACTTCAGCGGCGCCTGTGTGAGCTGCCAACAGCAGCAGGGGCACGAGCGGCAGTAGCAGCGCGCGCGGCATGGCGCGAGGCGGGCGCGGGGCTAGTGTCGCGGGGCCCGGCGCTCGCGCACTTTTGTCCGCTCCGCTGTTGCCAAACTGCGTCGCGGTTCACTGCACAACACCCGGCGCCCCTTGCCCCTGCTACATCTTATCAAAACATTTCTCAAGAAAACTTCGACTGATATTTCTTGAACAGATTTGTAATTATAACAATAACTATTCCAACACAACTTAAGCACAATACTAACTTTGATTGAACGAAAGCAGTACGTTACCATACAACTGCACTGTACACAAAGATTTTTATTGACGTTTTTTCCTTTAGACTGTGATACCGATTATATGTAATCCAATACTGATAGTTTGGAAACAGTATAATATAAAATATTATACTAGGAGGTTAATATAACATATTTATCTGAAACGTGGTGAAACGGAAGACCGGGAATATAATTGACCTGGGAATAAATCATAGTTTTGTTGGACATAAGGAAAATCCCCTGTGAACCTGTGAAACTCTTGAGGAACACTACATATACAAATGGTGAAGATACTGTTTTTTCCCCAAAGAATCTACTATATTTCCGATTAGGCTGAACTATCATAAACTTCATTACCAGAAAACATACAAAGGAATTCCTTGATTTCTATTGAAGATAATTTATTGAAGTAGGCGTTACTTTGCAGAAATCCATAATTATACAAATGATTTAAGTTTTTGGTTATTGGCGGAATTAACGTTAAAGAAAACTCAAATCATTTGTATTCTATTGAAGATATAAAATACAGTCTCGTATGATTTATAATTGAAAATAACCAAAAACATGCCAATATTATTCTGTTCATTAATTTTTTAGTTCAAGGTAATTTAAAATGAAAACCACATCAAATCGGGGCCCGAAGTTCTCGAATGTACCCGGCGACCGCCGACAGCCTGAACTTGGCAATGGCCAATAAGCTGAACAAATTGACAGTCAAACTAATCACTACCTATTATAAAACAAAGTCGTCCGCCGCGTCTGTCTGTCTATTTGTTAGAGATAAACTCAGAAACTACTACAACGATTCTCATGTTATTTTCAGCAATGGGTAGCATGGTTTGTTAATTAAACTTGTTTAGTTTTTGTATATATTTTGTATACATTATCGATATTTTTTGGAGGTGTCGGAGGAGCTTTCAGTGAAAACTCTGTCTAAGTTCATCCTAATATAACAAAATAATGTATAGTGCAATATATAGTGACGCAACAAAAATACTCAAATGTCAAAAACTGAAAGGCTTACACGAGTAAGTCAAAAAAAGTAAATTAATAATTATAAACACAAGAGTTATTGAGTATAGTAGATGCATCAATCCACACATACCGTAAATAAATAGAGGCATTATGTGAGCATTTCATAAAATAAAATATATAATAACTTTAACTTTAAAGGAAATAATAATAATAAAAAACACATCAAGCAGACCTCCGGTAACAAGACCATCCAGCGACCATATGTCTATCTCTTAAGGATAACATACTTTATCCATTTTAATACTTTAAAAATTAGCAATTATGAAGCAGTAGTGTAAAAGCTGTTTATACTAATACGATATTAATCCTTATTATTTTATAACTACATATTATAAAATCATTCAGAAATATGTTATTAGACATTTCCGATTGTTTTAGAATACATTATTCCCGAATACTTACATAATTTTTTTTCTATCGACGGAACAGCGTCTGTCGGGTCAGCTTTAAGATTAGTGGAAGCCACACCAAAACAATATGATTGTCAGTCACGTGTTTCTCAATTATCTACCGTCGAATTACTAGGACAGAACATGTTACGTGTGTATTAGTATTAGACTAATTGCCCTAATTGGGTTTGAGCCTAATTTGCGTTCGACAAAATCAATATTATAATCCAGTTAAGAGTTTCAGAAACAGTTCCAATTTTACATGTTAGCTAGTATAAAATAATAAGTATATTCTAACTATATTAACAATGCTAAAATATTTACATAAATAATTTTGAAATTAGAATCAATAATAAAATGTAGGAACGTTTGATTTGTAAGTTAAAAAGCAATTTTATTGTTTGAAAAATTTATTTGTAAGAACGATCCAAATGTTTTGAGTTTTCTTGCAGTCTCGTGCCAGAGTTTGGCGAGTCAATATCTCCTGAGGATGCCTCGTGTAGAGGCGAAACACGTGTCGAATTTTGAAGATAAATATTGGCGGAATTAACATAAAAGAAAACTCAAAACATTAGGATAATTATTATGGATTTCCGCAAATTAACGCCTACTTCAATAATGTTTTTTTTTTTGAAAAACGATGTTGTCCAGCATTGCTATAAAAATAAAATAGGTGCCGAATTCTTTTCCCGCTTTGACGAGTAAAATGCAGGTTTCCGCGCTCCAATTAATGGACTTATGAATTCATTCAATAAAAACTTTGTCTCTGTTGATATTGATATAGATTTTAATATAATTAATTTAGCACAATTTAAAAATGTAATAGACAAGAGAATTACTGCAATACATGATCTAAAATGAAGATCATAAATTCTGTAACATTAGTCTTCTTTTTAATGTTCTTTTTCAGTGTATATTTAGTTAATTAAAACTTTAAGTAACTAAATATATACTAATGTAAATAGAAACTTTAAGCCTTAGTGAGAAATTTCTAAGGAACAATTGTTTTAACACAATATATTATAAGCCACTTATTTGTACCTAGACTTTAGATAATTGTTCTGTTTTTTTCTCCAAATAAATAAAAAAAAAAACTTGATGGTTAGGTTAGTAACCAACAAGAGGGAGTGCCATCACAAATACTGATATTACTCCACTGCTGAATATCTAAATGATCGGACAGCCTGGGACTAGATTGTGATTATTTTATAGCGACTGTACAATATTGTATATTTTTATTAAAAAGAGCGCAAAAAAAAAGAATGCTGGGAGAGTTTCTTGCGCCGCTTCTTCTCTCTCAGAGCGCCATTTGTTTCCGAAGCGGTAGTAGTATCTAGTAGTATAAGAAATGACATCAAAAATAATTCTAAAGGAATCAATTTTGAGAAAATAAATGCCTTTTATGCCTTTTAAATAATAGCACTGCAATTGTGTTCGTCAATATCAAGTATATAACAATAATACATAAGTAAGTAAGATAGACGCCCTTCAAACACAAATATTGTATAATGGATAATTGCTTGGTGGTAGAAAAAGGCGCTATTATTATAGTACTTCCGCTGGTACTCTTTGCAAGGGCCTATTCTCTAGAACTTATTATGATAAATCCTATTAATAAAACAAAAAAACTGGCTATAGAGACTAGGAACTGCAAATCAGAGATTACGACAGGTTTTTGACTTAGTTGTAGATATTTTTACGAATAACAAGAATATTTTCAAGAAGTTGGAACTGTCCCACGAGCTTTTTTCGAACTGAGAGTGATCTATTAATATAGATACGGAGTTTATTGTTTTTAAAAATTTTGAGAGTGAAATTTTAAGATACGCGCGCATCACTGTAACACAAAAGTAACAGTTTGAAGTTGGTTATTAAAATATGTGTTTTAAACATTGACAATAAAAAGTTATTGAAATTTGATACATTTCTGACAAATTACATTGACTTTTTGTTTTATTTATTTAGAGCATTGGTAACAAAACTAAACCAAACCAAAATACAATAAAAGAATATTTAAATTATAATTTGAATAGGTTTATAACTGTAAAATTACATTGACATAAAAGAAAAACATAATGACGTTAGTACCTTTTTGATAATATTGAAGATGAACTTCTTTGACGTGGCGCGCGCACAATGTCATCTAAAAATAAAAGTTTTCAGAATTTTTTTGACGTTTCCGACATTAATATTTTTTTTTGGTTTCTTCGTCCATTATTAGGACAGGCAAAGGGTTCAAGCCAATACAGCCGTATTCGTTAATATTCAATAATTTTTTTCACGAATTTTACAATATTGTTCTTTCTACAAACGTAGAATAGCACGACGAAGAAATAATTCTAAGGATTTGTTTTGTGACGCCAAAGAAGTATAACTTCTTGCGTGCATACATAAGTATACACACACTTTTTTTTAAATAAACTATACTATAAAAGTTGAGTTATCCAGGCGTTTAACCGATTGGACAGGTGACCAAGTGGCAATACAGAGAGATTACGTTGCCAACTTCATGGGCAAGGTGCCCATGCCGACTGCGATCTTCATGATATAGATAAAACTATTTGTAATTAATTAATTTTAATAGTACCAGATTATTTAAGTCTTATTTTATTAATTTTAAAATATAATATATTTACAAGATAAAAAATAAATTTTTCACCGCGTTTTATTATTAATGAATAATAAATAGGAATACGTTAGCTCTGGGATTTGCTGAAATCTGCCCATAGTAACTTCAGGCAAACATCGATCTCTGCGTAAGGAGAAAGCCGATGTTCTCAGCCCGTTTTTTGCCCCTAACTCGCCTCTTATCCCACTCCTTCTGTGTGTGTCCGAATTCTGTCTAAATAGCATGACTGGTAACTAATGATACTCGAGCACGAGATATTTGGCGATCACGAAGAAAAGGTATAATATTAAAAATAAACTGAGTTCGTAGTAAGCTCAACCGAAAGTTAAATGCCATTTGGCTTGTTGAAGCGGTCGTGAATAGACAACTTAGCAAAATAATTGAGCACTTTGGTGATTTTTCCACACTTTATACATTTATAGGAAAATTTGGAATTTGTTCTATCATTAATATCGTAATTTTATTACATTTTTTAAAGTTAAACATACGGCACGCCATGATGGCCGTTTTGACGTTTGTCCACTTATGAAGTTTCGTATTAATTAATAATTACATTGAAGGAGCAAATTACTGTTCTTTATTGTCAATAGTGACAGACAGACAATAGTTGCAGTTAGTGATACAAATTTATCGAGTGTATAATTTATGACGCAAAATTTATTTATTACATTGATTTCTAAACTATATTGGGGTCCCGCGAACATTTATTTTTTATTTTTATAAGATTCTTATTATTGGTGTACTTATTTACCGCAAAATACGGCATTTGTTTTTCAAAATTCTAAATTTTTTAAAATGAAATCTAATACTTTCGTCACATAGGATCGCTGGCCAGCACAACTATAACCTCCGGCAAACTCGCGTCAATGCTCAATGGAAAACAGAGCAGTTTCGACTTGACGTTGCTTCGAAAAGTACAAATTGTGAGTGCACTGCGATTGTGATAGAGTTTTGACCTGGCTTTGGATTTCAGATATTGATACTGCATTACTGTTGACGCTTGCTGGTTAATTTGGACTCTGTTTACGCCTTTTGTTGTGGATTTCGTCGATATGGCTGAACGTACGCAGAGAACTGTTCTAAACAGTCAGACACGTGAGTTCGTTATACGCCTTTGTAACTATTTCGATCGTGAATCTCGAAATGGAGGGCCGATTTTACCTATAACGTCAGTGGTTGTACGCATAGCTGATGCGCTTCATATTGGATAACGAACTGTTAGACGAATAACTAAAGAAAAATATGGCGAGACTGGCACAGAAGAAAATAAACTTCACACACCAAAAAAGAGAAAACGAGCAAAACCAGTCGTAGGCATCGATAGCTTTGATGCCGATGCCATCCGAAGACACAAATTTGTGAAGTGAAACCACAAAAATATTTGCATGTCTGTCAAGACGAAACATGTGCCTGCTCTTAAATTTTGTAACAACTTTACTTGTGAATGTTTCTGGCAAATAAAGAACTTTGACTTTCACTACTATTTACGGAAGGAGTATCCAACAATAAAAAAAAGTTAGTGCAATTTGCAGTTGCAACTGAAGGAAGCTGGATTATTCTTCGGTGGGGAAAGTTCTTTAACGAAGATTTTGAAGACTGTTGGATTTCCATAGAAACAATGTAACAAACGCAAAATATTGATGGAATGATTTGATATCGTGATGCAAAATATAGTTTTTTACGGCAAGTGAAAGAAATTGAAAATTGGCAAAATGTTGTGTTTTTGGATGAAACATGGCTTAATGCCAACCATACTGTAAACCGTTCTTGAACCGATGACACCGGTCTCTTTTTGTATTGATATGTTTCTTATGGGCATATAAAATATGTATATTCAGTTTCATTCCAATATTCAGTTCGTTCAACTATATTAAGAAAACATTTATATTTTTGTTTTATTAAGCCTTTTTAATCAGGTACTACATGCAACAAAAACTAATAGATTTGATTATATTTATTTCGAAAATAAATTGACATTTCACATCACTATTATAAAATGTCAAAACGGGAATCATAGCGTGCCGCTATTATAAATACCGAGTACTGTGCTTTAACAATAATAATATGTCACCAGTCAGTAACATTGTATCTTTTATTGTAAGTACTTGTTGTTATTTTGTCTTCCTCGCTTAAATGTAATTGCTTGTGGCGTTGACGTGGGGCGGGTAGATCGCATCGCGGGTCCGCTAAAATATGTAATTAATAATAAGAAGAGTTTGTAATAACCTACACACCCGTGTATCATCACCGTGTTTTTCAATTTAGTTGTAATAGTAAAAAAGAAGTCAAAGAATTAAATATGTTTATTTCAACATACTTTCAGAAAATGGCGCGTTGTTGCAAGTGTACTTTTTTTACACGCTTTATATTAGCTTCACTTGTATGTTTGTAACCGACTTCCTTGGGCGCGATTTTGACCCACTTTAAACGGCTAGATTTCGTTCAAACTTTGTAGATTTATCGAGGACCAATGACATTACACTAATTTGATAAAATTATTCAATTTTTCAATTGCAAAATATGATTTTTGTAAATTTATATAATTTTTAAATAAATAAATCACTAATAAGCGCCATCTAGTAATTTATTGTAAACTACAAAGGAAACGCGCGACACGTCAAGACAGTTCCACAAAATTAAAGTATCTTATTCGTTTAGCGAATAGATGGTGGTGAATTTATATTTCCATTATAAATTATTAATGCGTGATTTAACTGAGCTAATTATTATAAGAGCTAGTTCGGGGATCTCGGGCTAGCTGAATTAAGTGATCATTCAATATAACTAAAATATTTTATTCGCAAATATTAAAATCCCTTCATTCAATCTAAAAAAATTAACCATAAAACTAAAATAAACTATTTTTTAGTTGAATTTTAAATAAAGCGTGTTCTTTAGTTTTTTTTAAACTATTATTTATTTTACAACGAAACTAGGCAACGGGATCGTACGTGTATATACAGCCTATTAAATTTTTGACAAATGTTGAAGGAAATGAAATAAAATTAATATTGGTAATTAAATATAATATACAACCATTTAAAATTGTTTTGAAAATTCAATGCTAAGACGTATGGACACATTGATTTTCTTCGCATATCCGATTTTATTTCATGTACGAAAACGTTTTACTACAGAACATTTTAAAATTATATCTATAATAAAACGACAAAGCTGCAATTTACGTTGTTTTACATCCTCTTTGCTGCAAATGTTGATTTAAAACAGTGGCAATAAGTTTCTTGTCAGTTCTTCTCATTAAAGATCAAACTGTTCAGAAGTGGTGGTAAATGTTAAAAGTCATAACAACTTTTGAAATCCATAAATTTCATATCCTTGACGTAGGTGTATAAAGTGATTTTGATTTGATTTAAAAACCTATCTACCTAAAATACAGGCAATGCTCATTTGATTTCTCTCTTGTTGCAAGAGAATGTTGGCGGAGGTAATGTGTACGGTTCATTATCATCGTCACATTCCATTTTCCTCTTCCATAGAAAAACACTCTGGGTATAATTATAATAGTAGTACGCATCAGCTCCGTCTACTCCCCTTGTCGTTTAAAGGCTTTATTTATTTCGATCAAAACCAGTTGGAGGCTCCTTTGCACAGGTTGCTGGTTAGATTATGGGTACTAGAACAGCGTCTATTTCGGCTGTGAAGCAGAAATGTGTAAACATTACTGTGTTTCGGTCTGAAGGGCGCCGTGGCTAGTAAAATTACTGAGCGAGTTAGACTATGATATCTTACGTCTTAAGGTGACTAAGAATTTTGGGTTTTTCAAGAAACCTGCATTATAATGGGCAGGGCGTATCAATTACCATCAGCTGAACGTCCTGCTCGTCTCGTCGCATATTTCCATTAAAAAAAGGCTGTTTCTCAAATAAGATTCAGAATGTATTCTGATTTCGTAAGTTTATAACTCTACGGTTAATATCTTAAGCTGGTCTTAACGTTTATAGTACTTTCTACTGGGAATATCGACGGCCTACGGGTCAAACAAGTGTCAAACAGTAATATATCTATATTACACATTCATCTCACCAACGAACAGCTACTCGTAAGTGTGCTGTTTTTGACGTGTTTAAGTGTTTAATGACGTGGTGAGTAAAGTTCAGGACAGACTGGCAACCGGCGATATTACGATGTATCTTATACTAGCAGTTGCATAGGTCGGTACCTTCTTCTGCTGTGAAGCAGTAATGTGTAAGCATTATTGCATTCCGGTCTGAAATACGCCGTAGCTAGTGAAATTACTGGTCAAAAGAGACTTAACATCTCATGTGTCGAGGTGACAAGCCTATTTGTAGTTCAGCTCAAAATATTTGGGTTTTTCAAGAATCCTGCATTGTAATGGGCAGGGCTTATCAATTGCCACCGAAGTAGTACAAAGTAGGTACACATGTCAGGAGTGAAACCTGCATTGTGCACGAACCTCTAAGCTGCATTAGAAGTCCTGGTACATGATTTCAACCGCTATAAAAGACATTACTACCACCGCTACTATATTTATGTTCTCCTGGTGTCTATGTAGTAATACGTCGTGCGCATGACGTCGGACAATCTCTTCTTCAACTATGATCGCCTGGTATCAAAATACTGTATAATGCTTCCTATCTCATTTTCTCCCACGTTTAATCTTTTTAATGTCTCGTTAAAGCTTTTTCGTTTCATCGACTTTCAAATCACAACGATGCTAAAGAAGTTTTCACTTCAAAAATAGTTCGTATTCAAGACATAATAATAGTTTCTATCTGCATCTTATGGCGTCCTGCTGAACCAATTACTGCGATGTATATTTGGAACCCTTTGACGACCCGGTTAATGACTAAGCTAGAGCCTAGAGGTTCCGGGTTCAGATCCCGGTAGGTCCAAACATTAAATTATTAAAACTTTCGGCCCAAAGTCACTACACTCACCCTGATGAAGGACAATTACAGTTGATAGCCTCCTCAACCCTAATATTTGCATATTAAGAAATTGACTTAAGATTTCGGTCTTTCAAATCTAAACAATTTGTTATATTTAAGCGATATGCTTCACTTCTGAGATTAATTATACAAATTAAATTTGTAACCAAAATCGATGAACGATGCGTGACTCGAAGCCGCGACCTCTCGGGTTCCATCCGAGCGCTCTTACCAACTGAGCCAACCGTTCGAGTAACGCATAGATTGAAAATCTTGGTATTTCTTGTTCAACTCTCAGGTTGTGGCTCCATCTACAAGATCTACTTTACAGTTGATAAAACCTGCTCAACCCCAAAATTTGCATACTATTAAATTGACTTGAGATGTCGCTCTTTCAAATCTAAACAATAGGTTATATTAAAGTGCGATACGTGACTCGGAACCGCGCCTCTCGGGTTCCGTACGAGCGTTCTTACCAACTGAGCAAAGCTGACGCACGGATTGTAAATCTTGTATGCTCTGCTTTCAACTCTCAGGTTTTGGCTTCATCTACAGGATCTACTATTAAAGTACTGTTAACCTACTCAACCCCAATAATTGCATATTAGAGCCACTAATCTCCAGTCAACTAGTTACACATATACGACGTACCCACACTTACCTACACATGATTATAATGTCATTACGAGATATTGAGAGATGTATCGAGTAACTTTTACTTTCTCTTATCCGCTTACTTTTTAATTATATTTGAACGTTCGCCTCATAAAATATTTGTTTTATTAGAAACGAGTATGAACATTTATTTGTACTTTAATAAAACTGTTTATAACTTAGAAACTCTTAACACTAAAATATGATTAACGATACATCACATCAGCAATTATTATAGAGAATCATATTCTATATCCGGGTTGTCTTATCGTTCAGAATTTCGATAACCTGCGAAAAACATTTATAGCAGAGCGATTTTTTAATCAAACTTTCTTATTTATCAAGGAACAATGTTTGAAAATAAGCTTATATGCACTTTATTATAAGTGTTATATTTACTTGAGCCCTTCATAATATACAGTTGGCAATTGGAGAGTTTTTTATGTGGGAAACAATGTATAATGTAAGACTTCTGTAGGGCTTTTCGACCTGCTTGCTGCCAGATAATTAAAATTAAGCATAGTTTTATATACACGCCACAAATTAAAGTTAGAGAGCCGTTTATAAGGAGTTTACGTTCACGTATAGTCGAAATGCAGAATGGACTTTCATGTGTGATGTATCCAAGTCGGTTTGCTATGCGGCTTTAAAAAAAAGCGCTGGAAACCTTCTGTGACTCCTTCTTTTCTGGCATGCAAGAGAACAAAGATGGCGGTAATTACTTACCATCTGGTGTCCTGTACGCTATAATACCTAAAAAATGTAAAAGAACGAATTTTGCCGCCTTATCAACTGTTACTTCCCGCACTATTGCTATATTTACCCGCTAGGCGTTAAAAAAGATTTTCCATTGCTGGAACATATTAAGATAACAGATCGGTTGTGCCCTCATTATCTGGACAAAGGACAAAGATGTACACGTCGATCGGGGCTTCCCTCATCCAACCTATTCCGGCGATCTTGACCAGATCATCGGTCAATCTTGTCGGGGCCTACCAACACTGCGTCTTCTGGTAAGCGATCGCCATTCGAGGACTATGCTGCCCCAATGACCATCTGTCCGTTAAACTTTGTGCCCTGCCCACTGCCACTTCAGTTTCGCAATCATTTGGACTATGTCAGTGACTTTGGGTCTCCTACGGATCGCCTCATCCCTGAAGTGATCTCGCAGGTTAGCTCCGAGTATAGCCCGCTCCATTGCTCTTTGAGCGACCATGAGCTTTCACATCAGGTCTATACTTAGAGACCACGTCTGTGTACCGTAAGTCATCCCTGGCAACAATGGTAAAAAGATGAACAAAACAGATGAACTCAAAATAAAAAAAACCTAACGGCTAACATTTTATGCAAGTCGTGACCTAGACTCGAGTTTTCACATTGTAATCATCCATCCATCCTCGTAAAAACACTGTTACAAAGGACAGACTTGGAATACATTGGGCATTTTGCAAGCAGTTTGGAAACAGTGACGCGATCTACATATATATTAGCAAATAATCCCGATTACATCTGTGTTTACGTAAACAATTATTATTTAACATTCTATTGTACTTCAATGCATGCTTGTTACATGGTGATAATGTGGGTCAGCAGGTAAGTGATGTGGAGAACAAACAAACGTGTAAGGATTTGTTACCGTCCGGAAAAAGGAATTATCTTATTCCAGGAACGTCAAGTCAAACCGAAAGGAAGATGATTCTAAATTAAGTAATACGTGGTGTAGTACAATTAAGAAAAATAAGGAATTCTGTATTATTATACCTAATAATATAAGGAATTAAATAATATTATAGTAAAAATATAATATAAGGAATTCTATTTAATGAAACCAAAGTCACCAAGATAGCTCTAATGATTGCGAAACTGAAGTGGCAGTAGGCAGGGCACATAGTTTCACGGACAGATGGCCGATGGGGCATAAAAGTCCTCGAATGGCGACCACGTACCGGAAGACGTAATATTGGTAAGACAAGATGGACCGACGATCTGGTCGGAGATATTGTCTCCGGAATAGGTTGGATGAGGGCAGCGCAGGGCTGATCGTCGTGGCGATATTTGGGGGAGGCCTTTGACCAGAAGTGGACGTCTTCCTGGTGATGATGATGATTTAATTATACAGACCAGTGTTTATTACTATCGTCTAAGCCCAATCTAGATGGCACCCCCAACGATAATAGGTACTAATATTATGTTTATTAATTTTGAAAACATCAACAAACGGGGATAGCCGAAATCCAAATAGCAACTGTTCGCTTTCAAAGTCCGTGTTTTACTAGATTATAGACACTATAACCGTCATCTGTCAATCTATAAATGACTGCACGTTTCATACAATCGCTAGGCTGGTGGTATTAGTTGTGTGTTAAGTAGTAGAAAGATCTTATTTATGACAAATAAACATTTGTACCTCATCTCGGGTAATTAGAGATTGACAAAGTCAAAGTCGCTGTATTATAAATGTATGGACATAAAATTTAACTACTAAAATTACAAATAAAAATTATAACACTTTTCAGGTTACTTGAACATAACTTATATATTTAATATAGGGTCATAATATAGTGTTTGATTAGTTAATTTTTCGATTTATTTGAATTCATCTTGATATCTGTCCTACTACTCCACAGCTGAATATCTAAGTGATCCGACAGCCTGGGACTAGATTATGATTATATTATAACAGTAGCAATGACAGTACAATATTGTATAATTGATTAAAAAGAGCGCTGGGAGAGTTTCTTGCGCTTCTCTCTCAGAGCGCCATTTGTTTCCAAAACGGTAGTAGTATTAATTCTAAAGGAATCAATTTTGAGGAAATAAATGCCTTTTAAAAAGGCATTTACGTGAGCACTCTCCAAATTCATCCTTAAAAAAATTGCAATAATCTTAGTTTTGAAATAATTTGTAATTATTTTTATATTTTAATATCATAATAATAATATTATTTAGATTAACAATTATATAACAAACTTAATATTATATGATAACTTACAACGTTGGGAAAAGTTAAATAAGATAAACAGTCTCTGCTCTCACTTGTATAATATTCGTATAACTCTTAAGTTTATTCATAAATACTGCTCTACTAAGATTATAACCTAAAATTCTCATTCATTGAATGTTATTCCGGGCAATTAATATGCTAATTCTATGAAACAATTCATATTTTAAAATAAATAGTTTAATTGTGCTTAATAATAACATTACTGTGACAGTGGCGTAACACTGTAATCCGAGTGTTTCAAAGTACTAGATGTAGGCCGGTTGTATAATGATATTAACAAAAATGTGGACATGTGAGTAATTCGTGAACTGTGTGCTGCCAAAATCTAGGAGTCAGCGCACACCAAGAGCAGAGCAGAGCATTTACTGAGATTATTGAAAAATATATCTTATGATTATTATCATACTTCGCAAAATTGAATACACACCCAAATTTGATGCTCGACCATGCTCGAGCAAGCCGACTGCCTGTTCGAGTATGCATTCTACATGCGCGAGCACGAGCGTAAGTCAGTTAGTGGTGCTGCAGCGAGGAAACCGTTCGGCGCCGGGCAACCCAGACCATATATTTTAACCGAGATGGCTCGCGCATTTTCGAGCATGCCGCCTGCATGCTCGAGCAGTAAAAATTTTGGTCGACCATGCGCGAGCATTTTGCAGTTCGGTCTGCGCTGACGCTAGCTCGTAGCAAAGAATATTTAATAGTACAATTAAAGAAATGGGTATAGGTGTAATTCAGATCGCACAGCGCTATTAAACTACATTTTTATTTACCTAGAAATTGCCTCTCTTTCTATCGCGTGACTCTTACCTATTCTGACGACAATAGAGTTGTCTTCTTAACCCAAAACTGTACTCACCTAGTATAAGGTCATCTTTTAAAGATTGCTTAGCTTTTCCTAAAATATAAAAAGGTATGTAAACGTAATTTTAAAACAATATTATTTCGTTGTCAAAGCTACAATAGTTGCAGATAGTATGCGTTGGGAGACCACGACATAGTAAGACCTATTTAGCATAGGAAATAAATAGGTACCATGAATGGTAACTTCCTTATAATAATAATCACTATAAATTAGTTTATTGCAAAGTCTTAGGGAAGCTTAAAAAATTTAAATATGGATCGCTTTAACATGTTTTGCTTTTTTTATGTTTCTCCATTTTTAAAACATCGGTCAAACCGGTGAAGTAGGTAAACAAAACTCGCGCGTGTGTTACCAGGGGTGGGACAGACGCCTTATAGTGACGTTTTCAGAAGACTGTAGTGCCATCTGTCAGTTGGCCCGAAAATGAAAGCTTTGTCAGCTGTCACTCGCTTTGAAACCTTTCAACTTTTCTTTATTTGTGTCACTGCCCACTGGTCATAAAATGGCGGCTACTTCTAGTGTTTGCGCATGTATGTAGCACTCGTGTTCCATTTTGCATATTTACACTACTAAAACTATCCTTTATGTTCTATGTTGTGACAAAATTAAATAACTAACTCTACGCGCAATTTCAACATGGTACAAAAATGCAATACCTACATTAAAAAGTAGAGTTAGTTATTTAATTGCGTCACAACAAAAATAATTTAATAATTTCGAGCTAATATATAGTTATTTTCGGGGCCAATCTCCAGATGGCGCTAGTTTTCAAATAGACAGCTCATAATGCGTAGAGAGGGCTCTCTTTTCCCTATATATTATTATACTCTTTGGTGTGTTACTGCTCGCTCTTAAGTCCTTAGTACCACAGAGTACTTTTAAGACCTTACTGGCTGGCCTGCGGTGTAGGCACCGCCGTGCGTAATTACGATTTCGATACCCACACGGGGAGTGAGACAGGCCTGCTCGTAGTCCCGTGGTCACTCACCAACATAACATCAATAAGGTGTTGCACAACTGAACCATTGAATGCAACGTAATGTCGTAACTCCTGACAATAAAAGCTGTCTAAATTGTGATCGTTAAGGCGACAAAGGTTCATGCGAAATAAAATCTAGTGACAAATTGTCATGTGTGACAGTTATTCTCGACAACTCGTATTTAAATTAGTGTAGAATGTTTTGATGAACTACGAGGAGCATACATGAAGAATACGTAAACTAGTTATTATGACAATGGCGTGCACAAGTACCTACTCTATATAATACAGAAAATAACCGTCGGCAAAAAAGTTTAAAGTTCACTCACGCTAATGTTGTGATTATCAATATGAAGTAAGTATTAAGGCGCTCCACAAACGTGGCGACTATGACGGTAGTCGATAATATAATAATATTGACACACTTTTACACAAATTGTCTTTAAATTATCTCAAACTAGGCATAGCCAAACTATGCGTACAAGACAATGATATATTTAATACAATATTCTTACTTAAACATATATGTATAAATACATATAAACATCCATGACTCGGAAACAAACATCCATATTCAGCATATAAATGTTTGTACCTACCGGGATTCAAATCCGGGACCAAATAATGGACAAGGATTTGTTATCTACTATAAAATTGAACAAGCGTCGCCTTTTCGTGACCAGATGAAGGTCACCTCTGATTGCTACAATGCTAATACAAACTTTATATAATCATAATTATTAATAAATCTTATATTTACCCTAATAATTACAAAAAAAAAATTGTTAATAATACATGCGTTTGCGACAATTTCGCTTAAAATTTAAAATCACTTCTAATGAGACCTAGCATTAGCTTGTTGACCAAAACCCATGCATATGTTACCGCCACAATATTCAAGTCAAGATATTATAATAAATTATTCTATAAATTGCTATTATTACATCAGATTTTTCTTACCAAGCGCGCTGTTATAGAATCACAGTTCACAAAATATATGCTGCATTTATAGTTTTTTTTTTAAATTTACTTTTTCATTTATCGACAATAGCATCCGAATTTATTATTTTAGTATACATTTTAGTATACTAGAGATGTCTCTCAACACTCACACACAGAGACTCTCAACAAATCATATCTTTCTACTTTTTTACTATTTTACATATTAATTGGTTCAATTAGATATCATCTCAGCATTACTAACTAAAATGCATACTCGCTAAACACGTGGGAGGTTGCTCTTGACTATTACAGCTATAAGTAGTATAATAACACGCTGACCTGGTCTATTCAACCATCACTCCATGTTGGGCACAGGAATGCTTCAAATATATTAGAGCGGGTTCCACATATGGGACGAACCTCGATTAATTCAAAATTGGTGTTTGATAATATTTAACATATTAAATAGCAGCTATTGGTAGCAAACCTTGATCAAAGAAAAACTATTAAGACAAACGCCTTAGAAATTGCAACGCGAAATTTCAAAACTCAATTTAAAGTCACAAAAATACAAAATAATCTTGACCTCAGCAATTATATTAATTATTTATTATTATGCGAGGAAATGTCGTAAAAGCAACAACGCTATAAAGGGTCAAATACTTTGAACGTAATGGCAACAATCCTTTTCTTTACAAATTACACAGAAATACTATTTGATACTTCAATCTTGCGACTAAACTTAACTAAACTTGAATGATGGTGGGACCGAATCAATAATGCAGACGCGCGTAAGGATAAACTACGTCACAATGAAAAGAAGCACATAAGTGGGATATTTTGCTATCGTTATAAACATACATCACCCACCACACTACACTGTGACTCAATCAACGAAAACAATTACTACTAAATTTATTTATTCAAAACAAAACAACGTTTATAACTATATAATATTTACAATACTTATACGAAATTAAAATAATAACGCCGTAGTTATTGTCCCCCGCGGAAGTGTACCATGAATACTGGCAGCATTTCCGAATTGGATACAAAATTAAATATAAATAAAAATAGCAATAATTGAACAATTATATAATTAAAAATAGAACTGCGTTATTATAAACGCAAAGTAAAGTTATTCCAAGTTTAAAACTTTTTGTCTTTATCTAACCTTTGTCACTACAGAATTACATGACATTTAGAAGTTATTTTAATCTTGGAGTAACTTTACGCTGCATGTAACATGTAACATAAAACAGTAAATAACATTATTCATAAAAAGGCTGCTAGTTTTTACAAATCAGCTTTTAAAGCCTCGTCTGTACACAACCTAAAAAATTTTTGCAGACATTCAAAATGACCGTACACTTTCGATATTACATAAGTACTTTTAAATGACTCAGTTTTTACTTTCCTATACTAGGTACAGGCTCACTCACCATCAATAATTGATTCAACATGTCGTCTATATACAAGCATACTACCTCACTTCAAAGTGTAGTACGCTAATTAATTTATTTAAACGTGAGACCAATAGATACAAAACTTCACAAGTACAGACCATCATAGCACTAATATTTAGACAAACAGATCACTTGGCTGGGTGGTAGTAGAACCCATACACAATACATACGTGTACTACCGTATTGATTAGGTACAGTATCCACTGGCCGTGGTCCTGAGACACTGTTTTGTTGGATGTGATTACTAATTATGATAGTAATCACGACAATCAACATCTTATGTCTCAAGGTGACCAGCGCAATTGTAGTGCCGCTCAGAATTTTTAGGCTTTTCAAGAATCCTGAGTGGCACTACATTGTAATGGGCAGGGCGTAACAATTATCATCAGCTGAAGTCCTGGTCGTCTCATCCCGTATTATCATAAAAAAATAGACCTAGCAACCTCAGGAAACGCATGATAAATAAATAAATCTGATCTAACCTGACACAAGATTCTTTGTGAAACAACAAGCGCTAAGCAAATATTACTAGACAAATGTTATTATTGTCATAAAATAAAACCACCCTAACCTGCTTAACCCTTTGGAATGTTGCTGATAAGGCTGTATACACACGCACCGTTTATATCCTGCACAAACACACCCTCTGCTTAATTGTACGTTTATAACAGGTCCATTTTATAAGTCGGGCCGTCTAATTTTAGAACTTTGATTTTATAATAATTACTGTTTTTACCATAAATTATTATTGTAGGCACTACTAAGCGATGTATATAAGGCGTTGCCTCTCAGCGCCATTTAAAATTGCCACATTTGCACCTCAGTTTCCGATATCTGTTCATAGTTTAAGTATTCCATATTCATAGCACAAGAGAGCGCCAGACTGTTAATTTTTGGGTTCGCATTACAATTGCAAGCATATATCAAAAAGGATGTAAATACTACGGTAATATGAGGCGAGACTACTTAAGTAAATATTGAAATTTAGTTTAGTATGAAACGTGCCGTCATTTGACATAAGTTTGAAATAGTAGTAATTAGTACAGTATGGCGGTTGGCCATGAGGTATAATCCTGCTAAGTCTGAAAGCAAATAGATGCATAAAACGTAGTGGATGTCGGCTCTCTTCGTTTTTGAAAAGATTATAGCCGTCAATCTATCAATGACTGCACGTTTCATACATTCGAGTGAATCGCTTTTTTCTAAGAGAATTTCGCTAGGCTGTATATAATGCAAAAATTAAGACTTCCTTTCTCGTTTATAGATATATATTGAAAGTTTTCTTTTTTGTTCAAACTTTAATTTAATACATACTCTAAAGCTAGCTCTTAATAATTATTAAGGGCCGTTCCCAATATACTATCTACAGATAGATATAAATTACTACCTTCTACTGCCAGTAATTAGCAGTCAATAATCTGAAGCTGTCCCAATATACCCGATAAGTCATTCTTACCGCCTTATATTGGGAAGCTTGAATTGCAATTTCCGTACAAACTTCTATCGCTGGGAAACTATACGTAGTCCCATTGACAGACAGCGTGTACGGATAGGGTGAGTTACCGTCTATAAGTTTATTGGGACATAAAAGTCAACGATAGTTACGATTTTTATCTCAAGTAGGAGATAGACTGAATATTGGGAACGGCAGTAACAGAGTTGAGATAAGAAGCGGAATATTTTTAATGTCATATAAATTTTCGTTAAAGTTATCTCAGTGAAGGGTACATTTTTGGAATACTTCAAAAAATTCGTGAGATTGTTCACTCATACTCTTACAATCGTAATGTAAGCTATATATTTATTTACTACTAGCTGACCCGACATTCTTTGTTCTGTATATAATAATTAAAATGCTGTTTTTTATGATTTTGTCAATAATATTTCATAACATCAAGAATTATTTCGTAAAATATGCTCCCTGTTGTTATAATGAAATTTTTCACAGCAGAACTGTCAAATCGTACGTCAATAAATTTTCTCATAGAAAATATGTCCATACAAAACAAACATTGGAAATAAAAATAATTATGGGTCCCAAATCGAAATAAAAACTATCCTATCTCTCAAGTTGGACTAAACTGCACTCCATGAAGTAATCCCCATTAAAATCCGTTTACGAGTTCACTGAAAACAAACATCAGTAACCAGGATTTATATATATTAATATAAGCCTTATGTAACATCTTCTAGAAATAAGAACATATAATTTCAAGAAGTCGTTATAACATAAAAGAATGAAAAAATAAGAATCAACATCAACTTAAGCAATATTTATTACATATAAATGAAAAAATTCTTAAAATCTCAAAATATAATGACGTTTTCCGTTTTATTTTATAATACTTCATTATTATAAATACCGATAAAAAGTCACAAATAACAATAAATCACATTATCTTTATATTTTATTACATTTTCATGTTCAAGGATTGCGATAAAATACTTATCAGAAACAAAAGTCTGATAAAAATTCGCATTGACTCACAATAATTAGAACAATATTGTTTTATAATTCTGTTTTGCGTTACTCATCATTTGACAAGCACGCAACTGAACTTCTGTTTGTTATAGCCCAAACACATAAACGGATTTGGTACGGCCGAGGCCATCGGACTCGGTCATTTATTCAAATTTCAAATTCAAATATTCTTATTCAAAATAGGATTTAAAATCACTTCTTGAACGTCAAAAACTACCACCCATTCAAAAGAGACTGCTTCAGACCTGAGAAGAATGGGCGCAAGAAACCCAGCGGGCTTTTTTTTATATAAAATATGGATTACAATGTGATATCGTACAATAAACATTTATAATTAAAGAGCCTGAGGGTGTTCGCTTTATTCCCAGTCTGTGGTGTCATTAAGAAAATCGTTTATGCTATAATAACCTTTCCCACACAAACGTTTTTTAACAATTATTTTAAATTTCGTAACACATTTGTTTTGTACATTTGCTGGGATCATATTGTAGAAGCATATACATCGCCCAACAAAAGACTTACTAACTCGACCCAACCGATTAGTAGGCATAACAAGTTTATGTTTGTTCCTCGTGTTAACATTATGAATGTCACAGTTTCTAGAAAATTCCTCAGTGTGCTTATGAACATGCAGAACATTATCAAAAATGTATTGAGAAGCAACAGTCAAGTTAGCGGACCATATTCGATGGTAGGTCGCAGTGTCGATCGTACAAAATTATTATTATTATCGTCCAGACCGTACCGACGCCAGGCCAATTGGTGCGAGGCGTCCACCCACGCAAACCGTACAGTCTGATGTTCCGGCCGTACCAAATCCGACCATGTGTTATAACACTAGAAATAAGGGATTGCTTGTAACTAATTCTAGTAGGCTTCATAAGATACTAACTTTAAAGGTAAATGTATACACTTTTATAATAAAGTCCTAGCAAAACAGTGGTTCAGCTGCTCTTATTAAAATTCGAAATCTAATTGATATTTTCAAGTCGGCATCCAATGGGTTGAATACTCTTTAAATATAGGAAAGCTGGCGGAAGATTATGCTTTTGTCAGGCAATTATTTCTATCGTGTTTATGACGGGTAGTGTTTCGAAGGGCTATTTCCCCTGATTCCTTCCACTGAATTTCACCTTCGCGCGACACTTCACAAATAAGAATATCATCCCCACCATCTGGATGTGTGTCGTTCTTCCACAGTGAGGTTTTCAAGGAACTTTCTTCCTCGTATTATAAAGCTGTGGAATGAGCTTCTTTGTCTTTTTTTTATGGAATAGTAGGACAAACGAGCGTAAGGGTCACCTGGTGTTAAGTGATCACCGCCGCCCTCATTCTCTTGCAACATCAGAGGAATCACAAGAGCGTTGCCGGCCTTTAAGGAAGGTGTACGCGCTTTTTTTGAGGGTACCCATGTCGTATCGTCGGAAACACCGCACAAGGTAGCTCATTCCACAGCTTAGTAGTACGAGGAAGAAAGCTCCTTGAAAACCGCACTGTGGAGGACCGCCACACATCCAGATGGTGGGGATGATATCCTGATTTGTGGCGTGTCGTACGAAGGTGCGAAGGTGGTGTCTTTCTCTTCCATAAAAAAAATTACAAGCAACCAGGATCCTGTCTGTTTATAAATGTCTATAAAAAGTGTCAAGGCTTCTAAAGCTCCTATTCTAGAAATGTACCAAGTTAAATCAAATCGCGGTCTAGCATAATGCTTGCACGATACCTACTCACTGAGACGGCATATATAGTCTACATTATGGGAACAATTCACCAACGTTATATCTATAGATCGAATCCCCAGTTCTGCTGCAATACTCACTCTTGGAGCGATGTGTTTCAAAAGGCTTTCAACTAGGTATCTCTCTCTTTTTGCGCTTTTTCTGTTTCAATTTAACTCCGTCTAAGATTGTGAACAGTACTTTCTTTAAATGAATAATTATAAACAGTGTAGAGGTGGTTAACCTCTAATCTAAGTACATACAATCACTAAAGAACAAAGATCTGGTGAGGAGTGGCCACTCGAATCTAGTATTTGCTCTATATTTAACTTTAAACGTTTACCGTGCCTTATACGGATATATACTTAACAAAACCTTATTAGGAATACCAACATAACGGAATACACCACTTTTATGGTTCCGCTTAGTACATTGTGATACAATGATGGAAAGTAAACTTTAGAAAACAGTTTTTTATGAAAATAAGGGACGAGACGAGCAGGACGTTTAGCTGATAGTATTTGATACCAGCCCATTACAATGCAGTGCTCTTCAGGATTCATGAAAAACCAAAAAATGTTCAGATCGGCACTACAATTGCGCTCATCACCTTGAAACATAAGATGCTAGGTCTCATTTCCCAGTAATTTCTCTAGCTACAGAGCCCTTCAGACCAAAACACAATAATCCTTTCACTTTAATGCTTCACGGCAGAAATAGGCGCCATTCTGGTACCCATAATCCACTTTTTATTTGTCTTAAATATGTTAGATTGTGATGCTAATGATGACGAGAACAAAGGTTACATTGTTGGGTGCGGGGCGAGGGGCGCGGGGTACACACCTGCCCGAGTTTGTACAGCCTGTACGAGACACGTGTGTGTTTGAAATTAGTAACTTACGGCATAGCACCGAATATTTCAAGACTAGAGGTCGTCCGTACGTTATAATATGAAAATAATTAGTAGATCTTTTTTTAAAGATATAACATTTATGAGGATTTTTTATAAAAAAGGAGGACAAACTAGCGTACCTGGTGTAAAGTGATCACCACCGCCCGATCTCTTGCAAGACCAGAGGAATTACAGGAGCGTTGCCGGCGTGGAAGGAAGGTATACGCGCCTTTTTAAAAGGTACCCAAGTCGTATCGCACAAGGAAGCTCATTCCACAGCTTTGTAGTACGTGAAAGAAAGTCCCTTGAAAACCGCAATGTGGAGGACCACCACACATCCAGATGGTGGATTATTACAGGTTATTTCTATTCTTCATCTAGCTTCTGTCCGTGTATTATTTGCATCACTACCTAGGGATGTCTTAAAAATTTCGCTGTAAACTATATTCTTACAGGGTATATATCCCCCTGCCATAGTGTGTTCAAATTTTCGTAATGATCAAATGGTAAAGACGTGAAAGAGTGACAAATAAACAAACAAAAATAATTAAAATGTCACATTCATACCTAAATATATAATAATAACTAGCTTTTAGTTACTTTGGGCAGCATTTTCTATTTTTAATATACTTTTAGAGGAAGGAAATACGTATTGAAGTCCCCGAAACGGGCCCCATATGTCGGGCTCGGGTGTAACCGGCCCCTACCGATTAAAAACCTCCTATGTGCTGATAGCCCTAAAGGCTTTTGCAGCGAAGCCGGGCGGGGGCATTGGAGGGCTTTTTTTAATATCCTCTGCAAATAATACAAATTCAAACCAAGTACCATGTGAAAAAAGTTTCACTCAAAAATCTCAAACCATGAAGGTTCAATGTTAATTTGAAGTATCTCTTACAATAAAACGGCAATATATAACTTTAACCCTTATTATAATAGAAGACTATAGAAAGCCTTTTTCTTGTTCCTCAACGCCAAAAAAAAACGAGGTATAACGATATAATAAAAATTGGAAGACAGTTGCCAAAGATAGAGACAAATGGAAAATTCTTCACCCTCACATAAGAGGGGTTCTTGCATGCCTGCATGTTAAATTATGGGTACCTTTGCAAATCTTATATTATATAATTTATATTTTCAATTTATTTAACTAAGATTATACACATTACTATACTATCTAAAAACTTAATATAAATAATCTAAGAAAATATGTTTGTAAGTTCCACTTTTTATAATGCGAGTAATAAAAGGCTTTTTATTTTATTTATTTATTCATTATTATAGAAAGCCTTATAAATGTTTCCTCCTTATTTTCAATCATTTAAGAAGGTATAAAGTCAGCGACACATAAATATTAATCTTTAATTTGATCACTTGAACTATCGCATAATGAATACCCAAGTTACTTGTTATGTTAGTTAATGGATATCGTCTGAGGAAACATAATAATGTTATGTTATCTGATATACCTTGAAAGTTACGGGGAATGCGGCGACGGCGAGTGAAGGTCGAGCGTGCGGACAATTGGGCCAGGAAAGGGCTCGCCTGCAAATGTCTCGACCCATTTCCGCGACCTTTAATGCGGCTACGACACAATATAGCAACACTAGCGCTAAAGGGACTGCGGACCTGGTCAGGGTCACCGGCAGTCTTTGCTATTTTACTTTATCAAGTGGTCATAAAAAAAAAATTTTTGGCGTAAATACCTAAATATTATTCTTATAAATCATTTACCAGTGGGAGGCTCTTTTGCACAGGACGCTAGCTAGATTATGGGTATCACAACGGCGCCTATTTCTGCCGTGAAGCAGTAATTTGTAAACATTACTGTGTTTCGGTCTGAAGGGCGCCGTAGCTAGTGAAATTACTGGGCAAACGAGACTTAATATCTTATGTCTCAAGGTGACGAGCGCAATTGTAGTGCCGCTCAAAATTTTTGGGCTTTCCAAGAATCCTGAGCGGCACTGCAATGTAATGGGCAGGGCGTATCAATTACCAAAAAAAAACCAACCAAACCTCTTCACACGAAATTTACGAAATGGGGCTTCATTTAGGATCATTTTTCTGCTACTACTTACAAAATACACTTACACTTCGAAAATGATCCCAAATTCGTTCTCTACACCCTCGAGAACCTCGAATACGATATACATATTGTTGAAATTATAATTTTGCGCGGCAGCCAATTTTGATTTAAAAAATGATCCCAAATTCGTTCTCTGCACTCTCTGTTTTGAGAACGCGTCCTTAACAGTGTTTGTTTGGGGAACTTATAGTTATTGATAAACACAATTACCAACAGCACGTTAACAAAAATTTGTAGAAATAACAAATAATAGATTTTAATTGCGACAGCTTTTGTATTAATCTCAATGAGAAAATTAAAAAAAATTGTGTACGCTTAAATAAGTTTATTACACCCATGCTTTAAATCCTCTATTAAAGATTCTAAAACAGTTATTACTTATTGCCAACATTAAAACACCTAAAGTCCTAATAACCATTACACCATACAAACGAGTGTTTTAAGAAAATTCAGTACAACATTATATCATATATACCGTTTTCATAATAACACTCCTTTGGATGATATTATGATTACAAGGACTGACTTTTTTATTGTTAGCAGTAAGCTAACTGTTTCAGAATCTTGTATAGAGGATTCATATTATGGGTGTAGATATAGTCTTGTATGTCTGTTGGCATGTATTGTTGATAATTAGATATTCATGTGATACACGAGGCTTCGCCTCTTGTGATAGAGCCAACTGTACAGATCGTGTTTTAATACCCCTTAGGTATCGATGACTATGGCGCCCCTATTTTGCGTGGTGAGATGGGCGGCTAATTTTGCCATCCCAGCTCCTCAAGGTAGTTAATCAAACCTCTGATGTCACCCATGACCTCGGGGAGAGTCCTCGGTGACCCCAGGTGTTTGGCCCGGTAAGTGGCCACACTCCTACACTCCAGAATGATGTGTGCGGCCGTCTCTTCTGCCTCCATGCAGGCTCTGCACAGCGGGCTGTCGGTGACACCTATACTAAACAGATGTTTGTTAAATGGGCCGTGACCCGTAATAACATTTAGTACCCCTTATTACACAACAGTTGCATATTAACTATTAAACACGTCGTTATAAACATGGAAAGTCCCAGCACTATTTTGTTGGTAAATAAATATTGTGGTTAGCATTGAATCTTATTCCATTGGCATTCGTTCCTTTTGCGCACGGACCTTTAGCCGCGCGTTCGAAGTCTCGCCTATTGTTTCAGATTACATATGATTTTATTTTCCTTCTTTATGATCGGTAGCGACGTGGGGCCGACACCCGAAGCCTTCACCGGCCTGACCTTGCGACGCGGCAGCACTATAACAATAAAAACTAATTTTCCTTGCTTTTGTATTCCAAAGATGTATCACGTTATCGTTTTAAACCATACAATTATATCAATCGTAGTAACTGAAAGTAAAATTAATTGGATTTAACGGAATTTCGTTTCATATATAAATAGTTCAGTTAAACATACGAGGGTATTGCTTGATAAAGGTTTACTATTTATTGCAGTTATAAGAATTTGTACTTACAAACATACAAGTGAATGTGACCTTCTATTCAGTGAGAAACAATTGTGCAAAAACGCCACGCTTTTCGTAATCAATTTTAAAAGTACCTAATAAAAATATTAGGTTGACAATTAAAATCTAAAAAAAATTACAAAATGTGTGTGTGTTTTCATATTACTTTTTTAATAAGAATATCCAATTTACTGTCTTTGGTCTATTTTGCGGTATTACCTATGTATTAATCGTAAAAAGTAAAAAATACATGTAAGTCAAAAGATGATATTAATGTGAAACTTTGACAGTGTTATTACAAAAATATAATTTAAAAATGTCATAGACACTTGTTAGACATCTAAATAGACCTAACAATAACGACGTCTAAGATTGAGTTTATCTTTTCTATTACAAAACAGTGTTTGGCCTGTGTTTAACTTAAACTTCGTTAAGCACAACATTAACTGAAATGTACAGGAACAATTAAAGGAACGGAACGTTATTTTTGTCTTCTTCTTCTTCCATAATAATATAATATATCCGTTTGATACACATTAGACAAGCTTCGAATCCTGTTTAAATATAAACAATGTCTGAAGATTGTTGAACGCTAAACAAGAGAAAGACATAGATTTGTAACAGAGATTTTTTAAAACAGGTGTTCAACACATATTTAACTTTTTTGTAATAATACAGAAAATATTTATATTTTACCCTTTAATCACCACTTCGCGAAAATAGGGTTGTAATCTATACTATAATATTATAAAGCTGCAGTGTTTGTTTGTTTGTTTGAACGCGCTAATCTCTGGTACTACTGGTCCGATTTGAATGATTCTTTCAGTGTTGGGTAGTCCATTTATCGAGGAAGGCTATGTGTTTTTTTTCAAAATTAGGGATCCGTAATAAAATTGCTATTTTGTAACACAAGGTGTAAAATCGAAAACCTATTTTTGCGTGCGCTGCAAAAACTATTGACAATAGAACAAAATGATGTACAGGCTATAATATAGGCAATATTTTATTACTTATAAAACTATCGCGTGAATTATACTTTATATGGCAAAACAACGTTTGCCGGGTCAGCTAGTAATTAATAACACTCATTGCTACTCTTTCAAATCATTATGTAGATATGGAAAGCGACTGCCTGACTCTTGGTCTCATGTTACATATAACCCTAATATCTCACTTCTGAATTACAAAAATACATTCAATATCAGTAACATAACCCCACAACAATATAGGTATTACATAATGCTGTGAAAGCAACTAAAATATATTACCAATCGTGCCGTTACAATATCATTTAGCGAACGAATTTTTTTTATTGCGTATGCTGCAGAACTAATGTACATTTTATTTACTTAAACTAATTATTGAAGCTTAGTAATGAAATTAGAACTAGATCGATACTTTAATATTTAAAAACTCTATGCGTCAACTCGTGACCGGGTGCTGCTTCTGGCGCCAGATCGACCTGTTATATATATAAATTACGTGACACGTTGTTTGTCCGCGATGGACTCCTAAACTAATGAACGGATTTTAATGGGGATTACTTCATGGAGTGCAGTTTAGTCCAACTTGAGAGATAGGATAGTTTTTATTTCGATTTGGGACCCATAATTATTTTTATTTTCAATATTTGTTTTGTATGGACATATTTTCTATGAGAGAAATTATATAGTGACGCACGGTTTGACAGTGCTGCTGTGAAACAATTTCATTATAACATCAGGGAGCATTTTTTAAGAAATAATTCTTGATGTTTTGACATATTATTGGCGCGTTCCTATAAAACAGTATTTTTTTATTATCTACAGAACAACGTCTGTCGGGGCAGCTTGTAGGTAATAAGCCATTGTATTTGTTGGATGCCGGGACAAATTTCACAGTAATCACGACCATCATGTTCACGAAACATCCACACATAAATAATGAATTCAAGCTCTAAAGGTTGATGCATCCAATATACGATATTTTATATATATATACAGTTTATTCGTTAATTTTTTATGAAATAATTTATATTATTTAAACACGACTCATATATTGAATGCAGCACCTTACAAACTAATTGTTTATGTATATTACAGCCATTGTAAAATACTCTATTTGATTGAAAAGAGTGGCCGTTGAGTTTCTTATATGGTCTAACCACGAGCTCAACTTTTTACGAACATAATGTGGTAAATTCATTAATTTAAAAGAAATATTTATATCCACGATTCAAAAGCGCTTAGTTAAAATCTAATTGAATAAAGTTCATTTGACTTTGACTTTGAAAATATAATTTCGTTGTTTATTGGAATAACAACCTTTAAATCCAAAAACTCACGCTTTGAATTGCCACAGTGATAATGTTTAGCTAATCTTAACTTTATAGTTATACTTACGTACTTTACCAACAATATGCTGCAAGCAAGCACGCGATTGCCAACAGGGAAAGGTATTGTATTGTAGTAATAATAATATTGAATGAGCCACGCCTGGAATTTCGAACAGACATGCCGTTTTTTTTGGATGAGAAGGGCAAACGATTGTTCGGGTCACCTGATGTCATGTGCCGCTTACATTCTCTTGCTTTATTAAGGTGTACGACCTTTTTGAAGGTACCCATATCGTAACGTCCCGGAAACACCGCACAAGGAAGCTCATTCCACAGCTTAGTTGTACGTAGAAGGCAAGAATGCTTAGAAGAATGCTCCACAGGACAATATGGAAAAAACCCATTAGTTGCCAATTAAATATTTTATTTGATGAGTCTATATACATTAATTTCAATATTTGTATTTTTATATTAATGTTTGACATACAAAAGTGGCTGTAATGTCCTAATTGAAATTATGAATCTTTTTACGTGGAAGAAAGTACCTGGAAAACCGCACTGTAGACAAAATCCACACATCCAGATGTTATCCTATTTTGTGGCGAGTCGGAAGCTGGAATACAGCGGCAGAAATCAACTCAAACAGCTCTTGTGAACACTTCCAGTGATAAATGCGATAGAAGACACACAATGAAGCGACGTCTCTACGCCAGTTGATCTAGCCGTTCACAGAACACTGGATCCTCAACAATTCGAGCAACTCTGCGTTGCACACGGTCAAATGGTTCGAGCTGACATGGGTCGCACTCGTGTGCACAAGTACAGAAAAGACAGCAATACTCCATAAAATGTGGGCGGCCCTAAGCTTTGTATTTAAGATTACGAACGATATGTCATAAGGACCGTTAGCTTAGCGGTACACCCAGGTTAAGAACACCTGAGGCGTTATCTTATTCATAAATATTTTCCATTGGCCCAAGCGAAGACCCTGGCAGAAGTGAGTCGTTTACAAGAGAGCTGACACGACTGACGCTGTCCTGTCAATAGAATAAAGCCATCGGTTAATCTAATTATTATTAGTATTATTAATATTATTAGAATTTTTGCGTACATCGCACAAAGCTTTCAAATACTCAATGCTCAATTACATTAAAATTTACTAATTACATTTATTATTCAAACAAAACAAATCTTATAACTATATTTACAATACTACGACTACATAAAATTAAAACTATCATTACGTTGAAGCGTACCAAGAATACTGGCAGCATTACCGCGATGGATAGCAAGGCTGATCCGTTGACCGAAATAGCTGCCAGCGCTGGGGTTTCCAGTATTCTTATCGAGGCGCGAAGATAGTATTTTGAACATTCTCCGCGCCTCTGGGCCCCACGGGCCAAGTGTCTCGACACCAAACGGCACAAAGATGTATGACTCACTGAGACCAACATATTTGCGACGCTTGCTGTCTTCGGCAGTCGAAGCAGCAGCCCCAGCACCAACTGACGTAACTTGGACATGAGAAGGAATATTATTATAATTTAATTAATTAAAAATGAAACAAAAACGTATTTCTACTATCGTTTCTTTTTTGCAGTACGCATGACGGTGCAGGTTGCGGGTCGTATCTTTTTCTTCTTGTTACCAGTACTGGAGGTTGGCCGTCAGCTCAGCGAATTTTTCGCGGTATTGCGCCAAGCGAACTAGTATTTCTACGCTGGCGATCTTCGTCCATTCCAGGATGTTACGCAACCAGGACTTTCTTCTTCTTCGCGTCGTTTGCTCTCTACTTTATCCGAGGGTATCAAGCAACTATTTGATATAAAAGAGTAAAATATCTAACTTATTTAAAACTATAAGGATTAATATCGTATTTGTGTAAAACAGCTTTTATATTACCGCTTTATAATTGCTTATTTTTTTCCGACACCTACAACAAATATCGCTAATACATACAAAAATGTATACAAAAACTTAAGAAATTATATACTCAAATCTTCCACGAGAACCACGCTATTAGTGAAAACAGCATGTAAATCAGTGCAGTAGTTCCTCAAACGATGGCAACCAAACTGGGCCGGACCACCATATAGAATGGTAAACTAGCTGGTCACCAGTGATTCCTCTACTTGCGCAATCAACAGGGTTGTCCTTGGACTGTACATATCTCCAGCATGATGACGGTATTTGTTCAATTACATGTTTGACCCTATTCGCCACAAATTGTTTCCATCGATTAAGATCTCCGCTCAACCAGCCTAATACCGCTGTGGAGTCAGACCAAATATCTTAATATTAAATTTTGATAGTAAAACAGCGGCGCATAGTTCTAGTCTAGGTAGCGAGATAATCTTCTTCGACGGAACAAGCCGTGTTTTTGATGCTACGATGACAACCGACGATTTGTTTTGATCGTTCTTATGAATCCTAGCGTATATAACGCAAGCATAAGGCTTTTCAGATGCATCACAGAATCCGTGAAGATCAATGGTGTCATTAGCGTTACATTGTAGCCAACGCTGTATGATTTTAACGCCAAAAGACGCGTGGCGGAGGACTTTGTTTTATATGTAGTGATTTTATTAGTTTATAAGATACTCGTATTACGATTATTAGATGCTGACGAGTGAGTGATGAATTTATGATGTATGTAAATTATAATATGGTTTTTTACTTCAGCTCGCGAGGCAATTGACATGCTCGCACGGCACTGCTCGTGATGACGTCTTAGGGTCTTTAGCTTTCCTAACAAGTAAGTCAATACGTTGAGTAATTTTGGTGCATTACTTTACATTCATTCATTAAAAAGATTAAACAGAGCGGCAATGAGTTTCTTGCAACTTCATTGCCAGAGCTGTCATTCTTGTCACTTGAGACATTCATAATTGTCATTTTGACCTATTGAATAATTAATTAGTTTTCTATCTTTCTATATTAGAATTAAATTTCTGTTAACAATTCTCGCAGGTTGTTCCAAGCACAAAATCTCAACATACACTACGCGTTAAGTAGTTACTACATATTTTATGTAATCAGCGAGTTTCACAAAATACGGACTTCGTTAATAAATGACACTTTCGCTTTTCCAATATTACTTATTTATTGGACTTATAATAATCCATTTAATTAAAACTTTCAACTGCGTAACAGTTAACTTTAATTAAAATATATTTGCATCCGGTTGAGTCAGTATCTGCCGTGCGGTTTTAAATTTTTAACTGACTTCAAAGAAGGAGGAGGTTCTCAATTCGTCAGTTTTTTTATGTTTGTTACCTCAGAACTGTCCACTGGGTGAACCGATTTTGATAATTATTTTTAATTGAAAGCTGGTTAATTACTCCAATTCTAGTTACAATTATTGTTTTTTTTCTAGTTGGTGTCAGCCAAGGTAGGTTTGTAACTATATACATAGTTGTAGGTGAGATGTGCTTGTGTCGCACGCGCAACGTGACAAGGCGGGAGGAGAGGGTGGGGCCGCGGCGGGAGGACACCGATTCCAAAAATAACAATAATTGTAACTAGAATTAGAATAATTAATTAGATTGTGTAAAAATACGCTTTTTTTTTTTTTACTTTTAATGCATATTATATCTATTGTTTTGGAATAGTTTTTGTTGTTTTTTTTATATTTTATTTTTTGATGTTACAATTTGAACCTGTGCACATACTGTCTCAATTCTTCATTTTGTCGAACATTTGTTTGTGTGGAGCGTGGGAAACCGTGAACCCACTCATTGAATGATGGGGGGCGATCGGATATTACTTTTTACTTTATTTAATTTGTATATACCCAAAATTAAATGCAAATCCATGGGAGTAGTTCTACTCTAAATTGACCATTAAAAATGTACTAATATGATTTTAATTAATAAATACATTTTGACTTTGAATTTAACATATTTGTACTATTATATTCATTCTTTGGTAGTTCCAAAATACGCAAACTTTGTACTGTGACTTAATAGTTAATCAGATTACGAAGGAAAATTTATGATCACTATTTGTGTGATCTTTGTCTGAATTTTTTAAGAGGAGATATATTTTTTTATGGAAGAGCTACTGAGACTAACGAGCTTATGGGTCTCCTGATGGTATGTGGTCACCCTCAATCAAGTTGCTCAGTTTCACCATAAACTTAAGCTAACACCAACTACACACAAAATTCTGTTCTGCAACGTCTGGCTATCACCTACAATAAAGCTTATTTTAATTTAGATATGTTTTGCTTGTCCAAATTACAGCTAAAAAAAAGAAATAAGAAATATACCTACATCGACTGCAATGATTATCCAAACACAGACAAACACACATACTACATACACCCTCAAATACACTACACACAACCTTACATACACGCACACACACTCCTGTAACCTTATTTTGTAAAGCTTATTTTCTAAGTAGCTTATTATAGTAATTGTAAATATTTTGTTATCTTATTCTGGCTTGTTTAAAAAATAAAATGTTACTTCTTTTGTTTAATACCTATATACTGTAATCAGTTTTGGCCTTATTTTTCTACTTTATAATATAATTATATTGTATATAAATTGTGACGCTGTAGATTACATGAAAATAAATAAGTAAACTTCAATTTCAATGTTCTCCTACTTTAGCCCATTAGCAGCAGTTATGATCATTAAATAATTCCGCAGGTTTTGCACGACACTGTAAAGTAAATGGACTATGGTCTATTAGTTCTCAATTATGTTAGAACGAGTGGGAGGCTCCTTTGCACAGAATGCCGGCAAGAATATAGGTACCACAACAGCGCCTATTTCTGCCGTGAAGCAGTTACATGTAAATATTACTGTGTTTCGGTCTGAAGGGCACCGTAGCTAGTGAAATTACTGGGCAAATGAGTTTGAACATCTTATGTCTCAAGGTGACGAGCGCAGTTGTAGTGCCGCTCAGAATTTTTGGGTCTTTCAAGAATCCAGGCGGCACTGCATTCTAATGGGCAGGGCGTTACAATTACCACCAGCTGAACGTCTTGCTCGTCTCGTCCCTTCATAAAAAACAATGTTGTCCAACTTTAGCAAATTAGCAACAGTTATGATCATTAAATACGTCGCAAGTTTTACACGACACTGTTAAGTGAATGCTTATACAATATGTTATGTTTTTAAAGTGATAACCCTCACTTCTAGGATTAATACACGAATAAAATTTGAATAACAAAATTTTATGAACGATGCGGGATTCGAACCCACGACCTCCGGCATTCCGTGCCGGTGCTCTAACCAACTGAGCTAACCGTTTGAGTACCGCCTCGTTATAAAATTCTGTTTGCTTTGTTCAACTCTCAGGTTGTCGCTTCATCTACAGGATCTACTTTACAGTTGATAACCTGCTCAACCCCAATATTTGCATATTAGGATATTACTTGAGATGTCGCTCTTGTAAATCTAAACAATATGTTATGTTTTTAAAGTGATAACCCTCACTTCTAGGATTAATACACAAATAAAATTTGAAAAACAACATTTTATGAACGGTGCGGGATTCGAACCCACGACCTCCGGCGTTTATAGCGAGGTGGTACTCGAACGGTTAGCTCAGTTAGTTAGAGCACCGGCACGGAACGCCGGAGGCCGTGGGTTCGAATCCCGCATTGTTGAAAAATTTTTGTTTTTCAAATTTTATTTGTGAATGCCTATAATTATAACTATCGTCTATTTGTTGTCAATTATGTTAGAATCACGGTATTTATGACATTATGAACGACGATATCTATTCACACGATGTGTTGAAACAGATTGACATTTTTATTATTTGGGTGATGTAAGGCGTGGCACTTACGGCCGTTCCCAATATTCAGTCTATCTCTTACTTGAGATAAAAATCGTTACTATCGTTGACTTTTCTGTCCCAATAAACTTATCGACGGTAACTCACCTCATTCGTTCACGCTGTCTGTCAATAGGACTAAGTATAGCTTGCCAGCGATATAAAGTTTGTATGGAAATTGCAATTCACGCGTCCCAATATAAGGCGATAAGAATGACTTATCGGGTATATTGGGACAGCGTCAGATTATTGACTGCTAATCACTGACAGTAGAGGGTAGTAATATATCTCTATCTGTTGATAGTATATTGGGAACGGCCGCTACAGTAAGCGTGCGATTTGTGGCAGAATTTCTAACAGTCGGTAATCAAATAGCAATGCGCTTTTGTTCATTGCTACATTGCAAAATTTTGTAGGTCTACACATATTTAGACAAATTATTAGTTAGTGTACTTTAGATTCACTAAAAATAAAAGTAAAATTTCACCAAAAAAACACAACCGACTTCCAAAAAACTATTCCGTACGGGTACGGCCGTTAGTAGTTTTGCCTACCCAAGATTGCTTAGAAACCGTGTACATCGTGTCTATGTGTGCGTGCGTCTTTTAGGGCGCTCTGGTGGGCAACTGTATCAAAAGTATTTAGACTGTTCATCTACATATTGGACTCAACAAACTCAGTTTCTTTAATTTATAAATGTTTCATGTATTTCTTGTTTCACTTGGACGAAATCTTGAAAAACATTAGAATTAATAGTCTGTTTACTTCTACTTCTTCTTGGTTTATTGACTCCGCTCGCTGCGTTCACCTTAAAAGGCATAAAAGGCATTTATTTTCCCAAAATAGATTCCTTTAGAATCCTTTTGGATGTCATTTCTAATAACTACTAGATACTACTACCGCTTCGGAAACAAATTGCGCTCTGAGAGAGAAGAAGCGGCGCAAGAAACTCTCCCAGCATTCTTTTTTTGAGCTCTTTTCAATAAAAATATACAATATTGTACAGTCATTTCTATCCCTATAAAATAATCACAATCTAGGCCCAGGCTGTCCGATCATTTAGATGTTCAGCAGTGGAGTAATAGGATTTACGACAGAGCCATTTTTTTAATACGTTTAAATTTATATTGCCTGAACAGTGGCTGGGACTTTATTATAGAAGTCTATACATTTACCCTTAAAGCTATTATGTATCTTATGAAGCCTACTAGAATTAGTTACAAGCAATCCCTTATTTCTAGTGTTATAATTAACTACAAACTTAGAACCAACTTCCTAACTTAGATACCAAATGTAAGATAAATGATAAACATTATACAACTTGAAAAGGTAGTTGTAAATACTGCTGTTTTTCTAGCAATTAGCACACCCACACTGATGATGCTATATTTAAGTAGCAATTCTTTAAAAAGAAGTTAGCATGTCTATTAATCTATCTGTCTATTTTTTATAAATTAAAATATTCTTAGGTCAGAAGGGCTGTTAGACGTTGGGAAGGGAACTCGAAGACAAGTTTCCGTTGTCATTCAGTCTGATAATTGATCTCAGCGAGAAGTGTGTCAAACAGAACTTTGGAATGGTTTCCGTTTTAAACGTGGCAGTCGCCCAATGATGAATCTGCGCTCATTACATTCATAAGATTCTTCAAGAGCGTGTGATAATCATACTAGGTTTTTTTATAAAAGAGAATTCATAAACAAAATGTATGTACGATGCGGGAACACGCGACCACTCGTGTTCCGTGCGAATTCTCTTTCACTGAGCCAATCGTGCGAGTTACGTATCGTTTATAAAATCTTGTATGCTTTGTTCAACTCTCGGGTACGGCTTCATCTACACGATCTTCTTTACAGTTGATAACCTGCTCAATCCCAATATTTTGCATATTAAGAAATTGACTTGAGATGTCGCTATTGCAAATCTAAGAAATTTGTTATTTTAAAGGGATAACCCTCACTTCTGTGATTAATTACACAAATTAAATTTATAAACAGAATTTATGGACAATGCGGGACTCGAACCTGCCACCTCTCATACCGTGCGAGTTCCACTAAGCTAACCAGCTTGATTGGTGTTACACAAATTGTTTATGAAAGAGAAGATAAACGACCGAACAGGTTACCTGATGTCAAATGATCACCACCGCCCACATTCTCTTGTAACAACAGATCACAACCGCTTTGTGCAAAGCACGTTGAACATAATAACGTTACATACATCTCAACTTAATTAATTAACGCACGATTTTACTTTCGATAAAAATTCCGCTCTCGTTCTACAAACAATTATATTATATATAAATCTTATACTCACATTAAGAATGTGGTGATTTTTATAAATAACTAGCTGCCCCGACAGACGTTGTTCTGTATATAATAAATAAAATAATGTTTTTATATGAATTTGTCAATAACATCAAAAATTAATTCGTAAAATATGCACCCTGCTGTCGTAATGAAATTTTTTCACGGCAGAACTGTCAAACCGTGCGTCAATAAATTCTCTCATAGAAATTATGTATGGCCTTGACACTTGGCCCGTGGGGAATAGAGGCGCGTAGAATGTACTAAGTACTATCTTCTCGCCTCAATAGGACTACTGGCAACCCAAGCGCTGGCAGCTATTTCGGTCAAGGGATCAGCCTAGCTATCCAACGTGGAAACACTGCCAGTATTCTTGGTACACTTTACTATAATGATAGTTTTAATTTAATGTAATCATAGGTAGTGTAGTTAATATAATTATAAGATTTGTTTTATTTAAATACTATTAACGTTTAAAATTTACTTAACCCTACTAATATTATAAATGTGAATAATAGTTTGTTTGTTACGCTTTCACGCCTACACCACCGAACCGATTTTGATGAAATTTAGTACAGAGATAGACAAGAGCTTGGGAAAGGACATAGGCTTTTATCGCGAATACAAGGCATTATTTTTTCTAACTTTTTTAAATTTTAGACCCGCGTGGGGATGAAAGAGGGGGACAGTTTGTATGTGTATTTCTTGCAAAGCGAGTTTATATTATAATATAAAAAATGCTGCCCAAAAAACTATTGCACGCGGACGAAGTCGCGGGTATAACCTGGTAAGTATATAAATGAATGATTCAAGCTAAAACTGATTAAGTTATATCTGTACTTGAAGTAACTAAGTAAGATTGTTGAAGTCATTATTTCTCATTGTTTATTCTCAAACCAGTCCGTGATCTTGGTTCTCAGAATTATAAAGTTTTCCAATGACTAACAATGACTCAACTGGGTGATATTAATTATTTTTATATTTGCACTAACTCAATGTGGGTCAAACGTTTAGAGAGTTGCCTTTTTTAATCCTGTCTGTTTTTTGTGAGGATTTTTAACTATAACTCTTGTCTGGCGCTCCCCAGTATTAGCTCGAACCATTTGACTGCGTAGAGATGTCACTTTATTTTGTGTTCGTCTAATGCATCTATCACGTGGAGTGTTCCGAAGAGCTGTTTGTCCTGATTCCTGCCGCCAAATTCCACCTTCGCAAGGCACGCCACAAATTAGAATATCATCCCCACCATCTAGATGTGTGCCGTTCCTCCCCAGTGTGGTTTTCAAGGAACTTTCTTCCACGTACAACCAAGCTATGAAATGAGCTTTCTTGTGAGGTGTTTCGAAACGATAGGACATGGGTACCTTCGAAATAAGCCCGTACACCTTGATGACAGTAAGAGACGAGACAAGCAGGACGTTCAGCTGATGTTAATTGATACGCTCTGTCCATTACAATGCAGTGCCGCTCAGGAATCGAACGAATCTTCAAAGGCCATAAATTCTGAGCGGCACTACTTGCGCTCGTCACCTTGATACATAAGACGTTAAGTCTCATTTGCCCAGTAATTTCACTATGACGCCCCCCAGACCGAAACACAATAATGCTTACACATTAATGCTTCACGGCAACAATGCGCGCCGTTGTGATACCCATAATCTAGCCGGCATCCTCTGCAAAGGAGCCACTGGTAAAAAAATCTGGTGTTGCGAGAAAATGTGGGTAGCGGTGATAACTTAACAGTGCCTTCTTCTATAAAAAAAACCTCCTCCTGAGTCTATTATTCTATCTACATAAGATTCAATAATCACTACAGTAAAAGATTCAATCGTTTCCAATCTACGGGGTTACACGAGCTAGTCTTAGAAAGCGCTACGTAAGTACAACATAAATGAAAAATATTTTATATTGAGGCAAGCTGATACCCGCGACTTCGTCCGCGTAGACACATGACTAAGCACGTAGCACTTATAAAAATCTTTATTTCTTATGACAAAACTTAATATTTATCGTTCATAAAAAATTGTTTTCAAATTTTATTTTAGCTCAAATTAAGTTTATATTTTACCTGCTGAGAAAGTTGGCAAGATATAAAAATTCTAAATCTGATTTCTGAACGACGGACGGGGGACACCTCAGAGGAAAAACAATAATGTTGTTTTTATTTAATTCGAAGCATTTTCATATTTATTCACCTTTTAAACCTTCTCTGGACTTGCAAAAATAATTCAAGATCAAAATTACCCAAATCAGTCCAGTCATTCTCGAGTTTTAGCGAGACTAACGAACAGCATTTCCTTTTTATATGTATAGATAGATGACAAGTATTTTCGCTTTCATGTCACTTTAAATATGCAATCGTAGTAAAAACGTGATGTTACAATCATTATGATGGAAAGCACATTTGCATATTTTTGCTCGCTCATCGTATTTCCGTGAAACGACGCAACAAGCATAATATAGTTAGTGACGATCATACACAATGAAAGATATTTTGTTAAGTAATTGCTCGTGTTGTATTACAACTTTTAGTTAGTTTTTTTTTTATGAAAATAAGGGGCGAGACGAGCAGGATGTTCAGCTGATGGTAATTGATACACCATGCCTATTAAAATGCAGTGCTGCTCAGGATTCTTGAAAAACTCAAATATTTTGAGCGGCACTACTATTGCAATCGTCACCTTGAGACATAAGATGTTAAGTCTCATTTGCCCAGTAATTTAACTAGCTACGGCACCCTTCAGACCGAAACACAGTAATGTTAACACATTACTGCTTCACGGCAGAAATAGGCGCCGTTGTGGTACCCATAATCTAGCCGGCTTCCTGTGCAAAGGCGCCTCCCACTGCTATTATGCCATTGAGTGTCAAGATGCCACGCACACAAGTATTTAATAGTTGCCGTAATAAAAAAGGTATTGTTCTTTGGTAGTGCGGTATATAGGATATATATAGCTGGCTTAATCTAAGCCAAATAAAAAGGATGCATATTCTAGCAGCAATGTGTACAAATCAGTATTCTATACAATACCAGTCAGTATATACAGTTATGGTTCACATCTGGTCTCTCTATATTCGCGCGCTCAATGCTGAATGTCGTGATGGTCTCGACCACTTTTTACTGTGAAAACTAGCCGCCACTTATACCGATCGATAACTAGCATTCAATCCATGGTGCTCCTCCACCTGATCACACCATTTAAATTAAACACTTTTAAAGGATTAAAACGCGTGTAATTGTAACAGTCCCCCTGTTTCAGTCCCCCTGAAAACGAGATCTGGAAAAGTCTTGAAACGTCCGGGCTAACTAAAGTAGAAATAATAATGTTACTTTTACGCAAAGATCTAATTTAAAAACACAGTTACAATAATACGCGTTTTAATACTTTAAAAGTCTTTTATTTAAATGTGTAACACTCGCGTTAATCAAAGAAAGACTACCTGAGATTGTCCGCTGGTTTCCTGCAGTATTCCTGGTGAATTGGTTCGCTAAAAGCACATTTTTACACACACTTTTTGAACTATTCTAGTTATAACTCAATATTTTAAATAAGTATGTAATATTGTAAACAAATACGAATAATAATCAAATTAATTTATAATATATCAAACAGATTATCAAATAACGGATGAGATCGTAATCTCTCGTATCTAGATACTGATTCAGAGTGATTCTGTTCATGAAATGTTAATTTGAAGAACGGAAATAGATAATGATATAAATTTGCAGCGAGAAGGTTGCAACTTGTACTTGCATCAAATATATTTCACGTTAACCTATACTGCGGACATAGAATGATTTAGATGGAGCGACGTTTTGTGCGGTCACGTTACAAATAGTACAAGTAGCATCGGGATCCAAATTTTATTGAAAATGACAGACACAGAGAGAGTGTGGTGATTTTTTTTTGTAAGTCAGCCATCAATGTAAGTTATCATCTACCTCCAGTATGAGCGCCTCCATTCTTCCTCCTCCTCGCGTCGTATTCCTCATTGCTGAGGGTCATGATTTCTTTGAGGATTCAACTTTTTGACAATAGTTCGCCACCTGTGTCTGTCTTTGGCTACGTGCAGTGCGTCATGAAGTCCAGTTTCCAGAGATGTGCAGATTTGGTCAGACCATCTTATAGGGCTGCGACCTCTGGGAACTTGTCCGTGTACCTTCCCAGTAACCATCAGTTGTTCGAGGTTGTGGTGACCTTTTCTGGCGATATGTCCAAAGAACTCTTAGGTTCTACGGAGGCAGATGGATGAGAGTCTGGTTTTTACACCCAGAGTGTGAAGGATGGATTGGTTGGTGCGGAATGCTGTTCAAGGAATTTGAAGCATCTTCCTCCAGCACCACATCTCAAAGGCATCAATCTGATCTTTGTCGGCCTTCTTAGTGTCCATGTCTCAAAGCTTCATTAGGCCTACACTTTATCTAGTGGGGGTTGAATTTAGACTATTTTCCTATTATTAAACACGCCTTGATGAGTAATTAGCATTTGGCAAGAGGCATCACAATTGCGTAATGATTTTGAGAAGATTTATTATGAAAATGTGTGCGCATTATTGCCTAATTGCAGATTCATCATTTTTAGATTTTAGTCTTCTTATGCATATTAAACTATTATTTATTAATAAAACTTTTACATTTTTTAAGTCTGTGTTAGTAATAACATAGGCTTGAAAAATTCGAACACACTTTTTTTAGTGAGTTTGCTAATTATGTATAAGCTTTTGGAAGGACCTAGCCTCTGCAACTCCTACCGCAGAGGGTAGGAAAAACATTATGTACCATATATTATTAGACTTGAATAAATGATTATTATTATGATTTCATTACTTATTACTTATTATTTTATCATGCCTTGTACCTTATCATAACAGCACTGGGCAAATATTATTTTAATCGCGACTCTGTCTGTACATTGTATAAAATCTATGTCACGAATGTTTGAATGTATTTGTATTTATGTTACAGCGGCGAGGCGAGGGCTGCGGATGTGACCGTGACGCAGAATGACCTCTGTTGTGATGTAACGTGTACGTCACCATATCTCGTACACACCCAGGCTATCGGGAACAGTAATCAAACGGATGCTAGGCCTAATGGCCGCATAACCCACTACCGGATGTACGGTCCGTTGTCCTCTTATATTATGACACGCTAACATAACCTTACTCCACCCAACCAAACTTTATACTATGATTCATTGAAAATTTTTAATAGGAAATTGGTAATCGAAATATATTTTTGGTTCTCTTAGACACCTTTATATAATAGTGCAAGTATAGAAGACTCACTCATTAAAGAAATAGGAACTCTAGCGGCCATACAATACGGTGTAATTCAGATCGCACAGCGCTATTAATGTACATTTTTATTCACCTAGAAGATGACTCTCTTTCTATAGCGTGACTCAACTCTTCTGACGACATCAGGGTTGTCTTCTTTACCTGCAATCGTACCTAATTTTTAATCAATAATTGAAGATAGTAATGTATGTTTTGGAAGACCACCACATATTCAACATATTTCATTTTTTATTCAAAAAGTAGGAACTATAATCTATATATACATATATATATTCAGTATACATAAATACATTGAATATGTGGTGGTCTTCCAAAACATACATTACTATCTTCAACTAATGTAGGTTTGACAACGAAAGAATATTGATTTAAAATGTGGTACGATTACATAGGTAGGTACCTATTTATTTTATAGAAAAAACTAAGCTATTTTTATAAGTGCAACCGTGGTCTTAAGATTTCCTTGCGCACTCGTTTACTGCACTGTTACATCTGGCCCATACTTCTATACGGATGTGAGGCGTGGACTATAAAAGAAGACCTCAGAAAACGTATAGAAGCTTTTGAAATGTGGGCATATACACGTATGTTGGCCATAATTTGGACCCACAATGTCACAAATGTGGAAGTTCTGCGCCGCGTCAATCAAAAACGCGAACTCATGCAAACCATCAAGATGAGGAAAGTCGCATATTTGGGGCACGTTCTTAGGCACGAGAGATACGAACTCCTACAACTAATCATGATGAGAAAAGTTGCCGGAAGAAGAGGCGTAGGTCGCAGAAAAAAGTCTTGGCTGCGCAACATCCGAGAGTGGACTGGAATCGCGAGTGCGGCAGAACTATTTCGCCTCGCGAAGGACAAACAATTGAAACTACAAAGCTGACCGCCAACCTTCGCTAGTCGGAGAGGCACGCGAAGAAGAAGATTTTTATAAGGTTACAGGTAAAAAAGACATATTATATATAGGTAGGTAGGTACATACGACCTTGAACAGAACCACAACGTGGGCTAGACTTGCACACGTCCTCTTAGGTAAGTATTAAATAAACAATAACAAATAACTTTTTTGCGCTCAGCTCTTGATCTAAATACGAAAAACGAAACATAACCTACTTAGGTAGATGGTAATTTAATAATAACCGCTTTAAATTAGATTGTTTCAGCATCTTTAGGAAGTTTAATAATTTTAAATTTGGATCACAATGACCTTTGATATGCTTTGGTGTTTTATGTTTCTCCATTTGAATATCGGTTGGACCGGTGAAGTAGGTGACAACAAAGACCGCGTGTGCGTCACTGCTGGCTTGTGAGACCCTATTGGCTGGCCAACTGTGTACAGGCCGCCACACGTACTTATGATTTCGATACTTAAGCCGGTTGCAGACCGAAAACTTAGCTATGCCAAGGCTAAACTAAGCTATGCCAAGCAAGCTAGGCTAAGCTAAGCTAGAAATAAATAGCATGCACACCAACAGCTAAGCCAAAGCACTGCCAGAACACTGGACAGCACTGGCGAAGGATGTGCAAAGGGTGTACGGGGTAGCGGGAGGGGCTTAGCTTAACTTAACTTAGCTTCACATATTTTAGAATCAGAATCAGAATATCTTTATTCAATAAAATCTCGAGAATCACATTGAATCGTCACAAAATAAATTATTCTAATATACAAAAATACAAAGTTGTATCCATAATTATACTATTTGCACTATATTATACAAAAACTAGTCATAGCTCTACACCGGTTTACAAGAACCTATGGTATTGTCAAGCTGTCATTGCGAGATGGAGCGACATCTGGCCAAGCTATCTTGGCATTTATAAAATCATCTATTCTATAATACGGGTTCCTTAAATAATTATTTTTTAATATAAGATTTGAAATGACGAATTGACAGCTCTGTCACTTTTGATGGGAGTTTGTTATAGAAACGCACAGAGTTTCCCATGAAAGAATCGTTAAATTTTTGTAATCGGTATCTTGAAATCAACAATTTATTCTTAGTTAGCTCATATAGCTTAGTTTGCATAGTTTGCGGACTGCACACAAGTATGGAAAACTGCGACAGCTATGCGAGCTAAGCTAAACTAACTTAGCTTAGCTCTTGGTCTGCAACCCCTATTACACGGGGACAGGCTTAGCATGGGTACTACCCCGTTATGAATATCATAAAAAATCTTCTCATCAAATCTTCATAGAGTAGAACATCCTCGAGGTAAGGCGGAAACGGCAGCGATCGTTGTTACGTGGAAAGTGCTCAGAGGCGATATAGATGCGCCAAGTTTGCATGATGCGTTGTGTAAAATCTTTGTACCGGATAATTATTGTTCGTGACGCAGGCATTTATTTGTGTACGAATTAATGTTTTTTGTTTTTAATTAATTACTTGCTTCAATATTTTAATTGGCTGACGCCGTTGTATTAAAGTATAAATAAATAATTAACTAACAAAGTAAAGATTCACTATCAAGATAAAATTTGAGTTGCAGCGACATGAAAGAAACAGGAAATGTATGGGGTGTTCATTTTATGTTCAATAATTAATTAATACTTAATAAAAAAGACGTGTGGCACTCGGGGACTGCCGCGGTGAAGCTATTGCATAGCATTTTTTATCAACTTATGCAATCATAATTATTTATTTACTATATTTTTTTTTAATAAAATTAATTTTAAAAAAAGCAAACGGGAAGTGTGTAAAACTTAACTTGCAAGATTTGATTACAGACAGACAACGGGACAGGTGAAACTAAATAAAAATGCTTGTCATAATAATAAAAAATAAATAAACGTGATAAAAAAATAAATAAAAAAAATCATTATTTACCCCAGGCTCTAAAAAACGCTCTAAGGCAAACCTGGGACCTTCTGTATAACGAGCATATGAGATAACCGCTGTTCCACGGCAACTGTAATAAGCGTGCCGAAATAACTATATACATCTAGTAAGTAACCTAATAACCTTAAAATAACCAAATTATCTTAGTTACGGAATTTCTGGATTCGGTCTCCACGCTCAAGGCCCGCGATAGAAGCTATGCAATAGCTTAATATATTGTTACAATACAAGTGGTGACGAGGCAAACGTTGTTTTGCCATATAAATTATGTACCCGCTCATCGTATGAATTGTCATATTATTATGAAATTGAAATGTCATTGACTGAATTATTTGTATTGCGAATTTATAGGTATTATTGGTATTTTTTTAAAGTAGTAAACCTCACTTCTGGGATTGAATACACAAATTAATTTGAATACAAAATTTATTTAAATAAAAAAATTTTAAGGGTTAAAACGCGTGTAATTGTAACGGTTTTACATAAGATGTTTGCCTATAAGTTACATTTTATCCGACGTTTCAAGACATTTCCAGATCTCGTTTTCACGGGGACTGCAGATGAAGTGAGTCAAATATAGTATTTGTCATAGTTGTCATTATGAAGTTTAGCGCCATTTATTTCCTTGGAGGTGGTATTTGCTGTACACAGATGGTTTTTGGCAAAATTTACTGACAGTGTCCTCTTCATTTTTGGTATGTGTAGTAATGGGTTTTAATTTAGAGATTATTGGATCCCAACAAAATTTATGAACGATGCGGGACTCATGAAGCGACAATGACTTAAAAGAGTGGCAATGATTTTCTTGCTACTTCTTCTCATTAGCTCAACCCTTTACGAAGCAGCGGTAAATTCAATAAGAAACAATATTTTTTTTTGACATTCATAAGTGTCATTTCCGTGAACTACATGAATAAAGTGTTTATGAATTTGAATTTGAATTTGACAGCCAGAGAGTTGAACAAAGACATACTCGAACGGTTGGCTCAGTGGAAGAGCGCTCGAACGGAACGTGAGACGTAGCGGGTTCATAAATTTTGTTTTCAAATTAATTTGTGGAGGTATTTCTTATTCAATAAAACAGAGGTGCCGGAAAAGTAATCACCAACAAACATAATATACTAACCAGCCCTTCTCCAAAACACGCTGCATCTTATGGTGTAAGTATTATTCCGATCGGTTCAGTAGTTTTCGCGTAATAACTAAAAGAAAACCGGATCTCCATTTATTAGCATAGATTTGTGTCAAGTGACCGCTGTCAGTAATTATTAACATTGATCAATTGACTGTTATTATTAGTAAACAGTGTTTGATAGCTGCCGTTATACTATTTATTTATTTATTAGTTTAACTTACAAATTACACTCTTAGTATGCACACTTATGTAAACAGTAATAATATAAATTGAATGAGTTGTTTCAATTATTAGTCAGCACTCCATAATTTAAAACTTCGTGTTAATCCAGTATTTTAGGCTAACCCAACGGTATGTTAGGTATCAGTTAAGCTCCACGATGTAATGAGAATTAATTAAAGTTGCCCAATTGAATTAATTAAATTAATAGGTCTATAAATACTCGGTTGGTTTTAGCTTTTGGGGTACCGATAACTTGAGAGATAGGATAGTTGTTATTTCGATTTGGGCTACCCATAATTATTTTTATTCCAATATTTGTTTTGTATGGACATCTTTTCTAAATATTGTTGAAAAATTCATTCAAAACTTTCTGTAAAACCGACCTGTGGTACGCAATTCTCGTCGCTATAATGACTATGCAAAGAAAAGTCCAAATATCGACATTAATATTGATAGTCTTAACAACTTTAAATTAAAGCTCATAAAGTGTGACCTATCTACAGCCTGAGAATGTAATACTTAGGTAGTCTTATATAATAAATTGGTTGGAATATTGCATTCACAGATTTGTAATTAATATAAATAGCTCGTAATTTACTAATTTTAATCAATATTTTCTAGATTTCTCTAGTTAATTATAATTAGGGCCTATAATTAAGGGCCTTGGTTTTAATTTTTGTTATTCTTCATTGATCAAAATCATCAAATAGATGTTTAATACCTAAAATGGTAAAAGGTAATGATAACTATTATTATTTTTAAAGTTTTTCGGTATTAGATTAATAATAATCCCTAAAACTTCTGAATGAATAAACTTGGACTGAAATAGTAATTTGACTCGCTAGCTGATATTTCTTTATCAATGCAACGTGAAAGTTGAAAGAGTTAAATAAACTATTATATAAAAACCATTCTATAAAAGTATTCTCAAATCGCACGCTCACAAAATCGTCACAACATTCGTTTGTCACTGCGCCGATGGGCCTGTCTCACTCCACGTGAAGGTATAGAAATCGTAAGTACGCGCGGCGGCCTCTGTAGAGTAGGCCAGCCAGTAGGGACTCACGAGCAGTGTCGCGTACGCGCGAACTTTGTTGTCCGACCGATCATTAAAAAATAGAGAAACATAAAAAAGTATAGCATATTCAAGTTTATTGCGATCAACATTTAAATTTCTTTCTTTCTCTTCCAACGCATACGTTACTATTTGCAACGAATGTAGTTTGTCAACGAATGAATTTTGATTTAAAATTACGATTACCTATTTAAGAAAATTTATTGAATTAGGCGTTACTTTGCGGAAATCCATAATTATACAAATGATTTAAGATTTCTTTAGTGTTAATTCCGCCAATATTTGTTTTTAAAACAATTCGACACGTGTTTCGCCTCTACACGAGATCTCGAGATCTCGTGCCAGATTTTGGCGAGACAACACGTCTTGAGGATGCCTCGTGTAGAGGCGAAACACGTGTCGAATTGTTTAAAAACAAATATTGGCGGAATTAACACTAAAGAAAACTTAAATCATTTGTATAATTTTATATTATAGAAAAAACTTAGGTATTTTTATAAGATGACCTTATACTAGGTAGGTACAGTTTTAGGTCTAAGTCAACCCTTATGTCGTCAGAAGAGGTAAGAGTCATGCGATCGAAAGAGAGGCAACTTTTAAGTGAATAAAAATGTAGTTTAATAGCGCTGTGCGATTTCAATTACACCTTATTGTATGATGGTGATGGAAAGGTCCCTATTTCTTTAATTGATTTTGCAAAGTGAGACTTCCGTACTTGTGCTGTTATAAAATATTCGTTGGCCGCGGTGCATTCAGGGCTGTCTAGTGTACCAAGTGTCTACCGAACTGATTACTGAATCTACGTACGTATTTGGGTATAGGTAAGTGCATTCCCGCCGTTTGTATGAAGATAAAATAATGTTAGATAACGTTATTACCGTGGTGTCTGTATACGCAAATAACATACTCTAATACATTGTATATACTCAAGTCTAGGTATATTATGCGTGTTTGACTGTTTGAGTGGTTTTGTAATTATTATTTGAATTAATTATGTAGACATCATTCTGTACAATAACTGTATATTCCAGTATTTATTTTATTTATTTATTTATTACACTTTTTGACTCTACATTAACTAAATATAACTGGGATATAAGATGATATGGTGCAAATGGCGGACTTATCACTATATAGTGTTCTCTTCCAAGCAACCATTTGTAATATAATAAAAGAGAAAGACAGTACATAAAAGTGTAAGAAATGTGTCAAAAATATACACACACATTATATTATATGCTATTCTAAAGTATAGATAAATTTCTAAAGTATGGTATCTAGTTAACGATTTATTTGTGTTAATAAATCAATTTTAATGGTTATAAGGAATTTTTTTGAATATTCACTTCTGTTTGCAATCTTTATTATTGTCTCTGTTTTTTTATAAAGCCCATTGGAATGAAACAAACATTTAATTAATGTTTCGGAAAGCTTACCACAATAACAAAAGCAAACAATTCAAGCGGGAATTCCAATCTCTAAAATTATCAACCATAGATAAACAAAAAAAAGTTGCCGGCCTTTAAGGAAGGTGTACACGCTTTTTTTGAAGGTACCCATGTCGTATCGTCCCGGAAATACCGCACAAGGAAGCTCATTCCACAGCTTTGTAGTACGTGGAAGAAAGCTCCCTGAAAACCGCACTGTGGAGGACCGCCACAGATCCAGATGGTGGGGATGATATCCTAACTTGTGGCGTGTCGTGTGAAGGTGGAATTCGGCGGCAGGAATCAGGTTAAACAGCACTTCGGAACACTCCCCGTGATAAATGCGGTAGAAGACACACAATGAAGCGACGTCTCTACGCAACGGCAAGTGATCTAGCCGTTCACAGAGCACTGGGTCCCCGACAATTCGAGCTGCTCTGCGTTGCACGCGGTCAAATGAATCGAGCTGATACTGGGGTGCGCCAGACCAGAGATAACAGCAATTCTCCAACATACTATCTATCTAAAGTCCCTTATTTAGATTTCACGAATAGTCTATTATAAAATCAAATTAAGCTTGTAAGCTTGAAATCCTGATGTCATCGTTTTAAGCCTGTATTACAATCGTTTTAGAATGGCCCATAATAAAATTTTTTAGAAATACATATTGTTAGGTGATAAGTGTAAGGGGCCGTATTTGCATACCAAGATAAATGCAGTACCACCATTTCCTACCACACTTAGGTACTATACATAACCGCACTCGCCGACGATTGTGTTATCTCTTTTATCAGAAGACAATCGGACTATCAGATCGTAAGCGATCTTTTCTCCTTTCCACAAGCACACAGCCTGTCCCAGGTTCGAGTCTCCATAAGAGACGCCCGCGTCTGTTGTTGAGTAGTATTTGCGGCCTCCACGGCCCACGTCCTATGTTGCTGTTAAAGGCTTTTCACTAATTTCATATTTTGAGCCCAACATATAGGCCCTGTTTCGGGGTCTTTAGTATGTAAATGTACTCTCCACCTTTTTTTTAAAGAAAATAAGGGACGAGACGAGCAGGACTTTCAGCTGATGGTAACTGATACGCCTTGCCCATTACAATGCAGTGCCACTCAGGATTCTTGAAAAACCCAATTATTCTGACCGGCACTACAAATGCGCTCGTCACCTTGAGACAAGATGTTATGGCACATTTGACCAGTAATTTCACTAGCTACGGCGCCCTTCAGACTGAAACACAATAATGTTTAAACATAACTGCTTCACGGCAGAAATAGGCGCCGTTGTCGTACCCATAATCTAGCCGGCATCCTGTGCAAAGGAGCCTCCCATTTGTAGAACACCTCTCAAAGAAAATCTAATATCTATTGTATGATCACTCCAGCAGTCAGCGGTACCTTATCTAGTGGAGATACAGTATCAGCCGCTATAAAGTATATTATGCGCTTTATCAGCGAGGGGGGGCACGGGGAAGGGGGGGGGGGCGGTATCGATAATATTGTGTCCGATCGCGATATCAATCTCTATGCTAAGTGTCTTTGTTTAGAAAGTAAATACTTCATGATCCAAATTGGAGTAACGGTAAGAATTATTGGAAGCGAAAACTTTATTGTATTTTATAGTTTTTGTGGCACATATAATATGTTTTTATTTATTTAACAGGGGGCAACCGAGTACGTGCACATAGTTCGACGGACAGATTCTCGTTGGGGCAGTAAAGTCCTCGAATGGTGACTACGTAACGGAAGACGCAGTGTTTGCAGATGTCCCCCACAAGATGGACCGACGATCTGGTAAAGATCACCGGAATACGTTGGATGATCATATCAGTCCGAAGACGTCCACTGCTGGGCAAAGGCCTCCCCAAAAGATCTCTACGTCGATCGGTACTGCGCTGCCCTATATAGCTAGTATAGCTAAAAGCCCTATCAAGCCATTGCACCAACATACTGTATATTATTTTATCTACACCCATGCCCTTATTGCCAACATTAAAGCACCCAATGTTCTAATAACCATTACATCATCCAAACGAGTGTTATAATGTTGTACTGAATTTCATAACAACACTCCTATGTTTTTTTTCGATCTCTTCATGCGCAAAGAGTTTCAACAGACAGTCACATTCTTATTGCTCGATGCGTGGTATCTGTATGAATTTCAAAAAAAGAACATTTTCGTTTACGCGCGTTCCACACTACCAGAAAGTCGCGCCCATTTTTCTTCGATAGTTTTATTGTTTTGTTTACAAAAAATCGAGTGAATTTTAATTATTGCACAATACAAAATGTAAATTACTACTAAAAAAAATTGTTTCATTAATACTTAGTTTATTTGTATACTCAGTAATGAATGATATTAGGTTACTACTAGGATTGGTGTTTTAATGTTAGCAGTAAGCTAACTGTTCCAGAATCTTTAAGAGGATTCATATTCTGGATGTAGATAAAGTCTTGAATGCAACTGTTGATAATTAGGTATTTCAACACTCATGTGATACTATTATCACAAATCCACATTCGTGTTTTAATACCCCTTAATACACAACAGTTGCATAAATAACTAATATTATAATTCCCATCAGCGTGAGATAGATACCTATGCATAATAATGCTGATGTCAAGTAGGGTGTTTGGCCGTGATTACCTGATGAAGATACACAAATGCTCCCATCTGTAGTTATATAGATATAAGTTAATGAACTTAAAAAATTCGTACGTGACTACCACTTGACATTATGGAAATATCGCCTGGTTATCGTTCGTATCTGATAGTAAGTCGATATCTATTGTACATTCCACGAAACAATTACAAATTATATTATCAGTACATTATAAATTAATTTGTTATTAAATCTCAACAGATTTCACTCAAGACTCAATCTAATTCCATTAAAAATAATTTTATTTAATAGCTATAGGTACCATCGACTATGATTATGACCCACTTTGAGGATTATTTTTTATTTAAATTATAAAAAGAGGTTTATATTTGAAACGAAAAATATTGTATGATTGATTGGTGGTCTGTCAGTGTATATGATAACAATTACTTAGGATATGTATGATCTTAGGTTAGTAATGATTTCAACCAACTTATTTATTATGACTGAAGGGAAAGGATATTATGATCGGTCGCGATTAATTTTTAAAGTAAAAACTTTTATTACATCGTCTCAAACTTTTTCGTCTGTGTGTTGCGTGACGGTCGGGCGGCCGCGGCGCCTATAGTTCGCAGCAGCGGACCGGGTAGTGTATAGACTATTACTCATTTGTGCCAGTGCTCCACGCTATTTTGTTTGTTTTTGTCAGTGTTTAATGTTAATGTTGTTACTTTTATTATTTCCCATTATCATTCCAATTTTCCAAGTTTAAAATTAAAATTGATAAAGCGATTTTTATACCTAAGGGCATATGGGTATAAATGGAATATTTATCCAAAAATGTTTACTTAAATTTCTATAAAGTGGAAAAAAAGTTTCACTTTTACCGTGGTTTCATAAAACCACACAATCCTTTTTTTTTCGATATTGCAATATTAGCACAGATGCTGTAAAATCAAACTTCTAAATCAAACCAACCAAAAAACCGTTTTTGACCCTCCTTCTTGTTGGCTATTATTCGCTACCAACTTGTAAATTTCAAACTGTGGCTTTAAGGCGACACTAAATCCCAGCGACCTTGAGCGATATGAGTTCACGGCTGCCGGCCCGCCATCTATATTTTCAAAATTCTTGCGTGGAAAATAGTTTATATGCTTACAATCCTCGTAATTCACTACTAATCTGAATTAATGAACCTACACAAAAAAGTACAAGCTTTAAGAATAACTACCTACCAGTGGGAGGCTCCTTTGCACCGGATGCCGGCTAGATTATGGGTACCACAACGGTGCCTATTTCTGCCGTGAAGCAGTAATGTGTAAGCATTACTGTGTTTCGGTCTGAAGGGCGCCGTAGCTAGTGAAATTACTGGGCAAATGAGACTTAACATCTTAGTCTCAAGGTGACGAGCGCAATTGTGGTGCCGCTCAGAATTTTTGAGTTTTTCAAGAATCCTGAGCGGCACTGCATTGTAATGGGCAGGCGTATCAATTACCATCAGCTGAACGTCCTGCTCGTCTCGTCCCTTATTATCATAAAAAAAAAAACTTTTCTGAGTGAAGTACCAAAATATGCGTCACGCCATTCCAAAAAACTTGTTTAACTTCAAAGAAAAGTAGTAGTTCAAAAAGGCTCGGCAGTGTTAACTATGACCAACAGCAAGCATTAGCAACCTACAAATAAGACTTAAGGATATGTGTAACAGGATTAAGTAAGTGTTCATAGCTCGAAATCCTATACTTTCACCAAAAACTTGTCTAAAAACACCATGTTTGCGTGTTTTCTGCTTACTCTTCGCCTTAAAGAAACGCGAAGTATCCTGGCCCATACCATCAGCTGAGTAAACTGTCCATTTGCCTCTTCTAATATAAAAAAGCTTGAAGTACAACAGGTTAAAGGTATATAAACACACCTTTATTATTGCTTTTAATAGACTGTTAGCGCAATATATTGTACAATGAGTTTCTCAGGATGTTTCCAGATTGTGAATAAATCACACACGATGATAAATATGTGGGATCAAGAATACAAGACTGCAAGGTCTGAAAGGTCACGCCTGCTATATTTACTTATATAGTACTCTTCTACATAATAGGTACAACATGATGAACAACCTTAGTTCAGGGTATTAAAATACCGACTGACTTGCGCTCTCGATGAGGTCCTCTCGGACACAGGAGCAAGCTCAATGCTACAGGGAGATACGTAAAAATTTCTCCGCGACCGTGTAACGTAAATCAAATCAAAAATCAATTTATTCACGTAGGTCGCGGAAATGACACTTATGAATGTCAAAAAAATAAAATATTTATCTTATTGAATCTACCGCTACTTCGTAAAGGGTTGAGCTAATGTGAAGAAGTAGCAAGAAACTCATTGCCACTCTTTTATATCAAGATTTACATTTAAGTGCATCGATTTACAAATCATTTCAAATTACAATATAATATGTAAAATGTAAAATGATGCAACAGACACACTCAAACGTCAAACTGTCAATGTCTTACACGAGTAAGTCAAAAAAGTAAATGTAAATTAATACAAAAATTATTGAGTACAGTAGCTGCATCATCCACATACACTATAAATAAATAAAGGTATTTTCTGTGAGCATTTTATAAGCGATTATAAATAAATAAATATGTATATATCACAAAAACTTTTAAGAATCTGAAAATAATAGGAACAAGCCGACAATTTAGAACAAGGGTCGGCAACAGGCCGACCACGGGCCGTTTGCAGGACCGCGTTAGGTCGAACCTGGGACTGCCAAATACATTCGAATTTGCTGTTCTTCTGGAGCAAACAAACTATAAAAAAATCTGGCTCAAGACCGTCGGTGCAGTTTCTAACATTAATATTTTACCAGTGGGAGGCTCCTTTGCACCAGACGCCGCGCCGGCCAGATTAAGGGTACCACAACGGCGCCTATTTCTGCGGTGAAGCAGTAATGTGTAAGCATTACTGTGTTTCGGTCTGAAGGGCGCCGTAGCTAGTTAAATTACTAGGCAAATGATTACTAGGCAAAGTGCTGCTCAGAACTTTTTGGTTTTTCAATAATCCTGATAATTAATTACCATCAGCTGAACGTCCTGCTCGTCTCGCCCCTTACTGCCATAAAAAAAAGTTGATTCATGACGTATTTATTGGCTTATTCAGCCTGCCTTCGTGTCCTAGCTCAACAAACTTGAGACACGCGTTGCTATTGGATATCGGGGGCGAGGCGAGCTAGAATTGTGCCACCTTTTTATACTTATCGGTTCTATTTCAAATCCTATATCGTATGGTCCACCAAATAGTCTCGTATTTGTCATTATGTATTACCACCTATTGCCCGCGACTTCATCTGCGTAAAAGAGTTTTTAAAAATAATAAGCAAGTTTGGAATTGAAGATTACCTCATGACCTATTCCAGTTCTGGTTTCCGTTTTCGCTACCGTTCCCAACATATTATATGAATCTTATTTCGAGGAAGATTGCTATGGCAAACTAAACCTACTATTGGTATAGCTATAGCTCTCCGACGTGAATTTCAGTTTTTCATAAATCCCGCGGTAACCATGGTTTTTTCCGGGATAAAAGGTAGCCTATTCTTTCCCAAGCTCTAGTCTAATGCTGTACCAAATTTCATCAAAATTGGTTCAGTTGCTCCGTCGTAAAAGCGTAATAAACAAACTTTCATACACATTTATAATAATATCTACAAGCTCTTGTTCACTGTTAGCGTCTAAGTTCTGTGTTGTAAAAGATTTTTGTGCACTGTGAGTAATTTTTAAGAAACTGATACACTTACTTAAGTTATGCTTATAACATAAGTTATCCCTTAAGAGCCCAATTTGGTGGGAATAATCAGATTTTTCAGACCAAATTAAATTGAATTTGAAGCGCTTTTTTTGAGGTTTGGAAGTATAGAAGCAAGTGGCGTTCTACTGACTGCACCTACGGGAAAAAGATGTGAGTGCATGTATGTATGTATGTAAATTACATCTCTGTGTATGATTTGGTTTGAGACCTGTTACTAAACTTTCTGATTAACATAAAATATATACGTTGTATTTTAGTTTCATTGGGAATACTGGGAAATTAACAAACAAAAGCTGCTTCCAAACTTCTTATCACACGGGAGAGGTTCTTGCGCCTTTCTTCTCTCTCAGAGCGCTATTTGTTTCCAAAGCGGTGGTAGTGTTTGAACTAACATCAAGAAGAATTCTATAAATGCATTTATGCCTGGAAGACATGGATGAATGGTGGATGTTTGCACAACAGCTGTTAGAAACGTTAATATTTGAATGGCAATCCGCGTATTGTGCTTAAAACAACAACAAAGTAAACAAAGTATTTTACCTAATTATATATTACTTACACATTACTGCCGTGAAGCAGTAATGTGTAAGCATTACTGTGTTTCGGTCTGAAGGGCGCCGTGGCTAGTGAAATTACTGGGCAAATAAGGCTTAACATCTTATGTCTCAAGGTGACGAGCGCAATTGTAGTGTCGCTCAGAATTTGTTGGGATTTTTGAGAATCCTGAGCGGCACTGCATTGTAATGGGCATGGCGTATCAATTACCATCAGCTGAACGTCCTGCTCGTCTCGTCCCTTATTATCTTTAAAAAAAAACTTTTACTATTAATTAAATGTATTGTAATCACTTCCATTACACGTATATAACAACAAACAAAATTTGTAATGTTATAAAGTAATATAATATTAAACTTGGTATTTGATGTGTTTGCAAGCATGCAAGCCTTATTATTACCATGTAATTAGGCAGTTGAGATAAAAATGTAATTTATAATAATTATATAAGTTATATTATTACGATACTTAGAGAATAAACGGAAAAAGAGGTGATCTAACTGACAAGTCTTTATTAATAAATTTATTTTAATTCAGTGCTTATACCACTGTTAATGTGCAAATTTAACTAAAGCTGATTGACCTTCTAAGGTCATCTGCTGTAGTAAATATGGGCTTAACACAAATACTATAGTGTATAGAATTTTGCAGGGATTGTCATTGAACTATTAGCTTATTTGAACCATTAAACCGTAAATAAAAACATCGCAGTAAATAGTAATATTGCAATTAATATGTAAGATATGTACCTATGTTTATCCATTTTAAAACTACTTTCCATAATACATTACGGAATGGAGATTAAATAAATTAATATTGTTTAACTTAGTTTTAGTGTTGTGTTTTTTTTTTTTACAAAAATGGCGATATCTTTTAATGTGCATAAAGTTTTAGTGTCGATGTTTTTATATGTTACTAGCTGACCCAGCAAACGTTGTATTGCCGATATTAAAATCGCGATACAAAAGTAACTGTTGATCGTAGATGGGTGAAAATTTGAAGTTGTATGGATTTTTTTAATGCTGACTCATAATCAAACAAATTTAAAAAAAATGTCAAAAAAAAATAAATCGTGTGGACCACCCTTAGCATTTAGGGGGATGAAAAATAGATGTTGTCCGATTCTCAGACCTACCCAATATGCACTCAAAATTTCATGAGAATCAGTCAAGCCGTTTCGAAGGAGTTTAACTACAAACACCGCGACATGAGAATTTTATATATTAGATAAAATCGGACAAAATTCATATTATAAGCGATGCACAACTAACAAATTTATAAGGTTATGTTATTATCTTAGATAATTTATATGTCTACATAGATTATTTAGATGGTTTCACAGCTGTTATAGTCTATCTAGGTTATTACGATAAAAAACTACCAATAAACAATTATTTACTTCTGCCATAACTCTCTTTAGTAGTTCATTTATAATTATTTATATCTTACCGTTGGTTATTGAGTTTAATCACATACTCAATTAGGAGAGAAAATAAGATCGATGTCCGCCATTATTATATTCTGTCACATTGTTTTTCAAATTTCCATAGACTTCCATAGATATCTAATAATTTATGTCAAGCTGACAGAGGGGATCGTAAATATTACTCATTTTAAGTAAATTTGACCGACAAACCCATGTAATACTGTGGTAGTAAGTACTCAAGTGATGAAACGACTTTGGTCAAGAGAATAATTATACTTTTTATAACTCTTTTTTTACTAATTCCTTAACATTGTTATTTGGTTTTAATTGTCTTGACCTTAAATTTTATATAAATGTGCTTGTAATAAAAAACACTTCTGCTTGTATTATATTTTTATAAATATAATTAATAATTATTTTTATAGCATGTTGAGTTTCGGTTTCAGACATGTAATTGATTATTCTAAAGATTTTTTTATAATGGCTTTGAAATAGTTATTTAGTTATTTCTAATGAGAAATTATGAACTTGTAAAAATATGGATTAATAATGTCTGCCATCCCAGCATCACTCGCGTTTAACTCTTATCTACTAAAGAATGAGACACCGAGTGATAGGGGCTAGGTGTCGCGATGAGTCGAGATCCTCACTCATTCACATTCTAGTAATATATGATTTGCTCCTGTAGGATTATATTTATAGTAATAAATTAAAGTTTAATTAGTCAATTGATCATCTACTTGCACAAAACATTTTTTTTACACGCTTTTTATTAGCTTCACCTGTATGATTGTTTGTAACCGACTCATTTGGGCGCGATTTTGACCCACTTTAAACGGCCAGATTTCGTTCAAACTTAGGAGGATCGAGGATCGATGACAATACATTAATTTGATCAAATTATTCCATTTTTCAATTTGCAAAATAAGATTTATGTTAATTTATATAATTTTTTCATCTACCCTCGTTAAGGCAGGAATTGATGCTAACACCTGATGCTAAGTGATCACCGCGCCCATACACTCTTGCAAAACCGACCTTTAACTATATAAATACTGCTAACGATGAGATTTCATTTAGGAATTACTAGCTTTTACCCGCGAATTCATCTGCGTTTAATAGTTACTTTGGGCAGTTCTTTTATTCTTTAGGATACTTTTCAAATAAAACACATACAAACTGATCTCTCCGGTGCTGGCAGCGCTCTTCTATGATACAGCGCATATCTCTTAAAGGACACTATCTTTAATAGTATTTCCCTGTGAACTTTTATCTCCTATTTCATCCCCATGTAGATCAAAGTTTCAAAAATACTCAAAGAAATGTTTTTAAATTATTTCTTATGAAGTGCCTTAACACAAATTTTCATGGTTTTATCTTCGATAATGACGATTTTCCATACAAACTGCCATCCCCTATTTTAGCCCCTCCATTTATTTTTTTGCAATAAAAATCTATGTCCTCTTTCAAGCTCTAGTCTATCTCTGTACAAAATTTTATCTAAAACAGTTCGGTGGTTTAGGCGTGAAAGCGTAACAAACAAACTTTCATTTACATTTATAATATTAGTAGGGATTTTTGGTATGAACTTTAGAATATTTGGTGTGAACATAATAATAACTAACTCTCTCAAGGCTTACGCAATGAATAATTACTTATATGTAATATTAACTTAATTATTTTTAATAGAGCAATGCATTAATTAGCAATATTACTAGAACGACCTACTTAATGTTAATAAGTACTTATTGTGTTAAAATTAATGTTTTCACATCAGCATTATTATGTAACCAAAGTGGCACGGTTCAAGTTCAATTTTTGCTAACAAAACATTTTTTGTTTTACATTTGTAGGTATATTTACGAGTAGTAACTAGTAATTATTCGGTAGGTATGTTATAGTAGATGTACTCCAACAGGCATCGAACCTTCGGTCACTAATGTAAAGTCGATAATTACAAAACTTTCACTGCCTTACAAATAAAATAGGTATAAAGTTGTTCAGATAATAAACCAAGAATATGCAAAATATTTACAAATAGACATTTTACTTAATATGATTGGTTTATTCGGACATATAGCGTTTCCCGCGTTTATTTGCAAGGCTGCCTGACATTTGGAAAACTTCAGAATTATAATTGTATTGACAGTGTTGTCAGTGCTATATTCAATATTTTGCATTGGTTTATTCTCAGGTATAACTGTACAAGTTTATTTGTAAGGCCGTAAAGCTTAAAGCCGTAAGTTACTAATTGTTTCAGTTGGCTGGGTGCAGGTGATCTATAAGTAACACCTGATTGTCACTTGTTAATAGTTGTTATAAAAAGAAACCTAGGAGCACTTTATCGTTAGACATAATAATATGTCATGACAAACTGATGACTGTGTCAGTCACCCATCTTAATCGAACACCTGTCAATAGAAACCCGGTTTGTGTAGGTACAACTATATATACACAAATATATTACTTACTAGTTGACCCGACAGACGTTGTTCTGTATATAATAAATAAAAGAATGTTTTTTATTAATTTATCAATAATATATCATAACATCAAGAATTATTTCGTAAAATATGCTCCCTGTTGTTGTAATGAAATTGTTTCACAGCAGAACTGTCAAACCGTGCGTCAATAAATTCTCTCATAGAAAATATGTCCATACAAAACAAATATCGGACGACGGGGGACACATCAAAGGAAAAACAAAGTTGTTGTTTTTATTTAATTTCAAACACTTTCATATTTATTCACCTTTTAAACCTTCTCTGGACCTCCACAAATAATTCAAGACCAAAATTAGCCAAATCGGTCCAGCCGTTCTCGAGTTTTAGCGAGACTAAAGAACAGCAATTCATTTTTATATATATAGATTATTCACTAGTGGGAGTCCTTTGCAAAGAATGAAGGCTAGATTATTGGTACCACATCAGCGCCTATTACTGCCGTGAAATCGTAATATGTAAGCATTATTGTGTTTCGGTCTGAAGGGCGCCATAGCTAGTGCAATTGCTGGGCATATGAGGCTTAACATCTTATGTCTCAAGGTGACGAGCGCAATTATAGTGCGGCTCAGAGTTTAAGGGTTTTTCAAGAATCAGCACTGCATTGTAATAATAATAATAATAATATTGACACACTTTTTACACAAATTATCTTGCCCCAAATTAAGCATATATAGCCTGTGTTATGGGTTGCAAGACAACGATATATTTAATACAATATACTTACTTAAACGTACATAAATACATATAAACATACATAAATACATTTAAACATCCATGACACGGAAACAAACATCCATATTCATCATATAAATGTAATGGGATGGGCGTATTAATTACCATCAGCTGAACGTCCTGCTCGTCTCTTCCCTTACTGTTATAAAAAAAGTACTAGTGTATAGACGAACAAAGCACGCAAAAGAGAATAAAATCTAACATAGATACAGAAAGAAAGAAAGCGAATGTATTTTTACTGTTACCAGTTTTGATTGATAAGTCGCAAACAGCCACGCTTGGAATTAGCTACTTACTTATCTATTAACTTACTTAGACATTGCTCAGACTTAACTTAGGTAAATCTTAGATGAGTGTAATAAAACGCGAACTTAACTTTTGCATTGAGCTGTCTTAGCTTAAGCTTATCATAATAATTTCAGCTGTTAAATGAGTATCAAACGAAATCAAAGATTATGCTAAGCTTACATTTAGCTAAGTTGTGGAACTTTAGCGAAGTAAGTAAATATTAATTACAAATTTAAGCAGAATTTTTAAATTATAAGTATTTGGTGAGTATTGGATAATGTGTAGATTAAGATTCTTTTTTGTTGTTTGGTTGAGTTCCCGTGACAGGCTTCGTCATGCTCGCTTAAATGTCACTGCTCGTGGCGGCGACATGGGACGGGTCGTCCCCTTCCCTAAAATATGGTCCAGGGAGACAATCGCTGGCTCATGCGTCATTCTCGTGAACGGGCGCTGCTTGTGGTGGCAGGATGATTCTGTTACCGGAAGCTCTGCTTCAGATTCTTAAAAATAATTGTATATTTATTTATTTTTACAATCGCTTATAAGATGCTCGCAGAATACATTAATTTATGTACGGTGTGTGTGGATGATGCAGCTACTGTACTCAATAACTTTTTTTTTGTATTAATTTACATTTACTTTTTTGACTAACTGTGTGTGAGGCATTGACTATTTGACGTTTGAGTATGTTTGTTGCATCACTTTACATATTATATTGTAATTGAAATGATTTGTAAAACGATGAAAATGTAAATCGTGATTTAAAAGAGTGGCAATGAGGTTCTTGCTACTTCTTCTCATTAGCTCAACGTACACATTGACAAATGATAATTGGTCACGCATTATTGAGCTATCGCTAAGTGTATATACTCCATTAAATTCTGACTCTGTGGGTACAGAACACGTATATCAAACTTTAATTTTATTATATAAATCCGGTGTCCTGATGTTTGTTTCCAGTGAACTCCTAAACTAATGAACGGATTTTAATGGGGATTACTTCATGGAGTGCAGTTTAGTCCAACTTGAGGTATGGGATAGTTTTTATTTCGATAAATATTTTTATTTCCAATATTTGTTTTGTATGCACATATTTTCTACGAGAGAATTTATTGACGCATGGTTTGACAGTTCTGCTGTGAAGCAAATTCATTATTAGTACAACAGGGAGTATATTTTACGGAATAGTTCTTGATGTTAAGAAATATTATTGATAAAGTCATAAAAAAATAGCATTTTATTTATTATGTACACAAAAGCGTCTGTCGGGCCTATTTATGAATGAATAATTTATGTTGCTCGTATTGACAGTGACAGCTCGTTAATTGTGTAGATATTTGTTCATTGTTATTCTAAACTCGATCTTTAAACAATGTACTTACTTGACACTTGTCATTCATCGCTATTATTTAGGTACTGTCTGTGCTGTGCATATGAACTTCTGAATTGTCATACGACAACTTTGAATGTTCTATCGTACCAACACTCCTAATAGTTACTATATTTATATATATTCCCTTAGATTATTGATTGGTCTCCACTGCGCTCGAACTAGGTACCGCAGGCGTAGTCTCAAACTGCGGCATCTAATACAACTCTCAAGTGGGCGTACTCGATCCAGTCACGAACAATGTGTGACGTTGACGTGCCACACGTTCTGTTAAACTTTGCTAAAAACTTAAACTAAAATGCCGTCTCTTAGTATAATTTTGTAAAAATAAGGAAGACACTGGGACCACCACAAAATAACACGAAGCGTAAGTCACAAAATTTGAAAAATGCCATTGAGTGTCAAGATGATACGCACACAAGCATAGTTGCCGTGTGCTTAGGTAGTGCGGTATCTGGTTGGAGCGCAGCGGAGACCAATCGTTAATCTAAGCATAAATCATTCATAATATTCCCTTTAATGCTCTAAAGAATGATGTTTACAGCAATGACTGCTAGATCCATAGTTTAAAGAAAAATTAAAAATATTACAAATTTAAAAAACAAAGATAAAACACGAAAGGTTACCAAGTGAACGAGGGAAACTGCATGTTAAAACATATACATCTTCGAACAAAGCCTTCGTACTATAATAATCGAACTGCACTCGGGTGAGTTTGTTTGTTCATAATATTATTTTGAATCCAGATCTTATGTAATCTACATTTTAATAGATAATATCATAAATTTCAAATTTGTATAGTATGGACGATACATGTGAATGTATATCACATTAATATTAAAATAGATAAACTTACCTTTTTTATATAAGAGGGGGCAATAGGGTCAGAGGCTCGCGGGAAGGGGAGGGGTGAGGAAACAACCCATGTACATCAACACCAGGGCTCAAGAGGTGCGTTGCCGGCTAAGCCGACCCAGAAGTACATGTAACACACACACCTTCATCTCATTCCATTTAGCCATCAAGTATGTTTAAATAAATTTTAACAACATCAACCAATTTCTCGATGAATGCATCATCCAGCCACCACAAATAGCGTAAATTTACGAGCATGAGGCATGGACTAGCCATCGCGTCCCTGCACCATGTTTTAATGGGCCCACGACGTCTATGAACTACTAAATATGAGTAAAAGTTCTCTCTGATCATAAACATTACTCTGTGATGAAAATGAAATACAGACTACTATGTTACATAGATGCCGGGCGAGCGTCCCAAACAGAATGTAAATACTACGTAATAAGAGGCGGACTGCGTGAGTAAAAATTTAAATTTAGTTTTGTATGAAACGTGCAGTCATTTGACATAAGTTTAAAATAATAGTAATTATAGTATGGCGATTGGCGACGAAGTATAATCCGGCTAAGTTTGAAAGCGAGCAGTAATTGCTTATAACGTACTGGATTTCGGCTATCTCCGTTTTTACAAGATTATACCCGTCATCTGTCAATCTATCAATGGCTGCACGTTTCATACAAGTTTCGCTAGACTGGGTCAGCCGTTAAATGAACACCTATCGCTCAAGGTCGCTGGCATTTAGTATCACCTTTAGCAAGTATGACGAAGCCTGCCTTAAGATCTCAAACAACAGGAAGGAATGTGTATTTTATATTATGCAATGCTGCCTAAAATACCTTTCTTACTGCAGGTAGAACAAAAAAAACAGCACAAAAATATTTATGACAACATTTATTGCGATACCCCTAACAAATATAAATTAATTACAATATATTACAGCACATTTTGTATATATGGGATTTGTATGCAATTTGATAATGTATAGGTAATTTAATATATTACATTTTAACAATAAGGCAATATTCAATATCACATAGAATTTACATAATATTAGATATTTTGTATTATTTCAACAACAATAGCAGGTAAAGTATTGTATCGGCATGTATCTGGCACTGATTAGATTAGCTCGTAATTTCATTGATAACGACGCACGAATATATTTAATAACATAATACAATTCCTATAAAATAAATTGACTATTTATAATTATTATGGTAGACAGTAACGAACACTCGATCAGTATCACCCACAATTAGTTCATTTATATAAAAATTATCAAAAGTAATATCGAAACAATGGCTCGATTCATAAAAACTGCTTTACATTCTTGCAAACTGACTACTTGTGCTTAAAACAATATTAAATTCATTCTTTAATAAACTATAGTCGCCATGTTTGGTCTAAATATAAATTCTTCGATGTTTATTTTTTATAATTGACGAAGTTAACTCATGAAACCTACAGTCCCCTAACACACTACACTATTACTAACTAAAATCTCAAGAACATCTCAGCTCGTTACCGCAATTAGACTCAAGAGTTCATGAAATAGAATGGTATTTACCGTTAATTATATATTGTAAAGTTATATCAACATTTAAAAACGTACAAACAGGCAGGCTGTCTTTACAAACTGCTTACTAACCGGCCTTTTATAGGTATGAGTTGGTACGAGAACAGCTTTTATTTAAGAAAGAGTAAACAAGGCCTTATAAAAATATATAGACAACATTGCGACGTGCTGTTTCTACATTAATTATCTGTAGCACGAAGTTGTAATGTTGACTACAGATAAAATTACAGTAAAAGATTTGTTACAAGCAGTATTGAACACAGATCACAATATTATTAGATATAAATGTATTCCTTTTAAAACTATTATATTCTCAGCATCGATATAGGTATCTACAGAAACCGACCTTAAAAAAAAATTACCATGAATCGAATAACCAGATTGAACGAAGACAGTAAATATTGTTATACTTAAGTATGATAAAAGTAAAATACAGAAACAAGAAGAGCGAAAACGGATAGAAAGTATCTTCTCAATTAACCAATGAATATGCACGAGCCGGCCGCAACGTGGTCGTGCCACGCTAGCAGCGCCACTACAACTGAAAGTGATCGGTGGTCAGTGGCCCGCGCACCGAGCAGTTCCTGCTCATTCAGTAAACAACTCCAATAAATAAATTTCGCCTAAACGTGTTCTTTTTTAATCATTACCAATTAAACTTAGCCATAGACAACGAGTTATATGCAAATCTAAAAAGGTCAGTGTAGTATGAGTACGTGCACACACCGTAACGAGATGAAGAGGGGGCAGTACGGCAATCGTATAGTACCGTACCGCGCTCGTCAACATCAGGCCACGTGACGCCGATGTTTGAGCTTCAACCTAAAATTAAAAAGGCTTCTCTTGCAGTTTGAAAACTACCAACACAAAAATTAGGAAGTTCAATTTTGATTCGGAATTCATTTTTGTTTAAAATTTAAAACATGTTTGGCTTTGAATATTTTTCACTCAGACATAAACTTTGGATGTCCTTTAAATACTGATAACACTTGAAAGGAATAAAGTAGGCAAGATGTGATACAAAAATATAAAAATCAATAATTAACTTACAGCAACGAACTTACTAATAAATTAAGGCACGCGTGAATCCTTGAGATCCACTCACAAAGCGACATCACTACCGTGTGTATTACTGCTCAATACTGTCGGGAAAGCGCCGACGTAAAAACGGGAGGTTCTCATGAATGCGCCTCAAAACTATCAAACAATGGGTTGAAACCATCAGCTCCCACCGAGCAGTGAAACCGAACAACATATTGGCCGCTTTCGCGACGTAATTATCGTTACCATCATTTGCATTGTTCGCGATCTTTAGAAAATTAATTGCTACACAATCGATTGGCCGAAAAAATATGAAATCGAGCGATTGAAATGTTTCACGCGGACATCGAGCTCTGTATACCGTTAGCGGGTTAGCTGATAAATTGAACGATCACGACATACCAGTCAGTCGGCACGCTCCTTCAAAACATTCCGTTACAGTTCGACCGCGGCGTCCAGGAGACGCTCCTTCCGTCAGTCGACGCTAACGTTTCCGCTCCAACGAGTTTGTTTCGATCCAATTTGGCGTCATACACTTTAACATTACTCATTCCGTTACCTAACACTATGCTGCGCCCGCTTCTTGCTTCTGCTGTATGATAGACTCCCATTGGGCGATAAGCCGTGTGGAACTGGGCGCGAGGAACTCTTGGCCGGGTCCTAGATCACAAAGTTCAGCCAGTGATTTGGCAGGTTTTAAACTTCCTAATGAGTCGTTCCCCGAGCTATTTCTCGGTGAGGGTGACCTTACGTCCTCATTCAAAGCTTCGTATAATTCTCCTATAGACTTCGTGGCTTTCAACTTTCCCGGCTGAGGGATCTCTTCGTCTTCAGACTCTGAATCAGTTTCATTATCGCTGAGCTCTAGATCGAAAGGTTTGTATTTCTTCCTCATTCGTTTCAGTTCGTGTTCCCTGTTTTTCATATCTTGGAGTTCCTTTTGGATCTTCTCCTCGACAGGGACGAAACCTTTCCTCACGGGTTTTCCTTCAGGTGCCCGCGTGATAGCCTCTGGTGGTAAGATGGGAATTATAGGGGTCAGCGGAAAGGCGGGAGCCACGGGGATGGCGACCGGGGACGGTGGGGTCGCTCCTACTGGAGATGTGACCGGAAGTTTTCCCTTGTTTGCGATAAACCTTTGCATTAAACCTTTGGTTCCTGTTTGCGGGGTGAATCTTCGCGTATAGCCGTTGGTGCTTAGCAAGGTAGGCGTGGCGGGAGGCGAGGGTGCTATAGGTCCGAGCAGCTGGGACGTGGAGACGGCTCTGTTCAACGTTTTTGGCTTGTCGATCCCATTCCCGTTAACGTGACCGTTTTGTTTGTTCACGTCAATCGTAGATTCCGACATCAATCTATTGATCCTGAAGTGTCCCTCCTTGAACTCGCGCTCTCTCTCCGTTACTTCTATTATCTCCCGCTGGATTCTTGAGAGTGGGTCCTCTTTCACTAATGACTGGAAAATAAAAACGGAAAAGTTAGTAAAATAACATAATAAGACACGATGATACTAAGAACTAAATAACCTTTTAATATGTGGGACATATACGTACATATACTTTAGCAGTACTCCGTTAGCAATGTGGCCGTGTGAGATATATTTATGGCCAAGTATGTCTGGGTCTCTATGTAGATACTGGTTCGCGGTGACCTCACAATCTGACACAGATTCGTAAAGAGACCGTGACAATATTAATACACTCGAATTTTACCTGACTATCACCGAAAAGATCGGAAATGATTTTCATTTATTTGCACATTTATGATGATAATTGTACAATATAAGTTATAACACAATATTTCGCTATGAGTCATCGTGATAAATAAATGGATTAATATTAATTCTAGAACAGATGTTCTTATTGATAACACATAAAGCTGATCCGATACCAAGTGCTGTACGATATTCAAAACCTTCAATGTAATAAACTGATAGGTATGGATTATAAAAATTAACGATTATTATAATTATATTGTATCTGTTTGTATGTTGCACCAGTAATACTTCTATTTATTTATTTGTATTATCAGCAATAGTCACATAATTTTAAAACGATAATATAGAAACTCACCTAATAGGTAAAATGTGTGAGAACGCAGGGTACTTTTGAATTTACAGAACAACAGAGAGAAATATCGTGATTCTCATTAAGTTATACTGAATACTTATTTAATATACTATGTTTAAAAGTCAATAGCTGTAATAAGCCAATATAGGTATACCTACCTACCATTTATGATATATATAATAGATACATTATTGGGAGAACGCTGACGTATTAGGATTTCTTAGCCCAGAATACAGTTTTTAAATGGAATAGATCTACCTATATTTGGCAAGTATGAGATTCCAACAACCGGACATCGCAACGTAGCCTTCTTGATAAATCCCTGAATGATAAGAAAAATACTTTTGATATAGCAGAAAAATCGATTGAACACCACATCCTTGACATTGAAACCAAAAGTCAAAATGTCGAATGTCAGAAACACACATTTAATGTGTGTTTATTATGATTATTTCCAGGTTGTTTATAGGATGCTGCTCAAACCTTAGATCGGATACAGAAGTGTCTAAGGGCCAAGCGCCGAGTCTTGCCTCCCGGCTTCGGCCATCGGTCAACGACGTCAGCTCGACCTTAAAATGGTGAGTTATCTAATGAAGCGGTCAGTGCGGGCGACTCCGGGCGGCGAGCATAGCCGTGACCTCGAGCAAGCTTTCTACCGTCGTGTCGATCGCTATTGAGCCTCTGGAGCCGACATACATTCCCGAACTGGACCACGTACAGCGTATGGAAGCAATTATATGATATATCATACACGTGACTGTGCGCGCAAAGAAATGCGAGCCGATGACCTACGGAGCACGGAGTCACGCTGCCGGCCGCAGTCGAGCCTAGTGCCAGTCGAGCGGGCAACGTTCACAACTAGAGCACCGACCGCGGATTGCGGTCCGCTGCTAAAACACAATGAAATCCGTACTCACATCACCCATTTTCGTGAACTCGATCAATCCAGAGCACAAGAGGTTGGTTACCACGTGAAGTACACTAGATCACAGCACAAACATCACGGTGCACTCGCCACGCTCTCAGGCAGTATCGTCGTCGCGTGCGCGAAGTGTCGCAGACGTGTGATGACTGCGTAGGAAAGCGTTCGGCGGACGCGGGCTAACGTCCTCTACTGACTACTGACACTGAGCGGCGAACGCAATGGTGACGGTTAGGGCTCACAGCTCAGATGTTGCTATCACCTCACGGCCACAGTCTAATTGGCGTGAGCGAGAGGACTGCGCTACCTGTGCCAGATAGAGCGAGAGAACAGGGGTGCAACTCTTGTGTCTTAGATATAAATAATAATAATATTTATCGAATTTTTAATACTAGAATATTTTGTGCGACTGATTATTTAATAGGAGTAAAAACTGACGTTTCGTAACTTAATCAATAATAATACCAACTAACTTACCACGGGTGAGGAAAATTTAAATATTTCACGTCAAACCGAAACGGAAATCAAGTTACAAGATTGAAGCTAAAATCATTTGAGAATCAATATCGACATTTTATTATCTCGACTATCCAATACAACATAATAATAATCAGCCTAGCTATCCAACGCGGAAATGCTGCCAGTATTATTTGTACGCTCCCGGTGACGATTGTTTAAATTTAATGTAAGCATAGTATTGTAAATATAGTTAAAAGATTTGTTTTGTTTGAATAAATGGATCTAATGTACATAATAATATATCTCTGGTCTGTCTAATCGTCCACAGTATGATTCTCAAGGAACTTTCTTCTACATAGAAATGTATAATTAACAAAACTGTATGGACTTAATTGTTTCCAGGTAGAGACGGCATAGGTACCTTCAAAAAAAGATTTTCCTCCCACCTATGGATCGTCATAGTTCCGGTGATCCTCTGGTTTTTCAGGAGAGCAGGGGCGGCGTTGATCAATTGACCAGTTGATTGTACTCTTTTTACAATTCAACAAAATTATTATTATTATGTATGAAATCGCCGTTTTGGTGTACTGGCTACTTTGGATGAGAATAAAACCTTCTTAATCCGAGATTTCAGAATTAAGATGTTTTTTTCAAGTCACTTAGAACACATTGGTGTTAAAAATGTACAAATATGGATTGTTTCTATTCTTTTTCATTCTGCTTTAAAATTAAAGATATGTATTAAAAATTAGAGAAAAATTATATACGAGTTTCGGCGTGAAACTGAAACAACTTGCACTTAACTCTCAAGGAATTAACGGCATTATTTGATGTCAGTGTATACCCATAATATTGACCCATTTGTATCAAATCAGTAAAAAAAATCAATAAATTTCTTTAGAGTTGGTTGAGTTCCATATCCCTAGAGTTCTACCTCAAAGTCAAACAAAACATTTCCCTGAGATACGACGTTAAATACTTATATTAAATAAACATAATAATTAAACTTAAAAAATAGTTGAAATTTTAATGTCAACGTGTGTGTACAACGGAAATTTCAAAATATAACCCTCTCAATATAATATCCTTAACCTTTACTAAGGGTTTTCAGTCTTCAAAGTTACACGATATTTTATCGCTATCACTCGAATCGGACCCTTCTGACTTCATGACGCTACAAATTTGAAATTAAGCGCGGATTTCCACACCACTGAACTTAGAAGGGAAAGGAATAAAAAGGAAGAGGGGTGTTTAAGTATCGAATCCCTGACACCAACAGGTTGGACATATTGCTTACAACAGCTGGTCATATTAATTCCATCAAAAGCATAATTTGTAAAAAACACAAGTCTCGCAACTCGGTTCTTCTGCCGTAAAAAGTTGTGAGATCCATGTAATACCAATTCAGTCAATTTATTCAGTCCCTACGTTTTAAGGGTCCTTTTTGTCTTAAGTTATTACGTAATTAGCTAACCTAACAACATCTCAACTAAGCTAAGCTTAGCTAACTTACAATGATAGATATTTATAAATTAGGTCCTAAGAATCATTGAGAGCAAAGTTTAAAGAACTTAACATTTTGAAATGTTGCCTCTCAATAATATATTGTTGATAATTATGTATGTACATAGTCACATAGCTGTATTTTCTAGAAACTGTCATAACAGTAATCTTAACGCCAGGAACAAACATAAACTTATTATGCTTACTACACGAACAAGTCGAGTTAGTCAGTCGTTTGTGGGGCGGTGTATATGCTTTTACAACAAGATCCCAGAAAATGTTCAAAATAAATTTATTACGAAATTCAAAAGGATTATAGAAAGACGTGTTTGGGGTAAAGGTTACTATAACATAAATGACTTTCTTAATGATGCCACTGACTTGAAATAGAACCACCGCCGCCAGTGCTATATACTATGGCTACGAATCTATGGATATTCGGAAATTACTTGTTCTAGAGACTTCTGAGCTTCATTAAAAGCAGACCATTTGTTCTACCACTAAACATAATTAGTAGTCCAAGGGGTTCAGATCTGGGATGACGAGGATGGGATCTTCAGCTCTTACTGTTCAGTACCTCGTTGGTGCCACTTCTTCTGCTAAATACCTCATACCTTTTTCTCCAAAAAGGAAGCTCGATGACCACTTTGCACTTTTCCCACCACAGTTAAGCTCTTTTAGAGCTATGAGCGTATAATTTTACTATTTTTTTATTTGTATAATGGTCTTCAACAGTGAAAAAATTTTATCACTAAAAAAACCCTTTTTTTTTTCATTTGTCGTTCGCTGCTCTTCGACAACACCTCCCTTCAAGATTCGCCTAGTATCGGAATACTGGGTCTCGATAATCTTGAGCGATTACCAATTCCTCGGTCATCTGGAGGGCAAAGCCAAATTAGCTTTGAAGAAGCTGGGCTTCACAAATAGAGCACGACATTCTAGCGCTCTACATAGCGCAGGTCCGACCACATATGGAGTATTGCTCTCATCTCTTGTCTGGCACACCCCATTCTCAGCCCGGAACATTTGACCGCGTGCAATGCACAGCTGCTCGAAAAGTCGGGACCCAGTGATCACCTAGCGTTGTGTAGAGACGTCGCTTCATTGTGTGTCTTTTATAGCATTTATCACGGGGAGTGTTCCGAAGAGCTGTTTCAACAGATTTAGCCGCCGAATTCGCACGACACACTACAATTAGGATATCATCCCCACCATTTGGATGTGTGGCGGTCAAAGCTGTGGAATGACCTTCCTTGTTCGGTACTTTCGGGACCATACGACATGGGTACCTTCCAAAAAGCACGTACACCTTCCTTAGAGGCCGGCAACGCCCCTGTGATTCCTCTGGTGTTGCGAGAGAGTATGAGCGACGGTGATCACTTAAAACCAAGTGACCGTACGCTCGATTCTCCTCCTTTTCCATAAAAAAAAAACATGTTGATCGAGTCAATCTCTTTAACGGGATTTAGGGCATGTCCTATATATATCGACGATATGACCGGGACTTTGATGATACGCGAGAGTGTAGCATGGGAAAAGTCGTAGGGAATCTCGCTGTATTTTTTTTGAGTCCTTATAGGATTATAGCAAATCTGGCTTTAACAACACGGCTGCCCGATTTTGTATGGTTCAATACAGGATGTGTTGGTATATATAAAGATACAGGAAAAATCGGCTTTCCAGCCATGTTATGTAAGGCGATTACAGATAATATTTTTTTTTCTTTAAAACCCCATTCCATTATTGTGATTTAATATTAACATCGAAAAATGTGTTAATTGCCGAGATATAACCGAAGTTTTTAATATAATATTATACAATTTCGTAAGTTGTAATAATATTTATAGCCAGACTTTTGAGGTATCCTAGTCTTGCCAAACATTTATTTCTTTTACAGTTTTTAGTTTAATACATAAATATAAAACAATTTAAAATATAAAAAGCTTATTCGAAGTGGTCTCCATTGGCTGCAATACATTCCCTTAGACGCTGGGGCCAGTTATCAATAGAAGCACGCACTCTTTCCATGAGAAAATTTGTTACGGCCAATCGTACGGATTGTTTTAGGGACTCCAAGTTACTTGGCGTTAAGAGCAAGCCGTAGTCTCTAAACTGACCAGAAATCATAATCCAGCGGATTAAGATCGGGATTAGACGACCGCCAGTCTTCAGCTCTGGATGAAGTCTGAAATGTTCGTTTCCAAGACTGCGTAGACCGAGCTTTATGACCCGGCGCCGATTCTTGCTGGAACGACCATTGTTGTTAAAGGGCTTCACTGCCTTCTCAAGAATGGTGTCTTGATACACTTGTGTCGATGTTTTCATACCTTTTACACAAAAGTTAAAACACGCAACATGATTCTAGGTGCTATCTTCATTTCCCGAGATAAAATCTTTTGCCTTCACAGCCTGGACAGCTGCTTTGAGCACCTTTTTCTGTCACAGAGGTCTCATTGTACCTATTATTAGCCCGGTACACCAACATTTTAATAATACCAATCGTAATTTGGTTCAGCAATTTGGTTCTCTTTATCACCCCACTCCATTTTAATATCGCAAAATATCGTACAATGTATTGGCGCCAAAATTAGAAGACTCAATGAACAATCATTTAAAAATGACAGATTCCAAATTCAAATGTAATATTATGTTTATTTTTAATTGTAACAGTATTTATTGTTAGACAAAGTACATAGACCAACTTCTAAATTGATTAATGAACTATTTTTAGTGGAGAGTGAAAATATAAATAAAACAACATTTTGGTACAATACATAATACATCTTATGTTACTTTATTTTAAGGACTAGAATAACTCTTAATATTATAGGTCAGTCTCAAATACAACTTATACTAAATCTAACTCTGTGATGCTGAGATCATTTCTTTGCTAATTGACTTAAGTGACTGGAGCTGCACATCCATGTGGCTGATCCTCAGATGACGGGAGAGGTCACTGGTGCGGAAGAATCCTCGAGAACAATGCTGGCATATATATGGGGTATGGTTTGTGTGCTGCTTCAGCAAATGGAACTCAAGCATACTGGCTGTCGGAAACATTTTATTACAATCGCCAACAGAACACTTAAACTTCTGGGCATTTTGATGTTTGTGGAATATATGATGAGTCAAGCTCCTCTGAAAAGCATAAGAGTTGTTACATACATTGCATGTGAATGGTTTCTCTCCAGTGTGCTTGCGCATGTGCCCTTCCAAATCAGAAAATGTTTTAGAACATATGGTGCATTCTCCTGATTTGTGGGAATGTTTCCTTTTCATGTGTATCATTAGATTGCCTTTATTGGAGTATGTACAACCACAAATGTTACAAATACTCTTGTTCTCATTAGTATGAAGATGCATGTGAGCTTTCAGCGCCCCTCTACTTTTCATAGACTTACCACACAGCTGACAAGCAAATTTTCTTTCATCGCTGTGAACACTCTGATGCTTTGCCAGAAGTTGTTTGTCTGCAAATCTTTTCTTACATATTCCACATTCATAGGGCTTCTCCCCTGTGTGGATGAGTTGGTGCCTATTTCTAGATGTAACCTGTTTAAATTTCTTCAAACAATACTTGCAAGAAAATGGTTTTTCATCTGTGTGAATGCGGATATGTATGATGATATCATTTTTTGTAAAAAAGCTTTTGCCACAAGTTTCACAAGTGAATAGACGCTCTCTGTGTGCTGAGTGATATACTTCTAAATGACGCTTAAGAGCACCCTTTGTAGAATATCTGGAGTGACACAAATCACAAGAAAATGGCCGCTCTCCAGTGTGTTTTCTCATGTGAATCTCGAGAGCGGAAGGACTTAATGTAATCAAGCCACAAATAACACATTGCACACGATTTTTACCTTCTCTTTTCCGAACCTTCTTTCTAACACTCTCATGGGTCTGTGTTACTGGTTCTCCATTATTTTCAAATATTGTCCTTGATTGAAACTCAGATAGCAAATCATTGTCGAAGTCATTCGGATAGTCATGGTCGTCGCTTAACTCTTCACTCTTCAATTCGTTTGATTCGTTCTCTATGTCACACCTAGCTTCATTTTTTAATTGTATGTCGGAGTAAAGATGTATTGATGAATTCAGACATTTTAACGTTTGTACAGACGCGTCGTATTTCTGAACAAATCTATAGGCAATATCAAGATCGCTGACACATGACTCACACACTACGCTAGGAAGAATATCTTCCTCTTTTACCTTTAAAACTCGTATCAATTTAATGTTGTATTGTATACCATCATCTCCTTTGCTGAGAATCGAAATATTACCTGTTTTCTCAAGACAGATTTTGCATAGCATTATGATATCCATTTATTTAACCGGGGCGATACATTTTTTCTTATTTTCTATTTTGTTGTTTTTGTTTATAGGATAATATAATTTCAACTGTCAATATGACATTTAAGTCTTTGAGTTTTTTTATTAATTTCATGACTATGAATGCTAGTCCTTCAGCTTAAATAATAAAATTGTTGTTTTTGAGTTGCAGGTTATAAGGCTGATAAGGCTGCCATACAGAAAACTTTGGGGATCTTGAATGATTAGCTGTAGAAATGTATGGAAATTAAATTTCCAATGATTATGATAATACTCCTTGCTTCAATTCACCCTGTTACCCTAATTTCTGAAATAAATGTAATAATAAACTACCCACTACCAAGAATATTATTAAAAGTAGATGTAGCATTTAAAATGTTTACTTTCAATTTTTGTCAACATGATTCGTAAAATTTTATTTTTATATTTCGTTTGATTGCTCTTTAACATTAGGTTCTTGGCGCTAAACCAGTACATGACGTCAGATAGAGCATTGTTTACTTCGTCATATAAAAACTTGGCTTCTTTTCCCTTTGAATATTATGTGTGAAGTGTCATCCGCAAACAAAAAAAAAGTTATCCACCTTGTGTTTTTTATATAGACACCACACTTACCTCCACATCGCCGTGACCTTAATCCGAGTGAAAAGGTCTGGGCTTCCATTGAAAATATAGAGATAGAGGTGAACATTGGAAAAATTGAAATGGCAGAAATACACACATCAAAAAAGTCTAAGCAACATGTACTAATTTAAATTTTAGGATGGTTTTTCACATAATAACGTTGTATTTTATTTTTAAAATAATATTTTTAGGGTCCTATGATGTAAAAAGAATAGCTGTTGTCTTTATAAGTTCTTTTAATAACAGAAATTAACACTATTAGAATATACTACAGAAACTAAGGTACATAAGCAACTAAACATTTTTTTAACAAAATGAAATTTCTAAAGAAAATAAATTTATTGTGAAAGAATAGGATAATTTAATACAAAATATGGCCTCCTCTGCTATTCAGAACTTGTCGGTCTGAGAATATCCTCAACGTAATTTTCAGCGTTCATGTTTCCATATACAAAAACGAGCTCAGTTCGCCTGTTCTTCATAATACCCCCCCCATACCATAACTGTTGAGCCGCTGTATGGATGATCTTTCTGAATGCACCTGAGCCTTTCAGTATTTCCGGGCCGACGGAACACTCGCACCCTTCTGATATCTGGCCTAAGCCCGAATCGCGACTCATCGGAAAACTTAATTTTATCCTATTCTTCCTGGGTCTATGTTCTGCGTTCTATACACCATTCATTTCGACGAGAGTGATCCCCGTGACGTGTCGGTGGGCACCTAATTGGGTAGTAGGCCGTATTCATGCAGTCAATTTCGCACGGTTTGGAGACTTACATCAACACCACTTGAATTTTGTAGCCTCAAACTTATCTCTTGAGCGGTTAACATCGGCTGGCGTCTTGGAGTCATTGTATGTACCGGTCTTGCCGAGTGGTTGTACTCCTTTTACTGAATGCTGTTCAGCGGGTTCCCTTGTATAATTGTAGCGCTGCCAAAGACGACAAATAACACTTCTGTGCCAAAATGCCGATATACTTGAGATTGAATAAGTACTTCCCGCTTGCAACACCCCTATAGCTCTTTGCATTTCATTTGCCGTCAAATGACGGCGCTCCATGACGTAAAGAATATCTAACAATTCAATTTTTTCGCTAACTTTATTTAAATGGTTGGTAATATATAAAATCAAAATAAAACGTAGCAATAAAGACGCACTCGAATTCAAACAAATTCCCTTTCATTTAATTTTATGAAAAAAACAAAACATAATCGATTTTTTTTTACAACCAGCCAGTATGTCATCAATAACAAAAAAGTTTACATACCTTTGCTCTTTGAGTGGATAAAGACTTAGAAATTAAATAATATAAATGTTAAATTTGTAATATCATGCATGTTGCTTAGACTTTTTTGATGTATGTAGTAGGAAATGCATCAAAGAGTAATTTTACCGATGAACGGCGTATTAGTGCTCAGAATTTAGAAGATTATAATATTATTAAAAGATGGATATTTAAATAAATCTTTCAACATAGAAGTATGTTCAGATGAAGAAAGTAGACAGTGATGATTATTCTAGTATAGATAATGATACCTAGTGAAGTTCTTGATATACGACACCTTGATATAAGTGCATTCAGAACATAACCATGGTAAAAAATAATTTACTCACTATCTTTTGCAAAACACTGAGTACCACGCTAACTCACACTATGACTTAACTGACCATAAGTAACAGTGTATAATGCTTCATATCTCATTTATTCTCCCACGTTAAATCGAATTTGTGTCAGTCTCTTTTTCGTTTCATCGACTTTCAAATTAACAAAAAAAATATGCTGAAGAAGTGTTCACTTCAAAAATTTTGGTATACTAGGCTGGTGTGATATTCTATCCCAAATTTATTAAAATTAAAGGATTTTCTGATGTTTGAGACGGACGATCTATTTCGTTATAAGTAATCTACCAATATAATATAAGTAATCTATCCATACACATATCTTATAAATTATATAGGTTTCCTTATCCCGAACCTATATTTTCTTACTAATATTAATTTAATTAGCATGTTGCTACGATGACATATGATTTCAACCGTTATGAAAGACATTACTATCACGACTACCATATTTATGTTCTCCTGGTGTCTATGTAGTAATACGTCCTGCGCATAACGTAAATATTACGATATACTCCCGTCATGCATAACACATCTCTTCTTTAACTCTGCTTCCTATCTCATTTTCTCCTACGTTAAATCGTATGAATTTATGTGTCTGTGTCTTTTTACTGTAGCGCTTTATCGTTTCATCGACTTTCAAATCACGATACTAAAAGAAGTTTTCACTTCAAAAACAATTCCAAACCAATAGATATAATATGCACTAAAAACTAAAAAAAAATATTATATTTATACAATCGAATTAACTATTCTAATTCCAATTATTGTTATTTTTGAAATCGCGGGTGTTCTCCCGCCGCAGGCCACCCTCGTGTCTCGCCTTGTCACGTTGCGCGTGCGACACAAGCACATCTCATCTAGAACTATGTATATATTATGTAGCTACTTGATTGATTGAAAATCATGACAATCCTAAACGAAATATACCTGTAATATCTTTTCCTCTTTTTTTACTTTTAATTTAAAAGTTTGCCTTTTAAATAAATTGACAAGAGAAGACTCGCTCCAGCGATTTATTTTTCCGAGGCTGAAGGATTATTCAAAATCGCAGATATTCGAAGATGATGATCGGTGAGGGGTCTTGAAATCACGGCTTGAAATAAAACAATTAATTGAATGTAGATATTTCATTACATTACATAATTATCTGTATTGTCATCAACAAAATAATTGTAGAAACAATAAAGAGTACAACATTATTCATAAAATTTAATTAAGTATTCAATAAATTGCACACATCTCAATCAAAATACATTTGATCCAGTCAAAATATCAAAATAGCGATGAATTAATATGAAACAACCTTCATAATGATCCTCACTAACATGTATATGTAAACTAACTATGCAGCTCGGCAAACAGTCAACAATTTACTATTATTAAAAAAAAACAAATTCAGACACGCCGCGCTTTGAAATTACCTCGGCTTTTCAATTGACCTAAAAAGAAACACGGAAATAATATAGAATGAACCATAGAACGATAGAGATAAGTGTAGTATTTACTTTAATTAACGCGAGTTTTAAACACATTTAAATAAAATTTATTGAAGTACTTTGCGGAAATCCATAATTATACATATGATTTGATGTTAATTCCGTGAACTTTAGTGTTAATTCCGCCAATATTTGTCTTTAAACAATCTGGCACGAGACAACACGTCCTGAGGATGCCTCGTGTAGAGGCGAAACACGTGTCGAATTGTTTAAAGACAAATATTGGCGCAATTAACACTAAAGAAAACTCAAATCATTTGTACATTTAAATAAAACACTTTTAATGGATTAAAACGCGTGTAATTGTATTTTGTAGGTAACTGTGTTTTTACATTAGATTTTGCGTAATAGTGTCATTTCATCCGCAGTTCCCCCTGAAAATGAGATCAGGAAAGGTCTTGAAACATTGGCTAAGTAAAATAATAATAAAATTGTAACTTTTGCGCAAAATCTTTATATATATATATATTTCTTATGTGCATGTGTTTGTCACTGAACTCCTCCTAGACGGTTGGACTGATTTTAATGAAATTTTCTGTGATTTTAATGATATCTTCAGGTGGATTTAAGAATGGTTCAGATTCACAAATACCTCCTTAACTGCCGGGCCGATTTTGATGATTTTTCCTGTATGTTCCAGATAATTTGAGGATGGTTTACATACTGAATTTAGTCCATATATGTATGCCCACGCGTATATCAGTGAACTTGATTTTTTTTGAACAAATTTATGCCGTGTGTACAGGATATTGTCTGTCCGGTCCGCTAGTCTAATGTATAAAACACAGTTACAATTACACGCGTTTTAATCCTTTATAGAGTTTTCTTTAAAAGAGGTAAGTGTTCTTCATAGAATGTGAGGCAAAAGAGGGTAGGTCTAGCACACAGCTCGAAGTAATTTCAATAATACAATCTAGATGCAGCCAACTAAACGTAGGCTCCTCGCACACTTCATTCAGATACACACAATAGTATGCTCCGTCCACACCATCTGGTGCAGCCAGTAGGCCGTTGAGTTCAGATGAGCTCTGCGTAGTGGAGCAGTGCTCAAGTCCATCTCTAGCTATCAGTTATAAACTAACCGAAGCAATCATGCTTGTTAGCACCAAACAAATTCAGCACATTGCAGTTCACTAACATCGTTTGAATGAGTCACATCGAAGCATTATCTTTTTAAATGTAGAACACCACCATTATAATATAATATGAAAGGCGGAGAATCTCGATGTCTGCGGTTCTCATCACTAACAGTTACTTTATAAATAATAAATAAATTATTATAAATAGCTATTTTCCAATATACAAAGAAAATTATTGTAAACATTATTTTACTTAATTAAGTGTTTAAAACACAAACATAAATTTTCTATTTAAATACACACGATTTAATTGATTTACAATTTAAAGCTGTCGGTGACTATGTTACAATATGCCCTGTAGTACTGTCAACAAGAAGCAAGCAAAATAACTTATACCCGCCCCATTACTATATATCACTATATATGAATATGTACACAAATTTAATGTACATCTCATAATAATATTATGTACAGGTTATATCTTAGAGCGGGGAAATGTCCACCTGCCGCTGTCGCTTGTCACTATTTACTAACTAAAATAATAGTTCCATCTACTCTGTAAGTAGGAATGAAAATGTATTAGGTTTTTTCACATTATATTAATTATCTGTTAGTTTTGAATAAATAATATCCAACCAAGTCATAGTGAGTGATGACTTTAAAGAATAAATTTTTCTATTAATTTAAGCGAGCAAATATCTATATACCCGCGGCTATTCAGTTATCGTTGTTGATAAAATCAAGCCATATTTCCGGAAATAGGACTCCATATCCGCGTCAAGTTCGTTGTCATTACGTGAGAGAAGATTACCCTCGAGACTTTAAGTGCTTATCTGGGCGGGTTATTATCACAGTGGTCCTCAGTTGATTGCCTGCTCGGTCATCTGCAGGCAGAGCGCGTCCAGGCCCGAGTAGTCATGCGGCGGGGGTCGCAACGTAGGAGGTAGCGGAGGGAAGGGGGGATACGAGTTGGACTTGCCGCGCGGCGGAGGCGGAGCCCACCGACGGCCACGCACGCTCGTAGGCCCACGCCACCTGTTAATATTAAGACACTTAGATCATTAATACGTATAGACTATGACAGCTGTCAAAACGTCAAAAAAATTTAGCGGAACCTCTATTTTGAGTAATACACGCACACTAACACAAGTACTTAGACCTAGAACCGAAAGCAAAAAAGTTGTTTGTAAAGCCTTTTCTATACGGATGTAATCCAGCATCCCGTCTGGGGTGATTTTTAGTGGGACCTTTGCACAGGATAGTACCGTATAGGATACTATGTGTACCACAACGGCGCCTATTTTTGCCAAGATGCAGTAATATGTAAAAATTACTGTGTTTCGGTATGAAGGGCGCCGTACCTAGTAAAATTACTGGGCAAATGAGACTTAACATCTTATGTCTCAAGGTGACGAGCGCAATTGTAGTGCCGCTCAGAAATTTTGGGTTTTTCAAAAATCCTGAGCCGCACTGTATTAGAATGGGCATGTATCAATTACCATCAGCTGAACGTCCTGCTCGTCTCGTCCCTTAATTTCATGAAAAAAAAATCTGGGGTGACCTTGTTTGATATCATCCACAAGGGTGACGTCTTGGATTACAACTGCAGTCTACAAAGACTGCAGTTGTAATCCGAATAGAAACCTTCATAGTACTTATGATTGTGGCCGCGTGATTCCATCCGCGGTTGGAGAGCGTGGATTAAATCCGCTTAGCTGGCGGATTACATCTAACAAAGACAGTTCCTAGACAAGACCTATGAACAAATCTGTGAGAAGGCATGCCGCTCACGTGACGGAAGACATGTCCGGGCCGCAAGTGAAGCGGCAGCGGACGTACTCCTGTAGCAAGAAAAAGGACATACCTCGGTTTGATCCTGTGGTGGGACATGTCGCTCACGTGAGGAAAGAAATGTCCGTGCCGCAAGTGAAGCGGCAGCGGACGCACTCCTGCAGCAAGAAAAAGGACATACCCCGGTTTGATCCTGTGGTGGGACATGTCGCTCACGTGAGGAAAGAAATGTCCGAGCCGCAAGTGAAGTGGCAGCGGACGTACTTCTGCAGCAAGAAATAGGACATACCTCGGTTTGATCCTGTGGTGGGACATGTCGCTCACGTGAGGAAAGAAATGTCCGAGCCGCAAGTGAAGCGGCAGCGGACGCACTCCTGCAGCAAGAAAAAGGACATACCCCGGTTTGATCCTGTGGTGGGACATGTCGCTCACGTGAGGAAAGAAATGTCCGAGCCGCAAGTGAAGTGGCAGCGGACGTACTTCTGCAGCAAGAAATAGGACATACCTCGGTTTGATCCTGTGGTGGGACAAGTCAGTCACGTGAGGAAATAAATGTCCGAGCCGCAAGTGATGTGGCAGCGGACGTACTTCTGCAGCATGAAATAGGACATACCTCGGTTTGACCCTGTGGGGAGCATGTCGCTAACTCGACGGAAAAAATGTCCGAGTCGCAAATGGAGTGGCAGTGGGCGTACTCCTGCAGCAAGAAATAGGACATACCTCGTTTTGACCCTGTGGGGTTACATGTCACTCACGTGACGGAAGAAATGTCCAAGCCACAAGTGAGGTAGCAGCGGACGTACTCCTGCAGCAAGAAATAAGACATACCTGGGTTTGATTCTGTGGGGGGGCATGTCGCTCACATGACGGAAGAACTGTCCGGGCGGTAGGCGGTGTCGCAGACGGCGAAGAGACTCCTGCAACGCGCTGGACCGGAATGACTCGTGATGCAGGGCCTATGTTAATACATACAATACCATTGATATCATGACCACAATTATGTAAAGTTCTTTCAACTGATAAATTACACAAATATAATCTACGGACATTTAAGTTTTCACCAATTATCAAAAAACCTATGAAAATTTTGGTACTACAAAGAAATAAAGGACTTTTACGGCATTTATTATAAAATAAATAATACTACGCGATTATGTTTTTTTTTTTAATCAGAATGTTTACTTACTAATAACGTTAATCGCCATAAAATATTATTAAGAAAAAAAATTTTTGGGTTATCAACTTCTTCGTGGGGTATGAGGTCCCATGTTCTTTGTAAATGTCCCTCAAAGATCTTTGCTGTAATATTTCCCAAGCACATATAATTTGATTTAGGTCAGGCAACTGAGTTGCAATAGTATGAGTAGAAAATTTTATTTAGGCTCAATTAATGACGTGACATAGCGGACTAAATACACTGGACCGCAAATAAACCGGACCAGCTCACTACATTGGAACTCTGATTTTATTTTCTCGTAAAGTATAAAACTTACAACTATCAAAGTTATACCCTACTGTAAGTGCATGTCATGATGATTAAAGTGAAGTAAATTCATTGGAATTAATCAATTTATTAATTGATTATTAAGGGTTTTACAAAGAAGAGTGGTTTTACAATGGCATTAATTGCTGGTAATCATAAAATAAAATGAAAAATTAAGACCTGAAACAAAACAAAAAATTTAAAAGAGTTATTTTTCAGTATTCTCTCCCCTTACGCGGATAACTGCCAGCATCGTAATCTTGAGGAAATCTATCCACTCCTCTTCGATTGCTATTTGCAGCTCTGGAAGACTTGTTGGAGCAGGTACACGGGCTCAAACACGACGTTTCAGCATATCCCATAAGTCATCTATCGGATTTAAGTCGTGGCTTCGAGCTGGCCAATCCATTGTATGAATGCCGACATCGCGTAGATACTGGGTCACCACGTGAGCAACATGAGGCCGAGCATTATCATGCATCAACTGCATATTCTGCCCGGTATATCCTGCGTAAGGTACCACAAGGTCTGCGAGGATTTCAGTAATGTAGTGATGGGAAGTTAAGCCACATGCATGGCCACGGGCCGTCGGTTCGATGAAAACTAACGCTGTAGACGCGGTTAACGAGATGTCGCCCCAGACAATTACAGATCCTCCTCAATAAGCAACAGTTTCCTCGATGCAACACTGAGAATAACGTTCTCCAGGGCGACGAAATACTCTTTTTCGTCCGTCACCTCCATGTAGACTCACCCTAGTCTCATCAGTGAAGAGAACATTACGCCACTGTTCTAACGTCCAATCCCCTATGCTTTCAAGCAAATTCAATCCGAGCTCGACGGTGGGCTACCGTTAATGCTGGACCTGTTGCAGCTCTCTTTGGAGTCAGGTTCCATTCAGCAAGTCTTCTTCTGACGGTATCTGAACTTATGACCACTTGGCATTCGTCACACAGACTTTGTTGGACTTGAACTGCGTTGAGGCGGCGATTTCGCAGTACAGTATACTTACTGTATCGGTGTATCCTACTGGATATACCGATCATCTGTTCTTGATATAGCCCTAGATCTGTCCGTACCCGGACGACGATCGAATGCTCCACTCTCCAGATATCGTCTGTGAGCTCGTTGCATCGAAGATGTGCTGATCCGAAATCTTCGAGCGACCTCACGTTGTGTAAGGCCTGCTTGAAGTAGTGCTACAGCTTGAGCTGCTGCGAAACGAGTAGCAAAATATCGCGCGTCAGGTCAAACCGTTGACAAAAACTAAGGAAATTATAAGAAATATCCGACTACCCTCATTGTAGTAAAACGTACGCTAATCGTGATCTCTAGTCAAAACAAAGAAAATCGTTACTATCGTGTTAGTTGCTTGATTTCAATGTAAGTTGTCGGTACTTTATAATAAATTTATAGTTATTTTAATCACCATGAAACGTACTCTCTATAAGTATAATTAGAACACTTGTAAGTCTTATACTTTTTGAGAAAATCGAGTCTGAGACCCGAAGTAGTTGGTGGCCCGGTTTATTTGCTGTCCAGTGTATTTACACGGTCAGAAAAAAAAATAAGCAACATTTGCCCCCTTTCCCTTCTCGTTGCCAAGTAGGTTCTTAGAATCATGCGACAGTATATTTTTTCTTTCGTTTATTTATTAATATTTTTAATTCGTAGATACAGAATAAATAGGTTTCAATTCGTATAATATAACTTGTTATGGAAATTAAAAATAACTACTGTAAAGCTGCATTCGACTCGCGCGCTATCTTTACTATATAAAACACATAGCAAGGTCTGTTAAGTAACAAAAGAAAGTTCACCTTCTCAATGAGCCAGCAGTGCAGTGACATGGGGTCCATATCTTCACCCTCAATGCTACTACAGCTATTCTGTGCTCGCCCCGACATACACTTCGAAGCTGGAAATTTAATAATTAATTTTATTTTTACATGTTTAAAAAATTCGCAAACTTATGGAAATAGACGCCAGACGGATCACAAACATTTTTATTTTTATGAAATTAAGGGACGAGACGAGTAGGACGTTCACTTGATGGTATCTGATACGCCCTGCCCATTACATTGCAGTGCTTTTCATGTCGATTCTTGAAAAACACAAAAATTCTGAGCGGCAATACAATAGCGCTCATCACCTTGAGACAAGATGTTAAGTCTCATTTGCCCAGTAATTTCACTAGCTACGGCGCCCTTCAGACCGCAACACAGTAATGCTTACACGTTACTGCTTCACGACAGAAATAGGTGCCGTTGTACCCATAATGTAGCCGGCAACCTGTGCATGTCCCGTACATGATTGAGAGAACTCGCCTATGGACACCTGCAGCATCAAAAAGAAATCGAAGAGATAAAACAAATTCAAGACACTGTCGATTCTCATTCTGTTATTGTATCCTGCGGTTGAACAGCGACTTAACAAGCATTCAAGTAAAAGCAATAAAATAATTTTTTACAATTCTGTACCAAAATTTACGGACGATTTGGGACTCGAGCCCTCGCCTCTAGGGTTCGGTATGAGCTCTCTTACCAACTGACCACTTTTAAATTTGTAGATGTTTTATCCCAGGAGTGACGAATATCACTTAAAATTAAACTAATTAAATAAATTTTTACCTAAATCGAGTGCAGCTACCAATGAAGTAGGTAGGTCTGACGAAGGAGGCATTGGGGACAGGAGAACACTCCGAATCTTCTCGAGGGCTCTGCGGACCGTCCCAGTGCCTGAAGTCAACTCGGCCTTCACCCCGTCCAAGGTAGAAGAGCGCTCATGCAGCTTTTTAATAGAGAGTAGGATCTTGTGTCGGGCGCCCTTTGTAACACCTGCAGATATTTAACTATTTAACTACAATGTCTTTTACTTATATAATTATATCTTTACAACTCATGCCAGTGTAGCCCAAATTATCTCGTTTGCAAATTAAAATGAATTTGCAAGGCAGATTATGGACTACAAATAATAGAAGGTGATTTGGTGAATAGTTTTTTTGGTAGGTCACAGTGTAGAAACTATTATACATATTATTATATATTTCACTCTCAAACTGAGCATGTTTAGCAATGAAATTCTATATAATTATAAGAATCATTCGCAGTCTGATATTGGAACGGCAAAAGTATGGCTAAAGACAATGTAAGCACACTTTTCTCTTTAGTCATGTCTCAACTGTCACTGTCCGAATCAAATCTGCGGGCCTACCATGAACTCTTACTGCGATTCAATTGACAACCTAAAATGAAGTGCTTTACTATTTCGTACCACGACGTGATTAGAGCTATCTAATTTGGGTTGACGACAAATCAACTGATTAAATCGCAATGATGTCAATTGAATGTCAAAAATGATATCAACTGAATCGCAAACTGATTTAGTTCGCTCATTCATTGGTACCATGAGGTAATTTTCAACCTAAACTGGATAGCTTATGTGTCAAAGCGAGCGATTCGAAAAAATTTCCTACTTCCTTAGAGGAAAGTGAATCGCCTTGTTAACAACTTTTAAAAAATAGTGAAAACGTACAGAAAAGGAAAATTTTATTGACGAAAGATGAGATGAGAATACTTTATCGGACTTTTTTGTAAAACAAAATACTGAAAATAAATACCAAAAATGAAAATACTAAAGACGAGGCAGTAAGGGCCCGGACTATACCCTGTTCGCAAGAACGATTTTAAAAAAATGTACTCTGTGGTCCTGTCAAATCAAACATCAATGGAGGTGCGTTCATAACTCGTTATTTTTACGAAAACACCTAAGCAAACATTTAATTTGTAATTCAAAGAACTATATTTATTTATGTTAATATTATTTAATAAGTACAAAAAGGCTTAGTGGTTTATAATTTGACGCTCTAAAGCGCAATTTTAAAATGTTTTTTTAGTCTTATCTACGCAAAAAAACCGCTAAAATCATATCATTTTAGGTTTCGAAACGCAACGCATATATTATATTCGAGTAAGAGAGACAAACTTATGCAACAACTGTAGAGCTCACACCGCGGACCATAGACAAATTTATTTCGTTCATTCTTCATAAGCGATCCAAGCGCCATTCAGTAAAAGGCACTTCATGGTACGAATTTTAGTGATTTAGTTTAGGTACCTAACTTAAACTCCATCAGAATCGCATCGCTTATTAAAAGTTGATGGTAGGCCCTCTGAACTGAATGAATGTTTTACATTGCTGCTTATTGACCAAGAATATTTTAAGCAGCTGCAGTGTATGCGGCAATGTATATATATATATCATTCGAAGTTTATTACGGTCTTATTTGTGGCAGGTTCCATATTTCGACTTTGTTTTTATACATTGATTTATGTATTTCGACATTGTTCAGTACTTGGTGGAGAAGACAAGGTTTCGGTTGGGGGTCGAAAAGTTGGTGACGCGGCACGCAGTAGATTTTAACTCTTTTGTTGTTCGCGTCCCGACAGAACATAGGTATATCGACCTTCCTGGACGAGAAGCTGTGGCCGAGGCGGGTCGTGTTCCGCAAGTATCGCGGACGTCGCCGACCGCCGGAAGTTACCGAACCCGCGCCTCACATCGCGAAAATGTGACGTAGATTTAAGTTTTATAAATATGTATGTTATATGTATAAGGTATTTATTTTATAGGCCTTGTAGCCTGAAATAAAATGATTTATTATTATTATATGACGTAATTTCGTCTTAACATAAATAACGAAAGTCAAAAAGAGCATGTTTAGCAATGACATTCTATACAAATATAAGGATCATTTGCAGCCTGATATTGCAATGGCAAAAGTATGCTTACCTAAATATGTAATTAATGACAATTTTCTCCTTTGTTATGTCTAAAATGTCATTGTAATATGTCAAATATCATTCAGTCAGTTTATATATAAACTGAAAAAGCGGCCAAGTGCGAGTCGGACTCGCCCATAAAGGGTTAAAAGTAGCAGCAAGTAACATAATATAAAAGTTCTACTTGTTCGTTGTAACTTTGATCGTTTATTAAAAACAACTGCTTACTAGATCTCGTTCAAACCAATTCAAACCGGTGGATGTGTGCATGGTAATGTATATCATATATTTTTTTTTATTTTATCATTCTCTTATTTTAGAAGTTACAGGGGGCACACACTTTATCACTTTAGAAGTGTCTCTTGCGCAAACTATTCAGTTTAGAAAAAAATTATATTAGAAACCTTAATATCATCTTTGAAGACCTATCCATATTTTATTCATATGCCCCACACGTATGGGTTTGATGAAAAAAAAATTTCAGTTTCAGTTCTAAGTATGGGGTATCACCAATAGTAGATTGTTAACCGAGGGTCGAAAGAATCAATTATACTTTTACTTTAATAGGAATTGATACTTTTACCCGAGTTAAACACTCTGCTTTTCATTTCGAATATGAGGAAAATAAAAGTAGTTGTTTATCGAAGCACAAATTAGTATCCCGCCAATTTATGTCGACTTTTTAAATTTCAAATATGGAACTTACCGCGTAATTGTTGCGGTTTATTCCGCTCAAGAAAGTCACATGACCGCAGCAGTTTTTTTATTAGTTCTCTTTTACATAAAACTCTTTACACAGCAGTTCCATTTTTAAAGTTAATTCCGGCCCTTAGGTGGGAAGTCATTTGTATGAGTTTTTCCCTCTCTATGGAGGGAAGCAGCATTTTCCACCCAATAATCAGATCAAAACAACATTACTTTCTAAGTATGAGTGATGAAAAATTTATTTCATTGATGTTTAGAATAAATTGACCGCACTGTGAACAAGCAAAAAATGTACTAAAATATAATATATAAATAGGTGACTCACCAAGCTTCTCCAAATACTTTTCATCTATGGCCATCATTTGTTCATAGCTAATGTTGGTGAATAGCCACACGTACTTGTGGAGACGCAGACTCTTGAGCCACTGAGCCACAGAGGACATGCCAGGGTGGTCAGTGTAATTGTTCAGGCGCAGGTCATCAAGCCGGGTCTCACTTCCCGTCGTTCCGTACATCACACTAATCGGACGCAATTGACTAAGACTATGTTCGCTAGATAACGAGAAGCTTCTAGGTTTCTGAACGAAAGGCTCATCGCTTAAATTCTCGGCTGACGATGACATCTGCAAGAAGTTCGTTGAAGGCGGCGTCAAGCTGTTCGATCTTTGGTTCTTCGATAGACCGATAGTTGCGTCAAAGTTTAAAATATCTCCGTCTACGCTAATGTCTACGTCTCTTCCATTTTTTGAGAAAGACTCTTGTAACAAATCAGTGTAAGGTGGGTCTATCGAGTCTAGAATGCCTCTGAACTCGACATTCTTGCCGATGGTCCGTCTGAAGGTGCTATTCGATCTCCAAATGTTAGTTTCTGGTAGGATACATTGGTCTATTCTCTGTGGCCAAACCGATTCTGGGTTTCTGTTGCTTGACATATTATTTTCTAAATAGCGGAGCCATTGTGTCAATGTTCTGAAAAAAAAATTGTATAATTAATAGTAATCTGAAGGACAAATAACGGAAGGTAACGGAATGACCTAAATCCTACTTTTGCAAATCAAAAACTATTAATTTACTATAAACTAGCTGACAAGCCAGACGTTGTTCTGTACATAGCAAATAAAATACTGTTTTTTTATTAATTTTTCAATAATATTTCATAACGTCAATAATAATATCGTAAAATAGGATCCCTGTTGTTATAAAAAAAATTAGTTCACAGCAGAATTATCACACTAAATTTTCAATAAATATTCAATAAATTTTCTCATAGAAAATATGTCCATACAAGACAATTAATATTGGTTTGAAAACTATCTCTCGAGTTGGACTAAACTGCACTCCATGAAGAAATCCCCATTAAAATCCGTTCATTAGTTTAGGAGTTCACAGGAAACAAATATCAGGACACCGGATTTATTTATAATAATTATTATAATTATATATAATACTAGCTGACTTGGCAAACTTTGTTCCGCCTAACAGTCAATTCTTTAATTAAACATAGCTTAAGTTACTCCTAAATACATCAGCTACCTGCCAATGTAAGTCCCATCAAGATCAGCCCAGCCATTTCAGAGATTAGCCGGAACAAACAGAGAAACATTGTAAAAAATATAATGTATGTATCTTCATATACATCTAGTAAACAATGGTTATTTCAATATTACAAACAGACACTCCAATTTTATTTATATGTACAGATGGACTCGGAGACTGGTCATAGCTGTTATAAATAAAATTCATTTATTAAGCATGAACATGAATTAATATTAATTAAACTTATCAGCAGCTACACACACCATAAGACATCTTTACAAGACATTGCTCTAATTTTAAAACTTATAAAGTATTATGTCAAAATACCCAAAAAAATTGTGTTTCAGACACTAGTTTTTTTGAAGCTGCAGTTCTTCGTATTAGTTTTCAAGTCTCTGTGATTGTTACAATGAATAAGCGATCAAACTAATATTTTACCAAAAATTTGGTTTTCCCAAATATCTACAGAATTGCTGAAAATGTTGCATAAGGTTCAGAAAATTGTAGATTAAATACATAAGTAAACAAAAGGCATTACTTGTCTACCTTAATTGCTATGAACTACGAAAATATGAATGAAAAAGTGGTCCCGCAAAATTTATGTAAGCATCTATGTATTATTAAGATATAAAGCCCAGGCATGAGACATAACCAACATTTATGAACCTTCTCTATTGTTGGTGAATGGAGGATGGGGTGAAGAGCTGCCAATATTTTCAATAAGGCCCCATTACTTGCAATAATGGGGCCTTATTGAAATACCATAATAATATGCAATAATTCAATCACAGCATCACTGAACAAGTATCACAAGTTTAACTTTCAATTTAATATCAACAGCAACAGGACCAATAGACCCTGCTGCTGTTGATATAGATGAGATTCCATTAATATTCTTACATAAAATAAAATAAAAATCTTTTATGATAAACATTACAACATAGGTATAATAATATTATCATGTCACTGTCACTATTGTAAACACTCCCCCGACTAGCTGCAGAAACCATAGAGGGTGCGTCCTTGTCTCTTCAGGGTGCACACAACATCCATCGCGGTGATGGTCTTCCTTCTGTGTGCTCGGTGTATGTGACGGCGTCGCGGATATCGTTCTCGAGGGGGCCGGGTCTCCTTGTAGATGAGACCAGATATACGCTTCACGCCAACCCTTCGCGCGAGACGTCGGATAGCCCGTTTCGTGATGCCCTGGATGTTATCACGCAACACCTATGACATTTCGCGCCACATTTTCCAAGACCTTTGCTTCTCTTGCTGTGACCGTCATTGTGAATGAGTCACTTGAACAGAAACAACACAACCACATTCAACCATATCACACAAGGCATCCTAATGGTCGTATATATAGTAGTTATCATAAACTGAATCTGCCCACCACCAGACACTATCAACTCAATTCAGTATGATGGACCCTGACTTTCTAATAGGTAACCAAGTCTTTGTATGATGGACATGCAAAGCGAATAAAGATAGATTGGATGTACATATGATGGACCCTGACTTTCTAATAGGTAACGAAGTCTTTGTATGATGGACATGCAAAGCGAATAAAGATAGATTGGATGTACAAACAGAATGGAATTGTCACACTTTGGAAGTGGTGATAGATACCAGAAGTTTTGTTTTCTAATTGTTACAGAATTAAATTGCGGAAGGTGTACCTTTGGTCATGGTGTGTCAGTGCTGGGTGGATGAGTAGATATGAGAGCAGCTGGCGACACAGTTCGGGCGCAGCTGTGGGGCGTGGTGTATCCACGCATCTCTGCACCACTGCAGGTGCCGCGCTCACATACACATTTTTGGCTCGCTCATTGTCCGTATGCAATAATGGCAGCAATGTCAACACCCTTCTAAGGCGCTCACTTTCTATTCCAAAACATTATACAGTTAAATTGAATTTGCATGATAAGTTTTTTGAAATCAATAATATTAATACTGTGTTCTAATATACTTATTAACACTAAGTATATAATTGAGTTTTAGTCATAATATATTGTGGTAAATAGAAGTATGACTTCAATATGATCTATGGTTAGGAACTTATCTTGCAAAAAACTTAACATCCTATTATAATTCTGCATAATATTATCATTGTCTATTGATAAGATATTAGAATATTTTTAAATCATTTGTACCTAACTCCACAGAGGTCACAATACAAATTAGTTATAAGCATTAATATTTTACTAGTAAATATGTAGGTACCTCTAGAAATGATAATTTTAAAAATTTTCAGAGGCAATGAAGTAAGGTTCTTAAGAACATATTGGTATATTCTTGGTTTCTATTAAATGAGCAATTTATTTCAATATAATATAATAATAAGTGTTTTATTACTACAGATAATTGAAGTAAAAAAACTGAATTACCTTCCTCGTCATCATCATCAGCTCTTGCCGCCAATAAGCTAGCTATAACTGCTTCGTCATTAGCATCCCTTTCGACACGCTCGTCTTCCACATGATTCTGTAAGGCAGCCTCTACTGCTCTCTGAACCAACCGCAGTCCCGGCCAAGGCACCCGCCGTGCTAGGGTGCAGGCTACCACTGTGCGCTCACACGTGCCCCACTGGTCGAAAACCCCAGTAACACCCCCTAACTGCTCGTAAAACGTGCCGTTCATCTTTAAAACAGCATATCACTAGTAGGTTTGTTTGTCTTCGATACACGTCAGGAGCCAGCTGATCTCGATTTTATTTCAACTATCGGCGTTTTCTTATTTCGGATTTTTATAAATATTGGGACACAGGGTTGAGGTGGAAATTGGAATGCGCTATCTTAATCGTTAATGTGATAAATTATACGTATATAAATAACAATAAATACAAACTTGATTCTTGATTTGAAGGATCGCTCAATTTTTACTTTTTTTTAGTATCCAAGATCAAAGATGGCCGTGAACAGCAAATACAAAATATAAAGCTCACAGATAATATATTTTATTTTTCGTATATCAAACTATGCCTAACTATAAATAATATTTCTTCTTACTTAATTAATACAAATATTCAAATTAAACTTTTCCTGTACTGAAAAGAATTAGCGGAAATCCTAAAAAAATGATTCAAATTTCAAAGCAAAATAAATGGCAATAACTATATAGTATGAAATGAGCTACTCCACACTAGATGGCGCTGTACAACAAAAGTGATTAAATTATTTCCCGCAAGATAGCGTTATAAGGGGATCAAATATATTATTATAATTAATTGTGACCCATGAAAAAGAAAAGTAGCCAAATTTAAGTTTTTTCGATAAAAGCTAAATTTACGGTCTAACGGCCGATCCCAATATTCAGTCTATCGCTTACTTGAGATAAAAATCGTAACTATCGTTGACTTTTCTGTCCCAATAAACTTATCGACGGTAACTCACCTTATCCGTACACGATGTCTGTCAATGGGACGACGTATAGCTTACTAGCGATAGAAATTTATATGGAAATTACAATTCACGTGTCCCAATATAAGGCGATAAGAATGACTTATCGGGTATATTTTGGACAGCTTCAGATTATTGACAGTTAATTACTGACAGTAGAAGTTAGATAGTGTATTGGGAACGACCGTTAAAATATTAATTATATCGTGACAAATTATAAGTAATTTGAAGAGGATCGCAAAAAAGAGGTGGAATAGTTTTCCATACTCATTCGCCGATTCCTCCTCCTTTTTCGTCCTCCAAAATTTAAGCAATCCTTACGAAATTTTGGAAACTGAATTTGAAAGATTTAATATTCTGTGAGGGAGGATGATTTACATTAGATTAAGAACACGTTGAAAACGTCCCCCTGAAAAGGTGCTCTGGAAAGGTAACGAAATGTCGGGTTAACTAAAATAGTAATAAAAATGTAACTTTTACGCAAAATCTAAGGTAAAAACATAGCGTTTTAATTAAAAAGTGTTTTATTTATCTTGTGTTCTTGTGCGGGCTTGAGAGTATATTTTCGGTATTTCATGCATGAGGATGGACAATAGTTAATTCCTAATAAAGACGGTACCAGTGGACCACCTCGGTGTAGCGGCCGGGCGACAGTTTCATCGTTGTGTCATTGTTGCGTCACGCGGATAAGAAGATTAACTCGAGTTTTTAGTGAACAAGTCTCTTGTGTTTGATCAGGCGAGTGTCCCTACATTATTCCGGTAATGGATTTCCTATTTCTAGTGGCTACCTATTATAGCCTTATGAGGAAGCTCACTGTCGCTCAGCGGGCAATGGAGAGGGCTATGCTTAGAGTTTCCCTACGAGATAGAATCAGAAATCAGTATAGATAGCTCCGTAGGAGAACTTAATTCACTGACATAGCCCAAATGATTGCGAAACTGAAGTGGCAGTGGGCAGGACACATAGTCCGACGGACAGATGGATGGTGTGGCAGATAAGTCTTGGAATAGCGACCACGTACAGACGCAGTGTTGGTAGGCCCCCCAGAAGATGGACCGACGATGAGGTCAAAATTGCCGGAATACGCTGCCTTTGTCCAGCAGTGGACGTCTTCCGGATGATGATGATGAAGATTCAACTCAGCGTACGGGATACCGCCGTACGTACATACATGTTTTTATACATATAAGAGAGGGCAAGAGGCTTTGGTGATTTAAAGTGGTAAGGCAATGCAAAAAAGAATGCTGGGAGTGTTTCTTGCGCCGCTTCTTCTCTCTCAGATCGCCATTTATTTCCGAAGCGGTAGTAGTATCTTGTAATTATTAGAAATGACATCAAAAAGAATTCTAAAGGAATCAATTTTGAGAAAATAAATGCCTTTTATGCCTTTTAATGCCCTCCGCAACACCAGCGGTCAAGAGATGCGTTGCCGGCCGGAAGTTGGGAGGATGGTCTTATCGTTGGCCTACATTTCAATTTACCCGAACGAGAGTGGCTACTCAGTCTCATTTAATGTTCCCAGTGCGCCTAAAGTTATCACTTTAATTATTTAAAAATTATAATTCTTATTTTTTAGGTACTCAACTAGTTTCTATAATATTATAATAGTTATTTATCTACACCCATGCTTTAAATCCTCTATTAAAGATTCTGAAACAGTTAGCTTATTACCAACATTAAAACACCCAATGTCGTAATAACCATTACATCATCCAAACGAGTGTTGTTATGTTGTACTGAATTTCATAACAAAACTCCTTGGTTTTTTTTTTGATCCCATCATGCGCAAAGAATATCAACAAACAGCCACATTCTTATTGCTCGATGCGCGGTATCTGTATGAATTTCAAAAAAAGAACATTTTCGTTTACGCGTGTTCCACACTACCAGACCGTGGCGCGCCGTAAAAAAAAAGTAGGTTATTCGAAACCCCGCCATTTTTCTTGAAAAAATGAGTGATTGAAGTTTTGACAGCACACCACCGGATATTTTAAACGCTGCAAAAGAACATAATATTCAAGTGAATTTTAATAATTGCATAATACAAAAAGTATGTTACTACTAAAATAAATAATTATGTATTTCATTAACACTAAGTTTATTTGTATAAAATCAGTAATGGATGATATTAAGTTACTACTACGACTGGCTGTTTTAATGTAAGCAGTAAGTTAACTGTTTCAGAATCTTTTAAAGGATTCATATTCCGGGTGTAGATAAAGTCTAGTATGCAACTGTTGATAATTAGGTATTAAAACACTCGTGTGATACTATTATCCATTAAATAAAATAATTAAAATAGTGATTTTCATTATTATTATAACACTAGAAATAAGGGATTGCTTGTAACTAATTCTAGTAGGCTTCATAAGATACATAATAGCTTTAAGGGTAAATGTATACACTTCTACAATAAAGTCCCAGCCACTGTTCAGGCATTATCTATAAATAAATTGTAAATAATTGTGTCTTTATTTACACCCATAATATGAATCATCTAAAAAAGATTGTGAAACAGTTAGCTTACTGCTAACAATAAAAAAACCAGTCCTAGTAACCATAATATCATCCAAAGGAGTGTTATTATGAAAACGGTTGATGTAATGTTGTACTGAATTTCAATACAACACTCGTTTGGATGATGTTATAAGGACATTAGGTGTTTTAATGTTGGCAATAAGCTAATTGTTTTATTATCTTTAATAGAGGATTTAAAGCATGGATGTAGATACATAACTTTACAGATAATAGTATCAGTTCCGTCTTTGGTGGGACCACTCGTTGCGTTTGACTCAGCATTGCCTATAATATAAATATACTATTATATTTCTCTAGGCTTAGATCATTTATACGTCTAAATAGACTTGACAGCTGTGAACACGTCTAAAATTATTCTGGCGTACTCTTAACCTCTATTTTGAGCAACACACGCACACTAACACAAAGTGACATACACATTGCGAGTGTAAGACGTAGCTTGTCATGCACACATAAGTAATAAACCTGGCCTGTGTTGCCAAATAGCAAGACGTATAAGTTACGTGTATATGTCTATGTATACTACCTAATAATTTATAACGCAATACTGTCGTGGCCTCAAAGAAAGAAATCCAAAACTCTTTGAAGACTTCTAAAATATTGTCAATAGAAACAGTCCCGTCAATTTCTATTTAATAGAGCGTAACAAAACAGTGCAATCATCTTCAATGGATAGAAAGAATATGATCTTTACAAGTCATCCTATTCGCATTAAATGAAAGGATAGGTAAGTACCCACTAGGATGAAAACTGTATAACAATTAGGTACCTGCCTTAATGCTCTGTATGGGCATTAAGTACCTAAGTTATGATATTGCGTAAAGATATTATATAAAAACTAGCTGACCCAGAAACGTTGTATTGCCGATATTAAAATCGCGATACAAAAGTAACTGTTGATCGTAGATGGGTGAAAATTTCAAGTTGTAAGTATGTATTTTTTAATGCTGACTCATAATCAAATAAATTTAAAAAACAATGTCAAAAAAAATAAAAATTTCGTGTGGACCACCCTTAACATTTAGGGGGATGAAAAATAGATGCTGTCCGATTCTCAGACCTACCCAATATGCACTCAAAATTTCAAGAGAATCGGTCAAGCCGTTTCGGAGGAGTTCAATGTTTAACACCATGACACGAAAATTTTATATATTAGATAGATAATTGTACATGATATTCTTTTAGGATAAGGTGCGAGCAGGAATTAAAATTAAATTTAATTAGAATTAAAGGAATTAAAAACTTAAATACGCTTCGTATTAGTTTAAATTGAAATTAATAAAATACAAAATACTTACTGATGATATGTGACAATCCCTGTGTCTTTCTTTTTTCTTGAAGTTTTTTAGTTTAGTTTTTATTATAAGCCTAGTTTAACAGAATATGTGGCACGTCAACGTCACACATAGAGACTGGCTCGAGAACGCCCACTTGAGCGCCCAGTTGCCGCACTTTACGACTACGCCTGCGGTATCTAGGTGGAGCGCATTCTTATTGATGGCAGAAAAACCTACATGTGGCATTCTGCATCTAGATTGTTAGATTATATTATATCATAAATGGTCTTTCCTAGCACGTTGTTGGTCTTTAGGTAGTCTTGATAGCAGGCGCCCTGCGGCAATTACTAATAAGCTATAGTTTGTGGGCTTCACGGCCCCGTCGCGGTCTCTGGTAGTTCTGGAAAAGCTTTTGAGATTTTTTTATAAATAATAAAATAAGGGACAACATGAGCAGATCGTTCAGCTGATAGTAATTGATACGCCCTGCCCATTACAATGCAGTGCCGCTCAAAACCCAAAAATTCTAATACGCACTACTAGGATGTTAAGTCTAATTTGCCCAGTAATTTCCCTAGTTACGGCGCCCTTCAGACCGAAACACAATAATGCTTACACATTACTGATTCACGGCAGAAATAGGCGCCGTTGTGGTACCCATAATCTAGGCGGCATCCTTTGCAAAGGAGCCTCCACCTGGTAACTGGTATATTTTGAGATACCAGTTTCCAGAATTTCGATCTGAGCCCGACAATATTATGGGCTCTTCCAACACCGCTTATTTACTTAAATACATTAAATGTATTTTCCTCTTCTAAAGAAAAGTAAGTAAGGTAAGTATTTAATTGGTTTAAATAAAACACTTTTTAAAGGTTTAAAACGCGTGTAATCGTTCACCTGAATACGAGATCTGGAAAGGTCTTGAAACGTCGGGTTAACTAAAATAATAATAAAAATGTATGTTTTTCACAAATGTAGAGTAGATACTTCCCGTGTACATATATACATTGTAATTTGGTCCAGATCTGACAATGGCATCCACGAGAAAACCATAAAAGTCTTAAATTTGCTATACATACGTATGTGGATGATAAATTTACGAATAACTCAATATCGCGCCCACCGATTTTAATGATTCTTTTTTTATTGGAAAGAATATACTTCAAAGGTAGTTTGGTGAGAGTTTGGTTGGGTTCTGATTATGGAATCCATGACAAAGTAACGGAATTCTTCAATTCTTAGGAGCAAATTAACGATACTCGGCCGAATCTTTTTATGCTATTAGGATATTTAAGTCATCTAGACTTAAATATCCTCATAACACAGTTATGGTCAAGTAATTGTCGTAGTCGAATATGATGATCAATGGGATCCTTAACGACTTACACTAAGGCAAATCAGTGGCAGAATTAACTGTCTGTAATCAAATTGCAAAGCGCTTACGTTCATTGTTTCATTGAAAAATTTATTATACCTACACATATTCACTAAAAATAAAAAAAAATAAAAACAGACTTTAAAAAACACTTTTCCAGAACAAATATAGATAATATAATGTGCACTAAAAAGTATACAAATAATTGCGTATTTTTATACAATCTAATTAATTAATCTAATTCTAGTTACGATTATTGTAATTTTTGGAGTCGGTGTCATCCAAGATAGGTTTGTATCTACATACATAGTCATAGGAGATGTGCTTGAGTCGTGGGGAGGCGAGAGGCGAAGGCTTTTTTGTTAATTTTTTGTTATGTTAATTTAGTACAGAGATAGATTAGACCTTGTAAAAGGACATAGGCTACCTTTTATGACAAAAAAATAAATGGAGGGGTTGAAATAGGGGATGGCAGTTTGTATGGAAATTCGTCATTATCGAATATAAAACCATGAATCTTTGTATTTAGGCACTTGATAAGAAATAATTTATAAACATTTGTTCGAGCATTTTTAAAACTTTGACCTACATGGGGATGAACTATTATCACAGGAAAATACTATTAAAGAGACTGCCCACAATGACAAGGGATATGTATCATAGAAGAGCGCTGCCAGCAGCGGAAAGAGCAGTTTGTATGTGTATTATTTGAAAAGTATACTAAAAAATAAAATACCCAAAGTAACTATCCAACGCGGACGAAGTCACGGGTTACGGGTCACACTAGTTTGTCATAAGCAATGTTTGCCTTTTCTCAACTATTTACATGTATTTATACTTTCAGGTACTGTAGGTTTATTACAAATTTAGGTAAATGGACGTGTGTGAGTAGGTACTATATGAATTACACCATGTTAAATAATTCAAAATTCGATAAATGAGCTGAGAAACATGTAAATAATCTACAATAAATACCTACATACCTACATGCTACATACGACTAAATTGAGTTTCAAACGCTTCCTACATACTAATATATAACATGTGCAATAATCAGCATCAGCTGCCGGTACAATAAACTGATAATTAACTGTATTAGAAGGGGTGTGGGTGCAATTTCGATCGCCGCCCGCTGCGTGCCTCACAGTGCGGTGCGATATTTAACCCTTCACAATAGCGTAGCGGTCTCCCCGACCATTTTGTACTGTTGACGTATTTGAAGATGGATGACTGCTAACTGTTCTCTATAATTCTCGTCTGATATCTATTTTATATTCCCGTTATTAGGCTCTTTTGAATGTTGAATAATCTTTGTGTTGTCAAGATGCGATAAATCAAGTTGTGGTTTGAATGTTTTGAGCGAGATTTTCAATATAGGTATAATAATAATAACAAATATATATTGTGATTAAAGACGTAGTTAATGTTTTGATATTTAAAATAATAATATAGCATAATAATATGTTCTCGGACCCTGTTCTCTTTGCCAGCCCATACGCTAAGTAAAAGACGTAGGTTGGAGAATGTATGTAGCTATCTTTTTGTATTACATTCCTTCCTATACTACATTATAGTTAGATATAAATAGATCACAGTGATTACAGGCACATAGGGTGGTTCATTTTAAAGTCACAGTGTGAAGTACGTAGTGCTGTTTGATCTGGGTTGTATGTATCACAGTAAGATACGCCGTAATACGTCATAATCAGATGCAAATCAGATGATAATCTTACTGTTATGGGCAGATGATACCTTTTATCCCTTAACACATTTGTAAATTAGGCCACGTGCTTGTACCGTCACATGTGACGCATCGCTTATTTTTTTACTAACCAAATATTTTATTTGCATAAAATATAATGAAATAATTGTGTCTAAACTAACATTGTAAAGCTTTTAAGCTTTTTTATTTATTCGTTTGAACGTGCTTTTTAAAAATTCAGAGATCTAGCAGTAGGATTCGTATAATTATTTTTGTGCATGATAGCCAAATTTGTGGTATGTGGGAAATAATTAAGGCTAGCTAACATAAGGCCATACCTCCTGCCAATTATAAGAAATTGACTTTTTGTTTACTACGAGAGAATATCCTACTAATATCTTCCTTTTCTTGGCGTGCGTCCGTGCAAAATAGGATGTCGCTACGCACGCCTCTGTTTATGACATGACTATTCTTATATTAAACAACATATTGAGAACCTTTACTTGTAAAATTCAACGGGTAACATCTAATAATATATATATTATTTTCCGATTACATATACATAAGCCATAACCATAAGCCAAAAAGATGGACTATTGCGGTGAAAGTTTTTAATAATCATACCACATTAACAGAGGAAATGTACCCATTGTTAAATATTAGTTTAATGTTAAAATGACATTTAATGGGGAACGACATCAGTAAACCTTCTCCGTTCCTTGCTATAAATAGGAAGTTTAAACAGTTTACCGTAACAAAGTACTTAGCATCAGTTTTGTTAAATTCTCACAAAAAATACTATTTCTCTAAATATTATAATACTGTTGTAAACGAAATACATTATAATTAATAATGTCCACCGAAGCGCAACTGGGGACTGCACGACGCGGCAGCAGTCACTATGACGTTTCTATTTACGCATGCGTCAATTGTATCTTCCTTCCGGCCGCCATTTTGTTACGTTATTGTCCATCTAATGTCCGCAATCCGGTGGTCCAAGCTGAATGACTGTCATCAAAGGGTTGATATGTGAAGCGTTTTAAGTGAGGCGGCACTGTTATTATTGAAAGAATATAATCTACAAAGAAATTCTGCATGGTTTGTAACAATCATTACTGACATAGATATCCCAATGTCTGCGCGTACATAAAAAGTTATAATAATAATCTATTATCTTCTAAGTATACATCTTTTCAAATTATTTTTTCTAATAGTTGCGGCTAACATAAATTGTATACCTACAGCTAGTTACCAAATTTATTATTATTTAATGGAATTATTAGATGGATGTGACTCTATTTAATATATTATAACTAGCTTTATGACAGTCAGCTTTGTAACAACTCGCCAGTCTTAGGCTGAGATCTATAGAGCGTACCTACTTAGACTTTGATCATTTGATAAAACGCGAAGTTGACTTTCGCACTGGGCTGTCTTAGCTTAAGCTCAAAATAGTTTCAGCTGTCAAATGACTATAAAAACAAAATCAAATATTATGCTAAGCTTATGATTTTCATTATTATAACACTAGAATACTTCATAAGATACATAATAGCTTTAAGGGTAAATGTATACACTTCTACAATAAAGTCCCAGCCACTGTTCAGGCATTATCAATAAATAAATATAAATGTTTTATAAAAAAAATGGCTCTGTCGTAAAGCCTATTACTCCACTGCTGAATATCTAAATGATCGGACAGCCTGGAACTAGACTGTGATTATTTTATAGCGATAGAAATGACTGTACAATATTGTATATTTTTATTGAAAAGAGCGCAAAAAAAGAATGCTGGGAGAGTTTCTTGCGCCGCTTCTTCTCTCTCAGAGCGCCATTTGTTTCCGAAACGGTAGTAGTATCTAGTAGTTATTAGAAATGACATCAAAAAGAATTCTAAAGGAATCAATTTTGAGAAAATAAATGCCTTTTATGCCTTACACTCAGCTAAGTTTATCGTAAATTAAGTCTGGGCAAAGTACGCTGTATAGATCTCAGCCTTAGATATAGATCTTGTACCTAATATTCAACTATTGTTGTAGAATTTTCAAATTTTTTCAATTTGTTTGGGCACAATGCTCTGGCATTCTGTCATTCACAACACCTGATAGAGTTGCATTGTGTAATCACAAGTCTTATGGCTACCAATTACATTATAAAATTTAAATAAAAGTTATTCATTTTATAAGAAAAAACGTTATTTGAGAATTGTTTCTGTAATCACCTAAATTACTAACAGAAGAAACGGCACAAGAATATCTCCCTTCGTCCATTTTCCACCTATAGCGCATTCACTTAGTCTCTAAAATTCTGGCAGCAAATGTTATGCGTAACCTGCTATCAAACGTAGGTACATTGGAATCAAAAGTATCCTGAATACCATCAAAAAGGCTTATCAAGACTTGTTATACCAACACAAGTTATACCTACTTATATTGAAGAAATTAACGATTGATATTATGAAAATAAAAACAACACCAACTTGCTTAAACTTTATCTTGATTATCAAGGTAACGTTATAAATACTGTTTGAAAAGTTATTGTTATCGACATCAATATTCTAGATAAAATATGAGGTATGGCTTTGAATTACTTGTATCCTAAATGAATAATACTTTTCTTTGTAAATGGTAGTATTACTGAATATTATTTTCTAAATCTGTCTGAGGTAATTGAGCGGACCGCGGCGCAATAAACTATGAAGTAGGTAAGTATTGTTATCAACTTATCAGGTATTAGATCGGTGCTTTATTGCTATGGGTAAGTCAGTCATAAAAATCAATATCTGACTAGATTAAAGAATAATCTGGGATCAACTACTTACCTTTTTAAAATATAAGTAGGTACAATATATGAGTTCTTTGTATCAATAACACCCAATATTTAGCTATTTAATATTATAACCAGTAGAAGGCTCCTATGCACAGGATGCCGGCTAGATTATGAGTACCACAACGGCGCCTATTTCTGCCTATGTCTCAAGGTGACGAGCGCAGTTGTAGTGCTGCTCAGAATTTTTAGGATTTTTTATGGAATCCTAAGCGGCACTGCATTGACAGCGCTTATCAATCACCATTAGCTGAACGTCCATGCTAAACTTGTCCCTTTTTTTCATTAACATACACACACTGAAAAAAAGTCACATACGTATCTCGAGTTTAATATGTAGCTGGTCACGCACACTAAAGTAATAAACTTGGCCTGTTGCATGCGTTGCCTAACAGCAAGGCGATCTATCTAGAGTCTAGACGTATAAATTTTCTAGGATTACAATTAAAAATTTTACAATTATATTGTATTAGAAGTTAGTATAAAGTGATATTAATACCAATGCTTACATTTGTAACAAATCAAATTTGGGCGTGTCTGTTTTGATAGACTTAGTACAAGTAGGCTAAACTTTGCAAACCTACGAATAGTTTTATGCTGTACCTATGCACCTCATGACGGGTTAACATAAAGTTGAAAAAGAAAAATTATGCCATGTTAACACTTTAAATTAAATCGTCTAATACTGGCTTTTGGTGTTCCAGTAAGTCATTAATTGGGTGAGGAATGCTACTAATGCTAACTGTTAGTTACTGAACCATAAATGGCTTTCCAAATGATACCACATCTTGCCACCAGCGATCGCCCCCAGGTTAATTAGTTGGAATACAATTTTATTAAGCAATCGGTGCTTGCGTTTGGTTTGTCCGTTCTTTTTTCTGAGGAATAAGAATAATAATAATTATTATAGCTAGTTGATTTTGACGTTTATCGATTTTAAAATGATAGTGTAGTACCCAACACTGCAAGTAAAAGGCATAAAAGGCATTTATTTTCTCAAAATTTCTAATAACTACTAGATACTACTACCGCTTCGGAAACAAATGGCGCTCTGAGATAGAAGAAGAGGCGCAAAAAACTCTCCCAGCATTCTGTTTTTTGCGCTCTTTTCAATAAAAATATACAAAATTTTACAGTCATTTCTATCGCCATAAAATAATCACAATCTAGTCCCAGGCTGTCCGATCATTGAGATATTCAGCAGTGTAGTAATAGGATTTACCATTTTTTTTATAAAACATTTCAATTTATTTATAGATAATGCCTTGTAGAAATGTATACATTTACCCTTAATGCTATTATGTATTTTATGAAGCCTACTAGAATTAGTAACAAGCAATCCCTTATTTCTAGTGTTATAATAATGAAAATCACTATTAAGAGCAAAAAGGTGACGATTTTTGTGAAAGTATATTAAATTTTCATAAATGTACTGACAATGAACAGTGATAATATTTATTTCTTTAAATTTTTCTTTGAGAGACTGTCTATAACCAAGCTGATATATAGCAAGTATAAAATATAACTACCACACCTGGTAGAGTTCTTTCCTTAATATTATGAAAAACGTGACAACCCATTTCCAGATTATATCAATTTAAATTAAAAATTCTTGACCAAAGTCCGCAATTGTATTCACATAGAGCAATTCTCACAATTGCGGTTTACTTAACTCTACAGCACAATATACGACAACAATCTAAAGCAAAATCAATTTATTATATTCACAGTTAGAAAAAATATTGACAATTCAATAAGGAAGGGTTTCGCAAATGACAGGCGCGTGGCCGGCCGCGGCCGACACAAAAACATATTGATACAAAGGAAAATAACTCTTCTGCTGGAGTTTGAATAAATATTGCACGTTTGGTCCTGGCTGCAGCTGGCTACGGAACTTGTCTGGGAACTGGCAACTGTAATGCGACACCAATGGTCAACCCTACCCCTTCACACATCAGACCGAGCTTCTAATCTACATGCTCCATGGAGGTGTTAACTGTTAGGTATACGCTAAAGTTACCGTTTTTAATGCTAAATCAATATCTTTATCAATCAATATCTTTATTATTATTATAAATCCTTCATACATTACTTAGTTCACTTAATTCTACTTAATATTATTATACTATGATAACAATACAAGTAATGGAACATACACGACATTTTTCTGGACAAACAACAACAAATACATCAAAATAATTTTCAAATATTCACAATGCTTTTGAAAATAATCGCACCACTAATCCCGTAGGATAAGTAGGGTTTCTAATAGTTAATAAAAATATTTTATATTATTTTAGTTGTCACTAGCATTAAACTAGGCCGGCAAAAATGATATCCACTTTGCAGAAAACGCTCAAAAAAATCCTAAAGGAACATTTTGAGAACTGTCTCGTCAGTCTATCTTGGAATTACTTCCTTTTTAATTAATCATATCAGTGATAGCTAGATTGGTAATTGAATTAATCATATTTATGTGAATCGAATGTTTCTTTTACGCATCAAAATAAATTTAATGCTTTCTTTTTTATAATCTTTGTAAATAAATTTTGTATTATTTGAATAAGAAAACAAAATAATGCAATTATCGAATAATAGGTTAAGTAAGTAAACATGATTAAGTTGGTCATTAGTTAACTTGCAATCCACGATCGTCACTGAGCCAATATATTTAAATACTTATTTTGCACGTTGAATGACTCATCAATAATCTCATGTCGCTCAACCATAACAGATATCTTAAATCATTTTAAGTTAAATCATAAAAGCGCAAAATATTGTCGCAACAGTACCGTTAAGGGGCAGGTACTCGCAACCCTTCCAAATTCCCAGCCCCGCCCTTCGTGCTGTTCATTGATTGTCGGACGTTTTGTGAAGGAGCACGTCACGATGTCTCTGTGGACGCCCTATGCGGAACAGGCGCTAGACTTGAGCAGGCGCAGCTTGCTTGGTTTACGAGCCAACACGCCAGAGTTCAGCTTCCAGGGCTCGATATCACCCTCACCGGAAGAAGGTTCGCTGTATGACGAACTCTGCGTGCCGACTTCACAAATATCCCCCGATTCTACTGGAAGCTGGAGCTACAAGCACACAGACCGCTCGCCGCGACATTCCGACTTCGATACCGAGTCTCTGTCCGATGATGTGGAGTACCAGGCCTTCGAACGAGACGCTCTGCAAGCAATGGTCGAAAAGAACGGCGGCAGTCTGCTAGGTAACAACCCTCGAATGCGGCGTGCGGTACAAGCCACGCAGGGAACCGATGTTTCGTACCGAAAGCAGCGGGAGAGAAACAATTTTGCTGCGAAACAGAGCAGAGATCGAAGGAAGTTGAGAGAAGTTCGGTTGGCATTTCAAGTGACGTTCCTAAAGAAGAAACTCACAGAGTTGCGAGCGCGTCTGGGAATGAGTGTGTGCGTCAGATGCTCACCGCGGCGTGTGTGTTAGACTTGTGTGTGTAAGTGACAAACTGTAAATATGTGATCTATCCTAGATTTTAGGAAATTGTACCAAAATTAGGTTATGTAACGACTATTCCTGTATCTATCTAATATAAATGAAATGTTTAAACGTAAGGTTGTAGGCATGCTCTCAAACTACTCGTTTACAAATTGTATTTCGTGTAATTTGATAAAAACATATTATTTATAACCAATGAAATTATTTGAAAATAAAATATGAAATTGATAACTGTACATTTTATTTATGTTTCTTAGTATTATTCAAATTTGTTTACAAACAATTACATGCGAGAGACCAAAGATCTCAGACCAAATTTAAATTAATTGACTTATTTATTTGGTATGAGATTGTGGCTAGCCTTATGGAAGGCTTGGTTACAACGCGTTTGAAACTAATAACAACTGGAGTAGCCCTACGCTCAGCCTATAAGTACTTAGGTATGTACCTACCCACTACTCTAACCTTTTTTTCTGTCATACAGTAAGAGACGAGACGAGCAGGACGTTCAACTGATGGTAATTGATGCGCCCTGCCCATTACAATGCAGTGCCGCTCAGGCTTCTTGAAAAACCCCAAAAAATTCTGAGCGGCACTACAACTGCGCTCGTCGAGAGACATACAATATTAAGTCTCATTTGCCCAGTAATTTTACTAGCTACGGCGCCCTTCAAACCGAAACATAATAATCCTTACACATTACTGCTTCACGGCAGAAATAGGCGCCGTTGTGGTACCCATAATCTAGAACAATTAGATAAGTACTTAAGTATTTTTTTAAACGTCAGAAAATAAGAGGTGTCGGTAACATTTAAGCGATTTCAATGGTTTTTTCCTATCTCAATTATGCCAACATGCATGTATATCTATGTACGTACATACACAATATATTATGTACATGCTTATATACAGACATGTCGGTAACGGTTATAGTAACAGTGACGTGAGGTAATTGTTTTTTTCTATCTTGATTATCGGCCGTTTTCTGTAACATATCTATCCTTAGTTTAACTTACTAGAGGTAGACGAATCTATCCTTTTACAATTTCTTATATTTCAATAATCTATCGACATAAAGCATTGGACTATAACTATATTGGACATAACTATGGATAGATAAGATCTTGTCATTAAACGGTGACAGCAATGTATCCGTAACTAGAGATACGTTATTGAAAACGGCCGTATGCCAACATACATGTGTATCTATCACTGACCTCTATATATGACCTATATACTACTGGACTGGCGGCTGTCAAAGTGCTTTTGTGCCTGTGCGATATTCGCCATTTTGGCGCTGTTGGCCATGTAGCGAGAGTCTGCGGTACTAAAACTAGTGATGACGACCTCAGCAAACATCGATAGATGGTGGAAAACTATTGCCAAAAAAAAATGTGTACATTATTACGTTGATTATTGAAGTATAAATAACACGGAAAACGAACGAAATTAATTCAAAATACAAAAATACTTCAGAGTAGGTATTGTACGTTCCTTCGCAGCCATTTGTATTATACGTCAAAATTAGTTCTATGGACGCTCGCGAGAGACGCTTCAAATAGGCACAAAAAATTTGCTGTCAAACATATGGAATAGCCTGTTCAGAGGTATATACTTATACAGGTCAGTGGTATCTATGTACGTACATACACAATAAATGTACATACTCATATACAGGCATGTCGGTAACAGAAACAGTGTCGTGAGTTCAATTGTAATTTCTGATTTCAAAAAATGCCCAACGCGCCAAATAATTATTCATTTTAAAATGCATTTTGTTCATTTATTCCCTGACATTTATTGACGACTCCTGTCCACTACTATCCTCGTTAGCTGTAGGTTTGGTGGGGTATAAGCTACGAAGGAGTGACTGAGGCATACTTTTGTGAAAAGGGTATCAAAACAGCGGCACAAGTGTATCAACACCATGTTCAATAATCAAGAATGGTGCTTCCAGCAAGACTCGGCGCCGGGTTGGAAACGTCGGACTTCATCAGAGCATAGAAAATACGCTTAGTAATCCGTTACCAAAAGCAAATTGATGTAGGTTCTTAGATTACTCGTTAGTTAGGTAAGTATATATTTTTATCTAAGAATTACGTTATGGCAAAAAATATTAAATAGTAGTAGGTATGAAACTAGACTGAAAACTAAAAGAAAGTCTTATATATAATGTATAACATGGTCTGTTTATTTGAAAGGTCTATTTAGAGTGTAAGTAGATAGTAGCACGACGCAGGCGCTGGGACCCGCGCTGTGATTGGTCAGTATGCAGGAGGAGTTGCGCAATTGTGTCATGAAGTGCTACGCCCACACGCAGAGCGCTGCGCTTGCGCATCGACACACATGCACATATTACGAAGTGTGCTACGAATAGCTACGGTAATTCTTCTGAATTACCGTAATAATTCAGGCAGTATTTATTTAATACCTATACTGAGACGTCTTTAAGTACCCAGGTAGATGTTAATATATGTTAGGTATATAGTTTCTTTTTGCATGTAAAATGTAAAAAGATATTAAATAAACAAGACTCTATTCTTTGTGTAAATATTTCATAGTTTACAATTTACAGTCTACCGAAGTTAATAAGTACATTTATCTATACAGAGTTGCAAAGCATTTACACAATAGATTACATTAAGTTAACACTTTTATTACGGGGAAGCGTACCAAGAATACTGGCAGCATTTCCGCGTTGGATAGCTTGGCTGATCCGTTGACCGAAATAGCTGCCAGCGCTTGTGTTACCAGTAGCCCTATTGAGGTTAGAAGATAGTAGTTTGTAAATTCTCCGCGCCTCTGGGTCCCACGGCCCAAATGTCTCTATACCAAACGGCACAAAGATGTAAGGCTCTCGAAGCATTCATTATAACTGATTGTGTATAATTAAATATTATTGAGATCTTAATTTATCGAGGATTCACTGACTCCAATGATACAGTTTTAACTAGTTTCTGGGTCTCTGGATCTCTTCTTGATTTCACTGCAAACATTTATTGGATATTATTGAAATTAACAAAAAAACATGTAGTAAATAACAAAATGGCATAGGACTTATATAATAGTAACTAGGATGCCGCAGTCGCTCGTCGTACCGCTTCGCTGCAGCGTATATTTGAGCGAAGCGAGGTAAACTAAGTCTGTGTTCAAAAACAAAACAAAATTAATACAAAAGATTTGATCAATCGGCTCAATTTTGAAATAAATATAAATAGCGCGTGCTAATTCAGAATAATTTGTACGTATGTTGCATCACGTATCTTTTTAAATATAATAACTGAATCAAGTGGAAATTCAAAATTATGTCTCAACAATAACCTAGGAAATTTCGAAAGCTTTCTATGGCTTAAATTTTTTTTAAAATCAGTCCAGAAATGGCCGAGAAACAATTTAACACAGAAATCAATTGGAGTCACCCGGTTGGAGATCCGCTCAGTTTCGCTTCGCATCGCTCCATAATATCGTAAAATTTGTAATTTAAGTTAAGTATATGCATTGAGTATGAATAAATGAAAATAAAGTATTTGTTTTAGATAATTTATACGTGTAGATAGAGACTCTTGCTGCTAGACAAACGATGAAAACAGGCCAGGTTTGTTATTTTAGTGTGCGTGACAAGCTACGTCTCACACTCGCGATTTGTATGTCACTTTGTGTAAGTGTGCCTGCATTGCGCACAATAGAGGCCAACTGTCAACCTCACAAACATTAACATCTTCACATTTGTGACAGTCTATCTAGACGTATACACACGCATAAAATATATTCACCAGTGGGAGGCTCCTTTGCACAGGATGCCGGCTAGATTATGGGTACCACAACGGCGCCTATTTCTGCCGTGAAGCAGTAATGTGTAAGCATTACTGTGTTTCGGTCTGAAGGGCGCCGTAGCTAGTGAAATTACTGGGCGAATGAGACTTAATATATTATGTCTCAAGGTGCCGAGCGTATTTGTAATGCCGCTCAGAATTATTGGGTTTTTCAAGAATCCTGATTGGCACTGCATTGTAATGGGTAAGTCGTATCAGTTACCACCAACTGAACGTCCTGCTCGTCTCGTCCATTATTTTCATTTAAAAAAACATAGATACGGAGACTTATTTATAGATACAAAACTTAATATATTTTTTCATAGAACCATCCAAATGAGATTCAAATTGTAGAGCCCAGAACTTAATTTTCATTTCTGACTTCACGGACGAGTAAAAAAGGAGGACTCCGCGCCGCAAGTGAAGCACCGTTATGCTAGTGTGTGTGCGGTTACGGGGGATACTAGTTACACAATATTTTCTCTCTTTAATTATCAAATATGGCTACAAATACACACTTTTTCACAACGCACGACGGCATTTTTAAAATATTTTATTGAGACGCAAACTGATCTGTCACAGCGATGACAATTCTCATAATGGCCGCCTATCGGCCTGTAGTAGTGTAAGTGTGTGCGTGGCGTATGTATTTACACGTTAATCGGCTTGTTTTGGTGCTACACTGTTATGTAAGGTGACACGGAGTCCTTATTTTTTACTAGTCCGTGTTCTGACTTATTATTTATTACTTCAAGAATATTATTGGCTTCATTAAGGTGGAGCGGAAGAAGAGGAGGCCTCCTAGTCATAATCAATGTGGCACAGCACCGATAGGACAGAACCAGCTCCTACGTCCTGTAATCCCAGCGAAGTATATCTACGTCTCTCGCTTTCACCACACCACCAAGACCCGCCTCCGACATTGTTCAGTACTTGGTGGAGAAGACAAGGTTCCGGTTGGGGGTCGAAAAGTTGGTGACGCGTCACGCAGTAGACTTCAACTGTTTTGTTGTTCGCGTCCCGACAGGACATATATCGACCTTCCTGGACGTGAAGCTGTGGCCGAAGGGGGTCGTGTTCCGCAAGTATCGCGGACGTCGCCGACCGCCGGAAGCTACTCAACCCGCACCTCACATCGCCGCGAAAATATGACGTAGATTTAAGTTATATATAATATGTATGTTAGACTATAAGGTATTTATTTTATGGGCCTTGTAGCCTGAAATAAAGGCATTATTATATTATTTTTATATGAGTGCCAATTTCCCGCATGTTATTTAAATTTTAAATGATAATATGAGCCTATGCATAAAGCAATAAAGGCACGCGCCCCACAACACATAATCCTTTAATGCATATGCAGGCCTCGGCTATCAGATCAACAAGCCACCATTAACACCTGGAATGAAACGACCCTTATCTTATTGTCACGTCACACAACACCGCAGAGATCTATCCTCCAGATACCACAAAACCACTGGCTTTTACTTACCCAGTCTCCTACCCAATCATTCGCTTATACTAAACTTCATTCAAACAATCGGCGAATATAATCACTAGGTACATGTTATAAAACAAATTCCTTCGCCTCGTATGTCTATTATTCGCGATAAATGTAAAAGCTACTTTTTTTTTCACCAATGGATAGCGTGGTCTTCGAGGAAGGTTTTAGTATACAGGGTGGTTTTTTGAGAAGGGCGGTGTTGGCCAAGTCGGCGGCAAGAAAAAATAAGCCGTCTGGGAGCTTTCAACGAAAACGCTGTTTAAACCCTTTGAGATATAACAAAATAATGTGTAGTGGAATTATGTATCTAATATAGGTCTACAGAAAAGGCCGCGATGGCATATGTCTAACTCTTATGTAAGGATAACATACTAAAAGTACCTATATCCATCCATTTTAACACTTTAAAAATTGGCAAATAAAATACGGTAATAAATTATAAAAGTTGTTTACAAAAATACGACATTAATGTTTATCATTTTATTACTACATATTATAAAAACATTCACAAATACGTTTTTGTTTTATTTTAATCATGACCTTTGATTAAAATTTTCGGCTTTAGAATAGATACGTTATTCCCGAATACATAAATCATTTTTTTTCTATAAACAGAACAGCGTCTCTGTCGGGTCAGCTAGTTTATAATATAACTAAAAAAAACATTTGTGTAACATTCGAATTCAAACATTTTTATCCGGGACAGGATTTAAAATAACTTTTACAAAATGTCAAAATCTACCCATTCGAAAATGTATGCCTCAGACCTGAGAAGAACGGGCTCAAGAAACTCATGTTGTAAAAGCATATATACATATCGCCCAACAAAAGAATTACCAACGCGAATTAATCCAATAGTAGGCATAACAAGTTTGTGTTTGTTCCTGGGTGTTATGATTATCACAGTTTCTAGTAAATTCTCCAATGTGCCTATGAACATAAATACTACCAAGAATATAATATTGAGATGCATTAATTTGAATTTGATATTGTTTTTTTCTTGAGAGATTCAAACATGAGCGGAGAGCCTGTATATTAGCCATGCATCAAATATGTATAATCCATACTAATATTATCAATGTGAATGTAAGTTTGTTTGTTACGCTTTCACTAAACCACTGAAAAGATTTTGATGAAATTAAGTACAGAGATACTTAAGTAGTCCCCCCACAAGATGGACCGACGATCTAGTCAAGATCGCCGGAATACGTTGAATGAGGGCAGCGCAGGACCGATCGTCGTGGAAATCTTTGGGGGAGGCCTTTGTCCAGCAGTGGACGTCTTCCGGCTGATGGTGATGATGATGAAGTACAGAGATAGACTAGAACTTGGAAAAGGACATAAACTACCTTTTATCGCGAATAAGAGGTTTGAAGCAGTTGAAATAGGGGGTGGAAGTTTTTATGGAAGTTCGTTATTTGTTAGTTAGTTAACTAACTAGCAAACAGCTAACAAAGTTTCATGGTGTCACATTTGTTAACTATCAAAAACTATTAATAAGAAGTAAATAAATATTTGTTCTAGCGTTTTTGAACTTTCGACCTGTCTGGTGTTGAATAGGGGATCGCTATTTTTTCAGGAATAATTTTAAGAAACTTTAAGAAAAATATGTTTTTTAAATAGGAAACTAAGTTATATATCGTGCTTACGAATATCAAACACGCAAAATGTTTTAGCAAAGGATGAAAAAACAATATAAAGAAGTTTATAAAAGTGTATTAAAATAAGCAAATTTATATAATAAAGGGTATTGTTGGCAAAGTATGTTAAAAATAAAAAAAAGGCATCCAAATGTTTTAAATTAACTCTGGGCACGAGACGTTTAGGTACGTCTCGAGCCAGAGTTATTTGGCGAGTCAACATGTCCTAATGATGCCTCGTCTATAGGCGAAACACGAGTCGAATTGTTTAAAGACTAAAATGGGCGGGTTCAAATACTTAAGAAAACTTAAAACATTTGGGTAATTATGGATTTCCGCAAAGTAACGCCTACATCAATTCATTTTATAAAAAAAGCTGCTCAAATTACTTTGAGTTACCAATTCCACGGGGACGAAGTCGCGGGTAAAAGCAAGTAAATAATAAAGAAAATTATTGACAAGAGTGTGTGGGATAAGTTCAGGCGCTGCCCCCGTATCTACAGATCGATATTACATAAGTACAAGGGTCGCTTGCGTGGGGCCCGACCCTTCGTGGGCCCCTGGTGCACGCTGCATCGGTCACAGCGGGCACGCCCCTCGAAGCCACACTGCGTCATAAAACCACGCAACGGTACGATCACTATCGAACGCGCCTTAGTTCGATTTATATACACACATCGAGAGAGAATTTTTACACTGATTTTTTAAACATATAACGTAAGTAGGTTTCTTGTTTTTGTAACAATAAGGAACGAGACGAGCAGGACGTGCAGCTGATGGTAATTGATGCGCCAAGCCCATTACAATGCAGTGCCGCTCAGGATTCCCAACAATTCTGAGTGGCACTATAATTGCAATCGTCACCTTGAGACATAATATGTTAAGTCTCATTTGCCCAGTAAGTTCACTCGCTATGGCGCCATTCAGGCTGAAACACAATAATGCTTATACATTACTGCTTCACGGCAGATATAGGCGCCGCAAAGGAGCCTCCTACAGGTTTTCAAACATAATAAGACAACAACCGAGCGTAGGTACCTGATGGGGATTCTCTTTTATAACACGAGCATTTTAGTCAGGTTTTTTGAAGGTACTTATATCGTATCATGAAAACACGATATAAATAAATACTTACCATTCATTGGTTGAACGTAGAACAAAGTTCTTGTGGTAACTGTGGAGTAACGACAGAAGAGTAAAAGCCTATGAGTAGAGGCACTTATTTTCTTAAAATTGATTCCTTTAGATTTCTTTTTATATTCGGATACAAATGGCGCTTTGAGAGAAAAGAAGCGACGCAAGAAACTCTCCCAGCATTCTTTTTTTGTGCTCTTTTTAGTGAAATATACAATATTGTACTGTCTATCTGTCCGATCACAGATATTCAGCTATGGAGTAGTAGGACTTAACGACAGAGCCACTTTTTAATAAAACAATTAAATTTACTGGGACTTTATTATAAAAGTGAATACATAAAGCTATTATGTATCTTCTGAAGCCTACTAGAATTAGTTACAAGTCCCTTATTTCTAATGTTATAATAATGAAAATCACTATTAAGAGCAAAAAAGGTCACGACGTTTGTGATAAATAACTAAGATATCGAATTGGTAAATTTCAAAAAGAGTCATGCAATTATTGGCAGTGTTTTGCCGTTAATTCAAGTATGAATAAATATTACTTGTAGTTAAATCTAATTAAGTATCTTTTATAATGAATAACATACATCAAATAGAATATTGGGTATTAAAAGTTAATTTACGATCTCACAATACTATCTAAAATCAAATGCTGAACAAAAGAGCCGTTCTGTTCACGGCTAGCAGATCCTCGACACTTATGAAAGCAAACAGATCGAATGACCGTTACCTCTTCCTAGAAAATATTTGCAACTCAACAAATACCCTTTCATTTAGTAATCCCGGACGACAATACATTTGCATATTGTACAGTTACCAAGTGACACAATATCTTCGCTATTGTTACCATTGCCAATGTTTTCTCCTGTGGCGTTTTGCGTCTGTGATCCTTAATTTAAAAAAGAAAACTCATGTTGTTTTTGGAATTGCAATAGCAACATTCACTAAACAACTTACGTACTAGCTTGAGCAGAGTGAGGCTCCTTTGCACAGGATATAGAAGGCTAGATTGTAGGTACCATAACGGCGCCTATTTTTGAAGCAGTAATGTGTAAACTTTACTGTTTTTCGGCCTGAAGGGCGCCGTATGTGTTGACATTACTGGGCAAATGAGACTTAACATCTTATATCTCAAGGTGACGAGCGCAATTGTAGTGTCGCTCAGAATTTTTGGGGTTTTTCAAGAATTCTGAGCGGCACTGTATTGTAATGGGTAGGGCGTATCAATTACCATCAGCTGAACGTCCCGCTCGTCTCATCCCTTATTTTCATTAAAAAAAAGCATAGTAACGTAGACTTAATACAGGTACCTACTAATTTATAGAAATATTCGAATGAGAATCAAATTCTAGAGCCCAGAACTTTTACTTCTCATTTCTGACCTATTATTTATTACCTCAAGCTCCTCTGCGTGCGCGAAATGAGCTTGAAAAGGGGTACCTACAAAGAGATTTTTCTTTACGTACCCAAATATAAATAATATTATCTTAGATCATTTATACGTCTAAATAAACTATGAAAGCTGTGAAAACGTCGAAAATAACTTTGAGTTATCTCTATTATGAGCAATTCACGCACACTAACCCAAAGTGTTATACAAATCGCGAAGACGTAGCTTGTCACGCACACTAAACTAATATTACTGGCTTGTTTTTATCGATTGTCTAGCAGCAACCGCTTACCGCAAAAAGAAATCCTCACATATCTATTAACAATAAGTAGATAACGCCTTATTTATCGAAGTATTCGACTGTATAACTCATAACAAATTCTATCAGACTTTATAAAGATGGCGGAAGCGTTTCCACGCAGAATTCGCTTCAATAGTTGACAATAGTGATGTGCCAGTAATTACCATGGCCATATGCTGTCAGAATAGTTATGTATTTATAGAAACAACACTTAATATACTTATTTATAGAAACATTCGAATGAGATTCAAATTCTAGAGCCCAGGCTTAGGTATACATAGATAGTGTTTTTCATGCATTCGTTGATTTTAAATGAACTTTTATTCAGGTTTCAGCACATTTGTGGCAGAAGAGGGTGTGATACTTTATTTATTTCAATTTCATCATGTTTTTCTTTCTAAAATTTGATTTCATTTAGGTCTATCAGCGAGGCAATGCAAATGCTTCGGAAAAGTATTGCTAAAACACAGTACAAATATGATTAAATGAAATATTAATCATTAATTACTAGGTAGGTAGATGGCAGTTAACTTTGTTAACTTTACGCAACAACCAAAGCATTTTTATTGTATTTGTTTAAAATAAAATATTTAAGTCACCTAATAAAGAGAAAGATAGCTGCTTAGATACTTTATAAGTACGTCTAGAGAGTCTTTAGCTGTTAGACAAAAAACAATACAAAAAGGAATATTAGTTTAGTGTAGGTACGTGACCAGCTACGTCTCACACTCGCAATTTGTATGACACTTTGTGTAAGTGTGTGTGTATTGCTCAAAATAGAGGGTAGTTCTAAACTCATTTCAACGTTTTCACAGAGTATGTATAGACGTATAAATAATCTAAGGATAGCTGCATCAAATAAATGATAAAAAATAATGCTTCGAATACTAAGTTATTGAACTTTATTTTCAAATGAATCAATCAGAAAGTAAGGCAATCGACTCAATTAACAACTTAATGACGACTACGAAATAAACGTTTTTAAAAATTCTAATATAACAACATTATCAAGCATCATAACTAGTGCTATAGTATTGCGCTAAAATTCGAGTATAGGTATTCTCAAGAACAATACGCTGAGTAGGTTAGGTAGCAACCAAAGCCGCAAAGACCGGCAACGCTCCTGTGATTCCAAGAGGTGTTGCAAGAGATTGTGGGCGGCGGTGATCACTTAACAACAGGTGACCCATATGCTCGTTTGTCCTCCTATTCCATAAAAAAAAACCTATTTCAGCCTAGCGAAACTCTCTAAGAATAAAGGGATTGCATGAAACGTACAGTGATTGATAGATTGACAGATGACGGCTATAACCGTGTAAAAAACGGAGATAGCCGAGATCCACTATTCCGTTGTTTTAATCAACTGTTCGCTTTCAAACTTAGCCGGATAATGCTTCGACGCCATATTGTTGTAATTACTAAGTATTTCAAACTTATGTCAAATCACTGCACGTTTCATATTAAACTAAATTTAAATTATAACTTTAGCAGTCTCGTCTCTTATTATGTAGTATTTACATCCTTTTTACCTTTCTTTCAATTTGAAATCGCCCGCATATTATTTAAGTCACCCAAAACCAATATTGCCTAAATGTTTAATCCTCAGACAGTAATTTATTTTAATTCCATCAATAAAAATAAATCTTTTTATTGATTACAGGAAGGTAGATACAGCTAGCAATATTCTTTAATCTGATGACACGTGCCGCTGTACTCGTCTATCCCCGGATACCTGCTCGGTGCCAGGGCCTCTATTGTTACAACTATCATAAAATTTGCGTATTCCATCATAAAACATAGCTCCCGACATTAATCCGCTTAACAAACTCTCTTTATGAGTCCTGACAAACAATGAGTCCTTGCGATGTGCCGTTACATTATTCTACGGCTTAAATCTACAGCATCTAGTAGGTTCTATACATTCATTGAAATCATTGTTTTATGATTATTCTTAGTAATAGGCGACTTGATCATGAAATTTGACGATTGTAGGTATCCAAATTACTTAGAATATGTGTCATAAAATGTTGTATGATTCAACAAACTGTTATATAATTTTATTTTCAATTGGCATCTAGGTAACTAGGTACTTTTTAAAAATAATAATTCACACTTAGTTACTGGAGATTGTCGCGTATCGATGATATATACATAATATGTACCTATATGCTACTATTTTTTTTTAGATATTATGCGTTCTTCGGGTTTACGAGATTTATTACATACCTTAATAGCCTAGTAAAAAGAACCTATATATTCTTGTCTTTTTATTGTGGCTTTTGTGGAAGGGCCTCCACAATTTAGCCAGTGTCAAGTTGAGGTAGGTAGTAGGTATAGTGTATTTATTGCGTGGTGATAATGAGAATTTAAATTTTTACTGGTAATACTTGGTGTTTATGTCAAGCAGTTTTGTCTTCTGATACAAATACACAATATGCTGTTAGTAAGACTAGAAAATTTCACAAGGAATACCTACAGATTTTATGATTTATTTCTGTCTTATTATTTATACATTTAAGTTACTCTAAACTTTCAAAATACCAAGTCTCAAACTCCTTTGCGTGCGCGAAATGTGCTTAAAAAGATTTTTCTTCACGAACCTACCCAGATATAAATATTGTTTGAGTGCCAATTTAGCGCCAAAAGCATTCTCATTTATCTATTTAAAATAAGTAAAATAACGCCTTATTTATCGATATAGTCGTCTGTGAGTAGATAAGTATCGATATATTGGACAACTCATAACATGCTCTATCATACTTTACAACGATGGCGGAAGCGTTTCCGCGGAGAATTCGCTTCAATGGTTGACAATAGTGATGTGCCAGTAATTACTTTGGCCATATGCTGTCAGAATAGTTGTGTGTGCCTACACTACATATCTTACTCAGCCATGTGGCGTCGTGTCTTTCATGAGAATTTATGGGATTTGAAACATATTTTTGTTAAAGTAGAAAAAAGTGTGGCACTCCATCTCAACAATTATAATACAATCATTATTTTTAATTATAAATAGAAGCGAATACATTCTTAAATTTAATGATCCCGGGTTCGAATTCCGACAGACACATTAATATAATGAAAATTGATATTTGTTTCCGAATCATAGACGTTTATATGTATTTATGTATGTTTGAGAAAGAAAGTATATCGTATTAAATATTATATCGTTGTCTTGCATCCATAGGTTATGCCTAGTTTGGGGCATGATATTAATTAGTGTAAAAATATGTCCTATATTAATTCTTTGCTTCGTGTGAGTTTCACATTTATATAAAATCCTTTACGGCCAACTGTGCAACATGGAAATCTAATTCACATTTTTTATCTATACTAATATATAAAGCTGCAGTGTTTGTTTGTTTGTTTGTTTGAACGCGCTAATGTCTGGTACTACTGGTCCGATTTGAATGATTATTTCAGTGTTGGGTAGTCCATTTATCGAGGAAGGCTATAGGCTATGTTTTTTTTTTCAAAATTAGGGATCCGTAATAAAATTGCTATTTTGTAACACAAGGTGTAAAATCGAAAACCTATTTTTGCGTGCGCTGTAATAACTATTGACAATAGAACAACATGGTGTACAGGCTATAATATAGGCAATATTTTATTACTTATAAAACTATCGCGTGAATTATACTTTATATGGCAAAACAACGTTTGCCGGGTCAGCTAGTCGCTTATAAATTGCTCGCAAAATACCTTTATTTATGTACGGTGTATGTGGGTGATGCATCCACTGTACTCAATAACTTTTGTTTTATATTTACATTTACTTTTTTGACTTACAAATAGGCATTGACTATTTGACGTTTGAGTATTTTGGTTGTATCACTTTTACATAGTAGGTATAAAGTTGGATCACAGCCGATACCAATCCCTAATCGAAGTAGCCTCTATATCTTTTCTTAGGTACCTCGATATGCTAAATACGTACCTTCCTGAAACAAACTTACTTTAAACACTGTAATAGGAACGAATTTTTTTTACTTAGGCAGTTATTACGTAGTATCCTCTTTTAATATAAGGTGGGGTACAAGCATTGCCTAGAATGGGGACAGTTCCACACTACCCCATCTAAGTTAACTGCTTCGAGCGATATAACCACTTTTGGAGCGCAGAGATAGAGCTTGTATCGACGAATACGAGGAAATATAATGTGTAATAAAAAGCTCAAGGTGTAGACAGAGCTTACAAACAGATGATATCCTTGCATGTCGACAACAAACTCATTAGCCACAAATTGTAACATTAATCGGTAATTACTCTGGACAATAACAAAGTAATTTTAACAAATTTTGACGTAAACAAACAACGTCCATATACAAATGATTTAAGTTTTATTTAGTGTTAATTCCGCCAATATTTGTTTTTAAAACAATTCGACACGTGTTTCGCCTCTACACGAGGCATCCTCAGGACGTGTTGTCTCGCCAAAATCTGGCACGAGACTCAATAACACTAAAGAAAACTTAAATCATTTGTATAATTATGGATTTCCGCAAAGTAACGCCTAATTCAATAAATTTTCAAACAACGACCGCATATTTTAGGTATATACTTACCTCGTTATCAGTTAGGTATAAATGCCTTTTGAAGTATTATAAAAAAAAAATCGATATCTATTTACAATATTGTATAAATTAGAATAAGGCAAGATATTTCGGTATTAGTAGGTAGTACCTCCTTCCTGTAGGTATAAATTGTATTTTGAAGTGGCTTTACTTTCAAGAACTAAAATTGGCTAAGATAGGAACCAAATTTAAATTTAAATCTAAATATCATACCAAAACCAAGTCCTGTTATAACAACTAGGAATGAAAAGGTACAGCTAAGGAAAGTTAGGTATAGGTATTAATTGACAAAAGTTTAAGCACTGAGCTTAACTAAAACAAAAACAATGGTGTTAAAAATCTGATGGTCATCAACAACAAAATAAAACCACAATAAATATTAGCGGGCGTCCCGTTACACGCAACCCGCAGGTATCAACCCTTCCCGAGGGTGCGGGACTCCGCCCCTTGCTTACATAAAGCCCAGGCGCATCCCCCGAAAAATCATTTGCAATCTGCATTCCGAACGCTCAACATGTCTCTGTGGACGCCATACGCTGAAGAAACCGCTCTCGATCTGAGCACCAAATACCCCAGTGACGTCACGATCCCCGAGTACGTGTACCCAAGTGTTAACTATGTGAGCTATCCCGTGTATGTGCCGGCGCCGGATGCATCGCCTCTAAGCAGCTGCTCAGGGTATGTTCCGCAGCCGAGCGGCAGTCCTCATCATCGCTCGGGGCTGATCTCGCCGCCTGAGTCACCGCGTTCGGCGGACAGAAAGAGGCCCAGCTACATGATCGATGTGGACTCGCTCTCCGACGACCCAGACTTCCAGGCATTTGAACGGGACGCCTTACGCGCTATGGCTGAGAAAAACGGCGGCACCCTCCTAGGGAACAATCCTCGCATGCGACGCGCCGTGCACTCAACTCACACGGCCGACGATTCCTACAGGAGGCAGCGGGAGAGGAACAACCACGCGGCCAAACAGAGCAGAGACCGGAGGAAGCTCCGGGAGATACACCTGGCGCTCAAAGTGACGTATCTGAAGAACGAAGTCTCCAGATTGAAGAGCCAGCTGGCGACGAAGGCCTGTATCAGATGCCACCAGTCCTGCATCTGTTAGCGTGGTGTTCTAGAACTTTCTGAGTGCAATTCTGTATATAGGATAAATTATTTTATTTATTGTTAGTTATCTATAATTATAAGTAAAGCGGGTTTAAAATAAGCGCCTATTAATTGTAAGCGAAATGTAAATAAATACTTATTTTTGATAAAAAAAAAAGTTTTCCTTTTATTTGCATTACTTACTTATAATATTATGCCGTGAAGCAGTAATGTGTAAGCATTATTGTGTTTCGGTCTGAAGGGCGCCGTAGCTAGTGAAATTACTGGGCAATTGTAGTGCCGCTCAGAGTTTTTGGAATTTTCAAGAATCCTGAGCGGCACTGCATTGTAATGGGCAGGCGTCAATTAACTGCTCATCTCGTCTCGTATTGGCATAAAAAAATATATTTTATAAGTATGATACGGAGATGGTAACCTAGCAATTAATATTTTTGTATCGCTTTATCAAGGTTAACTTTTTCATATATTATATCCTGATAGAACATCGCATTACATCTAGAACTAAAAATAAATAAGTAAGCTGTTGGTAATTATTCCTTCAGGCGCCTCGAAACGGTAAGAGTTGAGAGGTTTGAGACATTGAAAAGCGAAGGCAACGTTTGATAAATAAATTAGAGTTCGTAAATATTGTTCATAAATCGTCGAATACTCCTTCTCGTGTGTTATATTAATGTAATTTTATTTCCTTAATCTATAAGTGTATAATAACTGCCGGTTTTCATTAAATTCCGTCAAAACATTTGACGGGTCTTTAGAACTTAAAGGCATATAGGTCAAGTTGCAAAATATCACTATTTGTTTCTATTCAAATTGAATGTATTCTTAGCGTTTTCATAGTTGTATTAAAAATAAATAACAATGGTACAAGTATAAAAAAGGTAAATAAAGGTTTTTTTAAGCAAAATTGTGGTACTTTTGGTTTTGCAATTGTAAAGAATAGACCAATAACCGTTGACTATTTATATAAAGACGTTGGACGTTGGTACATAAAGTGTCAATATAACGGAGGGCAGCGCAACACAATAGGTCGCGGGCGGAGTTGCGCAAGCGCTGCGCGCGTCAACCAATCAGCAGCGAGACGCATCGACCACGTACTTTCGTACACTGAATGAACACCATGTGAATTATGCTATGTTTTCACATACCTTATGGACAGATACTGGATAGTTCACCCAATATTTTCATTTGTAGCGTGTTGTGCGAAGGTGGAAATCGGTGGAAGGAATCAGGTGAAACAGCTCCTCGGCACATTCACAGCGGTAGAAGACACACAATGAAGCGATGTTTCGATTTCTATTTATTTATTTTTTATATATTTTTCAATTTAAAAGAATTACAGTTTTGCGAAAGACATAAAAGGAAAAATACTTATATATTTTAATAAGTATTCAGATATACAGTGTGTCCCAAAGTTATGGGACATGAAGGGAAAGTACCTTAAATATCGAAGATAGGCTATTTTACTGAAAGAAGACTTTATGTTATTTTTAAAACTTAGTAATTCTAAATTCAAAGATTTTCGAAAAGTTACTTGCCTCGTCTGGGAATCGAACCGACTTAAATGTAAAGAAAAACACCCCTACTCTTATGATGCCAATCGAAAGAATGGCCAAAAACTAATAACTCTTCTTAAGTAACATAGTATTTTAAAAGAAAGGAACAACGTAAATCAACGTAGATCTTGTAACAAAAAAGGGTAAAGATTTTAAGACGTAAACTTCCACAGCCTGCAATCGGGTGAGCGACTCGTATTCGCAATCAAAACATTAAAGTTGAGTAGGTATACAAATGAAACACAGACATTATAACTTACACTAGTATATTACAGGCAACAACGACTACGGAACTAAGGGAGACTTCACACCTTCTGCTTGACGACGTGCGGCAAATCAAACTTTCCGCGCACGCACTTGAGCTTCACACCCGGGCAGTCCTTCACGCTACAAACAAACAAACATATAGCCTTTATAATATATCTAAAAATATAAAAATATCGAGGAATTTTCGATTTTGTAAATACATTATCGGAAATAAGAATAACTGGTGGAAGAAACAGAATTTAAAGGCGGCGAAAAACTGTCGGAGAGTTTCTCCGCCGCGACCACGATTCATGCAATTGGATCGAAATATCGGCACCAAATCAATAATATATACAGGGTGTCCCAAAGTTATGGAACATGAAGGGAAAGTACCTTAAATATCGAAGATAGGCTTTTTACTGAAAGAAGACTTTATGTTATTTTTAAAAGTTAGTACTTCTGCATTCAAAGATTTTCTAAAAATTTCTTGCCTCGTCTGGGAATCGAACCGACTGAAATGTAAAAAAACACACCTACTTTTATAATGCCAATCGAAAGAATGGCCAAAAACTAATAATTTTTCTTAAGTAACATAGTATTTTAAAAGAAAGGAACAACGTAAAATGAATGTTTTCCTACTTGGATTGGTACGAATGGACTGATTAGATGGCTGGCCAGATCCCCGGACCTAACACCATTAGATTTCTTCTTTTGGGGATACGTGAAAGATATGCTATACAAAAAAACGATACCAGAACGTGGGCGAGTTACAAACAGAATTGTGCCATATCATATCGAGTATTCACCATAAAATGATAAGAAAATCAACAGGCAGCGGACTCATTAAAAGATTGGTATTGATATGCGTAAGACAAGAGGGATCACATTTTAAGCATTTAATTTATTAATTTACAAAAAAATACCCACTTAATTTGACTACTTTCTTTTAAAATACTATGTTACTTAAAAAGAGTTATTAGTTTTTGGCCATTCTTTCGATTGGCATCATAAGAGTAGAGGTGAGTTTTTTTACATTTAAGTGGGTTCGATTCCCAGACGAGGCAAGTAATTTTTAGAAAATCTTTGAATGCAGAATTACTCACTTTTAAAAATAACATAAAGTCTTCATTCACTAAAATAGCCTATCTTCGATATTTAAGGTACTTTCCCTTCATGTCCCATAACTTTGGGACATCCTGTATATGGTGAGTACCTGTCTTAATAATTACAATGTTAAAGTTCCGCGATAGTAAAGGTTTAAGAACATAGAATCTAAACATTTGAAATATTAGTCTGATTCAGTTTGTTTGTGAGCCACGTTAAACTCACTAATTGGGATCAAAATCGATCAATATGAAGATTGATAATGCATTTAGTATTTTCTTTGATTACGTGTTACACATTTAAATAAAACACTTTTAAAGGATTAAAACGCGTGTACTTGTAACGGTTTTACATTAGATGTTTGCGTAAAAGTTACATTTTTATTTTAGTTAACCCGACGTTTCAAGACTTTTCCAGATCTCGTTTTCAGGGGGACTGCAGATGAAGTGAGTCAAAGATAGTATTTGTCATAGTTGTCATTATGAAGTTTAGCGCTATTTATTTCCACGGAGGTGGTATTTGCTGTACACAGATGGTTTTTGGCAAAATTTACTGACAGTGTCCTCTTCTTTTTTGGTATGTGTAGTTATGGGTTTTAATTTAGAGATTATCGGATCCCATGTGTTAGATAATTTTAGACCATCTTTCGACATTATTTCCCGCATTAAAAGTGAAGCATTGAGGTAGTGATCTAATCTCGATATGTCAAAAAAGCAGTTTTCTAGAAAATGATGATTTTTATTTATATCGCAATTACACGTTAATATGAGTGCATAGATTAAGGATTGGTCACCGCTGCTCCAGCTAGATACCACACTACTAAAGAACAATAGCTTTTTTTATTACAACTATTAGATGCTTGTGTGCGTGCCATTTTGACACCCAATGATATCTTTAAAATTTTGTAACATACGTTGCGTGTTATTTTACATTGAAATTAATAAAATACAAAATACTTACCTACTGATGATATGTATTATTTTTACAGTTTTACTATTCAACCCGGCATTTTAGTTTCAATCATTAGTAAAGTTTAACAGAACATGTGGCACATGAACGTCACATATTGTTCGAGATTGCCTCGAGTACGCCCACTTGGGCGTAGTATTAACTGCCGCACTTTGCGGCTAAGCCTGCGGTATCTAGTTGGAGCGCAGCGGAGACCAATCCTTAATCTAAGAATGCACTTATTTATTAACCAGGGATCATGGGATGCGTTGTCAGCCTGTGCGGTTGGGAGTATTTTTTTTTTATTATAATATTGACACACTTTTTACACAAATTATCTTGCCCCAAATTAGGCATATATAGCCTGTGTTATGGGTTGCAAGAGAATGATATATTTAATACATTACACACATACATAAATACATATAAACATCCATGACTCGGAAACAAACATCCATATTAATCATATAAATGCTTGCACCTACCGGGATTCGAACCCGGGACCTCTAGCTTAGTAGGTAGGATCGCTAACCACTCGGCTATACAGTCGTCGAAAGTATGCTCTTTTCTTGAAGGTCCCTAAGTCAATCGGTTTGGGAAAACAGCAGCCGGTAATTGCCGGTTGTGGAATGTCTGATGTCAACGTCACGTGTGCGGGCGGTATTTAGCTTGTCGATTATTGGAGTTAGGGTGTAAGTTATAAAGAGGATACCAACCGGCCAACGCGCACCAGCACGATGTTGTGTTCCTGCAGGTTGTGACCGATGCCCGGCACGTAGCACACCATCTCACGGCCGTTGGACAACCGCGCCAGCACGCACTTGCGGTTCGCAGAGTTGGGCTTTTTCGGCTTCTTTATCAGGGTCTTCAGTACCACACCCTGAAACGGAAGTGTTTGGCGATTGAAACAGTTGTCTGTAGTGAGTGCCGTAAACTGAATTAGACTTGTTATTTGGTTGAATTCTTGGGGCAGGCTTCGTCATGCTCGCTTAAATAAAATTGCTGGTGGCGGCATCGTGTAGGGAAAAAAATTTGCTTGTAAACCGGCGCTACTACTGGTGGCTGGGTGATCATGTCATCGCTAATTTTGCTTATAGGGAGTCTCACTGAAAGAACAGGTGGAATAAGACTCAAGTAAAGTGGAAGACATTACACATTAAAATGAACATCAATTCCTGCCTTAACGACGAAAGATGAAAAAATTATATAAATGAACAAAAATGTTATTTTGCAACTTGCACAACTGAATAATTTTATCAAATGAATTAACTGTCATCGGTCCTCGATAAATCTACGAGGTTTTAACGAAATCTGGCCGCTGAACGTGGGTCAAAATCGTGTTTGAGTCGGTTACTAACAAACATATACATACAGGTGAAGCTAATAAAAAGCGTGTAGAAATAGACAGAGATGTAAAGATTCAAGAAAATTAGGGCTACTAAGACAAGAATAGAAAAGAATAAGAAAATATGGAGAAAACTGGAGGAGAACTGTGTACCACATCATGAGATACGACAGAATACACTGTTAAATTAATCTACTATAGATAGCTGTTATATGTAGCAACAATTAGGGCGTTATAATAAAAACTCAATTTGGGGGCATGGAAGTGCAAGTCGCCAAGTCGAGAAAAACAAGCGGCACGGCGAAAATAACCGCTAACCTTGGATTTATACACGTTGATTCGTATTGAACATTTCCAAAAAATATGATAAAGCTTTAAATATACAGAATATAGGCAATAATCATTAGCCGAAGATCCCCTAGCGTTATACATTCCTTTAACCGTTATTATGCTAGTCAGCCACACATGGGCCTTCAGACACCTTCAGCCATTATTGCCACTGACTGTGTCACACAAGTCCTAAACTCAAATACGCGTTTGCTGAGTATTTCAGAATGAAGTGAGATGAATTACCATTCATGTAAATCAGGGATTCTCAACCTCTTACCCGATGTGCCTCATCCAACGTTATGCAAAATACTATGCCCCCCTAGGGATTTAAATGGGACGTCGAAATAAGATTTATTCAATTGACAATTAGGTCGCTAACTTCGCATCGGTGGCACAGAGCATGAAGAATTTTAATAAACAGTTATGTACAGCTGAAGTAAGAAGTCCCCACAAGTAAGACGCGCCTCACTGGTTGGGAATCCATGATGTAAATTAAGAATTACCTTAGCAAAAGGGTTGCCGTTTAGTGGATTTCTAGATTTTCGTATTTTCTTGTGCGGTCCCGTCTTGTGCATCTGCATGAGGGATGCCATAGCTCTGGAGATGAGTCCTTGCGTCGCCACCACTGGCTTCAGCGGCACTGGGGCTAATGAGTGCGTCACAGCTGCCAACATTAACAAAAAATTGAACAATACGTTTGAACCACTTTTCTTAACAAGTCCTATTTTAGTAAACGGATTATATAAATATTTGTGATCCAAGATTTGGATAGGTATCCAAACATTATTGAAGTAGTACCTACCCACAGTCCAATTAAGAATATTTTATCGAATAATAAGAAGCTCGAATTATAGGCTTACATCTAAGCTGACTTAAATTTTTACTTAATAGACATATACCTGCCTAAAGAGGGGAAATAGAGAAAAACTTTTTTTATGGAAGAAGAGGATAAACGAGGGTTCATGTCACCTAATGTTAGGTGATCACCACCGACCATTCTCTTGCAACATCACAGGTGTCACGAATCACAGGAGCGTTGCCGGCCCTTTAAGGCGACACTAAATGCCGGCGACCTTGAGCGATATGAGTTCACGGCTCCTATGTAACAAAGCCAATATTTTCAAAATTCTTGGGTCGAAAATGTAACATTTTAACAGGCGCAAACAGCTTAATTGCTTACAATCCTCATTATTGGTTACTAATCTAAATAAATGTACCTACATAAAAAAGTAAAATCCATAAGAACAACTTTTATGATAGTAGTATACTAAACAAATGCATGAAGCCGAGAAAAAACTTGTTTAAATGAAAAGAAAACTGGTCGTTCATAATAACTCTGGAGTGCTAACTTTAACCAACAATAAGCATTAGCAACCTACAAGTAAGACTTAAGGGTATGTGTAACAGGATAAAGTAGTGTTTATAGCTCCAAATCCTATATTTTCACCACAAAACTTGTCTAAAAACACCTTGTTTGCATGTTTTCTGTTTACCCTTCGCCTTAAGAATGTGTACTCGCATTTTTTGCAGGTACCCATGTCAAGGACTAACCGAGTTTTTCATTTGAGATTAACATTACCAAATTCCCAAATTGTGTAAATCCGTCGCAGCTATGATGCAAAAATAGACTAAGGATGAGGTTATCTACAGAGCGTACTTAGATTTGCTCAGACTTTACTCACGTAAAACTTAGCTGAGTGTGATAAAACACGAAGATTATTATTTATATATTTATTATATTAAGTTAAGTATTGGGCTGTCTTAGCTTAGCCCAGCATAATTTCAGCTGTCAAACTATAAACATGAAATCAAATATTAAGCTAACACTCAGCTAAGTTTTAAGTAAGTAAAGTCTAAGACAAATACCTATATGTCAGCCTAAGTCGTTGATTTCGAATGATAGTACTTTACTTATAACAAATCAGATTATAATAACATATGGAATGATATAAATATTTAATTAATGTATTTACAATTAAGATCATTTTTACGTCTACATAGACTATGGCAGCTGTAAAATTGGACGTAGTTCCTGAAAAATGTTCCAAGCCACAAACATCACATTTTAAGGAATTTTCGTTTAAAGTTTAATAAATATTAGTGTTTTCCATACATGTCGGTTGGGCTACTAAGTCGTGACAGTAGGGCTGCTATTTTTTGTCAGTCCATTAATATGAATCACGTGACCAGTTTTGTGTTCTTAATCCAATATTGACATTATTGTGGTTTGGAACGTTTTTCTGGAATTACGTCCAATTAAGGTTGACGCACTATTTATTTATTTATTTATTTATTTATTGGTTCCCATACAACATACATGTATTAATAATTACAAAATAACGCTAGTATAAGTAAATCATTATTAACATATACGTCAATTAAATGGAAACACTTATGATAGTAACACGTGATATTTAACTTAAATAAATGAAGAGTTATATAAAACAATAAATAATTTTATGTTACTATCATGACTTAGGAAAATGCATGTAACTTGTTAACTGAGATAAAATAAACATAAATTTAAAACACACAAACTAAAATTATATCCTACATACTATAAGTATAACATACAATAAAGCGAAACTGATACATATTTCAAAAAACATAAATATGAAGCACATAAAGATAAGCTAAGGCTCTAACAGGCGCAGAGTGTCTAAAACTAGGCGTCGAAAACTGCACAGACTATTAGAAAAAATATCAATACAGTTATTGATATTTGCTAAGTCATTATATGAACGAGATAATCTATTAACTGGTGCATTATGTGATGTCCACAAGCGAGAAGTTGGAACAAAGAAAGTCCTTACATTTCTAGTCCTACAAGGATTACAGTATAGTGAAAACCTGGACAACAGTTTAGTATGAATATGATGATTTACAACTTTATGCATGTATATTAGATCAATTAATTTACGGCGCATTTCAAGTGAGTCTAGATTAAAATATTTTAATCTAGCTTCATAACTATGCAGTGATTTTCTAAGTTTGAAACGGTTACACAAAATTCTCAAAAAACGTTTCTGAACATTTTCCACGGTATCAATGTGGTTTTTATAAAAAGGTGACCATGCTACTGAACCATATTCAAATCTGAAATCTGAAAAATTTGAGCAAGGCTAGAGCCTTTTGCTGGTAGACGTATAAATTATCTAGTACTATTGAAATAATTTCAGTCACTAAACCAAGTGTCGCATTAATATATGGTTGTTTATCTCCAGTTACCGTTACAACAAACAATGCATTATATCTAAGGCAGCACTCAGCAGGTGCTCGCTCACAGCTCAGGGACATAAAACCTCATAGCGGATTATCCGTCTCCCCGTCTCTGTCAGTCATGTCAGTATAATATCAACCCTACTAGGAAAACATTAAAGTCCACAATCCTACTTCACGGTTCACCTGCCAAAAGCTACAGTTATCCAGTGTGAATTTTCATAACAATTGTATTTGAAGGCGTTTCTGCAATTGTGTCAATTGTCGACATTGTGAAGGATTGTGCGTTGCTATTTAAGATAGGGTTATCTGTGGGTAACAATGAGTTACTGCTCAGCGCCTAGGTACCATTGGACGAATAAAGAATTATTTTTTTCTGCTACTTTACGAGAATTATTATGTTATTGAATTTGAAATTTTATTGTTAGACAGCCTGTACCAATATGGCTTCTAGATTTTTTGAAATTTGCTTTTAAACTTCGACTTTGTTGGTTGGTAGTTTTTTTTAAGGAAATAAGGGACAAGACGAGCAAGGCGTTCAGTTTATGGTATACGCCCTGCCCATTACAATGCAGTGCAACTCAGGATTCTTGGAAAACCCAAAAATACTGAACGGCACTACAATTGCGCTCGTCACCTTGAGACATAAGATATTAATCTATTTGCCCAGTAATTTCACTGGCTAGGGCGTCCCTTCGGACTGAAACACGCTAATGTTTACACATTACTGCTTCACGGCAGAAATAGGCGACGTTGTGGTACCCATAATCTAGCCGGCATCCTGTGCAAAGGAGCCTCCAACTGGTGATAGTAATAGTGGTGGTAGTAGTAACCTAGTAGGCATCCCGACGAGGGTGAAATTCAATTTGAATATAGTAAAGCTTAAAGCTGTTAAATGAGCAAGCTTCTTTAGAAATAAGACGACACCTAAGACATAAGACTTAGGGCCGTTCCCAATATTCAGTCTATCTCTTACATGAGATAAAAATCGTAGCTATCGTTGACTTTTCTGTCCCAATAAACTTATCGACGGTTACTCACCTCTTCCGTGTACGCTGTCTGTCAATGGGACGACGTATAGCTTACCAGCGATATAAAGTTTGTATGGAGATTGCAATTCACGCGTCAATATAAGGCGATAAGAATGACTCATCGGATATATTGGGACAGCTTCAGATTATTGACAGCTAATTACTGACAGTAGAAGTTAGTAATTTATCTCTATCTGTAGATAGTATATTGGGAACGGCCGTAAGGAGAAAAGTGTCCTTACATTGCCTTTAAGCACACTTTTCCCGATTCGCTATCAGACTGCGAATGATATGTCCTTAAATATCGTGTAGCTAACAATGTACTTTTTACAGTGTTGATGTAAGTCTAACATTAAAAAGAATCACTTAATCTCATAATTCAGAACCTATTTTGTATTATTTATATTTATTTATTAAATTTTACAGAAATAACTACGGATTAAACTCTCCCATCCAACTCATATGTGTAAGCTATAATAAAATATTTAAGTTAGATCATGATATCGAAATTTTCTCTAATTTTAACTTTTATAAAAAACAGGTGTCCTCGTCATTAAAAAGCTTGAATATAGATTAGTACGTAAGTAATGTAGTAAATTCATAACTTTTATTTTTTTTTAATTTGTTTTTAGCATTATTTAGTTTAGTAACGTTGTCCACTAATGTAGATATGTAAATAGTAACACTTATTAATGTTTATCTTATTCATATATGTTAAATTATGTATCTAGTTGGTAAGCCTTAATAAATAAATAAATAAATTATATTAGTGTTTGAGTTACATATTACCTACCTCCTACCTACAAAACTAGAGGAAGGTCCCGGGATCAAATCCCGGTAGGTGCAAGCATTTATATGATGAATATGGATGTTTGTTTCCGAGTCATGGATGTTTGAATGTATTTATGTATGTTTATATGAATTTATGTATGTGTAAGTAAGTATATTGTATTAAATATATCATTGTCTTGTAACCCATAACACAGGCTATAGGTGCTTAACTTGGGGCAAGATAATTTGTGTAAAAAGTGTGTCAATATTATATAATATATCTATTAGTCTGAGTTTATAGTTGTTTATGCAACTGTTATGTAATAAGGGGTATTAAAACACGAATGTGGATTGACACGAGTGTGATAATAGTATCACATGAGTGTTTTAATACCTAATTATCAACAGTTGCATACAAGACTACCTACACCCAGAATGTGAATCCTCTAAAAGATTCTGGAACAGTTACCTTACTTACCTAATATCATTCATTACTGATTATATACAAATAAACTAAGTATTAATGAAACAATTATTTATTTTAGTAGTAATTTACATTTTGTATAGTGCAATAATTAAAATTCACTCGAATATAATGTTCTTTTGCAGCGTTTAAAATGAATCGCTCATTTTTTGTAAACAAAACAATAAAACTATCGAAGAAAAATGGCGGGTATTCGAAGAACCTACTTTTTTTTACGGCGCGCGACTTTCTGGTAGTGTGGAACGCGCGTAAACGAAAATGTTCTTTTTTTGAAATTCATATAGATACCACGCATCGAGCAATAAGAATGTGGCTGTCTGTTGAAACTCTTTGCGCATGAAGGGATAAAAAAAACATAGGAGTGTTGTTATGAAATTCAGTACAACATTACAACACTCTTTTGGATGATGTAATGGTTATTAGAACATTGGGTGTTTTAATGTTGGCAATAAGCTAACTGTTTCAGAATCTTTAATAGAGGATTTAAAGCATGGGTGTAGATAAAGCAATTTAAAAACATATGTGGAAGCTTGTAATTAGCATTAATTAATCTATTTGTTGTGTAAAATGGCTATTAGTTACCCAAATAAAATAAAATAAATATATATATAACTTTATTGATTAAAACGTAAAAACAAGAGTTATTGACTACAGTTGTTGCATTAATCTCACACAAAGTAAATAAATTAATAGTATAGTTTTCTGCCCTCTCACATTTTAACTGAAAGCGATATCTACGGTTTTCACGCATTAAGTAGATGCGTTAAAAGTACAAAATTTACTCTCTACCTATAAATATCTCAACAGGGTTTATTGAATGCGGTGAATAGCGGTAGAATGATTGACACATAGGAGGCTGGGTCGGGCTGATTTGTCACAGCACGAGACCATGTTACACCGAGTGTGGTCCGCTACGTACGGGGTACACCTGCCCCCATATCACACGGTGGGTATACCTACTTCCTGGCTGAAGGGGCTCGCTCAATTTTTTTAATCTCCCACTTGAAAATTTTCAAAAATCGGACAGTCGTTGGTTTACCCCGTTTTACGAAAATCGAGTTTTCATCAGATCTCGCCGTTTTAAGGTCTTAGGAAGCTTCCCTGACTATTCCCGCCATGGCGTCCGTGCGGCTGTATGGACCAAACTTGGATTTTTCATACAATTCGGACCCGTCGATTTTAAGATCTAAAAACAACCACGAAATATAAATTTTCTAAATGTGGTTTACATGGAATTGTTTTTAAACGGCTTTATAACATGTTAGCTTGTCACGCAAACTAAAAGTAATAAACCTGGAATCAGCATAGCGACACTCTCTAATAAAAAAGCGATTCACTCGATTGTATGAAACGTGGCAGTCATTGATAGATTGACAGATGACGTCTATATTCTTGTAAATAACGGAGATAGCCGAAATCGCCTTACTCGAATTACTACTATTTCAAACTTATATCAAGTTACTGCACGGTTCATACTAAACTAAATTTACATTTTAACCGACTTCAAAAAGGAGGTTCTCAATTCGATCGGTATATTTTTTTGTTTATAGAATTCTACGTGATTCTTCTTTAGTTTTATGTTTTTAAAAAATTTTACATAGTTTTACCCAATAGTTTTCATTTTATGAACATTTATTATAAAAAAATTTGTCGACGTGGATGATTAATTGTTTTTTGTGCACGGCTTTCTTAAGAGTTTTCATTCAGGTTTCCTATATATTATTATAATTATTACCTGACACTAAAAAGTAAGAAATAAAAAAAACTTTGTTCATTTTTATTTCAAAAATTTAAAAGCATCAAATAACTAATAATTTAATTTAATACACCTCTTGTGCAAGCCTTTACCTTTAATATTAATAAAATACTATTATTTGTACGTGCTACATATTGATAGCTTTGAAGTCGGTGCCAAGCTAAATGTACTTGTAGGTATCACTCGCCACGCGTGACTTAGAGCGGGATAGCTTCGTCTAGAACAAAAAAACCCAAGCGGACAGACGCGTGGCCAGACAACCTTAATAATTACAGTAAGTAAGCTGTATATAATATTAAGTTTTATTTTGTTTAGGGCTTGGCACCGACTTAAAACCTGTCTACCTACCTCCGGAGTGGAGAGTGGGACATGCCGAGGATATTTCGAAGGCATCCGTTAACGAAAACGATTGTATTGTCAGTTATAAATTAAGAATGCGAATATGGTAACACCGAGGGCAAACAGCGCTCTTCATAAAACGAGTACAATCGCATTAGTCAGTTGTCAGTAAGCAGTAAGCACCACAATATTGGGTGTCGGGACACGTTCTTCCTGGTTACATTATTTGCTCAGCAGCTAGCACAACAAGCGGTGGCTGTCTGCCGGCATCAGCGGTCACGTCCGAGCATCGAGCGGTCCAGACGGTGACCAGCGCCTTGTTATTGTTGGAGATAATCTGCGGACTGTCTCTGGGGATTGACAAACTTGCATCTGCCTAGCGCAAATATTTTGCACGCGTCAAGGAGTAAACTTCGAGCGATTTGATTTATTATTTTAAAAAGCACTAGATAATATAGACAACCGTTATTCGAATAAATGTGTTCATTTAACCCAATATCATCAGTAAGGAAAAAAAGAGAGAGAAAAAGGTTATTGAAATGTAAGTAAACGATAAAGGATAGATATGTCTACCTCTAGTAAGCTAACCTAAAGGTAAAGGTGAAAGATAGGTTATTGAAAACGGCCGTTAATCAATATGATGTATTGGCTTATAAAAATAAAGAATTAAAAAAAAAAAGGTTTAAGTACATTTCGAATAAGATTCAAATTAGTAAAATATTGTTTTTCTATAGAAGAGGGGGCATACGGACTAGAGAGTCACATGGTTAGAAGTGATGAGGCAACATATAGATATGAGCAGAACCAGGGGTCAAGAGATGGTCTAAGTCGCATTGGTTGATTCCATAAAGTAGCTGTGTGAGGAAAGAAGTTTCTCGAAAAATGGGCGCTGGTAGAATGCTAGATGTCAACATGATGCTGGTAGCATATCATTTTGACGTAGTTGTCTGTTGGGGGAATTAGGTTGCTGGTATCAACCAGAACAACTACTCTGAGCACTTCCCGTGATATATGCGGTAGACTAGAACCCACATCTATACGCAACGCCAAAGAATAAAGCTGATCGGAGATGAATTGATCGTCGATGATTCGAACCTGCCTTTATATATCGACGCCAAGTATCCCTATAAAATATACAAGTATGCCACATGCCAGGAAAGGAAGGTTATTAAACCAAAAAGACTTTTAAGTACTGAGCGCATAAAAACATTTTATAGACACAGTATTATGGGTGAGAATCTAGTACTTATTTGATCAAAGGCCCACAATATCTCATACTGTCTGAACGATTTTTAAAAACGCTCTCTGGTCGCATGAGTTAACAGAATCTTTTTATTGATATAATATTCATTATAATTATTTGCACGGCTCGAGCTAATCGCGGCCGCCTATGCCTTGGTGTGTTTGTGTCGCACTCGGCAGGTACCTGCTCTTTTTGCGGATCATAATCCGTTAATAGTGGGCATTGTCCGCACATGACGGACACAGTTCGCAAATCATTTCTGTCACAGTCTCACGAGTTTATAAAAAAAAATAATTTTACGGCCAAGTTCGACAAAGACAGCATACGGTTCCGTATATTTATATTATTTGTTTTTAGATGATACAGTTCAAGTTTAAGTAGTGACAATATTGATATATATTATAAAAAAAATAATACTTTAGAATAATTAAGTACCTTTTAAAATCATATAGTATAGAGGTTTATTTCGATCAAATACTTCATGCCTTTGTAGAATACAACAAGTACATGAAATTAAGTTGTAATTGATAATTTAAAATTAAGTAGAACGGTACGTTCTACCAGTGGGAGGCTCCTTTGCACAGGATATAGCCGGCTAGATTAAGGGTACCACAACGGCGCCTATTTCTGCCGTGAAGCAGTAATGTGTAATTACTGGGCAAAAGAGACTAAAGATCTGTCTCAAGATGACGAGCGCATAGTAGTGACGCTCAGAATTAGTGGGGTTTTTCGTCCTGATCGCCTCGTCTCTTATTGTCTTATAAAATGCTTACACGCGAAGAATAACAACTCTTGGTAAATTTCCTTCGACTTTACTAATCCACCAATGAACCCTGATTTCATATGAATGTAAAAGAGTTGATGCACTGCCATTGTCGAGCGTCGTTCTAAGAAACATTGCACATCATATTTGTGAACGGCGAAGAGCAGCTACCCAATCTATAGCTACGACTTTGTAACTCCACTCAGACTTAACTCATTACACAATACTACCTCAACACTCGCTAATCCAGCCAACGATATAACGCATTGTCGTTTACATTCTTAGAAGCTTTAAGGATTTGTGCTAAAGGATTGCAACTTATTTAATGCAACAATGTCCAACAATAACATCGATATTTGTGTTATACATTTTGGGATTACCCGAGTGATTGAACGCAAATATATCTCTGAATAGATCTTTCAATCAGAGATTACACGAGCTCTCTTCTCTTCTCAGTCGTTTCCCTCACTGCTGAGGATCGTGACTCCTTCTGATCTTGTCCACTAGCTGTCGCCATTCGTTGTGTTCCGTTGCCTGATGTATTGGCACCCCCAGCTCTTTGGAAATTTGTTCAGACCACCGTATGGGACTCCGGCCTCTCGGTCTCTTTCCTTCTACCTTCCCTGTCACCATAAGACGCTCCAAATTATTGGCATTTCTGCGAGCAATGTGGCCAAAGTATTGTACAATTTTTCGCAGGCAGATTGTGGACAAGCGCTGAGTTTTCTCTATTTTCAGCTCCTCCAGTACAGAAACGTGTGCGGTATGCTGTCCAAGGTATCCTCAGCATCCTGCGACAGCACCATATTTCGAAGAAGTGGATTTTCTGCCTAAGGGCGGCCTTTATTGTACACACCATAGAGAGCGATGGGAAAAACAATGTGCGAACAAGGTGCATTTTTGTTCGATTTGTTATATTATTTGTCTTTCCACAACTTACTCAGTTCGGTCATTGCTGTCCTGGCCATTCCTATGCGTCTCCTTATTTCGGGTTGTACATCGACTACATGAGCAATCAAACTTAATTAGATATCGCTGCACCCGAAACACGCAATGCAACTAACCGACAGAAATGTAAAAAGACCAGCCAGCGGAAAGGACAACCCCATGGCCACAAGCACTCTGCCAAGAGTGCACGACTGAGGAGGAGCAAATGGAGCACAAGTTGATAAAAATACGACATTGTTAAGGGCAGCATTATAGCATAAGCATACCCTTTGATCACATCATCATGCTCGAGAAAATTTTTGGAAATCGACTGGCAAAACAAGTGGGAAGAGAACGATCCAGAGGCCGACGCATGCCAGCGAATTGATATAATAATAATAATATTGAAACAATTTTACACAAATTTTATCTCGCCCTCTTTCTTGTTAAATCAGAATAAATAAATTAAATGATAAATTAAAATAAAATTGATTAATTGGAAATTATAAATTACTACCAGATAACCGCGACTTCATCCGCGTAGATAAAGGGTTTTAAAAATAATAAGCAAGTTGGGAATTGAAGATTATATCATGTCCTATTCCAGTTCCGGTACCCATTTTCGCTCCCGTTCCCAACATATTACATTAATCTTATTTCGAGGAAGATTGCTATGGCAAACTAAACCTATAGGTATAGTAATAGCTGATCGATGTGAATTTCAGTTTTTTACTAATCCCGTGGAAGCCATGGATTTTCCGAGATAAAATGTATCCTATCCTTTCCCAAGCTCTAGTCTATCGCTGTACCAAATTTCATCAAATTCGGTTCAGTAGCTCCGGCGTAAAAGCGTAACAAAGAAACTTACATTCACATTTATAATATAAGTAGGGATTTTATAATTGTCAACATCATCAAGTGTCAAAATTAATTTATAAATGTAGGTAATTGTTTTCTTTTGCATAGGTTCGCAAGTGCTCACGTTCATATATGTTGGTGAATTTTAATAAAAAGTATTAAAAATTCACAAAAAGTTACGTGTGTCATAGATTTCATATCAGAGAAGCTGCAAACAAAAATATTTAAGATACGGTGTCGACATGTTTACACGCGTCTTGTGCTAAACGTGTGTTAAACAACTGTAGTGGGGAACATGTTCTACTTACTCGGTGCTGCTCGCCTCAAGTAGGTTCTTTGATCAAACAGTGGTTCTAGGCTTATGTTTTAATGTACTTGTAACGATATGTTTATTTTGGACAGCGTTATTATCACTGTATCAAATATCCCTTTTTTCTCTTTTTCTACTATTTTTAAGACCTATAACAAAAGGAATCGTGTTGACCACGGCTGCTGTCAACATGTCGACTTGGTAGGTACCTAAAAACTAGTGTTGGAATAAGGGGTGATCCTAATCTGAATTCCAAAAATACTGAATGGGTGTCCATGTCATGACACCATGTATTTTATTTGTTAATTTTACTATCTATATATTATCTTATATTTTAATGTGTCATGAAAAAATGCTTACTTTACTTTTACTCTACCTTTGCCACTGACTAAGTGACTACTAATGAAGATTTTTATCCGACAGACAAAGAGGATCAACAAAAAACATTATAATATAGTCTAGCTACCATTGAACGGATGAAAGAAATTGGTCAAGCAATCATTTGCGGCTCTGTGTACCCTTCCGGCAGCGCAACACTGCCTGCTGTCTCCTGGGCATCGGTACAATTACAATACAACGAACATAATACAGTATGAAGACGTATGAGAAACCACGTCGCGGTCAACTCTCACGCATCCCGTAATACACAATCAATCGGCAACTGGGCAAATCAAAATAGCAGTCAATATTTTGGAAAACATTAGTTTAACAGTAAAGGGTGTATCAGCGGTCCTGTGTCAACAATATGCGAAATTATTACATTTTTCTACTCTTGTAGGTACTTTTATCTGTCATGTCATTTATATCCACTATATTTTAGCCACGATTAGTAATATAAGTACATACTACTTTACTATGTCTTTGAAAAAGTCTTAGATAGGTACTCTATGGCCTAAAAAAGCATAGTTTAAGGTACTCTATTGTCGCCAAAAAAGCATGACAGTTGTTTTGGTGTCACAGATAGCTAAATCTAGGTTAGGTATGGTAGGTTCATAGTATTATACGCATTAATAATATTTATATGAATCTAGTACACACTATATTACATACCTACATAATATTTTCATGTTTAAATGATTAGACTAAACAATTTACATTACAATAACTGCTAGGTATATTTTGTAATTTTCTTGTGTTGGCTGTATGGTTGTACCTTTGCCATTCCTTGAAGGAAAAATGTAACTTCTCACCAGAGTAGGTACATTTCCCGCCCAATTTTCGAGTTGCCGCTTAAATAGCGGCAACTCGAAAATTTGTGGTATTTGTTTGTTTGTCTTGCGTGCTTACTTTATAACAGAGTAGGTACTAAACGGTGGTCTCATTACTCATTGCCATATGGCAACGGCAGCAAACAGGTGGTTAATAAATTAAATTACCAAGTCGTAGAAGAAATATTGTAATGCGACACATTGTATAACTAGGTCAAAATACGCTCGTGGCGTCTTTCATTGTTCAATCTCTGTATATCAACAACACACTCTTTATACAACTGTTGTATAAAATATTATTATCTACACCCATGCTTTAAATCCTCTATTAAAGATTCTGAAACAGTTAGCTTATTGCCAACATTAAAACACCTAATGTTCTAATAACCATTACATCATCCAAACGAGTGTTGTAATGTTGTACTGAATTTCATAACAACACTCCTATTTTTTTTTCGATCCCTTCATGCGCAAAGAGTTTCAATAGACAGCCACATTCTTATTGCTCGATGCGTGGTATCTATATGAATTTCAAAAGAAGAACATTTTCGTTTACGCGCTTTCCACACTACCAGAAGTCGCGCACCGTAAAAAAAAGTAGGTTATTCGAATCCCCGCCATTATTACTGTTTTGTTTACAAAAAATGAGCGATTCATTTTAAACGCTGCAAAAGAACTTTATATTAGAGTGATCTTTAATTATTGCACTATACAAAATGTAAATTACTACTTAAATAAATAATTCCTTCATTAATACTTAGTTTATTTGTATATAATCAGTAATGAATGATATTAGGTTACTACTAGGACTGGTGTTTTAATGTTAGCAGTAAGCTAACTTTTTCAGAATATTTTAGAGGATTCATATTCTGGGTGTAGATAAAGTCTTGTATGCAACTGTTGATAATTAGGTATTAAAACACTCATGTGATACTATTATCACACTTCACTCCACATTCGTGTTTTAATACGCCTTATTACACAACAGTTGCATAAATAACTATTATATACTAGCTGACCCGGCAAACTTCGTACTGCCTCAAACGATAAATAAAAGACCTAAACTTTTGTATGTACGTCAAATAGTATTGTTTGCGTTCAGAAATTTAATTTGTGACAAAACTTAAGATATATCAATCCACATAAAGATAATCTGATAGATAGTTAACAACTGCAGTTAATCTATCAACAATAGTAAGCTAAAATTAAGTTTATTTTTTACCTCCTGAGAAAGTTAGAAATATGTAAAAATTCTAATTCGTTATTCATTTTAAACTATTCTTTCAATTTGATTTCTGAACGACGGGGACACATCGAAGGAAAAACATAATTGTTGGTTTTATTTAATTCCGACCATTTTCATTCATTTATTCACCTTTTAAACCTAATTCCCTGAACTTCCACAAATAATTCAAGACCAAAATTAGCCAAATCGTTCCATCCGTTCTCGAGTTTTAGCGAGACTAAAGAACAGCTATTCATTTATATATATATAGATAAAACTCTGTTGTCACGAATCACGATAATATAGTATCACTACATATTATAAAACAAAGTCTTGTCTGTTCGCAGTAAACTCAAAAACGACTGCACCGATTTTAATGCTGTTTTCACCAATGGATAGCATGGTTCTCGTTACATTTACAATATTAGTTGTAGATTTTAGAAAAAAATAAGCCGCCTGGGAGCTTTAAACGAAGTCGCTGTGTAAACCCTTTGAGATATAACAAAATAATGTATGGTGGAATCGTGTATATTATTTAGGTCTACAGAAAAATCCGCGACAACGTAAGGTAAGGATAACATACTAGGTATATCTATTCATAAAAAATTGACAATTATAAAGTGGTAATGTACAAGCTATTTACACAAATTCGATATTAATCCTTATCATTTTATAACTATACTATGCTGATTCATAATCACACAAATTTAAAAAAAAATGTCAAAAAAATTTAAAAAAAAATCGTGTGGACCACCCTTAACATTTAGGGGGATGAAAAATAGATGTCCGATTCTCAGACCTACCCAAAATGCACTCAAAATTTCATGAGAATCGGTCAAGACATGAGAATTTTAAATATTAGAGATAAATAGCTGCTGCCGCGCGGGCGCTATAAGCACCAAAAATAAGTCTGTCTTGTCTGTAAATATTGACCTCACCTCTTCTTGCAAAATTTAAATAAAATCTATTCAATAATTTTTACGTATTACCTGGACATACAACATACCTACATAATAATAATGGCAGGTCTTATTCTTCTTCAAAAAACTGAAACTCACCCTATTCACTTAGATGAAATTATTATTAGTCAAATTCAAATATTTTTATTCAAAATAGGATGTGAAATCACTTATTGAAAGTCAGAAAACTACCACCCATTCCAAAATAAATGCCTCAGGCCTGAGAAGAATGGGCGGAACAAACTCAGCGGACTTTTTTTTAAATCAAAAATATGTTTTACAATTAAAGTAACATTTACAAAGTAACATTGAACAATTAAATTTATTATTTAATATCCTGAGGGCGGTCGCTCCATTCCCAATCTGTGGTATCATTAAGAAAGTCATTTATGTTATAGTAGATAACCTTTACAACACAAACATTTTTTAACAATTCTTTTGAATAACGTAATACTTTTGCATTGAACATTTTCTGGGATCCTGTTGTAAAAGCATATACATCGCCCCACTAAAGACTTGCCTACTCGACTAAGTCGAGTATAAGGCATTATAAGCTTATGTCTGTTCCTGGTGTTAGCATTATGGTTATGACGATATTCCATTTTGGTAAAAAAAAATTACATGATTTAAATAAATCTTATTATTAAGTTTTTTGCTAACCCTACAGTAGAGTAAATCCCAGTTCAAATGGATGGATCCAATGTACATGAAGGCTTAAAAGATTTGTTAGTAAATTTTTATTGAATTATAAACTCTATTTCAATCGAAATAAGACATATATTGTTTAAATAACAGAAAGTGATAGTGCAGATGTTGTATTTTCCACAATATGAACAGTTAAGTAAGCACCTACATAAATTATATTACTGTTATTGTAACAACTGTAAAGATTATTTCTACTAAGAAACTGATATCAACTATCTATTAAAAAATATATGATTATTTAATGCAACATGGGTTGTCACTATCAACTGCTAAAAGCAAAGTAGTTTTATTTACAAATAAAAGACTTTTTCCTCATATTAAAATTAAAATTTATAATGTTGAGTTACCTGTTGTTACCAATGTTAAATTTCTAGGGATTTGGTTAGATCAAAAATTATCAGGCATAAAGCATTTTGATTATGTCTCACAGAAATGTGAGAAAAACATTAATATCCTGCGCCTGTATCTGGTGTCTGGTGGGGAGCTCACCCCTTCACCCAAAAATTATTGTACAATGCAATCATTCGCAGCCACATGGATTACGGCACTATGTTCTTGATCCCAGGAAATAAAGCAGGTCTGAATAAACTGGACAAAATTCAGGCTAAATGCTTAATAATATAAATGCATAATATTAGGAGCCATGAAATCTAGCCCGATTAATGCCATGCAAGTAGAGTGTGTGGAACCTCCCCTTTCACTTCGCCGTCAATTTCTTGCCAATAAATTTTTTCTCAAATTAGCTGAATGTTGTGGACATCCCTTGCTTCCAAAATTAGACCAACTATTTGCTTTATACAGTAATAATAATATTCCTGAAGACAAAAGACCCTGCATTCTCCACAGTTACTTATTATTCTCTCACCTCTCTTACCCCCTCTTCCAATATTCTAAATTGCCTCTATTTACTATGCCTTTTAGTGCACTCACTTTCCAACCATCTGTAATTTTAAACTTAGGTATAGATAAGTTTTCCATAGAAGCCAATAAAACTTTTTCTCAGATAATGTACTCTGATTTTCAAAATTGGCATAAAATCTACACTGATGCTTCAAAAACAGACATGAGCCCTGTTGGTGCTGCAGCATGGATTCCTTCAACAAGAATTATACTCAGTTACAGCTGCCCATCTATCACTTCTGTTTTCACTGGGGAATCAATTGCCATTCTTGAAGCAATTTTATTTGTTAAGGCTCATGGCATGAACAATTCTATTATTCTTTCAGACTCCAAAAGTTGCCTTCAATCAATACTGTCAAATCCATTTAGGTCTAAAAGTCATTTTCCAATTATATTTAAAATAAGGGAATCTTTGAAAGAATGCTATGACCTCAATATTAACATCGTTTTAGCATGGATTCCAGGTCATTCAGGCATTCTTGGTAACGAAAATGCAGATGCCTGTGCGAAGACAGCTATTGCAACAGGTTCCCTCCATTCTCAAAAATTTTCTCCCATGACTTGCGCACCATCCTGAAACCCAAGTTGCATGAGAGTTGGTCCAGCATTTGGCAAGTTTCCAAAAACTCTAAAGGCAAATTTTATGGAGATCTACAACCCGTAATTCCTCAGAAACCTTGGTTCTCGAAATTTAAAATTCCCAACAAGTCAGTGATTTCAACTATTTGTCGTTTACGTTTTAATCATGCTTGTACCCCAGTATTTTTGGCTAAAATAAGAATTAGGGACAATTCCTTGTGTGAATGTGGTCTAGATGAGGGAAACGTGGATCATTTATTCTTCAATTGCCCTTTAACACAACCTTCTTTATACAATTTTATACCTCCTGAAATTCCCCGCCCAACTTCCTTTAAATGTCTCCTCTCCCTAGTTTTCACTCCTTTTGTATATATTTTGTGTAAATATATTAAAATAAATAAGATTAAGTTGTAAATAGCACTAAGTACTTATATCAAATAATTTTAAGTAATTATATTTGTGTTTGTCCCTTATAGTCCTAACAGCATGTATATTTGTTTCATGTATAAGAAAATAAAACTTGTTTCAATCTTAAGCACCGATCAATACCATTAAAATTAGTAAAAGAATACTCTAAGCTTGGTGGTCTACCTTAACGTGACATTGGCAAACTTGTGGTATACCTTCCACAGGAGCCATAGTAGGAAGAATAGAATAGAATAGAATAAAAAATATATTTAAGTGAGTCAACCAGTGATTTTTGAGCTATATACTAGAATTCAACCAAAAACAATTGCACATTTATTTAAGAATATTATGGTAAATATCTTCAATCTTAGACTTTTTTTTTTATAAATAATGGACTTGATAAACAAGACAAATTGTTGTTATGAGCCATTTGTATTAACAGAAATCCTGATAATTAACTATTCAATGAAAAGCAATTTTTGGGCTTATTATAAACTCTACACATTTATTAATGTCTCTTATATACATATAGTAAAATACTTATACCAATCAACATATGAGTTATCAAAGAAAGTAAATGTCATTAAAAAATTGTATTCTGTAATGCCTTCAGTTGTTAAAGTACATACAGCCTTTATTATAAATTGTCTTCTATCGCAAGATAAGAAGCAAATAATTTTTAATATACTTGATTATTTTTTTTTATAGAAAAGGAGGACAAACTAGTGTACGGGTCACCTGGTGTTAAGTGATCACCACCACCCACATTCTCTTGCAACACCAGAGGAATCACAGGAGCGTTGCCGGCCTTGAAGAAAGGTGTATTGGTATTGGTATTGGTAAAGGGCTCCTGTTTCCGCAATTAGACCGCTTAATTGGGTCCATTTTGCGTGCAGTGTTGGCCAGTCATTCCAACCAGCCCAGCTCCTTCCAGAAGTTCAGAACACTCCTGGGGTGTTCGCAGACTTCCTGGTGCGACCTTGTATTTACTAAGGTTTGTGCCCGTTGGTTGGCCACCCCAGCACATTCCAGGATTACGTGAGTGACCGTTTCATCTTCGGTTAGACAGCCCGTGCACTTAGGACTGTCCGTAACGCCGATTGTAAATAGGTGTTTGTTCAGTGATGTGTGACCCATTAGGGTGCCGACCATAATTCGGATGTCATGTCTGTTTAGGCTAATAAGTCGACGTGTCAGTTTGGGTGATAGTGCAGGAATCGCCTCTTTCGACTGTCTGCAGCCTGAGACATTTGTCCATCGGGTTCTATGTAGGTTGTTGGTGAGAGAGCGTATCCATGACCGCATTTGGCTGAAGGGTAGCCGCAGGACTGGCCCTGGGCCAGCCCATTGCGTTTCCGACCCCCGCCTTGCAAGTTCATCCGCTGCATCGTTCCCCAACGAACCACTGTGTCCTTTGATCCATTGCAGAGTTACCCAGTTGTTAGAGGCAGCTCGTTCTAAGGATCGGTGACACTCGTATATCAGCGCTGAGTTATAGGTGTTGCTCCCCAGCGCAGTCAGTACTGCCATACTATCGGATAGAATACGGATATAATATCCGTGTATTTTCGTTCTTAGTATCGTGTCTGCAGCTTCCTTGATGGCTATGCATTCGCATTGGAATATGGAGCTGTGTATGCCTAAGGGTATAGAGGTGTGTATATTCAGTTCCTGTGAGAAGATGCCAGCTCCTGTTCCGGCTGCCATTTTCGAACCGTCTGTGTAAATTCTGAGTTCATTTACACCTGACTGGTCTGCTCCCACTTCGAACAGTTGAATACGGTAATTCTTTTGAAAGATGTGTGTTTTGGGTATTCTATCACAGGGTGCCTCACAGAGTGGGAAATCCTTCCTTACTCTGTTCCAGAGGTTTCCTGTGAGGCAGTCATCATTCTTGCATACACCCATCAGCTTCAGGCGGAGAACCGACATTGTCGCCTCATGTTGGATATGTATGTCAAGCGGTGTGAGCCCTAGAATGGTTTCAAGGGCAGATGTTGGCGTAGTGTGCATGCAACCAGTTATGGCTGTGCAGGCCAGCTGTTGGAATCCCTGCAGCTTGGTTTGTACTGTTGTTAGCTCTGTCCTGGGTCACCAAGCTATTGCTCCGTAGGTGATAATTGGTCTAATAACTGCTGTATATAGCCATTTACATATCTTTGGAGCAAGACCCCAGGTTCTCCCTACGAGTCTTCTACACTGCCAAAATATTATACATGCTTTTTACAGCTTGTGGTCTATGTGTTTATTCCAAAGCAGCTTACTGTCCAGTATGACCCCCAGGTATTTAACTTCTTTAGTAAGGCTTATCTCGGTATTGAACTACTTAGGTAATGTAAGATTGCATTGATTGCAGAAGAATGGTGTACACACTTTTGTACTTGATTACAAGAACCCTGTTAGGTTTATTGAGCAAAAATATTTCATAATGTAGTTTACACCTCCATTTTCTCCTTTTCTAGTATATATTTATAGATGATACTTATATACAGACTAACTAAGTAAATACTTCATAGCAAATGTAAAGTACATCATATCTTGAGTAAAATCATTCAAAATCTACAGATACTACAAAAATAATAATATTAAAATAGTCTTCCAGAAGCTGGGGTTCAAACACATGAATTAACCCATGAATAATTATGTAATCTATAAAAAACCATGTTTACATAGATTAGATAATTACTGAGTTATCTAAGACTATTGATCATATTATATACATTAGAAAAATGAAGAAATAAGTTTTGCACTTAATTTTCTTCAGTAAAAAGAATCATATAAAATATTTTCTTTGAAATATAATAAAATGAAAGCCTATCATAACATCTTGTTATTTGTTTAAAATGAAACATAAAATGGGCCTTAAGTATTGAAGTGGCCTACACTGAGTGAATTTATATAATATAAAACCTCTTTATCTTAGAACATAATTCAATAACTAGTCATAAGACCCAGACAAACAGACCAGTATATATTTTTTGATCATAATTAACCTGTAACAATAGGGTAAGCAATTGTATGGGCCATATTTATATGTTGATTAATTAAAATGTGCAATCCCTGTACTGTAATATTTTATTTCTAACAATTTGTATGAAAGTTTACTACATGGGGGTCTTCACGAAATTAAAAACTGATTTAGTTATTTCATCTCTATTGTGTTTCTTAGTTTTAACACTAAGCATGGCTTAGTCACTCACATCCTATCACTAAATGTGGGTCAACAGACTACATTTCCGAGGGTTGCATACTTAGTTATAAAATGTGTAGATATAGTAATTAATAGTAGCAGGATTATGAGTATAAACAAACTTGATATGTAAAGTAACTACAAGCGCATTATAATTTAAGAATTAACTCTTATAAGTGGGATTAGAATTTAGAATTCTGCAAATATTTTTCTTCTTGTGTTTACGTTTTAAAATAACTTTTTGTATCAATAAAGCCTACCTTGATACTGCATGCAGTGTGTTTTAAAGCCAATAGATAGCAGGGACATTCCTCTTCTCAATAGATTCATCTAAAACAATATGCCAAAATTATTGATATGGTGATTGTTTCAGTAATAAGTTACGTTACTAAAAAAAGTTAAATGTATATTATGAATACATAAATGTTACAAACCTTACTAAAATTTATGAACAAATTTGATAAAAACCTAAATTCTAATAGATAAACAGAATATCGAACCTAACCTAATTCTCAAAATATTATTAAAATAGTATACCTAATTTCTAATTGACAATAGACATTGACAATAATTATATTTTGACATTGAAAGCCAACAACTTGCCATTACACAAAATAATTTTTCAGAGAAGACAAGGGCATCACCACAAATTCTTTAATATTATGTCCTTTTGTCACTAGATGTCACTATTTGAGAGAAGAGTATTCATGCTTTTTGCCATCTACCGGGCAGTAGATAAATTATAATATTAATAATATATTTATTTACTTATTCGTACTAAACAGTAATTAAAAGAAGATTCACTTAGTGGAGAATTAAAACTGTAATTTATTAATGAATTAAAAGACAGGCTAAAAACAGTATAAATGTTAAAGTTCATAATATTAGTAATGCTTAATATATTGTAGATGAACATTATTTTTTTGTTATTTGGTTGAGTACTCTCGGCAGGCTTCATCATGCTAGCTTAAATGTCACTGCTTGTGGCGGCAACGTGTGCCGGGTTCGTTCCCTTGCTCATGCTCGTGAACGGGCGCAACTGGTGGTGGCAGGATGATCCTGTTAGGCTGTTACCAGTAACTCTGCTTCAGATTCTTAAAATTAAAGATATTATATTTTTTTATAATCGCTTAAAAATGCTCGCAAAATATCATCATTTATTACGGAGTCTGTGGATGATGCAATCACTGTACTCAATAAATGAGCGTACTTCCTCCTATGAGGGTCACCTGTTGTTAAGTGATCACCGCCGCCCACATTCTCTTGCAAGACCAGAGGAATCACAGGAGCGATGCCGGCCTTAAAGGAAGGTGTATGCGCTTTTTTTGAAGGTCCATGTTGTATCATCCCGGAACAACCGAACAAGGAAGCTCATTCCACAGCTTTGTAGTATGTGAAAGAAAGTTCCTTGAAAACCGCACTTAGCACAAACTATCTACATATAGCCTTATAAGTAATTAATTTATTCGATAAATTTTAATATTTATATTAATATTGACACACTTTTACATAAATTATCTTACACCAAACTAGGCATAGCATAAATACATATAAACATCCATGACTCAGAAACAAACATCCATATTCATCATATAAATGTTTGCATCTACCGGGATTCGAACCCGGGACCTCAAGCTCAGTAGGCAGGTTCATTAGCCACTGGGCTATATGGATCGTCAAATTTTAACGTAGCAATCGATGGTAACTTGAATGCTCAAGTGACGAATTATGCATTGCACCCACGTCCGTTAATCGCAGACCATGTATTCCAATAATGATATTGTTGCCAATATATTCTTGATAAATATTTAATTACTATATGTACATATATTTAAACAAAACAAATCTTATAACTATATTTACAATACTACGACTACATAAAATTAAAACTATCATTACGTGGAAGCGTAATATTCTTATTACTGGCAGCATTACCGCGTTGGATAGCAAGGCTGATCCGTTGACCGAAATAGCTGCCAGCGCTTGGGTTTCCAGTAGCCTTATTGAGGCGCGAAGGTAGAATTTTGAACATTCTCCGCGCCTCTGGGCCCCACGGGCCAAGTGTCTCGACACCAAACGGCACAAAGATGTATGACTCACTGAGACCAACATATTTGCGACGCTTGCTGTCTTCGGCAGTCGAAGCAGCAGCCTCAGCACCAACTGACGTAACTTGGACATGAGAAGGAGCCAGAGTGTCGACGCAAGTAGCGTCCCACACCAACGCCCTTCCCCGTGCCCAAGCCACCAGCGTCATTCCATCAGGACGCTTGCCATCGCGGCGGGTAATACCATAATTCTTGATAATGTTAGGTATGTAGATAGGCACATAAGCAAATCTGCTAGAAACTGTCATAACCATGTGACGTGAACGAAATGTTAACACCAGGAACATATAATGCCTACAACTCGGCTAAGACGAGTTAGTAAGTCTTTTGGGCGATGTATTTGCTTTACAACAAGATCCCAGATAATGTTCAAAACAAAAGTATTACGATAGTTAAAATAATTGTTAATAAAACGCTATCTTAATGATACTAAACATTTGGAATGGAGCGTCCGCCCTCAGGCTATTAAACAATAAGTTTAATTGTACAAAATTACTTTGTAACCATATTTTTATGAAAAAAAGGCCGCTGAGTTTGTTGCGCCCATTCTTCTCAGGTCTGAGGTATTTTTTTTGAATAGGTGGTAGATTTTGACTTTCAATAAGTCCCTCCAATAATCACATCCTACATTGAATAAAAATATTTGAATTTGAATTAATATGTCTGATAAAGTGTGAAACGAGATGTGGAAGTGTCAAGAACCTCGCGGCCACCGTTAATATTTAATACTCATTAGTTATCTTTGATTCACGTGAGATGTGAGCAGGCGTCAGGCCAGCTGAATGCAACGGTTCTGGTCAGCTGGTGACTCCTCAGCTTTATATAAACCTCGTGCACATCAGCTATGGCTAGTGACCCGACAGCTTTGCATTCGGGTACAGTGTTGCGATTAAGTTCAGTGCAGACTTGAGGCTACATTTTGGTCTAATAAATTCAACGGTGAGTTTTCATATAAGTATTATATTAGTTGGCTATAAACATAATAAGTGGTCATTCCGGTGGCGGCTTTCTATAAATCACAATAACCATCGTCCGATGCCGAAATAATAAGATCAATATTAAGGAGTTTGCTAGAAACTGTGACAATTATAATGTTAACACGAGGAACAAACATAAACTTGTTATGCCTACTACTCGGTTGAGTCGAGTTAGTAAATCTTTTATTTAAATGATCCCAGAAAATGTATAAAACGTATTACGAAAGAATTGTTAAGAACGTTAGTGTGGGAAAGGTTATTATAACATAAATAACATTTTCTTAATGATACCACAAACTGGGAATTAAGCGGACACTCTCAGGCTCTTTAATTATAAGTGTGTATTATACGTTATTAGGTATATTGTAAACCCTATTTTTATAAAAAAAAACCCCGCCGAGATTCTTGCGCCCGTTCTTCCCAGGTCTATTTTAATGTGTGATAGTTTTTGATGTTAGATAAGTGATTTTGAATCGTATTTTGAATAAACATATTTGAATTTGATTAGATTTCAATGTTTAACTACTCAGTAATAACTCTAATCTTAAAAAGTTAACTTTTGAAGATTAATAAAAGGTCCACTTTGAGTCTGAATAGTGGAAGAACTTGTAATACTCGAAAGTGTACCAATATGTTATAATGTTATTTATTGTCCTGTCGATATGGAAATGTGAAATTTTGTAGGTAATCAGCAACTTAGCGCAGAGTTATTGCTTCATGGCGCGACTTCTACCGCATCTTCTAGACCAGGGGTGCTCAATCGGTCGATCGTGAGTGCTTTTTGAGTCGATCCCGAGAAAAAAATCCGGTATAATAAATTAAAATCTGTAATTACGTACCATCTTATGAAATGTATGCTCAGGACATGCAGTGTCACGCTTCAACATCCAAAGTCACTATTTAGTTAAGCTTAGAACTTTAGAACGCGTTTGTTTTGTAAGAACCATACAATAAATTCACAATTTTGAATAATAATTATGAGTATTTTCATTGACATTTAAGAGCAGACCTACACTTACCTTGACAAAAAAAATGCATATTTTGCGCAAAACTAATATTTATGTCATCGTGACACTCTACCTAGACGACAATCCTTCATCACACATACTTGAAGCCTCTCAGAGCCGATCGATCGTAGTGTAACAATTTTGAGGTAGATCGCCAGCAGTTCAAGCTTGAGCACCCCTGTTCTAGAGTGTTCCGGAGAGTAACCTGACCTCAACACGGTGTCCGATTCTCGCCCATCATGCTCAGTCATCATCATCAAATAATACAAGTACAAAAGTCTCACTCCGCAAAATCAATTAAAGAAATAGGGACTCTTGCAGACATACAATAAGGTGTAATTCAGATCGTACAGTGCTATTAACCTACTTTTTTATTCGACTAGATGTTGCGTCTCTTTCTATTGCGTGAGTCTTACCTCTTCCGACGATATTAGGGTTGTTTTCTTTACCTAAAACTGTACCTAACTAGTATAAGGTTAACTTATGACAATAGCTCACTCACTTTTTTCTATAATATAAATAGGTATGTAATCGTAATTTTGAATCAATAATCATCCGTTGTCAAACCTACATTACTTGCAGATAGTAATGTATGTGTTGGAAAACCACAACATAGTCAAATATGAATGGTAATCTCATTATAATTAGAATCAATCTAAAGTAGATTGTTTTAGCGTCTTTAGGAAGCCTAAAAAATAATTTTGGATCTCGATGACCTTTACATATGCTTCGCTTTTTTTATGTTTGTCCATTTTTAAATGATCGAATCTTTGTTTGAGTCCACTTTTCTGAACATGCACTTCGCCGGAACACTAGAGTTCTCTTCTATCTTTCCTCTTCTTCTTTTCCTTGATCACTTTCCACTTTTCACTACTTTTTCCTTAACACTTTCGAATTTTAACTAGAACTAACGTAGGCCAACCCCACAACGCTTAGTAACGGCTTATATACCTCCCGGACCTGTTCTATTTCCAAAATGATTCTCCCATTCCATCTTTAAATTGTACTAGATATTTCTTTTCACTATGTTTATTTATCCTGCTTACAAATTTTTTCCATCCTTTAATCTCTATTCGATTTGATCCTGAACTAACTAGAAATTTGCATTAACTTTACTAAAAACCCAAAGTAATAAAACACTGGTAGGTAGGTAGGTGGATCGAACCCGGGTCTACAAGTAAACACGCAAGCTTGCGTCTCAAGTAAACACTTTTCCGCTGAGCTACGAGTATTGCTGACGGAACTGTCGAAATTATCAATGCCGTGAAGTTTGACAACAGCTCTCATCATGTATGTTGCTGCATGACATGAAGTTTGACAACTCTCGTCATGTACGTCGAAGCGTTGCTACGCGATATTATTTGTTAGACCCTTGATGCGTTTGCTGATTTTGAAGTAGATTGGACATGCTCAAGTGGGTGAATATCATATATACATATATATTCTTTCATGTCCATATATATGTATATGTCACTAGCTCATCCGATAGACGTTGTTCAGTATATTATAATATGTTGTAATGTATAGGTTGTTGTAATGAAATTGTTTCAAAGCAGAACTGTCACACCGTGCGTCAAAAAATTCTCTCATAGAAAATATGCATAAATAATTGCTTTAGATTATTAATTTTCTCCCAAAATGACGACAGCCACTTCGTCAATGGCGGGTGAATTAAACCTCCTTGTGTGTTCGCCGGCAGGGGTTTTGTCAGCTCGAATAACAATATTATGGCTGTTTGATGTGCACGAACTCGTTGCATTCTAAGCCTATATACTTAATTGTTACTAAAGAAAGCAATTCTGACATAGCAATATGACTATTTTCTTGATCTTTTTATCTCTGGTCATCATTGCAGTTAGCACGTGAGGTAGCTCTTCACACGTTGGATTGACTGCGACGACCTGAGTCAGGTCGTCTTCTCCTATCGACCGATCTTAGAATATTGACACTAATATTCTAAGTGATCGACATAGAGGATGGATGGGATGGATCGCCATAATGGTTGTCAAATGTCAAATAGGTTCAGAATTTAATTTGTGACAAAAATTAAGATTTATCAATCTACTTAATATAATCTGATAGATAGTTTACAACTGTAGTTAATCTACCAACAAAAGCTAAAACTACATTTATTTTTCCGGAGAAAGCTAGCAAGATAAAAAAAATTCTAATCAGTTATTCATTTTAAACTATTCTTTCAATTTAACTTCTGAACGACGGGGGACACATCAAAGGAAAAACAAAATTATTGTTTTTATTTGATTCCGAGCATTTTCATATTTATTTAAACCTTTTAAACCTTCTCTGGACTTCCACAAATAACTCAAGACCAATATTAGCCAAATCGGTCCAGCCATTCTCCAGTTTTAGCGAGCAATTCTAACAAACAGCAATTCATTTTTATATATAAAGATAATATATTTCACATGGGTAGATATAGGTGAATAGAACATAATATTATATCACACCTTAAGACACGGAAAACAATAAAGTGTAAACTGTTTGATGAAAGAAACTTTAATTAAATATGCAGAAAACACTCGCATGAAAACTTAATAATTTTCGCATTGCGATTTCAAAATGTCATTTCTATCTAGACAAAACAACTTGCATAAATTATGAGCAGCTGCGAGTCTCTAGAGAGAGAGACTATGAAAGTTCGTCTCTTTATACTAAACTTATTATTGCGATTGAAAACTTGTATCTTTAACTACTTTAAGAATAACTACCTGTCCTACTCTGACCATAAGGCATGAAGGGCAGCCGTAGCAGCAAGTAAAATATTATAAAAGTTCTTGTAGTACTTACGTTGTACCTTTGATCGATGTTTTAATAATAGTCTAGCTTTTTTAATTAAAAAAAACTGCTTACTAAATCTCGTTCAAACCAATTTTCGGTGTAAGTTAGTATTGTAACGTAAATCATATTTTTTAGTTTTATCATTTTCTTATTGTAGATGTTACAGAGAGAGGGGAGGGGGGGGACCAAATTTAATCTCTTTGGAAGTGTCTCTAGCGCAAACTATTCAGTTTAGAAAACAATGATAATAGAAACCCTCAATATCTGAATGCGGTTTACAGACTTCATCCACTTACCAAGATTCAACAGTTCTTAGAGTTTCGGAATAAAGTGGCTGTGACATATGGACGGACAGACCGAATTCTATTGGAATTCTATTTGAAATGCCTTTCAAATTCGACATCCACACGCCATAAATTAGGATATCATCACCACCATTGGGTTGTGTGATGGTCCTCCACAGTGCGGTTTCAAGGAACTTTCTTCCTCGTACTACAAAGCTGTAGAATGAGCTTCCTTGTGCGGTGTTTCCAGGATGATACAACATGGGTACCTTCAAAAAAAGCACGAACACTTTTTTAAATGGCCGGCAACGCTTTTGTGACTCCTCTAGTGTAGCAAGAGAATGTGGGCGGCTGTGATCACTTAACACCAGGTGTCCGCTCGTTTGTCCTCCTATTCCATAAATAAAGAAATATATACTTCTTCTTTTCTCTTCGTGAGTTTCTGTGTAGGTGAACCCAAACTTCTGTCAATATCAATCAGGCTACGAGTATACCAATGTAAGATAATTACCATACGATAATTTATATTTACACAGTTAATTCTTTATTACTTTTTATGAAATAATTTATATTACTTAAACACGACTCATATATTTGATGCAGCACCTTACAATCTAATTTATTATGCATGATACAGCCATTGTAAAATACTCTATTTGATTGAAAAGAGTGGCCGTTGAATTTCTTACATGTTGTTCTCACCAGCTTAACTTTTTAAGTACATAATTATGGTAAATTCAGTAATTTAAAAGTAATATTTATAGTGACGATTCAGAAGCGCTTAGTTTTAGCCTGTTTGAATATAGTTTATTTGACTTTGACTTTGACTAAGACGTGCAGACATAAGATAAGTATTTGTTTACGGTACTTGATGGCCGCAGCGTGAGACTGGAACACAGAATGAATGTTATTCACTTAGAGTTTCTTCTGTCCATTCTTCTCAGGTCTGAGGCAGTCTCAATTGAATGGCTTGTAGTTTTGATGTTCAACAAGTGATTTTGAATCCTATTTTGAATAAAAATAATTGAATTTGAATTGAATATAAGCGGGTGCTAGACTGTCACGCTGACTGCTACATGACACCACTGTCCGCGCGAGTGACACGCAAATCAATCAAAGCCTTGGCGTAGTTAAGCATTATGCAGTTCTTTAATAAGACTGTATTATAAAATTGTCCACCCCACTATTAGTGCGCTTATATTACAATCAAGTGCAATAAAATACAATCAAATGCACTATTAGCGCATTTATATTACAATCATGAGCAAAACAATCAAATTCACTTTCAGGGATTTTTGAAGTGAAAACTTCCGTAGAGGCAGCACTTTTCTTGGGATTGGTATAAAATGTTAAACTCGCGTCAGGACACGTAGCCTGATTGAAAATTCGTAAGACAGCCGTTGAAATTATGGATGAAAGTTGATTTTTCTGAGTGATAAACTTTTTAATGTAAAATAATTGTAATAGTTCTGAAGTGTTAAATTTTTTATGTAATATAAATTGTCATTTTTGTGTACGATAGCGCAATAACTGAATATTGTACTTAACCACATAAATGTACTTTTATGCTGATAAATAAAGCAATTCGTGCGAAATTATTATCTAAGCATTCCAAAATATTCAAAAATAGAATAGAAACCCTAATAGGGGTTGTGTGCAAGGTAAATAATTTTAACAATAGTTCCAAGGTCCATCATGAAGAATGAATGAAAAAGTGTGAATGAATTACTAGTTCATTAATAATGAAAGTAAAATCAGTCGTTCATTTTCTACAGTGGCGTAACTATACCATCTGGGGCCCGTGGCAAATTCTTTACATGGAGAACAATCAGTAAAAATCATCACGTTGTTTTCAGTTTAATTTTTTTTTATGGAATAGGAGGACAAACGAGCGTACGGGTCACCTGTTGTTAAGTGATCACCGCCGCCCACAATCTCTTGCAACACCAGAGGCATCACAGGAGCGTTGCCAGCCTTTAAGGAAGCTGTACGCGCTTTTTTTGAAGGTACCCATGTCGTATCGTCCCTGAAACACCGCAAAAGGAAGCTCATTCCACAGCTTCATAGTACGTGGAAGAAAGCTCCTTGAAAACTGCACTGTTGAAGACTGCCACACATCCAGATGGTGAGGATGATATCCTAACTTGTGGCGTGTCGTGCGAAGGTGGAATTCGGCGGCAGGAATCAGGTTAAATAGCTCTTCGGAACACTCCCCGTGATAAATGCGGTAGAAGACACACAATGAAGCGACTTCTCTAGAAGTCGCTTCATTGTGTGTCTTCAAGAAGTTCGCGTAGACGCAACGCCAAGTGATCCAGCCGTTCACAGAACACTGGGTCCCCCACAATTTGAGCTGCTCTACATTGCACGCGGTCAAATGGATCGAGCTGATACTGGGGTGCGCCAGACCAGAGATTAATTTTAATAAACTTAGAGATTTTCAGCGTACTTAATTACACGTTGTATGTCCCTAATACACTAATGGCTATAGGCCTCCTCTCTTGGGCGAGAGGGAATGGTCCCACGGTAGCCCAACGCGTATTGGAGACTTCACATTCATCCATAGAACATAATATCATAATGCATTCATCATCTTTTCGCTAGCTTTTCGAATCAACATCTTTTTGTTTATGTTGGTTGAAATGCTTAACCATTAACTTGAAATTGTATTATAGTCTTTAGTTGTCTCACTTTGGATTTTAACAGAAATTATAAAAACATACTTTTCAAATAAAATAAAATACTCAGGTACAATGCAACAATATTTTTGAGCTCGCGGCCTCTTGGGTCAGGGCCCTCTTGGGTCGGGGGCCCGTGATATTTTGCCAGCGCTGCCACCTTGTTTCGCCACTGATTTTCTGCACATATTTTCTTGTAATAGATTTTATAAATTCAAATATTTCTAGAAACTGTCTCGAAACAAGTTCAGGGACTACATTAAACTTGTAGAAAAGTCCTATTATAGGATTGAATAAATGATAATTTTGCCCTGAAGGATTTCAGCAGTCAATTACTTTTAGTAATTTATTGTAGGTATTAATAATTTCTATTGTTCTAACAATAACGTCATCTTTATGTTTTCTTTAGTTATTCCGGTCTCCGTTTGAATATATACGTCTATACCAGGGGCGTGCATATCATATAAGCAATTAGGCAGTGCCCTGTTATGAACCTAAATAAAAATAGCACTGGTGTTAAAGTTAATTTAGTTTAATTTGTTTCCGTTTTTTAATCACCAAACTTCTATTGAACACCCACTCAAAAAAATTTCCTTACGCTAGATACTAAATACCTACGGTAAGCAATATTTGCATATTCCAAAGCTCATCTACTTACGACTAGTTAGACCCTTGCTAGAAAACCAATGCAGGCCCCTGGTCTATACGTATATGTCTATGTACATATAAAATACCTAAGTATCCAATATGACACAGCAATACCCAAGCATGAGCAAAAGCGTCATGTCAGCTACTGTGGTTGAACTCTTCTAGTCGCTGTCAATCAAATTCATGACGTAAAGGGGTAAGAGGAACCTCTAAATAATCTGCAATAATAAAGGCATTGCGCTTGAGTGAGGCTCAATACGTTCATCAGATTTATTTACCTTATCGACTTGTAATAAATGTTTTGTCTATTTTTGCACGAATTTATGATTCAAGCGAATGCTGAGCTGGAATTACTATTTGTACGCCACAGCATGCGGGCAAGGAATGGAGAACTTTTATTGTAATTTGTAACATCTATGTATACCCATGACTACAAATAAATGATCTTATCTTATCTTATCTTATCTTTAGGTAATGTAGTGAGGTAATGTTTTTTTTTATGAATATAAGGGACGAGACGACCTGGATGTTTAGCTTATGGTGATTGCTACGTTCTGCCCATTACAGTGCAGTTCCGCTCAGGATTCTGGAAAACCTTATAAATTCTGAATGGCACTACAATTCTCGTCACCTTGACACATAAGATGTTAAGTCTGATTGAATTTCACTAGCTACGGCGCCCTTCAGACCGAAACACAATAATGCTTACACATTACTGCTTCACGGCAGAAATAGGCGCCGTTGTGGTACCCATAATCTAGCCGGCATACTGTGCAAAGGAGCCTCTCACTGGTAATGTTCAAGTATATTAACTGTAAAAATTATTGATAGAGTATGCATGGGAAAGGTCGACCTAAGCGTATCCACAATCAGATCTATTTAGATTAGATCAAATCAAATCAAAATCGGATTATTCACGTAGGTCACGGAAATGACCCTAAATAAAATAAATACCTTATAGTCTAACATACATATGTTATATAACTTAAATCTACGTCACATTTTCGCGGCAAATGATGCAACAAACACACTCAAACGTCAAATAGTCAACGTCTTACACGAGTAAGTCAAAAAAGTAAATGTAAATTAATACAAAAGTTATTGAGTACAGTAGCTGCATCATCCACATACACCATAAATAAATAAAGGTATTCTGTGAGCATTTTATAAGCGATTATAAATAAATAAATATGTATATCATATTGGCTTAAGGGGCAATGAGGAGGCGGACAGACTGGCTAAGCAAGCAACACTGAAGGGTAAAAAGATGTATATTAAACCGGATTTTACTGAATTCTTACCAAAATATAAAAGGAAATGTCAGGATTTATGGGGAGAGTACTTTGATCGTAGATCTTTAGAAAAAGTTATTTGCTAAGTATAGAACTTTGCAGTCTCAGCCTCCTCATATACCGTGGTTTTTTAATGTAAAGATTAAAAGGAGGTTGATTGTTATTGCTCACAGACTGAGATCCGGACATACCTTTGAATAAGTTTAAATTTTTGATGAAAATTGCGGAGTCACCTCTATGTGAGTCATGTGGAACAATTGAGGACGTTGAGCACTTGTTAAAGGAATGTGTCCGATTTCAGTCTAGTAGAGACAAAATTGTAAGACTTATGGGTTTGAACAGATTTGATACGGGCATTTTTGTAAATATACAGGGTGGCGCAATAGAACGTGCATATTTAAAATATTGATTAAAAAATAAATACAAAAGGTATAGTTAAAATAAAACTGAGGTATTATTAAGAAATAAATGAAGTTTATTTTTTTAAAAATAACATCGTCTTAATGATTACCCTCTCTACGACGACACTCCTCTAATCGCAAACGGAAGTTATTGAAAACTTTCTTCAGTAATGCTGGTGTAATTGCTGCCATTTCACCACGGATATTCTCCTTGAGCTGATCGATGTTTTTCGGATTATTGCTGTAGACTTTGTTCTTGAGGTATCCCCACAAAAAAAGTCAGGAGGCGTCACGTCTGGACTACGTGGGGGCCATGGGATATCACCTCTTTTCGAAATCAGTCTGCCAGGGAACATCTGTTTCACAACCGCCATGGAGTCATTTGATGTGTGACAGGTAGCTCCGTCTTGTTGAAACCAAGTCCTAGAATTCACTATTCTTGAATTTTCAAGCTCTGGAGCCAAAAAACCTTCCAACATCGCAACATAGCGTTCGGTATTAACAGTGACGTTTTGCCCCCGCGCATTTTTAAAGAAAAACGGTCCAATTATTCCTCTACCAGAGATTGCTGCCCATACTGTCACTTTAGGACTATGCAGTGGTTTCTGTTGCTTGAGTTTGGGATTCTCACTGTTCCAGTAACGACAATTTTGACGGTTTACGAACCCATTGATATGGAAGTGGGCCTCATCTGAGAAAAGGATATTGTCAAAATTGGAAAATCGATTAAGCATTTCATTAGCAAATGCGAGCCTTGCTCCGAAGTCAGACTCTTTCAATTCTTGTGTTAACTGCAGCTTGTAAGGATGCAGTTTAAGATCCAAGTTTAAAATTCGTTGCAAACTCCGTCTCGATAAGTGTAAGACAGACGATCTCTTGCGAGTAGACATTTGTGGATCTCCTCGTACAGATTGCATAACTCGCTCAATATTGTTGTCGGTCCTAGATGTTCTTGGACGACCTTTTGATAGTGGTTTAAACGTTGAACCAGTCTCTTCAAAACGCTGAACCCATATTTTAATTAAATTATCACTCGGAGCTTCACTAATTTGCCGTAGTCCATATTCAGAAAAATATAAACGCCTAGTAGAACGAGAGTTCTCGTAAAATACGCGCACGCAAAATGCGCGACGCTTCCCGTCGAAGTGACTCATAGTGACTAAAACTCCATGAGCCCGCCTACCCAACAATGCAGACTCCCCCCGCCCGCGCACTTTCTACCCCGCGAAAAAAGATGATGCAATATGCACGTTCTATTGCGCCACCCTGTACTTGCCCGCCCTGCATCTAAGGATGCCATAAGTCTGTTTGAATCCATAAGTCTTATTTGTTGAACACTATAGATATAACTTGCTTTTCGTTTTTTTTTTTAGTTTGTTATGTTAAGAATTTTGTTTTTCTTTTTTCTTTTTAATGTACTTAGATTATAATGGGGCTGACATGTACATACGAATAAAAGCCCCTAAATCAATAAAGAAAAAAAATATGTATATATCCATACATATATATACGATCTTCGACCAGTTTCGCTAATCGATCGATAGGAAAAAAAATATGCAAAACTGAAGTGGCAGAAGCAGGCAGCAGGGCAGAGGACATAATTCGAAGTCATGTACCAGAAGACGTAGTTTTGGTAGTCGCCCCACAAGATGGTCTGAAGATCTTGTATAGAACGCCGAAATAGGTTGAATGAGGGCAGCGCAGGACCGATGGTGAAGGCGATCTTTGGGGAAGGCGTGAAGGTTGGTGAAGGATCAGTGGACGTCTTCCGGCTGAAATGACGAGATCTTCGATTAGATAATCTGGGAAAAGATTATGATATATACAGCGGTGTACAAATTCTATTCTGTAAAAAAGAATACTTGCAGAGTTTCTCTTTTCGTTTCTTCTCTCTCAGGTCACCCTGAATCACCCATCGGTGCTGAAGAAAAGCACCGATGTTACTGGTTTGGCTGACGTTAAAATAATAATAGAAGGATTGTTTTGAGAAAATAAATGAGTTTTATAATTAGATATGAAATAAAGAGGTCATATCAATAGTACCAAGATAGGAGAGCTTGCATGAAATGGTTGATGGCAGAGGAAGGAGACGGGGAAGTAAAGAACGAAGTTAACTGTTGGTTACAAGGGATAAGATTGGTCTAATGTTTTTCTTGAGGGAGATAAATTTGTATAAAATTCATAAAAATATCAACCGATCGACGTGGAGATCTTTGGGGGAGGCTTTTGTCCAGCAGTGGACCTCTTCCGACTGATGATGATGATATATAAATGTCTGTGTGTGTACTTAAGTACCCATGGAAGACTTTTATCTAATTGGCATTCAAAAGTAGCTCTAAAACTTTTATATCTAGTGTTGGAGTAAATATTGTTTCAAGGAATAGACCTCATGTTTTCTATGTCATAAAAACTTTATATTTGTATCCGTTAGTATGGAGATGGTCGAACCCATGGTATAACTATATATTTATCTTATTGCGACATCTTCTATCTATTCGATATACATTTAAAAGTAATCTTAAAACTTTTATACGTAGTGCTGCTGTAAATATTGTTACAAGAAATAGACCTTTTGGTTTCTATTTCATAAAACCTTTATTATTGTATCCGCAAGTTTTTAGACGGTATAGCCCATGGTATAACTACATATCTATTTTACTGTGAAGAATCCGCATGTCTATTCATTTGATTATTTTGTCTAAAAACCGATTTAGCTCAGGGGAATGTAGCTAAACAGTTTTTTTTATTACAATGTCCGACTGTTTTTTGTATACGCTAATCTCAGGAACTACTAGACTGATTTTCATGAAACTTTCACGAATGCCTTCACCGTACCCTGGAAAAACATTTGATCTAAATCGGTAAAATAAGCATTCACACAAATGCATTCTAATTTACGTAAACGAAGTCGCGGGCACAGCTAGTTTATAAGTAATTAAGACCGACTTTTCGTTTGATTTAATTAGTTTGATCAAATACAGTTGATGTAGCTTAATAGATAATTTACTTTTCAGATGCAGACTGGCATAGTTCTGTTGATGCAAGTGTTAATAACACTGGTGTATTCAGAAATACTTCTGCCCAAACTCAGCAATCCTGCAAAGAAATTGAGACAGAAACGAAGTCCAAACAATCCTTATCAATTCCACCAATTTTATGTGCCGAGCCTCCAGGTGATACCAATAAATTTTCACCAAGGACATGTATGGCATCACCCACCGATGTACTCCAATTCAAACCACTCGCAAATATTGGTGCCATTTCACGAACTGGTACCAGTGCATGAGCTCATCCCAGTGAGCCAACTGTCGGTTATACCACTGCAGAGGATGAGGGAACAGAAGGTGTACTCGGTTTATGAGGATAATAAGTTCCGGACTCCTATTGGTGGGTTTGGAGTGGGCTGGCGGTACGGAGGTCATGGTGCTGGTCACGGCTTCCATTATGGATTTGGTTAATAAATATTCTATAATAATACAATTTTGTTGTTTTATTCAGTCTTCAAGATTGAGATATTTGTGGTTGAAACTTCAAATTACATGATCTATCATGTAATCGTCTACGATTTATTAAGAAATAGGAGTAGTAGTTATTTATGACTTATAATAAAACATATTATAATATAAACAATATAAGAATGGAAAAATAGGATATCCAAAAATGGACACGATCTCAGTATACCTTGGTAACACTGAAAATGTTTAGAAAATGAAAAGCGGCTTAATGTAGAAAGTTGCCAATACTTTTATTGTTTTTCGAAGTAATCTGCGTTCCTCTCTATACATCGTCGCATTCGATGGAACCACTGAGAAAAGCAGTAGGCGCATTCTTCCTTAGGGGTCTCTACTATGGCATTTTCGTACGCTTTCACCGCATCCTCAGCTCGTAAAGCGAATACCTCAAATTTTATCTTTAGTTCTTGGGAATAAATAAAAGTCGCAGGTCGCCAGGTCGCCAGTCTGTAGTAACTGTCCTTAAATCTTCTAGCACAACTGTTGCGAAATGACCTTTCCGACCAAAGATTGAGGCAGTCATCTTTTTTCTTTGACTTCTTCCTTTCTTTACCTTAGTTGGCCGATCCTCAAAAGGGAATACCCACTGAGCTGTGTCTTTTGGTTTCGGGTTCGTAGCAATATAACCAGCTCTCATCACCTGTGACGATGTAAAATACAGCATTTGAGTCACCGCCGTTGAACTTATCTAACATTTGGCGACACCAGTCGTCGGTTAAAGTATGGGTTATCCATCTGGTACAAAGCTTGCTGATGCCTAAATGTTCGTGTAATATTTTATTATAATTTTTTGAACTTGACTCATACCAATGCCTAGGCTTGCCCGTATCTGCTGATAGGCCACTCTCTTATCTTCCTCTATCATGCGTCGCACAGCACCAATGTTATCATCAGTAGTCGCTGTTAAAGGACGTCCCTCACGCGGATCATCATTGAGATTGCTACGTCCACGCTTAAACTCGTTAAACCAATTGTAAATAGTGGCATGAGATGGGGCTTCATTTAGAAATGCTAATCGCAGCCTATCATAGCTTTGTTGTTGAGTAAGCCCATAACGTAAGTCATAATAAATCATAGACCGAAAATTCTCTCGTGTTAGGTTTATTTTCACATGTAACAAGAGTTGTTAGATTTGCCGCCAATTCACAAAAACAAATGGCAAATGAATGCAATATACGAGTTCTAAAATTGAAATTCAAAAAAAGTTTTCATAGGCCATGTTTTCAACTTGCCAGTTCTAAACATTTTCAGTGATACCCATGTAATATGACATACTATGTTTCACGCTTTTCGGGAACTCAACATAATAAGTGTGTGTATGAAAGATGTCGAAATATCTCAATGAATATTAAAATTTCTCATTAGTAAATAAAAATAGTAATAGCCACATAAAAATATCATATATATATAATATAATATATATATCATAGCTCACTGGTTTGAGCTGACTCGATTAAGATTCGAATTCGTTCTCTTCACCTAAGAATCGAATTTAAAGTAAACCGAAAGCGATATACGTATTGTTGAAATCACAGTGTTGCACAGCGGCCATCATGGATTTAAAAAATGATCACAAAACGTTCTCGATGATATATCAAAATATATCCCAAAACGATATCCGTATTGTTGAAATCATACCTTAGCGTGGCGGCCATCTTGGATTTCGAAACTGATCCCAAATAGTATGACCATGACCCCCCTAAAAATTTATTTTTTTGACAAATATTTTTTATTTTTATTCTGTTCCATCCACAGATCCGCTGGTCCACTGGTCTAATAAGTTTGCAATATCTACAATATTTGTAGTACGATAAATTTTATGTACGATCTATTTGGTAGGTCATCGAGAATCGGTCATCATCTACGTATTATACCCCAAAAATTTTAATTATTGATTTTTTTTATTATTTTATATGGCAATACAACGTTTGCTGGTCAGCTAGTACTTAACAAAATTTCAATGTTTACTCAGACAGTCCATCCTCTTATTACATAGTATTTACATCCTCTTTGGATAGTGGTTTCCTAGTCTGATATGCAAAATACTAAGGAGTTAATGTGAAGCGTGGCTAACAGTTTACGACTTGTCAATAAATACTGGTTACAGTAACAATAGACTCGCTTACATTTTGTATCTTGCTGTATCTCCGTTAGAGATGTTTTCTCTCGCACGCTGGCCGTTGGGGCAGTAGAGTCCTAGAATGGCGACCACGTACCGGAAGACGCAGTGTTGGTAGGCCCCCCGCAAGATGGACCGAAGATTTTGTCAAGATCGCCGGAATACGTTGGATGAGGACAGCGCAGGACCGATCGTCGTGGCCATCTTTGGAGGAGGCCTTTGTCCAGCACTGGTCGTCTAATGGCTGAAATGAGAGTTTATTCTAAGTCAATTGTTACACATTTCACGCTATGTTCCGAATAATAATAAGAATACTAGATATCTTACGATATGCTAAAGAGAATCTTAATATTACTCCAATATTATACTGTCTTAAGAATAAGTGATGTAAAGTAACTCAAGTAAGTTTAAAATTACTTCTTCCTGTCATCTAATTCTGTAGGGAAAAAGGAAAAGAAAAGAAGCAAAGGCAAAAGTACAAAAATAAAACTGCAAACAATATTTTTATGAATGAGCGCTCTTTCCAACTGGTTCGAGTGACGTATGGTTAATAAATCTTATATCCTTTGTTCAATTCTCAACATAACATTTTTTTTAATATTTGCAAGAGCGACATCTCAAGTAAAATTTCTTAATATGCAAAATATTGGGGTTGAGCAGGTTATCAACTGTAAAGTAGATCCTGTAGTTGAAGCCATAACCTGAGAGTTGAATAGTTTTAAAAAATAAATTTAATCCGAGAAGTGATGGTTATCACTTTAAAGCATAGCAAATTGTAAAGACAAAAGTTTTAAATTTGCAATAACTTAACTTAGCGTTTATTTATAACACAGATATAGTATCAGTTGCTCTATCAGACTCTGTCTGCGGATAGTCTATCTTAAAATGAGTGCATGGAGAATACGTGTCAATGTCTGGAGTGACAGATTGATTGTTAGTGCGCGTCAGAGTCTGGAGATAAAATATCACACACACTGAGATAATAAACACGCGACTGTAACTTTCATGCTGCGTGTCCCGATGATGGCTTGATAGAAGTTTTAGATGAACTAGTCATGATTGTGAAATAGAACATGCGAAAGATTAAAACAATCTGTGCGATGTTATGGTTGTCATACAGATTAATTTATTTTTATAATCTTAAGAACAATAATTGTTTGTTGAACTGAAGTCAAAAATAGTATTTTTTTTATAAAAATAAGGGACGAGACGATCAGGACATTCAGCCGATGGTAATTGATACACCCTGCCCATTACAATGCAGTGCTGCTCAGGATTGTTGAAAAACCCCAAATATTCTGAGTTGCACTACAACTGCTCACCTTGAGACATAAGATGTTAAGTCTCATTTGCCCAATAATTTCACTAGCTATGGCGCCCTTCAGACTGAAACACAGTAATGCTTACACATTATTGCGTCACGGCAGAAATAGGCACCGTTATGGTACCCATAATCTAGCTGGCATCCTGTGCACACAAGAACCGATTGATGCTCGAACGTGAACTGGGGAAAAATGTGGAAATATGGCACGCGCCGCGGCCGCTGGAACACTGACAACCGTACCGTGATGTGCGATGTTCGACTCGTACAAAAACTCAGTATTTCTCTTTAAAAATTGGCAAGGTCCTAAACACTGTTGGCTATGTTTAATTTTGTATACACTTTTTTGTGTCTCTATTTAGATCTGTACTTCGACATAGTTGCAAAAGTACGGGACCTCTTTTATCTATAATTGTTAATATGTCTTATTTATTATTAATATATCTTGGACTTTCCAGCAAGATTCCCCACCTGGTCACAAGACACGAAGGGCTGAAGAATAGTCCTTCTCTAGCACAGATTTGGACTACAATTAATTTCGGGAACTTAGATAATTTATACGCCTAGATAGTCTCTTGCTGTTAGACAACCGATAAAACAGGCCAGGAACATTAGTTCAGTGCGCGTTACAAGCTATTTCTTACATTCGCGATTTGTATCTTCAACACACGGTCAACGATGCGGACCAAAGAGGATGTAAATACTACGTAGGCGGGACTGCCTAAATAAATGAATTTTTGTTTAGAATGAAACGTGAAGTGATTTGACATTTGTTTGAAATAGCAGTAATAATCCGGCTAATCCGATTTCTGCTTTCCCTTTTTTTACAAGATTATAGCTGTCGTCTGTTAATCTGTCAATTGCACGTTTCATACAATCGAGTGTATCGCTTTTCTATTCTGTGGAAGGTATTCCACAAGTTTGCCAATGTCACGTTAAGGTAGACCACCACGCTTAGAGTATTCTTTTACTAATTTTAGTGGTAGTGATCGGTGCTTAAGATTGAAACAAGTTTTATTTTCTTATACCTGAAACAAATATAAATGCTGTTAGGACTATAAAGGACATACACAAATATAATTACTTAATTTTTTTAATATAAGTACTTAGTCCTATTTACAACTTAATCTTATTTATTTTAATATATTTACATAAAATATATACAAAAGGAGTGAAAACTAGGGAGAGGAGACAGTTAAAGGAAGTTGGGCGGGGAACTTCAGGAGGTATAAAATTGTACAAAGAATGTTGCTTTAAAGGACAATTGAAGAATAAATGATCCACGTTTCCCTCATCTAGACCACATTCACAAAGGGAATTGTCCCTAATTCTTAGTTTAGCCAAAAATACTGCGGTACAAGCATGATTGAAACGTGTATCGCTTTTCTTAGAGAGTTTCGCTAGACTGATGCGGACTATGAATGTTTATTTTAATTTTTTGAAAAATCAATAAGGATTGCACAACACATTTCACATTAATTCTTTGTTTTGCGGCTCCCTTTTTGGCGCAACTATTTATAATTTAAACTTAAAACAACTTTTCTTAGCATAAAATGGAATTATTTTGAGTAAAAAAAATACCAGTTGGCTATATAATCATTACGGTTATTTTGGAATATATGTATTTAAAAAGTTTGAAGAATAGTCTATCACCTACTGCCACTACCAATTCGCAATTAATATTGCAAATCAATAAAAACATCAAAAAACAAGTCTGTACGTGTAATCTTTACGCGCGATTGAAGTAAAACTTAATTAAAATTAACTTTAGGAGTTATTAACAGATACATATTATTTTTGCTTATCTGAAAGGTGATAGACAAAATATGTTATTTTCATTTGCCCTAGTTTGTATTCTAGTCCTATTCTAGGACATTCAGTATAATATAACAAATATTCTTAAAGAGTCGAAAGGCAAGAACATTTAATTTATACCATTAATTAATATATAATAACATGAAATAAAGGCGTGTTATTAATAAATAATTAAATAAAAATAACGAAATTATTAATATCACACATATCAATATAACGTTGTTATTGAATATTAACGAATATGGCTCTTTTTAATTGCCTGTCCGATGGACGAAGAAAAATTAACGAATGTCGCAAACAGACTGAGAACTTTTATTTATTATTTATTAGTTATTACAAAGTAGTCATAAATGAACAAATACACTTGTAGATTTTCAGAAAATATTACTTAGCAATTTGACACAACTTTTTAAACCATTAAGTAATAATGGTTAAAAATTATTTCAATTGACTTTTTTCTGCCGTTACCTTAAGTTAAGTACTAACGTTACTTCCGTCAGAAAAAAATGTCAGAGTGTCGAATTTGCGTGACGGTATGCGCGCCCATAATGATATATATAGATAATTTTTCCCCAACTTACCAAAAGAAGTATAGCTTTGAAAAATACAGACGAATATAGAACCTCTTGTTGTTGAAGTCGGTTGAAGATATTCAACATCCGAATCAATCATTGTGCATTCTGTTGTACCGTGTTGCGTGACGTCATGTGACGATTCACAATGCGTGATGCCTGGCGACCGCCCGACCAAAGAATATATAACAGTGCCCGACCGGTTCCAAACACCGTTATCATACACCGACGCACAGAGAGTAGACAGTGGTGCCGCAGAAAATACACGAACCATACATTATCTGTGAATATAAAACATTTATAAATTATCTGAGCAACTGTTTAGTGACAATATACCGTAAGTTGATAGATTATAGACATTATTAACACTGTTGTTTACATTGTAATATATTATATATCGTTAAAATAACAGTTTTGATAGTTAATTTTATCAGATCCCCAATTCTGTTTATTTTAATCAATAACTATTTGTTTTATACTAAATATTTTTACTATGGGACCGGTTATGGTATCACCATTTAAACATTTTATATCTGTTGTAATTAGTATGGGATTTTTTATAGTGACTTCGTTGACAACAATCAAATTTATTTACTATAAGAATTGGTCTCCGCTGCACTTCAACTAGATACCGCACTAACTAATAACAGTAGGTTTTTTATTACGGCAACTATTAGATGCTTGTGTGCGTGGCATCTTGTTGATATGTGATTCTAGTGTCTTTCTTATTTCTAGTAGTATTATTCTTACATAGTTTTACTACGCAAACCGGCATTTTAGTTTCAATTATTAGCAAAGTTTAACAGAGCGTCACACATTGTTCGAGACGCCCAAGTGGGCGTACTCGAGCCAGTCTAAGTTTATCTAAGTTTCTTAATTTAAGTACATCATTACCTACTTTTAATAATATTAGCGAAATACAGATTGGAAATTTAATTTAATTATGACCATAATATATAAATTATACCTAAATCTATGTCAATATCTAATGTGTTAGTCTCATTTAATAATTAGTAGTATTTTCAGTAGGCAATAATAATTTATAAAAACTTTTGCAAATCGGTCAAAAAAATAAAAAAAAGTTTGTGAATTTATGTACAGAAATTGATTTAAATTTACATAAAAATTTGGAATGAGCAATTTTAATATTTAAAGTATTTTCATAATAAAAAAATATTATATTTATAACATTTTGGTCGTCTCTGAAGGCCATAATAAAACATCATTTTTGTCAATGGAGGTTGATAATATAGTCCTCTTTAGGGTTTTCTGTCGGAGCGTTCCAAACAGAGTTGCAAGTTTCTATGAGAAAGATCTTCGGGATTTTAGTTTGAGAAAAATCGAGTGCTTTAGTCATTTAGAACATATAGGATTATCTAATAGCGTAAACAATATGATGTCATTATCATCTTTCAGTTGAAAATCCGGAGAATGCCGGCTAGATTATGGGTACCACAACGGCGCCTATTTCTGCCGTGAAGCAGTAATGTATAAACATTACTGTTTTTCAGTCTGAAGAGCACCGTAGCTAGTGAAATTACGGGGCTAATGATACTTAAAATCTTATGTGTCAAGGTGACGAGCGCAATTGTAGTGCCACTCAGATTTTTTGGGTGTTTTAAGAATCCTGAGCGGCACTGCATTGTAATGGGCATGTCGTATCAATTACCATCAGCTGAACGTCCTGCTCGTCCCGTTCCTTATTTTCTTAAAAATAAAAATTTCCTGCATAGGTTTGGCTTTAGTCACCAATTGGAAGCTGTATCTTAAAATCATATTCTAGGGTGCGGGACAAACAAATTCAATGAATATTTTGCCTCCAGTTGTCTAGCTTTAGGTTGGACAGGATTATTTAGGGATATGCGTAGAATTGACCCAGAGGATAATGGTAATATAACCCTGATCTAGTTTTTATATAATGATATAAGTGAACCGTTGATTGAGTTAAAATAATATGATATTGTGTAGATACAAATATTAATTTTTTGATAGTTTTTTTTCCTTCTAGTTTTGTTTCTGTTTCACATTGCTTAAATGTTTGTCGGTTATCGAAAGGCTATGAGCATTAACAATAAACAAAAGCATAATAATTTTAATATATATAAACTAAATTTTGTACACTGCGTCCAACTTGAGAGATAGGATAGATTTAATTTCGGTTGATGACCCTTAATATTCTTTTATTACAAATGTTGTGAATAATTCTATGAAATAAATTTTGACACATATTTTGACAGTTCTGCTGTGACATTGTAACATTACATGAACAGGGAAAAATGGAATAAGTAGTGAAATGAATATTTCACAATAAATTTTTTTCCTATTTGTTTCGATCCGGAAAAGCGAATCGCACCGGTCACCAGCTCGTATTAGCATATAAATATGATAACACCAGAAATAAGGGATTGCTTGTTACTAATTCTAGTAGGCTTCATAAGATACATTTAACACATAAAGGCTTTAAGTGTAAATGTATACACATTTATATTAAGTCCCAGCCAATATTCAGTCATTATCTATAAATAAATTTAAATGTAATATTAAAAAATGGATCCGTCGTAAATCCTACTACACCACCTCTGAATATCTAAGTGATCAGACAGCCTGGGACTAGATTATGATTATTTTATAGCAATAACAATGATAGTAAAATATTGTATTTTTTTTTAAAAGAGCGCAAAAAAAGAATGCTGGGAGAGTTCCTCAGAGCGCCATTTGTTCCTGAATCGGTAGTAGTATTAGGAATTACATCGAATAGAATTCTAATTTTGAGAAAATAAATGCCTTTTTACAATATCAAGGTATTGACGATTGTTATGTATAGAACACCGTTACAGATAAGATAGTAGGACAGGTCACATCACGTATCGCCGGCGTGTCTGTGATGTCACGGTCGTATCTCGTTCCGCCACATCTCAATCACTTGACCCCTTGTTTCTCGTGTGTGACGTTAAGTGCAAGGCCACCATGCCTTTGTTTATAATATTAAACGCAATATGAGAATTTTTATAGAGCACAGACCGCTCATAACGACTTTCTCTTGCACATACCAAATATGGGACTTTTGATGTGAAAACTTCTTTTTGTAATTTGAAAGAAAAAATGAAATAGGAAGCATTATATAGTGTTTTGGTACTAGGCGATCATAGTTGAAGAAGAGATTGTCTTTTGTATGACGCGTGTATACCTTATTAATTATTTAATTCTGACGTCATGCGCACGACGAATGAGTATATAGACACCAGGACAACTTATATATGGTAGCGGTGATAGTAATGTCTTTCATAGCTATTGAAATCATGTATCATATGCAGTACATTAAAAAAGCACGCACACCTTCCTTAAAATCCGACAATACTCTTGTGATTCCTCTGGTGTTGCAGGAGAATGTGGGCCGCGGTGATCACTTAACACCAGGTGACCCATACACTAGTTTGTTCTCCTTTTTCATAAAATAAAAATTTAGAGGCTGCACGATGCCGGTTTCCATTCTGACATGTGTATTTTGTACGCAGGCAATTTTTTTTAAATGACGATGATGTTAAGTTTCTGTATACTCTTCTAAGACATGACATTCAGATCTTCCAAGAAGACTTTATATAGTACTAACGTTAGGCGTACAGACGAATAAAGTGTGCAAACAGAGAAGAAAATCTCTAACGGACAAACAGCAAGAAAGAAAAGGAAAGCGAATCTCTTGTAACTATGTTCGATTTTAATTAAAAAGTCGTAAACAGCCTGCCACGCTTGAAATTAGATCTATAGTATTTTAAATATTAAACAAGATAACGCACATAATAATGTCGAATCACAATTGATGACACATTTCTTTAGAAGCTCTTTAAGAAGAATAAATGAAACTATATATTTTTTGCATAGAATTACCAGTCACATGGAACATCATCTTCAAGTTTGTCATCCTCTTATAAACGGGATTATGAACTTGAAAAAATAAATAAAACATGTTAAACTTGCGAGGTTGTAATGTAATTTGCAATAATGATGAACATGAGACTAACAGTGTTAAATATAGTTTTAGACAGTCGTCATACTTTGTTATAAAAGGAAGCATTGATTGTTTTTATTTATGGGTTTACACCATTTGGGCTGAGTTGCATCATATTAGCTGTTATAGTTAAGGCTTAAGTCAAATGTAACATTAACAGCATACTCACTCAGAACCCCGACTTTAAAATAGACTGAGAAATGTGTTGCACCATCGTATTGCTTGTAATACGAGATATATTATCAAGTCAACGTCGAATATCTATTTGAAACTTTTGACAGGCGCTTCTTAACATTAACAATAGCTTTAACCGACGAATATTGGACGGTTACGGTTAATAGGTTAAGTTATGACGTCATCTAGTGCTATAATATGATATTACTTAAGTTATTTGGTGCATCAGAGCCTTAATCTTTCTTTTTTATATATTATATTTCAGATAAGCAACCCTGAGTATATTTGGTCAGGCCATAGTTATTTATGAAATGAAATAATCAACAACAAACAATGAACAATATAACAATAGTAAATGATTGTTTCAAAATATTTGTAAATATAACGTAATATAAAGGGTGGGCCTAGTCTAGATGTAGCGTTTTAAATTTGAATCTCTAAAAAACTTCTGATTATTTTTTCAAATATCTGTTGTTTTATTGGAAAGGTTGATTAAATTAAAGATTGGTAGTCTTTGTCATTTAAGAATGAACCGCAATATCATTTATATGACCACTACGACTGGCTCGGAACCGCATTTTCAGTACATTTTCGATTGTTTCGGCTTGAATCTCTTCTGGGATGGTTTGAGTAACATTTATCCTTAATGGTTCCCCACTGAAAATTATCCAAAGGGCCGCGGTGATCACAAAAATCACAGCTCCGAGGTGGTCCATTGACATCAGCATTTCGTCTGATTATTCGATTTTCAAAAACAGTATGCAAATTCAAATTCGACTTAATGAAACTTCAAAAACTACCCATTCGAAAAAGTAACGTAAGTTTTTAATATTTCCCAATTTTGTTCGGGCATATTGTGTCCAACTTTGCAAATGCCAAACATTAAACTACCTTCCTGTCAAAAAATTAATGTCATTCTACCATTCAAAGTAAAAGTCATACAAAGTAATCGGTACTTCAAATTTAAAACATTAGATGGCTCACCCTTTATAAATATTATGTCGTATCCAGTGAATTGTTTGTCTGTTTCAGAATGGCTGCCAGAGTTGTGTTGGTGTTGGCGTTGATCAACTGTGTCAGCACAAGACAGTTGCCTAGTGGTAAGCTGAAGTAGCCTAAAATCTTCGCACACTACACCGACTTAACGCAATACTCTTCCAACTAGAGCTAATGATTCGGTATCAACGAGTTGTGAACTAGCCTTCCAAAATCGGGATGTGCCCATTATGGCACTAGATCTTTCATATACACCAATATATAAAGTGCCGTACGGCATACTATGCCCTGGCCAAGTTCTGACCATAATTTTGCTTATAAGATAGTTAATTTTGAATGGTCTTATAGCTTGTTTCAATTACATTCTTATACATTCTCTCATATCATCCTAATTTTAAGCAATCTATTACGGAAATCGCGCCGATCTATGGCATACCGCGGCGCGGGTGCACATTCCGATTACGGAAGGCTAGGCGATCAAAGCGAGGGTCACCAGTGGACAACTACGCGTCAATGAGTGGGCAAGTGGAGTGGGAAGCGCGTTGTCAACTAGCTCGACCTCAACCACCACGGAATGAAAAGTCATCTTCATTCCGTGTTCTTCGCCCCTCTCTAGGGGCAACGAGTTGGCAACGCGTCACGCGATTCTTCGACAACGGATCGGTGACAGTCAATAGGTAAACAACGCGTGGACCATGCCTCGTACACATGTCGTATACTTTCAACTTAATAGTTGACAAATATAATCTTATGTAACTCAACATAAAGCTTACATTTCATTGAGTTACATCTTCTTACTTCTGCGTTGAGTTGGAGAGGAGTCGACGTTGAGTCGGTGCAATGTGCGAACACCTTTAAGATACCTACTCGATATTATTGTTAAGTTTAGTTACCCATTTACTTTTAACAATTTGAATATCAACCTTATTTCTGATGTCCACTATCGATTCTCGTTATTACAAGTCAAGGACGGTGCAAGAAGCAAATTGATTTAGACTTAAGTTACTGGACATAAGGTGGTTTTTAGTATGCATCAAAGTTATGCGTGAGGTTTTGTTAACAAAAGTGTTATTTTTTTTATATATTTATTAAAGTTTTATAATGATAATAAAACTATTGAAATTATTTCAACAGTTTCAAATTAGAGAAATATTAAAGGTACCCTTTTAAAATATATTAATAATGACGTGGTTATTAATATAATAGTTTTAGATATTATACTTCCTTTGACGCGTTAGGGAAAAATTATTAGAGTAAATTTTTACGATGCGCGCGCACACCGTCACACAAATTCGACACCCTGAGGTTAGCTGGTCAACTACACTATTTGTATCATACTTCAGCTACCAAGCCTCTTGTAACTCATATGTCTACTGAACCACAACCAATGGACGAGAATTAAATAAATCTCAATAAATATTTTGAATTTATGTACAAGTATTAAAATAAAAATAATATTTAATCTCTCCAACCGTATAAATATAATTTAATGATATTAAATTACACGCTATTTAACAAAATTATGCGGTATAATAATATTTTCACTTCTGCGATTGCCGCCATACCTGAGAGAGAGAGAGAACAAAGCATACATGATTTTATCAACGATACGTGACTGGAAAGGCTCAGTTGGAAGAGCGCTCGCACGGAACGCGAGAGGTTGCGGGTTCGAGTCTCGCATCGTTCATAAAATTTTGTTACCAAATTTTATTTGTGTATATTTTCATTTATTGTATTTAATACCTCATATATTGCAGTAATGTTTTTTCTAGATACTTAAACTAGCACGAGGATGTTTTTTAAGGATTTTGTTTTATAATGTTAAAGAATGTGGGGCTATCTGGATGTGTGGCGGTCCTCCACAGTGCGGTTTTCAAGGAGCTTTCTTCCACGAGTTGTGGTATGAACGTCTTTGTGCGGTGTTTCCGGGACGATACGACATGGGTACCTTAAAAAAAAGCGCACACCTTCCTTAAAGGTCGGCAACGCTCCTGTGATTCCTGTGGGCGGCGGTGATCACTTAACACTAGGTGACCCGTACGCTCGTTTCTCATCCTTTTCCATAAAAAAAAGAAGAATACCTTCTTGCCTGCTTACATAAGCAAGTACACACACTTTTTTTCATTCAATATGATATTTTTCATGTATTAAATATGTAAGGGATGTTTGTTTAGATTACATCGTAAACAAGTCACTGCAATCAGCGTACCGGCTGGTCTACCAGTCCAAGACCTGGCCAGTCGCTCGCGACAGATGCGAGGACCAGGGTGGACATCTCGCTGTTCCTGACACTCAGGTGAAGAGTCAAAAACAAAGTCTAAGTAGAATAGACCTCATCATCATCATCATTAGCCGGACGACATCCACTGCTATAAAGACTCTCCCCAAAGATTTCCACCACAGTTGATCCTGCGCTGCCCTCATCCAACGTATTCCGGAAATAAAATAAATAAAGGTAAAACAGACTTATGATGATAAAACTTTGCAAAGCTCCTAAAACATATCAGCCTATCAACCACAGCATGTACCCATCGCTTTGATTTGATTTAAAGCATATTACCAGTGAGGGGGCCTATTACGGCCGTGAAGCAGTAATGTGTGGGTAATCATTATTGTATTTCTTAACTCTTAACTCTTTGACTTAACATCATAAGTCTCAAGGTGAGGAGCGCAATTGTAGTGCCGCTCAGAATTTTTGGGTTTTTCAAGAATCCTGAGCGGCTCTGCATTAAATGGGCAGGGGTATCAATTACCATTAGCTGAAGTCCTGCTCGTCTCGTCCCTTATTGTCATAAAAAAGGTAAAGAGTCGACAAAGTCTAAGTAGAATAGACATATGATGATAAAACTTTGCAAAGCTCATTGATCTCATATATACTGTGACAACATATCAGCTAATCGACCGTAGCCTACTTCCACATTTCTTTGATTTGATTTGAAGCATATAAAGTTATTATTATGACGGGTACTGACGATGTATATTTTACTAGCTGACCCGACAGACGTTGTTCTGTAAATAATAAGTAAAAACTGTTTTTAATGAATTTGTCAATAATCTATATATATATATATATATATATATATATATAAGAGATTTCCACGTATATAGTCACTCATCACGATATCTCTGTATTTTCACCGAGTAGAGGTCAGCTGAGAACGAATTTTCCAAAATTCCACCCGTAAGATTTTTTTTCATTTTGAACAGAACAACGTCTGTCGGGTCAGCTAGTATTTCATAAAATCAAGAATTATTTACGTAAAATATGGTCCCTGTTTTATAATGAAACTGTCAAACCGTGCGTCAATACATTCTCTCATAAAAAATATGTCCATACAAAACAAATTTTGGAAACAAAACTTATTATCGTAATAAAAACTATCCTATCTGGCTATCTATCAAGTTCGTCTAAACTGCACTCCATGAAGTAATCCTCATTAAAATCCGTTCATTAGTTTAGGAGTTCACTGAAAACAAACACCAGGACACTGGATTAATACATAAATATATTTCTTTAAAGCTTAAAGCATATTGTCACCTCCTGATTATTCCCTCTCATGGCGACAGGTGATTATCCCCTGAATATCTCAGGTCTGAGGTATAAATTTTTGAATGGGTGGTAGTGCTGGTAGTTTTTGATGATACTGTTACGGGAAACTCTGCTTCATGAGTTTGAAATTAAAGTCATTATATATTTTTTTATAATGGCTAATAAATGCTCGCAAAATATGTTTATTTATTATATACTAGGTGAACCAGCAAACGTTGTATTGCCACATAAAGTATTAAAAGAAATACAATAATTAAAATTTTTGGGGTATAAAATATAGATGCAACCGATTCTCAGACCTAGTCCTCATATTCCATAGTCCAAGCATAGAAAAGTTGAAGTATAGTCCCCATATTCCATAGTCTATAACCTAGAAAAATTGTAGCGTATATAGGTATTTAGCAAATATTTGTGTAATATTTCAGGAAGAGTTTGAGTTCCTGCAGAAGCTGGTCCGAGGTATGCACTACCCCAGTATCGTAAACCGGGACGTGGCGCTCGTCGTATGGCTCGGTATCAACAATCTCGATGACTACAGGATATGGAAGAACATATTCGGTAAGTGATCCTTCAGTATTGACTTTCAACTATTCTTCGTTACTAGTACCGAAGCACTAAGACAAGGTATTCGTAGTACCGTAACGCATCTTTTGATGTAAGGGTCCGCTGCTATAGCAGATTTTTTCATTTAAATTTCAATTTATCTTGGCTTACCTTCCAGAATATCAAACATGTATGTACCCGGCAATATTCCACTTTCATTCCTAACGAAAGAGAATTCATTTGAAAGACATTCTATTAAAGATAATGTCCAACAGAATATCAGGAAGCTGTTTTTCAATTATTTCATGTAGAATTAATATTGTCTAATACAATAATAACCATAATATTTATCTGTATGAACGACACGCGACCGGAATATGCCTCTTAATTATATCAAAAATATACCGACAGACCCGACAGACGTTGTCCTGTAGACACGTGTTATATCAATGATATTATAGTATACTTTTAACTATCATTGTGTGATATTTGAAAAATCGGACGAGTTCTAATTACTTATTAATTATAAACTATTATTTTAATTTGATTTCTGAACGGGGGACACTTCAAAGGAAAATCAAAATTGTTGTTTTTATTTAAATCCGTGCATTTATCATGTTTATGCAAACCTCTTAAACCTTCCATGGACTTCCACAAATAATTCAAGACCAAAATTATCCAAATCGGTCCAGCCGTTCTCGAGTTTTAGCGAGACTAACGAACGGCAATTCATTTTTATATACGAGCATATAGATTTAATATTTGTACATCGCGAATAGGTTATCTGAAAAATTTCTGTCAGAACTATAAATAATTAAAAATTCAACCGGAATTTTTGCCATATTATATTTCGCAGACAACCACGAAATAGGTAATTAAAATCAGTGGAAGCGGTGATCCCTGAAAACCATACTACACTTATGCATGGTTTTGAAATAGATGATAAATTCGTAATGCAACTGTTATAATTTTTTCGAGCAGTAAATAATTAATTTGACTCTTTAACGCAAGAGTGTGCGGTAACCAAATTAGTCTATAACATCTTCAGAATAGAAGTCATACTGGCATGCCATTGCCATTATCAATTTCTATTTCAATTCTGTTTTCAAAAAATAATATAGTTACCTAATATCGTGAGTACCTGAATAGTAACAAAATACTAGAATTTTCTCGGAAATGCTGACGATATAACTACATCTTTGAGCAAAGTTGGCATTTTCTCTACCTAAAATAAAAAAAATGCCTTTATTAATATATATTAATATTATTATATCAAGTAAGATTTCATATATTTTACAAATAATGTTACATATGTTTTGATATTATTATTCATCCGAAAATAAACATTTACTTTACGGGTCAAGTCATTATCAGATTCCTGATTTTCTCTTTTATTCTTATTGATGAAAGAGTAAAATGTTCCTGGGATTCCGCCATTTTATTCCAGATTATTATTTTGATTTTATATTCTATTTATAATTTAATACTACTATTCGCAAATTTTAAAATTTTCACTCATTAAGGCGCGGATTGTAAAGTGTAAACGCTACAACCGACACTACAATATTTGTGTTGATCATGTGGCTAAGCTGCAAATGGGCATTTATTTTACTGGTTTTCTGTTGTTTAATCAAAATTTCGATATTAAATCGAATAATTGTTCGGTTTAAGTTTTAGAAATGTACTAGTTCTATTAAATTCTTTAAAAAAATAATGTTGTTATCGCTGAAAATTCAGAGATTTTTGACTCCAAAGTTTACTTTTGGGAAGCAACTTCCAAATTTTTTATTGGTTATTTCAAATTATATAAAAATATTCTATTCGGTTCAAAATTTTCTTTGAGTCGTTCTTTGTGCACTGTATTTTTTGTGTCGGAATATTTTCATTTGGTTATGTTGTATTCGACTCTCTAAGAAACCAAGTTTTGTGGATATTGAGGTATGACCGCGCCTTAAATAAGAAATTGAAGGGTACATTATTATTAGCACATATCAATATGATGTTGTTATTGAATATTGACAAATATGGCTGTATGGGCTCGAACCCTATGCCTGTCCTAATAACGGCCGAATAACCAAAAACAAATTATCGAATGTCGCAAATGTCAGAAAATTTCTGAAAACTTATATATTATTTATTGCAATGGTAGTAATAAATAAACAAATTATACAGCTGGAGATTTAAAAAAATACTCAAAAATTTGCAATATTTTTTAAAACCATTAAATTATTCTGGCTAAAAAAATTCTTACAATTGACTTTTGTACTGAGCGTTACTTCCATCAGAAAAAAAATCTTAGTTACCCCCAAGTCGCGCCTAAATAAGTTATACTTCAAAAAACAAAAATGAACATTTTTGACATCCTTTTATTAGCTTCATTCATACGTTGGTATCCATATAACGGAAACATTGACCATGATTTTAAACTAATTTAAAAAGTTGGATACAATACAAAAAGTTAAATAGTGTTGAACTATATGAAACACTATTTTTTTTTGTTTTCAATGCCCAGCGCGGCTAAAATCGTTCGCTATTATATTTTTAATATCCATTAATCGCTCACTTAAGTGGAAGCGCGGAGTGCAAGCAGTAGCCGTTCCCAGGGGGCTGGCAGTGTACGTAATTCAGACACAAGCAGCAATAAATAAAGCAGATAGCTACCGATCACGTTCCCAGGGTAATTGAAAACGAGCTGTCGTTAATGTGATCTATCGGCTGATTATTAAACTGATGCATATCGCGCCTCGTTTGCTTTATTATGTTATTGCGGTAATGAGCGAGTGTTAATGACGTTGCGGGCTGGATGCAATTATTTGTGGGCATATTTAATAGCGGTGGGGAAATCTAGAAATAAAATTTGGGTCAAGTTGACAATATTTTTGCCAGTGCTCTGTGTACGGCTAGATGTGTAGTAACGTCGGTTCTTCTACCGCTTCTATCACGAGGAGTGTTCCGAAGTGCTGTTTGACGTGATTCCTGTCGCCGAATTCCAACTTCGCACGACTTGCTACAAATTAAAATATCACCCCACCATCTGGATGTTTGGCATTCCTCCACAGTGCGGTTTTGAAGGTACTTTCGTCCACGTTCGACCAAGCTGTTGAATGAGCTTCCTTGTGCGGTGTTTCCAGAACGATACTACATGGGTAGCTTCAAAAAACCGCATACATTTTTTTTAAAGGACCGGCATTGCTCTGTGATTACTCTGATGTTGCAAGAGAATGTAGGCAGCGGTAATCACTTAACATCAGGTGACCCGTACGCTCGTTTGTCCTCTCTTCCATAAAAAAAATATTAAAAAGTTCTTCAAGCCCATTCAATATTAAAATATTGTCATAAATTCGATATTTCTTTTTATATTAAAATCAGCTATTTTCCTTGATTTTCAGTGTAAAGTGTTATGTTTCACTCCAATTATAAGTATCCTTTCTCACACAACGGTTTAACAGATTTAAATCAACTATTTTCTGCACCGATTCGTACGCTATTGACAATATGACATTGTCAATATGCGTGTCACTCCGGCTAGGTATAAAACTGAATGAACCACATCAATATAGATGCGGCGTTCAGGTAGATGCTCTTGGTCGCTACGGGTTATCCGGCCTGAAATCGGCTGGCTGTATCAGTCGTTACGTCAGTTGGTGCTGGGGCTGCTGCTTCGACTGCCGAAGACGGCAAGCATCGTAAATATGTTGGTCTTAGTGTGTCATACATCTTTGTGCCCTTTGGTGTAGAGACACTTGGCCCCTGGGGCCCAGAGGCGCGGAGAATGTTCAAAATACTATCTTCGCGCCTCAATAAGGCTACTGGAAACCCGAGCGTTCGGTCTCATCTCGGTTAACCGATCAGCCTAGCTATCCAACGCGGAAATGCTGCCAGTATTCTAGGTACGCTTCCACGTAATGATAGTTTTAATTTTATGTAGTCATAGTAATGTAAATATAGTTATAAGATTTGTGTTGTTTGAATATATATTTTATTAAAAATGTACTATTTTCATTGGTCAATAGTGTAACGTTTCATTCCAACTAAAAGCATAATTCGATACAATCGTCACATTTTCACTGTCTTTTTCCATTGATTATAATCGAAGCCTGCTCGCACTCAACATAGCTTAGTACGCTAATATTTGAGAATACTTTTGTATATTTCCAGGTCAAAACATAAAAGATTCCAGTTTTTCGACATGGTCGGGAGATAACGGACAAGGATTTAGGTATGTACAGCTTCGATATACATTATCCAAACATTTGTAAATACATGATATGAACTCAGCCAGAGTTGTATAACAGTACCTATAGGTTGGGTTGGTACAAACCAACCCAACCTACAGGTACTGTTAATTTTCAGTTATAGAAAAACTACATTTAAAAAGCCGACTTAAAAAACTAAAAAGTATAAAATAACTTAATACACCTCTAGTGTAAACTTAATTAAAAAACTTTAATATTAATCAAATACTATTATTTGTATGTGCTATTGATAGATTTTAAGTCGGTGCCAAGCCAAATGTTAAAGAGGTAATCTATTTTAGTAATCATTTTTAATCGACTTCAGGATGGAGGAGGTTCTCAATTCGATCGGTATTTTTTTATGTATATACACCGATTACGCCGAGATTTATGAACCGATTTACTTGATTCCTCTTTAGTTTGATGCGGCACAGTTGCCTTTTCTCAGACTTTACTTACGTAAAGTATTTTTTTTAAATAAAAATAAAGGACGAGAGGTGCAGGACGTTCAGCTGATGGTAATTGATACACCATGCCAATTACAATGCAGTACTGCTCAGGATTCTTGAAAAATTCAAAAATTCTGAGTGGCACTACAATTGCGCTCGTCACCTTGAGACATAAGATGTTAAGTCTCATTTGCCCAGTAATTTCACTAGCTACGGCGCCCTTCAGACCGAAACACAGTAATGTTTACACATTACTGTTTCACGGCAGAAATAGGCGTCGTTGTGGTACCCATAATCTAATCCGGCATCCTGTGCAAAGAAGAATCCCACTGGTAAAAAATAATTAATTAATTAGTCTTAAGATTAGATGATTCATCAGCGTGTTTCTTCTGAAAGCTTAAGCATTTTGTTTGTGTAGTGACGATCCTGAGGAGCCCCACTGCGCCGCGATAGATCCCATCAACCCTGGTCTCCGAGACTACTGGTGCCATCGACGACAGCCCTACTTATGTGAAATAAATATTAACGAAATCTAAATTGTGTTTTATTAATAAGAACGTAATATTTAAACGTGTGATGTTGCGGTCATTCATCTGTAAAATTATGCTAAGTCACGGACGAGTAAAAAAAGAAGCACTCCGTGTCACCATACATAACAGTGAGGCACCAAAACAAGCCGGTAAACGTGTTAATACATAGCTCCACGCATACACTTACACTAATACAAGCCGATCGGCCGCCATTATGAGATTTGCCATCGTCTGTGACAGATCAGTTTGCGTCGCAATAAAATATTTTTAAATGCCGACGTGCGTTGTGAAAAAGTGTAAAAACAATCCTATAAAAGTATTTGTGGATATATGATTATTAAAGGGTGAAAAAGTTGTGTAAATGGTATACCCCGTAACCGCACACACACTAGCATAAAGGTGCTTCACTTGCTAATATCACGGCGCGGAGTCTCATTTTTACTAGTCCGTGATGCTAAGTATATTATATTTATTAGAAGAAATCAGTCACTTGATAGTACACTTCAATGGGAATGAAGTAAAATTGCAAGTTTATGTAATCAACGCCGCCCACACAATACCATAGAAATCACATGGTCGTCGCTGGTCTTCAATCTGTACCTTCTGTTTTGAATTTCCATTGCATATGCGACATGCAAGTTCAGGAAAATTGCAGCTGGTAATTGATTCTACAAGTGGCTGTATGAGACAAGGTGTTTCTCGTATTGGCGCAGTTGTATTGTTTAATATGTTTTGGGTGTAATATCGCAGTTGGACGTACTGTCCGTCGGATGGATTCAGGTGCTGGTATCAACCTGGATTATGGTTTATTATTTATAATATAGTTAGATGTGGTAAGCTTGGGTAAACAACTGTTGCTTCTCAATATGAGAGCTATGTTTATAGGCACATAAGTGAATTTGCTAGAAACTGTCATAACCATAATGTTAACACCAAGAACAGACATAAACTTATAATGCCTACTACTCGGCTAAGTCGAGTATGTAAGTCTTTTGTGGGGCGATGTATATGCTTTTACAACAAGATACCAGAAAATGTTCAAAATAAATGTATTACGTTATTCAAAAGAATTGTTAAAAAAACGTTTGTGTGGTAAAGTTTACTATAGCATAAATGACTTTCTTAATGATGCCACAGATTGGGAATGGAGCGACCGCCCTCAGGTTATTAAATTTTAAGTTTGTTGCGCCCATTCTTCTCAAGCCTGAGGCATTCATTTTGGAATGGGTGATCGTTTTTATGACTTCCAATAAGTGATGTCACATCCCATTTTGAATAAAAATATTTGAATTTTTTTATTTGAAATAAATTTTGAGGTATAATTTATGATTTACTTAGATTTATTTTATTTTATTTGAAAAAGTTGAAACGTTAAACTATTTTTATTGAAAATTGCTTCTAAGATGTCTTAATTTGTAATTTATATTTGCAATAAGAGCATTGAGATTCTTGCCACTTCTGTTAACTAAAGCTCAGCTTTTACGATTTGTTCATAAAATGTGTAACTTGGACATTCATGTGCAGGTATATTTTTGTACCAATAAATCATTTTGCGTTTGAGTTTAAAGTTTTAAGAAATTTTGTCGGGACAAATTATTAATTTCTTTATTTATTATTTCCTTAAAATCTAGATAGGTACATGGGTAATAATGAACTGTGACTGTCCATAACTATTTATGACATAATAATTCTCATTTTCTTTTTTCTAAAACCATTTATATCTAGGCACGATATGTTTCGTGAAAAATAAAATACAAACCAATCTATAATTTTAGTTTATATTTGTAGTACTATTATATATTATATTTACATTTAAATATAGACTTATTAGTTAAAATATTCTCAAGTACTTATATTTAATTTCATTATCATAGTACCAGTTGAGTACCAGGTATATTCGTGAAGTTTTAGATACAAGAATATCAACATTCATAATATTTTCGGCGATGAGCGTAGACTGAACTAAGTATTTATCCACTTTTATCCATAATATACATTCAAAAATATACATTTGAATATAAAATGACAAATAAAAGGTAGAAATCATTTAAAATAATTACATATCAATCTCTTTAGACTTTCATTTCATTGAAGGTTAAAAATGTTTCAGTCGGTATAATCATTTACTTAACAACAACCACGGCCTTACAAATAAAAATGGCATAAAGTTATACCTGAGAATAAGCCAAGAATATGCAAAATGTTGACTATATCGATGACAACACTGTCAATACAATGATAATTCAGAAGTTTTCCGAATGTCAGGCAGCCTTACAAATAAACACGGAAACGTTATACGTCCAAATAAACCAATCATAAGCAAATTGTCTATTTGTAAACATTTAACATATTCCGCCATTGTTTTACTATCAATAATTTGACATGCCTACAAGTGCAGTATCTCCAATGTAAATATTTCAATGCCCGAAAATAGAATGTGCGAATTTACCAAAATATTGTACTGGGGGGAAAGTGGGCAGAGCTAAATGACCCGGATACCCGAGGCTCTGCACTGGACTTGCCGAGTACTGGGGCTGGATTTGTGCAGCTGCTGCAGTTGGTTTGTACTGTTTGTTCACTGGACTCTTGACGTTGTACTGCGGCTGGATCTGGTATTGTTGTACTGGACCTGAGGCTATTTGATATTGTGGGAGCTTTGAGTCAGATTGGTACTGCTGAGGCTGCAAGTTTATCTGCTGAGGTTGGTACAGAGGTTGATACTGTTGTGGTTGAATTTGATACTGTTGTGGTTGAACTTGATATTGTTGTGGTTGGATTTGATATTGTTGTGGTTGGATTTGATATTGTTGTGGTATGCTTTGATACTGTTGAGACTGTATTTGATTGAATTGGGGTTGCGGTTGGTAGTTCTGAATTTGGTACTGTGCCTCTTGGGGTTGATATTGCTGTATTTGCACATGAGGTTGTCTTTCCTGGTGAACTTGAAGTGGTACTTGATGTTGTAGTTGATACTTAATCAGTTGTTGTGGTTGGTAATTTAGTTGTGTATTCTGTTGTTGCAACTGAATCCCAGCTTGTTGTTGTTGTTGTTGTTGCTGTTGCTGTTGCTGATTTTGTGCGAATGATGCGTAACTAACAGCTCCCTGGTTTTGGTTATGGGCCTGAAAAATTATATTTTATTGATTGGTATTATGATTCAATATAGTCTAGCATTGCAAACTATAATAAATTGTTATTGTGTCGTAAATGGGAAAAAGTATTTTTGAATTAACATTTGATGTGTCATGGATTTCTGTATAATCACAAAAACAAAATTTTCAAATATATGTTTGTTTCTATTAGTGGCTGTAGCGAGAGCGTGTTTTAAACAGTGTTAATTGCTGATGGTAAAATTACTACTGCACAGTATAATTTCGATTTAGTTGTGTTTTGAGAGTCCATAAGAGAGTAGGTATCTTGATTACGTTACTTAACTTGTAATTTCATTTTTTTTCTTTGTAAAAAAATTGACCATTAATTTATATTCTAGAATCTAAGAACTCACCTGTTGTATGTTTTGCTGTGGCTGTATTGTCACCTGTGTTGGCTCAACTTTGATTTGATTTTGCTCTGTTTGATAGACTGTGGTTCCGGTTGGTGCAGGAGTGTATGAGACCGGTTGGGCATTTTGTTCTTGCGAAAACGCTATTTGATTTTCAGCATAATTTTGCTGAATCTGATTATACTGGATTTGCTGCTGCGGGTAACTTGTTGGTGTCTGTGGTGCCAGTGTTGCTTCATATGGCTGTTGAAGTATTATCTGCCCAGGGTAGTTCTCTGAGTTGCCCTTCTGGAACCGTGGGGCTTGAACATCGTGAATAGCGTTCTGTGTTGGTAATGACAGTCTGTGTTCAGCGTAGGCTAGTTGAGATGGAACGGGCTGTGATACTTCATACGTTGTTGGTGCGGCAAACTAAAAAATAATGCAATGTTTTTAAAATAGAATGTAAGAAATATAAGAAGAAGAAGTTGAGTGAACGTCACGATCGTAAAAATATGACCCATATTGAATCCTAAATCGATTGTCTTGTCATTCTAATATTTGCGATAATACTATTGAGCAATGGCCTTAACCGAGTGCGACACTCTATATGTAGCTCGATATCGTGGCTCTTATAATAAAGTTCATTATTCTGAATATTTAAATATTTCAAGCACGTGTTTGCATATAAATTACTCATCAGGATGCTAACTGGGCACTGTGGCCTAATCAAGCACCTCAGTGTGGTCTGAATCAAAAACGAAAGAACTTGCAAATTTTGCCTTGAGGCTGATGAAACGCCTCTTCATCTTCTGTGCGATTGCGGCTAACTAATTCATAAACATAACACCATCCTTGGCGACTACACCCTGCTCCCAGGTGATGTTTGTAATACTCGCGTCAAGAAGATACTGTGGTTCGTCAATGCGGCAGGGCTTGACGACGAGCTATAAGTTTGAGTGACGAATACAATAGTTCAATTCTGGACGCGGTGCTACTAGGACTTATTAGGACTAGAAAAATAGCCACCCACTCCAAATAATAAAAATAATGCATATAAATTGTACAGTCTAGGGATACGTTGCCGGCTTTGATGATGAGAGCATGGTCGAAGGTACCATAGTCCTATTGCTATATTATATTTTATATTGTTATGTATAAGTCTATGTTATAAGTCTAAGCAACAAAAGAAAATTCATGCGTATATTAATTACCCTGTTATGATAAATAGATACGGGTGAGTAAAGTTGGTTTGCGATGGCAGCCTGGAACGGTGGTCCCTGGCTCAGCACGTCCGATATCTTTGTCAGCTGCGGCTCCTGATTAGCGTAGATTTGCTGGAGACAAAATATTAATTATAAACTAGTGGTTTACTGGTCCTTAAGGATGATTATGAAATAGAAAGACTTAAGCATGGTATTGAAAAAGAAGACCGTTGAGGCAAGTGTTCTACCATGTTTGCTTTCGGTTGCAAAACATGAGCACTGACCAAATCTCTGAGGAAAAGATTAGTCAAATGTCAAAGGGCAATGAAGAGGAGCATGTTAGGCTAGAAAAGAAGAGATAGAATAAAAAACATTGTTCTCCGTACAAAAACGAAACTCACCGACATACTGCAAGGAATAGATAAGCAGAAATAGAGGTGGGTAGGGCACTTGAAACGAGACACAGAAGAAAAATGGAGCCAGGCAGTGACAGAATGGTATCCAAGGGATGGCAAGCGAAACCGAGGTAGGCAGTTTACCAGATGGGAGGATGAAATAAAGTTAACAGCGAGTCCGAACTGGAGGAGAGTCACACGAGACAGAAAACAATGGAAAACTTAAGAATATCAAAAGGCATGCCTAAATTAGGGAAATTTTGCAAATTTGGTTTTAAGAATTATATAATTGTATGTACATCGTTTCGGAATAAAAGGGCTTATTATCATTAGTGATTTATAGCAACATATCTGTCCAGAACTATCTTCAGAGGTGAGCTTTTTAAATTTCGAAATAGTGGCTAGAAGTATTCCAAAAAAACCCATAAGTACTTCTCAAGGGGGTCAGCCTGCAACAATTGGTGAGGACTTAGTATATGAATCTAAAAATAAGTTACTAGCTTTAAAGTTAAAAGCGACTGCACCCAAACATGTGCATGAAAGTTTGTTTATTACGATTTTACGCTGGAGCTACTGAAACAATTTTGATGAAATTTGGTACAGCCATAGACTAGAGCTTGTGAAACGACATAGGCTACATTTTATCACAGAAAATTCAATGGTTCCCGCGGGATTTGTGAAAAACTGAATTCACTTCGATGAACTATAACTATTCCAATAGTAAAGTTTAGTTTGCCATAGCAATCTTCCTCGAAATAATTCATATCATATGTTGGGAACGGAAACGAAAACTGGAACCGGAACTGGAATAGGACATGAGATAATGTTCAATTCCAAACTTGCGTATAATTTTTAAAAACCCTTTTTTTACGTGAACGAAGTCACGGGTATCAGCTAGTAACTTAAAAAAACAGATTACTTAAAATTAACGTCTTTAAATGAAAATATCATTAATACAATTTAAGTTTTATAATAATAATACATGCTTATGTTAAGTCTAAGAAATAATAAAAGTAAACGTGTATAATATATTAATCGTGTGTAAATCGTACAAGTTACTCGTAAAGCAATCTGCAATCTGAAGCCTTAGATTAAACGTAAGTTTGTCCTAGACAAGTAAGCTCAAGTTGTACTTAATAAAAGTGATATTAAAAGCTTTATATTTTATCGTGGTAAGTTTCAAGTCAATTTCCCGGTAGGTTTGCTGTCCTTTATATAATATTATGACACTAATCGCCTTATCGGGTCCAGGGTGGTGTTAAACGACCCCCTTGGCCCCTCGCGTCTCATCACCCACTTTCAAGATACCTCCCACCCATCTTGAAAAGGCGAAGCGTGGTGTTGCATTTGTGTATTGTTCAGTAGCTGTAAGGCAATATTTTCAATGGAACAGAATAATTTAATTATAAATTGGTACACAGCAGCTTTGAAAGTTATCGATATAGCGGTTTAGGGTCCACCTAAATTGATGTGTATGCTTGTTGTGTTCACATAAAAGCCTTTTACTGAATGTGTATAAATGCTTGCAGGGTGCATATATGTGTAGGTGCCAACTGTATGTGTGTTCCGGGTAATCTCCAAAATGGCTTTATTGACAAGACTTTCTATGGCATATTTATATTCAAATTCAAATGTATTTATTGCTTCGTTGAGTAGATACAGTATGATTTTCATTAAAATATACTTTTATTCTGAAATACGCCCTGCTGGGTTATTGCAATATGTCATTTTGAGCAAAAAATACGACAAAGTTAAAAAATTAAACAATAACTAAACATTTAAAATTAAATTAAATGAAATTGTTAGGCACTCTGAGAAATTTATGTTCAGCACTTTTCTTGGGATGGGTATAAAATGTTAAATTCCCGTCAGGACACGTGGCCTGATCGACAATTCGTAAGACGGTCGTAAAAATTATGGATAAATGATTTATATTTCTATCTAAATATAGTTTGGCTCGTAAAGTTGAAATCAACTTTACGATCATTACCGTAATTGGAACGGTGGTTGAATCATTGTGATTAAGAAGACGAAACACCGCGAGGTCGAGGGATTGAATATCAGCCGTGAAATATTTTTACAGTTTATTGTACACTTGTATGTTGTCATTTTTGTATACGATAGCGCAATAAATGAATATTGTATTTAACCACATAAATTTTTGTATTTTTATACTGATGAATAAAGCAATTCGTGCGAAATTATTTCCTTACCTTGAATGAAGTTTTCACTTCTACCGGCACTCCCGGAGTGTAAGTTGTGTTTTTTTTTTCATGTATTACAATTTTGGATTTAACCACGGGTGTTACAACTCCATTTTGAAGCCTACGATAATATTGTTGACCATGCGTACATAGTGTAAGTATTTTATAATATTAACAGTTTAATGTGTTTTAATTATTCAAGTAAGCTTTTCTAGAAGGGTTTGTTATAATTTTGAAATAATTTAACAATTAAACAACATCTAAAGCTTGATATCTCTAGGCAGCAGTACAACTTTATAGTTCTGCTGTTTCGTACGCTACAGCAAGACGCCAATTATAAGTTTATGTATGACTAGTTCTAATCTCGTATTATTGTGCTGGTACTGTGAAGTTAGCGCGCTCTAGCTCGTAAAGCTTCGGCTTTTGATCTGCACGGACTACACAACAGCTTAGACGGAGCCGCGGAGGGGATAGATTATATCGAGCTGTAAAACACGAAGAAAGCAATAATAATATTCTTGTATATGTCCCGGAATTTACTTACAAAATTAATTAATTAATTGTCATCTTACATAATAGCTTTGAGGGTAAATGTATCATCACCATCATCAGGAAGACGTCCAATTCTGGACAAAGGCCTCCCCCAAAGATTTACATGACGATTGGTCCTACGCTGCCCTCATCCAACCTTTTCCGGCGATCTTGACCAGCTCGTCGGTCCATCCTACCAACACAGCATCTTCCGGTACGTGGGCGTCATTCGAGGACTTTACTGCCCCGACGGCCATCTGTCCGTCGAACTATGTGTCCTGCCCACTGCCACTTCAGTTTCGCAATCATTTAGACTATGTCTTTTGTATAAATGTATACAAGTTTATAATAAAGTCCAATCCACTGTTCATGCAATATCTATAAATAAATTCAAATGTTTTATTTTAAAATAGGCTCCGCGTAAATCCTAATACTCCACAGCTGAATATATAAGTGACCGGACAGTCTGGGACTAGATTACGACTAATTTATAGCTATAAAAATGACAGTACAATATTGTATATTTTATTAAAAAGAGCCCAAAAAAAGAATGCTGGGAGAGTTTCTTACGTCACTTCTTGTCTCTCAGACTCATTCTTCTCGCCATTTGTTTCCGAAGCGGTATTAGTATTGAGCATATTAGAAATGACATCAAAAAGAATTCTAAAGGAATTAATTTTGAGAAAATAAATGCCTTCTATGTTAGACACGCAAAATTTACTGAAAGTATTTATTATATTAAAAAAAAAGCTTTTCTAAGACGTCTACATGTAACGATGTCGAAGATTGAAATTATTTTATTTTACAGAAAAAATATCCTGATTGTAATAGAGAACTATATTGAACATAGTTAATATCATAGATTATTTATAAGTCTAGATAGACTATGACAGCTGTGAAAACGTCGAAAAAACTTAATTTAGAACTACCCTCTATTTTGAGCAATTCACGCACACTAACACAAATTGTCATACAAATCGCGAGTGTAAGACGTATCTTGTTACGCACACTAAACTAATATTCATGGCCTGTTTTTATCGGTTGTCTAACAGCAAGAGACTCTATCTAGACGTATAAGTTATCTAAGGTTAATATCATCCTAGTGTACTCAATACTATTATGTTTACGTTTCGCTCCATCTGTGTTTTGATGTATCACTAGTTTAAATATATTAAACAATGTTACAGAGTGCCTGAAGGTTATGAGTCACATATATTAGGATAATACTTTCGTATTTTCCTATTATTTGTCTTCTAATATACATGTATGTATGTATGTACGTATGTACCTACATCCGGTTTTTGGAAATACTGCGTAATACCTTAACTACTGGTCATGTTAAGTTTCTACAAATAATATTGAATTGTAGATTATCTCATGTCCTATTCCAGTTCCGAATATATGAATCTAATTTCGAGGAAGATTGCTATGGCAAACTAAACCTACTATTGGTATAGTTGTAGCTCGTCGACGTGATTTTCAGTTTTTCAATTATGCCGCGGGAACCACGGATTTATCCGGAATAAAATGTAGCTTATGTCCCTTCCCATGCTCTAGACTATCACTGTACCGAATTTCATCAAAATCGATTCAGTAGCTAGGGCGTAACAGTAGTAAAAGCTTAACAAACAAATTTACATTCTCATTTACAATATTGGTAGGGAGAAGTAATTTATTTGTATTATTTACCAGTATGCTACCAAATCCCAAACTGTTATCTACTCAGTACATCTCGATCTCTTAGTAGCATTTCGTGACAGATCCTATGCTGCTTGCTACTCATCTTCCCACTCATCTCATCCTTCATTATAAGTTAATTTATAAATCAAATATTAACTGACATTCTTACTTATTTACCTACCTAGTAGTTATTAGAAATGATATCAAAAATAATTGTAAAGGAATCAATTTTGAGAAAATAAATGCCTTTTACCCTAAACAGCATAACTTCTTTAACTACTTTCATAGCGTTATCCAAGCTGTGAATAATTCAAATCAAAATCAAAATCAAAATAAACTAAATCAAATCAAAATCACTTTATTCATGTAGATCACGGAAATGACACACAACAATGTCAATTTTTTTTTCTTATTCTATCTACCGCTACTTCGTAAAGGGTTGAGCTAATGAGAAGAATATATAGCAAAAATATAGCAAGAAACTCATTGCCACTCTTTTAAATCAAGATTTACATTTTTATCGTTTTACAAATAAGTTCAATTACAATATATGTAGTGATGCAACAAACAAAATTGTTAAAGTAAAACAATTCTTCTAGCGTAACTTAATTGTTACAGTTTTAAATAAATCACAACATTGTTATCCCCACTATCTGGATGTGTGGCGGTCCTCCACAGTGCGGTTTTCAAGGAGCTTTCATGCACGTACTACAAAACTGTGGAATGAACTTCCTTGTGCGGTGTTTCCGGGACGATGCGACATGGGTACCTTCAAAAAAGCGCGTAGACCTCCCTTAAAGGCCGGCAACGCTCCTGTGATACCTCTGGTGTTGCAAGAGATTGTGCGCGGCGGTGATCACTTAACAACAGGTGACCCGTACGCTCGTTTGTCCTCCTGATCCATAAAAAAACATAAATTTTTCCACATTATTTCGTGGTGTAAGTAAGTGTGGAGTGTCACGTGTCTGGATTGAGATTGGATCACTTTGTTCATTTACCTTTAATAAATTATATCATCTGTGCCTTGCGAAATGTTAAGCAGCACTTCATCACTGTTGATTAAATTTTCCATATTAATACATATTGCCTTACGCATATCAAAGTTCATTTTTCATTACCCACTTTACTACGTTCTTATTAAATGACAGAGATTAAATATTAATTTTGATTATTATCCGCTGGAATTATTTTGCAGTAATTAGTTATGATGTTATTAATAATTATTAAATAAATTTTGCTAACAGACATTTACCCGCAAAAGGGTTCCATTGATTACCAGTGGAAGGCTCCTTTGCACAAGATGCCGGCGGCACAACGGCGCCTATTTCTGCCGTGAAGCAGTAATGTGCAAGCATTATTGTTTTCGGTCTGAAGGGCGCCGTAGCTAGTGAAATTACTAGGCAAATGAGACTTAACATCTTATGTCACAAGGTGACGAGCGCAATTGTACTGTCGCTCAGAATTTTTTGGTTTTCCAAGAATCTTGAGCGGTAAAGCATTGTAATGGGCAGGGCGTATCAATTACTATCAGGTGAACGTCCTGCTCGTCTCGTCCCTTACTGTCATAAAAAGTACTAGCTTGTTGCCTCAGAAATACTATCACAATGTATGGCAATAGCACAGCGGAAAGCTCGCTAATTTAAACTGTAGCAAGTTATATAAAAGAAAACAGGTTCCAAGGTATGTCTTCAATGAACTATCTCATTACGATAACCATGTTACATAAAATAAGCGCAACAAACTTGTTTCACCAAAACCAGCTTAAAGTATTTTTGCACTTTCTTTAACCCAATCTTAATATATTATATAAATCCAGTGTCTTCCAGTGAACTGATATACTAATGGACGGATTTTATTTGGGATTGCTTGATGGAGTGCAGTTTAGTCCAAATTGAGAGATAGGATAGTTTTTATTTCGATTTGGGAACTATAATTATATTTCTCTTCTGGTATTTCCAAGAGAATGTGGGTGGCGGTGATCACTTAACATCAGATTACCTGTACGCTCGTTTCTCCTCATCTTCATCCTTTCAATAATAATATGTAACAGGCCGTTAACTATGAACTGTGGTGTGGTAAAATATAATTATTTGCTCAAAGAAAGCATTACAGCGTTCTATATCACGGGACAACAATTCTTCTTCATCTTTTCTACGCGTGCCTCTCTGACTATCCTCTTTCGTATGTTTCACAGCTATGACGTTTTTCTGCGACCTACGCCTTTTCTTCCAGCAACTTTTTCCATCATGATTAGTTGTAGGACTTCGTACCTCTCGTGCCTAAGCACGTGCCCCAAATATGCGACATTACTGATCTTGATGGTTTGCATGAGTTCCACATTTGTGATCTTGTGAGTCCAACTAATGGCCAACATACATCACATTTCGAAAACTTCTATACGTTTCCTAAGTCTTCTTAAATAGTACACGCCTCATATCCGTATAGAAGTATGGGCGAGCTGTAACACATAGTAGTTTTATATAATTACTGGGATATGAACACGTAACGCTCCCACGGCGTTTCGGTAACAAACACTCACACAACAGCTAATTAACTGATATTCACAGACTTTTTGCTCGCAATGTCACGTAATTTCCGACTAATTAATATCTTGTATTGCGGTTTTAGGAAATAACATTCAATTTAGTATTAATTACAATGTGATTAATTAAACGTGAGTATAAAAACGTCAGTGGTGAGATAGTGCGCGACCATTTGTTATTTGTCAAAGTGTGCGTTAACTAGTTATTCTTATTATTATAGTTATAAAACATACCCGCCCGCTTTACTGGCGAATTTTAAGATGAAACAAAAAAATAAAGAATAAAAAAATAAGTAGCCATAAACCATCTAGAATAAATTTCACATCGAATGATGGTCATTTCATGTCGATACGAGTGTTTTATATCATATATGTATAGAGGATTACCTTGAGCTCCTTAAGCTTAGATTAAGGATTGGTCCAACTAGATACCGCATTACTTAAGAACAATAGCTTTTTTATTACTGCTACTATTCGATGCTTGTGTGAGTGGAATCTTGACACTCAATGGCATCTTTTTAATTAGTAACATACACTTCGTGTTATTTTACATTGAAGTTATTTACATACGAAATACATACTGAAGATATGTAATCCCAGTGTCATTCTAATTTCATGTAGTATTATTCTTACAAAGTTTTACTTCGCAACCTGACGTTTTAGTTTCAATTATTAGCAAATTGTTCGAAACTGGCTCGAGTACGCCCACTTGGGCGTAGTATTAGTTGCCGCACTATGCGACTTCCACTGCGGTATCTAATTGGAGCGCAACGGAGACCAATCTTAAATCTAAGATTCTATCTATTCTTTCATTTTTGACGAAAGTTTTGTAATGTTTCAAGTAAATATGAGGTAAGAGTAAGAGGAGGACAAACAAGCATACATACGGGCATAAAAAAGACAAGCCACGCACAAGTATCTAATAGTTGCCGTAATAAAAAAGCTATTATTCTTAGGTAGTGAGGTATCTAGTTGCAGCGCAGCGGGGACCGTTTTTACAAAACACAAGAAACGTTCGCGCTTGGCATTACATACTTTACCACTGTATAGAGCAGAAAATTGCATTATAAGATTAATTAACACGAAAGTGCACCGGGAAAATGTAAAAGTGATTATTTTCGCAAATCGGCTTACCTCGTGTTAATTATAACAATGTAACCAGGGAAAGGGCAATTTGTGTGAATTTACCGCAAATGTACCTGTAGAACCAGATAGAAGTAAATACAGATAAATCAAATCAAAATCACTCTATTCCTTTTGGTCACGGAAATGACACTCATGAATGTCAAAAAAACAGTTTTTGGGTTGAGCTAATGAGAAGAAGTAGCAGGGAACTCATTGCCACTCTTTTAAATCAAGATTTACATTTTCATCGTTTTACAAATCATTCCAATTACAATAAAGGAATCAAAGGCAATTATTTTCTCTCAAAATTGTTTCCTTTAAAATTCTTTTTGATGTCATTTCTAATATACGAGATACTACTCACGCTTCGGAAACAAATGGCGCTCTGAGAGAGAAGAAGCGGCGCAAGAAACTCTTCAAGCATTCTTTTTTTGGGCTCTTTTTAATAAAAATCTACAATATTGTACAGTCATTGCTATTGCTATAAAATAATAATAATCTAGTCCCAGGCTGTCCGATTACTTAGATATTCAGCTGTGGAGTAGTATGATTTACTACAGAGCCATTTTTTAATGAAACATTAAAATTTATTTATAGATAATGCCTAAACAGTGGCTGGGACTTTATTATAAAAGTGTGTATACATTTACCCTTAAAGTTATTATATATCTTATGAAGCCTACTAGAATTAGTTACAAGGAATAATATAATATGTAAAGTGATGCAACAAACATACTCAAACCGCAAATAGTCAATGTATGTACGTGTAGCATACATTGTTACAGCTCTGTTCAATTTCAGCTGTTCCGCAGTTTCAATTATTGCTTCATTAACGGTTGCGATACAAAATGTGCTGAAATTTCACAGAATAATGTAAAGAATGAATAACCAAAAGCAATTTGCTAAATGTATTAAATTTTATGCCTTACTCAATGAAAATTAACGAGGCTCACCGTTGAAGAGTTCGATTTTAATATTCCTACTAATATTATAAATGTGAATGTAAGTTTGTTTGTTACGCTTTTACGCCGGACCTACTGAACCAAAAATAATATTTGCTACAGCGATTGACTAGAGCTGGCGAACCGATATAGACTGCATTTTATCCCGGAATCAATGGTTCCCGCGGGATTTGTGAAAAACTGAAATTCACGTCGATGAGCTATAACTGTTCCAATAGTAAGTTTAGTTTCCCATAGCATACTTCCTCGAAATAAGATTCATATAATATGTTGGGAACGGGAGCGAAAACGGGAACCGGAACTGGAATAGTACATGAGATAGTATTCAATTCCACAATTTGCTTATTATTTTCAAAAACCCTTTATCTACGCGGACGATGTCGCGGGCATCAGTTAGTATTATAAATATAAAATAAAAATTTATATTATTTTTTAAGTATAAGTTTATAAAAGGCACAAAAGGCATTTATTTTCTCAAAATTGATTCCTTTAGAATTATTTTTGATGTTATTTCTAATGTATTAGATACTACTACCACTACCGAAATAAATGGCGCTCTAAAAGTTGAAACCTTCAAAAAAAGCGCGTACACCTTCCTTAAAGTCCGGCAACGCTCCTGTGAGTCCTCTGGTGTTATAAGACAATATGGACGACGGTGATCACTTAACAAAATATTACGTCACTTATTGGCTATGTTAATATAACAAAACATTTGGGAAAATTGAATTGTAAGTTCTAAAATAAGCTACAAAAAATAATATAAATTTTTATTTTATTTATATTACTAACTGATGTCCAAGACATCGTCCGCGTAGATAAAGGGTTTTTGAAAATACATTTACTCTTAAAGCTATTATGTATCTTATGAAGTCTACTAGAACTAGTTACAAGCAATTCCTTAGTTCTAGTGTTATAATAACGAACATCACTATTTAGAGCAAAAAGGTGACGATTTTATGAACGTATAATAAATTTTCATGAATGTCTTAATATTTATTTCTTTAAATTTTTTTTGAGAGACTGTCTATAACCAAGCTGATATATAGCACGAGCAGCTCTCTTTTGTAGGGCAAACACTATATCAATCTCAGAAGCATGACCCCACAGTAAAATACCCTTACGTCATGATGCTATGAAAATAAATGAATAACTATACTAATCTAGTGGTACCAACATTCGTGTACTTTCGTGTACACAGACACGCGGACCTGCGGGAGGCTCCTTTGCACCGGATGACGACTAGATTATGGTTACCACAACGGCGCCTATTTCAGCCGTGGAGCAGTAATGTGTAAGCATTACTGGGTTTCAAATTGAAATTACTGGGCAAATGCAAAAGCCCAGTTGTGGTGCCTCTCAGAATTTTTGGGTAATTCAATAATCCTGAGCGGCAATGCATTGTAATGGTCAGGGCGTATCAAAATCCATCAGCTGCACATCCTGCTCGTCTCGTCCCTGATTTAAACACAAAAAAAACTAATACTTACCACAAATGTAGCGGTAACAATAATCTTAATTCAATATTGCCACTACTAATGTAAGTAACTTATGTAATTCAACTTAGTTTAGCCTTCATTTGAACAGAACATAAATAATTAATAAGAAGGCTTTACTATTATTGTCCCTATAAGGCGATTTTCGTGATAAATATATGAGGAAAATCTTACCTGACCCTATTTTCTTTTCTTTTGTCTAGTACTGATTAATTATTAATTAGTTATTACAACTCCTAACTATAACAACCATATAATGTTAAGAATAAAATGATTGGCATTATTTTTATTTTAAATTAATTAATTTGTATATATCTTTATTATTTTTTTTATAATACAAACTAGAAGTGGGAGAGTCACGCTGCCGTCTTATGACGTCAGCACAATCGGGCCAGACTCGTCCGGGTTAATTACCACACTCGCACAGAATACCGGCGTGAAGTAGCGGCCTAGTGCCGCTATGTTTCGCATAGGTTAGTGTCGAGGACCGGAGGCCATCCCTTCGCCCCCCCCCCACACAAATTATGAGAGCGGTCCGTAATAAGATATTACCCCAGGAGGGTACCAGCTCTACCAGAGCCGGAGAATCCCTCCCCGAGCACTCTCGCTCGGGCCGCCCTTCGTATTCTGGGGTGGGCACTGAACCGCGCATGACCGAGGACAAACGAGGCAGTAACACCACGGCACCCCGCTCCACGCTCAACGTGGACTTTTGCTATATCAGGGGAATTCACTCCAATTTAATCGCCGTCCACCACCACCTTGAGACGGCGCAGCCGGCCTTGTGTTTCCTTACGGAGACGCAGATATCTCGACCTAGCGATACGTCATATTTAACGTACCCCGGGTACAAAATTGAGCACAACTTTTTGCCTCATGCCGGGGTATGTGTGTACGTTAGGGAGGATATCTGCTGTCGCCGTCTCGGCAATTTTGAGGGTAGGGACCTGTCTACTCTCTGGCTCCGCGTAGATTTAGACGACCGAGTCCGTATCTATGCGTGTGTCTACAGGTCCCATAGTGGTAACGCAGAAACCGATCATCTCATGGGCTGCGTTCAAGCTGCAATTGACGTCGTGCTTGCACAGATCCCCTCCGCTGAAATCGTGGTCTTGGGTGATTTCAACGGGCACAATGCCGAATGGCTTGGATCACGTACCACAGACTACGCAGGGCGATCTGTGCATAATTTTGCATTGGCGTATGGTCTGTCCCAATTGGTTGAGTCGCCAACGCGGCTCCCGGATGTGGATAGCCACATGCCGTCCTTATTAGATCTTCTGCTGACTACACATCCCGATGGTTACCAGGTCTTTGTCGACGCCCCTCTTGGAACGTCCGACCATTGCCTGGTCAGGAGTGTAGTGCCTATCCGACGCCAACGTCGCAGACCACCAGCGACCCGCCGCGTTTGGCACTACAAGTCAGCAGATTGGGATAGGATGCGTTCCTTTTTTGCATCCTACCCTTGGGGCAAGGTTTGTTTCTCTTCGGATGATCCTAGTGCCTGCGCCATTGCAGTAGGCGATGTGATACTGCAGGGCATGGATATTTTTATACCAAGCTCTGTAGTACCGATCGGTGGCAGATCACAGCCCTGGTTCGATGCGTCAGTTAAAGCAGCATCTGACTGCAAAAAACAGGCGTATCGAACTTGGGTTGCGGCGCTGGGCACAAAGGATCCGAACTGTAAAGTTCTTAAGAGGAAATATAACCGTGCCTCCAGATTTTTTAAGCGGCAAATCGCCCGTGCGAAGTCTAAGCACGTCGTCAAAATCGGCGAGCAGCTTTCCAGTTACCCGACCGGAACACGCAAGTTCTGGTCGTTGTCGAAAGCTGCTCTTGGTAACTTCAACCAGCCGTCCATGCCGCCGTTGCACATGAGGAATGACACCCTAGCCCATACGGCAAAAGAGAAAGCCGAGCTCCTGTGCGCTCTTTTCGCCTCCAACTCGACTCTTGACGACAACGGAAAAACACCGCCGACCATCCCGCCGTGTCAGAGCTCTATGCCTGTAGTACAGTTCAGACAGAAAACTGTTAGGCGAGCTCTGTTTTCGTTGGACGTCAGGAAGTCGAGCGGGCCGGATGGCATTTCTCCAATCGTGCTTAGAACGTGTGCCCCTGAGTTGACGCCGGTGCTAACGCGTTTATTCCGGCACTCTTATTCCAAAGGCGTAGTCCCTGACTCATGGAAGTCAGCCCTTGTCCATCCGATCCAAAAAAAAGGAGACAGTTCGGATCCGGCGAACTACAGGCCTATTGCCTCCCTGCTCTCCAAAATCATGGAGAGCATAATTAGCCACCAGCTTTTAGTATACCTAGAGGGTCACCAGTTGATCAACGACCGACAGTACGGGTTTCGCCATGGACGGTCGGCAGGTGATCTTCTGGTATACCTAACACATAGATGGGCGGCGGCTATTGAAAGCAAGGGGGAAGGCCTGGCAGTTAGCCTGGATATAGCGAAGGCCTTTGATCGTGTATGGCACAAGGCGCTCCTCTCAAAACTTCCATCATTTGGGCTTCCCGAGAGCTTGTGCAAGTGGACCTCCAGCTTCCTCACTGGGCGTAGCATACAGGTCGTTGTCGACGGATATTGCTCGAACCCGAAGCCCGTGAATGCTGGAGTGCCCCAAGGCTGTGTGCTATCTCCTACGCTGCTTCTTCTGCATATCAATGATATGTTGGACACCTCCAACATGCATTGCTATGCAGATGACAGCACTGGTGATGCCGTATACACGGGCCATGCAGGTCTCTCTCGGGAAATCGTCGACCAGTGCCGGGAGAAACTTGTGTCTTCTATCGAGTCCTCTCTCGAGAAGGTCGCGGAATGGGGTAAATTGAACCTTGTCCAATTTAACCCCCAGAAGACTCAAGTTTGCGCGTTTACCACTAAAAAAACCCCATTTGTCGTATCACCGCTCTTCGAGAACACTTCTCTTAAAGCCGCGCCTAGTATCGGAATACTGGGTCTCGAAATCTCGAGCGATTGCAAATTCCGTGGCCATCTGGAGGGCAAAGCCAAATTGGCTTCGAAGAAGCTGGGCGTCATCAATAGAGCACGGCAATACTTCAAGCCGGCCCACATTCTAGCGCTCTACAAAGCGCAGGTCCGGCCACACATGGAGTATTGCTGTCATCTCTGGTCTGGTGCACCCCAGTATCTGCTCGATCCATTTGACCGCGTGCAACGTAGAGCAGCTCGAATTGTCGGGGACTCAGTGCTCTGTGAACGGCTGGATCACTTGGCGTTGCGTAGAGACGTCGCTTCATTGTGTGTCTTCTACCGCATTTATCACGGGGAGTGTTCCGAAGAGCTGTTTAACCTGATTCCTGCCGCCGAATTTCACCATCGCACGACACGCCACAAGTTAGGATATCATCCCCACCATCTGGATGTGTGGCGGTCCTCCACAGTGCGGTATTCAAGAAGCTTTCTCCCTCGTACTACAAAGCTGTGGAATGAGCTTCCTTGTGCGGTGTTTCGGGGACGATACGACATGGGTACCTTCAAAAAAAGCGCGTACACCTTCCTTAAAGGCCGGCAACGCTCTTGTGATTCCTCTGGTGTTGCAAGAGAATGTGGGCGGCGGTGATCACTTAACACCAGGTGACCCGTACGCTCGTTTGTCCTCCTATTCCATAAAAAAAAAAAAAAAAAAACGAACCAACATAGATAATTTATACGTCTAGATAGTCTCTTGCTGTTAGACATCCGATGAAAACAAGTTCAGCAGCTTTTGCTGTAGAAAGGATACGAGAACTTACTGACAAAGAAATAGCAAGAATTGTCTATTTTAGCTATTTTCATAGCGTTATGTCGTATGGAATTATACTATGGGGTAGTGCAGCGGAAGTAAATAATATCTTCATACTTCAAAAAAGTGCTGTACGTGCCATATACCAAATGAGCCCACGAGAATCTCTAAGGCAAACTTCAAAGATATTCATACTATGACCATGTACGGCAAATATATTTATAACAATCTCCTGCACGTACATAACCATTATAATTTATAGAGTAAAATAAGCGACAAACATAATTTGAACACTAGAAATAACTAAAACTAATAATGTATGTATCTGAATTGTATTTTTAGTGATTGACTTTGACGAGCAAACTTTTGATTTTATGTCAATAAAATATTTTTGACTTTGACTTTGACTGTGAATTGCTCAAAGTAGAGGTTAGTTTTAAAGTCTATTTTTTTATTTTTGCCTATGAGATATTACTAGTGGGAGGCTCCTTCGCACAGGAAGCCGGCTAGATTATGGGTACCACAACGGCGCCTATATCTGCCGTGAACCAGTAATGTGTAAACATTACTGTGTTTCGTCCGGAGGGCGCCGTAGCTAGTGAAATTACTGGGCAAATGAGACTTAACATCTTATATCTCAAGGTGACGAGCGCAATTATAGTGCCGCTCAGAATTTTTAGGTTTTTCAAGAATCCTGAGCGGCACTGGGTTGTAATGGGTAGGGCGTATCAATTACCATCAGCTGAATGTCCTGCTCGTCTTGTCCCATATTTTCATAATAAATCTAGATGTCTAAATGATCTAACCAAAACAAATGAACGAGGTAACCATTAAATATTGAGCGAATATTTTGCCGAAAATATTTCTATAATTATTTTGCCTTACTTTCTATTGTATATAACGTCACAAAAATATCCCTATTTATTAGATAAATTACCTATTTGAAGTCACGGTTATTTTTAAATAATATAAGCTAATTTTTATTGTATTTACGTTATGATTTAATTTTATTAAATTAAAAAAGTGTGTTCCAGTGAATTTGAGATTGGTTTAGATTCTCAATTCTGTCTTTATATCTTAATATATATATATATATATATTTCCTTTGTGCGTCTGTTGTAACTGAACTCCTCCTAAACGGCTGGACCGATTTTGATGAAACTTTCTGTGTGTCTTCAGGTGGATTCTAAAATGGTTTATATTCATAATTGAACTGCCTCCTAAACGGCTGGACCGATTCCGATGATTTCTTTGTGTGTTCCAGTGAATTTGAGATTGGTTTAGCTTGTCAATTCCGTCCATATAATATAATTCTCGTGCTCATGTGTATGTTAGTGAACTCCCCCTAACTGCTGGACCGATTTTTCAAATTTTAGACGTGTGTACAGGGCAACGTCGAGGGTCCACTAGCAGTTAATATAAACTTGAACATTAACGTTGTGCATTTTTGAATATTTTGGAATGGTTAGGGAATAATTTCGCACTTATTGCTTTATTTATCAGTATAAAAATATCTACTAGCGCTTATATGGTTAAGTACAATATTCATTTATTGCGTTATCGTACACAAAAATGACAATTTATATTACATAAAAAAATTAACACTTCAGAACTATTAAAATTATTTTTCATTAAAAAGTTTATGTCTCATAAAAATAACTTTCATCCATAATTTCAACGACTGTCTTACGAATTTTCAATCAGGTCACGTGTCCTGACGCGAGTATATCATTTTTTACCCATCACAAGAAAAGTGCTCAACGCTGCTAAAGAAGTTTTCATTTCAAAAATATAAACATTTCTCATCTTATCCAAATCAAATCAAAAATCTTTTGTTCTTTTGTATCAAAAAGTTATACTTCTGGAAGTCAAAACTACACAATCTTTCATTTACAAACACTTCGAAAAAGGCGAACTTTGATGAGAAGTATTAACAAACTCATTGCCACTATTTCTTTGAGTCAATTCAAAGGGACAGCTGTTATGAATTCCAAACATCCAATGCGAAAGGTTGAGAAACAAACTGGAAAGATTAAGGACATATCAAAATTCTAAACCGTATTAAGATTAAGTGCCTCACGAGGTAAATGAGAGACATTTCTGATAAATATGTAAAATTTACGTAAATAATCCAGTTTATCAAGTAGTTGAGGGTGAACCCGAGAAGGAAATGTAATTCATTTTACCTTATCGAGTGGATATATCATTACATAATATTTCTCTGTAACTTTCCTTTGCTGTGATCAAAATACTTATTTTCTGCCCCTGTTTCTGATTGGAACAATTTCTGTTATAAATTTATTGCTTGCAATGAAATAATTAACTCATTCTGAATTTTTTTGTGTCATTTATTAAAATTTTACTGTGTGTTTATATTCACTTATAATATATATATTTAATTTCTATGAAAGATTTCTTTATACTTAGATTAAGGATTGAACTCCGCTGCGCTCCAAATAGATACCGCAAGCGTAGTAACTCGAACAATGACGTGTCTGTGAAACTTTGCTTCTAATTGAAACTTAAATGCCAGTTTGCGTAGTAGAACTTTGTAACAATAATACTACAAGAAATAAGAAAGACACTGGGATCACATATCATCAGTAAGTATTTTGTATTTTATTAATTTCAATGCAAAATAACACGAAGCGTATGTTAGAAATATTTTTTTATACTTAGTAATAAAAAAAATTACTTAATAATATGTTTTTCAAATTCTTCCAGTATAATTCAGATCCTTACAAGAAGAATTGCTTTCCATGACAGAAAGAATATGATTTGAAGTGAGTCATATATCTTTGTGCCGTTTGGTGTACAGACACTTGGCCCGTGGGGTCCAGAGGCGCGGCGAATGTACAAAGTACTATCTTCACGCCTCAATAAGGCTACTGGAAACCCAAGCGCTGGCAGCTATTTCGGTCAACGGATCCGCCTAGCTATCCAACGCAGAAATGCTGCCAGTAATCTTGGTACGCTTCCACGTAATGATAGTTTTAATTTTATGTAGTCATAGTATTGTACATATAGACAAAAGATCTGTTTTGTTTGAATAAATATATACATATTATAAATAAGTACTTGAATAATAATTAAAATTATACAAAATATAATTAAATCGCTTACCTGACTTGGTGACCTGTCAGGTAGAGAGGCTTTTGTGTCAGCGTACTGGATGCCGGGAGACTCTGCCGATGACACTGCACGTAATAACATACGAATTAGTTGTAATCATCGCTACATAGTTTATTATTAAGTCGCTTCCCGCTGTCTGTCCTTATATACTTAGTCTGGCTATAAATATTACAATGAAAAATAAACAAAATATTACATTTGAATTTGGAATCTGTCATTTTTATATGATTGTTTTCTCATTTTTGCGCCAATATATTGTACAACTTGTACATTATTTTGCGATATTAACATGGAGTGAATAATTTGGAGTCCCTAAAACAATCCATAGGATTGGCAGTGAAGAATTTTCCCATGGAAAGAGTGCGGGCTTCTATTGATAACTGGCCTCAACGTTTAAAGGACTATATTGCAGCCAATGGAGATCACTTCGAATAAGCTTTTTATATTTTAAATTGTTTTGTATTTATGTATTAAACAATTAATTAAACAAGTAATAAATGTTACTTGCAATAGAAATTTTTTATTTTTCTTTGTTTCAGTATTTATGGCAAGACTAGGTATATATTATGTATGCTTAGATCTTAATTCTTAAAAGCTACGCAACGGATTTTGATACGGTTTTTTAGTAGACAGTGTGATTCAAAAGGAAGGTTTATATGTATAATACATGCCTAATATAGGAGAGAAACACTGATAGTTTTAGATGTTTCTGTGATGTCCTAAATGTCTACATTATTTGCGCTTACATTGCGAACGCTAGCTAGATGCGACATAGATCAGAATAATTTCTGAGGTTGTAGTATTTGACAGATGGGAGAAGTAAATGTAACTCGAGTGGATGATATTTCTCAAAGCAGATTAAGTTATTCACATTTCATTTCATATACACAAAAGAAAAAGATGACTCACTAGGCCGATTTTTGAAGGAGCCGTTTTTAACCGACTTCAGGAAGGAGTACTTCTTTAGTTCGATGCGGAATAGATGTCATTTCGTCCCATAATTATTTTTTATATATTATGCTTATTGACTGACACTAAAAAGTAAAACCTTTACCTTTAATATTAATAAAATACTATTATTTGTATGTGCTACATATTGATAGGTTGTAAGTCGGTGCCAAGTAGGTACCTAGACTCGCCACGCGTGACTTTGACCGGGATAGCATCGTCTAGTCGTTGACGTGCAATCTTTTGATTTTATGTCACTAAAATATTTTTGACTTTAACTTTAGAACAAAATAACCCACACGGTCAGACACGCGCGGGCAAACGTCCTTATTAATTACAGTAAGTCAGCTGTTTATGCGAATAATTAATTTTATTTTGTTTAGGGTCATATAGTATATTTTTATTAATATTAAAGTTATTAGGTTGGCGTCACATGTGTATTAAATTAAAATTCTACTAATTTACTTTAATTTCTACTATTACTTTTAGAAGTCGTTTTTTTAAACGTAGTTTTATTTTTATATATTTACTGTCAGTGGGAGGGTCTTTTCTACAGAAGTTGGGTATCACTATTTGTGTTTTACTTTCAAGTCGTAAAGAGTCAGCCAGTTAGTATTTTGAATATTAAATTACCATCTAACGCATACATTGGCAAAGCGAAATTGGTTACACATTATTTGGCTGTCAGGTCGTCTATATGTAAGTATATACTAAGTCTATGATCAAAAGTACCTAATGAGAGTAAGAGAGAGCTTGCATGAAAATATTGCCAAAACCCGTCTGTAATCTATGTGTCTGGGAGATAAGTGAGTGTGAATGTATTTTATTCTACATCCTCTCGGAAAGTGCCGTTCGTATTGATGAAACAATTGGGCCGAAAGTGGATCATTAACACACTTATATGATTATATCACAGCTAGGTATACAAGTATCGATGTAATGGAATCTTTTATTGTGATTTTCCCCTCACTCTATAACGTCAGATTGAAGTGAAACTTCGCACACTTATCAACGACCGATTGTCATACAATAATTTAAAAAAGTCTGTAAGGCTTTTATTAGCATGATATGTTTGAATAATCTTAATTTTTGACCACTTCAAATCGTCGTTAAATTTAGAACACTGCATATATCATATATCGGTGGCCGAGAAGTTGACGTCCAAAGTTAAAATTTGAATTTTGGTCATTTTATTGGCCAATGTTCTGGGAAGTTTTTAAAAAGAGTTAGAAGCCATAGGCTCCCCATTTTGTTTATTTTTTGATACCTTGAACATTTTCATGAATTTAGCTGTGCAGTTATCTTGAACTTACGACTCAATTCTAAACTAGTTCCGCATTGTCTAAACTATTCATAGTTTCTTATATGGTTATTGCAACTGTAGTTAATAATTATCAGCAATAACATTAACTAAAAGTGTTCAAAAAATTAGAAATAAGTCCTTTACCACAATTAGATGAAAAAAGCGGATAAAAGGGGAAAAAATTATTATCTCCTACACTACGTAAAATCGTAGAACATTCATAGGGGTGATTCGGATACTCATCACCATGAGGCTTTCAAATTTTAGCTTTGGACGTCAACTTCTCGACCACCCTGTATAATACTCCTTAGATCATTTATACGTCTAGATAGACTATGACAGCTGTGAAAACGTCGTAAATATATAAGTTTAGAACTAACCTCTATTTTGAGGAATGCACATTTACACAAAGTGACCATCAATTCACGAGTGTTAGACGTAGCTTGTCTCGCACACTAAACAAATATTTCTGGCCTGTTTTTATCGGTTGTCTAACAGCAAGAGACTCTATCTAGACTTTTTAATTATCTAAGGCATATGAGTATGCCTGAATGAAATACCGATAGCAATGTCATAATTTGAATAGTCTGTTTTATTACCCTTACAGGGATCTTCAGGATAAGCGATATATTATCTGACACCCGGTAATGTCATTGTGCCAAAGACTAAGGTGCATGGGAATGTCTTTGAGCCAAAGACTAAAGCGTATGCTAAAACATGACCGGTAATGTCTTTGTGCCAAAGACTAAGGCACATGCTAAAACTTGACCGGTAATGTATTTGTGCCAAAGACTAAGGCGCATGCTAAAACATGACCGGTAATGTCTTTGTTCCAAAGACTAAGATGCATGCGAAGACTAATTTAAAGGTTTTTGAATAATATTTTTATTAGGTATAAATATGGTGAATAACTTTGTTTAGATATTGAAATTTTCGAAGGAATACGATACTGGCAAGTTACAATAAATATACATACTGTGCATGTAAATGTTATAATTTTTTTAAAGTTCCCAAATAACTTACTAAGTTCAAGTTGTAAAATTTATATTTGTAGTTTATTTCTCCCTTATGTGAACAAATGTACTGTTAGAAAGACATAAATCAAAACAGCTTAGCAAGGACCGCGAACAAGACATACGTGGGTATATGTGATAAAATATACTTTCACACGCGTGTAACAAAATACTCGCCCTGTTTGTATCGTGATAGGCCTTGACCCGACCACTATCATATCATATCGTGACTAAGGAATAACCTTTGGTTATTATATTATGGTTCTATTAATTATTGTTTGGGAACTTTTCTTTAAGGTTAATAGAAATTCAGTCAAGAGACTCGATTATCAAAACTGGGTCGATAAAGTTACAAACATGTATAATGTATTTTGACATATAGGCTGTGCTATGCGAAGTATCAGAAATGCTAAGCCCAGTTTCACGCTAAGGAGACACAAGTTGGTGCGTTCACTGCGAAAAAGTGTTTAAAAATCTCATTGACTTGAGAATGCTCTCCTAAATGCCTCATTATCTTTTGACATTGCCGTTATTATATTTTATATATTATATGGTTATTATATGAGGCTTCCGTCAATAGTCAGTTGGGAGGAAAGGTCAAAATGGCCCCATGAATTATTGTTTAAACATCTGGGCGGTGGTTCCCCAGTAGGGCTTATTTCATATGTCTCCATGCAGCCAAAAGCGGTTTGAATCATCGACAGTCAAGACATCTCGGATCGGACTGATTTATTAGCCTTGCATCTGCACAGATGTTCTCTCTACATCTTGAACAGCATATTTCACGGGGAGTCACCAGCAGCCGACACACCAGCGGAAATAACGTCATAATGGGAGAAAAAAAAACTATATGAATTTTACAATGGCTTTATGGAATCATCTGTCGGCTGCTGTATTATAAAAACGATACGATTTCCGACCGTTCTCAATATACTATCTACAAATAGAGATAAATTACATACTACCTTCTAATGTCAGTAATTAGCTTTCAATAATCTGAAGCTGTCCCAGCATACCCGACAAGTAATTCTTATCGCCTTATATTGGGACGCGTGAATTGCAATTTCCATACAAACCTCTATCGCTGGTAAGCTATACGTCGTCCCATTGACAGACAGCGTGTACGGATAGGGTGAGTTTCCGCCGATAAGTTTATTGGGACAGAAAAGTCAACGATAGTTACGATTTTTATCTCAATTAAGAGGTAGACTGAATATTGGGAACGGCCGATAGAGAACTTCGATTCTCGAACATATTACCATGACTCAATGTATTGTATGCTCATTATATGTATATACTCAACATACGTATGTACTCAATAACTCTTGTGGTTTTACTTATTAATTAACAGTTTTTGGCTCACTTGTGTAAGGCATTTAGTATTTGACGTTTGAGTATTTTTGTTGCATCACTTTGCATATCAATATATGCAAATAATTGAAATGGTTTGTAAATTTAATTGAAAATAAGAACTTGTAGTACTATTCTGTTTTAAAAAAGCAACCTTATAGATTCTTGCTTGTTCTTCTCTAAGGAAATCTGCCTTCCGAATGAGCTGTATGAAAAAAAAATGAGATATTTCAAGTGTATTGTAATTTACCTACGAAATAAAATATATTTGATTTGATTTAATTTTTATTTACCTGTAGGTAGCAGCGGGGTTCTCTTCTCAATGCCATTGTTCCCAACTGACTGCTCTCTCTTGTCTGCCTTCTCATGCTGGGTCTTACTCCTGGTGCTCGTCACCTTGGCAGACCAGCTTGACGCCACGCACAAAAGAAGTATCTAAATAATAACAATGGTATTTAAATAATATTTCATATTTCTGACTATTAAGCCTCTAATTTATAAGAGTAAAAATATATCAAATGGAATAGATCTTTCAAACTAATTTGATATGTACGATTATATAACAGCCATTGTAAAATACTCTATTTGATAGTAAAAGTGTGGCCGTTGAGTTTCTTGTATGTTCTTCTCACGAGCTCAACGTTTTACGAACATATAGTAAATTCAGTAATTTAAAAGAAAGATTTGTAGTGACGATTCAAAAGCGCTGAGTTTAAACCTATTTGAATAAAGTTTATTTGACTTTGACTTTCAAACTTAGTGAAGCTTTACAAACTGGTCAAATGAAATAAGATTTTAGGTGAAAGAATCAGGAGTTGTAAATTTCCTTTCCTCGGGATCTTAGATACATGGCACTTGACAAACTAGAGCTGCCAAAAAAAAAGCGCAAAAAAGAATGCTGGGAAAGTATCTTGCGTCGCTTCTTCTCTCTCAGAGCACCATATGTTTCCGAAGCGGTAGTTGTATCTAGTATTTTACATGTGACATCAAAAAGAATTCTAAAGGAACCAATTTTTAGAAAATAAATGCCTTTAACAACAGCATGACTGTTTTGATCGGGCTGAACTGATCACCTTCCAAGAAATAGGACTCACACACTTACACCAATAGAACAAATAACTTTAGCATAATTTACTAGAACACTCAACAGTTATATTTCAAGAAAACAGCTAATAATAAAATTTTCTGAATTAAAAATGAGAAACTCTAATTATTAATTATAATTTAATATAAAACAAATGATCACAATTCACTAACCGGCACTAGAACCCTCATGGCGTATAGCAATGTAACTACATGTGCTTTGACACACTGCACCTCTTATATGCCTTTCATTTGTAACATACGAGCTGGCCAAGGCGTGGTAGTCAAACTCAAGAAGGCGATCAAAGCTTCGATACCAGATATCACATTCTATGTCAGTTCGATGTAATAGGTAGCTGGCTGTGTGATAATTTATCACTCCAATTAATTTTATTAAAAATTGGGGAGCTTTCAATTAAATCTTTCTTTCTGTACTTTCTCCAAGTATTAATTACCTATATTCGTTATAAAACCATACAAAAAACATAAGAGAGTTTCTTGTTTTGAATTTATACATCAAATTTATACCAAAATTTTTTACCATTATATACAAACAATAACTATTAAAAAAAGAACTGTTTTCTATTTCTCGCTTCCCTAATTAAAATAAATTCAGTATTTAGATATTTTGACTGTATAAGATGCATAAATACTGAAATAGAGAAAAAAAAATTCTGTTGCAAATAACATTTATTACATTTAGAATGGGTAAGTTTAATACATAAATAACAAACCAATTTAAAATATAAAGAGCTTATTCGAAGTGGTCTCCATTGGCGCATAGACGCACGCACCCTTTCCATGGGAAAATTCTTCACTGCCAATCGTAAGAATTGTTTTAGGGACTCCAAATTATCATGGCGTTTAAAGCAAGCCGTACTCTCTTAAACTGACCATAAATCATAATGCAGCCATTGAGATCGGGACTAGACGACGGCCAGTCTTCAGCTCTGATGAAGTCCGAAACGTTCGTTTCCAACCAAGACCGCGTAGACCGAGCTTTATGACCCGGTGCCGAGTCTTTCTGAAAGGATCATTTTTGGTTATTGATAATGGTGTTAAGGGGCTTTACTACCTTCCCAAGAATCGTATCTCGATAAACTTGTTCCGATGTTGTGATACCATTTTCACAAAAGTGATCAGTCATTCCTTCTTAGCTAATACTCGCAAAATATTGTACAATGTATTGGCGCCAAAACGAGGAAACTCAATGAACAATCATTATATAAAAATGACAGATTCCAAATTCAAATGTAATATTTTGTTTATTTTTAATTGTAACAATATTTATGGCCAGACTAATGTATTCCATACTGTTTCCATTGAATGATGTGTCCATCTTTAATGGTTACATAAATCAGAAATGTACCTAGCATAAGTTTGTAAAATATGAGTAATGTTGATGATCCAAATAAATATATAAAATATTGTCTAACATGTATTTCTAAATTTATCTTTATAGTAGAGATGGCAAGATAGTTGATGGCAAGATTAACAAGTTCATAAGTATTTATTACAGTTTTAAATACTATTTTCAAATTTAAGTGTAGTTTTCTATTAAAGTGCGTTTTTAAGTTTTTTTTAAGTTTTATTTATTATCTCTGTTACAAATATTATTAAATTATATTCAATTAGAAAAATATTTTTTTTGACATTCATAAGTGTCATTTCCGTGACCTACATGCAGTGATTTTGATTTGATTGTAGTGGCGTTATTACGCGGAAATTCATAATAATAAACACACAATTTGACACATGTTTTGCCCCTATACAAGGCATAATCGTCTTTTTGGTGTGTGATACAAAAAAAATCGCTAATCCTATAGAGCCCGGTAGAAGTAATGGATTTGACTTTATAAATAATTTAACGGTCATTTCTTCTTGGTGATTCTGTAAAGGTTCACTTCAATGCAACGTGTTTAAAAATCGCGTTTATAAATTCTGTTACATAGGATACTAATTAAGCTAATAAAAGTGTGTAAAAATAATTTTGTCTTGAGGAGAGTCATAAAAAACTTAAGCTCCGTTTTTATGAAAGAAGAGGACATACGAGCGTATGGGTCACTTTATTATAAGTGATCATACTCTTTGCAAGAGAAGAACACATCAGGACCTACGCGTCGTGGTTTTCTTCGGTTTCTTCTCCGGTGGGGGAATACTGTTCGGGACTACTTCCCCTGCAACTTTCAATCTCCCCCCGTTGATATGAGCATGTCATTGGGTTGACAGTGGTTGCTTCCTGCTATCTTCTTCTACATTTTTTATGGTTATTATGGTTGAGGAAGCGTATGCTCCCCTTTGTGATCTTTTGTATTTGAGTGACCGTATGTTCCCTCAACTCAGGTGTCATGTCCATTGAGTTGGGCGCTGGTATATGCGGGTCCTGGCGATCAACCCCGAAGGAGTCGAAGGGCATCAGTCGGGCTGGACGCAAACACGTCACTACGAATTTCTGGTGATCTGGTGGGTGACGAAGTTCTGCTGGTGATTGTATAAATTAGATACTTTATTGAGCGAAGTTGAGCGGAGCTCCCAGTGGGTGTCTCCAATTGATTTCTGTGTTAAATTGTTTCTCGGCTATTTCTGGACCGATTTATAAAAAAATTGAACTCATAGAAAGCTTTCAAAATTTTCTAGGTTATTGTCGAGACAGAATATTGAATTTCGAATTGATTCAAATATTATAATAAAAACAAAGATGATTTACAAATTATTCTAAATTAGCACGCGCTTTATATATTTATTTAAAAAAATCGCATGTGACCGTATAAGGCGCTAATTCCTTATGTTTAAATATGGCGACAAATTCCAAAATATACTTCGTATTCTTTTTGTTTGAATTAATTTTGTTTTGTTTTTGTACACAGACTTAGTTTACCTTGCTTCGCTCAAATATACGCCTCAGCGAAGCGGTACGACGAGCGATTGCGGCATCCTAGTATTATGTATTTTTAAAATCATAAGTACAGTTAGGTTTATATTTGTACGAAAAATATTACATTAACATTGATTGACGGTCAGTATCTAATAAAATTATACTTAGGAAATGTATGTTCAAGCGAATTTCGACCTACTTGTTTAGTATCATTGTAGGAAAAGGTGATGCACGATTCAATTTTGTCGATAGTGACATGTCTCCGGGTGTGATCCCAGGCTGTAACGCTATTTTAGTACCAGTAGACCGATCCAGCATTCACAGAGTATGCAAAAACATCGAAGTGCACTTTCGCATTTTCGCATTCACTTTGTAGGTAACGGCTTTTGATCCCGCGGTCACTAGTCACTATTACATAAATTATAATGACTCACCGTTCGAGTACAATTTAAATTTGAACACTGACGTCATCGTCAAACTAAGACGATAGAAGAAATTGAGAATCATGATTTGCTCTGTGGTGATTTTTTGATTAACAATCCACCTACCAAGATAATATCATTTTATTGAAAATAAGGGACCAGACGAGCAGGACGTTCAGCTGATGGTAATTGATACACCCGGCCCATTACAATGCAGTGCCGCTCAGGATTCTTGGAAAGCCCAAGAATTATGAGCGGCACTACAATTGCGCTCGTCACTTTGAGACATAAGATGTTAAGCCTCATTTGCCCAGTAATTTCTCTAGTGACGGCGCCCTTCAGACCAAAACACAATAATGTTTACAGTTTGATGTTTTGTGGTACCTATAATCTAGCCGTTATGCAAAGGAGCCTCCCACTGGTCTTACTATCACATATTCTCATAAGATAACAATATTTTCGCAAGATAGAATACTGTTATAATATATTTTACAAGTAAATACGTTGTTTCTCACAAGATCTTGTGAAAGGCCCACTCTGAACTAAAGCTCAGATCCATCACATTATTTGACACAGTGTGTGCGACGTGACACGTGTCCCTTACAATAAGGCTGTTCACAAACCAAGCGGTTGTCTACAAAGCAAAAGTCTGCAACACCGACTTATAGCCCGCGTTCAGAGATATGAAATCATTTATGATTGAAATGAAATGAAATTAATTTATTTGTATGAATCGTGGTAACACAGTTCTTAACAATTGGTACAAATAATAAATACAAATATTTGATTGTCAATATTGGAATTTTATATTTATTCGTCATTAATACACATTACATAGCTGTACTAAGTAACGAAAGTGTTTCACATTTAAATTATATACTTTATTTGTCAAAGATGGCTTTGCTCATGGAGCTGGTACTGACTAGTTTAGGATATTCGGAAGTCCTTCACGTGGGTAAGTTCAGTGATTTCCGTCTCAAACCCTACCAATTTATCAAACCGTGACTAAAGCCGTGTTAGACAAATAAAGTTTATAATGTCTCACGAAAGTGTTTAGAATTTAAATAAAATACTTTTTATAGGATTAGAACGCGTGAAATTGTAACTGTATTTTTATTTTTGTGTAAAGGAGATATTTTTACTAACCATTGCGGTGGTCTGTGGTTGACAGGAGTCGAGAATTATGTAAAAATACATTAACCATTTACACGCGTTTTAATCCTTTAAAAAGTATTTCATTCAAATATGAAATCTATTATGATGCATGATTACCTATTTATAATTATAAATTTTGTAATAGTGTGTCAATATTTTTTTTGTAATTTCCTATTTATCTCATACATATTTTTTCGGTCTGTAGGTTCCTTAATAGTGTAAGTCGCCTTTACCTGGTGCCATGTATTTTTATCTTACGAGTATAAACTCAGTTCACCCTTGCAATCCATTTAATATTATTATCTTTCCAGCGCATTTGCGGTCTTCCCATCAAGTTTTCACAGCCGTCAGGAACCTTCTTTTATCACAATGTGACCACGCCATTGGTGCTTTGGGGTTGCTTTGCGTTTCGAGGCCTATCCAAGTAGATTTCTCTATACTGCCCCTTGGATTACTTCTATTTTATTGTTCTTTTCTTTTGTGTGAACACTCCAGGTATCGGAACCAGTGGCTTCTGTTCCACTGCGACGTTAATTTTGAAACGATCGACCAGTCTTGAGTACGCTGTTCACATGATCACATGCCAAGTCAAGATTATGTGCCTGTTAATTTTTTGGACAGATTTTGTTCTCAAAAGCTAAAATCACAATTCCTCTGAACTTCAAAGTTCGGTACACTCAAGAATAAAAAAAACAGATCTGTTAGCAAACCATATGATAAGAATTAATTGGAGATACACCTTCAAGAGTATTAAGGAGTCAATTCTGTAACAAGAAACTGTAACGTTTCTCATAAGCTTTTCACTGCTTAGTTTGTAGTTGAATTAAATGTGATAGTAACATAACAAGATAATTCTACCAATGCACGGTCTACGTACTGCATATTTACTTAATTTATTTAAATTATAGCACTAATATGGAGCATATTAATCTTATAAATTCTTCAATTACACTTTAATATTTTACTATATGTTTCGCAATGTCTACATCAACAACGATCTAAATATGCTGTAGTTATTTTAATTTGATACAATTTCATGAAGTTGTCAGAGTGTAAATAGTTCCCAGATGTGTTGCACTTATATAATACTACATAGTCTAGCTATAAACATTATTAATACTTTAACATTTTCATTACAAAATTCATATTTTTTTTTAATTATAATATTTTTTTTTATATTGACACAATTTTAAACAAATTATCTTGTCCTAAACTAGCAAAGCCTGTACTATGGGATATATTTAATACAATATACATACATAAATACAAATAAACATCCATGACACGGAAACAAACATCAATATTCATCATATAAATGATTGCACCTACTGGGGTTCGAACCCGGGACCTCTAGCTTAGTAGTCAGGCTCGCTAACCATTCGGCAATATGGGTCGTCGTTACTAATAGAGATAATATTAGAATCTTCTTGAAACTTGAACTGGAGATGTATATACCAGAGGGAAAGTGCAAGTGGCTCACGTAGTGGGGAGTTATTAGGCAACCGCCCATGGACATCAACACCAGGAGTTTTTTGATTTCTAACAGAAGTTTTGACCAGGAAAATTATTTTATATATCTTTTGACTTGAACTGAATTTTTTGCTTGAGTCTCATCAACTTTTGAGAGTAAAATCTAAATTGTATATTGCCTGGCGCTAAACGCTAATAATAAACGATACTACTCCAAACCGTTCGTTAAGCATCATTCTATTTCGCACCTAACCGGGCTTCACCATTCTGTACAACTGAATTAAATTTTAAACACGACCTTTTTCTCACGTTAGTATCTGTGTGTATATCTAAATGGTTCATCTTTCATAACCAGTGAGGAAACTTTTCAAAATCATTGGATTCATTACGTTGCAATAGGTCAAAATGTGTCGGTGATGCAATAGATAGAACGGATTACTGTCAGAACGGGACCCCAGGTTTGATGCTCGCCCGCCACGTCCCAATGTGCTTATATACAATAGAGTATTCATCAGATGACCCGTATGTATGCTCTTTTATACTCTTCTTCCATTAAAAAAATGGCACTTGTAGAGATAGGCGATAGAAGTGAACTTCTAGTATAAAAAAATAGATATTTTATAATGTTTAAAAACAAATAAATAAAAAATTAAATCATAATAAACACTATTTCAACCACGCTCAGTAATATACACATAGAAGTTTTTACTACATCCATTCAATGTCACTTATACTTACACAGCACTAATGTTGTACGGTGATGCGAACTCACGATATTTCACCCATCCAAAAAGTGCCTCACAATATATATTTATATTTATTTATCACGTGCACCAGTCAGGAGAATGACGGTGTCACGAATCCATATGATGTAGCCCTACCAAAAAGTGCCTCACAATATATATTTATATTTATTTATCCTGTGCACCAGTCATGAGCATGACGGTGTCACGAATCCATATGATGTAGCCCTACCAAAAAGTGCCTCCCAATATATATTTATCGCGTGCACCAGTCATGAGAATGACGGTGTCACGAATCCATATGATGTATAGTCCTACCAAAAAGTGCCTCACAATATATATTTATATTTATTTATCACGTGCACCAGTCAGGAGAATGACGGTGTCACGAATCCATATGATGTAGCCCTACCAAAAAGTGCCTCACAATATATATTTATATTTATTTATCCTGTGCACCAGTCATGAGCATGACGGTGTCACGAATCCATATGATGTAGCCCTACCAAAAAGTGCCTCCCAATATATATTTATCGCGTGCACCAGTCATGAGAATGACGGTGTCACGAATCCATATGATGTATAGCCCTACCAAAAAGTGCCTCACAATATATATTTATATTTATTTATCACGTGCACCAGTCATGAGAATGACGGTGTCACGAATCAATATGATGTAGCCCTACCAAAAAGTGCCTCACAATATATATTTATATTTATTTATCACGTGCACCAGTCATGAGAATGACGGTGTCACGAATCCATATGATGTAGCCCTACCAAAAAGTGCCTCACAATATATATTTATATTTATTTATCACGTGCACCAGTCATGAGAATGACGGTGTCACGAATCCATATGATGTAGCCCTACCAAAAAGTGCCTCACAATATATATTTGTTTATCACGTGCACCAGTCATGAGCATGACGGTGTCACGAATCCATATGATGTAGTCCTACCAAAAAGTGCCTCACAATATATATTTATATTTATTTATCGCGTGCATCAGTCATGAGAATGACGGTGTCACGAATCCATATGATGTAGCCCTACCAAAAAGTGCCTCACAATATATATTTATATTTATTTATCACGTGCACCAGTCATGAGCATGACGGTGTCACGAATCCATATGATGTAGTCCTACCAAAAAGTGCCTCACAATATATATTTATATTTATTTATCGCGTGCACCAGTCATGAGAATGACGGTGTCACGAATCCATAAGATTTTGCCATACCAAAAAGTGCCTAACGCGGCTAAAGATGTTTTCACATCGAAATGATAGGGAATCCCAAATGAATACAGTTTAAACTACAAAAACACAATAAGAAACATATTTTAAAAGGCTTTTCTTGTCTGTAAAATAGCGGTTTCTAGGGTGAAGCAAGCTGCCGTTGTTAGACCCGGCCCGTTACATTAAGAGAATTGGACGTTGGTGAACGTAGTCTCACTAATTGAAACCGCTTACTTAAAATTGAATCCATTCGTATTGTTTTTGTTTTTATTTCATGACACTTACGTACTGTATAAGTTATTTAAGTAAAACTTGTCAATTCAGGAAGCGGAAGTCCATCACGGCAAGATGGCGTCATGTTTGTGTACCAACCGGATTTTGGTTTATTCGTCCATTATTAGGACAGGCAAAGGGTTCGAGCCCATACAGCCATATTCGCTAATATTAAATAACAACCTCATATTGATATGTGGTAATTAATAATGTAAGTTTCAATTTCTTATTTTCAATTATTTAATTTATAAGTAAAAATTTTAAAACGTGCAAGTTTTAGGGTGCCACACGCTTTGTGCTTACAGCTTAGCCACTGACGGGTTAATTAATTATAAATAGAATAACAACGTCATATTGATGTGTGAAAATTAATATTATAACCTTAAAATTCTTATTGTTAACTATTTTATTTAATGAGTGATAAATTTAAAACGTGCAAGTGGTATTAATGAATTATAAATAGAATTTAAAATGAAAATAATAATCAGTTAAATGAAATGGTGGAATCCCAGGAACATTTCTTTCATCAATAAATAAGAATAAAAGAGAAAATCAAGAACCCGATAAACCTGTGAACCTGTAAAAAATGTAAGTGTTTATTTTCTAATGAATAATATAACTCTATATCACTCATTGTAAAATAAATAAAATCTCACTTGTTAAAAAAATATAATTTTAAAGATATTTTTTTTATTCTAGGTGTAGGTAGGTGTCTAATGAAATGCCAACTTTGCTCAAAAGAGATGAAAAAATAGCAAACAAATCTAACAATGCTCCTAGCTCTTCAGGAATACGCGAATGCTTAGTTGGTAACACGGCCTTAATTAATGTATATGATGTATTTATGTATCTGTAAATTTTTCCTAAAGTTAATTATTTTTAAGTTTTACTTCAATCGCTCATAAAGATTCCGTTCTTTCTTTAAGAATTTCATGCACTTCTTTCCACTTAACTTTCTCCCATCGCTTCCAAGGCGACACGACATGACTACTCACAATAAAGGTATGAAAAGCTACCTGAAAGCAAGGATAAGCTCCTGAGACTCCTCTGTTATAAAAGCGTGTGGGTGGCGTTGGTCACTTAACATCAGGTGCTACAAACGTAGAACACTTTAAAATAACCAAAATTTTGTTTTTGATTTCCTGATTCATTCACGTTTTAAATAGATTTTTTTGTCACAAATTGTATCTGTCTTAAAATTTATTTAATCAATAGATTCTGTTTACAAAAAACATATTATGAAAAAATACCGTCTACAAAACAAAACATATCTTTTATAACAAGATAATTTAAAATTTATATGAAAACTAGCTGACCAAGCAAACGTTGTATTGCCATATGAAGTAATTAAACATATTATTATTATTTGAAGAGGTTGGCTATTTCCTGGTCCTAAAAGGTTCCTAGTAACACCGCGTCCAGAATTGGACTATTGTGTTCGCCACTCATACTAAAGCTCATCGTCAAGCCCTACCGCCTTTACAAACCGCAGTAGTTCCTTGACGCGAGTGTTGCAAACACTATCTGGTGGTACGAAGTAGTTGCCAAAGATTGTGTTACGCTTATGCATTAGTGGGCCGCAGTCGCAGAGTAGATGAATAGGTGTTTCATCATCCTCAAGGCAGAACCTACAAGCCTTGTCGCTTCTGATGCCGACCACACTGAGGTGCTTGTTTAGGCGACAGTGCCCGGTTAGCATCCTAGTGAGTATGCATAGATTTTTCCTGTTCAATGATAGGGCTTCATTCGCATAGCTACTGTTGAATGCCCTTATCAGTGCTTTAGAGTGGTTTAAACCTGAAGAGTTGTTCCAGCGTTTAAGTGCTTCTTGTTTACATTGGTTACTCAGGGTGTGTCGGATGGCGCTCTTTGGCAGTCCACAAATGGGTTCCGGACCATATCGGACTGCTTTAGCCCCAGCTCTTGCGATCTCATCGGCCATTTCATTGCCTATGATTCCGGCGTGCCCTGGGACCCATCTGAGAATCACTCTGTTTTTCATGCCTAATGAATTCAGGCATTCGACGCAATTATTGACTAACTTAGACGACGTCAAGTCAGCGTCTAAAGCCAACAATGCTGCCTGACTATCAGAGTGAATGTATATGTTATGATTGAAGTAGCCTTTTTGGATATTTGTTTCCGCGCATTCCAGGATGGCGTACACCTCTGCTTGAAATATGGAGGTAAAGCTTCCCAGGTTTGTGCTGGATTTAAACCTGGGGCGTTCTCCATAGACCCCACAGCCGACTTCATTTTCCATTTTGGACCCATCGGTGAACCACATGAGGCTCCCGTCCTTCCACGTGACTTTGTTGTTCATCCAGTCGTCCCTGGAAGGTAGTTCCACGATATAGTGTTTAACAGAGATTAATTGTGGAATCATCTGATCAGGTAACATGCCTAATATGTGGTCTCGCAGAACTGAGTCCTCTAAGGTCCTAAGCGTTTGCGACATCCAGTTACATGAACCCCCCTGGGCGATTCGCCTCTTGCTGTATGAACAGTGGAAGAGGCGGTAGGTTTAGCATTGCTTCAATGGCCGCACCAGGAGAAAACGTCATGGCTCCGGTTACCAACATACAGGCAAGTCTCTGCAGGCTATTTAGTCTGTCTGCAGTTGTTTTCTGGTTGGCTTTGTTCCACCACACAATGGAGGCGTATGTGATTGTTGGTCTCACAATTGCTTTGAATAGCCATAGGAGGATCTTGGGGCGCATTCCCCAATGTCTCCCTACCAGACGTCGACATACACCCAAGGTTGTTTTAGCCTTTTTCACGGCTTTGTCGATGTGAGAATTCCATGTGAGTTTCTGGTCGAATGTGACTCCCAGATACTTAACCTCAGCTGAGAATTCCAAAGTAGAGCCGTTCAAGGTGGGAGACTTCAGTTTGTTAAGTCTCCGTTTCCTCGTGAATGGCACAATAACAGTCTTTCCTGCGTTGACTGACAGTTTGTTGTGTTTGGTGTGAGATGGTGTTTAGCGCCTTTTGCAGTATAGAGCTTAGTAAGCTTTGGCAGAAACCTCTGACGATAATAACTAGGTCGTCTGCGTACCCTAGTGCATCAATTCTGAGTTCTGCCAGCTTACTAAGTAGTTCGTCTACTGCTAGTGTCCATAGAAGTGGCGAAAGAACGCCACCTTGTGGGCAACCTCGCGTAGTGTATAGCTCCAGTGATGTCCCATGGAGGGAGATTAGAGCTTTGCGATTTGAGAGCATTGACCTTACCCATTTGACAGTGGTGGAGTCTACATTTTTGTTAATTAGTCCCTTCACTAGCGTGTCTGTCGGGGTATTGTCAAAGGCGCCCTCAATGTCTAGAAACGCACAAAGTGCAATCTGTTTGTCTTGTAACGCCTTCTCGACTCTATCCACAAGTTGTAGAAGGGCCGTTTCTGTAGACCTGCCTCTACAGTAGGCGTGTTGAGAACTATGAATGGGCTTTAGGCTTAGAGCATGCTCTCTTATGTGTCTGTCCAAGACTTTCTCAATAACCTTCAGGAGAAAGGAGGTTAGGCTAATGGGTCTGAAGGAGCTTGGCAGGGAGTAGTCCTTTCTGCCTGCCTTAGGTATAAATAGTACTTTAGCCCTAGTCCATTGCTCTGGAAGATAGCCCCAGGCAAAGCTTACCCGGTATATCTTGACTAGTAGCGGTACTAGGATATCCAGGCCTTTTTGAAGAAGCGCTGGAAAAATGTTGTCTAGACCGCTTGACTTGTAGGGTTTCAGAGTCTTGATGGCGCACCTTATATCCCGGGGTCTGATTATCTTTGCCGCTCTACGCCAGTCCTCGTCAAGAGGCCGTTGTGTAGGCGTTGCTACAGTTGGTTGATAGGTAGCCCCCGGAAAGTGGTGGACCATCAGTACTCTTACGTTTTCTACGTCGTCGGCTGTAAAAGATCCATCTGGTCTCTTAAGCAGGCCGATTTGGCTAGGTTTGTCCTTGGCGAGCAGTTTGTGTACTCGGGATCCTTGGGGAATTTTAGTTAAATCCTCGCAGAACCTCTTCCAAGATGCTCGTTTGGCCTTCCTAACTTCTCTGTTGTAATCTGTTAGGGCTTCTTTGTAAGGTTCCCATTCTTGGGTTTTTTTAGCCCTGTTAAACAGCCTTCTGGATTTCTGCCTTAGTTTGTTCAAGTTTGAATTCCACCAAGGCACTTTCCTGTTTGAGTGTTGTAAGGAGAGAGGGCAGCTAGCCTCGTAGGCGTCAGTGATGCCATCCGTGGTTTCTTTCACTGCCAACTCTAGCTCATCCAGGGTTCTGATGCGCTTAGGGATATTCTCCAAATTACTCCTGAGTTTCTCTTTATAGACAGTCCAGTTTGTTTTCTTTGGATCCCTAAACGTATATAGTTGTTTTTCGAGGCAAGTCAAGATGTCGTATGCTATGTGACGGTGATCCGATAGCGAAATTTCATCACTGACTCGCCAGTTTGATATTCGCCTGGCAATGTTGTCGGTAGCGAAAGTAATATCTAGAACTTCCTGCCTGTTTGAGGTAACGAAGGTTGGCTTATTACCTCTGTTTAGTACCTGTAGGCCGTTAGTGTCTAAGAAATTAAGAAGTTGCTCACCTCTGTGGTTGACGTCGCTGCTTCCCCAAGTTGTGTGGTGCGCATTGACGTCGGCCCCGACAATCAGTTCGGCGTTGTTGCGTCGTGCATACTCGACCACTCTCGCCAATTCTGTTGTCGGGTCTCTTTCTTCATATGGAAGGTACGCCGAGCAAACGATCACTTTGGTGCCTTCCCAACCTTCGAAACAGAAATACGCCGCAACAAGGTCGTCGGTGCAGACCTCTGTAACAGGTAAGAAATAAGTGTTCTTGTTAAAGACTATGCAAGCTCTGGGTTTTGATCCGCTGGTATTGTAGATTAACTTACCAGCGGTGTTCAGTCCCAGTATTTTGCCGGTATTGACCCACGGCTCTTGTAGTAGGGCAAAGAGGATTTCACCACTCGCAAGGCATTTCTCCATTACTGCAGTAGCAGCTTTGGCGTGGTGGAGGTTTGCCTGGAGTATCCTCGCCCTATTTCTGCGGAGCGTCATTGGATCCCACCGGAGGTGGAAGGCTTAGGTCGGTCTGTCTTCTGGTATGGGTGTTTCCGCCCGCGGCCAGAATTAGCCCGACTCTGATCCTTCCCTCCCCTGAGGGGACCTGAGACGTTCCTCGACATCGGCCCTTTGCCCCGGAACGTAGTTGTGGGGGCAGCCGGCCGTAGCGGGGTCTTTGAGATCCCGGATGTTCCCGGTCGCACAGGCCCGCTGGTCTGGGTGGGTTGCTGTCCACTCGCTGCTGCGGAACCCTCAGAGACGCCCTTGATCTTAAAATTGATCTTTCTAAAACCAAGGGCAGCTCTGCACTCGGACTCTTTCAGAGTCTCCGCGGAGGGATCGTCCAAGGAAAAAGTAACCACTTGGCCTCCCTTGTCCTCCCTCGCGTGGAGCACCTTCCAGTGTTCGGTGTTCAGTCCCGCATTTTACGCTCGGATCAGCTTCAGTGCCTCTTCGACTGTGTCAGCCTCAGTATTCGGCAGAAAAGTCGTGGCTATGGAGGGTTTGGGCAGTTGTTCCTCCGACATGCATGAGAGCTCTGCCTCCGGCCACGGCTTCAGATCCTTGACTTTGTCCACAAGCCACTCTCGGCTGAAATCATTTTCGCAAGTCACTAGAATCCAGCCAGGCTTGTGGGCAAAGCCCAAAAAAATTAAACATAAACTTGGGGTATAAAAAATAGATGCGCCGGATTCTCAGACTTATCGATTGCCATCTTGCAACCCTATAGCGGATTTGTATATGGAACAGAATAATATTAATATCGCGATACAAAAATAGTAGTAGACCATAGAAGAGTGAAAATTTGAACGCATTTTTGAATGCTGAATCATAAAAGAATAAAAATATATTGTCAAAAAATAAAAAAATATATTTAGGGGTGGGTCACCCTTATCATTTCGGGGAATGAAAAATAGATGTTGGCCAATTCTCAGACCTACCCGATATGCACACAAAATTTCATACAAATCGGTTCAGCCGTTTCGAAGGAGTTTGGTAACAAATTCCGGGACACGAGAATTTAATATATTAGATAGTATCTAAATCTTTCTGTTAACAAATACTAGATTGTTGGAACATGTTGCTAGAATGACACAACATGATTTGAACCGCTATGAAAGACATTACTGTCACCGCTACCATATTTATGTTCTCCTGGTGTCTATGTAGTAATACGTCATCGCATGACATCAGAATAATAATAAAAGTATACTCATCTCATATATAAGACAATATCTTCTTCAACTATGATCGCCTGGTACCAAATTCTGTATAATGCCTCCTCCCTCATTTTCTCCCACGTTAAATCTTATAAATTTATGTGTCTGTCTCATTTGTCTCGCTTTTTCATTTCATCAACTTTCAAATCACAACTATCGCTAAAGAAGTTTCCACTTCAAAAAAACTAACAAATTTACCTTTAATACGGGGTAATTACTTGACACACGTGACGTGACATTTAAAAAATATGCGTTTGTTAAGAAAATATCAAGAATATCGCTTATTTCGTGCACATTACTTCCGAGTTAACCAGCCGCAACGTTTCCCCCTGCTTGATTCAGTCATGCTTTCACTAGAAGTTCGATAATTTAAGTAAACCCATAGCGTTTATTATCCAAAACATTTTAACAGACGTAACAATTCTCAATCTTGTGGTGATTGGATGTTATCACTGCTAGTCTACGATCTAGTTTCCAAATAACTAAATTATAATTATCTCACGCTCGTGATAATTACGAAGTGTGTTACTTGCATTAATTATAATAATGACAATAGTGGTTATGTACTAATTGATAATTATTGTCGAAATAGAAAACAATAGCTTCAGTTGCCTGGAAAGAATTTTGATTCTCATTTTTACGTTATTCGTGTTATTTCTTTATTTAAGCTACAATTTTTATAATTGTAATATGCATGAAAATATAAAAAAAAAAACACTTTTTAAAGGATTTTTAATACTGTTTTTATTATTATTTTAGCTAACGCGACGTTTCGTGAATTTTTCGGAGCAACTTTTCAGAGGGAAATTTTTGCAAATAATTACTCCATCTGTTAGTTTTTCTGGTCCTTAGTGCACAATTATCTCAAAGACGGCTAAATAGATTTGAAAATGGTTTTCAACGATGAATGCTTGCAAACTTCGCATGATATTGTTACATATTATTGTTTTGACAATGTTTATTCTATCTCATTTTGAATTGAACAGTTTATATACATTATTACTCGTATTACAAAGCTGTAAAATGAGCTTCCTTGCGCAGTGTTTCCGGGACGAAACGAAATGGGTAACTTCAAAAAAGCAGGTACACCTTTCTTAAAGGCCGGCAACGCTCCTGTGATTCCTTTAGTGTTGCAAGAGAAAGTGGGCAGCGGTGATCGCTTAACACCAGGTGACCAGCACGCTTGTTTGTCCTCCTATCCATAAAAAATATTTAATAATATTAAATTTTATTAGTAACTAGTAATTTGTCCTAGTTCTAGTAACACACGTAGCAACACACTAAATGCAGGAATCGAATCCACTTGTTTGAATTACGCGACCTGCCATCCGCTGTTACTGCAAACAAGATCAACTTTCACCACACATGTGTATCGTCAACAACCTCCATTACGTCATATTACCTCACGCCGTCGACCGACAACACTACCAGACTATTTCCGCTCCCTTTCTACCAGGCTAGCGAAACTCTCTAATAAAAAAGCGATTCAATCGATTGTTTGAAACGTGCAGTCATTGATAGGTATACAGATGACGGCTATAATCTTGTAAAAAATGGAGGTAGCCGAAATCCACTACGTTTGAAGCATCTGTTCGCTTTCAAACTTAGACGGATTATACTTCGTGGCCTAGCCTAGCGATACTGTAATTACTACTATTTCAAACTTACGTCAAATGACTGCACGTTTCATACTCAACTAAATTTCAATTTTATTTAGGCAGTCCCGCCGCTTATTACGTAGTATTTACATCCTCTTTGCTTTCTACCGGTACCACAATTTTTCTCACATCTTTTTATTTGCCACAGTTTAAGTGAGAGCTGGTTGCTTAAATTTCAATCGATCTTTTTGTTTTGTTTCAACGTAAAGACAATTTGCAGTTGTTACACAGGTAGAAGATGGAAAGTTTCACATTTTTATAGGCTAATTTTGATCCCTCAATAAGTTGAATTTTGCATGGGGATTCATTACACAAATTTACTTTTATCGAAAATTTAACCAAATGATTTGAGTTTTCTTTAGTGTTAATTCCGCTCATCACGAGTCTCGTGCCAGATTTTTGCGAGACAACACGTCCTGAGGATACCTCGTGTAGAGGCGAAACACGTGTCGAATTGATTAACGACAAATATTAGCGGAATTAACACTAAAGAAAACTCAAATCATTTTGATAATTATGGATTTCCGCAAAGTAAAGCCTACTTCAGAAATTTTATCCACTGAGCCAACCGTTCGAGTGACGTATCGTTAAATCTTGATATATTCTTATGTCTTGTTCAACTCTCAAGTAAAAGAGCGAACAAGGAACGCGAAGAGGTCGAGGGTTTGAGTGCCGCATCGTATATAAATTTTGTTCCTAAAGTTAATTTGTGTCTAATAAGATTTATTTTCAAAGTAAAATTTCACTATATAATATGAATCGAAATATACTAAATTTATGGCCAATGCAATATTCGACGCCGTGACTCTCAAGATACGCTCCGCGCTTTGACCACTTGCCAATCGTCTAAATGACACATTATGCATGCAGGTGACATGGTCTAAATGGTCAAAACGTATATCTTTAACTTAAATAAATTATGGACAAAAATACCAAACAATGTTTATATCAGATCCGACTATAACACGATGTAGGTACTCATTAATATTAACTTTAACATACGGTTTAAAATTTCTATGTTAATGTTATGTATATATTAATTTTACCAGTGGGAGACTCCTTTGCACAGGATCCCGCTAGATTATGGGTACCACAAAGGCGCCTATTTTTGTCGTGAAGCAGTAATATGTAAGCATTACTGTGTTTAGGTGTGAAGGGCGCCGTAGCTAGTGAAATAACTGGGCAAATGAGATTTAACATCTTATGTTTAGACGGGTGACAAGCGCAGTTGTAGTGCCACTCAGAATTTTTGGGTTTTTCATGAATCCTGAGCGGCACTGCATTATAATGGTCAGGGCATCAATTCCCTTATAAAAAAAACTCTTAATGTTAATGTTGTTAATATAAAATTAGGCAATTACCTAAGTTCGTTAACTGTAAAAGTTATAAAGCACTGAAAGACATAACAAAGTTTTAATCAAGACAATAATTTCGCTGGATGTATATTCACATTTACAAACAGAATTAAACTCTTGTATTATCCACCGGAGCGCGCCTCTCGCAAGTATAAAATGTTGTTGCCGCATCAGCAAGTAAGGTGGATCATAAAACAGCTAATTCCATATAATTGCCGAGAGTAATTTGGTAATGTGTACATTTTCAGGTGACTCCTGTTAGGGTTGTCAAGTATTTAAAAGTCATTTATTTTCAAATTATACTGAGTTGTCTGTATGTAGCTAGGACTCCCGGGTTCGAATCCCGGTAGGTGCAAACGTTTGTATATTAATGTTTTGTTTTCCGAGTCATTGATATTTTATATTAATATTTATGTACTTTTTAAGTCGGTATTATTATTATTGTTACTGTACAGCTGTCAAACGTGGACCTTTACAGAAAAAGTCAAACAGATAATTGCGAGCAATCAAAGAGCAATGGAAAGGAGAGGGAGAATATAAGGAGGAAATAATCTGCTCACAATATCATACTGTTATCGCTCTAAAAACACTCAAAAAATTGTTTTCGTTTATTAATCATATATAACTTTGTAAGTATACTTATATCATATATACTTGGGACTAGGTAATATGTGTGACGTGTATCAAAAAAAAAATAAAATAAATTAAGAAATTAACTGATATAACAAGCGCTAAACTCAACCGGTGCTTACTTAATATTGATCGGTGTACCCGTATCATTACAACTTAGATAACTTATACATCTAGAAAGAGTCTCATTGCATTAGACAACCGATAAAAACAGGCCAGGAATACTAGTTTAGTGTGCGTGACAAGCTACGTCTTACACTAGCGAATTGTATTACACTTTGTGTTAGTGTGCGTGAGTTGCTAAAAGTAGAGGTTAGTTCTAAAATCTATTTTTGTATTACTCATGCGGGAAAAGTAGTATCTTGGCACTCGCTGTTGTGGTTGAAAAAGAGCCGTTTGCCCATTTTAAACTTCGCGTGAGTTTTTTCGTAAATTAAACTGTTGAAAGTTTACTTGTAGCACGCAAATTATACGTGGCACACGCAAATTCAGATAAAATAGTAACCAAAATTCACTATTCTAAATCTATGACCTCTATGACAATAAGAATAAAATGGAACTGTCAAAAACTTCTCAGTAGACTCATCAGATAACGGCGGCCGTTCCCAATATACTATCTACAGATAAAGAAAAAATTGCTACCTTCTACTATCAGTAATTAGCTGTCAATAATCTTGACGCGTGAATTGCAATTTCCATACAAACTTCTATCGCTGGTAAGCTTTACGTCGTCCCATTGACAGACAGCGTGTACGGATAAGGTGAGTTACCGTCGATAAGTTTACGGCTTACGTATTAAGTAACCGTGCAGAAAGTAAGTCATTGGTAAGAAATCTCAGGTCAAGCAAAAATCCGGCTTAAAAACTATGCCGACGGCAATACTTGATGGAAACTTTGCAGGAAACGGAAACATTACGAAATTTTAATTAATACTTAGTTGTATTTTATTATGTGACACATAATCCATATTATTTTCTATTTTTTATGTTATAATAGCTAACCAGACAGACGCTGTTTTGTCAAAAGAATATCGTAAGGGTTAATATCGTATTTGTGCAAACAGTTTTTACGTAACCGCTTTTTAAGTGCCAATTTTTTAAAGTATTAAAATGTTTACCAAAGTATTAAAATGGATATAGTATGTTATCCTTAAGAGATAGACATATGCCCTCGCGAACTTTTCTGTAGACCTGCATATGATACACAATTCCGCCATACATTATTTTGTTATATCTTAAAGGGTTTAGACAGGGTTTTCGTTCAAAGCTCACAGACGGCTTATTTTTTTCTAATATCAACAAATATGTGTATAAGTGATTACAAAAATGTATACAAAAATACTATGTACTAACTTTCCTCAAGAACCCAACTTTCCGTTGGTAAAAACAGCATGGAAAGGAGCGCAGTACTTTTTGAGTTTATCGCGAACAGACAAACAGAAAGATGTGGCGGAGGACTTAGTTTTTTAATATGTAATGATAATGCTACATTTTGGTCTATTTACTAATAAACCAACAGGTTTATATAACATTCCAATAAACTTACAAATATGACAATTTAGGATTAAGAATTACAAAATTTAATAGGAATACATCTGTTATTTTAGGCTGGTATTATTACATACGTTAATAATAATAGTATTTAAGTGTAGGGGAGTCAGTGTGTTTGTGTTGTTGTAATGCTGCGAGAGTTATCCGTTTAATGTGATGACTTAAGTCCACACACATCTTTATGTTGGTGTAAAGTCATTTCTTACAAGCTTAACATAAAAAAAAAATATTAGAAAACCTAAACAAAAAAGTACTTATAAAACAATTTTAAATGAGAATAAACAACGAATAGTTGGATTATTAACAAACAATGTATTTTATGGTAATGCATGTTTATTTTTGCTTTTTTATTCATAAAACGATGATAATGTCGTAGTAACGATTAATCGATGTATTAGCACGCGCGATAGTCTTTGATTAGATCGCTAATAGTAATAAATTTGGGACAGACAATATAAATTATAAAATCATGTCAATTAACACTCCTTGACCAGTGTGCAAAGTTTCAAATAAATCTGGATTCTACCAAAGAATCCCTCACTTTGCTCTATACTACGCACCCAGGGAGAAAAGTAGGTCATTCTCACCCGCGGAATATTAACAATGTGACAATCACGGGTGGCAATGTCCTACCTATCTAACGTCGTGCGTATACGATTTTTTTTCCCAATGAAAAGCTGTCTTCTAGTCCCTGGGGGCCTACTCCTAAAATCGAAATTCGATATATCGTGGCATTAGTCGTGTCGAATCCTACTCTTAGTTACATCGTATTCAATGTCGAAACGATGATTGAACGAACGAAACAATTTTCAATATTGTCGGTCCTAACCCTACTTTTAGTTGAAAATGTCAGAGACGAGTATTCGAATTCGACAAACAATCAAACGTCACTTTTACGATATCTCAACGACACCTTCTAAGCTGTCGTTGCTATTATCGTTTCAAGTTGTATAGATATATTTGCCATACATACTTAATAAATAAAATAATTATATGTAATTTACTATTAAACAGGATTTATTTGCCACCAAGTAATTTAAATCATTTTGTTGATCGTTTATGCGTAGAAAGTAATGCAAATGGCCGCCTGAGAAATAGGATGACGACGAGAAGGGTTGCCTTACTTTTTTTACATTTTATTATCCGCAAGTTTTGTATTATTTATTCAATTTTAAATGGTCATATTATATTCATTGCATAATTTTTGAATATTGACATTTTGTGTAAATGATGTAAATTGGTGGTGCAGAGTCTGGCATGGTTCTAATCGCCTAAGCTATGTTTTGACTTTTGACACTTAGCAGCGACATCAAATAACTAGTCTATGGTTACGATGTTGTTACGATAAACGGGTAGGTGCGATATATTCGGGTTATTATCGTATCGTTCCGAATATATCGTTGTCGATTTTGCGAGTAGACCTCCTGGTACGAGGGACAAAGTCATCTTGCCGGGAGAGAATCGGCCACTTTTCTCCCGCGTACCAGGGACTAAAAGTGAGCTTTTCATCGAGGTGGGAAAAAATATTATTTTGCTCCCTTATGGATATACAATCTACTACGTTTTCTACTATGTAATAAATGCGTTCTTATTAAAAATTACGTCATAACATTTTACTAATTGAAGTGTCAGATTTCTATTGAATCATATTTTGTAGACTTTTTTAAAAATAAGGAATTAATCGTGCTTATGAAAGTGAAGCGATGTATCAACGGGAACCCTGCTGTAAGTCGTAAAGGCTTTATCGTTCATAAAACAATAATGCGCGGAAATGAGGCGCGTAGCAGTCAACAGTTATCATCGCTAAATATTCACAATATTATACTAATTTTACTAAAAAGCATACTGTTATACTCATTATGGAAATGTGTAGGTCATAATAGAGGCTAACTAATTTCTATATGGTATGTTGATAATAATAATATCGATTATTCGAAATATCAGAGAATTTGGATACGATTTCTTTTCCCCTACTTTAAACTGTCGTATTGAATTAAAACATCGCACACTTTTCAAGGATTAATAACAGTAACGAATACTTTTACTAGCTTTTCGACTCCTTCAAAATGTCGGATTGGTCAAGGACTTATTTCAATTTAATAATTTATATTGTCTGTCCCATTTTTCTTACTATTAGCGATGTATTCTTATGTCCGATACCCGGTAGTACCTATGTATCAAATACTATCGCGCCTGCTCATACATCGATTATTCGTTACTACGAAATTATCATTGTTTTAAGACTGAAAAAACAAAAATATACATACAATGAAATACATTTTTTTGTTACATAATCTAACTATTGATTTAAATAGCAGAAAAAAATATTTATCTTAATATTTATAGCTTTAGAATTATGTCTGCATCAATATTCTTGATGATAATATTATTTCGAGCAAGAAATGTATTTCTAAAAGGTGTCATCATCATCATCAGCCGGAGGACGTCCACTGCAAAGGCCCCCAGCCAACGATCTCCACGACGTTCGGTCCAGTGGCTGCCCTCATCCAATCCTCGCCGCATCAACCGCCAACATGGCAAAACCACCCAAATTAGTATAAAGTAAGTTAAAGTGTATTTCTGAGAAATCCAAATATTTGAAAAGCGACGCGATTGATTCGATTCAACCAATTACAACCATTCCTCTCTACTTGTCTATTTATTGTCATAAACTATGACGTCATTATTTGTGCTGACGATTGGTGGTGTTTGGGTTTACTAGAAATTAATTTTATACAAATGAAATGATAAGCATCGTGTACTTTCTGTGGGTTGTGTCCCAGGTTATATCAGATATTAGAAGATGAAGTGAATGTTATTGAGAATTTTGATACCGAGGCTCAGTATTGTGTATTGATCCAGTGCTCTGTGAACGTCTCGATTACGTGCCGCTGCGTAGTGACGTCACTCTATTGGTCGTTTTCGCCGTCACTCTACCGCATTTATGACGGGGAGTATTTTGGAAAGAAACGTTAACCTGATCCCTGCCGCCTGCAAGCATCTCACCACACGCCTCCAAGTGTGGCGACCTTCAACAATGTTTTCAATATTTTTTTCCGCGTACAACAAGGTACTGTCATCAAAGTACGTACACTTAAGCTCGGTATCCATCAAAGTGGAGAGGAGAGGAAACGAGAGGAGATAAGCCGCGAAGCTGTCAGGTTATTTCCACCAAAGCGGAGAGGAGATCTGAGCTGTGCTTATAACAACGCTTTTGAGTATGCGGGGCGCGGGGAGAAGAGAGCGGAGGAAAGAGATATAATATAATATATACATAATATCAAGTTGACGCAGCACAATATTCTATAGACAAATGACACATCTCCTCTCCTCTCCGCTTGATCCATTTCCATCGAAGCTAAGCGGAGAAGAGATATGGTACCTAATATCGAAATCTAATTGGTTATCAATCGCTCCTGTGATTCCTCTAGTGTTGCAAGAGAATGTGGGCGGCGGTGATCACTTAACACCAGGTGACACGTACGCTCGTATGTCCTCCTCTTCCAAAAAACAATACATCTCCCCTTTTTTGATACTGGGCCTAACACAGAATGCCAGCAAAGCCCCTTTCATTTCGCTGGTAGGTTTGTTCTAAGATAGCGGGGTCATCCTCCTATTCCATAAAAATAAATGGATGAACATAAATTTACTACAAAAATTTAATGATACAAATGATCCTCAGGACGTGTTGTCTCGCCAAAAAATCTGAGACGAGGTATCGTGCCAGAGTTTCAACACGTCCTGAGGATGCCTCGTGTAGAGGCGAAACACGTGTCGAATTGTTTAAAAAACAAATATTGGCGGAATTAACACTAAAGAAAACTTAAATCATTTGTATAATTATGGATTTCCGCAAAGTAACACCTACTTCAATGAAATTTAAAGATTAAATATTGACGAATTTGTATAGAAGGATGTGGGCATACATGACCAGTTGGGGTTGTAAATGAAACTGGCTAAGTCTATATCTAAGATAGAATAGATTAACTTGTATATCATCGGGAGTGGTATATACAATAACATAACAGATTGCAACAACACTTGGTAAACGCCATGAATCTTCATCATTTCGGAAAGGGACTATGACATGGGGAGAAGAACTGAAAAGGTACGCGTAAAGGTAATCTCTGGCTGGTCTCCGCAACCCGATGACCTAAGTGCGCTTATATTGCGTGCAGGGGTGGCATCTCGGCATCCCAAATCATCAAGGATATTATCAAATATCTGATGTCACCCATTACTTCGGGAAGAGTCTTAGGTGACCTTATTGTGGCCACACTTCAGAATGATGTGTGCGACCATCTCTTCTCTCTCCACCTGTATCCAAAGAGTTGATGCAAGTGGAAGCAGTCAGGGCAGTATCTCAGAATCCATGCACATCCTTATTGTTGTAAGTGATCGTAGTTCACCTACCATCAATTGACCCGTGTTGTTATTAGTTTTATATTTTAACTAGCTGACCCGGAAAATGTTGTTTTACCATATAAATTATTTTTAGAGTTGACCGTTTCTTGGACATTGCAACATTACTTTATTTTTCTAAAATAACAGATTTTTTTCTAAAATAACGTAGCCTAAGTTACTCCTTATTACATCAGTTATCTGCCAATAAAAGTCCCGTCAAAATCGGTCCAGCCATTTCAGAGATTAGCCGCAACAAACAGACATACCGACAAAAATTGTAAAAAAAAAATATTTTCGTGTATGTACTGTATATATATTCATATAATATACATGTAGTAAAAACAGTTATTTCAATATTACAAACAGGCATTTCAATTTTATTTATATGTTTATATGTATAGATGTATAGATTACATCAAATAGAATCAGAAGTTACATCAAAAATCAGAAAAGTTAATAAAACTGTAATGAGGAAATATTCACAGTATCATGTGCTATTCTTATTTACCAGGCTTCTTTGCACAGGATGCACTATTTCTGCCGTGAAGCAGAAATGTGTAAGTCAAAGTCAAAGTCAAAAAATCTTTATTCACTGTAAAACTTAATAAGTTATTTAGTGCAAGTCATGATGAAGTACAAAAGTTACAATAGCATTCAAATGAGTATAACAATATTCATTAACAAAATTTAGAACATTAATTCCAACTATCTTTATCATTCAAATATCCTTTAACATTATAATAGGCCTTGTTTATGTTAATTTATTTTTACGACACATTTAAATTTTTTAATAGGTAATATTTTAATTTCATTTGGGAGTTTATTATAAAATATAACACAATCTACTTTAAAAGGTTTAGCAATTTTACGGAGCCTAGTAGATGGAATTGCGAGTTTATGTTTGTTTCGAGTATTGACACTGTGTACATCACTATTCTTTTTAAATTGGCTAATATTTTTATGAGCGTATAGGAGGTTCTCGTATATCGGCAGTGTACTGCCATAATATTTATTTCACTAAACTTTTCTCTCAATGAATCCCTTGAACGCATTTTATAGACTGCTAGAATTGCTCTTTTCTGCAGCACAATAATTTTTTTTATCGCAAATACATATATATATATATATATATATATATATCTATATACATTATAAGCAATATAAGCATTATTGTGTTTCAGTCTAAAGGGCGCCGTAGCTAGTGAAATTACTGGGCAAATGAGACTTAACATCTTACGTCTCAACGTGACGAGTGCAATAGTAGTGCCGCTTAGAATTTTTGGGGTTTTCAAGAATCCTGAGTGCCACTGCATTGTAATGGACAGGGCGTATCAACCATCAGCTGAACGTCCTACTTGTCTCGTCCCTTACTGTCGTAAAAAATATCAATCAAAAGAGCTTATCCTCCTGATAGCCAACAACGACGCGTTCTCTGGCGCCTCAGTACAAATCAAATGCAATCACTGGATCAGGTATCACCAACCCGCGCTCAAACATATTTATATGTTATGGTTCGAAATCATGTAACATAGAGATTGACTAAATTATTTTTTTTCAACAAACGATATCTTTTATATCGGCAATTATTATTCACTCTGCGTTTCGTATCCGAATCAAATTAAATTTGATAATTTCTGGTAATAATATAATTTCGAAGGCATGGATTAATTAACAATATCTTGTCTGAATGTCAATAAAGGAGATCAATCTCGTTTTGTCGATTTCAAAATCAGACAGATTTTCGAGACTTTGTCAATGAAAGTATTGTAAATAGATAATAGTTCTAGAAGTCCTGTGTTACACTGTCATCTTACGTAGAATTTTCATCCTCTATGATTCATGTTTGATGTGATATATGTTTTCTGTATCTAGCACAGATTATTTTCATTCAGTTTATTTTAAATTCAGCAGTCATTTTAGGCGTAGAAATAATATTAAGGATTCACGGACGAGTAAGAAAAGAAGGACTCCGCGCCGTGATATTAGCAAGTGAAGCAACGTATTAGCAAGTGAAGCACAGTAAAAAAATAAGGACTCCGTGTCACCATACATAACAGTATAGCACCAAAACAAGCCGATTAGCGTGTAAATACATAGCCCAACGCACACACACTACTACAGGCCGATATGCGGCCATTATGAGAATCGTCATCGTCTGTGACAGATCAGTTTGCGTCTAAATAAAATATTTAAAAAATGCTGTCGTGCGTTGTGAAAAAGTGTAAAAACGATACTATATAAGTATTTGTGGCCATATATGATTATTTAATGGAGAAAAAGTTGTGTAACTAGTATCCCCCGTAACCGCACACACACTAGCATAACGATGCTTCACTTGCTAATATCACGTCGCGGAGTCCTTCTTTTTTTACTCGTCAGTGAACTCACGGTGAAAAATTGCGTCTTTGAAACGTATTTGTATAAAGAATTTTCATGAATGTAATATAATTTTGGCGGTTTTAACATTTCATTTATTATTTTTACTTTGTATTATATTATGATATAGTTCATTAATTATTATTATGTACTAGTAACTTCACGTTCTTACTACCCAGTTAACTAACCAATAATTAACAATCAAATTAATTACAATTAACAGTAGAGAGTAGAGAGTGACGTCTGTGTGAAGTAGATGACTGCATCTATTCCATAGATGTATTAATTAATAGATAGACTATGTTACTGAACTTCCAATATAGAGGAGATTGTAATTGGTGAAATAGAAGCATTCCTGACGTATGTTCACTTCGATTAGATCGAAATCTGGTTTGATGTACGCTTCTAAATAAATGGGCTATGTACAGACTAGTGTAACTTGCCATACTAGCTCATCAGCTCGATCCATTCGACCGCATACAACATAGAGCAGCTCGAATTGTCGGGAACCCAGTGTTCTGTGAACGGCTGGATCACTTGGCGTTGCGTAGAGACGTCCGCGTCGCTTCATTGTGTCTTCTACCGCATTTATCACAGGGAGTGTTCCGACGAGCTGTTTCACTTGATTCCTGAGCCAAATTCCACCTTCGCACGACACGCCACAAATTAGGTCATCATCCATCAAAAGTGCGGTTTTCAAGGAGCTTTCTTCCACGTACTACGAAGCTGTGGAATGAGCTTCCTTGTGCGGTGTTTCCAGGACGATACGACATGGTTACCTTCATAAAAGGCGCGTAGACTTTCCGTAAAGGCCGGCAACGCATCTCTTGACACCTCCCCATCCCGAGAGGATCTTGCCCGTTTGCCCAAAAAAAAAATCCTATGCCGTTGGAAATGCATTGATCACTTAACATTATATGTTTTAGTTTTTTCTTTGATTACCGCGAGTGTTACACATTTAAATAAAACACCTATTAAAGGTTTAAAACGCGTGTAACTGTATCTCTTTGTTGTTTAATTTAAAATACATGACTTGTTTTATTTCTCCTCCTTCTTAATTAAAAAATAATATTTATACCTTTACTTATTTGCAGTGTGTTCTTGATTGACGGCTCAAGCTCAGGTATTTTTTCTATCATTGTATAAACTTATGCTGCATTCACGACTGCTTTATAATCCCAACGAAGTAGCACCGCGTCAACATCAACCCGTAATTGGCAATACTGTAGAGTTTTGCACGGCTTTGTGGATATTCAAATTCTCATCATTTTATTCAAAATAGTATATAATATCACTTATTGAAAGTCAAAAACTTACCACCGATTCCAAAATGTATGCCTCAGACCTGAGAAGTACAGCGCAAAATAACTCAGCGGGCTTCTTTTTTTATAAATCGTACAATAAAATTTATTATTTAAAATCCTGAGGACGGTCGCTCCATTCACAATCTGTGGTATCATTATGAAAGTCATTTATGTTATTGTAACCTTTACCACAACGTTTTTAACCATTATTTTGAATTTCGCAATGCAATATTTTGAATATTTTATAGGATCTTGTTGTAAATACATATACATCGCCCCACAAAATACTTTTTAGCTCGATTCGGCATTATAAGTTTATGTTTGTTACATACATAACATTATCAAGAATATATTGGCAGGCAACAGTCAAGATGTTTATTTCTTTAAATTTTGCTCTTATTGATTCTAAAGGACCTAAGTTAGGTTAGCATATTCAAGCTGATTGTACGCCAGTTTATTGGAACGATTAGGCAAAACTCAACGTCGCGCTACCGCGACAAGTTTAATGACTATGTCATGAATGCGTCTGCTCCACTGGGCGCCAATCGCGCTATTTTATGTTTCGTCTTTTGCTACGAAAGATTTCCCCGCAAAGTTATTTGGTGAAACTATTACACACCATTTAAAATGTCTAATGTTATTTTCGAACTTCTGTGTTTCAAATAGAGAGAAATTGCAGCGAAATACAATATCTCCTATTCAGGATCGGAATAAATCCGCGAAATAACACACACGAACGGACAGAAGCGGAGACTAGGAGCCGCGTAACCGTAAATGTTGTCAAAATATTATTTACGTCTACAGATTTGGATGCAATCCATTTGTCGTCGTGAAAAACAGCCGTGAAAGGTCATTTTTACTAAAATAAGACAAATCTTCTTAGTATTTTTGTTGCAAAGATGTGAATAGCGACTTGACGGAGTGGTAATGAGTTTTCTAGTTCTCTTCTCACATTATATTTGTTTTCATCCTTAAGACGTCCACCGCTGGACAAAGGCCTCCCCTCAAGATCTCCATGACGATCGGTCCTGCACTGCCCTCATCTAACGTATTCTGGCGATTTTACCTAGCCTAGCACTGCATCTTCCGGTACTCGGTCGCCATTCGAGGACTTTACTGTCCAACCGGCCCTCTATAGTAAATCCGTACTGCTCGAATAAATACATGTTAAACATATTATACTACACTGTTGAATTCAAACATGGATAAACACACACTGGTCATTTACCAGTGGTAGGCTCCTTTGCACAGGATGCCAGATAGATTATGGGTACAACGGCGCGATTTCTGCCGTGAAGCAATAATGTGGAAGCATTACTGGGCCAATGAGACTTAACATCTTATGTCTCAAGATGACGAGCGAAATTATTGTAGAGTCGCTCAGAATTTCTGGTTTTCCAAGAATTCTGAAGGGAACTGCATTGTAATGGGAAGGGCGTTTCAATTACCATCACATGAACATCCTGTTCGTCTCGTTGCTTTATATCATAAAAAAAAAATCTCAGTATTTAATTAAGCATTAATATATTATAATAATTAACAAAATATTTTGTCAGCAAATCTGGTTTTAATTAGATTTAATTCGAAACAGAAATTAATTTCATAAGTGTTTGTGATGATAAAATTATTTGCCAATGAATTCACAGCACGTTTTCATAGAAATATTTCCGGTTATTCACGTAATAAGCGCTCATTTTGAACAAGCTTTGCGGACAAGATAATACGGAATTTATTGAGTGCTCGTCGGGACTCACTGCTTGTGGGTAAAAGATATTAGCGAAACTATGGCACGGGATAACTTCCAAGTCACGAAAATTCTTTTGCACACAATGTCTTTTTGTTTCGTTAGCAAATTTATTTAGTCAGTAGTCGTTCGACACGACGCGGATAGTATTTGAGTTGACGCCGGTGCTAAAGCGTTTATTCCGGCACTCATATACAAAAGGCGTAGTCCCTGATATTTATAATTTAATTTCAGAGCAATGGTTTAACGGCCGTTTTCAATAACGTATCTCTAGTTACGGATAAATTGCTGTCATCGTTTAATGACAAGATCTTATCTATCCATAGTTATGTCCAATATAGGTTAGATGTTTGACGATAGGTTATTGAAATGTAAGTAAGCGTAAGAGGATAGATTTGTCTACCTCTAGTAAGTTTAACTAAGGATAGATAGGTAATTGAAAACGGCCGTAAGTGAACTAACGGCCGTCCCCAATATACTATCTACAGATAGAGATAAATTATTACCTTCTACTGTCAGTAATAAGCTGCCAATAATCTGAAGCTGTCCCAATATACCCAATAAGTCATTCTCATCGCCTTATATTGGGACGCGTGAATTGCAATTTCCATACAAACTTTATATCGCTGGTAAGCTATACGTCGTCCCATTGACAGACAGCGTGCACGGATCACCCTGAGACGACGTAAGTCACCCTGACTTACCGTCGATAAGTTTATTGGGACAGAAAAGTCAACGATAGTTACGATCTTTATCTCAAGTAAGAGATAGACTGAATATTGTGAGCGGCCGTTAACCGAATTTGTCAGATATTATTATGATAATAATAAGCAAATAACAAAATATCCATAGCCGTGGCATTGTCAGTTACTTTTATTTTTTTGTAGAGTGGTATAACATTATAAGTTATTTATGACAAACCTTCGTGTCCTTGTTAATTAACTCTTCAAAAAATAATAATCTGACTTGGTGTAATTTATTTCACAAAACAGAAAGATCAAACAATTAACAGAAGGATGCTCCAATACTATATAATATAACACAGTTTCATTTATATTCCAGTAAAGTTAATAACAGCTACGTTCCCATTTTCACACAATAATTACCAATTCCCTGAGCGAATAACTCTGATTTGTGACCTAACCCACACATTCAGCACTTAAATGTAATTTGGGACTTGCTAGAGAACAAATTTTACTAACTTAGCTGCTCTAGCTATCGGTATTAATTTAATAACTTGATTGTTTATCGTCTCTTTATTTTAAAGATAATAATTAGTGATTAAAAATACGGCTTGCACTCCGAGAGTGGCGGCAGAAGAGAAATCTTGAACATAAACGTTGTGCGTTTTTGAATATTTTGGAATGGTTAGGGAATAATTTCGCACGAATTGCTTTATTTATCAGTAGTAAAGTATTTGCATTTATGTGCTTAAGTACAATATTCATTTATTGCGCTATCGTACACAAAAATGCCAATTTATATTACATAATAAACTTCAGAACTATTACAATTATTTTACACTATAAAGTTTATAAATATTTCACGGCTGAGATGCGATTCCTCGACCTCGCGGTATCTCGGCTTTGCAATCACAATGTATCAACCACTGGTCCAATGACTATATGACCAATAAGTTAAAATAGCCGTACTATAAATCCAAAGTATAAATCTTTCATCCATAATTTCAACGAGTGTCTTACGAATTTTCGATCAGGCCACGTGTTTGGCGCGAGTTTAACATTTATACCCATCCCAAGAAATTTGATTACTGTTATATTCTTACCATTACTATGAATTTTGAAAATATCTACAATCAATTACTTCTAATGAATAATAATTATTGTTTTGTACCTGTAGTATGATAGTATCGCTCAGCTGAAACCACACTTAAGCCCCAAGACGTTCCAAATAAATATTATAATACGAACGTTAGGCGTACCCCGCGCCCTGTCAAGACGCGCAAAATCCGTAGGTAGTGCGAGCCGGGGCGTTACCTCAAACCCGCTACACTCTGATAGACCTCCAAATGGTCTGAAATAAGTCGGTAGCAACACCGATGAATAGCGAAAGCCGATTTAAACAAAATAAAGTTATTAATGTCTCACGAAAGATTCCATGATGAGGATATTTGTTTCTGAGTGACGGATTATATGTATAAGATGTGCTTATGTACGTTTAAGTATGTATTTCGTATTGAATAATAAATATCAATGTCTTGCACTCCCAGCGGATACTCCATAGGGAGTGCCGCTTGCGCCTCTCTGTCCCCAAGAGAAGGTCGACTTCGATGAAGACTTAGAGGGCACCTGCCCAAAGTCAACCTCAGGTGGTGTTTAGTGGGAATTCACTTAGGTTTTACGTGAGTTCCACATAGCTAACGCAGACTTAGGCTGCATTGGTATGCATGAGCATTAACCACCTCTCTCCCGTCGTTATCCCGGAGGGTAGTAGCCCTTTGTCTGGGCGCAAAAAAAAAAAATTGTACACATAGCAGACTATGCCTAGTTTGGCGCATGATAATTTATGTAAAAGAGTATAAATATAAAAGTATTCGTCTGATTATTATTAATAGTAGTATTATAACGTAACACAGGCACTGCCAACATGAACTTTACGCCTTGTACATGCTTTAACTTGAAATAATCGAATAAATATTTGAAGGAACTTGGCAGTACCATCGAAGCGATAACAAGTAATGTAATTTAAAGATGCTTGCAGTGCCAAGAACATAGCATTCTTCTATCACTTTTCTTTTGAATTGTTAGTTAAATAACAAAATCTTAATCATGTCTTACGTGATATCTCCCCAGAGGCAATCAGAGATTATGGCGAAAGCCAGTAGGTAGTTTAAATAAAACACTTTTTAAAGGATTAAAAACCCGTGTAATTGTCACTGTGTTTGTACATAGGATTTTGCGTAAACGTGCTCTGGAAAGGTCACGAAACATCGGGTTAGCTAAAATAATAATAAAAATGTAAATTTGACGCGAAATCTAATGTAAAACACACATTGCTGATTTCCGATTTTCATGAGTCACGGACTTCGCCTTTAGAATATGAGTGTCAGAATAAACGTCACTTGAGCTTACTCATGTGCACGCATTCTTAGCACAGTTTGAGAAATGCTATTCCGCTCAAATTATTTACGTCCGTGGCAAACAGACCTCCCCGAACAGTTTTCTGTCTAAACTATACTTCAGGATATCTTTGGCACCGCAAGAATGTTCGGCAGAAGTTAATTCAGTTTTTGTTGACAGTTCAATATAAAATATGAAATTATTTTGTCTGGGTACTTATTAAAAGAATTAAGATAAAAATGATGTGGGATATTGGTTGTTGTCCCAAAAGGATAAATAAAATTTAATGCGTACTTTCCTATACAAAGTATGTATACTTCACTGTAATCATGAAATAAACGCTTAATTTCTAAATTTAATAAACTGGAAACGATTTAGTTACCATTTCTTCTCACTAAAACTTTACTTTTTGGAAGTGTAGGTCTTCGACATATAACTTATAATATATTTATCGTTCATTACCTGTCTTATATACATGATAAGCGTGGTTTCAAATCCCGCATCGTTCATAAATTTTGGTTCATTTTACATCCTTTACCCCAGAAAAAGATTTCTATTTCTCATCTGACTAGACTATTTGACTACTAGACCTATTATAGATTAGTATACCTTCATTACGAGACTATAAGAATTCTTAACCCTACATTTTATAACAATAAATTTCATGTCTTTCAAACGTACATTTGAAAGCGCCCATGTTTCTCTAATTGGAAGGGAAGAAATATCTGGAACCATTTATCAACCCGCGGGAGGTGGCAATATATTTGTGTTGATGTATGAAAATATTGTTGTTATAATATTCATTGCACAAAATACAAGTCTTTAGCACAACATTTCAATATTGAAGGCCAACGTTGCCAAGTGAGGATAGCTTTTGTTTTTAATCACCTAGCCATTCCATGGCATATCTACGTGATACTATAGGCAGTTTTTTTATTACTTACTTGCAATGAACTGTTAGTAAAACATAATATCCTACCATTGAGTAACCAAAGACGGCCAACAGATGCAGTATAAAATTTGTAATTGCGAGATTAAGTCATCCCAATTCTTATCTGAAATTAATTTATCTGTACCATCAACCACTTGTGTCGCCTTTATCGCGCAGATGGTCTACTCATAGATTCTTTACTTACTTTGCCAATAGGATGATGCTCTGAAGTAAAAACTCAAGATTAGATTTTATGGCTCCGACAATAATAAATCCGATTATAATAACAATAAAATATATTATTCCTCTATCAAATAAGCGAATAAGAAATTTTGTACACCTAAATAACAAACTTTTTATGTTCTATACATTGAGTATGTATTATCTCTTTCATTCTTTTCTAGCGTTACGAACGCTATTGGACTTCTTGTAACGATCTCTTATTGGTTGATTGATGTCAAAGGTTTGCCGAATTCTATTTTCACCTTCTTCGTCATTCTTAATCTTGTCGCTATCAGGTTTTACTTGCCGAAAAAACTCTCTACTGTTTTGTACTGTCTTATCGAAGTTAGATAATAATTTTCCTCGACCTTCAGATTTATTTGCTTTAAATCGTCTTCTGCATAATGGACATATCCTTTCAACGTACGACCGTTTTCTGAGCCTGTAGCCAACCTTGGCTGGTCTCTCTGAGGAACCAAAGCCACTTGCGGTTATGCCGCTACTGCTTGTTGGCTGTGTCATCTTCTCTTTGTAATTCTTAGAATTGAATTGAAAAAGTTTCCTCTTTTTATTCACTTTTGCTTTCTTCGTACTTGTTTTATCACGGGAAAAAAACGGAAATTTCATCCTCTTAAAAACACTGAAACAAAGTGATAAGTTAAAATGTTTCTGCATAATAATACAGTATTATTTAAGTGGACAATTTTCAGTTATTAGGAAATTAGTTTAGTTAAATGGATCTCATGAGAACTATACCAGTGTCCGACGTGAATGAACGAATCTTAAAGATGAAAAGCCTAAAAAATAATATGTAAAGAATATAATTCGATTTTCGGTTATATATAGACAAACGGTTTATGCTGATCAAATCAGGTATCGCGGTAATAAAGTACATATACATATAGTCTTTAAATTTAAAGTTAGTGTTTCGTTATATAACATGTTATCTTTGAATGTCAAAATGAAAAAGAGACGGTATTATATTATTTAATGAAACATTAACTTTAAAGATGCTTTGTGCAACTGGTATTTAGTCTCCTAAATTCTCAATAATTTGTAGATCCATTTTCCCATGTAGGATTATTACTTACTTTTTTCTATAAAAGAAATTGACTGCAAAACGTTCACCGGTAAGCAAAATACTCCACTCAATACAATGCAGCAGCACTCAGGATTCTTGAATAACCAACATTTCTCAGCGACATCGCAATTGCGCTCGCCAGTTTGAGACATTAAGATGTAAAGTCTCTTTGGCCTAGTAATTTCTCTAGCTACGGCATCCTTTTACACAAAATATAATAAGCGTCCGCACTGCTTAACTACTAAGGTATATACACCAGTATTAGAAGGTCTTTCTTAAGTCTCCATTTTCAAATGCGGTGCCATAGAACAATGACCCATTTTTTTGGAATAATAAGACAAACGAGCATTGGTGTGATCTTAAACTTTGCCGGAATTTTAGGTGGGATGTGTGCTCTTTTGAAGGTATCAATATCGTATCAAAGTGTGAACACTGCGTGCAATGGGTACCGGCCATTGAAACTAAGAGTAGAGAAAGTAAGTAAACTGAAGCGTTCCAAAATATTGAAAATTCTATTGCGCTCCTACTCTTAACTACGGTGTCACCGGAATGTTGGCACAAAACCAAACTGACGAATGCGACGATGTATCCTTGTATGTTGAGCTATCAGAACAACGCGTAAATTTTTATGTGGCTATTCTGTTACAAAGTTAATTTGAGGGTTAAATAGACGTCTTATTATGAATTTCCACTTTCTATTAAATTGTAATATTTAAATATTTGTTAGAAGTAGTAAGTACTATATAACACAATTAAAATCTTCCCAAAGGAAATAATGTGCACTTGCGGTGGAAGTAAGTAGCATCACAAGTTAATCTATTATACTTTTAAGTCACAGGACTCAATCCATGTGTATCATACCTATATACATTTTTTTCCTGAATAAAGTAGTGTCTTATCAGAGCATATTGTGAATTAATCTCATACATAATCATATTTTTCAGGACCTAGAGCTAGATGGGTATCACAGCAGCGCCTTTTTCTATCGTCAAGCAGTATTTTGGTTTTGTTTCTTTTGAAAGGAAGGAAAGGAAAATTACCAGGCTAGTGAGACTCAACATCATATGTCTCACGAGCGCAATAGCGATGCCATTAAGTATTCGGAGTTTTTAAAGAATTCTTAGAATAATAATAATATACATCAGGTGAACGTTTACAGAAAAGTTTGAATTTTTTTCAAATACTTACCATTTATTTTCTGGAGTTACTAAGATGTTTTCATTATTATTGTGTTTTTTCTTTGCGTTACTCGATATTTTACTGTCATGAGAAGATTTAGAATTACTTATATATTTAAGATTGTTTAAATTTTCGAGTATATTAGTATCGTCGCTATTGTTGTCTAATTCTAAATATTCTTCGTTATTATCATTCTCATTTTCATTAACTTCAAATAATGAATCAACATCATCTCTTCTTGAAAGCTGACTTCTATAATTAAATAGAAAAGTAGAAATAAGTCAATCCTAAAACCTAAGAACTAGTTGACGAGTTTCATTTTCATACTATGATATAGTTGGATTTTATATTGGCATTAAGTAAAGACAACCTCACATTATATCATTATAGAAGGAAGTTGGTTCCACAGTTGGGTACTTTATGTGCCTTTAGGAACCACCTTCTGGATGTACACCAAGCACTACGATCATCCAGATGGTAAATATGTAATTCTAATTTGAGGCATTAATTGTTGTCATTTTGAAATTTTACGGCAGAATCAGTGTTTAATCTACGTACAGCTATTTATAATAATAACTAGCTGACGCAGCAAACGTCGTATTGCCATATTACATATTTAAAAAATTCATTTATTAAATTTTTATGCAACCGATTCTCAGACCTACCAAATACATCGTACTACAATTATTGTATTCGATTGCCATCTTGCAACCCTATATCGGTTTGGTGGATGGAACAGAATAATTTAAAAATCGTGATACAAAAATAGTTGTAGATCGTAGAAGGACGAAAATTTAAATGTTGAATCATAACAAAATAAAAATCAAAAAAAAATCAAAAAATTAAAAATCTAAATTGGGGTGACTACCCTTAACATTTAGGGGGATGAAAAATAGATAGTAGCCGATTCTCAGACATACTTACTGAATATGCATATAAAATTTGGTAAAAATCAGTAAAGCCGTTTTGGAGGTAACTAACATTGTGACGCGAGAGTTTTTTATATACGATGATAATATTAACACACTTTACACAGAGTATCTTGCCCCAAACTAAGCATAGCCTGTACTATGGGTGCCAGACAACGATATTTTTAAAACGATATTCTGACTTAAACATACATAAATACAAATAATCATCCATGACTTGGAAACAAACATCCATATTCATCATATAAATGTTTGCAACTACCAGGGTACCAAACCGGGATCTCTACCTAAGTGGGCAGGGTCACTAACCACTGGGATATATGGATCGTCGTTTATGTATACATACACCCCGGCATGGACATAAAATTATTCTCAATATTATCATTCAGCAACTCGAGATGAAATTTATCTTTCATGTGACACATTATTGTTTGCCCCATATAATGTTATTGTTAAAATAATGTCGCCATCAATAAAACTAAGCAATAAGTACCTCTTATACACGTCGTTATAAGGCTCGTTATTATCTATTGTGTCATAGTCAGGGTTTTGAATAAAACTAGCAACATCAATCTCAGCCAGCGTTTCCTTATCATCAATCTTCATATCTTCTCCCTGCTTGCGTTCACTCTCCACTGCATCGTCGTTAATATTTTCAACGCTATTCACTTTATTGCGAACGAGTTGATAATCCGGCTGCATGCCCATATAGTCATAAGTAAATACAGAACTTATATACACAGTTAAAAGTAACAAATAAAACACTTTATGTAACATTTTGTCGCGACATGCTTGATACGCGTCAGCTGTGATTTCAGTTTGGCATTTACTCTTCTTTATAAATAGCTCAGTTGTTTTAAATTATTGTAAATGAGGTTTAACTTGTTCGTGGTATTAATTGTCTTTTAACCGATTTGTCGTTGTATATTTTATTGATTTATCTATATATAGAGGAAATTTGTCATGCTGCAGGATGTTGTATACTCGCTAGCCCGATCGACGTTCTTTTATAATCTGTAAAAATTTTAACCAATAAAATGAGAAATATATAATATATAGGTATCTTTATGCTATATTGATACTTTATATCTATTTGGAAAATAAATTAAAAGTCAGCGCTATATGTGATCAACTTTCATATAAATCCCTAGGTCTATTGCGTTTGCCGCTAGCTGGTACTAATCTGAAAATACAGTCACCTGTATCTAGACTATGCCAAACATATAATTCTCTCGATGTATCTATAGACATATTTAGCACATCACCCATAGCATTTAAGACTGTTGTTCGGAAATTTCTAAATAATGTTAAATAGTATTAAGGTTTGTTATAATTCTTAAGCTATAATAGTTCATGTAGTTTTGAACTAAATGAACTTGATATATTTTTTTACTTCATTTTCATGTTGTGGCACCTATATACAGTTTTGTTTAGACATTAACTTATATTAAGATAACTTTTAGTGTAACTGTCACTGGTTGTCCGTAAATAAATAAATAATAATCGCCATTCTGTTTATCATATCAGTACTAGCTATGCTTAAGCAGCGCTGTTTGGATGTGCCGCTTATAATAAATCTGCCAAATTTACGACAACCCTTCTGTGTAATCTCGTTAAACGAATGAGAAGGGTTCCGTAGCGTCGGAGCCACGCGTGGCGTGTACTTAATAACTTGAACCCGCTCATTAACCTACTTACTTATATTTTGACTCGTTACTTTGCGTTGCTAAAAGTAATGAGTACCTACTTAACGAAATTTATTCGTATAACCCTATAAATATGTGTTGGGGGATAACATTAATTATTAATTTTATAACTAATCACGGTATGTTTAGGGGGGAAAATTAGGAAACTGCAAAAACCTCGCTATTTAAATATACCAATGACTTGTTCTAACAAATTCTGCAAACACTTCTTGAAATTTGTTGGAGTTCCATAAGTGGTTCGCATCATGTTGAAGTCTGGTTTATACAACCGCGCGTTTTCCAAGTAACTTCTTGCCTCTAATAGCAACTTTGAGGAATAAATTGCTACAGTTTTCTAAAACCCATACGACTCAGGGACAGTCAAGCATAGAGCATACATACATAACATACCTTATAGGCCGCCAACGCATCGCCTGACTCCCGGCGTTGCGGAATACCATTTACGACTGCCTAATCACTTTTCATCACGTTGGCCACTTGCCTGTTTGCCCCCTCTTATATTAAAATGACTCATCATCCATTAATCCGGCTCGAAGGACCACTTTTTTGTTTGTTATTTACCTAATTATTACTATTGTCACTAAGAGGTTGGACTGACTAAATTAAAATGCACTGATTTTTTTACTATGTTTATTGATTAATATTCTGACAAATTAATAATAAATAGGAGCACTGTACAGCATGACTGTGATAAAGATAGGGCCGAAGTGGAAGTCAAAGAGTATGTAAAAACTACGTAATACCGGAAGTGTGCGAGTCAATGATATTTTAGTGTAGAATAATAAACAGTTTCCATGATAACTTTATACTCATGTGATATTTCTTATTATATATTTGTGACACACTGTTCATGTCATATCAAATTGTCATTAAAGATTAATTTCAAGAAATTTTGGTGTTGCGATAGCAAATTTTTTTGTAATCAGATAAGGTTAAAATTACTTGAAATTGAAGCTGTTTATGTGTGGAATATCGTAGTCATCTGTAATGTAGCTAAAACGGCTGATATTCAGTATGTTTCTTTTTAATAAGAAAAATAGAGACGAGCAGAACGTTCAGCTATGGTTATTGATACGCCCTGCCTATTAGAATGCAGCGCCGCTCAAGATTCTTGAAAAACCCAAAAATTTTGAGCGACACTACAATTGCGCTCGTCACCTTCAGACATAAGATGTTAAGTCTCATTTGCCCAGTAATTTCACTAGCTACAGTGCCTTTCAGACCGAAACACAATAATGTTTATACATTATTGCTTCAAGGCAGCTATAGGCTTCGTTGTGGTACCCATAATCTAGCCGGCATCCTGTGCAAGGGAGCTTCCGTATAAGTACGTATTCCAATGCCACACGTTGATCTTTTTTATTCACAAAACTCTACATTATACGGGTCCAAGGCGCAAGGCTCGCGCTTTTATCACGCTGTCCATAAATTTAGAAAAGCTTCGTCAACTCAACATTTCACACAAAGGGCAAACGAGTTACGCTTATTCCGAACTTGTGGGGAAACTTTAAAAGCTCTCGCGCGAGTCGCCGAGTGATGGTTGACGCGGGTCGGGGCTGGTTTGAGTTTAAATCTAATTTAGAAACGCTTTACGTGTCAGGTTTGAACAATTTCAAGAAGCAGGTTCAAACTCAAACAAAGACTTACATATTCTGATCGTATTCACCGCGAACTCTTGTTAAATGGGGACGCCTGGGTTTTATATAAAAATAAATAATATATGACCTAGCAGTCTATAAATTTCATAGCTATACAAGTGTAAAATCTTCATTGTATCACACAATGCTTATTTATGCCTATATTTACAATACTATTATTTTCCCTGTACTTTCCCCGGGGCATAAAAAGAATAGGGGAGTCCCAGGCCCAAGGGTGTCGTAAGAAGCGACTCAGGACTTTTTCGAAGTGGAAGAGTCACGCTGCCGTCTTATGACGTCAGCACGATCGGGCAGACTCTTCCGGGTTAATTACCACACTCGCACAGAATACCGGCGTGAAGTAGCGGCCTAGTGCCGCTATGTTTCGCATAGGTTAGAGTCGAGGACCGGAGGCCATTCCCCCTCCCCTCCACCCGAATATAACAGCAGAACTAAAAAAGATTTGACCCCAGGAGGGTACCGCCTCTACCAGAGTCGGAGAATCCCTCCCCGAGCATTCTCGCTCGGGCTACCCGTCGTATTCTGGGGAGGGCACAGAACCACGCATGTCCGAGGACAAAAGAGGTAGTAACACCACGGCACCCCGCTCCACGCTCAACGTGGTCTTTTGCAATATCAGGGGAATTCACTCCAATTTAAACGCCGCGGCCGACCACCTTGAGAGATATCTCGACCTAGCGGGTACAAAATTGAGCACAAATTTTTGCCTTATGCCGTGGTATGTGTGTACGTTACGGAGAATATCTGCTGTCGCCGTCTCGGCAATTTTGAGGGTAGGGACCTGTCTACTCTATGGCTTCGTGTAGATTTTAAGGACCGCGTCCGTATCTGTGCGTGTGTCTACAGGTCCCATAGTGGTAACGCAGAAACGGATCACCTCATGGGCTGCGTTTAAGCGGCAATTGAAGACGTGCTTGCACAGATCCCCTCCGCTGAAATCATAGTCTTGGGTGATTTCAACGGGCACAATGCCGAATGGCTTGGATCACGTACTACAGACTACGCAAGGCGATCTATGCATAATTTTGCATTGGCGTATCGTCTAATTGGTTGAGTGGCCAACGCGGCTCCCGGATGTAGATAGCCACATGCCGTCCTTATTAGATCTTCTGCTGACTACACAGACTCTCTGTCAACGCCTCTCTTGGAACGTCCGACCATTGCCTGGTCAGGAGTGTAGTGCCTATCCGACGCCAACGTCGCAGACCACCAGCGACCCGCTGCGTTTGGCACTACAAGTCAGCAAATTGGGATAGGATGCGTTCCTTTTGTGCATCCTACCCTTGGGGCAAGGTTTGTTGCCCTTCGGATGATCCTAGTGCCGGCGCCGTTGCAGTAGCCGATATGATACTACACGGCATGGATATTTTTATATCTAGCTCTGTAGTACTGTTCGGTGGCAAATCATAGCCCTGGATCGATGCGTCAGTTAAAGCAGCATCTGACTGCAACAAACAAGCGTATCGAACTTGGGTTGCGCTCAAAGGATCCAAACTGCAAAGTTCTAACGAGGAAATATAACCGTGCTTCCAGATTTTTTAAGCGGCAAAGTGCCCGTGCGAAATCGAAGCACATCGTCAAAATCGGCGAGTAGTTGTTGTCGAACGCTGCTCTTGTTAACTTCGTGTGGCCGGCGGTGATCACTTAACACCAGGTGACCCGTAGGCTCGTTTGTCCTCCTTTTCCATAAAAAAAAATGACATAACGGGTTAGCCTGCTTAAACTCGGCAGGCCGTATCAGTCGTCACGCCAGCATTAACGAAGTCATCCGCAGGGCATTTACCGCTCTTTATATACCAGCTATTTTAGAGCCAAATGGTATATAACCAGCCGCGATGGCAAGCGTCCTGATGGAATGACGCTGGTGGCTTGGGCACGGGGAAGGGCGCTGGTGTGGGACGCGACCTGCGTTGACACTCTGGCTCCTTCTCATGTCCAAGTTACGTTAGTTAGTGCTGGGGCTGCTGCTTCAACTGCCGAAGACATCAAGCGTCGCAAATGTTTCGGTCTCAGTGAGTCATACATCTTTGTGCCGTTTAGTGTCAAGACTGAGCTGCCATATTTCGCTAAATAAATACCAGCGCTTGGGTTGCCAGTAGCCCTATAGAAGTGCGTAGATAGTACTTTGCACATTCTTCGCGACTCATTGAACAATGTATAGACTTTGTCTAGATTTCTTCTTTAAATAGAGTGTTTGAAGCGAAACTCCTATTTTGTGTGATTGAATTGCTGAGTGATCTAGATATAGGCCAAATCTTTATAATATTAAACTATTTGTTATTTGTATGAAACAAACATACACATTGACGCAAAATAGATATTGTATAGAATAATAATAAAACACTCACAGGAGCATAAGCTTAACGGGAGACACCTGCCCCTAGTTTTTAAGTTCTTTTTGTTAAAGAATTAAACAAATTTATTATTATTATTATTTATTACTAGCTGACTTGGCAAACGTTGTTTTGCAATATAAACTATATATGTATACCTTCCTTGAGCTACAACGAATCTATTACAAAAGATTTCATTGAGATCGGTCGAATAGTTTAGGAGTTATTAGGGAACATACAAACATACATTCTCTTTTATATATATAGATGAGTATGTCAGTAATACTTCTATATTTTACACAGGGTCACTCTTGGCATTGTCTACAAACATTATATTCCTTTGCATGTTATCAGTGGACAAGATGCAGTGTAGAAGATGATCATAATAGTGTAATTGGTACATGTGGCATGTACCACTATCAGGGGCGTTCATACCATATAGGCAATTAGGCATGTCTACATTAACAATATCTTATGTTTTTAAAGTGATAACCCTCACTTCTAGGATTAATACACAAATAAAATTTGAAAAACAAAATTGTATGAACGATGCGGGATTCGAACCCACGATATCCAGCGTTATCACTTTAAAAACATAACATATTGTTTAGATTTACAAGAGCGACATCTCAAGTCAATTTCCTAATATGCAAATATTGGGGTTGAGCAGGTTTTCAACTGTAAAGTAGATCAAATCTGAGAGTTGAACAAAGCAAACAGAATTTTATAACGAGGCGGTACTCGAACGGTTAGCTCAGTTGGTTAGAGCACCGGCACGGAACGCCGGAGGTCATGGGTTCGAATCCCGCATCGTTCATAAAATTTTGTTTTTCAAATTTTATTTGTGTATGTCTACATTAATAAGAACCTAAATTAATATATGACACTAGTGTTAAAGTTAATTTAGTACCGCTATACTATATTTCATTCCATCTTTCTATTCAACACCCACCTTAAGTTTTAGCTTTCATTTAATACCTAGTTAAAACCTTTGATAGGCCATCTATCTTTTTTTATAAAAATAAGCGCCAAGACGAGCAGGACGTTTAGCTGATGGTATTTGATACGCCCTGCCCATTACAATGCAGTGCCGCTCAGGATTCCTGAAAAACCCCAAAAATCCTGAATGGCACTACAACTGCGCTCTCAAATGTTAAGTCTCATTTGCACAGTAATTTCACTAGGTACGGCGTCCTTCAGACCGAAACACAGCATTGCTTACACATCACTGCTTCACAGCAGAAATAGACACCGTTGTGGTACCCATAATCTAGCCGGCATCTTGTGCAAAGAATCCTCCCACTGGTAATTAATAATAAGATTGGTACTAGGCTACTGAGATTAAAAAAAGAAAATCAGTTTAATGAATTACGAAGCTAAAAAAAGGACGATCTGCTAGTCACATTATCGTATAAGTAAGTGCGTTATGGTTATGAAGAGGAATTTAAAAACCACAAAATTGACATGCCGAGAGCAAATCATAACGTCAACATCTTCGCGTTATGTGTGCAATACTTAAATTTCTAACTATTATATTATTAGGTAATTATATCTACAGCTGTGCATACCTTCCTAGAAAACCAATGCCCACCCTTGACTACTATACATATACACAATACATGTCATATAAAAACAAAGCCGTAATATGGAAAATGCCACAAAATACACCATAACAAGCTTCGACTGCTATATCTATACATTTCCGCATTTCCTCCAGTTTTTTTAAATATTCTTGATCAATAAGCAGCAATGTAAAACATTTATTCAGTTCAGATTTGATTTTGACAGTGACAGTTTATACACGACTAAGGAGAACAGTGTCCTTACATTATCTTGAAGCGCACTTTTGCCGTTCCGCTATCAGACTGCAAATGATATGTCCTTATGATATGTGTATAGAACGTCAATGATTTAAAGGGTTAATATTATTTATACAAACATTACAATGATCATTATACCAACACGATTATTAAAAAAATTAACTAATGTTGTATACATTAAAAACTTCTACTACTTTCGACATCAAATTGAAAATAGTAGATTGTTAACCGAGGGTCGAAAGAATCAATTCCCGAGGTATTTAGACGGCTATAGTCCGAGTAGGAATTCATTTTTTTACCCGTGTTAAACGCTCTACTTTTCATTTCGAATATGAGGAAAATAAAACTATTTGTTTATCTAAACTATTCATAGATAATAATATGTTATAATTTTAGTAGTACCTATTTAAAATTAATTGTCAAATTAGGACAATTTATGACGACTTGTTGAATTTTAAATATGGAACTCGCCGCGTAATTGTTGCGGCTTATTCCGCTCAAAGAAGTTTGTGTTAAGTTCACACTGGCTGTTTAGAAAGCCACATGGCCGCACCATTTTTTTTATTCCTTTTTGTTTTACATTAAACTCTACACAGCTGACAGCAGTTCTATTTTTAAAGTTCATTCCGGCCCTTGGGTGGGCTACATATATATATATGTTATACTTCGTTGCCAATCGCCATACTGTAATCAGTATGGCGATTGGCGACGAAGTATAATCTGGCTAAGTTTGAAAGCGAACAGTTGCTTCAATTGTAGTGGATTTTGGCTATATGCTTCTTTACAAGATTAATAGCCGTCATCTATCAATCTATCAATGACTGCACGTTTCATACAATCGAGTGAATTGCTTTTTTCTTAGTTATGTGGAGGAGCTTGCCGGAGCTGATTTAATCTAAATATTGATAATATTATGTCTATCAATTTTTTTTAATTCAATATAATTTAAAATCTTCTTTACGTGTAGCACACGAAAGACACAGTTTCTCGACGGTGTAAGGTCCATCTGAAAATATTCGAAAAATTTTAGGTTTTTAAACACGTTAATGGAGTTATATTTTATTATTTTAGCAATACCAAATTACCAAGATAATATGTTTAACAAATATAGGTGTAATATTTGTATAATATTTCCTTTTATAAGGGAACTTGATTATACTAAACTTATAAAATCTTTCAGCTAAAAAAATATTTTCAAATATTTGTTGTGTAAGTAAATTAGAAATAAATAATAATTATTACATTTATTTTTGTACGTTTCATTTTATTATAACATGCACTATGTTGTGGTCTTCCAACGCATACATTACTATCTGCAACTGATGTGGGTTTGACAACGAAAGAATATTGATTTTTAATTACGATTACATTATATTATAGAAAAAAATCAGCTGTTTTATAAAATGACCATAAACTAGGTAGTTACACTGTTAGGTAATGAAGTAAACCCTAATTTCTTCAGAAGAGGTAAGAGTCACGCGATAGAAAGAGAGGCAAACTCTAGGTGAACAAAAATGTAGGTTAGTAGCGCTGTGCGGTCTGAATTACACTTTATTGTATGACCGCAAGAGTCCCTATTTCTTTAATTGATTTTGCGGAGTGAGACTTCCGAACTTGTACTATTATATATTCTTTGGCTATGTAGAACGTCAAACAAATAGCGAATGCGAGACGCGAAGCAAGAGCGAAGTTGTGTTTATTTACAAAACTTTACGAGTGGCGTTCCGCAACGCTTCGCTTTCGGTTCGCATTTATGTTAGTTTTACAGTAGGAAGATTAATGGATTACCAATCTCGAACCACTTGTCTCGTGGCCTCCCGACCTCCCTTCTCGCGTCTGCGATGGCTTCCCTCATCGCCATCGGGATGACCACAGCCATACAGGTTGCCGGCTCGCCAGTAGCTGACCATGACACAGTATAATATATTAATTGATGAAATAGTCGTTAAATCATAGAGTAGCTGAGACCCGCGACTTCCCCGCGTACACACATGACTAAGCACGTTGTTAACTTTATATTAAATGAAGATATGAGGGCCTACCATCAACTTTAAATAAGCGATGCGAATCCGATGCAGTTCAGTTTAGGCACCCAAACTGAATGACTACATACATTTTAAAATTGCGCAATTGCATCAAATTATAAACCACTAAGCGCTTTTTTTACTTATTAAATATAATTTATTTTTAATTTAATAATTTATATTATATAAATAAATATAGTTCTTTGAATTACAAATTAAATGTGTGCTTATGTGTTTTCGTAAAAATAACGAGTTATGAACGCACCTCCATTGATGTTTGATTTGACAGGACCACAGAGTACTTTTTTTTAATGCGTTCTTGCGAACAGGCTATAGCCCGGGCCCTTACTGCCTCGTCTTTAGTATTTTCATTTTTGGTATTTATTTTCAGTATTTTGTTTTACAAAAAAGTCCAATAAAGTATTCTCATCTCAACTTTAATCAATAAAATTTTTCTTTTCTATGTTTTCAGTATTTTTTAAAAGTTATTAACAACACGATTCACTTTCCTCTAAGGAAGTAGCAACTTTTTTCGAATCGGTCACTTTGACAAATAAGCTATCCAGTTTAGGTTGAAATAACACCTCATGGTACGAATGAATGAACGAACTAAATCAGTTTGCGGTTCATTTGATATCATTTTTGACATCATTACGATTTAATCAGTTGATTTGACGACAACCTAAATTAGATTGCTCTAATCACGTCGTGGTACGAAATAGCAAAGCAGTTCATTATAGGTTGTCAATTGAATCGCAATAAGAGTTCATGGTAGGCCCGCAGGTATTAATTTTTTTCTACATAATTGCCAATTGTCTAAGGAATAAAACTTAGAATACTTAATTATATAAATATATCCAATAGCTTTTATATAACAAATGCAAAACCTCTATCATTTTATTTATATTGTGATATATCACCTGGTTGTTTTTTTGTTTTAGTGGAAAAGAGTTATAGGCAGTAACAGGTATAAAGGTTATTCTTCAAGGGCTGGTGACTGGGTCGTGGGGCGGCTCATTCTGTTAATGTAAAAAGATACCGATAGAAAAAGATATACTTCCAAACATACGTTATCCGTAGAAACGTATATTTCAACATTCTCAAGGGAATCAAAATTTGGGGGTAGCTGCTGTCCGTGGCGTAGTCCACGTACATGCTATTTATTTATTTAATTCAGAGAGATCTCCATATATATTAGTAAATGTATTAGTAACAATATTTCTTATAAACTACGTTAGTATTATTAGTGGAATATATTTATAAACCTATAAAGCAGTCCTGATTTCTTATTATTTATTCATGCAAAATAAGAAATCAATTTAGTAGACTCTTCGTTTAGCCCGGACATACAGACAGACATTCGTTAAAATACTTTTTGTCTTCCGTGTTGATTACGGAAGCGAGTTTTCTTTAAAAAAAAATAATATACAGTTTTTCATTTTAGCATTTTATTATTTGTGTAGAATAGTCGTTTAGGGTAATTTAGATAGTTGAATAAAAAAAAACGTAAAAAAAATTCTTAAAAGTTTTTTTTAGTCGGAAAGCGATAATTTGCAAATTATTTATCAAATTAGATGATTCAAACACCAATATTAAGTTCGCCGCTATTGACGAAAAAGTGTGTGCGATATCTATAGATATGAATTGAAAACACAATGGTAGGATGGAAGCGAGGCACCGTAGTGAAATTCAACGGTTCTACCTCTAAGTGTCGCCGACGCATTTAACAAAAAGATTACCAGGATTCTTACCTTTCGCTCCGAATATAAGATTGTTGGTGTAGGATTTCTTCCTGAAATATATCCTGAAGTCCTGAGGGATGTCTCGCGCTTGTGGGACCCAGTACTCCCACGTTCTGTCGGTAAGGAGTTCCCCAGTCTCTGGATGATACACCAGCTCCTCAGTTGTCCAATAGCCTGCTCCCATCACAAATGCACCTTCAATCTAAAATTATTCGCTGTTGAAATCACCGTAAAATCTATAGTTTGTCTATACCAGCATTATTTTGTTGCCTAGCCTGTTCTGTTCACACCGTCTATATAATAAAATTATCTTCTCATCAGGATCCGTAAATTGGTGTAGTGCCATAGTTTTGTAGTTTCCTAAAATATATCTTCTTGGCAAGGAAAATTAAAGGTGAAAAATCTCAAATCTTCAAAATCTCGTTCATGGAAAGTTTAGATGAAGGCACCATGCGAAAGCTTTAAAAAAAAGAAACCACCCTGTGATACTTAGTTTTCTTTTTCGAGGTACTTTTTCGAACGATATAGGGGCACTTTCAGATCATTTATGCTACTTAATTTCAAGACACTTTTCAGTGCACTAAACTCAAAAAAGCGTTGTCCATGCCTTTTACGTATTTGGTAAGGTGACCCAAGTTTTGGCACGTAACTTTGTCAAAAGATTACTGTTGACTTTCGACACTAACCTATGTGAAACACAGCGGTGGTACGTCGCTACTTCATGCCAGTTTTTTGTGAGAGAGAAAAAACAATTGTCGCCGCTTACAACATCTTTGGGCCTGGAATTCTCATATTCTATCACGTTCTGGAGAAGCACGGGCATATGTTTCTTATCATAGAGTATAAGTACTGTAAATACTGTACGAGCTGATGAGCCACTTGATGATTAAGAGCATTCTTTGCCCTAGACAGCGACAATATTTTGCAAGTCTTAATACATTACAAAACTTCATATTTTGCGTGCAAAATGAAAAAAATTACAACCTAGTCTTGTAGTTTTATTCAGTACTTTCAGTAGATATTAATTTTATTGCTATATAATACAAATGATAGTATTACAGGCAGTTGTGAGTAAAATTAAATACAACTTTAATTTAAGATTATAAGTACAAAATTTGAGTCTCCTTATTAATATATTGAAAGGTATACGAAATTTTATAATTCAGAATAAATAATGAGTTAGTACTTAGTTATTCCATTTTTTTGTCTATCTGAAACAATAATAATTTGCAAATCTAATATAAGAAGAAACTTACTTGGCCAATATCAATTTCAGGGTTAACACTTTGTCCAACATCTTCAATCAAATCAACCCTGTTTATGTTCCACTCTCCAGTTAGGACATCTATTTCTACTTCAGCTAACGTCACTCCATATATGTTATACTCTTGAGTATCAGCTATATTTGTGAATCCATGAACTTGTAGGTCGATCTGAGCATCATAAGCACTTCGAATGAGCTGCGCCCAAGTTGGATTATTCAGTTTCTGTTTAATAGGCTCCAATCTTCTAAGTAACTCTTCACAACATTTACGGACACCAATCGCAACGTTTTGTGATGTAACACTGCCTCCTGACACAAAACTATTCGGCGCACTTGTAGTCTCATTGGGTTTTATTTGAATTTTTTCAACAGGTATTTTTAACAGATATGCACAAATTTGTACTGCTTTTGTATTTACACCTTGGCCCATTTCGATTCCTGCATGTGTGATAATAACAGAGCCGTCACCAAAATAAACAGCAAGATTTATATCGAAATATTGATTTCCAACTGGAGTCCATCTCAAAAAAGAGCACCTAAGACCTCTCTTCTTCCATCTATTTTCTACATTAAATTTCTCTATTTCCTTTTTTCGCATTTCATAGTTCGAGTTCGTTTTTATTGTTTGTACAAGTTCTAAGATGTCTCTATGCTGTATATTGTCTAAATTAGCTATACGAACTTCAAATGGATCTATATTAGCCTCATAAGAAATTCTTTCCATAATAATTTCAATCATTGCAATACATTCCAAGGTTGCTACAAGAAGTTGATCAGTTAATTATATCCATTGAATCTCTGAACAAAAGTAAAAAGAAAATTTACCTGGAGATCTGCACCATGTATTTGACGCTGTATCAGTTATAGAATTCAGAACTGTATAGTCCCAAGTACTTTTATCATAGCAATTATAATAAGAATCAAGTCCCAGAGCGGTTAGAGGTTCATCAATAATATAGCCATTGTCTGAATACAGTTCATATTTTAAGAATTGAATTTCCCCTCTCTGGTTAACACCCAACTTAAAAAAATTCGAATGTTAATTATTAAATCAATAGTTATAATTAATGTAATAAATTAACACAAAATTAATTATTTCAATGAAAACATAAAAATATTTTCCGCTTACTTCAACATTTGTCGAACATGGTAACCTTTTACCTACAGCTCGCATGTTATTTTTTAAGCTTTGTATAAATCTGCAAGGTCTGTTAAGTTTAAATGTGACCAAAGCACATGCTGTGGCTACCTGAGTCCCTCTTGATATTTTTATACCGTAAGCTCCACCAAGCCGTCTGACTTGAACATCGATTCTAAAAGAACAATTGTAATTAATTTCAAATGAGTATATATAAGTTTAAATTCATTTTACAAATCCAGATTCGTTATCTAGAAATTTTTTGAGTTTAGCTAATTGTATCAGAAACTTACCTGTTTTGTTCAATTTTTAATACTTTTGCTACCATTCTCTGTACTACATCTATCCACTGAGTTGTAGAATACACTTTGATGCCTTCTTCAATTGGATGCGACACGCAAGCCAACGTCTCCATAGTAAAGTGATACTGCCCGTATATCGTAGATTCTCCTTTTATTACCTTTGTCACATCTGACCCCGTTCTAGTTGGTTTGAAATTCATGAACAATGTTGATCTTTTTGGATCATTTTTGGCAATTTTAATATCCACTACTGGTTTCCTTATATTTTTATATAATACTTTAACTAAAGTTGCAGCTCTGTCAGCAATGTGTTGGTTTTGAGCTACTATAATTCCTATAGGCTGGTTCATATATTTCACCTCTTTTTCACATAAAACCTCTTCATCTGCTTGGTAGAATGTAGAACCAGCCGGTGTATAGCTATTTTCACCTGGTATATCTTTTGCTGAATAAAATGCTAAAACTCCGGGCTCTGCCTGCAACAAAGTCTTAGTTTATTTCTTTAATTTATTTTAGTCTCCTTTTCTTATTATTTCCCTTAAATCATTGTCAACCTAAATAATAATATTCTGAAGCATTAAAGTGACTACAAAAGTAAATTTTACAAATAAAAGTAAAATAAACTAACAACTTAATTTATAAATAGTGTGATTAGCATTATAAATTATTTTGCTATAGTAAAAAGCTTTGGATGCTTGATGTCCATTGTTATAAAATAATATTGACAGATGTTACTAAAACTAAAGTCATTTTGAAACTATCTTAAATATATCTTTGCTCTGTTTTGGGACATCGTTTAACCATATTCCGCGCTAACTAATTTGCTTACATGATACAAACTATTATTTCCTCATGAGAAGTTCAATGGCAATAAACCTAGTGTACTATTCGTCCCCGACTAAATGGCGTAGCAGCTATACGAGAGGAAGCTACTGCAACACCTTTTACTCATCATCAAGTTTGTGATAAATACATGTATAGTTAGCATATGCAGTTTTACGAATTGAATTTCTACCAAAATTCATAGACGATGCGGGACTGAACCTGCGTCTCTCTTGAGAGGAGTGCTCTTACCAACTTAGCCAACCATCCGAGTGACGCATGGAGCGAAGTTTGGTTTATCTTGTTCAACTCTCAGGTTGTGTATCTCATCTCAGAAGTGAGGGAAATCACTAAAAAAACATTGACAGTTTTGTTTCGACTTCCATACCAACTTTCATCTACTTATTCATCACCATGTAAGTCTAAACTTTATAAACATATATTTATTGACTTCTTATCAAGCACCCAAATACAAAGTTTTATGGTTTTATTTTCGATAATGACGATCTGCCATACTATCATCCTCTACTTCAACCCAATCATAGCTTTTCATTGCAAAAAGAGCTTAAATTCTTTCACAAAGTCTAGTCTATTTTTGTACCAAGCTTCATCAAAATTGAGTCTGAAGAAGAGCTGCTTTCGCATTTTTTAGATTAGGGACATAAAACACTGAGTAATGAAATATAGTGGGAAGCCTCCGACGAAGCCGACACAAAGGGACTCCTTTACATCGGATGTCGGCTAGATTATGGGTACCACAACGGCACCTATTTCTGCCTTGAAGCAGTAATGTGTAAGCATTACTATGTTTCGGTCTGAACGGCGCCGTAGCTAGTGAAATTACTGGGCAAATGAGACTTGACATCTTATGTCTCAAGGTGACGAGCGCAATTGTAGTGCCGCTCAGAATTTTTGGGTTTTTCAATAATCGTAAGCGGAACTACATTGTAATAGGCAGGACGTATGAATTACCATCAGTTGAACGTCCTACTCGTCTCGTCACGTATTTTCATTTAAGAAAAATAGTGAAATCTCAATCTTTTCTGCTCCGTTGGACATGGTTAAATACAATATTAAAGTACTTACTAATGCTGTACTTGAATCTATTCTATCAATAGTTCCCAAGGGAATATCTGCGAGTACAAATGCTGCAAACACTTCGTTCGGCAGTGATGGAATGTCTTCTGTGTATGTCGCCTCACCGGCACATTGAATCTGCAAATAGACAATAATATATTTGAGTACGTCTTGTTGAAGAGAGTAATAAACACTTTATGTATTTATATTAATAATCTATATTTCTTTCATTTGTAAAATTGTAATATGCAAAAATATATTGTTTTACATTTTCGCCGATTCTTTTTAATACGACAAGTAAAATATATTTTATTAGCTGACCCGACAGACATTGTTTTGTACATAATAAATAAAATATTGTGTTTTATGAATTTGTCAATTATATTTCATAATATCTGGAATTATTTCGTAAAATATGCTCCCTGTTAACCGTGCGTCAGTAAAATCTCTATCAGAAAATATTTATACAAAACAAATATTGGAAATAAAAATAATTATGGGTCCCAAATCGATATAAAAACTATCCTATATCCCCAGTTGGTCTAAACTGCATTCCATGAAGAAATCCCCATTAAAATCCATTCCATAGTTTAGGTGTTCACTGGAAACAAACATCAGGACATTGGATTTATAACTAAAAAATAAGCCATTGAATGGAGGCTACTTTCAAATCAAAGTTATTTATATGTAGAAATTTAGTAATTAGTATCTAGCAAAATGTGTGGGTAATTATCGTTCAAAAATATGATTCAAAATTAATATTAGGTAGGTATAAAATAACACAGGTTATATTCTCACTGTTATATTAGTAACAATAGGGTCATCTAGTGTTTTAAATTTGAAGTACAGATTACTTTGACTTTGAATGGTAGAATGTCTTTCATTTTTTTACAAGAACTTAGTTTTATGTTTGACATTTGCACTATAATATGTTCGAACAAAATTGGGAAATATTAAAACATTACTTTACTTTTTCGAATGGGTAGTTTTTAACTATTTTGAAAAGGACCTCGGAGGTGTGATTTGAGCCCATTGGTTTATTTTCTGTGCGGAACCATTACCAATTGAAGTTTAAGAAGAGATTCAAGCCAAAACAATCGAAAATGTATCAAAAATTTAGGTTGGTCGGAGTACCTACCCCGCCGAGCCAGTCGTGGTGATGATCATATGAATGATATTGTGTTCCATTCATAAACGACAAAGTTTAACCATTCGTATACAACAAACACTTTTGAAAAGAATTATGTGACGTAAAATTGACGTGATATTTTGTTAACAGCTTACCAATCCATCACTTTTAGGTGATGGTTTGTTGAGAGGCCACAGCGCTGGGTTCGTATCGAATATCTGTCGTCCATCAGAGCCGGACCGATCCTCTCTTAATCTAATAGCACCTGATTTGTATCGAGCTCCCAATATGTTCGGCGGACACAACGATAGCAAACCCTGAAAATGGAGACTTATTTATTCGATTGAAATCCTTTTTGTATATATTTTGATGTTCCGCTTAGATACCTCATGCATACAACTTAAAGAGCTATGGCACTTTTGATGCTTTTTAGTAAAATAAAGGTTCTCCACTCATTTTTCTATTTAACGTGATAAATACAATTAACAGCATCATATTTTACTAAACTGGCAGACATCATTTTTTCATATAATATTGACACACATTTAAACAAATTGTCTTGCTCCAATACAATATACTTACTAAAAATACAGAAATACAAATAAACATCCATACTATAAGTCTTTGCACATACTGGGATTCGAACCCGGTACTTCAAGCTCAGTAGGAGTTACTAAACACTCGGGTGGGTTGTCAAATTACTATTTTCACAAATTAAATTTAAAAACAAAATTTATGAACGATGCGTTACACAAGCATATTAGTAAATTGACTTGTTTTCAACTGTATACTAGATCCTGTAGATGAAGCCACAACTTGAGAGTTGAACAAAGCATACAAGATTTATCAATGATACGTCACTCAAACGGTTGGAACAGCGTCGGAACGCGAGTGGTCGCGGGTTTGCGTCCCGCATCGTTTATAAATGTTGTTTTTAAATTGTATTTGTGTAGTTAATCCCAGAAGTGAGGATTATCATTTGAAAACATAACAAATTGTTTAGAAATTTATAGTAATTAATATTATTGAAAACTTGGAAAACAATGACAATTTCAACAGAAATATTATTAAAACAGAACTGTTTAATATTAAAGAAAGCCAAATTAGTTACCTAAATTACAAAATTAGGATAGGTGTGTTAATTAAGCATTGTTCATTAATTTGATGTGATGGATATGGACATATTTGTAAGCTTTTACACAAAATATTAAGCAATCGATGAACTTACTTTGTAAAAGAGTCCCAGAGCGAGTTGCCGCCTGTAGGCCGCAGACATTTCGGGCAGATGGTCTGTCACGACGATCTCATCGTTGAGTACACCGAGCGCTCCTTGCAATGTTTCATTGGTAAACAGCCGCTGGCCGACCAAGAATCGTTCCGTCTTGCTCGCCCTCGTCAGCGGTGGAGAGAGACCGCTGAATACGATGCGACATGATTCCACAGTCAGGTTCCTGTCGATTTTGTATAGGAAACCGGCGTGAACTATTGCGTGGGCGTTTTGAGAACGGGGCATTATCTGAAAAGAAACCGCTTTTTCTTCACAACTAGTTTAATATATCCCGGGTATAAACGTAAGCATAATGTTTTGCCTCGTGTCTTAGCAAATTTAGAGTAGCGAACTTCGAACACGTCCCCAGCTATACGTGTGAATATATGTCCTATGTTGGTTAAGCAGAGACGAATCGTCTCATAGACTGAGTTAAGGTCACAATCTGCCATGTGCTTGCACAGATTCTCTCCGTTGAAATCGCAGACTTGGGTGCCTTCATCGGGGATTCTAGTCCTGGGTTGCGCAGCACAGACAACCCAGGGCGATCTTTTTTCGTTAATTTTTTTATGATAGTAAGCGACGAGACGAGCAGGAAGTTCATGTGAGGGTAATTAATACACCCTACCCATTACAATTCAGTACCCCTCAGGATTCTTCAAAACCCCAAAAACTCTGAGTGGCACTACAATTGCACTCGTCACCTTGAGACATAAGATGTCAAGTCTCATTTGCCCAGTAATTTCACTAGCTCCGGCGCCCTTAAAACCAATACACAATAATGTTTACACATTACTGCTTCACGGCAGAAATAGGCGCCGTTTTGGTCCTCAAAATCTATCCGGCATCTTGTCTCGCCTCGAGGGAGGCTCCTTTGCACAGGATCCCGGCACACTCCTTGAGCACTTTTTCTGCCTCGAACTGAAAAAAACAATGAAAAGACACCGCCGACAATCCCGTGGTGTCAGAGATCTTTGCCAGAAGTATAGATCAGACAGAAAACAATCCAGCGACCTCTGTTTTACTTGAATGCAAGAATGATGAAGTCATTTTTGACAGCTGAAGCCATTTGGTAGTTAGTTTAGTCATAATTACATTTCAGGACATTTACATTCAAACGTCCCTATTTAGTTGTTAGTGAGAGGCTCCTTCACACAGGATGCCGGCTAGATTATGGGTACCACAACGGCGCCTATTTCTATAGTGAACCAGTAATGTGTAAGCATTACTGTGTTTCGATCTGAAGGGCGCCGTAGCTAGTGAAATGATTGGGAAAATGATACTTAACATCTTATGTCTGAAGGTGACGAGCGCAATTGTAGTGCCGCTCAGAATTTTTGGGCTTTTTCAAGAATCCTAAGCTGCACTGCATTATAATGGACAGGGCGTATCAATAACCATAGTCAGTCCTGCTCGTCTCATCCCGTATTTTCATTAAAAAAAAACATATAAAAATGTCGGGAAAAGTAATTTAACACAATTTACCTTAAATGTGACCAATTTATATTGTTCGTTGAAAGGAGGTAGCAATATGTTCAGGAGGATCTTCCCTCTCATATTCTCCTTTAGAAATTGTCTCATATTCACTCTGTACGGAAGTCCTCTTTCATTAACTTAAAATTTTAACAAGATTTATATTAGTACATAGTGCGTTATAATTATCTTAGATCATTTATACGTCTAGACAGACTATGGTACCTAAGAAAACGTCGAAAAAAAAATGTTTAGTGTTTGTAGTGTACTGACATCTAGTCTTAACAGAGTATGTGTTAACTATCATTGTCACTGTCACGACATCGACAGTGACGTTAATCGTGTGACGTTGAGTACTATATAAGGAATGCACAGTACAGCGGAAGGCCTGTTCTAATCGGCTGTTGGTTGCGTGTGGACGTGTCCGGGTGTAGTGCTACATAGTAAAGATTAGTTGTTTCAATCATGAGCAAACGATGAACATTACAGTGTTAACCTCTATTTTGAGCAATACACGCACACTATCACAAAGTAACAAATCGAGAGTGTAGGACATATATTGTCACAACACACTTAAGTAAACCTGGCCTGTTTTTATCGGTTGTCTAACAGCAAGAGACTCTATCTAGACGTATAAATTACCTAAGATAATTATGTATCTTCAATAGATTTATATTATGATTTTCGGGTTTCAAAACGAGTGGGGTCGAGATTTTTTAAAATTATTTCTTATGTGAATCAATAACGTTGAGTATGCGACTCAATTAATATTACGTAGTCATCGTCACCGGTGATGTAATATCATTAAGAATTTGCCACCGATACAGTTTTTGTGAATGAGCATGATTCCGTTCTACGTCTGGACCCCGGCCTCTCCTAATAATTAACCAAAATGTCAAATTCCAAATTTAAAAAAAAAATTACAGTGTCACCTCTTGATTCTTTTACAAAAGTATTTATTTATCCCTTCTAATTTTATAAATATGAATGTAAATTCGTTTGTTACGCTTTCACGCCTAAATCACTGAACCGATTTTGAAGAAATGTAATACAGAGATAGACTAGCTAATAGCTTGGAAAAGGACATAGGCTACCTTTAATTGCGAAAAAATTTAAGGAAAGAAGAGGGGTTGAAATAGGGAATGGATGGATTGTAGGGGAATTCGTCATTTTCAGAGTTAAAAATCTTTGTATTTAGGCACATGAAAGTATTAATTAATAAACATTTGCTCGAGAATCTTACAAACTAAATACAAAATCATTTATTTTGCACTTTTCATGTACAAATTAACATTTTATACAGACCCCCACACTAGGCGTTGCCTGTCTCGTGGGGGAAATAGTAGAATTAACAGAAAATAAAGTATACAAGCGGCTAGTGACAACAAGCTGATTACGAAAATTTAACTAATCATATTAAGAAATAAACTAAAAGTAATAACTATACAAGTATTAATTGTGTGTATATGTTGGTGAAAGTGTGTGTATGTGTATGTGTTTATTTTTTAGGATTGTACCTTAAGAAGATTCTCAGTTTCCATATAGGATAGTTGTATTAAATATTTTGATAGAAGCTCTTTAGCCTTGAAGATGGAGTGTTCTTTAAATTTACATAGCTGGACCAGTTTATTATAAATCCGGGGGTACAAAAATGTTGGAAAGTGACATGCTAATGCAGTTTTGACAGTAGTAACAGGCAATTTGTAAACTCGGTTTTTAAGCAATGTATTGTACTCTTTTGAGTTCAGAGCTGTTTTGTGGACACGCATCGCCACTCTTATCAGGCAAAGCTTTCGAACGCCGCGCTGAGTACCTGAGCGTCGCTATACAAATAATTCGTTGGGTATCTAATCGGTTTCCCCAAAGCGCCTTTTAACACAGCTCTTTGCGCTATTTCCAATTTTATGAGGTTGGTGGAATTTGTACCTCCCCAGGCTAGAATGCAGTAATTTATGATTGATTGTCCGAGGGCTAAATAGATGTTTTTTAATAATGAAAACTCGGCGGACTCTCGAAGCAATTTAATGGTGTATAATAATTTTCGTAAATGAATTAAGACAGCAGCAACGTGATCTCTGCAACTTAATGATTCGTCTACGACTATTCCAAGATATCTCATTGCGTTAACTCTTTTTATGTGGTCACAAGTGCATTTTTGAGCTGGACGTCTAGTACAGTTTGTACTGTGAATTTTAAGATTCTGTTGTTGACTTGGTGATGAAGCAGAAGTCTTATAAAAGCATTGAAATCTAGTTTTAGAAGAATTTAAAGTTAGAATATTTTGTTTCAGCTAGTATGATACCAATGACATACCTTGCTCGATATAGTCGTAAACGGTATCCCAAGAGAGTCTGTGGAAAACAATAGCTGTGTCATCAGCGTAACACAGGATCTCAGCATTTTGTAATGTGATAAACATTATGTCATTAATATATAATAAAAACAGGGTAGGACTTAAAATGCTGCCCTGTGGTACGCCGAAGGATCACCAACTTTAAGACATTGGCTTATATCAGTCAAATAGCGAGTTTTCGCAGTAGGATGGGAATTGAAAATGTATCAAGGGCTTTCGATAAATCTAGAAAAACTCCGACACAGGACTTTCCTTCGTCTAAATGGGCGGCAACAACTTCTATGAGAAGAGTCACTTCATCTTCTGTTGACTTGCCATATATACCAATGGAGCGACAGCCTTCAGGCTATTAAATAATAAGTTTAATTGTATGATGTTACTTTGTTACCATATTTTATATGAAAAAAAAAGCCCGCTGAGTTTGTCGCACCCTTTCTTCTCAGGTCTCAGGCATACTTTTTGGAATGGGTGGTAGTTTTTTGTTTCAATAAGTGATATCATATCCTATTATGCATAAAAATATTTCAATTTGAACTGATCCTCTCTTACAAAAATTATCTTGCCCCAAACTAGGCGCAGGTACATAGTACATCTAGGCATGCATGATAACGATATATTTAATGTGAATTACATCATAAAAAATATCCATATTCATGATATTATGCCACTGCGCTGTATGGGTCGTCGTCAAAATACGGTAGGTACAAGCTTTTGAAAGTAAGCCTCTAAAGGTTACTAGTTGTATCAAAAACCAAATCCAGTTTGTGAAATCGGCGATTTTGAATAAACTTTTCAAATCAAAGTCTACAGTCAATTTGACTACAGATGTCGAAGCAGTAGCATGTAATGAAAAATTGTTAGTTAGACGCCCTTGACTAACCCCAGACGACCCCAAATTATTAACCAAGACAGTGAACAAGTGAAAAGAAGAAATTCTAGAAACTAGGCCTTGTACACCACTTAAAAAGAAACAAAAATACAAGGAATACAGCAAAAATACTAAAAAATATATTTCACGAATTGTTAAGTCGTTATGTGTATGAGATATAAAGGTATTTTCAAATGAAGGCGCCATTTTCTTTAACGCCAATTTTGGTTAAGATTATGATTATACCAACTGATGTCAGGGTACCAAGCCCACCAAAAATAATAACCCATTCCAGATAAAGCAAAAGATGTTATTTCTCCTTGATTGATATGGAATCGACAAAATAATTGCCTTACTAAAACATCACTTTACTTTCCGAGTCCAGAATCCATTATTAAAAAGATAAATAGTTGTTTCGCATCATTAAATTTGCGTCAAAAGTAGCCACCATTTTGCGTAATTAAATGAGTATTGCTAATTTTTTAAGATTATCAGGTTCCTAGCCTAAAAACTCCCTAAAGTTATCAAAATAGCAACTATAGTAAAGTTCTATACTTATTTTTTTGAACTTTCTGTGTGTTGTACAAGACCTAGAGGGCCACAAAAATATGAACTTTTAAAAGTTTACCCCGAAATTATCACGTTATAAACTAAACCTTAGCAATTAAGCTACTAATTAGTATAACCAGATTCTACTTTCTCCCCAGAGTATTATAGTATTTTTCATTTAAATTAATTGTAACTTTCATTTTGTTATTATTAATTCTGATTATATTTTATAAATGTAAACTTATTGGTATATCTTGAATCACGTGAAATATGTTTTTCTTATACAGGGTGTCCCAAAGTTATGGGACATGAAGGGAAAGTACCTTAAATATCGAAGATAGGCTAATTTACTGAAAGAAGACTTTATGTTATTTTTAAAAGATAGTAATTCTGCATTCAAAGATTTTCTAAAAATTACTTGCCTCGTCTGGGAATCGAACCGACTTAAATGTAAAAAAAACACCCCTACTTTTATGATACCAATCGAAAGAATGGCCAAAAACTAATAACTCTTCTTAAGTAACATAGTATTTTAAAAGAACGTAAAATGAATGTTTTCCTACTTGGATTGGTACGAATGGACCGATTAGATGGCCGGCCAGATCCCCGGACCTTATACCATTAGATTTCTTCTTTTGGGGCTATGTGAAAGATATGCTATACAAAAAGCGATACGAGAACGTGGGCAAGTTACAAACAGAATTGTGCCATATCATATCGAGTATTCACCATAAAATGATAAGAAAATCAACAGGCAGCGGACTCATTAAAAGAATGGCGTTTTGCGTAAGACAAGAGAGATCACATTTTGAGCATTTAATTAATTAATTTACAAAAAATACCCACTTAATTGTCTACTTTCTTTTAAAATACTATGTTACTTAAGAAGAGTTATTAGTTTTTGGCCATTCTTTCGATTGGCATCATAAGAGTAGGGGTGTTTTTTTTTACATTTAAGTCGGTTCGATTCCCAGACGAGGCAAGTAATTTTTAGAAAATCTTGAATGCAGAATTACTAACTTTTAAAAATAACATAAAGTCTCCTTTCAGTAAAATAGCCTATCTTCGATATTTAAGGTACTTTCCCTCCATGTCCCATAACTTTGGGACACCTGTATATCTTTGAAAAATAGTCTTTAAAAAATTTATTTTGTCTGGTATTTTTTTAAACTAATTACTTAGGATGTTAAATATGTGAAAACTAGTAAATGGCTTTTTTTACAGAAGTAGATGTCATAAGTGTTATAAATAGCTATAAGATTAGTATATATAAATAATAAATAAATAAATAAATTTTCAAAAGACAAAATGTCGACGTATTTTTTTTAAACCATTGATACTAAAATTAGAATTAGTTCCTTAAAATAAGGCTTCATCAGTTATATAGTCTTGATAGTTTTACTCACGAATCGTTACATTGGCACCGACTGTCTCCAATAGAAGAAATATATCAGATTTAAAATCATTGTGCCGGTGCTTTGTCATTAGATTGCCAGCAATAGTTCCAATCTGAAAAATATGGCATCGAAATATAAATCGGGTGAAATTTTCCTGAAGTGCATAAATTAAAACAGTATAAAAATGTAAGTATTTTGACTTAGACAAACATACGAACTAGTTTTCTTGTGTTTCTGTTTACAGTAAATACATTTTGTCAAATTTTGTCAAATTTATTTAGGTCTAGCTGACCCGGTAAACGTTGTTTTGTCATATAAATTATTTTTAGAGTAAAACCGTTTCTTGGACATTGCACTCTTGACGACAACGGAAAAACACCGCTGACCATCCCGCGGTGTCAGAGCTCCATGCCTGAAGTACAGTTCCGACAGAAAACTGTTAGGCGAGCTCTGTCTTCGTTGGACGTCAGGAAGTCGAGCAGGCTGGATGGCATTTCTCCAATCGTGCTTAGAACGTGTGCCCCTGAGTTGACGCCGGTGCTAACGCGTTTATTCCGGCACTCTTATTCAAAAGGCGTAGTCCATGAATCATGGAAGTCAGCCCTTGTCCATCCGATCCAAAAAAAAGGAGACAGTTCGGATCCGGCAAACTACAGGCCTATTGCTATTACCTCCCTGCTCTCCAAAGTCATGGAGATCATAATTAACCGCCAGCTCTTGGTATACCTTGAGGGTCACCAGTTGATCAACGACCGGCAGTACGGCTTTCGCCATGGTCGGTCGTCTGGCGATCTTCTGGCATACCTAACACATAGATGGGCGGCGGCTATTGAAAGCAAGGGGAAGGCCTGGCAGTTAGCCTGGATATAGCGAAGGCCTTTGATCGTGTATGGCACAAGGCGCTCCTCGCAAGACTTCTATCATTTGGGCTTCCCGAGAGTTTATGCAAGTGGACCTACAGCTTCCTCACTGGGCGCAGCATACAGGTCGTTGTCGACGGTTATTGCTCGAATCCCAAGCCCGTGAACGCTGGAGTGCCCCAAGGCTGTGTGCTATCTCCCACGCTGTTTCTTCTGCATATCAATGATATGTTGGACACCGCCAACATATCATTGACTCGCTATGCAGACGACAGCACTGGTGGTACCGTATACACGGGCCATGCAGGTCTCTCTCGGGAAAACGTCGACCAGTGCCGGGAGAAACTTGTGTCTTCTATCGAGTCCTCTCTCGAGAAGGTCGCGGAATGGGGTAAGTTGAACCTTGTCCAATTTAACCCCCGGAAGACTCAAGTTTGCGCGTTTACCATTAAAAAAAACCCCATTTGCCGTATCACCGCTCTTCGAGAACACTTCCCTTAAAGTCTCGCCTAGTATCGGAATACTTGATCTCGAAATCTCGAGCGATTGCCAATTCCGTGGTCATAAATAGAGCACGGCAATACTTCAAGCCGGCCCACATTCTAGCGCTCTACAAAGCGCAGGTCCGGCCTCACATGGAGTATTGCTGTCATCTCTGGTCTGGCGCACCCTAGTATCAGCTCGATCCATTTGACCGCGTGCAACGCAGAGCAGCTCGAATTGTCGGGGACCTAGCGCTCTGTGAACGGCTGGATCACTTGGCGTTGCGTAGAGATGTCGCTTCATTGTGTGTCTTCTACCGCATTTATCACGGGGAGTGTCCCGAAGAGCTGTTCAACCTGATTCCTGCCGCCGAATTTCACCTTCACACGACACGCCACAAGTTACGATATCATCCCCACCATCTGGATGTGTGGCGGTCCTCCACAGTGCGGTTTTCAAGGAGCTTTCTTCCTCGTACCACGAAGCTGTGGGATGAGCTTCCTTGTGCGGTGTTTCCGGGACGATACGACATGGGTACCTTCAAGAATAGCGCGTACACCTTCCTCAAAGGCCGGCAACGCTCTTGTGATTCCTCTGGTGTTGCAGGAGAGTGTGGGCGGCGGTGATCACTTAACACCAGGTGACCCGTACGCTCGTTTGTCCTCCTATTCCATAAAAAAAAAAGTGGAACATTACATTATTTTTCAAAAATTAAAGATTTTTGTTTAAATAAACGTATTCTTATTACATCAGCTACCTGCCAATAAAACTCCCGTCAAAATCGGTCAAGCCATTGTATGACAAAAATTGTGTTACTACATGTATGTATTCATATACATGTAGTAAAAAACGGTTATTTAACTATTACGAACAGAGACTCCAATTTTATTCATATGTATAGATTATCAATTGAAAGAGAGTGTTGAATAATTTATACTATTTCAAATGTGCTTCTGAATAATATAAATAAACTTCGAAATATAATTCCTCTGAAATCTATATTTCTAAAATAGGAATATCTAGATGTATACATGAATTTTAATTAATAAATATTCAATTCTCGAAGTCTGTGTCTCGGTCTCTAGAGAATACCAGATGAGAAGAAGTAAAATTCCCAACATAATGCTGTTTAGACACCATTTTGGTTCTTTTATGTCGAAATTGTTATGAGTTATAAGATCTCTGTAAACTTTTTGAACTAAATAAACCTTTCAATTATTAATTATTATTATATAATCTACGATTATTAGCTGAATTTTCTCATTTATTTTGTATTAGATACTATTGCAATTCTTACAAGAAATAATGAACATTTTTGGACTGGATTTGAAAAAAAAAATTTTTGAATAATTTAAAACTTGTTGTGATTTACTTGTGACTGTGTTAATTTAAGTTATGTGTTACACTTACATTTTTGACAGGAATATGAGCGACCAGTTGTAAGTGATTGTAAAGAATTCTGAGATAACTGAAGTATTCCCTTTTGCAAACATTTGTGAAGATCTCTTCCAACTCTGTGAGGGTATTGCCAGCTCCGATTCCTAGGTTCTGGTCTATCAAGTACCCTTTAAGCGCAGTAACTCCAGATACATCTATTAGTAGACGCGGATACTCAAGGATTGGATAAGCACCTGTAAATTAATACAAATTATGAGGCATAAAACCAAAATCTTATGGAATATTCGATAAGAATATGAATAATTTATTTCAATCGATCTCTTTACTTATTATGCATTTTCATTGAATTGCAAAATGTTTAAATATTTTACAAGTATACAAATGATTTAAGTTCTCTTTAGTGTTAATTCCGCCAATATTTGTTTATAAAACAATTCGACACGTGTTTCGCCTTTACACGAGGTATCCTCAGGACGTGCTGTCTCGCCAAAATCTGGCACGAGTCTCACTCGTGCCAGATTTTTTTTGACAAAAACAAATATTGGCGGAATTAACACTAAAGAGAACTTAAATCATTTGTATAATTATGGATTTCCGCAAAGTAACGCCTATTTCAATAAATTTTATTTTACAACTTTCTATGTATAATTTTTGACTACGTTGTGAATGTCATTGAATCGCCACACAAGTCAGAGACTGTGTCATGGGATCAAATAGAGCTATGATTAAAAATAAACCATTTGGTAGTCATCACTTGGCATTTCTATGGTAAGTTTTGAAGATACTCTTAAAAATAACGATCTTACAAAAACAGGATGATTGTGTTAATAATAACCCAAAAGGAAACAATAATCAAGAAACGGGGCATAGATTTTAAAGCCTTCATCATAATCATTAATTTAGCCGGTCCACTGCTCGTAAGAGGCCTCACCAAACATTTCCACGACGATCGGTCCTGTGCTACCCTCATCCAACCTACTCTGGCGATCTTGACTAGATTGTCGGTCCATCCATTGTGAGGGGTATACCAACACTACGTCTTCCGGTTCGCGGTCGCCATTCAAGGACTTTACTGCCATAACGGCCATCTATCCGTCGAACTGTGTGACCCTGCCCACTGCCACTTCAGTTTCGCAATAATCTAGCAGGTTTACACACATGTAAAAATATATTATGAAACAATCTGGAAATGCGATACAATGGTATATTGCTAAGGGGCAACGCTGCCGATATAAATACAATATTTGTGCTGCAGAAGAGGGCTATTCGCGCTATTTATAACCTAGGTCCTAAAGAATAATTGAGAGCAAAATTCAAAGATATTAACATCTTGACTGTTGCTTCTCAATATATTCTTGATAATGTAATGTATGTTCATAGGCACATAAGTGAATTTGCCAAAAACTGTCATAACCATAATGTTAACACCAGGAACAGACATAAACTTATGATGCCTACTACTCTTTGTAGTCTTGAAGTCTTTTGTGGGGCGATGTATATGCTTTTACAACAAGATCCCAGAGAATATTCAAAATAAAAGTATTACGTTATTCAAAAGAATTGTTAAATAACGTTTGTGTGGTAAAGGTTACTATAACATAAATGACTTTCTTAATGATACCACACATTGGTAATGGAGTGACCGCCCTCAGGCTATTAAATAATAAGTTTAATTGTACAATATTACTTTGTAAACATATTTATTCGATGAAAAAAAAAAGCCCGCTGAGTTTGTTGCGCCCATTCTTCTCTTCTTTTTTTGACTTTCAATAAATGATGTCACATCCTTTTTTGAATTTGAATTTGAATCAAAATATGAAAATCATGGGAGCACGCAAGTTTTTTTTGCACGCGCCAAAGTACGCGCCAGATAATTGAGTACGTATAGCCATACAGCCTACTTCAAAATTTTGTACAAAAATGCATATTCTATTTTATAACAAATTACCTTTCGCAAATAATAAACAATTTGATAATAATTTATGTTTTTTCGTGTTAATTAGGGATACATTTATTTATTCCAAAAATGTAAATGGATGTTCCGCGGCATAAAACCTCTTTGTTGTTACAAAAAAAAACTGTATTACCCAGTCAAATTGAAAATGGTCTGTTTACTCTCATATAATTTTCAGTTAGGTACTTACTCAACTTTGTAGGGATAATTCTATTATGCACTAGTGTAATATTATTATGCACATGTGTGTTATAGTTCTATTTATAGCCCTAAGAACGATGTAACAAGGCTCACTTTACGATATAATAATTGCTTAACATTGCACCAGCTAAATACCCTCTTATTTAATAACTATTAATTGTTGGTTAATCTTTTCCACATGCCAGAGCCATCGGAGCATACGGCAGTACTTTCATTTACTGCTGATGTTCCACTAATTACTTTCTTGCGTTACTGGTTTAAGTAACAGTGAAACAAAATATTTTCCAGCGAGATCGAGTTCAACTTAATAGTTTTATATCACACAAATGTAACTATTGCATATAATAAAATCAAAATCACTTTATTCATGTAGGTCACGCAAATGATACTAATGAATGTCAAATTATTTTTCTCATTAAATTTACCGTAATTTCGTAAAGGGTTGACCTAATGAGAAAGAAGTAGCAAGAAACTCATTATCACTCTTTTAAGGCGCGGTCATGAGGAAGAACAGAAGATGGAACAGCACACAAGGTGGGAAGATGAAATAAAATTCACAGCAGGACCTAACTGGAGAAGAGTTGCACAAAACAGAAAAGAGTGGAAATCGTTGGAGGAGGCCTTTGCCAATCGGCACGCCGAACTCAGACACATTTTATAGTTTATAGCTTAAAATTCTTGGTTTTTCAATTGCTACTTGTTTTTAGTACGGTATAACATGGCTTATTATTATTATTAATCATAGTATTGTTAATATAATTATAAGATTTGTTTTGTTTGAATAAAATGAATAAATTATTTTATTTGAATTCATACGTATTTTATTGATTTGAAATTTTATATTACTCGGTAGAATTTATATAAGATCATGTTCTACGCTATAATATGTCCATTTACCTTTCTATTCAATGTACAAAATTATATTCACTGACGTTACCAACACAATGAAGATACACAGCGTGACCGAAAGTAAGCCTATTTAAATAATAATCTACTGCTGAGAATACAATATTACGAGATAAAATTATGATGAAAAAAATAATCTGGCATTATAAAGTTTTTGAAATTATACTGTCAATGAATGAATGAATGAACACTTAATTGCACTAAAAATTATGAAATTTTTATTTATATAATTGTATTTATCCCAGCCTCCTACTCCTTTGCACAGGATGCCCGCTAGATTATGGATATACCGTGAAGCAGTAATGTGTAAGCATGATTGGGTTTCGGTCTGAAGGGTGCCGTAGCTACTGAAATTACTAGCGAGCGCAATGGTAGTGCCGATCAGAATTTTTGAGATTTTCAAGAATCCTGAGTGGCACTATATTGTAATGGTCAGGGCGTATCAAACTATCAGGTGAACGTCCTGCCCGTCTCGTCCCTTATTTTCATAAAAAAAAAAACAAAAAAAAATTCATCGCCTGAATTCTGAGCAGTACTTCAACTGCGCTTATCACCTTGAGATATAAGGTGTCTGTTAAGTCTCATTTGCCCAGTAACTTCACTAGCTACGGCACACTCCAGACCAATAATGATTATACATTATTTCTTCACCGCAGATAAAGGCACCATGGTGGTACCCATAATCTAGCCGGTATCCTCTGCAAAGAAGCCTCCCACTGGTAAGTGCACTTAGTCGCCCCTTTCGACATCCTTGGGCCTTGATTCCCTATTCTTTTTATGCTCCGAGGAAGCACAGGACAAAATTAATACTTTTTCTGCAGTAGTAGCTTGACGACAGAAAAAGGTGGCAGAGTACTCACCCTCCCACCGGTATATAAAAACTTGTTGTTAGCATTCAGTAACTCACTTACCCTTTGCTGTATTCCCAGCAACAAGCATGTATTCATCAGCTCCATATTTCTTGAATATATTGTATATATCACCGATCTCCTCAACCCTGAACCAATCCTTATTATCAGACAACTTAATGTGAATTACTGGAGATCTTTCCACATCATCATGTCCAATAAAGCACCAATCTGATTCACTGCACGTCTGTGAACATTCATCACCAGATTTCTTGCATATCTTTAAGTCCTCAATGTCTGGTAGATGGTATGGGTCAGGGCTATCTGAAGCGAACTTCTTGAAGGCATCTAGGATTGGTCTATAGCCGGTACATCTACAGACATTGCTGCCTAATGACTTCTCTATCTCCAGCATAGTCATTTTCTTCTTCTTAAGAAGACTGGAATAAAATTGAAAAAATAAACTAAGTAATAATATTTAACGATCTCTATAACTTATTCGTATGGAACAGACGGAAACGGAAATTACAGTCGATTGGATTGTTTTAGTTACTTATTTAGAGAAACCGAGTTTTTCTCATTTCCTTTTTCCGGTTCCATTAAATTGTTAACAGGTATTCTTACAGTTAATAAAGTGTGTTTATATAATACTAGCTGACGCAGCAAACGTTGTATTGCCGATATTAAAACCGCGATACAAAAGTAACTGTTGATCGAAGTTGAAGTTGTATGTATTTTTTAATGCTGACTCATAATCAAACAATTAAAAAATCTATAAAAGTAAAAAAAAAAATCGCGTGGACCACCCTCAACATTTAGGGGAATAAAAAATAGATGTTTTCCTATTCTCAGACCTACCCAATATGCACTCAAAATTTCATGGGAATCGGTCAAGCCGTTTCGAAGGAGTTTAACTACAAACACCGCGACATGAGAATTTTATATATGAGATTAAACTAGAAATAATACGAGCGAAATAAATGTATAACATATAAATCTCAATTACTTTTACTGTTTTAAAAAATAGTTACTATCTATATATTATATATTGATAAAATTATCGTGTAACAATGTTAGTTGCCATACTCTACCGAAATGGCTTGGTCATTTTTATAAGACTTTTTATATTGAGTAGGTCTAAGAATACAACAGGATGCCGGCTAGATTATCGGTACCACAACGGCGTCTATTTCTAACGTGAAGCAGTAATATGTTAACATTATTATTGTGTTTCGGTCTGAGATCGCTTTACATAGGCTGCACTTAAAGTATCGGGAATGGAATATTTCCACTGTTAAAAAGATTTTAATATGACATATTAAAATCTTTTTAATTGATAACTCCTTGGTTTTAAAAATCGAATACCATTTATTTATTTTAAAGATTCTCGGTCTTGTCACAAGGTCTTGTCAAACTTGTTTAGTCGTTGAGAAAATGGAATTGACTCGAGAAAATTCTAGAGCGATGATTTATCATGACTTTCGAAGTGGTTTAACACAAAAACAGTGTGTTGACCGGATGATTTCAGCATTTGATGATGAAGCCCCATCCAAAACCACAATTTATCGCTGGTTTGCTGAATTTCAACGTGGACGTGTCAAGCTCAGTGATGATCCCCGTCAAGGTCGTCCAAAAACTGGAGTCACCAAGGAAAACGTTGATTCTGTGCGTAAGCTGATTGAGGAAGATCGACATGTGACATACCGCGAAATTTGGGCAGCTTTAGACATTGGCATGAGTCAAATACAAATAATCTTGCATGAACAATTAGGTGTAAAAAAGTTGTTTTCCCGATGGATACCGCATTTGCTATGTGAAGAGTAAAAAGCGGCTTGCGTTACTTGGAGCGTCAGAGCTCTCGAAAGATTCCACGCCGGATCCTAAATGCCGTATACAACATCGTATCAGGTGATGAATCCTGGATATACGTGTACGAATCCGAAACAAAAAACCAGTCACGAGTTTGGGTGTTCGAAAATGAGTTAAAGCCAACAAAAATTGTTCGTTCACGGAGTGTTGCAAAAAAAATGGTGGCCACGTTTGTCTCCAAAACCGGCCATGTTGCGACTATTCCTCTTGAGGGACAAAGAACGGTTAATGCAGAATGGTATGCTAGCATTTGTTTGCCACAGGTCGTTCAGAGAGGTTCGCGGTCAGAGATTTTCATTACCTGAAGAAGCTGTAGACGCCTACAAAACGGCCATTTTGGAAACCCCAACTTCCGAATGGAATGGTTGCTTCAATGATTGGTTCCATTGTATGGAAAAATATGTCAAATTTCGAGGAGAATACTTCGAAAAGCAATAAATACATTTTTAAATAGTAATGTTGTGTCACTTCCTTGATTCCCGAAATTTTCAGTGCCGCCCTCGTCGCTAGTGAAATTACCGGGCAAATGAGACTTAACATTTTATGTCTCAAGGTGACGAGCGCAATTGCAATGTCGTTAAGAATATCGGTTTCTCAAGAATCCTGAGCGGCACTGTATCGTGTCAATTACCATCAGCCGAACGTCCTGTTCGTCTTCGTACTATCATAAAAAAAACGAAAGACTTCGTAATCTATTATGAGAAAAAGTGACGAGAGTGAGGGAGAGAAAGCGGAACGGGTGGGGGCTTAACGTCCCAGCGAGGTCCAGAAATAAAGTAAATGACACTAATGTCTTTGTAAGAATAAAGTTTATTTTAACCGAAAATACAGTCGCACCAGCCTTCTCTGATTGTTTTGTACACATATAGACGACCCAGATAGTCAAGTTATTAACCCTTCCTACTAACTAGAGATCCCGGGCTCGAATCCTGGTAGGTAAACATTTATATGATCAGTTGTTTCCGAGTTATCGATAATTAGTATGTTTAAGTAAGTATATTGTATTAAATATATCGTTGTCTTCGCCCCATAGCACAGGCTAGTATGGGGCGAGATAATTTGTATACTCGTAAAAAAAATTAGGAAAACGGTTGACCCTAAAGGCCATCCCTGCAACTTTTCGCTAATTCCATACCAAAACGCTTATGACGATTTTGAGGTCTTCGAGTTCAAAAGTATAATTGTGTTGTTTATAAAGTTTAATGAAACACAATTTTTTGAATTTTCAAACGGCAATAAATTTTCAATGTACCGATTTTCACGCAGTTGGTGGCTTTTTATGAGCTTCATTTGATCGAACTCGGAATTTCGAAGTAATTCCGAAAAAACACTTTTTCGGTTTTCTTTCGTCAACTCACGAACGAATCGAATGGGTTTTTGATGTTTAGACCTGATTAGTTTCTAGAATCGATCGGTAAAGCAGTTTAAAAGTTATTCCAAAAAAACCACAAGTGAAATATTTTTTCGTACTTTTTTGGAGATTTCTTGAAAGCTCCGAATCGGTCCGAATTATATTCAAAAATCTAAGTTTGGTTAATCTCTCCCCTTTATTTATTCCTTTCGAATGGCGCCAACCGCGATGAAATCAGTCTAGCCGTTCAAAAGTTATGAGGTTTACATACAACCATACACACACACATACACACACACACATACATACATACAGACGTACAGACAACATTGCGGGAATGGTCCCGGAAGCTTCCTAGGACCTTAAAACGTCGAGATCAGATCAATATTCAATTTTCGAAAATTGTGGTAAAACCAATAACTTCCCGAATTTTCGAAAATTTTCAATTTCTTAGCAGGAAGTTAAAAGCGTATCAATATATACATAGTTAGTTAGCTCTATCATGTCAGACCTTAATACGTACCTATACATAGCCATGACCCATCCTGGACTGCAGTACCCACACTGTGTGCCACTGTTCTCGTACAAGGTCTTCTGCAGGGAGTGATATCCATCCAGCCTGTTGCCAACTTTCTCTATCGTTGTAATGTCCCAGCCCTTACACGACGTCACCGACGTTAAGCACTAAACATAATAGATTACCACAATATATTCAAATTCAAATATTTTTATTCAAAATAGGATTTAAAATCACTTATTGAACGTCAAAAACTACCACCCATTCAAAAGAGACTGCCTCAGACCTGAGAAGAATGGGCACAAGAAACTCAACGGGCTTTTTTTTTAAATATAAAATATGGATTACAAATTGATATCGTACAATAAACATTTATAATTAAAGAGCCTGAGGGAGTTCTCTTTATTCTCAGTCCGGGGTGTCATTAAGAAAATCGTTTATGCTATAATAACCTTTCCCACACAAACGTTTTTTAAAAATTCTTTTAAATTTCGTAACACATTTGTTTTGTACATTTTCTGGGATCATATTGTAGAAGCATATACATCGCCCATATAATATCAATACCTCAGTTACAAATCTATATTTACAATACCATGATTAGGTATATATAAATCAGGTATACCTGATTCCTGCCGCCCAATTCCAACTTCGCACGACACGCCACAAATTAGGATATCATCCCCACCATCTGGATGTGTGGCGGTCCTCCACAGTGCGGTTTTCAAGGACCTTGAAATGAGAATAATCTTCTATGTGCGGGGTTTCCGGGACGATACGACATGGGTTCCTTAAAAAATGCGCGTACACCTTCCTTAAACACCGGCATGGCTCGTGTGATTCCTCTGAAAAGAATTTGGGCGGCGGTGACCACTCAACAGCAGATGACCCGTCCTCTTTTTCCATAAAAAAAGGGAATCTTTTTTTTATTTTTAAAGTGGTATCCTTTACTTATCACTCGGATTAATTACACAAATTAAATTTGTAACCGAAATTAATGAACGATGCGGGACTCGAACCTGCGACCTCTCGGGTTCCATCCGAGCGCTCTTACCAACTGAGCCAAACATTCGAGTGACGTGTGGTTCGTAAGTCTTGGTTAGTCTCGTTCAACTTTTAGGTTGTGCCTCGCTCGAACGGCTAGCTCAGTTGCTAAGAGCGCTCGGACGCTCGGCTCGGAAGCTTAGACAAGAAAAATGGACACGAGTTCCGACGCGTGCTAACGCGGCAGAAACAGCTCGCAATATCAATGTTACGTTTGGAGAGGGGACTGCTAAATATTTTATTATATTTTATTAACCCCAAATATTTTACTTAAAGTTAACAACGTTCCATAATGATGAACTATAATAATAAAATAATCTATATATATAAAAGAGAATAAATGTTTGTATGTTTCCTAATAACTCCTAAACTATACGAGCGATCTCAATGAAATCTTTTGTAATAGATTTGTTGAAGCTCAAGGAAGGTTTACATATATAATTTATATGGCAAAACAACGTTTGCCAGGTCAGGTAGTATTTAATATTGCAAAGTTTTTTAGTTATTGTTAAGTTATCGATATCGATACGTGTTATATTTAAAAAAAAATAAAGAAAATAAGAGACAAGACAAGAAGGACGATCACCTGATGGTAATTGATAGGCTCTGCCCATTACAATGCAGTGCCGCTCAGGATTCTTAAAAAACCGAAAAATCTTGAGCGGCACTACAATTATTGCGCTCGTCACCTTGAGACATAAGATGTTAAGTCTCATTTGGCCAGTAATATCACTAGCTACGGCGCCCTCCAGACCGAAAAACAGTAATGTTTATACATTACTGCTTACCGTTGTGGTACCCATAATCTAGTCGGCATCCTGTGCAAAGGAGCCTCCCACTGGTAATTATGTTTCAACACAAACATTGTGTTAACGAAAGTTTTAATTTCTGAACAACGGAAGTTTTAATTAAATTAGGCGGTGCCGTAAAATCAAATAACTTGTGACGTTCTTACCTTAAGTGATTAATTAAAAGTTTTATTTGGAGATACTTTGAGGTAATTAATTGGCATAGACAAACGTAAAAGTAGTATATTTAATTTGATTGATTTTAAATGTAAGCCTCTATGGTTGATCAATGTCAAACAGTTGGTTAAAATATTTAATTGTCCCCAACCTTGTAATGATATATCTTCATGTGTTAGCTAAATGTTCGCCATTTTGTATTCTTATATAGAGATATTAGATTATTATATAGAGGAAAATGATGCATGGTTCTTGTATGGTTCTGCACAGGCGACCTACGCCACAAATTAGGATATCATCACCACCATCTGGATGTGTGGTGGTCCTCCACAGTGCGGTTTTCAAGGACCTTGAAATGAGAATAATCTTCTATGAGCGGGGTTTCAGGGACGATACGACATGGGTTGCTTAAAAAATGCGTGTACCTTCCTTAAATACCGGCAACGCTCCTGTGATTCCTCTGAAGAGAATTTGGGCGGTGGTGACCATTTAACACCAGATGACCCGTCCTCTTTTTCCATAAAAAAAGGGAATCATTTTTTTATTTTTTAAGTAATGGTATCCTTCTCTTATGGGAATAATTACACAAATTAAATTTGTAACCAAAATTAATGAACCATGCGGGACTCAATTGTATAATATTAGATTAAATAGGCTATGTGTTATTTGATTTAATAGATGGGCTTGGAGTATCTTATCACTTCTTCTCCCCGCCCCTTTACGAAAAAATGTCGCTTCATGACGTTTACCAAGTGTTGTTTGCAATTTAATATATTTTTTTTGCACACCTTTACACAAATTATCTCGTTCCAAACTGGGCATAGCCTGTACTATGGGCACAAGACAACGATTTATTTAATACAATATACTTACTTAAACATACATAAATACAAATAAACATCCATGACTCGGAAACAAACATTCATATTCATCATATAAATGATTGCACCCACCGGGATTTGAACCTGGGACCTCTAGCTCACTAGGTAGGGTCACTAACCACTGGGCTATAGGGGTCGTCAATTTTATTGTCACTCCCTATGGTAAATGAATATATTTCTACTGTGTGAAAGCAACACTTTTTGAGTAAATTTATTGCATCTTAATTCTCATATTGTATTTTAAATAATTTGTATCACAAAGAAGGTGTACACATTGATCTAAGAGAGTGGCAATGAGTTTCTTGCTACTTCTCATTACAATTTAATTTGGCGGTAAATAGTATAACTTTGTAAATCATGTCGTTTCTTGACTTAAATACATATATATAGAATTTTTGCATACCATACAGACTTAAAAATAAAAATTTATATAAAAAAAAAAGAAAAGACCTTAGGCTAATTACAGTCATAGGTCACGCAATGGGCGGTCTTATCGCTTGAAGCGATCTCTTCCAGACAACCCAAAAAAATACAGGATACAATAAGTTATTATAACAGGTATATTGAAAATAATGTCTTTAAATATTCTGTCGACGCCAGATTTCCTATCGTCGACTGGATTAAATTTAATTTTATTATTATATCGAGCCATAAACCTAAACCTATCAAACAATTACTCTAATATTACTCCATTTACCTACTTCAATCATACTTCATCCTTCATCTATCTGTCAAATACAACATTCATTCATTCACTGTTCTACTTCAACTACTTGCACACGACACCTCAATTACACAATAACTATTTTATCTAATCCTTAGTTAAGACAGACGAAATATAAATCTTTAAGAAGATATCAATCTTTCTTTTGTTCATCGCGAACATATTCCCTTACTTAATTTAAGTATATAATAATTACAATAATAATAATAAAAATAAAGTAAATTTACATACCTATACTTAATAAAAAAAAAATACAAAAAAATACTACTAAATACTAATATCCGGACGACCGAGCCTTGCTCGGATTTTTAAGAATGTATAAAACTTGAACAAAAAAAAGGAATAGGACATCTGGATTCAAACCCGTCTACTGCTTTCTTGATCATCCAATGTCCCATCTATGCTATTATAGTATTGTATATAGTGGCGAAATTTACCTTTATATTCTAATGTTATTGTAGCTATTTCTCATTAAAACACGGATAATACTACATTTGTTAAAATTGAAAGCTAGTAAATTTCATTAAAATCGTTGGAAGCCGTTTCCGAGATTCAGATTATATATAAACGTATATACAAGAATTGCTCGTTTAAAGATAAAAATATCTGGACGACCGAGCCTTGCTCGGATTTTTAAGAATGTACAAAACTTGAAAAAAAAAAATACTATAGGACATTTGGATTCGAACCAGGATCTTCTGCTTTCCAGATCACCCAATGTCCCATCTGAGCTATAATAGTCTTGTGTATATAATATATATATATATATATATATATATATATATATATATAAAACACGGATAAATTACATTTTTTAATATTGAAACCTAGCGAGGTCGAATTCTTGCCCCCGAAACTACCTGTATACTAAATTTTATTAAAATCGTTGGAGCCGTTTCCGAGATTCAGAATATATATATATACAAGAATTGCTCATTTAAAGATATTAGATTAGATATATAAATACAAAAGCTTCAAATTTATAATAGTACTAGCTGCCCCGACAGACGTTGTTTTGTAGATAATAAAAAAAATACTGTTTCATAGGAATTTGCAATAATATTTCAAAACATCAAGAATTATTTCGTAAACAATGCTCCCTGTTGTTATAATGAAATTGTTTTACAGCGGAACTGTCAAACCGTGCGTTACTAAATTCTCTTATAGAAAATATGTCCATACAAAGCAAAAATTGAAAATAAAAAGAATTATGGGTCACAAATCGAAATAAAAACTATCCTATCTCTCAAGTTGGACTAAACTGCACCCAATGAAATCCCCATTAAAATCCGTTCATTAGTTTTGGAGTCCATCGCGGACAAACAACGTGTCACGTAATTTATATATATTAAGATTTATTATACGCACTGACAGTTACTATTACATCTGATAAATATAAGTAAAACTGTACCGAGTTAACGCTCTGTGGTAGTGCTCCGGGATGCTTCACCACGCTAACGAGGCAGGCACCACAACCTCCCTCAGTGCACATGTACTTGGTGCCTCTCAGCTCCAGATGTCTGCGCAGGTATTCCAGCAATGATGTACCAGAATTCACCTCACATCCAACTGAAAATAAAAGTTAAGTAAGTTTATTCAAACAAAACAAATCTTATAACTATATTAACAATACTATGATTACATTAGTTATGCAACTGTTGTGTAAGAAGGGGTATTAAAACACGAATGTGGATTTATCTCACGAGGCGAAGCCGAGTGTGATCATAGTATCACATGAGTGTTTTAATACCTAATTATCAACAGTTGCATACAAGACAGATTTTATCTACACCCAGATATGTATCCTCTAAAAGATTCTGAAACAGTTAGCTTCCTGCTAACATTAAAACAGCCAGTCCTAGTAGTAACGTAATATCATCCATTACTGATTATATACAAATAAACTAAGTATTCATGAAATAATTATTTTTTTTAGTAGTAATTTACATTTTGTGCAGTGCAATAATTAAAAATCACTTGAATATTATGTTCTTTTGGAAATTAATCGCTCATTTTTGTAAACAAAACAATAAAAATATCGAGGAAAAATGGCGGGAATTCGAATAACCTACTTTTTTTTACGGTGCGCGACGTTCTGGTAGTGTGGAACGCGCGTAAACCAAAATATTCTTTTTTTGAAATTCATACAGATGCCACGCACCGAGCAATAAGACTGTGGCTGTCTGTTAAAACGCGTTGAGGAGGAGTGTTGTTATGAAATTCAGTACAACATTACAACACTCAATGGTTATTAGAACATTGGGTGTTTTAATGTTGGAAATAAGCTAACTGTTTGAGAATCTTTAATAGATAATTTAAAACATGGGTGTAGATAAAAAAATTAAAACTATCCTTACGGGGAAGCATACCAAGAATACTGGCATTATTTCCACGTTGGATAGCTAGGCTGATCCCTTGACCGAAATAGCTGCCAGCGCTTGGGTTGCCAGTAGTCCTATTGAGGCGCGAAGATAGTACTTTGCAAATTCTCCGCGCCTTTGGGCCCCACAGGCCTAGTGTCTCGACACCAAACGGCACAAAGATGTAAGACTCATTGAGACCGCCAAAATTATTTTATATTTTATGTATAAAATTCTCGTGTCCCGGTGTTTGTTACCAAACTCCTCCAAAAAGGCTAAGCCAATTTGTTTGTATATCGGGTAAGTCTGAGAATCAGCCAACATACATTTTTATACCCCTAAATGATAAGGGCCCGACCCGCTCTTGCCTCTCGCCTCCTTACGACTCAAGCACATCTCACCTATAACTATTTATGTAGTTACAAACTTATCTCGGCTGACACCGACTCCAGAAATGACAATAATCGTAACTAGAATTCGATTAATAAATTAGATTGTATAAAAATACACAATTATTTTTATACTTTTTAGTGCATATTATCTGTTGTTTTGGAATAGTGTTTTTGAAGTCCGTTGTTTTTTTGTTATTTTTTTTTATTTTTTGATTTTTAGTGAACTTGAAGTACACTAACTAACAA